>NC_064646.1:306355580-307831987 GCF_023864345.2 Schistocerca serialis cubense | reverse complement strand
AGCTTGGAATCTTAACAGTTGGATTGTCCGTTAGTTCGTTGTTCCGGTTTTTTGTGGCTTTCCGCTCACGTTTCCACTCAGCGTCCTAGTTAAATCCAGTGGAGGGCATTTGAACTTCTGCTTCATATGCCGGTCTTGACACGTTTCCAAGGCAGCGACAGTAAGTCTTCATGAACAGAGATTGGCTCATTTTTAGAAACTAGCCTGCAGCTGTTACAGGGAGCCACTTTTCAAGCTGGACAGATGTTCAGTAGTTTTGGCAGCCAGCATATAGGCTTATGATTGTGCCACTATGGTTCTCATAGCTGCATTAAAATGAAGTCAGCTTCTTCACATAAGCGCTGGGGGACAAAACGGGTGTGTAATATTCCGTTGCATAGTATATCAAAGAACTTGTGACCTCCCCTTCTCTCTTTGCTCCCTTTTGTTTCACTGATCTTTCCTCTCCTTTCTTCCTTCTTCGTACCGCGACTATATCTCTGGGTGTTCAATGCAGAAATGTAGTGAGAAGGGGGCACGTGTGTGTGGTGGTTCACAATATCGTAGTGCTGTGAGGAAGCGTCATTCAGTGCCTCCTGTTTGAGAAGACTGATGACTTAAGTACGAACATTTCTCAAAACAAAAACAGGTATGTGCTCTCTTTTCGTTTAAAATTATAAACAGTAGCGTAGCTAGCACTATCTATCGTTCTACTAAACTGAATGAATGCGACACCATTGATGAAGTTTCAACCTCGAAAAAAGTTTATTAATACCAATTAGCTGAAATAAAAAAACTCATCCAGTCCAGAAGTCACTCACAGTTAGAGTAATTAGTTTCTGAATGTGTGTAGTGTTCATTGATACTTAAAAGATCGTTTCAGTAATTCTATCACCGTCCGTTTATGAGTTGCTGAGCAACGTATCAACAAGCTATTTGTCGTATCCCGACGGTAAATCGCTTCTCGCTGGCTTTAAGCATCAAGACGATTACCATGCCGCTCATACAAGTCTTTGATAATTACTATCAAGCTAATGTCCATAAATTGCGGTTATGTTACTGAATCCTACACGCGACGAAACGCCCGATATCCAGCCGCGTATCTTAAACTCCGCGCCGATATTTGAGAATACGCGCGCGATTTGTTTGCGCCAAAGTCGGACCATGGTTCCCTAGAATAATTTTTAAATCAACTCCAGGTTGTAAATTAACATTTCTATGCCCATTCATGAAAGTTACAGAAGATCCGCACTCGACGTTACTTGATCACGCACTTGAGCAACACGTTTCAAGTTTTTTTTTCTTACAAAGAGAAAACATATCATAGATAATGCAACAAGGTGATTTGCTATGTCAAAACATATTTATATCTATCTCATTAAAACTCATTACCTCTTAAATGCTGTACATAATTAAATTCTTTACTCTGCAAATAATCAATAAAATTTAGAAATGAATTACATGTATAAAAAAATCTCAAGTTGATATGACGTCATGGGTCACTACTTGTTTCGACACCCCTACACTCACGTGACGCAAAGTAGATCCGACTATATTGGACATACTCATGTAATGCTACAAACTAATGTATTTGCTCGCCATGTTCTGTCTCCCAGCTTTACATTAGCTTCATTCGTGTTTCTATCTTATTGGTTGTGTTGGGAAGGTGTTTGTTGTATGTCAGGGTTCTGTCTAATGTTGCACCAAGGTATTTTGGCTTGTCGTTGTATTTTACTAGGCAAAAAAGGCCAAATTGTGGTCTGATGTTTGCTAATGCTACACGATTAGAGAGCTTGAAAATATACACTTCTGCTTTAGAAACATTGGATATAAGTCACCATGTCTTAAAATGTTTGTGTAGTTAGGCTGTTTGTTAGGTGTTCTTCACATCCAACCGGTCGCTGTGGCCGAGCGGTTCTAGGCGCTTCAGTCCGGAACCGCGCTGCTGCTACGGTCGCAGGTTCGAATCCTGCCTCGGGCATGAGTGTGTGTGATGTCCTTAGGGTAGTTAGGTTTAAGTAGTTCTAAGTCTAGGGGTCTGATGACCTCAGATGTTAAGTCCCATAGTGCTTAGAGCCATTTTTTTCACATTCAGAAAGATGTTGAATCTGATATGAAATTGCAAGGTCATCTGTATATTGGAGTTTCCAGCAGGTCAAGCTCGTCATGTCAGCTGTGTAGAAACTGTATAACTCCGGAGTAACAACAGAGCCTTGATGCAATCCATCACTGTGTGCATGCTATCAGCTGTTCTTTTCATCTTGTAGTACTTTAAACCGCTGATTGCTCAGCATGTTACTTAAGACGTTAGCTAGAGCTTTCAGATAATAATTAAACTGTGCTAGTAGGTCCGTTTCTGTTCCAGTTTGTAAAGTACTCCTTTCCTTATACAAGATATTCTCGAACTTCTTGCTGCGTCAGTTCTGGGTAAAATATTGAGCTTTCGACGATTGGCACCATCGAATTCATTAGGAGCAACTGACTGTCGTGACTGCTACTGTATTGGCCTTATATAGCCCATGGGCGGCATTTGATTGGTCAACAACTATGAAATGCTGCCGTAGATTTAGTGTCACATCTCTGCTTGTGGCACCGCTACTCCTGTAGGAGCGTAAACAATGCGGCGGTTTTCTCCGTTTCCTCTCCGCATCGACAGCTCTCTTCAACTCTCCGGTAAAATTATATCCACTGTTCCCGTTGAAACTGTTCTCGAAAATTCTTATTGCTACCGCCTCTTAATAACAGAATTCCAGTCTGTAGAAGCCTGGGACAAAACGTTTTGCTTCTTCGAACAGTTTTTGTGTTTATTTGTGAGGCTGTACTCAACAATTGCTGATTTCTCAGGTTCTCGCTTTTTAATGTACGTTTGATGTGCAGAGCGGTCGCAAACGCTATGGATGGACTGACCAATGCAGTTGCTTCCGCACCCACAGGGGATATTAAAAATTCCATGGATCCTGAGGCCCAGATTGTCTTTAACAGGGTGCAGAATTTCCTTTATCTTCTTCAGTGATCGGAAAATAATTGCTTGTCGTCTCAGGACTCTGCATGTTTTGCTGGATCTAGCACCGCAGCAAGGAAGGAGCACGGTTAATGACTCATTGCACAGACGTTCAGTATTTCCACGTAGCCCTTTTCTTGTAGAACCCGACTTTGTGTCACATGAACTGTAGCAGATCTTTCGGAACACGTATTTCAGATGATTAATTTCGGAATCCAAGTGGTCATCATCAGATACAGTTGTAGTTCTGTATATCAAAGTATTTAAAACGGTCTGGCTTGGATGGTGTAAACTCTATACACTGGGATATAAATCAGTGTGGGTCGGTTTACAGTACACAGAGTGCCCCAGATGCCCTTCTGACCTTTTTTGTACCATCTGAAAATGGCAACTTTTATCCTCTCCCTGTTTCGATGGTTAATTGGATATTTGGGTGTATGCTGTTCATATGTTCAAGGAATTGCTCAAGAGCTTCATCGCCGTATGGGCAGACCATAAATGTAATGAAGATAGGCGGAATGGCTCCAAATTTCAAATACGTCCTCGAAATGTTCCATGAGGAAGTTAACCGCTCCTGGAGACGGTGGAGTTCCCAAGCCATTCCGTCCGTCGTTTCATACAATTTTCCACAATACAACAAGCAGGCTGTCGTCATAGCAATCCAGAACAACTTTACTGTTTCAGGAAGAAAGCGCTCTGCTCTCAGTTACAATGTATCCTCACAGAAACTTTTGTATACAGTGAGGCCACATCCAGACTGACTAAAATATCGTCTGGACCAAGTCTAATTTGTTTGATTTTCTCAGTAAATTTATGAGTGTTTTTAATGTGATGTTCGCAGTGGCCAGCTATCAAAGTGATTAACTTCACTCGATTTTTAGCTTGGCTGTAGTTGGGAGAACCAATAGCATTAACAGTAGGTGTATAACATTAACAATAGGTGTCAATGGCACGCTATCTTTGTGGTTTTAAATAATCCGTACTTCCTGGGAGATCTGTGCACTCGACCTTTAGATTTTTTCACGAAGTCTGATAGACCAGAATTCTTCAACAGCTCCAACGTTTTTTTGCTGTGAGACAGGGTAGGGTTCCATTTTAGCCATTTCCATGTCTTGTGCTCCAACATCCTTCGTCACCACGACGTACTGTTAGATCTGCAGCCCTCTGTAATGCACGAAATCCGTCTCTCTGTGCTCTGTGATGTCTTATTTGAGAGGCTTGGCTGTGGCTAAGATGCGACTAGCGGCAAGTCTTAACTCATCGTTGTCGTAGAAATCCCGCACTGCCTTTCCACTACACTAACAATATCCACAATGGGTAGAGTGCGTGGTATAGTCGTGAAATTCAATTCTTTATTCGAGTCGAAAATAGTTCTTTCATCTACGTTCTTGGCCTAATGATTGATGACAGTAATCGCTGTTCCTTGAAGTGACACCACGCTATGGTGACTGCAAACCGCTCGAATTTCTTTGTTTTGGTGCGGCAGTGCAGTGATGATTTCTTTGATGGGCTGCCGTGGATATACTGTATCAACCCACTCCCAGTTGAGAGGTGTGAGAGCTGCAGATAAAAAGACACGGCAGTTACGTAAACATTGTGTATTAGTATCAAATTTGTGCCTTGTATGTCGTATCCTTTCTTTTAAAATCGCCAGGATAGTCTTCCGTAAACTACTCACTCATGTTTAACGGCAACAAACTTGGAATCGGTCTTCTTATCTCGACAGCATAGCATAAGTGCCAAATTACTCCGCAACTCTGCATTCGCGCGCACCTTCTCCCCATCGAGAAAATTATGTGAGAACAAAGGTCTTCGCGGCGATAAAATATTAATGGACTTCTTGCGATGTCAGTCTCGGGCATAGCAACAAATCAGGCAACATTATCCACAATGTGGTTGTGGGCACGTTCAAACATGTTAGTTCCTTTCTACCATTCCATCACGTTTCCACATTGACTCATCTTACTGATCGGATTCCATATAACCCACTGACACATACATTACCACTCCACTGCCATGACCTAGCGAGGTGGCTGGGTGGTTAGTACATTAGACCCGTATTCTGTTGGACGAAGGCTCAAATCTCCTTCCGGCCATCCAGATTTCCCTAAATCGGTCAAGGCAAATGCCGGGGTACTTTCATGAAATGGGCTCATCTCATTTACTTGTCGATCCTTCCGTAACCCGAACTTGTGCTCCGTCTCCTTGATGACGACGAGACGTTAAACTACTAATCTTCCTAACTTCCTCATGCCATGACTTACGTCATCAGGGGGACTCACTTGACCTCGTGGTACTAGTTGTACACCACCTGCTGTACTCCGTGACGACCTATGTAGTCTTTTAAGAGCGAGACTAATATACACTCCTGGAAATTGAAATAAGAACACCGTGAATTCATTGTCCCAGGAAGGGGAAACTTTATTGACACATTCCTGGGGTCAGATACATCACATGATCACACTGACAGAACTACAGGCACATAGACACAGGCAACAGAGCATGCACAATGTCGGCACTAGTACAGTGTATATCCACCTTTCGCAGCAATGCAGGCTGCTATTCTCCCATGGAGACGATCGTAGAGATGCTGGATGTAGTCCTGTGGAACGGCTTGCCATGCCATTTCCACCTGGCGCCTCAGTTGCACCAGCGTTCGTGCTGGACGTGCAGACCGCGTGAGACGACGCTTCATCCAGTCCCAAACATGCTCAATGGGGGACAGATCCGGAGATCTTGCTGGCCAGGGTAGTTGACTTACACCTTCTAGAGCACGTTGGGTGGCACGGGATACATGCGGACGTGCATTGTCCTGTTGGAACAGCAAGTTCCCTTGCCGGTCTAGGAATGGTAGAACGATGGGTTCGATGACGGTTTGGATGTACCGTGCACTATTCAGTGTCCCCTCGACGATCACCAGTGGTGTACGGCCAGTGTAGGAGATCGCTCCCCACACCATGATGCCGGGTGTTGGCCCTGTGTGCCTCGGTCGTATGCAGTCCTGATTGTGGCGCTCACCTGCACGGCGCCAAACACGCATACGACCATCATTGGCACCAAGGCAGAAGCGACTCTCATCGCTGAAGACGACACGTCTCCATTCGTCCCTCCATTCACGCCTATCGCGACACCACTAGAGGCGGGCTGCACGATGTTGGGGCGTGAGCGGAAGACGGCCTAACGGTGTGCGGGACCGTAGCCCAGCTTGCGAATGGTCCTCGCCGATACCCCAGGAGCAACAGTGTCCCTATTTGCTGGGAAGTGGCGGTGCGGTCCCCTACGGCACTGCGTAGGATCCTACGGTCTTGGCGTGCATCCGTGCGTCGCTGCGGTCCGGTCCCAGGTCGACGGGCACGTGCACCTTCCGCCGACCACTGGCGACAACATCGATGTACTGTGGAGACCTCACGCCCCACGTGTTGAGCAATTCGGCGGTACGTCCACCCGGCCTCCCGCATGCCCACTATAGCCCTCGCTCAAAGTCCGTCAACTGCACATACGGTTCACGTCCACGCTGTCGCGGCATGCTACCAGTGTTAAAGACTGCGATGGAGCTCCGTACGCCACGGCAAACTGGCTGACACTGACGGCGGCGGTACACAAATGCTGCGCAGCTAGCGCCATTCGACGGCCAACACCGCGGTTCCTGGTGTGTCCGCTGTGCCGTGCGTGTGATCATTGCTTGTACAGCCCTCTCGCAGTGTCCGGAGCAAGTATGGTGGGTCTGACACACCGGTGTCAATGTGTTCTTTTTTCAATTTCCAGGAGTGTAATTTTGGTGAGCATATGTGTAGGTACCGAACACAGGCTTTCAGTTTAAGTACTGGGAAAGCCGTACTGCTATAACAGTTGTCGATGTGATCTTGTCTGTTCTTATTATATGTGAATTATAGATGATGCTATTTATATTTCAAATCTAGTTACTTTTGTATCTAGATATTACCATAGTCCACGCCAAATTGACATTCTGAATAAGTAAATGATTATAGAAAAATGCTCCTATCGAAGAACAAGAAATGCGAATATTTTTCTGTTTATTTAAAAGACTCTGATTGTTCCTCTTGAAATTTTTCCTAAAAATTTTGGCATGTGAACAAATGTATTTTTTCTTAGCGCGACTCGCCTCATACTCCCATAAGCTCCCCTAACTATAACTCACTCACACCCATTAGTCCATCGCTGGAAGTCGCTCAAACCCATCCACTCCCAGTTGCCCTTTCTCACTCGCACATTCAGCCCAACTCATTGTCATTATCTGTTTGTGTCTCTCTGTCATTGTCTCCTGTGTCACAGCCACAGTACTCTTCGTTCTGTCCTACTACTACTACCACTCCCTTCCTCTCGCTCTCTCTTGCTGCTACTAACTCATTCATTCCTTCCCACTGCTGCTGTCTCTTCTCACTGTCAACATCTCTCTCTTCCTCGTTGTCATTGTCATATACTCTCTCTCTTATTACCACTGGCTCTCAGCCACTTCTACTTCATCTCTCTCTTTATTCCTCCTCACCCCCTGGCACTGTTTCCTTCAATCTCTTTTTAACACTACTCTATTACTGTCAGCTATGTTCCACTATGTCCCTCTCTTTCTCTCACACTGCCAATGTCTCCTTCGCTCTTTCTATAACACAACCACTGTCTGCTATCATCCAGTATTCATTACTTTTTCGTCTATTTCTCACTGCTACAGTCTTCTTCTTCTCTAATCATGAAAAAGGGCGAATACATTCGCATGCCAAAATTTTTAGGAAAAATTTTAAATTTGCTGAGGAAGGTAGAACGAGGCAGTCGATACCCCACATTTCAGGCAGAGACTTTAAAATATACAGGGACTTTGTACCATTTCTTTGTACTTCGATAGGAGCATTTTTCCGCGCCTCTTTCCTGCTGCAGCAGGGCATGTAACTCATATAAAAATAAATGTACTGGTTAACAAAATTTAGATAGTTTGTATACGCGAAATTAAAATAAATCAAAAGTAATTTCACACATCAGACCGGAATTTTCGTGCAAGAAGATGCTGCATGTGCTTCAGTACTACAACATGGGGCTCCCAGATGAAAACGGGCACTTTACAGCATATTTCTCCGCGCTAGGTCACTTTATAAACTACATTTTCGCCTCACACCGGAATTTACGTGCATATTTTAAGTATGCAAGTAGGGTAGCGTAGAGCCGTGGATCTCGGAAACGGGTGAAGTTCTGAAGAAAATTTTCAAAGTTGTTTGAAAGAGGGATTTTAGGAATATATCGTAAAAATTACAGCCACTTACTGTGCATAGCCACCAAGGAATCCTCAGTTGGGCATTGGTCTGCCGATCACGGACAAAATATAGTAAAAACCCTTTTCTTTAGTTTTTGCGAGGAACCGCCCATGAACTAACGATATCTCCGTAAGTCGGATCAAACCCACCGCAGACCACGTCAAATGCAAAAAGAACCAATCGATTTGATCCATTTGCATAAGCAGGAGGGAGTATGTATTATTTCTACTGTGACCTTGTATTGTAGGATAATGACTCAAAGACGATTCTTCTGTTGGGTATGCAGATGATCCCTAGTCAATGGGCTATCCAAGACACTTGATCCTTCCTTTTTATCATCAGTAGAACCTGAGAGTTACGAGAACCGGAAAATCTTCTTTTCATGTGCGGTGCTATGGAGCATACGTATATTAGCTACGTGTGCTGTCGTATGCATACCGGTTCCAAACACACATTGTCCACAATGGTTTTACCACAGAAAGTCATCGTGTTAAGCCTGGATTTTTTTTTTTTTTTTTTTTTTGAGATGGCAGTATGGTTTACTTAACGTAGGTGATTCAGCTGACTCAGAGCACGTCGTAAGTCATCGTCTTTTGCTGCTTTAAGATATCTCATTTCAATTTCAGTAGCACTGCATATACAATGTTGCTAAGTTTGAATTATACCATTAAGATTGCAAAGATTAGCTGATTCTAAACTCAGACGTCGAACATTCTTTTTAAAATTTTGTCTTTGCGTGCGTCATTAAGTTTTTGGATTATCCATTATTTTCTATTAACTTTCAAAGTTGATTCCTATTTACAGTGTCAGATGCTAGCGAAATGTCCTTGTAAACTAAATTTTGCCTGTAGTTTTCATTTGCGTCTTTCTTCTATTACTTGCTGTAGAATAAATACTTGGCCTGTAGTTGATTTTCCCTTTGGGAATCTTGTTTTTCGTCTATAAAAAGTTCTCAATTTATTATGAGACTGCTGCCTGTTATTCTGACCTAAGAAATTATGTAGTGATTTGAGAAAGAAAAATGGAGAAGTTGAGGCTCAAACCGGAGAGTAACGACAATCCTTTCTCCCACATAATGTCCAGGAATGGAACATTGTATCCTCTACCAATATGGTAGGGTGGCTTGCGGAGTAAACATGTAGACGCAGATCTGAAACATTAAGGAGTCGTTGGAAATCAAAATTGGCATTTCTGAAATATTGGGCGAAAAGAACTTTTTTTTTTTTTAATAATTGTTCATTGTCAATGACCGGGGGAATGAAGGCACAGATACATTGACGAAATGGTAAGTTTTACGCCATGAGACACCGGTCTGACATTTATCAAACTTTGTGCAGGTTACAATTTCCTTCTGTTCGGAACTGATGTTCGTAATCAACATTGCTGTGAGGATTGACCACCATGGGTACGAATACACTCTCTTGCTGGTTGTGGCATGGAAGCAAATAGGCTCCACCTCTCAGCATGAGGATTTCCTTGCCATTACTGAAACACGTTTTGTGTCAGTGCATGAAGACTGCTAACTGCTGACGTTGGCGTTCATCGGACCGCCTCAGACAGAACCTGGACTTCTTCACTCAGTGTCCCAATCGACCTCAGCTCCAGACCAAGCAAGTCTCTGCCTGTAACCTTCGCCCGGATTTCTGCTGTCATCTTCGTGGTCCTTACGCGAAATCTACGTTGGCGTCAGTAGAAGTGTTCTGCTGTCAGATTCAAATGCTGGTTCTCAAAATTTTCTCAATAGCGTTCCACGAAAAGAACGTCGTCTCTCCTAAAGGGATTCCCTTTTGATCTCACGAAGCATCTCCCTAATACTCGCGTGATCATTGAATCTGCCAGTCAAAAATCTAACAGCACGTTTCTGATTGTTCCCAAACACTAGAGCAGTACTCAAGAATGGGTCGCACTAGTGTTCTATACGCGGTATCTTTTACAGATGAGCCACACTTTCCTAAAATTCTACCAATAAACCAAAGTCGATCACACGCCTTCCCTATTACGGTCCTCACGTGCTCATTCTATTTCATATCGCTTTACAATGTTACGACTAGATAGTTAATCGATGTGACTATGTCGAGCAATACACTATTAATGCTAGTCTGAACAGAGGCTTACTTTGATTTTCCTGTGTGCTTTCTAGTTTATATTTTTAAATATCTTGCATTTTAGGTGTTTACAAAGCACAGTCTTGCATTTTAATATCAAGAGTACTTATTAATTGGGTAATGTACAGTGTATTAACTATGTAGTGTATAGTTCCCCCATGTTTAGTGTGTGATTGCTTTGTTGGAATGTGAGCTGAGTTGGTTAACCTTCGCTCACAGCCCCAGGGAATGCTGGCTTACTCACGCAGCTTGAGGCTCTTACCAACGAGGCTGAATGTGGAGATCCAAGGGATGCCCAGAACATCCCACGTGTCCGCCGATCGGTCCACTGCTGTGGTTGCCCCTGTTACTGTCCGTACAAAGGTTGATCGATCACCAATGGTTGAGCAGGAGGTCTTTCCAAGATGTGGCCCTCAACGAAAGGCTTTCCAGGGGGAGCCGATCGAAAGACCTCCCTGGTTCATATGACAAACAGGTTTCAGGCGCTATCTGTGGTTGACAACATGCCTGAGTGCGATACAGTCATTTGTCTTGTTATAGAGGAAGCATCTCAGGCTGCAAGTCTGGGCATCCACACTGGGTGGGATTACCGGCACTTGGGAACCCAATGTTTGGCGCGTAATGGTGGCCCTTCAGGATATGATTGCCAAGGAGGGGAAGGAATCCAATGCGCACTCTGTGTGCATACTGAAAGGAGTCATTTTAGATGTTGAATGGATCCTTCCGGATGCCATGAAGAGCACAGTGTGCAGTCAACCGCAGGCAGCGGCTCATTTCGGCTCTAATTTTGTGGAAGAGATTCTTTCTGGTTTCAGGCGGCTATCTGAAATGGTAAAGACTCCCATTATCATTTGCGAGATCAAAGCATGGCTTACTATGTGCAGCATCGTCAACAGGACCGACTTCGGACCTCTGGTACAGAGACAAGTGGAGGGTCGGAATCATTAGCTCAGACCGTTCTGCGACAGTGTAGACTGCACATTCCTAGACTTGCTCCGTAGTTTGGTGGAACTTCGGATTCTACTTAATAGGTCATGGGTTCATTACATACTGGAGGCGGTTACACGGTTAGCGAGAGCTGTGGACTGGGCGATTTTTTAGGTTAGCATGTCTTTAGCATGTCTCGGGAAAGTACAGAAAGGGTGCAGGGCAAACGCAGGACCTAGAAAAAATCGATACTGTAACTGGAGAGCTGCATCAAACCAGTCTCAGGATTGAAGACAACAACAACAACAGCAACTGTAAAATGTCGTAGCTGTGGTGGGGAAAGAACCAGAGCTTCAGACGCTAATAGAAAGCCCTGAAGCTCAAATCGTTATAAGTACTGAAAGCTGTATGAAGCCAGAGACAAGTTCAGCCGAAATTTTTACAAAGTACATAAGATTATTTAACCAGTTGTTGGTGGGGTGTTTATTGCAGTTAGGAGTAGTTTACCTTACAGTGAAATGGAAGTAGTTGCTTCCTGTGTGTTAGTATGCGTAGAAGCTATACTTAAGAGTTGGAATAAATTAAAATTGGTTCTTTTTATCGAGCCCTCCATTCCCTATTTAGATGACACAGTTACTGAATAATTCAAAGAAAACTCGAGTCTTTTTCTAACGAGTAACCCAGTCATGTGATTATAGTTGGCAGAAATATCCATCTACCCTAGATATGTTGACGAAAATACATGGTTAATGTAAGAGGTAGGCACAAAACTTCGTCCGAAACCGTACTGACGCTTTTTGCGAAAATTATTTTGAACGATTACTTCAGGAACTCGAAGTGTAAATAGATGCGAAAACGTACTTGACCACTTACCTACCAACAAATAATCCTGAGCAAACAGGAAACACCAGGATGGATATAGGGCTTAGTGACTGCAAGGTCATTGTATTGAGACTGAATACCGTGACATCTAAATCCACTAAAAATAAACACAAAGTATATCGATCTAAAAAGAGCAGGCGGAGATTCGGTTGACGCCTTCTCGAGAGACAGTCTCTGCTCCTTCCAAACTAACTATGGAAGCTCAGACAAGATGTGGATTATATTCAAAGGAATAGTGTCGAAAGCAATTGAGAGGCATATATCTACACTAATAATAAAACTGTAAAAGCGTCGTGTCTGTCTGTTTGAACATGCTAATCTCTAATTTTATTCTACGCGAGTTTTGATGGTGTTTGTACAGGTAATCGGCGTACCTTAGGGTAAGGTAAGACTTTATTTCATCAAAAAAGATCGCAGAAGAAAGATATCCTTATATATGATAAAAATGTACGTGTGGAAACTGTCCAGCCACATTAATGTTACCATCAGTCAAAAGCCTGAATAACCACCTTTTCCTGCACGAACCGCTCCGAGACGTGCAAGAGGAGAGGTGGGATAATATTGACAAGGATGCGGGACCATACCGAATCTAGTTCCGTGGCCAGCCGCGCCTAGGTTTCTCGATTGAGGATTCATGGCACGTGCAACCACATTAAGGTGATCCCCACACACTATTAATTGGGTTTAAATCCGGAAAGTTTGGTGGTCAGGGGAGTACACAGTAAACTCATCCTGCTGCTCTTCGAACCACACATGTACACTGTGAGCTGTGTGGCACGTTGCACTGTCCTGCTGGTAGACGCTATTGCGCCGAGGAGAAACAAACTGCATGTGGGGGTGGACATGGTAAACACCCTTCCGACAATTGTTTCAGGATGTATACTATCAGACGTTTCACGCCATACATGCCTACGATCACTTGTCCGATGGACCGTAAAATGTGATTTATCTGAATAAGCCACCTATCGCTCCTCATTGGGCGTCCACTTGCGATATTGGCGTCACAATTCCAACCTTCGTCGCCGATGCCAATAAACATCGCTCAGCGTAGGCTGCATGAACCACAGGCCTGCTGCGGAGGCCCATACGCAGCAGCTTTGCCAAACGGTCACTGAGGAGACACTGTTGGTAGTCCCTTGGTTCATCTGGACGGTCAGTTGCTCAATATCTGCACGTCAGTTCTCCCGTACACATCTACGCAGCCGTCGTTAGTCCTTGTCATCTCTGGCCCTTGGTGCGCCACAGTTGCCCCGGCGTTGGTTTTCGATAGCGACATTTTGCCATGCACTGTATATTTGAAACGCGGCGGACCGCGAGCTATTTGGAGATTTAGTCAGTTCTGAAATTCTTCCACCCCTGCATCGAAAGCCAATGATCAAGCCGTTTTGGATGCCAGATAAATCGCTCCGTTTCCGCATTACGGCAACGACTGCAGTTGTTTCGCTTCATATGCCCTCCACTGCTTGTGCTGCCACCTGCCATCTGTGAGTGGGGCCAGCCGGTGTGGCGGAGCGGTTCTAGGCGCTTCAGTCTGGAACCGCGCGACCGCTACGGTCGCAGGTTCGAATCCTGCCTGGGGCATGGATGTGTGTGATGTCCTTAGATTAGTTGGGTTTAAGTAGTTCTAGGTTCTAGGCGACTGATGACCTCAGATGTTAAGTACCATAGTGCTCAGAGCCATTAGCCATCTTTGAGTGGTTATCGCAAATTGATGTCTAACATATTCGGTGGACACATTAATGTGACTGGACCGTGTATTGCTTACTATCTGGAAAGGAGTACTGTGGGGATAAGGGCCAGCAACTCCTATTGGGATGAAGGTAATAATGTGGAGAGAGAATGAGGAGGAGGAGATGAACAGATAGAGATAGGGAAGAAGGAAACGGACATGTATAGGGGGAGAAGAGGATACTGACAGAGATAGGGTGGGGGGAATTGGACAGAGAAAGGGAAGAGGAGGAGATGGGCAGAGAGAGGGGTAGGAAGGGATGGACAGAGAAAAGACAGTAGACAGAGGGGGGGGGGGGGGAGTGGACTAGGTGGTCTGAGATAGGGGAGAAGGAGATGGAAGAGAGGGGGGTAGAAGGAGATGGGCAGAGAGGCGGGGGGGGGGGGGGGAGGAGGCTGAGTAGATGGGCAGAGAGAGGGTGAAGGGGGAGATTAACGAGTAGAATGAAATAACTAACAAACCCTAACAGTGTCGGGTACTCAACTACTATCAAATAACTTAAAAATAGATAGCATAGATCCACAGTGGTACACAAAACAGGCCAGAAACTGTTGCAGAAGAAACAAAAAAATCATTGCCAAATTTAAAAGAGTACATAATTTCCAAGATTGGCGATGTTTCCTCAACGAAACTCAAAAGTTTGCAGAAAATCCAAAGAGATTCTGGTCATGTGTACAACCCACCAGCGGCAATATGCAATCAACATCTTCACTGTGCCTTAGCAATGGTAATGTTACCAATCACAGTGCAACTAATGTGGAGGTACCTTTACCGAAGAAGACAAAGATAATGTTCCACAATTCGAACCAAGAACTGCTGTCTGCATGAGTAACTTAGAAGTAGATACCCTTTTGTAGCGAAGCAGCTAAAATAACTTGAAAAAGACGAGGCTTCCGGTCCAGATTGTATACTAGTTAGGTTCCTTTCAGAGTATGCTGATACAATAGCTTTGTACTAAGCAATCGTATGCAACCGTTCGATCAATAAAAGACCCGTCCCTAATGATTGGAAAGTTGCATGGACTATACCAACACTCAAGAAACAGGAAATACGAGTTCTATGCTGAATTACAGCCGCACATCATTGACGACGATTTTCAGTAGGATTTTGGATCATAAGTTGTACTCATTTTTGAAAAGGTCTTTCTGCAAATTTGGAGGAAATGCGCTAAGAACGGATTACATACCTATAGATACATCTTCGAGCATGAAAAGGGTTTTAATCCACACATAGTGAATGGGTTTTTGTGACTTCGTTACAGTGTCATTTTTGAAAGTGCTTTACTTCTACAATAATACCCGTTCAATAGTAATCATCTTCCCATGCCATCTATCGACAGTCTAATGCACATTGCGTTACGTTTCGCTTTTGGTAGTTTAACTGTTATTATTTCTGAACAGTCCTGTGAGATGTAAAATGGCGTCAAGTATTGCATTGAAACGTAGTGAAAGTACCAAGAATCTTTTATTCCCGGAAGTGTCAGTTTTTAATTTTGAAAAGGCTACACTATTATCAAGAACAAAAAGCAAGACATACAACCTTTAATTGATTTATTTCACATGAATATAGATGTTTCTATGATGATTCGATGAAGTGGCCTGCACGTAACAGTGCTGCTGCTGATGATATCAGGGAAACCATTTTGTACGTACTTCGGTTAGAGCTACAACACTGTGAAAATGTATGAGCAAAAAAAGGAAACAACTTAAAACAATACTAAAAACGTAACTTGAGCATGTGAATAAATTACTTCCTCCAAAAAAGGACCTTATTCCAGGATTTTGGAGTATTTTTTTTTTAAAAGATGGAAAAACTTAGCAACTGCAGTACTGACAAAATTCATTCAGTTCTTTAAACATTTGAAAGAGTTACATTCTATATACCTAACATGTAGAGCGTTTCCTTTAGTTACTGTAAACTGAAGAATTTGGAGTAAGGTCCTTTCAAAAATGACTGTATTACATACTGTGCTCGAACATCATGAATTACCTCGACGGAAACGGTTTACTAACATAGTCGGCACTGATTCAGAAAATATCGTTCCTTTGAAACACAACTTGCTCTCTATTCACACGAAGTAATGAATGCTATCGACAGGGGATCTCAGATTAATTTCATATTTCTAGATTTCGAGAAGGCTTTCGACACAGTTCCTCACAAGTGATTTCTAAACAAATTGCGTGCTTATGGACTATTGTCTCAGTTGCGCTACTGCGTTCGTGATCTCCTGTCAGAAACGTCACAGTTGTAGTAACTGACGGAAACTCATCGAGTAAAACAGAAGTGATGTCTGTTATTGCCCAAATAATTGATCTATATAAACGTTTGTCTCTGCGGCGAGATCTACATCTACATCTACATTTATACTCCGCAAGCCACCCAACGGTGTGTTGCGGAGGGCACTTTACATGCCACTGTCGTTACCTCGCTTTCCTGTTCCAGTCGCGTTTGGTTCGCGGGAAGAACGACTGCCGGAAAGCCTCCGTGCGCGCTCGAATCTGTCTAATTTTACATACGTGATCTCCTCGGGAGGTATAAGTAGGGAGAAGCAATATATTCGATACCTCATCCAGAAACGCACCCTCTCGAAACTTGGGCAGCAAGCTACACCGCGATGCAGAGCGCCTCTCTTGCTGAGTCTGCCACTTGAGTTTGCTAAGGAAATAACCCTGTGACAAAACGCGCCGCTCTTCTTTGGATCTTCTCTATCTCCTCTGTCAACCCGACCTGGTACGAATCCCACACTGATGAGCAATACTCAGGTATAGGTCGAACGAGTGTTTTGTAAGCCACTTCCTTTGTTGATGGACTACATTTCCTAAGGACTCTCCCAATGAATCTCAATCTGGCACCCACCCTACCAACAATTAATTTTATACGATCATTCCACTTCAAATCGTTCAGTACGCATACTCCCAGATATTTTACAGAAGTAACTGCTACCAGTGTTTGTTACGCTATCATATAATCATGCAATAAAGGATCCTTCTTTCTATGTATTCGCAATACATTACATTTGTCTATGTTAAGGATCAGTTGCCACTCCCTGCACCAAGTGCGTATCTGCTGCAGATCTTCCTGCATTTCGCTGCAATTTTCTAATGCTGCAACTTCTCTGTATACTACAGCATCATTCGCGAAGAGCCGCATGGAACTTCCGACACTATCTACTAGGTCATTTCTGTATATATTGTGAAAAGCAATGGTCCCATAACACTCCCCTTTGGCACGCCAGAGGTTACTTTAACGTCTGTAGACGTCTCTCCATTGAGAACAGCATGCTGTGTTCTGTTTGCTAAAAATTCTTCAATCCAGCCACACAGCTGGTCTGATATTCCGTAGGCTCTTACTTTGTTTATCAGGCGACAGTGCGGAACTGTATCGAACGCCTTCCGGAAATCAAGGAAATTGGCATATACCTGGGAGCCAGTATCTCATATTTTCTGGGTCTCATGAACAAATAAAGCGAGTTGGGTCTCACACGGTCGCTGTTCCGGAATCCATGTTGATTCCTACAGAGTAGATTCTGGGTTTCCAGAAATGACATGATACGCGAGCAAAAAACATTTTCTAAAATTGTACGACAGATCGATGTCAGAGATATAGGCCTATAGTTTTGCGCATCTGCTCGACGACCCTTCTTGAAAACTGGAACTACCTGTGCATTTTTTTATGAAATTTCAGTCACCAACTTCCTCCTCCGAATGCGCTAATTTTTTGTTGGCACCCAGCTCTACGTGATCATCCTGTTCAAATAGAGAAATCAGAGCTCGCACGGAAAGACTGAAGTGTTCGTTATTCCAAAGCACTGTTCGATAGTGAAAGAGTAGAGAAATAGCTTGCAGGCTGTTGGGTGGGCCCTCAGCTAGCACTTAATTTTGAATTGCAGAGTAGTCTTGTATATGTAGATGTAGAATTTTTACGTTTAGAGCAAGCTGCCATTCATCGCAGCTACTGAAAATCTAGTCTAAGTCAACTTATATCCTCCTAGATTCGTTCAACGACGTCTGCTCATCAGAGCCAGTCGAAAAACATACGATGTTCTCGTTCTAGAAGAACTCGTGGCTACTCTTCTTTGCATACAGTTGTCCTGACCGACGAGCACGGCAGGTGTCATAACCATATTTCCGAGAAAGTTAGCTGCGTGGAAGAGGGGTAAAAGAAGCGAACACGTGTCCCGGTTTATCCACAAATATTCGAGTCAAACTTTCCCATGTGCGGGTTTCGAACGCGGAACGCAGTTTTGTGAAGCCGGGAATCTAGCCGCTGTGTCATCGGTTCGGTTGAGCATATTATGCGCCAAGAGGCATATAAAGTACTTCGGAAACTTTGACTGTCGTTTCCTCAGAAATGGTCGAGCATCTGGGGACAAGCCGAGACCGTTTTCGCTTATTTGGGCGCCTCTTCCAGTGGCCAGTGTTCCTGGGAAGTCGGATTATGTCACTTGTCGTGTTCTCCTCCTGAGTCCATATCGTCTCTGTGAAACGTCCCCTTAGAAAAATTATACATGACTGTGCTTAAACTGGCACACAATATTTTTAGCGCAACGCAATCCGACTTTCAATAATCCATACAAAAGAATGGCCCTGACTAACATTAACTTATACCTTTCACAAATCACTTACCTCACAAAAATCTTGGTTACTCGAACTACTGCAATACAGCAGCGCCACTACTACCAGCTAAATAAAAGATGCAAACTACTGAAGGCACTAACTACTGATAGGCATAGTTAGCAAATGAAAGATTTTGATAGAGAACAAACAATGTATTTACCTTAATAGTGTTCAAAAGTCATAATATATATATCAATTCATGACATCCATTCTTACAAATGTACTGTTTTGATGGACACACGTCCAGATCATCCGCTCTCAAAACTCCGCCATCTCTCTCCCCATATCTACCACTGCTGACGGCTCACCTCCAACTGCGCAACGCTACGCGCTGTTCACATCCAGCTGCCCAACACTACAACGCTAGACAACAATGCAAACTAGCCACAGACTGCACACAGCACAGCCACCGAGTTTCATACAGAGCGCTACGTGGCGTTACCAATAAGAAAACCTAAACAGCCTACTTACATAGCCCCCACGCTCCCCACAAAAAATTTTACAAATTGTTTTGGGCAGTGGCCAATAATGATTTGATAAAATTTTTCATAATTACAATAACAAAAATATCAAATGCACACACTTATTGATACAATGTTGGTCAAAAGCTAAAATTTTCTCACAGTCCATAAAGACAGTCCTGATCGTTCATCACAGTAAAACTGCAGTATTTTTCTGAAAGTCTGAGCAGTAAAAGAAAATGCACACGGAAGTAGTGGATTTCCGTACAGTCTTGAAGAAGTAGTGTTGTCCTTCCAACGGAAAGACGGTGCTGACCAACACTACAATGCTAGACAACAATGCAAACTACCCACAGACTGCACACAGCACAGCTAGCGATTTTCATACTAAGCGCTACGTGGCGTTACTAATAAGAAAACCTAAACGGCCTACTTACAACTGGTCGTTCTGCAGTCATTGCACTACAGCCAGTTGTGTATGCGATGTATCGGTATGATACATCCCATGTTCCTCATGCCAAAGATTTGATGTTTCACAGAGTCCGTAAGATAACGACAGGCTGCAAGTCCGCGTCCTGTGGGCATTCCGTGTCGGGATCTCCATCTAAGAATCTCCGTTATGCACATCCAGCAAGCATCATATATTCCCACCATTTGTCTTCTGTAGGAACGACTGCCTGTATGCCTCTGTACGAGCCCTAATCTCTCTTATCTTTGTGGTCTTTCCGCGAAATATAAGTGTACGGCAGTAAAATTGTACTGCAGTCAGCCTCAAATGCTGATTCTCTAAATTTCCTCAGTAGCGATTCACGAAAAGAACGCCTCCTTTCCTCCAGAGACTCCCACCCGAGTTCCTGAATCATTTCCGTAACACTCGCGTGATGATCAGACCTACCAGTAACAAATCCAGCAGCCCGCCTCTGAATTGCTTCTATGTCCTCCCTCAATCCGGCCTGATAGGGATCCCAAACGCTCGAGCAGTACCCAAGAATAGGTCGTATTAGTGTTTTATAAGCGGTCTCCTTTACAGATGAACCACATCTTCCCAAAATTCTACCAATGAACCGAAGATGACTATCCGCCTTCCTCACAACTGCCATTACATGCTTGTCCCACTTCATATCGCTCTGCAATGTTACGCCCAAATATTTAATCTACGAATGGAGTATTCAAACATTACGGGATTCTTTTTCCTATTCATCTGCATGAATTTACATTTATCTATATTTAGAGTTAGCTGCCATTCTTTACGCCAGTCACAAATCCTGTCCAAGTCATCTTGTATCCTCCTACAGTCACTCAACGACGACACCTTCCCGTACACCATAGCATCATCGCAAACAGCCGCACATTGCCATCCACCCTATCCAAAAGATCATTTACATCTATATCTACATCTACATTATTACTCTGCAATTCACATTTAAGTGTTTGGCAGAGGGTTCATCGAACCACAATCATACTATCTCTCTACCATTCCACTCCCGAAGAGTGCGCGGAAAAAACGAACACCTAAACCTTTCTGTTCGAGCTCTGATTTCTCTTATTTTATTTTGATGACCATTCCTACCTATGTAGGCTGGGATCAACAAAATATTTTCGCTTTCGGAAGAGAAAGTTGGTGACTGAAATTTCGTAAATAGATCTCGCCGCGACGAAAAACGTCTTTGCTTTAATGACTTCCATCCCAACTCGCGTATCATATCTGCCACACTCTCTCCCCTATTACGTGATAATACAAAACGAGCTGCCCTTTTTTGCACCCTTTCGATGTCCTCCGTCAATCTCACCTGGTAAGGATCCCACACCGCGCAGCAATATTCTAACAGAGGACGAACGAGTGTAGTGTAAGCTGTCTCTTTAGTGGACTTGTTGCATCTTCTAAGTGTCCTGCCAATGAAACGCAACCGTTGGCTCGCCTTCCCCACAATATTATCTATGTGGTCTTTCCAACTGAAGTTGTTCGTAATTTTTACACCCAGGTGCTTAGTTGAATTGACAGCCTTGAGAATTGTACTATTTATCGAGTAATCGAATTCCAACGGATTTCTTTTGGAACTCATGTGGATCACCTCACACTTTTCGTTATTTAGCGTCAACTGCCACCTGCCACACCATACAGCAATCTTTTCTAAATCGCTTTGCTGGTCTTCGGATAACCTTACTAGACGGTAAATTACAGCATCATCTGCGAACAACCTAAGAGAACTGCTCAGATTGTTACCCAGGTCATTTATATAGATCAGGAACAGCAGAGGTCCCAGGACGCTTCCCTGGGGAACACCTATGTAGATAGAAAACAACAGCGGACCTACCACACTTCCCTGGGGCACTCCAGATGATACCCTCACTTCCGATGAACACTCACCATCGAGGACAACGTACTGGGTTCTATTACTTAAGAAGTCTTCGAGCCACTCACATATTTGGGAACCAATCCCATATGCTCGTACCTTAGGAGTCTGCAGTGGTGGTACCGTAGTGTTCGGTTGAAGGTGTTCATGTTGTAACACTTTCCATTTCCGTCGGTGTTATACTACTGAAGATAAGTACGTGAGACCACACTTTCCACATTCCATGAACTGTGGACATCTTCCGATCTATAACGTCCACGAGTTTTGTGCACACACAATAAAGAAAGAAAACGATGTAGATACGATATAATGGTGGACGTACCATAACGCCGGTATTAACTCCCGGTAGAATATACTGCACATTTGTTGGTGGAAAGGAACAGATGGTTGTCGTCTATAAGCCGCAACTGGAAAAGAAACTCCGGTTTTATACGCAGCCATTCGAAAGTAACTGCTATGAACTGTATCCAGAGAGATTTGGTGAGGCAATAGCGGAAAGATACGAGCGCGGAAAGAGCTGGGAAGGCGGAGAATTCAGTGCTCAAGAATGAGAGAGATGAACCGGAGAAAGACGTGCTAATCGTGCGAGAGATTAAAGAGGAGAGAATGAAATGGTATCGCGGGGGAGTTACGCGAAGCGAAACGAAAGGCCGAAGAGAAGGGGAAGCGAAGGCATCACGTGCGCGCAGCTTATGACGGCAGCAGCTGTGCCGACTACTCCCCTCCAAAAACCCGGCCGCCGTTTAATATCCTGAGTAACTCAATTATGGGAGCCATCAGGCAGGATTTGTCGTCCTTCCATATGATCCATTGATGGCAATAACGCAGCAAATATTGCGCGTGACCCGGCCCGCCGCCAAGATGCGGACAAAGGCCGCTCCACGCCTTGCGTGTCCGCACGCGCGCCTTTATATGAAGCCAATTACAGCTGGAGTTATATCGGGCCCGACGTGACGCCACACTCACAGCTATAATGTATTCACAACCATCTCTCATTACTACGAATCTTATCATGCAGCCCGTCCATTTAGGGTGTTCTTTTCTTACTGCACATGGATTCATAATGTCAAAATGTCCCGCCAAATACGATTTTTGTATATATTGTACAAATCGTCATCTTTGAACAAGGAGTTTTACATTAAATAAGATACCTAATTCATTCTACAGTTTCATACTGACAAGATCATCTGAATGTAGCATTCCAGAAAGAAATAGAATCGGTATGCATGCTACAGCATGTGCACCTAATATGTTCCAAAACGCCGCACATCAAAAAGGGATTTTCCAGTGCTTATAACTCCTGTTGATGATAAGAAGGTAGGGTCAAGTGTTTTGGATAGCCCTTAGGCTAGGGATCGTTTTTATACACAAAGTATAATCGTCTTCGCATTACTATCTTCCTAGTCCGCCCCCGGTAGCTGAGTGGTCAGCGCGACAGACTGTCAATCCTAAGGAGCCCCTGTTCGATTCCCGGCTGGGTCGGAGATTTTCTTCGCTCAGGGACTGGGTGTTGTGTTGTCTTAATCATCATCATTTCCTCCCCATCGACTCGCAAGTCGCCGAAGTGGCGTCACTTCGAAAGACTTGCACCAGGCGAAAGGTCTACCCGGCGGGAGGCCCCAGCCACACGCCATTATTATTATTACCTGATGTGGACTACGGTGAGCTTGATGAGACTTATGGAAGTACTTTCAGTTCATGGGCAGTTCCTGGTAAAACCACAAAAAGGGTTTTCTTCACTATATTTTGGCGCATCACTACTGAACAAAAATCCAGCTGAGGATTCCAAGACGGCTACCCACAGCAAATGGTTGAATTTTTTAGGCTATATTCCTAAAATCCCGATACCGAGCAACTTTGAAAATTTTTTCATATCTTTACGCGTTTCCAAGATACAGGGGTTCAAAGCTACCCTACTCCTACATGTAAAATCCCGTATGAGACGAAATCTAAATAATAAATCACCACAGAAAATTGCTCAAATTTTATCGTTATATTCTCTAGGCATTTATCTAGAAGTATCATTACCCTGCTTTCAAATATCTTATCCATTATCAAGAAACACCCCAAAACTTGTTTTTTGGGTACCAAAACACAGCTGCGGATTCCGAGACGGCTGTGTACAGCAATCCCTATCTCGAACAGCCTTGAAAATGTTTTTCGTATTTTTATCCGTTGCCGAGATACAGAAATTCAAAGTTACTCTCCTTGTACACGTAAAATACGCAAGCAAAATCCGATGTGAGGCGAAAACATAGTTTATATAGTGATGTAGCACGGAGAAATATGTTGTAAAGTGTCTCCGTTATCATCCTATAACTCCATGTTGTAGTACTGAAGCAGATCAATACGTTTTTGCACGTACAATCCGGTCTGAAGTGTAAAATTAATTTAGCGTTATTTCAGTTTCACATAAGTAAACTATAAATTTTACTGACCAATACATTTCTTTTTACACGAGTGTCATGCAGTGTTGCAGCAGGGAAAAGAAGTAAACCAGCGGAAAAATGCGCCTGTCGGAGCACAAAAAATGCAAGTATGTTCGTGGTTCAAAATGGTTCAAATGGCTCTGAGCACTATGGGACTTAACAGCTGAGGTCATCAGCCCCCTAGAACTTAGAACTACTTGAACCTAACTAACCTAAAGACATTACACACATCCATGCTCAAGGCGACCGTAGCGGTCGCGCGGCTCCAGACTGGTATGTTCGTGTTTATTTAAAAAACTGACTGAAAAGTACGGTACCAGCTGCTTTATTCTACCTTCCTTAGCATCTTCAAAACTTTTTCCAAACATTTTAGATTTTTTATGCTGAGACAAGGAGACAGCGGCAGTGGCAGAGGGACGGAAAAGAAATAAATACTGAAAGGTAGCAGACAGTAGTTGTTTTGTAGCTAGAGCGGAGGAGACAATATCAGCGTGAGAGAAAGAAGGGGACACAGTGGCAGTGCAACATAGTTGACAGTGACAGAACAGTGCTAGGAAAAGAGTGAAGGAGACAGTGCCAGGGGGGATGGGAGGAATAAAGAGAATTTGGAAGTGGTGGAGAGCCATTGATAATGAGAGACAGAGTGTATGACAATGACAACGAGGAAGAGAGATATAGCGACAGTGAGAAGAGACAGCAGGAATGAATGAATGAGATAGTAGCAGTAAGAGGGAGATGATCACAGTAAGAGGAGACTATGATCAGGACACAGGAGACATTGACAGACACAAAGAGATAAAGACAGTGACTTGGACTCAATGAGTGAATGAGAAATGCTACCTGGGAGTGGACAGGTATGAGCGACATAGTGGACTAGTGTGTGTGAATGACTACAGTTACGGGGAAAGTGGTGGTGTTTGAGGTGCGCCGATGTTAAAGCGTGAATATAATTCGCACGCCAAATTTTGTTGTAAAAATTTTTAAAGGTGCTGAGGAAGGTAGAATGAGACAGCTAGTACCCCACTTTTCAATCAGTCTTTTAAAGAAACAGGAACATATTCACATATTTTGTACTCTGATAGGAGTATTTATCCCTGAGTTCGAGGTCAACGTAGAATACCAAATGACAGGTAGCAGGTGGCAACAATAGCAGTGGTGGGTATACAAAGCGTATTGGGGAGACGTGGTAAACGCAGTTGTCGTAATTTGGGAACGAAGTGATTTATGTGATGTCCGAAAGGGCATGTTCATTGGCTTTCGGGCCAATGGTGCAAGATTTAAGAAACGGCTATGTTTGTTCATTGTTCACATGCCGCTATGGTTAAAGTATACCGTGGATAACAAAATAGCGCTATCCAAAACCGGCGCCTAGGTAACTGTGGTGCACAACGGCCATCAACGGCAGACGTGAACGACGGCGACAGAGATGTGTACGGGCGAATAGTCGTGCAAGAAAATGAAATGAGCGTATGGCATTGTTGGGCGGGAGGCCCCTAATCGGGGAACTGCCGCCAAGTGCAAGTCTTATTTCAGTCGACGCCACATTGGGCGACTTGTGCGGCGGCGATGAGGATGAAATTATGATGAGAGCTACACAACACCTAGTCCCCGAGCGGAGAAAATCTCCGACGCAGCCGGGAATCGAACCCAGGCCCGTTTGCATGGGAGGCGAGCACTCTACCACCTGCCAGCCGAAGTGGCCGAGCGGTTCTAGGTGCTACAGTCTGGAACCGCGCGACCGCTACGTCGCAGGTTCGAATACTGCCTCGGGCATGGATGTGTGTGATGTCCGTATGTTAGTTAGGTTTAAGTAGTTCTAACTTGTAGGGGACTGATGACCTCAGAATTTAAGTCCCATAGTGCTGAGAGCCATTAGAACCACTCTACCACCCAGTTAAGCAGGCGGATATAGTCGTGTAACTATTGTGCAACTGATCAGCCAGATGAACCAAGGGGCAATCAGTAGTGCTCCTCGGCGACTGTTCAGCGAACGTTGCTGCGTACGAGCCTTTGCAGCAGGGGCGTGTCTCATGCAGCCATGTTGAGTGCTGTGCATCGATGAGGAAGGGTGCAATCTGCACGCCAGTACTGCAAGTGGACTTCTGTTGAGTGGCTTCAGGCGGTCCTTCGAGATAAATTACGTTCTGCGAGGTGCGACAATAAAGTAATGAGGCTGATTTTCTTTGCAAGATGTGGCAACCCTGCAGGCTTTCATAGGAACAATACCTTTGACCTTGGTCTGTAAGCTGCTCCTAGTCCAAGCGGCACATCGATGCAACTGTTCAGTCGTGAGTTGTGCTGTAATAAGTTAACACGTGTTTGTGTCCCTCGTCACCGCATAATATTGCGCAACGTTATGCCATTTCTTTTTGCGTTAAATTGGGTGAAAACGCGACGACAACTTATGGTAAGCTTCAGAAGGCTTTTGGATAGGAGGTTATGTCAATAGCTCAAGTTTATCGTTGGCATAAAATGTTTAATGAAGGCAGAACGATTATTGAAGATTAAGACCGCAGTGGACGAACATCAACCTCACAGACGGATGTCAACTTGGCCAGGGTGCGTGAATTCGTACGATCTGATCGAAAATTATCCGTGAAAATGTGTGGTGTGCGTACTGTAAGACCTTCGGTACACACACCATCAGATTATTTGACTTGTCGCTCTAACGAAGTAGGCGAGTGTCAGCAATATGTCTCGTGGTCTTATCGTGGCGTATTTATCTTCTGCCGTTAGGTCAGACGATAGAAATGCCACTTGCACGCTTAGAGTAGCAGATTGATGGTGACCAACTTTAAACAGAAAATTGACAATCTGAAGTTCCTTTGGTCTTGGTACATTAATCTTATTCTCACATATCTCTGATACTTGACAAAGTGTCTATACATTTATCTTCATGCCTATGTACAGGAATATGGTAATCTTATTAGGTGCAGACTGAAACTTGACTATAGACTGGTACAGATAAATGTAGACTGGTACAGACTAGTGCAGACAAATGCAGACTGACTAATCAGAGGTATGTGCACTCATTATAATACCTCACGTGTTCATATATCACTGCGTGAGTGTAATCCGCGAGGAGAAAAGGTTCTACGTTAGCAGCAATCTCATTGACTGCGTTACATATTAATACGCGGATCGGCGGAAGCAGAATTTGGTCCATCTCTAAGGCAGCGCCATCTCGTAGTGCGGAGATAGACGAGCGCTGCGTCTGCGCTGATGTGCTTAGCGGGACGCGCTCTAGTGGGAAAGTTGTGTACGCGCTGACTACGCGGAACTATGTACACAACAAAATGATTACAGAAGAACTAAACATCAATCGAGAAACGGTTCGTCTAATAATAACTCAAGATCTTGCTATGAGAAAGATTTGTGCGAAAATGGTCCCCAAGAATCTCTCGCCGCAACAGCGAGAAACACGGAAAAATGTGGCAGCCGATCTGTTACAGCAAACGGAAATAAATCCAGAATTGCTGAGCCATGTTATCACTGGTGATGAAAGTTGGTTTTTTCAATACGATTCAGAGACAAAACACCAAAGTTCGCAATGGTGCTCAAAGGGATCACTCAGACAAAAAAAAAAAAAGCTCACATGTCAAAGTCAAAAGCGAAATGCATGCTTGTGTGCTTCTTTGATTCCAAGGGAATTGTTCATAAAGAGTTGGTGCCTCCTGGACAAACAGTTAACCAATGTTACAACAAAGAAATTTTAGACAGACTTCGTAAAAGAGTTCTTTGTGTCCATGACAACACTGCTGATAATTGGATTCTGAATCATGATAATGCGCCATCCCATACTGCACTGTCAGTACAGCAATTTTTAACCTCAAAACAAATTTCAGTACTACCACAGCTACTTTATTCATCAGATATCGCTCCGTGCGACTTTTTTCTGTTTCCAAGAGTCAAAACGGCGGTCAAGGAACACCATTTTCAAACAACATAAGATGTCCAAAAATCTGTGACGAGGGTCTTGGAGGATATTACAGAAGATGAGTTCCAGAAATGTTACCAGCAATGGCAGAAGCGCTGGAAAAAGCCATAAAACTCTTTGAATTTAAACCCAATCGAGAACTTGTGGGACCACCTCAATCGGGCTGCTCGTGCCGTGGATCCTCAATCGAGAAACCTAGAGCAGCTGTCTTGGCACAGGAGTCGGCATGGCTGCATATCCTTTTCGGTACCTCCCAGAAGCTTATTGGCTCTCACATGCAAGTCTTAACAGCTGTGTGAATTGCAGAAGGTGGTTATACAAGCTTTCAACAGGTGGTCACGTTAATATGTCTGGGCAGCCTATTATCATTTTCACTCTGTGCCGTTTTGGATCACGCAGTGGACAACAAGGAGCATTTTCAGAGTTACTTTTATCATTTTTTTCTGCCCATATCAGTTTCATTCTCTTATAATAGCTACTTTCTCGCTCATCAGACCAAGTTGTTCTGGTCTTCTTTGCTTTTTCTGCCTGGCCAGTAGTCTTGTTGTGAAGTTTGTGCTGAAGCATTTGACTGCCTGGTGCGTCAAGTTGTTGTGTTACCCTTGCTTCACTCGTGTCTTCTTTTATTGCACTGATGCATTTTCTTAAATCAATTTTTAGTATTGCTGCGAATTTGGTAGTATTCCAAAAGCTGGTTGGTTGCATTCTTTTAATATGTCGCAGCCCGGCACAGGTCCTACCGCCAGCTTTGACGAAAAGTGTGGCCTGCATGACGGAATCAGGACGTTGACGACGGTACATGCTAAGGTCTGCTGATTTACGTTCAGTGGTGTGAGAGGGAGTAAGTCTTCTTTGTTGCTTGGTAGAGGTGATGTTGGAACGGAGAGGTGAGGTGGCTTCATAGGAAGTGAATAAGGGTATAAAGTATCCCAGATTAAACAGAACTCCCATGAGCAAACAGAACTACACCCAAGAACTAAACACAATACAACAAATAGCAGTATAAAATGGTTATACTACCCATATGGTAGACAAGTTAAATCAAAAAATATGCAAGCAGTACAAAAATGAAGACACCACACACACACATAAATCCTCACCTAGCACAGAACAACACAAAACACAAACAATGACCAAACACAAGATACAACAGAGAAACAACACACACAAAACTAAATGGCACATACTCACCTACAATAACAAGATTGTTCACAGACTAGGCAACATATTAAAGAAACAGGAACTCCAGATAGGATACACGACGGAGAACACAACACAGAAAAAGATCAGACGACAAGAAACACCTATGGATAAATTTAACAGATCAGGAATATATGAACTCACATGCAACACTTGCCAGTCAGTGCACATAGGACGAACATGCAGAAACTTCAAAACAAGATATTCAGAACATCTCAGAGCTTTAAAAAGCAACAGCTCCCATAGCACATTTGCTGACCACCTTGTAGCCAACAATCACCACCCAACCACAATAGAAACAGACCTAAGAATACTAAAACCCAGCCACAGCCCATACAGCAAACTGACCATTGAGGAAAACTTCCACATACAGAAGGCAATAGCAGAAGGAAAACAGATCTTAAACGAATACACTACTCTCTGCAAGGGCACACTATTTAACACATTAAAGGAACTTTACAAATAAAAACAGCACAAACGGATGAAGTCTACACACACACACACACACACACAAACACACACACACACACAAACACACACACACACACAAACATGGAAAATAGATAAACTAAATTCTGCAAAGAATACCATACAAAAGTTAACGCACACAGCTAAGAACACACACACAGAACACACACACACACACACACACACACACACACACACACACACACACACACACACACAGATAAAATGCAAACAAAATTCAAATTTGGCGCCGAACTCTCTGGTGAACAAATGAACACTGGACTGGTGAAGTGAAAAGTGTTTTACTACGTTATTTGTGAAAAATACTTGTTATATTGACGTGTGCATCACAACACCTCAGCATTATGCGGAGAATTGATGTACTTACCACACGAAAACGTAAGTAAAAACGAATATAGGCGCGAAAGCATCGCGAAAAACTGAATTACATTCTAGAAGATAGGTTAACTCCCAGCAAAAAAAAGGTCATCAACATTGTTTGGTTGCAGATGACAAGCTACCTGTAGTAATTAACACACAAGTGATCCAGAAAATTCATGCACACCAAATGTAAAAGTATTTACAAAAAGAAACGATCTGTTGTTTGAACTAAAAATGCACATAACCTTATAAATCATTTTTAAAAATGTTTACATTGCAGAATAAATAAAAACGAAAACCCACTGATGATGGCACAGTGGTGCCGAAACATGCTTGGGTACTGAGAATAACGGTGTTTTGCATAACTGGCCGACCTCACATCCAACAAGGGTATAAAGACTTAAAGATACAATTTAAGAACACTTAATTTCTTAATAATTTAACTTTACTCGGAGAGGTGGCTTAGAGTGTTTTTCTGTCTTAACACATCAATGATTACACTCTGCCACAGTGCAGTGTTCTCAGGAACAGACTGAAGAGCTTGTGAGGGTGGTGCAAGGAAGGTTGTGCTGAGAAACAGTTGTTAAAAAAAATCGATACGAGTTAATTAGCACTGACGCTAGTCAATCAGGCTGTTGCGCGCGTAAATTCAAACGGCCCACCAGATACAATTAGCGTCAGTTATTATCATGGCGGAGATGATAGCGCACGAGAGTGCTCAGCCTTTCGCTCGGGTTCGAATCTTACTGCCGTCACTCGTCAAATGTTTGTATCGCTCTCGCGTTTTGGTTTGGGAAACCAAGCGAAGAACACGTTTGGGTGCGCCGCCTCTGGCAGATCGCCTGCCCAGCTAACTTCAGCGCTCATTAACTCTGAAACTGCGGAACGTAGCGAATTTTTTTCTGGACAATTATTGCTGGGCACTATCTGCTCCTCAACACCCTTAGAAGCTTTTCAGGCTGTTTCTGGTCATCCTATAGATGTTAGCCATTTCCCAGCAACCCCAGTTCATGAGTTGTACCTTCCACCATCGGAGACGAGTGTTCTGCTTGCATCTCGTTCTGACAATACACACTGAAATACTTGAACCAAGATAGCAGACGAGTTTAAGGTAGCGCTCGTTCCGTCTTTTATTCTACCATACACAAAATACTGATTGTCACGTGTTGCGACTCAGGTAACTAGACCCATTATTCACACTGGGTGACAAGTGTAAGACAGCACTTGTCCCTCTATGTATTCTGACACACAGAAAATAATATTACACGTTGCTACGACTAGAGACAATATTTACAGAGCATGCTCTTTACTACCTGGGAGAAAAGTCGGTGTAATAATTGTTGCTGGATAGTAGTTGGAAACTCAGTTGCCTTCCTTTGAATGTCTACAGATTTCTCGCAGTTCTTACTCCAGTAACATGGAAGTATCGCTCTGTAGTAACTTCTTGCAACGACTCAGCTGCTCCATGATAATGACTATGACTGCAACTATGGCTGTTATAGCGCCTGCGCCTGACTTGGTCATGCGCTTTCGTCGTTTATATACTGCTTTTTCAGGCACTTCTGGATGAATTTATAGAATAGCGTTGTTTTCCTTGGCTGCCGCCGAAGATCTTTCTGATGAACGAAATCTTTCCAGAACATTGCAGAAGATTCTTGAACAGTATTTGAGCCAAATGATTTCAGAAGTTCTGCAAGGATGCTGTCTGCTTTGTCATTTTTTAGCCTTTTAAGTACACTACTGGCCATTAAAATTGCTACACCACAAAGATGTGCTACAGACGCGAAATTTAACCGACAGGAAGATGATGCTGTGATATGCAAATGATTAGCTTTTCAGAGTATTCACACAAGGTTGGCGCCGGTGTCGACACCTACAACGTGCTGACATGAGCAAAGTTTCCAACTGAGTTCTCATACGCAAACAGCAGTTGACCGGCGTTGCCTGGTGAAACGTTGTTGTGATGCCTCGTGTAAGGAGGAGAAATGCGTACCATCACGTTCCCGACTTTGATAAAGGTCGGATTGTAGCCTATAGCGATTGCGGTTTATCGTATCGCAACATTGCTGCTCGCGTTGGTCGAGATCCAATGACTGTTAGCATGACATAGAATCGGTGGTTTCAGGGGAGTGATATGGAACGCCATGCTGCTTCCCAACGGCCTCGTATCACTAGCAGTCGAGATGACAGGCATCGTATCTGCATGGTTGTAACGGATCGTGCAGCCACGTCTCGATCTCTGAGTCAACAGATGGGGACGTTTGCAAGACAACAACCATCTGCACGAAGAGTTCGACGACGTATGCAGCAGCATGGACTATCAGCTTGGAGACCATGGCTGCGGTCACCCTTGACGCTGCATCACAGACAGGAGCGCATGCAATGGATAATGCACGACCGCACGTTGCAGGTCCTGTACGGGCCTTTCTGGATACAGAAAATGTTCGACTGCTGCCCTGGCCAGCACATTCTGCAGATCTCTCACCAACTGAAAACGTTTGGTCAATGGTGGCCGAGCAACTGAGTCGTCACAATACGCCTGTCACTACTCTTGATGAACTGTGGTATTGTGTTGAAACTGCATGGGCAGCTGTACCTGTACACGCCATCCAAGCTCTGTTTGACTCAATGCCCATGCGTATGAAGGCCGTTATTACGGCCAGAGGTGGTTGTTTTGGGTACTGATTTCTCAGGATCTATGCACCAAAATTGCGTGAAAATGAATCACATATCAGTTCTAGTATAATATATTTGTCCAATGAATACCCGTTTATCATCTGAATTTCTTCTTGGTGTAGCAATTTAAATGGCCAGTAGTGTAGTATGTATACTGCCTGACAAAAAATGAAACAAGACATGGTCGGTTGTCAATGTAATTTAGTGCACATACTATCAGCAGGTATGTAAATGATTAGAGTTGGAATTTTGTGTGACAGGTAAACGAAACACTAGAGTGCATTAGTGTTGATAGTGTTTAGCGTTATTCCAGGTCTGGTGGGCTATATAAGGGGTGTGCATAGCATCAGACATTGAGTGATCACTGTGACGGACATGCAGATGTTGCTTATTCGCGTGAGACAGCATTATCAGTATTTGACAGAGTTTGAAAGGGACCTCGTTGTGGGTTTCCATTTAGCTGGCTGGTCAAATCGAGCATTACCCATATTTGTGGGGCGTTCAAATGTGACGGTGGACCAATATTGGCCTACATGGAAACGTGATGGCAGGCGTACTGTCGTCAAGGGTCTGGTCGTCGATCTCTAATTACCATAATTGAGAATCGCCTTATTGTCCACCAAGCCACATTGTCACCCCATCACATCTACACCTTCATTCGATAACGAGTAATGGTCTTATCGCAACATTTTGTGTCATCACACTCCATTGATAAACATTCTCTGTCATCTCGCACTATTGGCATGAGACGAGCTGTAGCCAGACTTATGCAGCCGTTAACACCACAACACATTAGGGTTGTGTCATGACTGGAAAGCACTGACTGTGGAAGAATGGCGTCGCACTGTGTTCAGTGGTTAATCACTGCATCTGGTTTTGCATCTCCCCTGTATGACCATCGTCGGCTACAGCTTCAGCATTGTGTCTCCCGCCAAGTATGGGTGCCCGCTAGGAGGTTTCGACTGATTTCACGCAACCCCACAAAACGTACCTGTCATGTACTTCTTGATGACAGTTATCGGCAGCACACTGCAGGTCAGCGAGGACGCAGCAGTTTTCGATGGAAAGTGCTTGTGATGTTCATCTCTGTTCAGATGAATCGCTGGCTACGAAGACAACATTTTAGGACAGACAATGAACTGGAGATCAGCATAGAGAAGAGGGGGGAAAACATAGGCAGCTGCCTCCTATGATGAGGGTATTGGAAAGTTGGTCCAACCCTATGACAAATGTCAAAGTCAGTGGCGACTATGTAGACAAGTAGCTGGAAGGTGTAGCAAACTGTTGCAAATAAAACATTTTTGATTTTCACTGTTGTTTCAGTTTCATACCGATCGGATATTATTTTTCGGTCAGCCCTCGTAACTTTGGATGTGTGTGTTGAGACATTCATATCTCCTTCCGGCCATCCATATTTAGGTTTTCTGGGGTTTCGTTTATCGCTCATGGCAAATGACTGGATATTTCCGTGGAAAAAGGCACAACTTATTTCGTTCCTTATCCTGCTCTAACCCGAGCTTGTGCTCCATCTCCAATGAGCTCATCGTCGACGAATCGTTTTTAATTTCCCTTACTATACTGTGGAAAGTTTTAGGTTTCGTTTCGCATGTGCTGTTCGAGAGTGCAACAGTAGAGATATTGTTTGAAACTGGTTTGGTGTATCCTCTGCGAAACAATGTAGTGTAAACTGCAGAGTAAACATGTAGAAGTGAAATAGCGTATTCCTGTGGAACACGAAATTCAGAGATGGGTCGTCCCACCACAAACTTTCCACTTGAGAACGGATCATTCGTAGGCCAGCGACACACTTGTTTCTTGTGATATAGTCGTTCATGTGTGAAAAATGTTTTACATTTGACATGCCCAAAAATATGTAACCATGATTTTTTTGACAAAATAAGATTTTCCAATGCGTTTTTGGTGTTCCTTCTCAAATCTTGGATCGAATATCATGAAACACGCTTGTAATTGTTATATAATGCTGTTTTAATGTTTTGGTCCTGCCTTTGATGATGGGAGGAACACCGTGACAAATTTGGCGAAATAAAGAAATATTCGACGTACGTAGCTAGTGGCGTTAACTGCATCACAGAGAAGTTCTTCAAAAATATCCAAGTGCTGAGCACGCTATCTTCAGAATAGATGAACCAAATTTTTTCCGTTTTCTTTTGTTTCCCAGTTTTCGTCTGACTCCCCTGTTGTGTGATAATTTGCTGTCTTAACCGCGCTTTCCAAACTTATTCACTGATAACGCACTATTTGTAACCAAACCCAGCGCCGTAAGTGTTTATCTTCCTCTCGTTGGAAATCCTAAGCTTGGAGCTGTTGTAAGTATGTGTGGGGTCATTTATTACCATCAGTACGTTGTAAAAGGGTTTTATTTTCGAAATGATTTTTGCTTTTGTTCATCGTAGATATCTTATGCCTCAGAACAGATGGACACTTTGTAACACTATTTGTAATCGAAAGTAACGCTGTGAATTTTTCGAGATGTTAGTGTCAAAGAAGGAAAATCTGACCGGAAAGCAATTAAAAATGTATAAACTGTGGTACTTACTGTTTAAGATGGAATTAAATGTTAAAAAATTGATATATTTTATTAGATGAAGCAACTACTTCCTCTTTTATGTTGGAGTTTGATGTATGAATAATGCACGACTATTACTTTTTCTGGTATTATACAGATCATGATCGAACGACTTCCAATTTTTCGAGCATTTCCAGATAAGCACCGAAGATTACCACCAGTTTTGTTCCGGGTAGCCTCTTGTTAACCAAAAAATCTAATTTTTGGCAATATAAACTTTCCTGACAGGGAACGATTTTCATTGTACAGGAGAAACAAATTTCCCTGCAATGAAATAGAATCTGGAACACTGACTTTCCATTCTTAAACATTTCATTCCAAATAATCTCTGTCTGCCCTCGTAGGATGACAATTCAGAATTCTACGATTTAAAATAATAACAATAAACAACAAACAAATAAAATAATAGTTCTCGTATGGTAAAATAAGATCTCCAAGTGGAAATAAACAGTACTCGTACCTACCGTAACAAATTTACGAATTCTCAAACAAAAAGATCAGTTTGATGTAGCATTTTACATTCACCAAACTGTATCGATCGTATACACTGTCCAGTCACGGTAATGTGAGAACCTGTAACAAGCCTGAATAACCCTCTTTTGCAGTGCGGACGGCTACAAGGTATTCAGGAAGAGAGTCAGTCAAAAAATGGCTCAAATGGCTCTAAGCATGGCTAAGGATCAGTTTGATGTAGCATTCTACATTCACCAAACTGTATCGATCGTATACACTGTCCAGTCACGGTAATGTGAGAACCTGTAACAAGCCTGAATAACCCTCTTTTGCAGTGCGGACGGCTACAAGGTATTCAGGAAGAGAGTCAGTCAAAAAATGGCTCAAATGGCTCTAAGCACTGTGGGACTTAACATCTGAGGTCATCAGTCCCCTAGACTTAGAACTACTTAAACCCAACTAATTTAAGGACATCATACACATCCATGTTCGAGGCAGGATTCGAACCTGCGACCGTAGCAGTCGCTTGGTTCCGGACTGAAGCGCCTAGAACCGCTCGGCCACTCCGGCCGGCTTCAGTCAAAAAATGGTTCAAATGGCTCTAAGCACTATGGGACTTAACATCTGAGGTCATCAGTCCCCTAGACTTAGAACTACTTAAACCTACCTAACCTAAGCACATCGTACACATCCATGCCCGAGGCAGGATTCGAACCTGCGACCGGAGCAGCAGCGCGGTTCCGGAGTGAAGCGCCTAGAACCGTTCGGCCACAGCGGCCGGCGAGAGTCAGTCAGATTTGGGAAGTAACGACAGGGGCGTGCAGCCATGCAGACTCCAGTGCCATTCCCAGCTGCGCTACATTTCTCGGTTGAGGATCTATGGCGTGAACAGCCCGATCGAGATGACTCCACAGGTTCTTGACCGGGTTTAAATTCGGGGAGTTTGGTGGCCATGGACTTACTATAAACTCATCTCGTTGCTCCTCGAACCATGCACGTACATTGCGAGCTGTGTGACATATAGCAGTGCCCTGCTGGTGGATGCCATCGCGCCGAGGAAAAAAGAACTGAATATAGGAATGGACATGGCCCCTAAGGATAGAGGCATACTTGTGTTGATACTCTGCCTTCCAGAATGACGATATCACGCAGGGAATGCCACGAAAACATTCCCCAAACCACAAGTCTCCAAAGTGCGCTAGACATTTCGACGTTTTTTGCAGGGCAATGTACGCCATTGGCCCTCAACCCGATGGAGCATGAAACGTGATTCCTGTGAAGAGGCCACCTGTCGCCACTCAATGGACGTCCAACAGCCGTGCAAATTCTAGCCTTCGTGGGCCAATGTACAGCAGTCAGCACGCATGTATGAGCCAGGCACCTGCTGCGGAGGCCCATTTGCAGCAACGTTCGCTGAACGGCCGTTGACGAGACACTGTTGCCACACGCCTTGATTCAGCTGAGTGCTCAGTTGCTCAACAGTTGCACGTCTGTTCGTCTGTACACATCTCTGCTGTCGTCGTTCACCACTGTCATCTGTGTTACCGTCCGCCCCCGGTAACTGAGCGAGCTCAGCGCGACAGAATGTCAATCCTAAGAGCCCGGTTTCGAGTCCAGGCTGGGCCGGAGATTTTCTCCGCTCAGGGACTGCGTGTTGTGCTGTCCTAATCATCACCGTTTTATCCCCATCGACGCGCAAGTCGCCGAATTGGCGTCAGATCGAAAGACTTGCACCCGGCGAAGGGTCTACCCGACGGGAGGCCCTAGTCACACGACATCTGTGTTACCTAAACAGACGAATTGTCGGTAGCCCTAAATGTGAATTCAGAGCAGCAGAACTGACCTTGGAGCATATCGTCGACAGTACTTCAAAAGAAGTACTTCTATATCAGATCAATTATATTTATTTCGTAGGTAAAAATCGGCAGTACAGATTGTTCGGATTTGGATGAAGGGTTGTCATGTAAGGAAACGGATTCTGAGACAACCCATGTTGACTACCGAATTGCGGCAGAAAAGCTTTCCTCAACACATGGGTGGCATTCTTGGGAGGTTTCAAGGAACGAGTTGTGGTCGTCCTCTCGCCTAATTCTCAAGTAGCAGTTTCCTGATGCAAGTATTGTTTCTACACTACTGGTCATTAAAATTGCTACACCAATAAGAAGTGCAGATGATAAACGGGTGTTCAATTATTCTAGAGCCGACATGCGATTACATTTTCACTCCATTTGGGTGCATAGATCCTGAGAAATCAGTACCCAGAACAGCCACGTCTGGCCGTAATACCGGCCTTGATACGCCTGGGCATTGACTGTTTAGTGCTTGGATGGCGTGTACAGGTACAACTGCCCATGCAGCTTCAACACGATACCACAGTTCATCAAGAGTAGTGACTGGCGTATTGTGACGAACCAGTTGCTCGGTCACCATTGACCAGACGTTTTCAGTTGGTGAGAGATCTGGAGGAATGTGCTGGCCAGGGCAGCAGTCGAACATTTTCTGTATCCAGAAAGGCCCGTACAGGACCTGCAACATGCGGTCGTGCATTATCCTGCTGAGTTCCGCAGGAATCGTTGAAGGGTAGAGCTACGGGTCGTAAAACATCTGAAATGTAACGTCCACTGTTCAAAGTGCCGTTAATGCGAACAAGAGATGACTGAGACTTGTAACAAATGGCACCCCATACCATCGCGCCGAGTGATACGCCAGTATGGCGATGACGAATACACACTTCCAATGTGCGTTCAATGGGATGTCGCCAAACACGGTTGCGACCATCATGATGCTGTAAACAGAACCTGGATTCATCCGAAAAAATGATGTTTTGCCATTCGTGCATCCAGGTTCGCCGTTGACTACATCATCGTAGGCGCTCCTGTCTGTGATGTAGCGTCGAGGGTAACCGCAGCCACGGTCTCCGAGCTGATAGTCCATGCTGCTGCAAACGTCATCGAACTGTTCGTGCAGATAGTTGTTGTCTTGCAAACGTCCCCATCTGTTGACTCAGGGATCGAGACGTGGCTGCACGATCCGTTACAGCCATGCGGATAACATGCCTTTCATCTCGACTGCTAGTGATACGAGGCCGTTGGGATCCAGCACGACGTTCCGTATTACCCTCCTGAACCCACCGATTCCATATTCTGCTAACAGTCATTGGATCTCGACCAACGCGAGCAGCAATGTTGCGATGCGATAAACCGCAATCGCGATAGGCTACAATCCGACCTTTATCAAAGTCGGAAACGTGGTGGTACGTGTTTCTCCTCCTTACATGAGGCATCACAACAAAGTTTCACCAGGCAACGCCGGTCAGCTGCTGTTTGTGTATGAGAAATCGGTTGGAAATTTTCGTCATGTCGGCACGTTGTAGGTGTCGCCACCGGCGCCAACCTTGAGTGAATGCTCTGAAAAGCTAATCATTTGCATATCACAGCATCTTCTTCCTGTCGGTTAAATTTCGCGTCTGTAGCACGTCATCTTCGAGGTGTAGCAATTTTAATGTCCAGTAGCGTACATGTGGTAGTAACGATGCCTAAGCTGCCAGGTGTCGACTTGAGCTAAGACAAGTATCTACTAATCGTGAACGTCAACAAGAATCTTATCGTTTCATTTTCCTTAAAACTAGAGGAAATTCGTGCCATCTCAAGAGAATTTCTGCCTGTCCAATCCTGGGTATTGCCCCCTGCCCCTCTCCCTATTAGACACTGTGTATACTGCGTACACCAATAGTAAAAGACCGCGCAGTCACAGTACCAACCTAGTAATCTGTTTATGGGTCTTTATTCGCGATGTCATGAAAATTTTTGCCTCGTTCTCCTCTATTTTTAAGCCTCCAGGCACACTCACATTTGTCACAAGCATGTTGTTGCTCCTCCAACAAAGTATGGACTGGGAACAGAGAAATTTTTATTCCTATCATTAGATTTCTGGGTTTTGCCCCATGCTGACTGTGAAGTCTGAAGATGTAAATGCCGATTTTGCTGATAGCAGATTTCAGATCCATACTATGAACAGTTCACTCAACATCCTTCTGCTACAGCAACACATCTCAAATGTATCGATTCTCTTCTTTTCTGGTTTTCCCGCCGTCCATGATTCACTTCCGTACAGTGCTGTGCTCCATACGAACATTCTGAGAAAGTTTCTCCTCGAATTAAGGCCGTTGTTTGATACTAGTAGCTATACTTCTTATGGCCATAAATACCCCCTTTACCTGCACTAGTCTGTTTCTATGTTCTTACTGCTTCGTCTGTCATGGGGTGTTTTGCATCCAAGATTGTAGAATTCTTTAACCCTGTTTCCTCAGTGATCACCAATTTTAATAAATAAGTTGCTCATTTCTACCAGTTCTCAATACTTTAATTTTTCTTCTGTCTGCTCTACTACATAGTTGGTACTCAGGAGACTGTTCATTCCAGTCAACAGATCATGTAACCCTTCTTCACTTTCGCTCAGGATACTAATGTCACCAGCGAATCATGTAATCGATGTTCTTTCACCTTGAATTCTTTGTATAGTGGGGGCCTTTACTGAATGGATATATTAGTAAAAAATTTGATTTTTATTTTTACTTTATGTTCGTCAGTGCCTTCTGCCTGGCGGCTAGTTGCAGCGTCTCAGTCACGTTGCCCAGAACCGGATAGAACCATTCTGAAACTCACGTTTTGAACCATCAGCAGCTAAGTTCACGTGTTGCTGACGAGATAACGCTATCGACCTGCGCGTCTTATGATCTGGCCGACCAACAGGGAGGCTTGGAGGCGGTCAAGTGGGGGTGGAACTGCGGCCAGCTGCTGGGAGCGGACACGCTGTTCGCTCTCTTCTACTGGTAGCTTCCGACCCGACCAGACGTTCTCCTCTCCTGCTCACTTGGTCGGCTGCCCATTCAGTCTCGGCGGCTTCTCTAGGCCTGCCTTTCCTTTTTACGGCATTAAAACTTCATACAGTTAAAACTACGTTTGATTTTTCACCTCAACGGTTGCCTGCTGCTTTCCCCTCCTGCCAAATCCTGACACATTAACAACTTTAATCTCACTCCTAAGCCTTTCTTTTATTTCCATCATTACTGCTTCGATGGATAGTTTGAAAAGTAAGAGTGAAAGGCTACATTCGTTTCTAACACCCTTCCTAATCCGAACACACAGGGTACGGTGCGTGATGGAAAGTACCCGATACCATTACTATCATTTCCTTTCCTGTTCTATTCGCAGGTAGAGCGAAAGAAAAACGACTGTCTGTATACCTTCGTATGAGCCATAATTTCTCGTGTCTTCGTGGTCCTTACGCGAAATGTATGTTGGCGGCAGTAGACTTTAAACGCCGATTCTCTAAATTTTCTCAACAGAGTTCCTCGAAAAGGACGTCGCACTCTCTTCCGGGATTCCCATTTGAGTTTCCGAAGCATATGCGTAACACTTGCTTGGTGTTCGAACCTACCGGTAACAAATCGAGCAGCCTGCCTCTTAATTGCTTCCATGTTTTCCATTGATTCGACCTGGTGCGAATCCCAAACACTCGAGCAGTACTCAAGAATATGTCGCACCAGCGTCCTGTGTGCTGTCTACTTTACAAGTGAATCCTAAAATTCTCACAATAAACCGAAGTCGACCATGAACCTTCCCTACCACGATGCTGATATTCTCGTTCCATTTCACATCGCTTTGCAACGTTACGTCCAGATATTTAAAAGACGTGTGTGTGTCGAACAGAACATTATTAATGCCGTAACTGAGTATTACGGGTTTCTTTTATCTTCTCATCCGCATTAACATACATTTTTTTCTACATTTAGCGCCAGCTGCCATTCATCACACCAACTAGAAATTTTTCGAAGTCACTTTGTGTCATTCTGCAGTCACTCACCCTCGACGCTTTCCCGTGCACCACAGCATCATCAGAAACAATCGCAGATTGCTGCTTACCATGTTCCCAGATCATTTCTGTATATACAGGGTGGTCCATCTGAAGTTTCGGATGAGATTATCTCGAAAACTATACATCAGGTAAAAACAGTGGGTAAGACAAGTTCGTAAGCTCAAAGGGGGACATCAAATGTTACTACACGTGACCCTCAGCCCTTGCCCCTTGGGTGGCGCGGAGGGCAACTTTTAAATCCTAAATGGAAACCCCCACTTTTTATTGCAGATTCGGATTCTCCATAAAAAAGTAATCAATTTTTGTCAGACACACTTTTTTTAACCATTGTCAGATGGCACGGAAATCGAGGAAAAATAAAATTGGGGAAGAACTCCGATTTATTTAGAATGATCCGATAAGGACGCAGCCAATCGATACAAAATGTGCACCAATTCTTTCATTACACCAAATTAAGCTTTTTTTTTTTTTTTTTTACAGAATATATCCTACCCGCGACAGTTTTTGATGGAGAGAGGCGGAATGGTATTAAAATCTCGTTAGGGAACTCTTCACAGTCGCATTATTCACCCGACTGAGGTGCTACCGTGGCCAATCTGCGAACTATGGCTCAGTATACAGGTCGGTGCAATGCGATTAGACGCCACATCACTTAGATTGTGAACCGTAAACATCAACTGACGAAAGTAAATTATTTTTTAGCGAAACTTGGCTCACTATCCTACATCTACATCTACATCTACATTGATACTCCGCAAGCCACCCAACGGTGTGTGGCGGAGGGCACTTTACGTGCCACTGTCATTACCTCCCTTTCCTGTTCCAGTCGCGTATGGTTCGCGGGAAGAACGACTGTCTGAAAGCCTCCGTGCGCGCTCTAATCTCTCTAATTTTACATTCGTGATCTCCTCGGGAAGTATAAGTAGGGGGAAGCAATATATTCGATACCTCATCCAGAAACGCACCCTCTCGAAACCTGGCGAGCAAGCTACACCGCGATGCAGAGCGTCTCTCTTGCAGAGTCTGCCACTTGAGTTTATTAAACATCTCCGTAACGCTATCACGGTTACCAAATAACCCAGTGACGAAACGCGCCGCTCTTCTTTGGATCTTCTCTATCTCCTCCGTCAACCCGACCTGGTACGGATCCCACACTGATGAGCAATACTCAAGTATAGGTCGAACGAGTGTTTTGTAAGCCACCTCCTTTGTTGATGGACTACATTTTCTAAGCACTCTCCCAATGAATCTCAACCTGGTACCCGCCTTACCAACAATTAATTTTATATGATCATTCCACTTCAAATCGTTCCGTACGCATACTCCCAGATATTTTACAGAAGTAACTGCTACCAGTGTTTGTTCCGCTATCATATAATCATACAATAAAGGATCCTTCTTTCTATGCATTCACAATACATTACATTTATCTATATTAAGGGTCAGTTGCCACTCCCTGCACCAAGTGCCTATCCGCTGCAGATCTTCCTGTATTTCGCTACAATTTTCTAATGCAGCAACTTCTCTGTATACTACAGCATCATCCGCGAAAAGCCGCATGGAACTTCCGACACTATCTACTAAGTCATTTATATATATTGTGAAAAGCAATGGCCCCATAACACTCCCCTGTGGCACGCCAGAGGTTACTTTAACGTCTGTAGACGTCTCTCCATAGATAACAACATGCTGTGTTCTGTTTGCTAAAAACTCTTCAATCCAGCCACACAGCTGGTCTGATATTCCGTAGGCTCTTACTTTGTTTATCAGGCGACAGTGCGGAACTGTATGTCCTACAGACATTGTTGATATGATGTTAATTTTAGGTGTTGCCATAACAATTACGCTGCAGCTGCGCAATTGTATGCGGATTGTTTCCCAAACAGACGACATCCAAGCGAAAACATTATTCGAAGTTGCACTCAACGAGCTCAAAATGGATACATGCACCGTCCACCTCTTCATCGCGAATACAGTGAAAATGACACTCGTAACCTTACCGTTCTCGCCTGTGTTCAACTGGATCCCGAAGTTAGTAGCCGTGCGATTCAGAGACAAACTGGAATACCGAAATCAACTGTTTTGAGGATTCTGAAGGCACATAAATTCCATGATTATCATATCACAGTGACACAGGCATTAACGCCGAAAGATATGCAAATACACGTGCATTTCTGCCAATGGGCCTTGGAAATGATAAGAGGTGACAATGATTTTTTTAGATACGTAATGTTCACCGATGAAGCCACATTCAAAAACAATGGCTAATTAAATCGTCATGATTGTCATTATTTGTCCCCTGTCATGGCACAGATCCGTTGACAATCAACACAAATGGTCGTTAATGGTCTGATGTGGAATTTTAAAAGGTTACTTGATAGGACCGTATTTTTTTTGACCGAAATGTTACTGGGAATTTTATTTACAACTTCTCCGGGATGATTTGTTGGAGCTAATGGAAGGTGTTGATTTAGAAACTAGGCAACGAATGTGGTTCCAACAGGACGGAGCAGCTCCCCATTATGCTAAAAATGTGCGGAACGGTTTAAATTTACGATTCTCTGGTCGGTGGATAGGACGCGGCGGACCAATTCAGTGGCCTCCACGTTCACTATACCTAAAATCTCATTTTTTCTTGTGGGGTTATTTAAAAAATATTGTTTATGAAAGACCAACCCACAACCCGAAAAGATATGGAGCAACGCATTCGAAGAGGATGTGCAGCCATACCACGGGATGTGCTGCTCAAAACTGTGGTCAACTTTCGCAGACGATTGACTTTATGTATTGAAGCAAATGAGGGATAATTTTCAACAGCCGGCCGTGGTGGCCGAGCGGTTCTAGGTACTTCAGTCCGGAACCGCGTGACTGCTACGGTCGCAGGTTCGAATTCTGCCTCGGGCATGGATGTGTGTGATGTCCTTCGGTTGGTTAGGTTTAAGTAGTTCTAAGTTCTAGGGGACTGATGAACTCAGCTGTTGAGTCCCATATTGCTCAGAGCCATTTGAACCAATTTTCAACTATTTCTTCGTAGCTAATTTTACTTAAGCACCCCAAATTGTGAAAGGCAAGAGGACTCACAGTAATGAAGTACCCCAACATGTGAGAGGCAAGGGGGCTCACACTAATAAAGCACCCCATGGGAACATCATTCTATTACGTCCATGTCGTTGTTCCTGGGTAACGCTGAAAGTAGCAAACAGTACGTTTTGTACAAAAATAGCTTCATTTGGCGTAACGAAAGAACTGATGAACATTTTTTATCGATTTGATGCGTCTTTGTCGGATAATTCTAAATAAATCAAAGTTCTTCCCAGTTTTAATTTTTCTCTATTTCAGCGCCATCTGTCAATGGTTAAAATGTTTCAGACAAAACTTGATTACTTTTTATGGTGAATCCGAATCCGCAATAAAAATGGGGGTTTCCATTTAAGATTTAATAGTTGCTCCCCGCCCCACTGAAGTGGGTGGGGGCTGGAGGTTCACCTTTGAGTTTACGAACTTGTCTTACCCATTATTTTTATCCGATGTATAGTTTTCGAGATAATCTCATGCGAAACTTCAGATGGACCATCATGTAGAAAATAATAGCGGTACTATCGCACCCGATGTTCTCAAACTAATTGCAGTAGACAAGGCGAAGTCGCTTAATGGCGGGTTTCCAGAAGGACGTTAATATGGGTATGAAGCTAACTACCATGCGCGCCGAAGTCATAACAGATGGCGGGGAGTACCGTTTCAAGATCAAGAGAAGCGAACCCTGCTAAAGAAGTGGAAATACTAGGAAGGACTTATAATTCAGACCAGGTAACAGCAATACTAACTCATTACCCTCAAGGCAGGATAGAAAACCGCATTATCCTACAAAATTACAGTATAATCACCTCTACTCCCGTCGTACGCGCCCCTTCTCGACGTGCTAGGGGGGAGTGGGGATCACGCAGCCATTTCCTCCACAAAGCAGGGTCGTTATCGGTAGCAGAAATTAAAATAGCCGGTCGCTCTTTTCCTCTCGCCTTGCGTTGCCAGGTGAAGCTGAGAGGGCATCAAAAGCTTGCCGCGCTTGCAGAGGGCGGACACACACACGGCTGGCTGTGCCCAGGTGGCGAGGCGCTGTATCTTGTTTGAGGGCCTTCCGCGAGCAGAAGGACCCAGGGCAGGCGGGGTCGCTTAATTAACACAAAAGAACCGCGCGCGGCATTCTTTTCAGAGTCCAGCGGGCCGTGCTGCGCGCTCCGTGCGCGTGTGAGGAAAAGGCAACGTCGAGATGAAACGGAGCCCTTGATTCTGCCTGCTCCCTCAGCTGAGAGGACGGAAAATTAAAATAAAAAGGAAGTCAGCGAAAAAAGAGGCTGCCCGCTGACAGGCCGCGCCATTGTAACAGTGTTCTTCCTCCGCCCTCTGCTGGCAATACGATAAGGATTTAAATTTAATTTAGATTAGGCGGCTTGCGCGTGGCAGGCGGACGTGACAGTTTCCTTAGCCGTTGCGACTTGTGCTTACTCGTCGCGTGCGCTCCTTTTATATCGCGTTACTCTTTTAAGAAACTCTGACGCGTAAATAGTCCGTACTGAGACGTACGTTACACGTATACCTGTCAGAGTCGTTACAAGATGCTAAATACGGTTTAAAACTTTTCAACAACAGCTGGTCTTTCTAGTTCAAAAGTGTGTGAAATCTTATGGGACTTATCTGCTAAGTCCCTGAGCTTACGCACTACTTAACCTAAATTATCCTAAGGACAAACACACACACACATGCCCGAGGGAGGACTCGAACCTCCTCCGGGATCAGCCGCACAGTCCATGACTGCAGCGCCTTTGACCGTACGGCTAATCCCGCGCGGCGTCTCTCTAGTAGCTGGATAGAAATATAATTTGTTGGGAAATGGCGCAGCGGCAATGCACAATTATGAAAAATGTGTAGCGTATTACCATCTTTACGACGTTTCTCATCGAGCCATATACGTTATCTCGCATTTATGGCTGCTTCTCTCACACAAATAATGATAAAAATTCAGAAATTCAGGGTCGCCACCAGCCCAAGCCCTTCCTAACCATTTAGAAAGAAACGGAGCTGGAAAATTATTAGTTTAATTACTTTAATAATTTAATTACAAGTACGCAAGTTTCTTTAAGTAGCCAGATAAATACACTCCTGGAAATTGAAATAAGAACACCGTGAATTCATTGTCCCAGGAAGGGGAAACTTTATTGACACATTCCTGGGATCAGATACATCACATGATCACACTGACAGAACCACAGGCACATAGACACAGGCAACAGAGCATGCACAATGTCGGCACTAGTACAGTGTATATCCACCTTTCGCAGCAATGCAGGCTGCTATTCTCCCATGGAGACGATCGTAGAGATGCTGGATGTAGTCCTGTGGAACGGCTTGCCATGCCATTTCCACCTGGCGCCTCAGTTGGACCAGCGTTCGTGCTGGACGTGCAGACCGCGTGAGACGACGCTTCATCCAGTCCCAAACATGCTCAATGGGGGACAGATCCGGAGATCTTGCTGGCCAGGGTAGTTGACTTACACCTTCTAGAGCACGTTGGGTGGCACGGGATACATGCGGACGTGCATTGTCCTGTTGGAACAGCAAGTTCCCTTGCCGGTCTAGGAATGGTAGAACGATGGGTTCGATGACGGTTTGGATGTACCGTGCACTATTCAGTGTCCCCTCGACGATCACCAGTGGTGTACGGCCAGTGTAGGAGATCGCTCCCCACACCATGATGCCGGGTGTTGGCCCTGTGTGCCTCGGTCGAATGCAGTCCTGATTGTGGCGCTCACCTGCACGGCGCCAAACACGCATACGACCATCATTGCCACCAAGGCAGAAGCGACTCTCATCGCTGAAGACGACACGTCTCCATTCGTCCCTCCATTCACGCCTGTCGCGACACCACTGGAGGCGGGCTGCACGATGTTGGGGCGTGAGCGGAAGACGGCCTAACGGTGTGCGGGACCGTAGCCCAGCTTCATGGAGACGGTTGCGAATGGTCCTCGCCGATACCCCAGGAGCAACAGTGTCTCTAATTTGCTGGGAAGTGGCGGTGCGGTCCCCTACGGCACTGCGTAGGATCCTACGGTCTTGGCGTGCATCCGTGCGTCACTGCGGTCCGGTCCCAGGTCGACGGGCACGTGCACCTTCCGCCGACCACTGGCGACAACATCGATGTACTGTGGAGACCTCACGCCCCACGTGTTGAGCAATTCGGCGGTACGTCCACCCGGCCTCCCGCATGCCCACTATACGCCCTCGCTCAAAGTCCGTCAACTGCACATACGGTTCACGTCCACGCTGTCGCGGCATGCTACCAGTGTTTAAGACTGCGATGGAGCTCCGTATGCCACGGCAAACTGGCTGACACTGACGGCGGCGGTGCACAAATGCTGCGCAGCTAGCGCCATTCGACAGCCAACACCGCGGTTCCTGGTGTGTCCGCTGTGCCGTGCGTGTGATCATTGCTTGTACAGCCCTCTCGCAGTGTCCGTAGCAAGTATGGTGGGTCTGTCACACCGGTGTCAATGTGTTCTTTTTTCCATTTCCAGGAGTGTAGCACTTCATGTCGTGCATGAAGCAGCTTGATTAATTCAGGATTGGAAATCGGAGTAAGTGGGTAAGATCAACACTACAGAACTGTAAGATGGCAAGAACTATGCCCCTTACAAGAAGTCATTGAAGACCACCTAACTCACATTGAGCAAACAGTAGGACTGAACAAAAATGACTGACAAGGCACAATGCATCTTGTAGAGGGTATAGTATGGACGTATTGGAATAATTAATGTCGGGTGATGGTTTTAAAGTAATTCACACGACATGAAAACTTTCTGGAAATGCTTTGATTTACTGGAGGCTAGTTTATCCCAGGGAAGTATTCAGAATTGACCGTGGCTGGCTGGGGAGCGGCAAAGGGAAGCGACAATAGGCAGCTTAGGGTAGCTCAAGCTCTGAGAAAGCGGTAACGGGGCGCGGCCTCCAGCTGCTTTAAGATGAGTGACAGTGAGTGGGTGGTTGACCCCATGCTGGTGTACTGGGAAGTAGACGGAGAACTTGTACGCCCGTCGTCCCGTTTTCAGTGAAACATGCGAGAAAGTCGCGCAAAGCTACGGTGGAGCAGTCAACAGAGGCCAAAATATGCGTGTTCGTGACTATAGCAACTTGACGCTGAATTCACGGTCCGCAGAGTCTGAAGTAAACTAGGTGAAGAGCGACAGAATGAAATACGCCGGTCTCCGATGGGAACGTAGGACCGAGGAATTTGAAGCACTCTCCTGGGAGTCAGAATTCCGGAAAAATTGGTGTTTTGTGCAGATGCTAACCTTGATGGGTGGCCTGGGAGGATCTAAATAGCAGAAGTTGAGAGGAAGGGAAATTGTGGGAATTTGTTCACTTCCCAGACCAGGCATTGTTCGGCGCTGGGAAGTGATGCATAATTAACGCGACTTGCGCTGCAATTGGCGTAAGTGATTTTGCTGGAGGGGAAACCGAGATGAAGAGTGGACTGGGAGGAGTCTCCGTAGGCCGGCCGCGGTGGTCTCGCGGTCCTAGGCGCGCAGTCAGGAACCGTGCGACTGCTACGGTCGCAGGTTCGAATCCTGCCTCGGGCATGGATGTGTGTGATGTCCTTAGGTTAGTTAGGTTTAAGTAGTTCTAAGTTCTAGGGGACTGATGACCACAGCAGTTGAGTCCCATAGTGCTCAGAGCCATTTGAACCATTTGAGTCTCCGTAGTGGTCTTCTGTTCCCAGCTTGCCTAGAGTGCGGACGTGGCATTCTTTACTCATAAATAAAATATGGCATTTCAGTCTTCGATCGCTATTCTTTATTTTCAGTTACCGGTTTCGGGCTAGCTGCCCATCTTCAGATCATATATTGTAGTCCGTACAGAACACTCGGTTCGCTGTCATGACAGCGAACCAAGCTAGCCCGAAACCGGTAATTGAAAATAAAGAATAGCGATCGAAGACTGAAACGCCATATTTTATTTAATGAACGATCGCGGAATTCCGATTGAGACAATCATGTCTAGTTTTGATATTCTTTACTCAGCTTGCCTGAGAGAGAATGCCGGCCGGAGTGGCCGTGCGGTACTAGGCGCTACAGTCTGGAACCGCGAGACCGCTACGGTCGCAGGTTCGAATCCTGCCTCGGGCATGGATGTGTGTGATGTCCTTAGGTTAGTTAGGTTTAAGTAGTTTTAAGTTCTAGGGGACTGATGACCTCAGAAGTTGAGTCCCATAGTGCTCAGAGCCATTTGAACCATTTTTGAGAGAGAATGAGCATCTCTGCAGTTTAGGACTTAGCAAACGGAACGATTGAGCTTGGAGATAGAAAGTTTTCGTTCAGCTATGTACTGAGCAAGATAGCTAGAAGTGAATAGACGAGTGCAGCCTTGCAGCACCACGAGGTCGGCCGACGTCCGCATAACGACGCCGCCCCGCCACGCTGAATTCGGTGATATTGCGCCCGCTCCGGCCACTGATTAATTTGTTGGATCACGTCGGCAAAGTTTCCACGAGGGTTTCATGGGCCGTGTATTGTAGAAATCTTCTCGCACTTTGCATTACGCCTGGGTCAGTCGATAGGATTTACTTTTGATTTCTCACGCTTTACTCCACGCAAACGCAATTTATTACCACTGCCTGTTAGGAGAGTCATGTAATGTGATGATTGAAGGTCGTGAGTTAAAATAAATCTGTGCTAATCGACTGCATCTGTTTTCAATCAAGTAGTTGAAATCCCAAGTCACTTTCTTAATTAATTTTATGTTCAACATTTGCATCTGGTGTTCAATAGCTGAATATAACATCAATGTGCACCACTTTTTAATTAAAAGGGATCAATTCTGAATCAATTAATGTGAGCACTGCCACCGCAGTTCAATCAGGAGTCACAGGGCCTTACTACTTTCCTTGAGTTATCCGACATTGAGGCAGTTTTGCACTCTCTGTTGGTCTGTTAGTCAATTACCTGGGGTGAACACACACCAAAACCAGATAAGTGACCGGTGGGGTGTTACAGAACTTACCTTTCACGTAGTATTTGGGTGCACATCCTAACTACACGTAACTGGTGCCTGACTAGAAATATTTAAATAAGAATTACGTGAGAATGTAACAGAGCACAATTTAACTACAGCAAAAACAAACACAGAAAACGGGGGTGGGAGACAATGATACTATCATCTCCTTTGCATTCATATCATAAAAATATGTCAGTGAGGTTCGCATTACAATTCTCCGCATGCACTAATCTGAACAGAGGTTTAACCAATGCACGAGGTTGTGCGATAATTATTCAACATAATAACTGCGTCTGCTGTTTACAAACGGCCGAACTAGAGCACGTGGTGCATTCCGAATCAAACTGTTATGCTGCTTTGTAGAAAGCGCACGAAAGAACAGATATTCTTCCAGAAATTACAGCCCATTAAACAAGCAAACTGTTAAAATAAAGCCTATTGCGGTGCCGTGGTGAACCAGGAGGGTCGGTGGTTACCAAACACGTGACAAAATCGACACACAAAGACAATAGCAACTTCCACAAAATATAATATTAAAAATCATACTCGCTTCGACACAGTATTACACTCACGCATGGTTGAAGTGATCCTAACCAGCTTTTCCTAATCAGATTTACCGTTTGAAATTATATTTTATCGTGTTCAAAATGAACAAAGTAACTTCCACACTTTTAACTCAAACACCCAAAAATCGCCTATTTAAAGCAATATAATTATGGCACATTCGGAAAAATAACTCGCTTCACATGCTTCAGTTAAGCTGAAGTTCTTAAGCATTTCAACCGTTAAACATAACGAAGTCCTAACTCAACTTGCTTCCTATCACCTGAAACCCGCCTTAAGAGCTACGATCCGTACTCACTAATCGTTCACCGAAGAGTTCCCCTTTCTCTTTCGAGATTACCTAGCTCCCCGTGCAGCGGAAGCTGCCAGAGGTGTAGGTAGCCCTGCGTCACCAACCTCACACACAAAAACAGCCTTCGACACAGCATTCGACTAAGATGGGTAAACCCCTCTGTTCAGGTACTGGAAACTCAAGTTGGTCATCCTGTGCTCTCCTTCGAACGAGAAGCAACATCGTCTGCTCCCAGCAGACGATGACCATCTCAGCGTTTCCCACAAAACAAAACCGAAACCCCACATTAAAACACACACATAATATTCAGTAGGCCTTATATGAGTGCTCAGTCTTTCTGCAAGAGCTCATGAAATGAGCTAAAATCAGGTAGTAAAGTAAATAAGTTGTACCGAATTCGACAAGCGTCTTATGAAACGACTTCACAGAGACGTTTCAAATGTAAGACGAGATCAGTGCACTTATCTGACTTCATAAAAGATTCGCTGACGCACTATCCTAGTAGGAATGTCGACATGTGAAAGTTATCTTAATAAAAATAATAGTTTTCAAACAGCTGCATCAAGAAAAATAATTCGCTAAAAAAGCCTAATGGCAACGTCGTAGTCAGTTCGAAGGCACGGTTCCAAACAATTGGTATTGAATCTCTAGTCTCTGCTTCATCCGTAATACGAGGGTTGGACAAAAATACGTGAACACCGCGAGAAATGCGTGCTTGAAAATTCCTACAGGTTGTGCTGCTGTATTTACCCACGAGCGGCAACTAGACAGTTGGCACAATACGCTGCTGCTGTCGGTCACGGTCAGATCAGCGTTCTGTGTAGTTGGTGTGTATTAAGCCGGTAAGTGAATTCGAACGTCTGCAAATTATTGGTGGTCGTATGGTGAGTGTTTACGTATCCAAGGTAGCCGAAGTGTTTGGTGTTTCAAAAGGCATCGATCGAAGATTTACACTACATACGGAGGAAGCAGAGAAACATTATCGGCTAAATCGCAATTAGAACGAAAGTGCGTGTTGAGTGATCGTGACAGACGGTCATTCACAACCGCAAAAGTCACTGCAGAAATGAATGTCGCACTCATGAATACTATCTGCACCAAAAGAAAGCAAAGGGAACCCCATAAATGCGGAGCGAGCTGGAATTCCAAAACCACTCATCAGTGGTGGAAATGTTCGTAACGGGAAAATGTGGTGGCGAAACCATGAAACCTGGAGTATGGATCAAGAAAGGCGTTTGGTCGGTTGAGGCTGGTCTCACACTGTTGCCAACTTCTGGCCGGTGAAACACGGTGCGGGTTCCGTGATGGTTTGGACAGACATATAATGGTACTCCTTGGGTTTCATGGTTACTCTGCAACTTTGCATTGGTACTGAGGATTATGTGACCATTTGGCTGATCAGGCCATTCCACGGTGGTGATGCTGTGTTCCAAAATGACACGACCCCTGTTCACGTAGTTCGCGTCGTCCAGGACTGGTTTTGTGATCACTAGGATCTCCCCCTGTCCACCACAGTCACCAGGCCTCAATGTTACTGAGCTCTTGTGGTCTACTTTGGAGGGAAGGATGCGTGATCGCTATACATCTCCATCCACTATTTTGCAGGAAGAAAGGTATAAGATTCCCCTGAAAATCATATAAGACCTGTATTTATCCTTCCGAGACGTGTGGAAGCTTTTTCGAATGCTACCGGTTTTCTCAAACCGTATTAGGCATGGAAATACGTTTTGTTGTTGATGTTTTCATATTTTTGTCCACCCCTTGTATGTAACGTTTGTAACATTATAAACAGGTCCGAAAGCTTTAGGGTCAAAATCATTAAGATGGTAGAGAATCCCAAATCGGTAGTTTCCAGATCAGGGGGTTGCGATCTTACATCGACAATCGATGCGAGCTCACCGTTCAACATATTACTCAGCCCATCAGAAGAAAACAGTGATCGGTTTGGATAGCTGTAGGTGATGCAGAACTGGTAGCAGACGGTCATTTGGTCGTCCAACGATGACGTAAAGCCGTCGGCACACGGACCGTGCTGTCGAACGTTAACGTTGAGCGTGCCAAGTTCAACGTGCTGCCGAACGCTCAGGAACGATGCGACTTGTGCATACGGTACGTCGGCCCCAACGTGGTATACGCGATCGCGACGCACTCCAGCGGCAGTTTAGGGATGTTTCTAGTTGGTAAATCACACTGTTTACTCATGTTAGCTCTATTAAAACGCACATTTCCTCCATCGTCCACGAAAAGGAAAGTAACCATGTCCAATCAATAAGGACACAGACTTATAAAAGTTCCTTTGCAAACAGTGCGGTACAAATTTGGAATAATTCTCCACAAAATGTAAATTACGACGCATAAAAGAAAGAGGAGCAAAATATCTTTATACAAGTAGCGCAAGCTGTCCTGTAGATTAAGCCAATCAAACAAAGTCACCCCTCAAAAAAAGATGAATTTATATTTACATAACATCAAATATTATAGCATATACTTATATTAAACTAATAATAAAGTATGAGAACCTAATAAAAACGCCTCAACAAAAACTCATTTCAGGACAGAGACGACTCATTACGCTAAACCAACAACATGCTCCTTGTACTTAATCATATTGTGTTACCCCTTCCTAAAAACATTAATCGTAGATAATTATATTACTAACTGAAATTTAATTATAATAAATTGTACCAAGAACAGTGCGCGTTTTGGGTGGATCTTCAGTGTGTCGCTGCCTTCAAATAGCCTACTCTCATAATACGCAAGTTACAATAATTCTTTTGCCACGAATATTATGCTTGTCATTATTTTATTGGAACGAATCACACAACTAACAACGGGTTTTCCAGTGATTCTCAATTTGCTGGTGCTCAGAAACGGCATATATACATATAGGCTTGAAATGAATGCCAATATGGCGCCTCATAGCTCTGTACTGAAGGGATACGGCATGCGTGTGACGTAGGTGGTGGCGTCGTGTCATCTCACTGGCCAAAGGTCAGACGCACGGTCAGAATATCTGACATGCCAGATATTGCTCTGCACGTTCGGAAAGGCTCCCGAACGTGCTGTTCCACGCTATGACGTCAGAAACTCGGCACGCTCAACGCTCGGACCCACGGTCCGTGTGCCGACGGCTTAAGTCATGGCGGTGCAGTGGTGTGTATGTGCAGTCGGTTGTATGGGATCAGCGGAGTACGACGAGACGACGAAGCGACGTGAAAGAATGGCAGAAAGGATCTATCGTGTGTAGACGTATCCGTGACCAAAACATGAGAAGTTGCGCACTTTTCGTTAGTGTATTGAAGCGGACTGAGCAAAGTGTCTACAAGGAATGGCATGTTACACGCAGCTGCTTAGTACGACGTAACAACGGCGATTGTAAGAAGATCCAAACCGACAAGGACCGGAGATGAGTGTCACACAATGACAATTACAATCTGTTTTAAACCCGACAGCATGTACAACTGTTAGTGAATGCAGGCCCATCTCAACCAGTTTCCGAGCGACCATTGCGAAGAGATGGATGGAATGGGCATTTGGATTCGGGTACCCCGCAAAAGACCATTCATCACGACAGTACATAGAGCTGCACGCCTTCAGTGGGCCAAACAGCACACTACCTGGGCTGTAGATGGGTAGAAGCGTGTAAAGTGCTGTGAAGAGTCGAGATTTGGCCTCTTTTGAAACGATTCATGGCACTGAGTGCACCGATGCACGAATGAGGCATTTAATCTGCATTGCTCGTAGGGCGGGAAGAGGATCTGAAACGTTTAAGGATGTTTTTGCTCCATGGTTTGGACTCACTCATTCAAGCAACCATGAACATGAACTGCTAACTTTATTTCAACATCCTTGGTAACCAAATGTTGCCATTTGTTCTACCGGATGGTTATAATTAAATTTTCCCTATTTAACACTTCATAACACGGAAAGTAATAACCATACGAGTACCAGACTTGGTAGCATTAATGCCAATGACATGAGGAAGAGACATCATGCAGAACCAATTCAAATGAAACACTTTTAATGTGCTGCTACTGTACATCATACTATTACATACTGATACCATTACTGCTACAAAAGGGATTGCAGTATGGCGCCAAGCAGTGCCCAGAAGAGTCTAAAAGCGCAGGATTGCATTCTGCACGCTAGAACAAATCATGTCCTTAGGTAAGCTGGCTACCGCTCTTGACATGCTGCGCTTCAGATCAGCACATGTGTGAAAGTTCCCCTGGTAAAACCCTGTCCTTCAGGTAGCCCACAACCAGAAATCACAGGGAGTGAGATCAGGTGATCGTGCTGGCCAAGCATTTGGAAACGATCGACCGGTAATTCGAACATTTCTAAATGTGTTTCCGAGAAGCAGGTGAATTTAACGAGCGACGTGAGGTGGGGCCCCGTCTTGCATGAAAACTGTTGAGTTCAGTGCATCTGTCTCCTGCAGGGCGGCTGTGACATGCTGGCGAAGCATATCGCAGTAATCAGTAATGCTGGCCAGTCGCAGTGCGCGACTTTGGTCCTTGAGCGCCAACCTGTTGAAAGACAAGAAAAAAAGGCCATTGATGAACGTAGCCGTGAAGCCACACCATATGGTGACACATTCACCAAACAAAGAAACTTCATGCACAGTGACTGGAGTTGAACATTCCCATACTAGGCAATTCTGTGTGTTTACTTCACCCGTTAGAGAAAAATGAGCTTCCATAGGATGGTCAAGGGCCAGCCCTCGTCAACTTCAATGCTTGCGAGAAAGTAGAGAGCAAAGTCAATACATCGTTGTACGTCCTGTGGCGCAAGCTGCTGTACGATATGGATCCTATACGGATACCATTTGAGAATGGTTCGAAGCACGTTCCGTACAATGCACCACGGGATGTTCAACTGTCCGACACAGCACGCACACTGCCTGACGATCGGGAATTGCGCGCAGCGTTGTCTGCCATAGCATCAGCAATTTCATCAGCCACCTGTTCCTTTTGTCCAAGCTCATGTTGATACGTCAACAAGTGCACTTAACTAATCAGGTGTGTGAGACTTTGAATCACGATGACTGATCTCGGCACCAGAGGCCCTAGTTGGAACTGGACGGTGGCGCTGTGACGCATGGAAATCATGCACCGCATACTCTGGACGTTAAAGCTACCAAGTTTGGTACTCGAAATTAGTTTTTGTGTTATAACGTGTTAAATAGGGAAAGTCTAATTATAACCATCCGGTATATCGTCATGATGATGAGTATTCTGTGGATCCTGGGAATTTGGTAGCTCTGTGGAATCTAACCTTTAATGAATGGCTTCAGCTGTATGTGTCGTACGGGAATTTGTGGACTCAATCCCTCTCCGAGTGGAGGCAGCAGTCGAGGTTATAGGTGTAACCCGCCCGGATAGCCTCGCGCGTTAGCACGTCACTTCCGGGATTCGGTGCGGCGCGCCGTCCTAGGATCAAGTTCCCCCATCGGATTAACTAGGGCCGGTGTGCCTGTCAGTCTGAGTGTGGTTTTCAGGTGGTTTCCCACATCTGACTAGGTGAATACCGGGCTGTTACCCATGTCCCACCTGAGTTACAGGATTCGCAAACATGGGATAAACTTTTCACTGACAGATGGGGTACATAAGTCCCCTTGCAGTGATTGGCGCGAAGGCCATACGGCGATCCTCTACCACCAACATTGCCAAATCCCAATTAACATGCCGCCTCCATGCACATAAGGAATAAATCCAGAAAAAGAGGAAAATATCAGTTTGATATCTCTTGTGCGTAACTAACTGTTTGTTCGTAGATCATACGACGTCGTCTTCACTAAGCAATGCGTGTGACACACATGTTTGTAAACGCTTATATTTAATAATAAACAACTTTCTGCTTCATCAGAGCCGGACTTGCTGATGTGAAAATGCAATCCACAATCGTCTGTGAAGTGTTTACTAGCAGCGGCTGATATGTAGAAGTCACCAACAAAGATCATTGCTCTAGAAGTCTTTAATTATTTGTGTTAATTAGAGAAGTTTTCGATAGTGCATTGTTCCCAAGCACGATCAGATGGCAAGCTCACTTCGAGCTGCAAAAAATATGTAGAGTGCACGCCAACCACCGACGTGCACAGAAGACATTATGGTGAAGGAGGAGGTGCAATACCGGAACACCAGGATGGTACCGTTGGTCCACCGCAGCTATATACAGTAGTAGACACTGCTGTAGAAGTTGAGCAAGTTGACAACTTGATGATAGCAGAAAGAATGTAGAAGTCAGAGAGCCCATGGATACGGTTTCACCAGAAGTTGCATCTCAGAAGCTCTCCAAGCAACCTGGTAAGAACCGATACAGTTGTCACGAAACCTTTAAAATAGTGGCAGACATGAGGCAGCTTTACACCAAGCAGCGATTTAGCCCCAGCTACAGCTACGAACGAAACATAACTACAGTAAAAGGTAGACAGCAATACAGATATGTGGGGTGGTTCCATATCAAGCGGACTAGTTTTAGAGATGTTTTCTATTCGACTGTCTCGAATTTTGTTCGTATTTTATAAACAGGTCTGGTAAAATGTCAAACGAAGCAACATAAATCTGTACTCCAGCAAATTGTAATACTTTCTGGTAGGAGCCTCTCGTATGAAGGGCGACAAAGTGTCACAGCGACATTTCAGAAGTATTGGTCAAGCACGTAGTGCTGTAATTTTGTGTAATGTTTTGGGAAAAAACTGTAAAGCTAGCCAAGGTAGTTGAGTTGAAAAGTCCACATTGTGCGAATTGCGTCAGTTATCTGATTGGCTATTTTTGCACCAAGTAGCACACAAAGTCTTCACTAAATATTTTCGTGATGAAGGTTTAAGTGGCTTCATCTGGTCAAGAAGTTTGTTCAGCAAGCTCCCATTGTGTGACTTTGTTGTCTAGTAGCTTGTTTATCAACCCTGCATGTTATATCAGATTTGGGTCAGTAGTTTTTGAGGTGGATGAGAGTGAAGGGGAGGGGGGGGAGTGAATAGAATTTTTGCAAAAATAAGCGACTTTTAAACCCTTGTGTCACAGAAGCGAGGCCTGATCCATACTTGAATGAGATTTTCGCTCTGCAGCGAAGTGTGCGCTGATATGAAACTTCCTTGCAGATTAAAACTGTGTGCCGAACCGAGACTCGAACTCGGGAGATTTGCCTTTCGCGGGCAAGTGCTCTAAATGCTAGAGCACTTGCCCGCGAAAGGCAAAGTTCCCAAGTTCGAATCTCGGTCCGGCACACAGTTTTAATCTGTCAAGAAGTTTCTTGATCCATATTTGTCTTGATTACAGTTTGAAAGAGCATAATTTTATACGCAGAATCGGAAAATTTCAATATTCCTGTTTTCCTTAAAGGTCTACAGCTACACTGTAAACTTTCTCACGCAGATCACTTCTTCTTCTTCTCCTTCCTCTTCTTCTTCTGCGGCTCTACAACTCATGACGAGTCTCGGCCTCTTCAGTATCTCCTTCCATTTATCCCGGCCTGTTGCTAGCATTTTCCAATTCCTGTAGCCCATCTTACGAAGGTTTCTATGACTCCGTTCTCCCATCTACACTGAAGCGCCAAAGAAACTGGTATAGGCATGCGTAGTCAAATACAGATATATGTAAACAGGCAGAATACCGCGCTGCGATCGGCAACGCCTATATAAGACAACAAGTGTTTGGCGCAGTTGGTAGATCGGTTACTGCTGCTACAACAGCAGGTTATCAAGATTTAAGTGAGTTTGAACGTGGTGATTCAGTCGGCGCACGAGCGATGGGACACCGCATCTCCGTGGGAGCGATGAAGTGGGAATTTTCCCGTACGACCATTTCGCGACTGTACCGTGAATATCAGGAATCCGGTACAACATCAAATCTCCGACATTGCTGCGGCCGGCAAAAGATCCTGCAAGAACGGGACCAGCGACAACTGAAGAGAATCGCCCAACGTGACTGAAGTGCAACCCTCCCGAAAATTGCTGTTGATTCCAATGCTGGGATATTAACAAGTTCAATGACTCTGAGCACTATGGGACTTGACTTCTGAGGTCATCAGTCCCCTAGAACTTAGAACTACTTAAACCTAACTAACCTAAGGACATCACACACATCCATGCCCGAGGCAGGATTCGAACCTGCGACCGTAGATGTCGCGCGGTTCCAGGCTGTAGCGCCTAGAACCGATCGGCCACCCGGGCCGGCTATTAACGAGTGGCAGCGTGCGAACCATTTAACGAAACATCGTCGATATGAGCTTTGCAGCCGAAGGCTCACTCGTGTACCGTTGACGACTGCGTGACATAAAGCTGTACGCCTCGCCAGGGCCCGTCAACACCGACATTGGACTGTTGATGACTGGAAACATGTTGCCTGGTCCATCTCTCTCCCTCCTCCCCCCCCCCCCCCCCCCCCCGCCACCATCTGGGTTTATTTCCTCCTTCCCGTCTCTCTCTGTCCATTTCCTCCTCCTCTTTCTGTCCATCTTCTCCTCCCCCCCTTCTCTTTGCACGTTATCACCCTTGCATCATCCCAACAGGAGGTTGCTGAAATAATGTGTACCTGAACTGTGACTCGTACAATGATATCGTATTTTGGAAGTACATTCAATGGTATATGAGAAAATTGTCTGCTAAATATGCTGCAGATAGAGTTAGTAGTAAAGCAGTAATAAATTAAAAGACAGTTTCAGTTTATGTACTGCGAAAATGTAGTAAACAATAAATTTTTTCCTTTCCTCTTTCTGTGGAGGTTGTCAGCGACAAAAGACGCGTAAAGGTTTCAAATTATTGGGTTGGTGGATAATTGTGTACCGTTTTTATATAAGTTTAATTAACAGAACAGATACACATAATAGAGACTTTAGTCATCAATAACATATTCACTTCACTATTTACAACAGTCTTCTCTATTCCGCGGCTGTAGAAATCACGTCATTTTGAGACGAAGAATTTGTCGAGACATGTTTACGGCGCATTTTCATCCGAAAAGGAAGTTACTCGATATTTGTTCGACAGAGAGCGGAAAAGTTGAGAATCTAAGGGCCCAAGATCAGGTGGATAATGTGGGTACGGAAAGTCGTCCCTGTTCGTCTCCTGTGTAGTGTATTTTCTGTCTAGTAGACTGGGCGTTATCGTGAAGTAGCATCACTTTACGCTGTCTTCCTACATCTACATCCATACTCCGCAAGCCATCTGAAGGTGTTAGGCGGAGGATACTTTGAGTACCTCTATCGGTTCTCCCTTCTATTCCAAAAAAATGGCTCTGAGCTCTATGGGACTCAACATCAAGATCATCAGTTCCCTGTAACTTAGAACTACTTAAACCTTACTGACCTAAGGACATCACACACATCCGTACCCGAGGCAGGATTCGAACCTGCGACCGTAGCAGTCGTGCGGTTCCGGACTGAAGCTCCTAGAACCGCTCGGCCACCGCGGCCGGCCCTTCTATTCCAGTCTCGTATTGTTCATGGAAAGAAAGATTGTCGGTATGCCTATGTGTGGGCTCTGATCTCTCTGATTTTATCCTCATGGTCTCTTCGCGAGATATACGTAGGAGGGAGCAATATACAGCTTGACTCCTCGGTGAAGGTATGTTCTCGAGACTTCAACAAAAGCCCGTACCGAGCTATTGAGCGTCCCTCCCGCAAAGTCTTGCATTGGAGTTTATCATTTCCATAACGCTTTCTCAGCACATTACACTTGTCTACATTGAGCTTCAATTGCCATTACCTGCACCATGCGTCAATTCGTTGCAGATCCTCCTGCATTTCAGTACAATGTTCCATTGTTACAACCTCACGATATACCACAGCATAATCCGCAAAAATCCTAAGTGAACTTCCGATGTTATCCAGAAGGTCATTTATGTGTATTGTGAATAGCAAAGGTCCTACGACACTCCCCTGCGGCACACCTGAAATCAGTGTTACTTCGGAAGATTTCTCTCCAATGAGAATGACATGCTGTGTTCTGTTATCTAGGAACTCTTCAATCCAATCACGCAATTGGTCTGATAGTCCATATGCTCTTACTTTGTTCATTAAACGACTGTGGGGAACTGTATCGAACGCATTATGATCGCTGAGTCCATGTTCTGCGTTAACTGTTTCAATAGTTCGGGTCTGTTTGTCACCAGAAGGTCTAATATGTCATAGCCACGAGTCGGTTCTCTGTTTAACTGCTCAACGTAGTTTTCAGATAAAGCACTTAAAGTTCACTGGATTCTTTGTCTCTGCCACCCGTTAAAAGCGTTTGAGTCTCCCAGTCTATATCCGGCAAATTAAAATCTCCACCCAGAACTATAATATGGTCAGGAAATCTACAGCAAATATTTTCCAAATTTTCCTTCAGGTGCTCTGTCACAACAGCTGCTGAGCCAGGGGGCCTTTACAGACATCCAGTTACCATGTTTGAGCCTGCTTTAACCGTGACCTTCACCCAAATTATTTCACATTTCGGATCTCCGTCTATTTCCTTCGATATTATTGTAGTTTTTATCGCTATAAACACGCCTCCCCCTTCACTGTCCAGCCTGTCTCTGCGGTATACATTCCAATCTGAGTTTTTCATTACTGTTTACGTCTGGTTTCAGCCAACTTTCTGTCCCTAGTACTATGTGGGCGTTGTGACCGTTTATTAATGAGAGCAGTTCTGGGACCTTTCTATAGACGCTCTTGTAGTTTACTATTAGCACATTAATATTGTTATTCCCTGTTGCGTTTTGTCTGCTACTACCTTGTCGAGTCTCAGGAGGCGTCTTGTTGGGCCTAGGGAGGGAATTCTCTAACCTAAAAAACCCACGTGTGCACTACACACGTACTCCGCTACCCTTGTAGCCGCTTCCTGCGTGTAGTGCACGCCTGACCTATTCAGGGGGACTCTACATTTCTCCACCCGATAGCGGAGGTCGATAAATTTGCACCCCAGATCTCCGCAGAATCGTCTGAGCCTCTGGTTTAAGTCTTCCACTCGGCTCCTAACCAGAGGACCGCGATCGATTCTGGGAACGATACTACAAATAGTTAGCTCAGATTCCACCCCGCGTCCGAGGCTTTCCGCCTTCACTAACTCCGCCAGTCACCTGTATGAACCGAGGATGACCTCTGAACCAAGACGGCAGGAGTCATTGATGCCGACATGAGCAACAATTTGCAGTCGGGTGCACCCAGTGCTCTCTATCGCCGCCGGCAGGGCCTCCTCCACATCTCGGATGAGACCCCCCGGCAAGCAGACGGAGTGAACACTGGCCCTCTTCCCCGACCTTTCCGCTATTTCCCTAAGGGGCTCCATCACCCGCCTAACGTTGGAGCTCCCAATCACTAATAAAACCCTCCCCCCGTGTGCCTGCTCGGACCTTGCTGAAGGAGTGGCCACATGTCTACTCACAGGCACAGCGGGTGATGCCATACGTCCAGCCTCCACATTCTTGGACTGCGTGTGCAATACGTCTCGGTTGTTAAAAATAAAAATCCGCAGTGATGGTTACTCCTCGGAAAAGCAATTCGTTGTACACCACCCCGTCGCTGTTCCACCAGATGCATAATTTATCTTTTGTGGATGCGCGCATTTGTTTCTACGGGGAGTTGCTGCTTTGTTTGGGCTCAGCCATTCCTTTCTTTCCCTTTTGTCGTCACCAGTAACGATACACGACAGGAATGGACGGTGTTGTTCGAGCTAATTTATGACGAGCAATCACAGATGCACATGTGACCACCCACTGATTTTTGTGGTTTTGGCTTAGAGCATGCAGTACCAGATTTTCGAACCTTCCCTATTGCATGGAAATGTCACACGATGGTGGAAAGATTACAGTTCATCACATTTGCCAGTTCCTAAGAACACTGACGTGGATCATTGTGAATTGATGCGGAAGATCTTCGTCAAACGCTCAAGGTCTTCCTGAAGGTGGAGACCCACTAATATCAAAACGATCCTTCTTAAAACGGGTAAACCATTTTCTTGCCGTGGTCTGTCCAACGTCATTATCCCCATCCAGCGTGCAAATGTTTCTGGGTACCCCCGCTGCTGTCACGCCTCTATTGAACGGAGGCAGAATAATATGTCGTAAATGTTCCGGTTTCTCCACTAGGCACTCCATTTTCTAGTGTCCACAGTTACACTCTCTATCTCCAAATGACAAAATGACAATATGTAAACTCAAATAGCAGCAGTGAACTACAAATAAAAATCAGAACTATTTTGTTAAAATTAAATAGAAGAAAAATAGTAGCCGGCCGCGGTGGCTGTGCGGTTCTAGGCGCTCCAGTCCGGAGCCGCGCTGCTGCTACGGTCGCAGGTTCGAATCCTGCCTCGGGCATGGGTGTGTGTGATGTCCTTCGGTTAGTTAGGTTAAAGTAGTTCTAAGTTCTAGGGGACTGATGACAACAGCAGTTGAGTCCCATAGTGCTCAGAGCCATTTGAACCATTTTTTGAAAAATAATAGTGAAATACTGACTCATGATATTCTTTGCTTAATATTTGTTTGTGTAGCCCTTTTCGTGTACTGCTACAGCACACCTAGATGGCATAGAATCCACGAGCATGGCCGACTGTGTGTGAGGAATCTTCTTCAATCGCTCACACGGAGTGTGTACGGCCTGGGACGACCGGGATATCTGGGAGAAATCGCGGAATTTTTTTATCCGGGAACAGTTTTTTTTTAATTAACGGGAATTTTGCATCGTTTTAGTTTCCAGTTGAATTGTTGTAATTTTGGCTGGTAAGAACTGTTATTCTAACAAAGAATTTTGCTTTGTCCCGCTACTGCAGAATAATACTGCAGCACGAAAACAAACGAGAGAACCACACCAAAATAAAAAATTAGTTGCAAAGAAAATGCGCCATTTACAACAAAACAAACTAAGTAGACAAGCGTCTGTCGACAGCGAAACGTGTCACTGTCTTTAGGACGAAGACTGTCAGTATTTCGTATCAGATGCTTTTGATTAGCGTGACGTAACAACTGTTTACATTTCTAATAGGTCGCGGGAAAATATTACGACTGGTGGTTTGAGAACCGTAACATTCAAAGTAAATTTCCTTTTACTCAAGATGTATTATGTTACTTAACACTTTGAGTCCAGGTCCAGAAGACTAGCAATCTTTGCCGTTATTTAAAACTTACCTGCATTTTTGTGTTTGATATATGAGGGCTATTTGGAAAGTAAGGAACGATAGGTCGCGAAATGGAAACCACAGTGAAAATAAAAACTGTCTTATTTGCAACAGTTAGCTACAACTTCCAGCTACTTATCTCCATAGTCGCCGATCCGACTTACACGTTTGTCGTAGCGTTGTACCAACTTTCCAGTACCCTCGTTATAGAAGGCAGCCGCCAGTGCTTTCCGCCAATTCTCTACGCTGGCCTACAGGTCGTTGTCTGTGCCAAAATGTCTTCATAGCCGGCGTTTCATGTGAGCAGAGATGAAATTCAGAGGGAGACAATCATGGGCTGTATTGTGTCTAATCAAACATTTCCAATTGAAAACGATGCTGAAGCATCTTCATTGCCCCTGCAGAATGCGGCTGAGAATTGTCTTGAAGAAGAAAACGCACGACAGTTACGTAATGTTGGCTGCATAGCTTCAGGTGAAATTTCTCACCAAGCCCTCGTACATGGCGGGAGACACTATTGTTCTAGGTATCTTTATGTGCTCCCTGTGTGCTCAGAACTAAAAAGAACGACGTAACGCGATCGACGGGCACACTAGAACACTGTCCAACACATCTGTGCAAAACTTCATCGGATTTTTACTGTGGTTTCCATTTCGCGATCGATCGTTCCTTACTATCCGATCGTTCATTACTTTCCGAATAACTCTCGTTAGTTTTTCATATTTATTTTAGTTCTTTTATAGATTACAAATTATGCAATAACCATAGCGAACAGTATAATTATCCTTAAAACATTAAAAAGATAAAGTACGACGTAAATTCTTGAGGAATTTCACACATAACTGCCTTTTCTATGAAAAAATCGAAGTGCTCGTCATTGCATTTATTCAGTCGGGTAACTCTCATAACGTTCGTTACACAGCAGTGACATATTTGTGCTTGTCACAAATATTCAGCTGCTGCAATTTAAGCTGTGCTCTTAGGATCCTGCTTAACCACACCCTCATAAAAAAACAGCAAAAACCTTTGACGGCCAGTGAAAGCTTGCCATTTAGCTGTAAAGAATGTATGTTGTTTTAAGCCGTTTAGGTTTCCTATTTGTGTATTCGTGCTGCTTAACAATGATGTTTCTATTGGCTGACTACATCACAAATCCTGTACTCTGAATACCTGCTGCCATCGGCTGATGAATCCCTTAACATGAGCTCTGATTGGCTAACAAACGCGCATCGCAGTCTCAATTTCAGTGCTTCGAAAGCTACCGTGCTGTAATTGGTGGAATTCCTGTTTATATTTACCTAAAACGAAAGTATGTAATGTACATGTTGTCACGCATCAAAGACCTTTCCAAAATGCATTGTTTATTGCGGGGAAGTTCTACACCGGTGTATAATTTGCAAGTTATATAGCTCCAAGGGAAAGTATGTAGGCACTTAACACGAAAATCTTAGTACATCCATATTTAAATTGGATTTAAATTTTAATTTAAATTTTTTTTAATAAAAATAACACAAAAGAGTGTATTTTCACAAGGGAAAGAGCGTATAAACCGGAATCCTGCCTCGGGCATGGATGTGTGTGATGTCCTTAGGTTAGTTAGGTTTAAGTAGTTCTAAGTTCTAGGGGAATGATGACCTCCGATGTTAAGTCCCATAGTGCTCAGAGCCATTTGAACCATTTTTTTTAAATTCCTTCGCCAATCCGAGCTTGTGCACAATCTCTAATGACATAGTCCTCCACAAGACGTTACACCATGATTTTTCTGCTTCCCACATTCCTATTCGTATGAGGTTTTTGGGATATGGCCCTTTGCCTGTTTACAAGTGATTCATATCTGTAATAGGGTCAACGCTATGCTTACGGTCTGCTGTTAATACTAGAGAAACTGCTGTACATGTGTCTTGCAGCGCTCCTGTGTTTTCCATCAGTTCGCCATTCTCGGATCTCCAAATTCGACGGCGTTTGTTGTCAGGTATGAGAACTCCTGTGATCTCATGTGCTCGATCGTGTTGGTCACACCCCATCCAGTGTGATACAGCCCTCTACACAATACGATTTCCAGCGTACACAGTCCGAAAACCACCGCAACAATTCACAAGAGAAATTTCTGTATTTTCTGTGTCTACTTCTGAAAGAGATAAAAATAAGGATCTTAACACATAACTGATTTCACGTGTTACTGGCGACCGTAGCGGAAGCCGCTTGACGGAAGTTTGTGCGGTGGCGCTCGACGCGGACGTAGCTGGTTTAAACCCAGGTACTGAGCGAGGTGGGTCTGTGATAATACACAGTCACGCTTAACACTTTTTATAAAGTATAACACAAGCCGCCATACGTTGTGTTTAAAGAAATGTGTCACATGTTATTACAGGGGACAGTACCAGTAAAAACTAGAAAATAGGTCCTGTAAACGTACACTATCTGATCAGAAGTATCCAAACACCCTTATTTAATGCGAAATTAACCACTAGGTGTCAAGAGACGCACCCGCCTTTGTTAAAGGTGACGGGGAGTATTTTGCTGTCAGAAAAACAGTAACAACACAATGGGTCGGTCAGAATAGCTTAGAGACTTCCCGCGTGGACTAGTCGAATGCCAGCCGAATAATACCGGGTGATCAAAAAGTCAGTATAAATTTGAAAACTGAATAAATCACGGAATAATGTAGATAGAGATGTACAAATTGAAACACATATTTGGAATGGGTTTTATTAGAAAAAAATAAATAAAAAATACAAAAGTTCAAATAATGTCCTACAGATGGCGCTTCATATGATCAGAATAGCAATAATTAGCATAACAAAGTAAGACAAAGCAAAGATGATGTTCTTTACAGGAAATGCTCAATATGTCCACCATCATTCCTCAGCAATAGCTGTAGTCGAGGAATAATGTTGTGAACAGCACTGTAAAGCATGTCCGGAGTTAGGTGAGGCATTGGTGTCTGATGTTGTCTTTCAGCATCTCTAGAGATGTCGGTCGATCACGATACACTTGCGACTGCAGGTAACCCCAAAGCCAATAATCGCACGGACTGAGGTCTGGGGACGTGGGAGGCCAAGCATGACGAAAGTGGCGGCTGAGCACACGATCATCATCAAACGACGCGCGCGAGAGATCTTTCACGCGTCTAGCAATATGAGGTGGAGCGCCATCCTGCATAAACATCGTACGTTCCAGCAGATGTTTATCAGCCAGGCTGGGGATGATGCGATTCTGTAACATATCGGCGTACCTCTCACCCGTCACGGTAGCAGTCACTGACGTTTTGCTGTCCATCGCCATCTGTCGGACATGTTGTGAACGTTGTTTCTTTTTTTTGTTCCAATAAAACCCCATCTCATTCCAAGCATGTGTGTCGATTTGTACCTCTCTATCTACATTATTCCGTGGCTTATGACGTTTTCAAATTTATACTGACTTTTTGATCACTCGGTAGATCCATCACTGACATTTCAACCCTTCTAAAACGGCTCTATTCGACTATTGGTAATGTGACTGTGATGTGGAAACGCAAAGGAACAACTACAGCTAAACGAAGTCCAGACAAACCTCAGGTACTGATGGACAAGGATTGGAGAGCATTGCAGAGGGTGGTTCTAAAATACCGCATGAAATCAGTATTGATGACCATTGCGGAGGGTGGTTGTAAAACGTCGCATGAAATCAGTGGAAGGAATATCTGCTGAGCTCGAAAGCGCTACCAGTCCAGCTAATGCAATGACTATGTGTAAGGAATCAAAAGGAATGGGGTCCAATGGACGAGCAGCACCTCATAAGCCACACATATCTGTAGTCGATATTAAGCAACGCTTGAGGTGGTGTAAAGAGCGATTTCACTGGAGAGTGGATGCCTGGAAACGAGTGATTTGGGGTGATGTATCACGCTACTCCCTGTGACAGCAGATGCAAGTGTTCGAGTTTGGTGAACGCCAGGAGTCGGTGTCTACCATTCAAAAGCGAATTGCGGAGGAGGTGATGCTAGGGTATGAGAGTACTTTCCGTGGTTGGAGTATGGTGCACTAATTTGTGCTTATGAAAACGCTATATACGAACGATATGGACGTATTTTATAGCATTCTGTACTGTGTACAGTAGAGTAACAGAGTGGAGACGATGATTTTATCATGATGAAAGTGTACAATAATATTATCTTGGAACTCTTCCATTTGGTCCGTGTTTGCACAGAAAAACAGTAAAATCACAAACTGAGTCCGCCTTGATGCAAAACACCGTGTTATTTGTTTATTTCTTTATTATCCCAAACTGGTTTCGGCGACAAATATCACCATCGTCAATGAGTTTTTTTAATCTAAAACATGCACAAAATGGTATGGTTGTACAATCACAGTAAAACATTATTACATTTTTACAAATCGTCTTTTGAAATATAGTTTTATATTGATACTTTCATACTAACTTATTTATTGTATGCTAGAGCATGTTTTATGCTATTATTGGCACTGTTTGTGACATTTTTCTGTGCTCTTTTTTCTGTTGCCGTCTTTTTACTTAGCGAACATCATGTCATCTGCAACCATGTGAGCAGCTGTTACTAAACAAATACTCATAGGTGAACTTCGTATGTCAGCATTATATACTTGGGGTTGTGGTAGCATTGTGGAAACCTGCCAGCTAAATACACGCCAAAATAATTGTTTGTACAACCATACCATTTTCTGCATGTTTTAGATTTAAAAAAAACCCACTTACGATGGTGATATTTGTCGCCGAAACTAGTTTGGGATAATAAAGAAATAAACAAATAACGCGGTGTTTTGCATCAAGGTGGACTCAATTTGTGATACTACTTTTTATGAAAGTGTACATTGATATAAAGCAGCATCTGTAAGGCGATGGTTTGTGGAAACCATCTAGCCTGTCCAGAGTCCCGACCTGAACCCAGTGGAACATCTCTGGGATGAGTTTGAACGTCGACCTCAGGTTCCATCACTTCCTTCTCTGGTATCGGCCCTTGAGGAAGAATGGGCTGCCATTCCTCCACAGACATACAGGCACCTCATTCAAAATGTCGCCAGCAGAGTTCAAGTCGTCATGAACACGAAGAGTGGGCATACGTCATACTAAAACACACTAATACACTCCTGGAAATGGAAAAAAGAACACATTGACACCGGTGTGTCAGACCCACCATACTTGCTCCGGACACTGCGAGAGGACTGTACAAGCAATGATCACACGCACGGCACAGCGGACACACCAGGAACCGCGGTGTTGGCCGTCGAATGGCGCTAGCTGCGCAGCATTTGTGCACCGCCGCCGTCAGTGTCAGCCTGTTTGCCGTGGCATACGGAGTTCCATCGCAGTCTTTAACACTAGTAGCATGCCGCGACAGCGTGGACGTGAACCGTATGTGCAGTTGACGGACTTTGAGCGAGGGCGTATAGTGGGCATGCGGGAGGCCGGGTGGACGTACCGCCGAATTGCTCAACACGTGGGGCGTGAGGTCTCCACAGTACATCGATGTTGTCGCCAGTGGTCGGCGGAAGGTGCACGTGCCCGTCGACCTGGGACCGGACCTCAGCGACGCACGGATGCACGCCAAGACCGTAGGATCCTACGCAGTGCCGTAGGGGACCGCACCGCCACTTCCCAGCAAATTAGGGACACTGTTGCTCCTGGGGTATCGGCGAGGACCATTCGCAACCGTCTCCATGAAGCTGGGCTACGGTCCCGCACACCGTTAGGCCGTCTTCCGCTCACGCCCCAACATCGTGCAGCCCGCCTCCAGTGGTGTCGCGACAGGCGTGAATGGAGGGACGAATGGAGACGTGTCGTCTTCAGCGATGAGAGTCGCTTCTGCCTTGGTGCCAATGATGGTCGTATGCGTGTTTGGCGCCGTGCAGGTGAGCGCCACAATCAGGACTGCATACGACCGAGGCACACAGGGCCAACACCCGGCATCATGGTGTGGGGAGCGATCTCCTACACTGGCCGTACACCACTGGTGATCGTCGAGGGGACACTGAATAGTGCACGGTACATCCAAACCGTCATCGAACCCATCGTTCTACCATTCCTAGACCGGCAAGGGAACTTGCTGTTCCAACAGGACAATGCACGTCCGCATGTATCCCGTGCCACCCAACGTGCTCTAGAAGGTGTAAGTCAACTACCCTGGCCAGCAAGATCTCCGGATCTGTCCCCCATTGAGCATGTTTGGGACTGGATGAAGCGTCGTCTCACGCGGTCTGCACGTCCAGCACGAACGCTGGTCCAACTGAGGCGCCAGGTGGAAATGGCATGGCAAGCCGTTCCACAGGACTACATCCAGCATCTCTACGATCGTCTCCATGGGAGAATAGCAGCCTGCATTGCTGCGAAAGGTGGATATACACTGTACTAGTGCCGACATTGTGCATGCTCTGTTGCCTGTGTCTATGTGCCTGTGGTTCTGTCAGTGTGATCATGTGATGTATCTGACCCCAGGAATGTGTCAATAAAGTTTCCCCTTCCTGGGACAATGAATTCACGGTGTTCTTATTTCAATTTCCAGGAGTGTAGATGTCCGGATACTTTGATCAGACAGAAATACTTGTTGAGATTTGGGCCATTGATATTTTGTTGAGCGCGGTGACTCACAGGTGCCTTCCTGATGCTGTTCACCTCTCTTATTGGTTACTTTACTCTCCCACTCTGTGTAAAGCCTGTCTCATCTTGCCTCATCGACTACTAGTGTGTAGGAGCCGTCAGATCACAAGACTATCAAGCCAGATTACAGGATTCTAAGATGGAGCGCTGAATACCCGTAGTTCACAGCGTGCATTACATTTACAAATGCGACTCGATTCACAGAGAATGGGATGGTAGCATAACACAGTAACAAATGACCAACGAATGTCAACTAAAGACAGCTTACACCAGTGAGAACTGGCTATTCAAGATATAAGCCTCAGAAAATAGTGAATCTATCGCCAGGACAAAGTCCCGAAAGAGTGGAAAAAAGCGCAGGTGACTCCTATATACAAGAGGGGTAAACGAACGGCCCCGAGAAATTACAGACCTCAACATCGATTTCCTGCAGAACTATGAACATATTTTCATTTCGAATGTAATAAATTTCCTTTAGACGGAAAAGCTTCTGTCTACAAATCATCACAGATTTAGAAAGCATCGCTCGTGAGAAACTCGACTTGCTCCTTTCTCACATGATATACTGCGAACCATGGATGAAGGTCAGTTTGTACATTCCATATACCTAGATTACCGAAAAATGTTTGACGCGGTCTCCCACTGCAGACTGTTAACGAAGCATGCGGAATAGGTTGCCACATATGGAATGCCACGAAGGCTTAGTAAGTGATAGAACCCAGTTCGTTGTCCTCGACGGTGACTGTTCATCAGAGACAAGGGTATCGGCAGGAATTCCCCAGGAAAGTGTGATAGAACTGCTCGTATTCTCTACATGCATAAATGATCTGACGGACAGGGAGAGCAGCAATCAGCGGTTGTTTACTGATGAGGCAGTCTTGTATGGGAAGGTGTCGTCGTTGAGTGACTGTAGGAGGTTACACGATGGCTTAGGCAAACTTTCTAGTTGCTGTGATGAATGGCAGCTTTCTCTAAATGTAGGAAAAAAGGAAGGTAATGCAGACGAGTAGGAGAGACAATCCTGTAATGTTCTAATACAGCATTAGGTGTGTGTTGTTTAACACATTCACGTCAATTAATTGTCTAGGGGTGACGTTGCAAAGCCGTATGAAACACAACGAACAAACAATGAAGGCAGTTTGGAAGACGAATGGCGCACTTCGATTTATTGGGAGAACTTTAGCAAAGTGTGGTTCATCTGTAAAAGAGACCGAGTATGGAGCACTAATGCGACCCATTCTTTGGTAATGGTAGTGTAATTGGGACTCGAACCAGGCCTAATCCAAGGAAAACATCGAAGCACTTCAGAGACGGGCTGCTGGATTTGTTACTGGTAGCCGGCCGCGGGGCCGAGCGGTTCTAGGCGCTTCAGTCCGGAACTTCGCGACTGTTACGGTCGCTGGTTCGAATCCTGCCTCAGGCATGGATGTGTGTGATGTCCGTAGGATAGTTAGGTTTAAGTAGTTCTAAGTTCTAGGGGACTGGTGACCTCAGATGTTGAGTCCCATAGTGCTCAGAGCCATTTTTTTGTTACTGGTAGGTTCGATCAACACGCGAGTATTACGAAAATGATCCGTGAACTAAATAAGTATTCCTGGACAGACGACGTTCTTTCGCGAAAGGCCGTTGAGGAAATTTAAATTTAGAGAACCGGAATTTGAAGTTAACTGCAGAACGATTCTTTGCTAAAGGACCACAAGATAAGAGAAATTTGGACTCGCAGGGGGGCATAATAGACAGTCGTGTTCCCTCGCTCTATATGCGAGATAAAATGAGAAGAAATGACACGTAGCAGTATCAGGTACCCTTCGCCACGCACCATTCGGTGGCTTGGGGAGTATGTATGTAGATGCAGAGGACCTCGTGTGTAACTTTTTATGAACATCTCAACTGGGCAAGCAATAACTGTTGTTACAAGGAGGAAGACTTTAGGTTCCCTCAGTGCCCTCTTGAAGTTTCGGAACATATATCTACAGGATGTGAAAAGAAAATTTGTGCAACATTCTTTCTACCAAAACTTCACTGTTGCGATGTAATTCATCATGGTACAAGCAGTGACAACTTGTGATGCTTAGAATTAACCATGAATGCATGTGTGCGTTCCATACGCAACATCGGCGTGTATGACGAATGTCAGACCTTCATACTCCCAGTTTGGTCGGTTGCGGCCAGACAAGTCACGCGACACCCATAAGCGATGTCCACTTCATCTGCTCCTCATAGCGCATGGACCTGAGTACCCTGCGTCGAAGATCAAGTAGCTCTCATCTCGTCATAATCACAATACAAAGTCCCACATACATAATTTCTATATGTTCCCATCCATAAAAATAAAATTCGCAATGTCCTTTTTTACAATTGCCAGTAATTCAGTACTGTAGTTTAAAAAAAAAAAAAAAAAAAGCTGAAATACTCGCTTTTGCCAGTCTTATAACTTTCTCCCAAAGATTAACTTCTATGGCAAGTTTATCTCTGTAAAAGAATAAAGCAAACGCTCCCATGCTCTCCGGCAACGCTTATTTGTCTTTTCGTTCTTGAATCAACAACGATACATTTTTGGCCTTATTCACTCGTGTCCCCCCCCCCCCCTCCCCCTCTCTCTCTCATTTGAGATCTACCTGACTGTAATTTTCCCAGGCACTATTAATAAACGTATATAAACTGTGTTTTACTGTGTTCGTAGTAATTACTAAGTGTTGTGTTCTATAAGGGCGATCAAGAATTTGCATTTAAGGGTGTTGCCGCAACGTATATCCAACATAACGTGACTCCTATACGGATATATAAACACAGACGCGTTGACAAGGGATTAATGTGTCATTAGTGCCTTTCCGACGTCACGTGCGGTAAGTGCGGAGGCGTGAACAATGGCGACGTTATTACCAAATGCGTCCAGACTGCACCAGTGTGCTGTTATTCTTTTCTTGGGTGCCGAAGGACAAGCACTGGTGGACATTCATCGGAAAATGAAGAATGTGTATGGAGAAGCATGTCTGCCGAAAACCTCCAATTTGATATCGTGCGCCAAGTTTCGCGCTGGTCGTGATTCGACACAAGGCACCAGTCGATATGGAAGGCCACTCTAATGGAAGATACGCCCTGTAGTCCTGATATCTCCACATATAATCATCAGATTTTCGGTCCCTTAAAACAGGCCTTGAAGGGTCGACAATTTCAGTCGGACAGTGGTGTGAAGCAGACACTTACAGACTTCTTCGCACAACAGGACACTGGCTTTTACCGAACGGGTATTTTCAACCTGGTGCGTCGTTGGAATGATTGCCTCAATGCTTATACTGATTTTGCATGATTGACACACAGATTTTGGATCGTACAGCCTTCAAACGAAAACTTTGTGGTCGCCCCTTATACAGGGTGTAACGGATATAAGTGCACATATTTCTATCGGTGACTGAGGACGGTGTGCTGAACAACACTACATTAATAGCTACATCATTTGCAGACTAATAAGTATAGCTATTACAAGTTATATATGTTTTTAGGTTGGGTAGTACCACCAAGGATTACCTCCAAGAACGTGTGGCAAGAGCAAGTCATTAATGCTTATTTTCCCCTGGGCAACAGTCAAGTGTTGCGGTTACGACTGTGCAGAAAACGTTAGATTACAATATTTGTGACATGTTTGAGGAAAGACTGTTCGATGCAGAGAAAAGTAACAACTACACTGATGTGCGTACATATGTAGGTACCACATATGAAAATATCTATCCTTACCCAGTAAACTTGTATATTACATGTAACTTACAATGTGGTTGTCGTAACGAATTAGTGTAAAAAGTGTATAACGTCTGGTTAGATATCCTCAAAGAATGTCCTGTAAAGCTGGCCACAGATCTCTTTTGAAAAACTGAGTTTGTCTGCGCTGAATTTAACATTTAGAAATTAAACACAACTACAGGGTGATCAAAAGTATCCGGACACTTGGCTGAAAATGATTCACAAGTTCATGGCGCCCTCCATAGGTAATGCTGCCGGCCCACCCTTAGCCTTGATGATAGCTTCCATTCTCGCAGGTACACGTTCAGTCAGGTGCTGGATGGTTTCTTGGGGAATGGGAGCCCGTTCTTCACGTAGTGCTGCACTGAGGAGAGGTATCGATTTCGGTCGGTGAAGCCTGGCACGAAGTCGGCGTTCCAAAACATCCCAAAGGTGTTCTATAGGATTCAGGTCAGGACTCTGTGCAGGCCAGTCCATCACAGGAATGTTATTGTGTAACCACTCAGCCGCAGGCGGTGCATTATGAAGAGGTGTTCTATCGTGTTGAAAGATACAATCGCCATCCCCGAATTACTCTTCTGCAGTGGGAAGCAATAAGATGCTTAAAACATCCGTGTAGGCCTGTGCTGTGATAGTGCCACGCAAAACAACAAGGGGTGCAAGTCCCCTCCATGAAAAATACGATCACACCATGACACCACCGCCTCCGAATTTTACTGTTGGCACCACACACGCTGGCAGATGGCGTTCACCGGGCGTTCCCAAAACCCACACCTGACATCGGATCGCCACATTGTGTACCGTGATTCGTCACTCCACACAACGTTTTTCCACTGTTCAATCGTCCAATGTTTACGCTTCTTACACCAAGCGAGGCGTCGTTTGGCATTTACTGGCGTGATGTGTGGCTTATGAGCAACCGTTCGATCATGAAATCCGTTTTCTCAAAAATGGTTCAAATGGCTCTGAGCACTATGGGACTTAACATCTGTGGTTATCAGTCCCCTAGAACTTAGAACTACTTAGAACCGTAGCAGCAGCGCGGTAGTTTCTATGATTTTGCTGAGATATTTGAAGTACACTATGTGATCAAAAGTATCCGGACACCCCCTAACACACGTTTTTCATATTTGGTGCATTGTGCTGCCACCTACTGCCAGGTACTCAATATCAGCGACCTCAGTAGTCATTAGCCATCGTGAGAGAGCAGAGTGGGGCGTTCCGTGAAACTCAAGGACTTCTAACGTGATCAGGTGATTGGGTGTCACTTGTGTCATACGTCTGTACGCGAGATTTCCACACTCTTAAACATCCCTAGATCCACTGTTTCCGGTGTGATAGTGAACTGGAAACGTGAAGGGACACGTACAGCACAAAAGCGTACAGGCCGACCTCATCTGTTGACTGGCAGAGACCGCTGACCGTTGAAGAGAGTCGAAATGTGTAATAGGTAGACATCTACCCAGACCATAACACAAGAATTCCAAACGGCATCAGGATCCACTGCAAGTACTATGACAGTTAGGCGGCTGGTGAGAAAACGGAGCCGGCCGATGTGGCCGTGCGGTTCTAGGCGCTTCAGTCTGGAATCGCGTTACCGCTACGGTCGCAGGTTCGAATCCTGCTTCGAGCATGGATGTGTGTGAAGTCCTTAGGTTAGTTAGGTTTAAGTAGTTCTAAGTCTAGGGGACTGATGACCTCAGATGTTAAGTCCCATAGTGCTCAGAGCCATTTGAACCATTTAATAGAAACTGCGGGATTAGGAAAAATAAGTCACTGGGAGTTAGGTTAGTGAAACTCAAGGGGGCGCTTGATATCTTCAACAAAACGTACATGACTACACATGTAAAGATTAGACATTAGACTCTGTAAGGTACTATCACACCGTAGCAACATTTCTTATTATGTAAATTGAAGGAGGAGGTAGGAAAGGAAAGGGACTATATATATCAGCTGCATCAGGATTTTGTGCGGCATCAGTGGCGACGAGTGAAAATGTGTGCCAGACCAGAATTTGAACCCGTGAGATGCTGCTTACTAGTTTGTTGCGTTTACCACTGCGCCACACAGACAGAGTGTTTGTCACACTTGGCGAGGACCATCTCGGCAAGCCTCGGCCGACCCACATTCCCATCTAGGACCACCTGGGGTCAGTCCCTCTCCAGGCCCTCCATGCTCGCTACTTTGAGATTCCCGCAGGAGGTCGGACGTACAAGTGCATTCGCACTGAATGTGATGGATTTATTGCCCATAGAGGTGAATCAGTTATTTGAATATGTGATGTCTGTTCTTCCGCACATGTCCGACAGAAGAGACAAATGGTTCAAATGGCTCTGAGCACTATGCGACTTAACTTCTGAGGTCATCAGTCGCCTAGAACTCTGAACTAATTAAACCTAATTAACCTAAGGACATCACACACATCCATGCCCGAGGCAGGATTCGAACCTGCGACCGAGAACAGACACCAAGCATTCATATATAGTAATGAAAGATCTCTGTTGGATTCCTTTCATGTTAATTACTTAAATCTGTTTTCATTTACGGCATAAATTCCTCTTCTAAATTTACTATGGTGTTTCTGACTCTATCTGGGAGGAGACTGAGCTGTGGAACGTGTTACTTTTACACATAATCAAGAACGATCTGTCAGACCACTACACTTTAAAACACAGTTTATATGTAATTCATGTCACACAGTCTCATACGGAACCTACATCTGCTTTCTTTTATATACTGTATATGATGAGATATTGTCATCCCCCTACCGTTCTGTGTGAAAGAATGAATGAGCAAATGTATTTCTAGTTGCATGCTCGATGGTAGCAGATAAGCCGGTCTGCTAGAGAACAGTAGGACCAACGTTGGAACTGGTAGCTATGCTTTCTAAAAGCAAAGGGGTTTCTATTCTTAGTGTGGTCCTGTTCGTCCCTTGTCATGTTGGTATAGGAAGCTGCCTCTCTGGTCACTTCCGTTTGTATCTATGAAGCACCCTCGGTAGGGGCCCACGCCAGTCTGTCCGCGGCGAGCGTCTGAAGCGGTAAGATCTCCGGTTAAGCGCGTCTCTGCTAAGTCCGTAGGACAATGGATTTCTTAAGTTCAGCCTAACTGAAAATTTAATCACCTTTATTTCAGGTTTAGATCTAAAATATCTAATGTTATCTTAAATTGCAACGCAGTGTAATTCGAGTGAGAAGTTCAGAATATCTTCTGGTAGTTGCTTTGTCATTACTTTGTGAGTAAAGTGGAACCACGTGTTGATCAGTAACTCTAACTAAGATCATCAATCTTAAATGCAAATGTGCGTGTGATTATAATGTCTCGTCTTGATAATATTTTTCAATATAGCAACTTTTCTCTATGTTCAACCCACATGGGGTGTACTTAGTGAGACCAGTACCACGTGCTTATACAATTGTTTGACCCATCAGGTTAATAGTAAGACGGTATTAACCAGTTGGAGGTTTTCCTTTTCTAAATGGCGTTTCGATGTAATTTATTTTAAGTATCAAAATTATTGTGGAGTTACACTCTCTGTGCAAACCAAGTTGACCACATGAAGCATGTGGTGTAATCATCAAAGTAGCCCTCAGCTATTCTTTTCGGGAAGATTCCACACAGAGTTAGTATGAATTTAGTATACCAGTGTGTGGTAATTTCATGAAGGAAAGGATTGCTCTACGAACGTAATTTCTTTGGGTGAAAATTGAATCGGTTGGTTGTGGTTAATTTACTTTTGGATATGTTTCAACATTCTTCGTGTGTTATTTTATGAATGCAGTGTTGTATGCAGTCTCCCAATCTTGGCTCCATATTTGATGTGTTCCGTAAGATTACAGACTCACATTTTCACAATCCTAAATAAGGCACCAGTTTAGTTATGAATCAAGTTTAATATGTTGAAATTTTAACGGAACAATGATCAGTGTTAAAATAAATGTGCAAATATAAACTGAATTATTTCTTTTTATTTAAATTCTCTTTTTATATATATACCACCGGTTGTCGTAAGATGATTATTAAAAGATTATAATTAATGTTAGCCTGGTTGGAAATTTGATAAGCTAGACTGGATACCTGGTGAAACAGTTGCTCAGTAATGCAAAGTTAACTCCCCCAGATAGCTCACGGCTTTTAACCCGCTTTTACTGTCTTGAATATCAGCACCGCTTTCAGAACAAATTAATGCATCAACATTACAGTAATTACTTATTTCAGCGGGATTAGCGCAGTGAGCGGAATAGCACCAATGCACCGTATCCCCAAAAGTGTTTGTTTTTGGACACATGTATATTCGACTATTTTCTGCTTTTGACAAGCGCTAGCTGCTGTAACAGAATTGATCACTTTTTAGAAACGTAATCCTATATTTTGCCTTATTCACATCCAGGTTTTTGACGGCACGAAAATCGGAGAAATGAATGGCTCCAAATGCATCGACACGGCGCCCCGGGCAAAGTTTGCGCCACTTTCAACTCGCTCCTCTGAAGATACGAATCTGTATATAAAGCGAAACGAGTTCTCCGCGGCTGCTAAGAACTGTCGGTGCTGACAGCTCCGGCGCAGCGTCGCGCGCAGAGCACTCAATTATTAAGGCCTGTTGTGACGGCAGCGAGCCTCTTCACAGAGAAATTCAATTTCAGCGGCACGTGCTGTCTCGACCCCCAGGCGACAGCATTACTGTCCGGCCATAGATTGCTATCGGCCGTGTAACACTCGTCGCTTTATTTACCGCCCGGCGAAACTCCGCCGAGTCGCGCCGCGGAGGAAAGGGAGGGAGAGGGGTTTACGGAGGGAGAAGGGCCAGAGAGAGAAGGAAACGGGCGTGGAATGGGCGGGGGAGAGAGGAGGCAGGGAGAGGGGGCTTAGGCGACGGCGCGGTGGGGGCGGAGAGGAGCTATTTCTTACACGATGGCCGTTCATTCATGGGGCTGTCAGGAGCAGCCGCGGCGCAGTCAGGGGGAGCCACCAGGCCCTACCCTCTAATCTACAGCGCCGCCATCTTGCCTACACTCGCAATAAAGTACGCCCGCCTTGTTGACAAGTGTGTGCGGTCACCACTGCGATCCTCTGCCGGGCTGCTTCGTGCCCGTACTCTCACTCTGTCACCGCCATTTTCGTTGTTTTATCTTGAAAGGTCAGACTTAAAGAAGAATATAATAATTCCAATCCCAAAGAAAGCAGGTGCTGACAGATGTGAAAATTACCGAACTGTCAGTTTAATAAGCGATGGCTGCAAAATACTAACACGAATTCATTGCGGACGAATAGAAAAACTGGTAGAGCCGACCTCGGGGAAGATCAGTTTGGATTCCGTAGAAATGTTGGAACACGTGAGGCAATACTGACCCTACAGCTTCTCTTAGAAGCTAGATTAAGAAAAGGCAAACCTACGTTTCTAGCTTTTGTAGACTTTAGAGAAAGCTTTTGACAATGTTGGCTGGAATACTCTCTTTCAAATTCTGAAGGTGGCAGTGGTGAAATACAGGGAGCGAAAGGCTATTTACAATTTGTACAGAAACCAGCTGGCAGTTATAAGAGTCGAGGGACATGAAAGGGAAGCAGTGGTTGGGAAGGGAGTGAGACAGGGTTGTAGCCTCTCCCCGATGTTATTCAATATGTATATTGAGCAAGCAGTAAAGGAAACAAAAGAAAAATTCGGAGTAGGTGTTAAAATCCATGGAGAAGAATTAAAAACTTTGAGATTCGCCGAAGACATTGTAATTCTGTCAGAGACAGCAAAGGACTTGGTAGAGCAGTTGAACGGAATGGACAGTGTCTTGAAAGGAGGATATAAGATGAACATCAACAAAAGCAAAACGAGGATAATGGAATGTAGTCCAGTTAATTCGAGTGATGCTGAGGGAATTAGATTAGGAAATGAGACACTTAAAGTAGTAAAGGAGTTTTGCTACTTGGGGAGCAAAATAACTGATGATGGTCGAAGTAGAGATGATATAAAATGTAGACTGACAATGGCAAGGAATACGCTTCTGAAGAAGAGAAATTTGTTAACATCGAGTATAGATTTAAGTGTCAGGAAGTCGTTTCTGAAAGTGTTTGTATGGAGTGTAGTCTTATATGGAAGTGAAACATGGACGATAAATAGTTTGGACAAGAAGGGAATAGAAGCTTTCGAAATGTGGTGCTACAGAAGAATGCTGAAGATTAGATGGGTAGATCACATAACTAATGAGGAGGTATTGAATAGAATTGAGAAGAAGAGGAGTTTGTGGCACAACTTGACTAGAAGAAGGGATCGGTTGGTGTGACATGTTCTGAGGCATCAAGGGATCACCAATTTAGTATTGGAGGGCAGAGATGAATACACTAAGCAGATTCAGAAGGATGTATGCTGCAGTACACACTGGGAGATGAAGCAGCTTGCACAGGATAGAGTAGCATGGAGAGCTGCATCAAACCAGTCTAAGGACTGAAGACCTTAACAACAACAACTTGAAGGTTTGGGAGGAAGAAGGGGATAGTTGCATTTTTAAGGAGTACTGTGGCCTAAGAAAATTCAAATACCGATTAAAAACGATCATAACTACACTGCTGTGCAAAATTTATTGGCGGAAGTAACTTTCGCGTGACGTGTCACGGCCAGGTAACATAGTTCGACGAAACTTGGACCATTCTTAGAAAGAACTGCTACTGTATACTAAAACTAAACCAAAACTAAGCTCTGTGTTTGACAGGCCATGGAGGCCCGACGGTACCGACCGGCCGCCTTGTCATTCTCAGTCCACAGGCGTCGCTGGATGCGTATATGGAGAGGCATGTGGTTTGCTCACCGCTCTCTCGGCCTTACGTCACTTTACGAGACCGGAGCCGCTACTTCTCAACCATGTATCTCCTCAGTTTGCCCCACTACAGAAGGTAAATGAAAGAAATACGCAATGAGACGAACAGGAATGACACTTTTATTCAAAGACAATAATTGCACTCAAGTCACCGCGGATTATGGTGGTCCCTGGACGCTACAAAATGCGGGACGTGGTTCTTTGATACGAGGGCCGTCCAAAAAGTAAGGAACGTTTTGGCATAGCTAAATAAAGACTAGAGACATCAACAAAAATTTTATTTATGCAGTTGCAATACATTGTCGAATTTTTCAATGTATTCGCCGTAGCTGTCAAGGCGCTTTTTGTAAGGCGAGACCAATTTTCCGGTTTCCATGTTGTCCGTTAAACTTCGGTTACACGATAAATCAGTCTAATCTAAAAGCCGTAAATTCAACTAAATACCTAGGTATTACAATTACGAGCAACTTAAATTGGAAGGAACACATAGAAAATGTAGTGGGGAAAGCTAACCAAAGACTGCGTTTTATTGGCAGGATACTTAGAAAATGTAATAGACTTACTAAGGAGACTGCCTACACTATGCTTGTCCATCCTCTTTTAGAATACTGCTGCTCGGTGTGGGATCCTTACCAGATAGGACTGACGGAGTACCCAAAAAAGTTCAAAGAAAGTCAGTACGTTTTGTATTATCGCGAAATATGGGAGAGAGTGTCACAGAAATGATACAGGATTTGGGCTGGACATCATTAAAAGAAAGGCGTTTTTCGTTGCCATGACATCTTCTCATGGAATTCCAATCACCAATTTTCTCCTCCGAATGCGAAAATATTTTGTTGACACCGACCTGCACAGGAATGAACGATTACCACGATAAAATAAGGAAAATCAGAGCTCGTACAGAAAGATATAGGTGTTCATTCTTTCCGCGCGCTATACGAGATTGGAATAACAGAGAATTGTGAAGGTGGTTCGATAAACCCTCTGCCAGGAACTTAAATGCGATTTGCAGAGTATCCATGTAGACGTAGATGAGATGTAGATGTACTCGTCTACCGCCAAAGATTTGAGACAAGATGTCACTACTTGTTTGAGGTCTTCATCGTTTATAAATTGTTTTCCATACAAAAATTGCTTCAGGTTCGTCAGTAAGTGAAAATCTCTTGAAGCCAAATCGCGACAGTAACGAGGGTGTTGAAAAATTTCCCACTCAAGACGCTGAAGTTCTTTCTATGTTCGTGCTGATGCATGATGCCGCGCATTGCCATAAATAAAAACACATTTCCACTTACTAGTAGGATACGTAGGATGTTATCGGCAAAGGCGTTTTTAATTCATGAAATGCGCAGCCTCATGCTCCAGTACGAACACAGCAAGAACTTCAGAGTCTTACGTGGGAAATTTTGGGCATCCTCCTTACAGCTGTGACCTGGCACCAAGTGGTTTTCTCTTACTCGCGAACTTCAAGGATTTTTTTTTTTTTTTTTTTTTTTTTTTTTTGGAAATCAGTTGCAAACGATGAAGATATCATGCAGTGACATTCCGGCTCAAATCTTTGGCAGGAGAGGAGCGCAACATGGGAACCGCAAAACTGGTCTGACCTTACAATGAGTACATTGAAAGCTATAGCGACTATATTGAAAAGTAGAGTAAGGTACTACAAATTTGTAAATATCGTTTTGTGTTCATATCTTTCCTCTTTGTTTAATTATGCCACAACGTTCTTTACTTTCTGGACGACCCTCGTAGGCTCTGTTCAAAAATGGCTCTGAGCACTACGGGACTTAACTTCTCAGATCATCAGTCCCCTAGAACTTAGAACTACTTAAACCTAACTAACCTAAGGACACCACACACATCTATGCCCGAGGCAAGATTCGAACCTCCGACCGTAGCAGTCGCGCGGTTCCGGGCTGAAGCGCCTAGAAACGCTCGGTCACAACGGCCGGCGGCAAAGTATCTCACCTCCGTATTTATCCAGCGTTTCTCTCATGGTAGGGCAATATGCAATCTTGGATTATCGTACAAAATAGGGACACCAGCCGCAAACAAATGTGGTAAATTTCGGGCGCAAAATATTCGTAGAAGCAGCTTGTACTATGCATCTGTTACAGATGCGCCTAGGTGCACTCGGTGTGTAGTTATCATTCCATTCATGTCATACGCAAAGATCATCATCAGTCTCATCTTCAATTGCTGGCAGCGGAATATTTTTGGGCGTGGAGAGTTGAAACTTTTCCATTGTGACGACTAAGACTTCAGTTCCTGCTCAAAATTACATATCCGGTTTTCATCAGGTGCAACAATCCTTCCCAGAAACTCTTCTGTTTGTGTTCGGTAACGTTGAAGTAATTCTTCTGCTATTCTGTTACGATGTGCTTGTAATGTCTCTTGCAGCGGTCTCTCCACGATATTTTCAGAAATTTTATAAATTATATAACTCAGTACATATCTCGAAATATCTCTTATCTTACCGATTATCAATGCAAAGTAGTTTCAAGCCCAATTATTCCTTGGAGCGTCCATTTACTCCATGGAATAGCTTCTCTGCTATCTATGTTTTCTCTTATGAAAAGAATAGGAACTTCTTGCCGATTAGTCGTAAATGAAGGATCTATATGTACGTATTGTTGAGCGAGTCGCCATCTTGATGAGATTCTGTATGAGAAGGAATTTAATACATGAACTAAACTAAAGTAAGTGTGTTCGCGTATTATTTAACGGATTATTATTATTGACAGTGTCTGCTTACTACGTTGTGTTGCACGGGATCAGTGGGGAACGTCTGATTTACACTGGACGAACCTGCCGTTTTGAATGCTCAAGATATCCAGTTACTTCAAATAAATAGGCTAACACGGTCTTACCAGCAGATCTCCGGTCTTCCCCATGTGATCACCGAAAAAATAATAATTATTACAAATGTTTCCCGGAGATCGACTGACAATTTTCGTCACACCGAGACTTCGAAATTGCTTCACTGCCTTACGGAATTTAAGTTAAGCTTAATTTAATCAGGACAGAACAGTATTGAAATGTGTGAATGTGATAAGCCTGCTTTGTCAATGAAAATTCCCTTAATATACGCATGTTTTTACTATCCTGATCAGTGAAGCTAAATCAGGCCGGTGTGAGAGAGGTTCTTTAAATTTTAGAAATATTAAATGCTCTCTGCTCTTCACTCAGATCATGCGGAAGCCACCCGGCAGCAACTTTTCTGACCTTCAGCTTTTCAGTTATCAGTCAGTATACTGATGTAACAAACATTATGGCCCCACATGCCAGTGCGATCATATGATCTCACTCCCCGTGATTTCTGGTTGTGGGACTACCTGAAGGACAGGGTTTACCAGGGGAACATGCACACATGAGCTGATGGGGAGCACAGCATATCAAGAGATATAGCCAGTATAACTGCGGACATGCTTCTTTCTGTTCTGCAGAATGCAATCCTGCACTTTCAGACTCTTCTACACACTGACGGGCGCCATATTGAGCCCATTTTGTAGCAGTAATGGTACCGGTATGTAGTGGTATGGTGTACCGTAGCAACACATTAAGTGTTTCGATTGAATTGATTCTGCATTATATCTCTCCCCCATGTCCTTGACATTAATGCTACCAAGTTTGGTACTCTTGCGGTAATTAGTTTCTGTGTTAAATAGGGACAGTTTAATTATAACCATCCGGTACACAGGGCGAGCCATTACAATTGTTGACTCTCTAGTAACGTACGCTCTCAGAATTCCGAAAGGAAACCAGAATGTAGCGCACAACGCCTGTCTGATAGCGTTGGCGATTTGAGTTTGGTGAGCACCTTCGCGAAGCATTCGCGACTACTAAATGAACCTACGAAGAAGCGCGTCCCTCTTCTCTATTTCCTCTAGCTATCATATCTGATTTTGAATCCCAGTTGTCGATCACTACTAAGGTTACCGCTAGAACGAGAGTTTTACAGGCTATCTTCTTCGTGGATGGACTACTCTTCCTTAGGATTCTACCAATCAGTCTCAATCTGCTATCTGCCTCACCTGAAATTGCTTTCATGTGGTCGTCCCAGCTTAAATCATTCCATATGGATACTCCTAGATGGTTAATGGTCGTGACTGCCTCAAGCGAGTGTTCTGCAATCGTGTAAATCATACATTAACAAACGAACCTGTCAATGCTTCGCCATTACTAAATGTGTCAGGGAATTGGATATACTTCCTAATCTCCTTCAGAACTCTCTCTCCCTCCATTTCCTCCTTCTCCTCCTCCTCTCTATGACCTCCTTCCCCTACCTCTCTCTATTCCCTCATCCCTTACTCACTCTCTCTACGTCCATTTCTACACCCTCTCTCGATTTCCTCTTCCACCCTCTCCCTGACCTTGAGCCGTGTTCATTGTTATTGCAAACGAAACCTTGATGGGAGTTGAATTCGCTTCAAACGAATGGGAATATGATAGGTATCGTTGGCAGGCGGGATATGGGAGAGACTTCTCCACCTGCTGGTTGTGTGAGTATACTAGTTGCGATGACAGAATTTTGCATCGTTTTAATCTGCGAACCGATAGGATTTAATTGTTTCGGATGATTCAGATTTCGAAATTGTATTCTAATCATAAGCCAATAAGCCATAGAAACTACTTTCCCATTTTCTGTTGAAACCAACTCAGTGGATGAAAACAATACTGCGCATTGTTGTGTACAAAATTTTTGCTTATATTTATAAAAAGAAAGAATGTGTTTGAAAAGCACCATTTGTGTAATAGGTTAAATATCCTGTTCTGAAAATGTTGAAACTGCACATTTTCACAGGACAGCATTTTCTTTTTCGAAGTCGTTTTTAACAGAAAATCTGTACGTCTTTGTATGTAACAGATCGTCCGCTAAAACCCTTATGAATTTTCGATATGCTGTGAAAACTCCATACCTCTGACACTCCATTGAGGTACGGTCGAAGTTATCTTTACATCTGAAGATTTATCTCTGTTAAGGGCAACGTGATCTGTTCTGTTTGCTAGGAACTCTTGAATCCAATAACGACGCTGATCTGATATTCAGTACACTTGTAGTTTATTCATTACGCGACAGTGCAGAAATATATCGATAGTCTTCTGCAACGCAGCATCAAGACGGACGCAGCTATCTACTGTCTTCTGGGTCTCGCGGATGAACAGAGCGAGCTGAGTTTCATACGATCGTTATTTCGGGAGGCCATATTGACTCCAAAAGAGAAGATTTTCAGTCTCCGGAAATGTTATAATAAGCAACAATTAAACGTGTTCTAATATTCTGTAACAAATTGACGTCAACACTATGAGTCGATGTTTTTGTGCATCTGTTCGACGATCCTTCTTGAAAATGGGAATAACCTGCACAGTTTTTCCAGCGACTTGCAGTACACTGCTGCTAGAAGACGAGAGCTCGACACAGCAAAGGTGACTGGACTTAATGGGATACCTATAAGATTCTACATAGAATATGTGAATGAACCGGTTCTTGTTCTTTTGCATATTCTACGTAGAATCGTATAGGTATCCCATTAGGTTCAGTCATCTTTCCTAGGTTGTTTTCAGTTGACTGTCTACTGTGTGGTTCCTTATTTCGATATCTTGCACATTTTGACTTCGTGCTAAGATTTAAAGAAGAGCCCGCGATACGATCTTCTTCGCTATGTTATCTTCAATTTCGATTCTGTTACTGTCCCAGAAAGTCTAGAGAGATGGCTTTGATCCGTTTCCTGATTTAACATAAGACCAAAACTGGTTTGAGGCAGTAGCTGAAACGCATTTTCCTTGTGTTTTCCCCCGTATTTATCCGACGCCCTCTATTTCCCCTCATATTTCTGCCGCGCGGGTTAGCCGCGCTGTCTAGGGCGCCTTGTCACGGTCCGCACGGTTCCCCGCGTGGGAGGTTCGAGTCCTCCCTCGGGCGTGGCTGTGTGTGTCGTCCTTAGCGTAAGTTAGTTTAAGCTAGATTAAGTAGTAGCTCAGAGACCGATGACCTCAGCAGTTTGATCCCATGAGACCTTACCACAAAGGTCTAATTTTCTACGTATTTTCATTCCTCAATTTTAAATTCATTTCAGTTTTGATTTCAGTCTCAAGCTTCTTCTCTGCTATGATTTTTATTTCTTTTGCTGATATACTGTTCCTTTCTTACGCGGCTTTGACATGTTCGTCTCTGTTATACGACGCATAGTTCATCTCTTACTCCCCTCTGTCCAGTTACGAGTACGAGAGAGATGGATGGCATAGTGAATACAGGGAACCCATGTTCGAGAGGACCGTGGTTCAAATCCCCGTCCGACAGTTCAGCTTTAGGTTTTCCGTGGTGTCTCTAAACCGCGTAAGACATATTCCGAGATGGTTCCTTTGAGGAGGACACGACCGATTTTCTTCCCTATCCTTCTCAGTTGTGAGCTAGTACTTCTTGTCTAAAGACGTCGTCGTCGACGAGATATAATAGGCAAAAATCTCTTTATAACACCCACTGTTACAGAACACTACGTAAATCATGCGTTGCTATTTTATTAAATTTTTGCAGCGACAGTGTTACAATGGTAAGTTTAGGCAATCGGACTCAAAATTAATTCTTCTTCTTCTTCTTCGAAACATATCGTAATCAGTGCACAAAACAATACAGATTGCAAACCATTTCTGTTAGGCCACACAAAACTGTAAGTGCGAGTTGTAGAAAGGTAAACTTACGGTGGTCAGTGCAATTTGAAGAGACTTTTTAATGAATACAGAATTTGAAATAATTTAACCATAAATTTCAGCACTTATTGTTTGCATTAACTATTTCTTGAGAAAGCTATTGAACTAACTTCGACGTGCAATATGATGTACTTTACTATGAGACGCTAATTAATCAGAAAATCGCTCCTCAGAAAACGTTTACGAAAGTATTCTTCTGGTTTTGGGTAAAGTAACGTCTGGAGTAACCATTCTTTACGTAGATGTCCCATAAACACAAGCACACATGAATGAAAATGCACTTGTCATACTTTGCAAACAATAAAATGCTAAACAGCAACTAATCATTTCTCTTGAATGTCTTTTGTATAATACTTTCAGAATAAGGTTACTTTAAATTGTTGGTTGACTTCTCATGAAATTCTGTTATAACATTACGCAACAGCCACATTTGGAACTCTTTTTAACTAGATGAAATCGTTAAACTCTTCATCAAGATAATAAAAATTTCTGTTTTTATTAAGAAAGAAAAAATTTTCTCTTTACAGTTACAGTGAAGAGCCAAAGAAACTAGTACACCTGCCTAATATCGTGTAGAGCCATCGCAAGCACGCAGAAGTGCCGCAACACGACGTGGCATGGAGTCGACTAATGTCTGACCTAGTGCTTGAGGGAACTGACATCATGAATACTGCAGCTCATAAATTCGTAAGATACGAAGGGGTGGAGATCTCTTCTGAACAGCACGTTGCAAGGCATCCCAGATATGCTCAATAATGTTCACGTCTATAGAGTCTGGTGGCCAGTGGTAGTGTTTCAGCTCAGAAGAGTGCTCCTGCAGCCACTCTGTAGCACCTCTGGACGTGTTGGGTGTGTCACATTCCCAAGTCCGTCGGTATGCACAGTGGATATGAATGGATGCACGTGATCAGACAGGATGCTCATGTACGGGTCACTTGTCAGAATCGTATCTAGACGTATCAGGGGTCCAATATCACTCCAACTGCACACGCCCCACACCATTACAGAGCCTCCACCAGCCTGAACAGGCCCTGCTGACATTCTCCATGGATTCATGAGGTTGTCTCCCTACTCGTAAACGTCCATCTGCTCGAGACAATTGGAAACGAGACTCGTCCAACTAGCAACTAGGTAACATGTTTCCAGTCATCAACAGTCCACTGTCGATGTTGACAGGCCCTAAAGCATTGTGTCGTGCCGTCATCAAGGCTACACGAGTGGGCCTTCGGCTGCGAAAACCCATATCAATGATGTTTCGTTTAATGGTTCGCACGCTGACACTTATTGATGGCCCAGCACTGAATTTTGCAGCAGTTTGTGGGAGGGTGGTCCTTATGTCAGTCGTCGTTGGTGCCGTTCTTGCAGGATCTATTCCGGCCGCACCGATGCCGGAGATTTGATGGTTTACCGGAGTCCTGATATTCACTGTACACTTGTGAAATGCCGCGCAGGATTAGCCGAGCGGTCTACGGCGCTGCGGTCATGAACTGTGCGGCTGATCCCGATGGAGGCTCGAGTCCTCCCTCGGGCTTGGGTATGTGTGTTTGCCCTTAGGATAATTTAGCTTTAGTGCGTAAGCTTAGAGACTGATGACCTTAGCATTTAAGTCCCATAAGATTTCACACACATTTGTACATTTTTTTGAACTTGTGAAATGGTCGTACAGGAAAATCCCCACTTCATCACTACCTCACAGCTGCTGTATCCCATCGCTCGTGCGCCGACTATAGTACCACGTTCAAACTCACTTGAATCTTGATAACTTGCCATTGTAGCAGCAGTTACCGATTTAATAACAGCACGCGACAATTGTTGTCTTATATAGGCATTGCCGACCGCAGCGCCGTATTCTGCCTGTTTAAATATCTGCATTAGAATACGCAGGCCTATGTCAGTTTCTTTGGCTCTTCAGTGTATAACGCTAATGTAAATTTTAGGATTTGATATAGGAACCTATCATAGGTATCATGATTCGGGTCAGCAATAGTCTGTATGCACACGTAATTTAAACGATATTGATCAAACAACAAACAATATATACTGGCCGATGTGATTTACAACTCAACAGAACACGATGTGCAGTAGACCCAACTGAGTCTGTCGCCAATGTCGGACGTGGTGGCAGCGAGTCAGGCGCACTCCACTAGCGGATTGTGGGAGAACGCATTCGAAATTGAAAATTTCATGAGTAGAAAACAAGTTAAAGGGTAAAGTTCTTCACAGTCACACACGCAAAGTTGTTGTAAATGCCTACCAGATCATGAAGAAGGAAACTATGTTAGGTGCTCCATAAAACTAAAATCCATATTGAAACGAGTGATAGAAGCATCTGATGAATCCTTCACATTTCTTCAATTCGGTGAATTAAGACAAAACATGGAAACAGTCGGGCAGGTGAATCCTCGACATTTCGAACACCTCATAAGGAAAGACTCAGAACATCTTGGAATGCCAGTTAAGAGAATTTTAATGAGCGAGTCGTTCGCCGCGTTATCAGTAGTTTCTACATTACAGATAAAAGAAGACCCACTTTAAAAAATTTCATAAACAAGTTGCAGAGTCACAGAGTTCAATAAATTTTTTAAGGAAGTATAAACACACTTCACAAAATTCCTCTCAGTCTAGGATTCAGGCGGAAAAAGACTGCGAATAACTGAAAAATGCTCCAGGAACAAAGTTATATCAGTGCGAAACGAATTGCTTACTAAAAAGTACGTATCCGAGAGTACAGACGTGAGTGTCGTCCAGACGTCTATATGAACGAGACGCATGTTCGCACTTGTTACACAGCATCGTACGGATGGAGTGACAATTCACTACGGGGTCTGTCGAAAGGAATCGGAATCATATGATCCATGCTGGCTGGATGGATTATTTTGTACCGAATGCCTACATAACGTTTGAATCTGGCCGGAGAACAGGGGATTATGACAATGATGTGGGCTTTACAGGTTATGAAAAGTGGCTCAAGAAGAGATTAACACATAGAGTTCTATCTCAAACTGTCGTTATAGGTAACACCCCTTATCCGAATAAGCAAATGACTCGTGCTCCAACGTTCAACTCCACGAGGAGAGAAATGATGTCTTGGTTAACAGAAAAGGGAATTCCTTTCCACATAGCAGGCCACATTAAATGGTTATTAATGGGTCAGTGGTTATCTGGAGAGCGATTTGCAAACAGAAACTGGGGGAAGTTAGCCACTGTGGAACTCTACTGTAAGTTTCGTGAGCCACAAAATTTTTCTGGGTCGGCACCCTATTTAATTAAACTTGAGAAAATTTAATATAAGAACTCTACTAATCACTGAACTGGTAAACATAGCTAATGTGTAATATCAATAAAAAGATCCAAGTGAATATATGGAATGAGGATATGGGAAGAATTTAAGTACAACCGTGAAATCTAAACACTTCAAAGGAAGCAGGAGCTTAAGCCTCAACAAAAAGAATAATAAAATCAACAAAGTCTACAAATATAAGGCCTGCCGTTTGTGCTTCAGAAACGTCGTGTGGGGTGTATTAAAAGTAATCTTACGAAAGAGGATGGGTCTGTCTGAAATACAGTCCTCACAATTTAACATAGTTTATTAAAATAAAACATCATATTAAAAACTTAGAAAATAATTTTAAACCACGATTTGTCGTTGTCTGTTATGTATTTAACTACTTCACATTATCATTATATTGAGTGCTGTGGTACATTGTTGTGATAAATGAAAAGGATATCTTCGGCGCACTTGCGAAAAGTTCACACAAACATTCACGATTCACACACAAATAAAGATAAAAAGAATTTGCGCATCACAGTAAGACAGAGGCTCAGAGGTTCACCCCTATCGCTATGACTGAATTAATGTGGATAAGAATACTATGGAGCATTTTCCGACAAAGGTATTCATCTGCATCACCTCGCATATCAAACTAAGATACGCTGGCGTGAAACACCCGCAAATGGTGTGAATATTCATAAACAAAGCCAAATTTTTAAGACTCGTGAAAACTTCAAGATCATAAATGTAAATCGTATAGACACAAATAGCAGCGAAATATCACGCGGATTTAATAATGAAAATTATTCAAGATTGTATTGAAATTACGCACGGTGAAATTATCACCACGTGGGTTGAACAAAGATACACAATCTTGAAACTGAACCGAAATGACAAGTAGAAGAAATAAAACACATACACACGAGAAAAGTACACACATGCACTCCAATTAAAAGAAAAGCCAGACAATTGAATTTTAAACCTGTGCTGTAGTAGCGAACTTCCTACACCACGTGTTCTGCTTGCACAAAGTGAGGACGGGAAAAACTTACTAAATGGCAGAGGGTACGTCCCACTTTACCAGGTATTAGGACATTTTCCCGTTACATTGACATATGGAGCGCGGGAAGAATGATTGTTCAAATGCCTCCGCGAGTGCTGTAATTGATCTAATCTTGTCCTGACGATTACTACTGGGGTGTATGTACATGTATGTAGTGTATTCCTAGAGTTATCATTTAAAGACAATTTTTGGAACTTTATAAGTAGGTCTTCTCGCGATAGATCTTCAGGAATCTGCCACTTAAGTTTCTTCAGGAGCTCTGTAACACTCTCCCACGGATCAAACAAACCGTAATCATTTGTGCTGCCTTTCTCTGTATATGTTGAAAGCTTGCTACTCTCTTTTTGAATCTGGACTTTAATAAAAATGGCAAGGTAATATTAATCGGAACACAGGGAGAAGTTGTGATCTAAATGATAATAGATTTATTCATCCTTAACACCACAGGATCAAAAAGAAACGTCACACAAACATTTTTATTTGACAAACGCTTTCACAAACATTGGGTCTATGGTGGACAAAGTGATCAGCTGGGGATCGACACGCGACACTAACTGGAACACTAATCGCTTCATCTGACTTTATACACGTGAATCCGGGTTATGACACAAAGTCTACACCACCATCAAGCTTCTATACTCTACTATTCCAACAAAAGAAAAATATGGTTCGAAAGAACAGGGTGCTGAGAAACATATATTGGAGCCCTACGCCATAGCAGCGAATTCCTTACCCTCCTGCTGGTCAGAAAGGCCGCAATCTGTTATTAATGGCGCGTGCCCGAAAAACGCTCTCGCGTTCGGTTAATTCCGAACGCAGGCACTTTCCTACGAGCCTCTGAAACCCCGGTGGATTCCAGTGTGCAGGTGGACCCGTTTGCTGGTCTGCCAAACCAATTTGACTCCGTGTCATGACTATGCGTGACGGAATATGTCAAATGTTTAGACTGCCGACTCAAGACAAATAAGTACACCCACGCATCACTCGTTGTGTGCTTGATGCTAGAAGCAGTACCTCCGACAGTTCAGAAGGTGACTGGCACACAGGCTCTAAGGGGCACATTAGCAAAGGACACAATTCTCACCGTTTAGGTAAAGACCTGCAGTTCTTTATTAGCGAAGCGCCAGTACAAGAGTGATCATCTCTTTCTGTCCGCTTGCCTCCTCAGCTCGACAGCAAAAGCCCATTTACATCTTAGACTTCCCCCACTTTAGCACAAGCCAATCACGAACTGGAGTGCGGCATTCTACATCTACATCCATTCTCCGTAAACCACCTGACGGTGTGTGGCGGAGGGTACCTTGAGTACCTCCATCGGTTCTCCCTTCTATTCCAGTCTCGTATTGTTCGTGTAAAGAAAGGTTGTCGGTATGCCTCTGTGTGGGCTCTAATGTCTCAGATTTTATCCTCATGGTCTCTTCACGAGATATACGTAGGAGGGAGCAATATACTGCTTGACTCCTCGTTGAAGGTATGTTCTCGAAACTTCAACAAAAGCCCGTAACGAGCTACTGAGCGTCTCTCTTGCAGAGTCTTCCACTGGAGTTTATCTATCATCTCCGTAACGCTTTCGCGATTATTAAATGATCCTGTAACGAAACGCGCTCCTGTCTGTTGGATCTTCTCTCTCTCTTCTATCAACCCTACCTGGTACGGATCCCACACCGGTGATCAGTATTCAGGCAGTGGGCGAACAAGCATACTGTAACCTACTTCCTTTGCTTACGGATTGCATTTCCTTAGGATTCTTTCAATGAATATCTGTCTAGCATCTGCTTTACCGACGATTAATTTTATACGGTCATTCCGTTTTGAATCACTCCTAATGCCAACTCCCAGATAATTTATAGAATTAACTGCTTCCAGTTGCTGACCAACTATATTGTAGCTAAATGATAAAGGATCTTTCTTTCTGTGTATTCGCAGCACATTACACTCGTCTACTATGAAATTCAATTGTCATTCCCTGCACCATGCGTCAATTCGTTGCAGATCCTCCTGTATTTCAGTACAGTTTTCCATTGTTACAATCTCTCGGTATACTACAGCATCAACCACAAAATGCCTCAGTGAACTTCCGATGTCATCCACAAGGTCATTTATATATATTGTGAATAGCAACGGTCCTACGACATTCCTCTGCGGCACACCTGAAATCACACTTACTTCAGAAGACTTCTCTCCATTGACAATGACATGCTGCGTTCTGTTATCTAGGAACTCTTCAATCCAATCACACAATTGGTCTGATAGGCCATATGCTCTTACTATGTTCATTAAAACTGTGGGGAACTGTATCAAACGCTGCGGCCGGAATAGATCCTGCAAGAACGGCATCTACCTGGGAACCCATGTCTATGGCCCTCTGATCTCGTGGACGAATAGCGCGAGCTGGGTTTCACACAATCGTCTTTTTCGAAACCCATGCTGATTCCTACATAGTAGATTTCTAGTCTCCATAAAAATCATTATACTCGAACATAATAAGTGTTCCAAAGTTCTACAACTGGATTATTGTCAACGGAGGAGCTAACTCAGCCGCAAATTCAGTATAGAGATCCCATCGGGCCTTGGAGCTTTGTGAAGTTTGAATAATTTCAGCTGTCTCTCAACGCCACAGACACCAACGCTTACTTTATTCATCTTTTTAGTGGTACGAGGATTAAATTGGAGCAACTCTCCTGGGTTTTCTCCTTTGCTTTCACCATATTTCAAAAGAAACTTTTTCTTCCTCTTTGGATTGTTTATCCTCCACGTTTCACTTCTGTATAAGAAACCATTCCGACTGTGCATACACTATGAATCTGTATTTGAGAAAAATACGAACGTCTGTGGTAATGTTTTAAACTATACTTAAAATGTTTCGCCGGCCGAAGTGGCCGTGCGGTTAAAGGCGCAGCAGTCTGGAACCGCAAGACCGCTACGGTCGCCGGTTCGAATCCTGCCTCGGGCATGGCTGTTTGTGATGTCCTTAGGTTAGTTAGGTTTAACTAGTTCTAAGTTCTAGGGGACTAATGACCTCAGCAGTTGAGTCCCATAGTGCTCAGAGCCATTTGAACCATTTAAAATGTTTCGGCTTCAAATATTTAATTTTTTATTTTTGATGCTGAGCACGTATTTAGCCTGCCATCCAAAATAATAACAGCCGGCCGGTTGACGAATTTCACATCAATATCTAGTTTCTGCTTGCATAATTTTATTTTCAGATTTTATATGGAGAAGCTTATTTTTATTTAGCTAATATATCATGGGATTAAGGCAGAAAGTGGGCAAAGAAGGAAAAATCCGCTGTGCTTCATCCAGGAGGAGAAAAGAAATAAGCCTTGTTCATGTTGAAAGAACCACCCCTCTGTTTGCATTGAAAGATTTAGGGAAAGAAATGAGAAAAATAAATCAGAATGGTGAAGTAGAGATTCTACCGAATATTCAATTAGTGACTTCCATACAGAGCCACTCAGCTCGGTGCAACTTCGACGTGTGCTCATTAGATAGTAATTCATATCTCACACAGCATGCAAAGAGATATATATGTTCGTTACATATGGTACCTCATAAACTGTTTCCCATTCAAATGATTCAAATGGCTCTGAGCACTATGGGACTTAACATCTGAGGTCATCAGTCCCCTAGACTTAGAACTACTGAAACCTAACTAACCTAAGGACATCACACACATCCATGCCCGAGGCAGGATTCGAACCTGCGACCGTAGCGGTCTCGCGGTCCCAGACTGAAGCGCCTAGATACGCTTAGCCACTCTGGCCGGCTGCTTCCCATTCATTTGTCTCATGTAAGTAGAGCAGTACAAGAAATACATCTTCAGGCTGCTAACTGTACATTTTATATTTTACTCTCAGCGGCGCGGAGGAAGAGAATTATTGTCACAAACTTCCTGACTGTTATTATCATTGTAAACTGTCGCAATTACGCTTTATTCGTCTAACACTCAAAGGAAAAGAGCGACGTGTTTTATTACAAGGGCTGCGCCGTAAGACCATCTGTTTCGAAAACGTGCCTCTGCGCACGAAAATCAACGTCAGAGGCGGCACACGTGCAAATTATGGCAAACAGCACGCGTGAGTATAATTCTTTTCACTTTGAAACTGGATGTACAGGTCGTGACGTTAACAGAAATTACACGCACTCAGTTATTTTTGCGATTTAAAGATTAAAAAAAAAAAAGATGGGTGGTAGTGTGGAGTGGGAGTGAATAGCGAGAGCACGTTTGTTGACATGACGCAGTTCATTCCGCTACAATTTATTTTTCGCGGAAATATTTCAGAAGCAATTACATTCGTCGGACACTCGCTGGTGGGAGTAACGCCGAGGTTAAAAAAAGAGCTGGAGAGAAAAAGAGGCGGATAAATGAAAATGGCGCGACAGGATAAAAGGGGTGCGAATGAATGTTAAATTAGCGCTGGGGCGGCGGGCAGCGGCAGCAGGCGGCAGGCGGGGGTGGTCGCTGACGGCGACAGGACAGCAGGCCAGGCGCGGGTGTCGCCGCGAAGTGCAGATGACGCCCCGCGCCGCGTCACGCCTGCCTTTGAGCCCGGAGGCAGCGCCTGTCCGCCGACTCGCTGGACAGCCACAGGGGACCTCTCACACCCAGGTGGCGCAGTCTAATCGCTCGCACCCACCACCGCCGCTAACATTCTCGCACTTTCTTTGCCTTTACCAGAACCTGTAGGTGGCGTTCAAACGTGGACTACTTGACAAATACTCTCCAATTAGAATCTACTGGGCTGGTGCATAAGTTCGCAGCGTTTTGCATTGCGTATTGGTATTCTGCTTTCTTTGGGTTTATTTATCGATTGTAATCCTGACAAAACTCTACCATCTGGTGAGCAAGATATATGAGATATGAGGAATACCCTCAGACTTCAAGAAGAATATAATAATTCCAATCCCAAAGAAAGCAGGTGTTGACAGATGTGAAAATTACCGAACTATCAGTTTAATAAGTCACAGCTGCAAAATACTAACGCGAATTCTTTACAGAAGAATGAAAAAACTGGTAGAGGACGACCTCGGGGAAGATCAGTTTGGATTCCGTAGAAATATTGGAACACGTGAGGCAATACTGACTCTACTACTTACCTTAGAAGAAAGATTAAGGAAAGGCAAACCTAGGTTTCTAGACTTAGAGAAAGCTTTTGACAATGTTGAGTGGAATACTCTCTTTCAAATTCTAAAGGTGGCAGGAGTAAAATACAGGGAGCGAAAGGCTATTTACAATTGGTACAGAAACCAGATGGCAGTTATAAGAGACGAGGGACATGAAAGGGAAGCAGTGGTTGGGAAGGGAGTGAGACAGGGTTGTAGCTTCTCTCCGATGCTGTTCAATCTGTACATTGAGCAAGCAGTAAAGGAAACAAAAGAAAAATTCGGAGTAGGTATTAAAATCCATAGAGAAGAAATAAAAACTTTGAGGTTCGCCGATGACATTGTAATTCTGTCAGAGACAGCAAAGGACTTGGAAGAGTAGTTGAACGGAATGGACAGTGTCTTGAAAGGAGGACATAAGATGATCATCAACAAAAGCGAAACGAGGATAATGGAATGTAGTCGAATTAAGTCGGATGATGCTGAGGGAATTAGATTAGGAAATGAGACACTTAAAGTAGTAAAGGAGTTTTGCTATTTGGGGAGCAAAATAATTGATGGTGGTCGAAGTAGAGTGGATATAAAATGTAGACTGGCAATGGCAACAAATGCGTTTCTGAAGAAGAAAAATTTGTTAATATCGAGTATTGATTTAACTGTCAGGAAGTAGTTTCTGAAAGTATTTGTATGGAGTGTAGGCATGTATGGAAGTGAAACATGGACGATAAATAGTTTGGACAAGAAGGGAATAGAAGCTTTCGAAATGTGGTGCTACAGAAGAATGCTGAAGATTAGATGGGTAGATCACATAACTAATGAGGAGGTATTGAATAGAATTGTGGAGAAGAGGAGTTTGTGTCACAACTTGACAATAAGAAGGGACCGGTTGGTAGGACACGTTCCGAGGCATCAAGGGATCACAAATTTAGATTTGGAGGGCAGCGTGGAGGGTAAAAATCGTAGAGCGAGACCAAGACATGAATACACTAAGCAGGTTCAGAAGGATGTAGGTTGCAGTAAGTACTAGGAAATGAAGAAGCTTGCACAGGATAGAGTAGCATGGAGAGCTGCATCAAACCAGTCTCAGGACTGAAGACCACAACAACAACAACTGCTACCTGCTCTGAGCGGTTGCGCCGAATTGGTAAAAAGTCGTATATCCAAGCATGTAGTATACTTCTTGACACTTTGACATAGTTGCATCCTGGCCTCACGGTGTCACCAGTGCGTATATGACACCTCACTGCATGTTGGTTGCCTTTGTTTATTTACGTCATGGGAAAAGATCAAGGTATTCATAAGCAAATACTTTCGTTTTATGGACTATGAAGGACGACATTCCATTAGAACTACTGGCAGCCTTGGGAGAGCCAGTCCTGACACAACTATACCATCTGGTGAGCAAGATGTAGGAGACAGGCGAAATACCCTCAGACTTCAAGAAGAATGTAGTAATACCAATCCCAAAGAAAGCATTTGTTGACAGATGTGAAAACTACCGAACTATCAGTTTAATAAGCAACAGCTGCAAAATACTAACGCGAATTATTTACAGACGAATGGAAAAACTAGTAGAATCCGATCTCGGGGAAGATCAGTTTGTATTCCGTAAATGTGTTGGAAGACTTGAGGCAATACTGTGACCCTACGACTTATCTTAGAAAATAGATTAAGGAAAGGCAAACCTACGTTTCTAGCATTTGTAGACTCAGAGAAAGCTTTTGACAGTGTTGAATACTCTCTTTCAAATTCTGAAGGTGGCAGAGGTAAAATACAGGGAGCGAAAGGCTATTTACAATTTGTACAGAAACCAGATGGCAGTTAAGAGTGAGGGGCATGAAAGGAAAGCAGTGGTTTGGAAGGGAGTGAGACACGGTTGTAGCCTACCCCGATGTTGTTCAATCTGTATATTGAGCAAGCAGTAAAGGAAACAAAAGAAAAATTCGGAGTAGGTATTAAAATCCATGGAGAAGAAATAAAAACTTTGAGGTTCGCCGATGGCATTGTAATTCTGTCAGAGACAGCAAAGGACCTGGAAGAGCAGCTGAATGGGATGGACAGTGTAAGGAGGATATAAAATGAACATCAACGAAAGCAAAACGAGGGTAATGGAATGTAGTCGAGTTAACTCGGGTGATGCTGAGGGAATTAGATTAGGAAATGAGACACTTAAAGTAGTAAAGGAGTTTTGCTATTTGGGGAGCAAAATAACTGATGATGGTCGAAGTAGAGTGGATATAAAATGTAGACTGGCAATGGCAAGGAAAGCGTTTCTGAAGAAGAGAAATTTGTTAACATCATGGATAGATTTAAGTGTCAGGAAGTCGTTTCTGAAAGTATTTGTATGGAGTGTAGGCATGTATGGAAGTGAAACATGGACGATAAATAGTTTGGACAAGAAAAGAATATAAGCTTTCGAAATGTGGTACTGCAGAAGAATGCTGAAGGTTAGGTGTGTAGATCTCATAACTAATGAGGAGGTATTGAATAGAATTGGGGAGAAGAGGAGTTTGTGGCACAACTTGACAAGATGAAGGGACAGGTTGGTAGGACATGTTCTGAGGCATCAAGGGATCACAAATTTAGCATTGGAGGGCAGCGTGGAGGGTAAAAATCGTAGAGGGAGACCAAGAGATGAGTACACTAAGCAGATTCAGAAGGATGTAGGTTGCAGTAAGTACTGGGAGATGAAGAAACTTGCGCAGGATAGAGTAGCATGGAGAGCTGCATCAAACCAGTCTCAGGACTGAAGACCACAACAACAACAATGTTTTATTTGCTATTTCAGTTTACATATTGTCATTTGGAGATAATGGGTGGAGCTGTGTGTGCTAGAAAATGAAGTATCAAGTGGATAAATTGGAAGATTTCGATATTTTCTTCTGTTTGAGCTTAGTAGAGAGGGGACAGCAGCGGGGCAGCCAGAAACATTTGCGGGAGTGTATGGCGATAACGCCGTGGGACAGAGCACAGCATGAAAATGGTTTTGTCGTTTTGAGGAGGATCCTTTTTACATTAGTGACGCTCCCCGTCCAGGAAGACCTTCGAGGCTTGATGACGATCGTTTAAACGCGTTAATCCACAATGATCCGGGTCAGTGTGCTCGAGAACTGGGAAATGTGATTAACGGTGATAATTCCAGGATCGTGCAATATTTGCATGCCGTGGAGAAGGTTCAAAAATTGGGTGTATGGGGAACTCATGTTCCAAGCCAAACTGTCAAAAATCAGCGCGTCGCCGTATAGCCGTATGTTCATGTCTGATTGCTGGTCGTCCTTTGGCTCGTGAACAACACCGATCATTCCTGTCCTATATAGGTACTGGTGACGAGCATCCTGTATTGTTACTGGTGACTAGAAATGGTGTCTTTACGCTAACTGGCCGGCCTTAGTAGCCGAGCGGTTCTAGGCGCTTCAATCCGGAACCGTGCTGCTGCTACGATCGCAGGTTCTAATCCTGCCTAGGGCATTGATGTGTGTGATGTCATTAGGTTAGTTAGGTGTAAGTAGTTTCTAAGTCTATGGGACTGATGACCTCAGATATTAAGTCCCATAGTGCTTAGAGCCATTTGAACGACTTTTACGGAAACATAAGGAAAAGAAGCGAATTGTTGAGCCCAAGCAATGCAGCAGATCCCCATACAAAGACCTGCGCTCACCTACAAAAGATAACGTTACGCATTTGTTGGAACAGCGGTGGTTTGGTGTACTAGGAGTTGCCTCTCCGAGATGTAACCGTCACAGCTGACATTTATTGTCAACAACTGAGACGTCTTGCAGACGCATGCCAAGAACAACGAATAGGAAAACTCCATGAAGTGATGCTACACCTCAGTAACGCCCACCCGTATTCTGCTAGACTGACAAAAAACGCTATACGGGAATTGGGGTGGGAAGTCATTCCGCGCCCACGTTTCACCTGATTTTGCACCCTCAGATTTTCACCTTTTCCGCCCTCTATGGAACATCATTTAAGTAACTTTCCTTCCGGATGAAAATGCGCTACGAACATAGTTCGACGAGCTGTTCGCTTCAGAACCACAGATTTCTATAGTCGAAGAATCGAAAGCTGATCCCAGAGTTGGCAGGCTGTTGTAAAGAGAGAAGGAGAATATATTATTGATGATTAAAGTCTCTGTTATATGTATCTGTCGTGTTTATTAAACTCACGGAAAAACGCTACGAACTTATCACTAACCCACTATTTCTGTGATGTAGCTGAAAACATCTCAGTTCTACATCCAGATTTAGTATTTTAGCTGTGACAGTGTCTATAGTTACGATAAAGAAAATTAGTTCCCAGCATTGGTTGTTTTATATCCATTTCATTTTTATCTTGCATACTATAACGTTACAGATGTGCTATTATTTTTCAAGCAACTGCATACATGTCGTAAAAACGTAGTTTCAGTGCCTGACAAAAAGGGAAGAACACAGAAGATCTGGTCAAATGTCAATGTAACTTCGTGCTCATATACACCATCCGCAGGTATGTAGGTGATTAGAGTTACAATTCTCTGCAACAGGCAGAACGGTCCCAAGGTAGCATTAGTTTGACCTCTTCATAAAAGTCCTTGCGTTTTGCAAGAATGAGAATGTGCAGCCACGACGAATTTAATGAGTGATTTTAACTCTGACTATCCCATCACACTTTAATGCAAATTAGTTCATGGTTACTACACAAAGATTGAGTTGCGAATCGTGAATAAAAGATCTTCGTTACTCAGAAAGAACTTTTAAAAACTTGTTTCTCCAAAAGTCTTAAGTTAAACAATTTACTATTGGTGCTCAATTACAGGTACAGTTTAAAATTTGAGAATGGTTTCGGTATGCTTTATATAGAGTACGCCTTGAACACCGTTTTAGATCGTCGTCTGTTACTCTAAATGTCTCTTCTTGATGAATTATTACCTTGCTACTTCGTTCTGGTGGTCCGAATCCTCTGTGACGCCGTCGTGCTTGAACATCCAGCTGTTCTTGACTTCGTTCCGTCTTGCAGGAAATGCTTAATGAAAGATCACAACTAATACTCCGAGTTACGAAATGACTGCGAATGAACTCTTATTTCAATTCTTCTGTTTTAAAGTTCATTATTTCTCATTAACAATTATTATAGTAGTTCGAATAGGCTGTTCGATGATAACAAACGTTAATCGTTACAACACGTCTGACTTAAAGGTCGTACCGGCGAAGTCAATGGCACGTTAAAAGTATAATTTATTTGTGTTGCTGATAATGTTGGCACTGTCGCTAGGCTGCGTATTCAACGGGAGGCAACACGGTGTAAACACGCGCGCCCAGCCGGTAGCTGCCGCGCGATCACCGCCAACGTAGCCTGGCCTTCCCGTAGCATGTATGCCAAAACTTCGCCTTACACACTGTTGTTGTTGTTGTGGTCTTCAGTCCTGAGACTGGTTTGATGCAGCTCTCCATGCTACTCTATCCTGTGCAAGCTTCTTCATCTCCCAGTACCTACTGCAACCTACATCCTTCTGAATCTGTTCAGTGTATTCATCTCTCGGTCTCCCTCTACGATTTTTACCTTCCACGCTGCCCTACAATACTAAATTGGTGATCCCTTGATGCCTCAGAACATGTCCTACCAACCGATCCCTTCTTCTAGTCAAGTTGTGCCACAAACTTCTCTTCTCCCCAATCCTATTCAATACCTCCTCATTAGTTACGTGATCTACCCACCTTATCTTCAGCATTCTTCTGTAGCACCACATTTCGAAAGCTTCTATTCTCTTCTTGTCCAAACTAGTTATCGTCCATGTTTCACTTCCATACATGGCTACACTCCATACAAATACTTTCAGAAACGACTTCCTGACACTTAAATCTATACTCGATGTTAACAAATTTCTCTTCTTCAGAAACGCTTTCCTTGCCATTGCCAGTCTACATTTTATATCCTCTCTACTTCGACCATCATCAGTTATTTTACTCCCTAAATAGCAAAACTCCTTTACTACTTTAAGTGTCTCATTTCCTAATCTAATTCCCTCAGCATCACCCGATTTAATTTGACTACATTCCATTATCCTCGTTTTGCATTTGTTGATGTTCATCTTATATCCTCCTTTCAAGACACTGTCCATTCCGTTCAACTGCTCTTCCAAGTCCTTTGCCGTCTCTGACAGAATTACAATGTCATCGGCGAACCTCAAAGTTTTTACTTCTTTTCCATGAATTTTTATACCTACTCCGAATTTTTCTTTTGTTTCCTTTACTGCTTGCTCAATATACAGATTGAATAACATCGGGGAGAGGTTACAACCCTGTCTCACTCCTTTCCCAACCACTGCTTCCCTTTCATGCCCCTCGACTCTTATAACTGCCATCTGATTTCTGTACAAATTGTAAATAGCCTTTCGCTCCCTGTATTTTACCCCTGCCACCTTTAGAGTTTGAATCAATTCCTGTCAACATTGTCAAAAGCTTTCTCTAAGTCTACAAATGCTAGAAACATAGGTTTGCCTTTTCTTAATCTTTCTTCTAAGATAAGTCGTAAGGTTAGTATTGCCTCACGTGTTCCAACATTTCTACGGAATCCAAACTGATCTTCCCCGAGGTCCGCTTCTACTTACACACTATTTCTACCTATTTCATCTACCATGACCACATTTTGCTGAGACCATTCTTCGTAGTAAACTAGGATACTTGCTAAAATGTTCTGTCTGTATAGTGATCAAATTCAGATTTGTTTTATACATCAAGTTGGGAGAGGGTGGGGTAAATTCAAATTAACAACATTGTCTAGCCACGCAGACTGGCGGACGTGCAACAAACTGACATACATGAGAACACTATACATAAAAAAACTTGTTGCACAGGAAGACTGACTTCTTAAATACCTCTGTGTGAGCTGTAATAATTAGCCTAATTCTGTCTTTGCGGTCCCTACGGCAGTGATACGTAGGAAGCTGTAGGATATTCCTAGATTCCTCTCTCAATGCCACATCACGAAAATCTGTGAATACACTTTCGCGGCATTGTTGACTCTATATTCAAACGTCTCCCAGTTACGGTTTTTCACTCTATCCTTGGGTCAAACAGCTCGGTGACCACTCGTACTGGCCTTACAAGGAGATGTCCCCAGTGGTGGGACTGACTTTTTGAAACCATCTATTCCGTGATGTAGGTTAAGGTCACATATATCACACACTGCAGCCATTCACCGTGGTGGGTACTCGTTTGCAAGCAATTCGAGGAAAAGGAATAATGAATGCAATAACATGGACGAAAATATAAAATGGTATAACAGAAGAAATTAAATCGAAGATAATAAATAAAAATAATTAAAATCACATGAACGAAGAATCTAAGTAGAAAAAAAATAATATGAAGAAAAATAACAGCAACTGAGAAGTTAATTCAAATATTAAAATGACATATCAAAGGAATAAAAACAACAAACTGAATAAAAATAATGATCGAAGTCATTTCGATAAACATTTAAAAACAAAAAGGTCTCAAAGCAGCTGATGAGATTCAGGTGCACAACCTTTTGCATGAGAGGACCGTACCTTAGCCATTACGCTGCCCAAGCCGTCTGTATAACATTACCAATTTTAAAGCTAGAGAGCGTGATGGGAAATTCCGAAAATTTTTCCCGTCAGTAGTCCGAAACTGGGGCCCACCAAGGCGAGTGGCTGCAGGGTGTGATACCTGCGACCCTGAGCTACATCACTGTATACATGGTCTCAAAAAGTCGATCCCATCGACAGTGGACCGCTCCTTGTTAGGTATTCAAATGTGTGTGAATTCCTAAGGGACCAAACTGCTGAGGTCATCGGTCCCTAGACTTACACACTACTTAAAATAACTTATGCTAAGAACGACACACGCACCCATGCACTAGGGAGGACTCGAACCTCAGGCGGGAGGGACCGCGCAATCCGTGACATGGCGCCTCAAACCGCGTGGCCATTGCGCGCGGCACGCTCTTTGTTAATTCTGTACATCTATTACACCCAGCTAGACCTATTACGTATGGGTGCCACACAGCCGTCCTTTATTCTAGGACGGGACACGAACATTTTGTAATCAGTCTCATTTGTCGTCAGACTGCACTGCATTTTCCTGGTATTTCTACCAAAGAACCGAAGTTTTAGCCTGATTTACCTACGACTGAACCAATGAGATAATTCAGTTAAATTTCCGTATAATTTGTAAAAAAAAAAAGTTTTTGTATAATTTGACTGAGAGCAGTTATGACTAACTGATGTGGTAATGGGAAACTGCTTTTCTGAGTTTTCTGGAATGTACAATAATACATTTCTGAACATTGAAAGCAAGATGACAATTTTGAACTGTTTTGATATGTTATCGAGGTACAACTGTATATTTCTATAGCTTTCTTGACTGTACTGTTAATACTGTCTGCCCGTTATTGGATAATCTTCCGGGTTGTATGGTCGCCATTCATGTGACTCTTTCGTTCCTGATGTTTCGTCCAGAGCTACATTGAACATCCTCATAGGTGCTCCTGATTCTGCAGCGTATTGCCGAATGTCGGCAATTTTTAACACGGTGAAGTTCCATAGTGATTTCCGTTTGTTTCTCCGAACTCTGGATAGAATACTTCAACAAAGTGACAGTCAGTTCTATCTCCTATCCTTGTGCTGTTCAGCTGACTCTGTCTACCACAACGTCAACGAAACTAGAACACCCCTTCCCATTGATTTCATGCTATTTTTTACAACCACCCTCCGTAATGTACGTCTGTACATGAGGTTTGCCTATCTTCACAATCACACCCACCACAGTCAGCTTGGGCAGCTTTAGGGGCTGAAATGTCCCAGATGTATTTGTTGCTGAGGTGACATCCAATGTCTAGTCCACATTTAAAGTCAGTGAGCTCTTCTGACCGACCCGTTGTGACGTTAACTGCTTCTCTACCGACCCCGCAATGGTAGCCACCTTCTTTTGTACTCGGGGGTGGGGGTCCACCTCTCATAACATTTAGTGGTCAATTCTGCGTTGCATAGGGGTGTATACGGACACTTTTGATCAGATATTGTAGATTAGGATGCGCACAGAGGTATACAGCCATTTAACCTCAGACACAATTGAGAATTGAACATGACACGGAGTAGCCAATATGAATACAAAAGCCCTTCCGTCATGGCCCCCAAAGGAGCGTGTAGAGACTGAAAAACAGTGTGCATACATTAATACGAAAGACAGAACGCTTAAAACATATCTTTCAATAGTAACATGTACCAATCCTACATAACCTTTGGGTCTAAAGAGTGTCCAGTTTTGCTTCACCGGTATGAAACAAGGAGAAAGCGAGCCCATGATAGAAAGTTACGTTCTGAATATCGTTCTGTTCTTGTTTACAGGAACTGCTGATACCTACCGTGGTAAAAAGGGTGTTGAAAAAAACTGAACTTTATTTTTAGTCCAGCTATTCCGTCATTACAGACTTAGCATCGAAAATGGAACGTTTCACAGGTGCTAAAAATTATGGGACAAGTTTCAGACATAATCTCTAGATGAACAAAATGAGTATGGAACTGTCAGCGGAAAAGGTCAGTTCCAAACATTCACATATAGACGAGAGTATCTTTATCAAAGTAGGCAGCAGTCACATTGAAATCATACAACCAGTTGATAATTATTTGTACTTAATGTTGTGGCTGTGTCCTCTTGTGATGTTTTGTTCTTCATGGTTGGATGAGGAGAGGGTGGTATGATAGATGGGTGGCCGGTTTCCTCTCACTACAACACAAAATGCACACGTGATTAAAATACACATTATTACAGGAACCAATTGAGTACTTAACTTCAATGATATCCAATCTCAAGTTCCGTGGTTAACAGCAATCAACTGACATGTACTAATTCTTGAATCTTTTCCGTGTCCATATCACAACTTTATGCAATGGCTAACTTCCCTCACAGATTGCTAAGGTGCGAGGCGACGACTATCACGATGGAAAACTAGGATACGGTGCGACGTACTGAGGTGCAATGCGAACTTAGTCGCGCTGCGACGTACTGAGGTACTGACCTTGAGAGACAGCGATTGGGGCTGCCGTGACTTGTATTAGGCTTCTTGCCTAGTTGATACGTAGGTTAAGCAGCCTACACTGCTTTTCCTACAGCTTCCTATGTGTTTTTCTTCCATCTCTTTCTTGAATTGTCGTCTTGGTGTTACTAGTGAGGTCTTCTTCTTCTTTTGCTGCTAGTGCGTTGTCGCTACTCAGGTCCGGCCAGCGTGTGGTCGGTCGCCAGTGGACTTGATTCCCAAGTCCTCTGACGAGTTGGATTGGGACAGCTCGGTCGGCGGCGGCCTATATCCAAGCTGCCAGGGTGCGTTATCGGCGAGTCTTGGCCTTCTCTTGTCATAGGCGCTCTTAGTTCAGCGCCTGCTATGCAATGTTTCCTAGTGTCGACCTGTGTGCTAGCGAAGGCGTACGCTAGCACACTTAAAATATTTGAAGACGAGTGGATTTTTCTCACCCACCTCCACTAAGAAGTTTGGTAGCAACTGATTTATGTTCTGGGTTCAATCATTTCATTTTAAATCATATTGCCCGGTACTACACTGTGTAAAATCTTTCTCAAATATACTTTATACAAGAGTTTTGTAAAATCTTTAAGGGTGTACTGGGGTATCTTTATCACAAAAACGAAATACACTATCCGAATAGGCCTTGAAGGCCCAATGGTACCGACCGGCCGCCATGTCATCCTCACCCCGTAGGCGTCACCGAATGCATGTGGTCAATACCTCGCTCTCCAGACCGTTGTCAGTTTTCGTGACAGGTGCCGTTAGTTCTCAGCCGAGTAGCTCCTTAATTGCTCTCACAAGAGCTGAGTGCACTCCGCTTGCCAACAGCACTCGGCAGACCTTGACGGTGACCCATCCAAGTGTTAACTTCGTAAATTGACGGGAAGTGGTGTTACCACTGTGACTAGATCGTTGGCATCTATTTTTATCACATCTTTTTACAAAAGTTAGAGCGTAGTCTTTTATTAAATATTTGTCAAGAATTTTGATTGTGTATTAGGGGCCTTTGAGGCGTATTAATATGAGAAATTACGACTCGTGTTCTAAAAGAACTTAAGACTGGTGCTGTTTACCTTCTACACCAACCTGTGCATTAAATTCTAAATGTGTATTATGTGAAAATAGTGGTTTGCTGGAGCTTGATACCTAAATACCGAGCTGTGTCAGCAGGGTGACACTATTCATATGGGTATTTCTACGAGAATAATCATCGTACTTTATGATTTTGTTTAAGTTAATTTACACACATCGTTTTCGTATTATATCTGTAAAGAAGCACGTTTTGGTGGTATAGACATTCTTTGTATGATAAAATTCTCTGAATACCTGTTATTGCCTGTTTCAAAAAGTCAGCCAAGTAATTTAAACGTCATCACCACCATCGATCATTTGGAATTAACTGCTAAATAAAGGCCTCATCTAGACTTTCCCGTGAATTGCTGTCTTCATCGATACGCATCCGCCGGCCGCTGTCGCCGAGCGGTTCTAGGCGCTTCAGTCTGGAACCGCGCGACCGCTACGGTCGCAGGTTCGAATCCTGCCTCGGCATGGATGTGTGTGATATCCTTAGGTTACATAGGTTTAAGTAGTTCTAAGTTCTAGGGGACTGATGACCTCAGATGTTAAGTCCCATAGTTCTCAGAGCCATTTGGACCATTTGATACGCATCCACATTTCTTCTGCGTGTTTTCATTGTCACAATTAAGTCATACGCTCAGTCTGTTCTTATTATTTTCCGATTTTTGTTTCATTTTCATCACAGTCCTTTCTAATAATTCTTTAAGTGCACTTCTCTTTCTTTCATTTAATTATCTGTGTGCCACAATCAGTTCAAAGACTAAGAACTCTCAACTGTATGTACGGTAAAATATAAGACCCCTAACTCGGCTAAGCTGCGGCTATACATATCGAAACAGGCGATGCCACCGACAACAAAAGCAGACGAGACAATAATACAGGACGCCCCTAATACGACGCTATCACAGTGCAATGACAGAAGTCTCTGCATATGATTAACGTACGTAATGGCTGCTGCTCTACCGCATCGATGCAAATTTTGACGGCGCCTCATTTTAATAGCAGCGGCGAGTCAACTGTCCCCCTTCGCATGGCACCCCACCCCCGTGGGGCCGACACACAAAAAGGGATGCGCCCGGCTGAAAGGACAGCTACATACAATAACGGATATCCCCAGCCGATCAAAGGGGCGTGAACCGTACCGGATGTGACGTATAATAAAATTAAAATAATGACGAATAAAGCCGGCAGGGCAGGCAGGACAAATTTTGAATCTTAAAAACGCGGCCGTGGGCGGCACAGGCGTGACAGCATAATGGGCAGCGCGTCCGACGATCAATGAAACGGTAATCGGGTGGGTGTGCATTTACGACAGACGCCCCTGTGGCAAAAGGCTGCGACACGCGAGAGCGTGGCTTTTTAATCGCGACCGCACGCTCTACTCCGATGCGCCGATTTTTACACCGCATTTTTCAGACTTTACGAGAACAGTTCGTGTCTCACGTAGCGAATCGTATTGTGGTATTGCCGCTAAACCGTTCACTTCTTCGCAGAAATAGGGAGGATGTCTTTATGAATGGTTACGTTAACTTGTAATTATACATCGGCAGAGGTAACTAACGCAGATGACGTTGCAATATTATCACATCTTTTACGCTAATTCTCTGTTCTGACGTCTACGAGATGTCATCAAAAAGTAACGAGAGTTTTTTTAATTTCTCGGGCTTTACACATCCGTTTTTCAATTTTTTTTATCTTGTTGGTACACATATTCCTGACTTATGTTTACATTTACAGATATTTTGAATATTTGTGTTATTATAGACAGTCGGAAAGGCTATAAGGCTTTGAGTCCGCAGCTGGTGATCTAGTGGCTAGCATTGCTCCCTCTGGTCATGGGGTCCCGGGTTCGATTCCCGGTCGAGTCGGGGATATTCTCCGCCCGGGGACTAGCTGTTTGTGTTGTCCTCATCATCTCATCATTTGGGTAGTGGCGGGACTGGAAATGGGAAACCTGGAACTTGTACGGGCGCTGATGACCACAATGTTGAGCACCCCACAACTCAACATCATCATCACAAGGCTTTGCATTACGTTTTACTTGAAAATTGGAATTAAGTGCAGTACCGTATTCTAAATGTTGACTGCGGCTTTTGACGAATCTACTATGAATAAGACAAGAGTTTACGAATGATTAACGTTTCAAAGAAATCGAGAAGACGTTGAAGACGACAACTGTTATGGACACCCTAGCACATTAGTTACTGACGACAGTGCGGAGGAAGTAAAGAAAATATTTCTGGAAAATCGCCGGATTACTATCAGTGAGACTGCTGTTGATGTCAGCATATCCTTTGGCTCATTTTGTTTTAGTTTAATTTGTGGTACGTTCCTAAGGGACCAAACTGCTGAGGTCATCGGTCCCTAGGCTTACTACTTAATCTGACTTAAACTAACTTACGCTAAGGACAACACTCACGCCCATGCCTGAGGGAGGACTCGAACCACCGACGGAGGAAGTCGCGCCAACCGTGGCAGGACGCCGTAGACCGCGTGGCTCTTTGGCTCATGCTAAGCAATGGCTCATGCCAAGATATTTTTCGGATGTTTTGGGCGATAAACGTTTAGCAGCAAAATTTGTTCGGAAATTGTTGAATTGTAGCCAAAAACGACCGCGCGTAGACATCTTATAGGGATTGCTGAATAGAGTTGACAACGATATAGAACTTCCAATGAAGGGTATAACAATTGAAGAAACATTGGCATACGGGTATGACGTCGGAAACAAGGTCCAATCGTTCGAATGGAAACGGCTTGAAGAGCCAAGACAGAAAAAAAACTGACAAATTCGATCATCTGTGAAGGTTTTTCTCAATGTTTTTTTGATTGCAATGGGATAGTGCAGCATGAGTTACTGCCTTTGGTCGTACGATCAGTGGAAATTTCATCACGAAAATGCTTCCACTCACGGCTCAATACTTGTTCTACGACTTCTTTCTATTCCCTAGATTAAAGAGAAACATTAAACGACGTAGTTTTGCAACAATTGATGAGATAAAAACAGAACAGTTGAATGAATGAACACCATCTACATCTATATCTACGTCTAAATCGATACTCTGCAAATCAAACATAAGGGCCTGGCAGAGAGAAAACGGACACCTATATCTTTCCGTGCGAGCTCTGATTTCCCTTATTTTATTATGATGACCGTTTCTCCCTATATAGGTCGGCGTCAACAAAATAAAGGAGAAATCTTGTGACTGAAATTTCATGGGAAGATTATGCTGCAACGAAAGACGCTTTTGTTTTAATGGTGTCGCGGCCATAATCCAACCACGGACCATGCATGAAATTTGTGTCCACTTCCACTTCTGCCATTAAAACTGCGACATCATAGAGACGGATCCAACAAACGGCAAACTGGCATGCAGTGTACTATCTTCTTCAGTATGCAATAGTGTACAGAGTTCGTAGGGCCGAAGGGAGCACAGCTGGTTCTAAATCCGCTGCTCTTCTCGCCTTGAATTTGAAAATTTAATGTATTCTTTTCATCGTTGTCAAAATATACTCTCCAACGGCTGAGTTTTCTGCTCTTCGCTGTCTTTTTTACTGCCTTTATTTTCTTAGGTAGCTTTCCTTATTTTTATTTTCGCCGCGGAGCCCTCCTTTCGGTTTATGCTGTTACGTTTTCGCCCTTTACGAAGTCACCAAAAGCCACCGCGAGATTGTCACTTTGTCTCCGTTGATGCGCATTACACAGAAGCTGTATGCCCTCTAATAGCATGCCCAATATTTCAGTAACTAAAATAGAATTATGGCGTCAAGATACGACACCTGCAACAAAGTTTCATTAAAATGGTGGAACTCATTTTCTCTCCACAGTAAATACATAAACTGACCACCTGTCTTACATTAGGATAACTAAAATCCACAAAAATTGTTATAACTCCGAGGAGCGGCACAGCAGACTTCGTGCGGTGACTGGGTTCTACATACCAGCACTTCATAGCTCCCAAGACCTCAATGACCACTTTCCCCGCCATGGCCACTTTGTTCGGTTTTCCCCTACACTTTTTTAAGACATATCTCACCTTCGCCCTCATGAGAACAATGAAACATGTACCAGATTATCATTATTTGAAAGTTCAAACTCTGAACTCTTTATCTTCATTCACAACTTCTGGAGTTGTCCCCTGTTAGAAACAATAGCAGAATTAAACCCGCTCTCTGCAAGTGGCAAGGCAATGATGATCTCTCTTTTTAGGTCCAGTCGATGCATTTGTGTCTCAAGAAACCAAATCCTTGGCAAAATATTCATTTCCAATTTCTGACAAGTTATCCTCTTTTAGTATTAGCCGATTCAATTGGAAAATCGTGCAAAATTACGAAGTAAGTGGACTGCAGACTGTTTTGAGGCAAGAGAGAAAGCATTGTTTTGCATTATTTATTTTTTTCTGTGTAAGGGAAGAAAGTAATATATTTTGCATATCACGTCCAATTTATTATGTATGCAGCTGAATGAATAAAACATTGACAAACCATTTCCATCTACCGAAAATTCGAACAGATCATTTACATCATTAACATTTTAAGGAAAACTTAACGTATTGTGGCAGTTGTTGCAGTTCTGCTGTATAGTATCTCTAATTTACATCTAAAAGCACTTCAAACGATTTATCACCACAGCATAAGGAAAATGTTCTGCAATAAGAACCACAACTTAATTTACATTGTATTAAAAATCATATATATTCTTGTGGATACCAAAGGTTCACTGCTATAATCTTTTCTATCGTCTTTGTATTGATCAACTATATATTGTCATTTGAATTAACTACGAATATAGTTTTCCTCGTTACTTGTCATTTTCCAACCATTTGCAGTATACATTGCACCATTATTTTTCTAATAAAACATATTTCAGATACCTCTATTCTGTCCAGCTTATAGTTCATCGTTAAACATTTACATACATGCAAAATTTCTAATTTTGCCTCTGTAGTATAGTGTATTAGTTATGTATTCTAGATTTTTATCAGACCATACGCATTTTACCAATTTGTCATTTACTGCAAGTTTTCTGTCCCATTCTGCTGTAGAGTTTCTTCCGATATTTAAATTTAAAGTCACCGTATTTTACCTAATTTTGTTTCTATGTATTTTGGTGCTCCTTTGTATTGGTACCGAATTTTCCTTTTTCAGCTGAATTTTTGAGACCAGCTCTGTTAGCCTTTATCCTAGAGTATTTAAGTTCTGAAAGTGTTGCAAAATCGTCTGCAAAATCGAAGCAGTTTATCTTAATACCACTTGTTTTCGTTCTCAGATTTATTGGTTGAGTTTTGTGACTTTTCTAGCTCAAAATTCAATATCCTTACAATGTTTTCTAAAACACAGTTAAATAACAAAGGTGCTAAGCAGCCCCCTTGTCTAACACCAGTTTTTATTTCTAACGGTTGAGATACTTCCCCCATAAATTAAACTTTAGACATAATATTTTTAGATAATGGTTAAGCTCTATATGAACATCTATAAAACGTTGTATTCCATGGTATTGCCGTAGAATGAAGGATTTCGTTTTTTTAAAAAAATGGTATCAGGAATAAAGTGCTGTGTACAAATATTATTATTATTATTATTACTAAGCATTATTCCTTGCTTAATGTAAAGAATTTGAAGAATACAATGTGTCTCGCAAGCGGAAGTCCCGAAGTGCGAGATTGGTTTTTTAAACTATCTATATGGTGCTGTAAGTTACGGTCCCAGGTATTATACCCTGGAGCCATTCACTCTGGTGAGCGCTTGTTTGTGAGTAACCGATGAAAAATTTCTTAATTTTACACTATGTTCTAAAGCATTAATGATTAATGATTGAGCTGTACATTAGTTAGACTATTTTATTCTATGGTGGGTGAAATCTAGTGTAAATCCTCCGAAAGACGTCAACCTCTTTCACCATACTGGAGGAAATGTTTCTTTTCTTTTCTCTTTTATCTGAGAGAAGAGTCTTACACAGGCTTGGACCTCACAGACCTGTAGCACGGAGAAACCCCCTACAATGTAATTTTAAACTTTTTAACCCTATTAACAGCTTTTCTTTTTCCATTCTAGAAAGTTACATTACAACTTTTTTCATTTTTTCAGTTTTTGGATTTGTTTACTCGCTGTTCTCTTACTACATTTGTATTTTTTCCTTTGTTGACAGATTTCATTCTGACGAAAGAGCGTGTCCTTACGGAACACATTACAGCAACGTCCTGACAAAATGTAACACGTTACACGATAGGCGACTTAAAAGTCGCTGCCTATGCAGTATCTTGAGATGATCAGTTAGTACGCCGCCCTTTCCTAACTTTTGTTAACAATCATAAAAAGAGCCCTGAATCACGTCCTGAACATGGTTTGATTGCAGTAATTGAGCGCTACAGCGTCCCTGTAAATCTGAATTCTTTTGCCTAAGGTCTTTTATTTCTGTTTCCATAATTTCTCATTAGTGGCCTAAGCACGCAGTATCACATTCAGAGCAGTGACTGTTTTCACTGCTAACATTTTGCTTAGTAGTAGTTCTCCATTAGTAGGTAATATATTTACCTGCAAAATATCTTCTACTTCTTTACAGGTTACTACGCGCGAAGTAGATTTAGAGTTGGATCAGATCCAATCTTCAACTTGCCTTTCTAAGGAATAGTCAACAGTTTTCTTTTCAAATTCCTCTCGTAATTTGCAACTGGAAACATATCTACATGTTTACAAACATTTGTCCAATTTTGTTTCGCCTCACTGATTTTAGGAAATGTATGAAACGTAATTCTCACGTTACTTATTTGTCTGCTGTGGTTGCTACAGCTGGCCGTCGCGCACCAAACCATTATTTTTCACTTAAAAACTTACTCTATAAAAATCACTCAGTATACTGATAATTATGGAGTAACTCAATACTCAATCGCCTATTAGTAATAAAAATTCACACTGCCATTAACAACCTTGTTTTCACTATTAAACGCAATATCACACAATATGTTATAGTAATCGCGGGTTACTGAATTCCGGTTGGATTCAGTCTGACGTCAGCGACGTGGCGATTTGCTACTGTACATACACCTTGTGATCACTACCTTGTATTCTAGTATCCGTGGTAATAACAGTACACATAGTGGTGTTGTGGTGTAGGGGTTAAGGTAAGTTCATGATGTAGAGAAGGCTGAGGGTTCGAAGCTCATTAGGTGCTTTAAAATTTCTTATTTTCAAATATTTATCAAAATAATTTTGATTATCATGTTTATTTAGTTAATTGATTTGAACGATTTTTTAAAAAAATCGTATTCCTTTGTAACGTGATTTTAATAATCGTATTAACTATTACATTTTCTTTAATTTTGTCTTGAAAAAGAAAAAGGATTGGAATCTTTGTGCATGTGATTTTAATTATCTTTTTTATTCATCACAATATTTGAAAGTGTGGAAATGAAGATTTATCAATTAAAACACACAATATAAAATACTCTACTTATATTGGATGTGTAATTGTGTAAAAAATGTATTTTTTTGTAACAAGTTGTACATTTTTTTGCATGGAAATCGTCGTACGAACAATTAATCGTCATACAAATATTTAAAACATAAATTTCTGTTACACTGTGGGCAAAATAACGCAAATGAAGATTTGAACGAAGGAAGATAATATAAATAAAACGAAAATTGAAGCAGCATGAGGAACAGAAATAATGAATGCAGTTACATGGACGAAAATATAAAATGATGAAGCGGAAGAAATTAAATCAAAGTTGATACCTAAAAATAAATAAAATCACATGCACAAATATTCCAAATGAAATAATATTGATTGGAAGACAAAACGAGAGCAAATGAAATAGTTAATACATTGATCAAAATGACATGAAAAAGGGTTATACATTTAAAAAATTGAATTTAAACCAATTAACTAAATGAAAATAATGGTCAAAGTCATTTCGATAAACATTTGAAAATAAAAATTTTTAAAACACCTGACAAGATCCGAAGTCACAACCTACCGTAAGCCAGCTACGTATCTTAACCACCACGCTACAACCCTGCTCTATGTATTATTATTTTTAAGGCTATAAAGTTTTTTTTTCATCGATTACTCGCATGCGAGGGGCCACGAGGGTGTAAGCGCCTAGTACATGATTTTGGGACCCTAAACCACCACCACATAAATGGTTTCAAACCGTCGATGCCACCCCTGGGGGACCTCTCCACGTCAGTGGTAAGGTGCCCAAGTTCAAACCAAAAGACCTCAGGTTCGATCCCCAGTGAGTGCCACAATTTTTATCTATCACATATCGCCTCTTTCACCTCTTGGAATGTCTGTTAATGTGACAAATGCTGCGTTGCGCTGTAGTTCCAAGACAATTTTACACTGTAGGTCCATCAATAACTGGCTGATTAAGTCATCTGGAGAATCGGAGGAAGGTAAGGGAATACCAATACCACCTCCAGTAGGACCATTCTAGTAAAGCAGTGCGGTGTTCAGTCTTATCTTTGATTTTATGACAGTTTTAACTTTTACTAGAAAGAACTTAAATCTGTACGTCCACCAGAGATTTAGAAAGAACTTATATCTGTACGGCCACCAGGTATTTTCCAGTCTTGATTGTGTCTAGCTGTTGCAGGGAAATAGAATATGTGTTGCAATAGTTGCAGGATTTCCCGGAGGCGAACTCGCGGTGCTTCTGGAGCACGTTGTTGCTGGAAGCGATGCGCCAGCTGCAGTTCCAGGGCTACGTGTCTCCCGTCGTGTGCTGGATCTGGAGGCGCCTGCGCACTCGTGTACATTTTCCCTCTCCTGGGCGCGCAATGTGCTGCGCCTTCGCACCAGATACCCCATTGCTGCCGTCGGTGAGCCATGTTAAATCTGCTTTAGCATAGTGTCGGGTAGTAGAGCTGAGAAGTTCTAAATTCCAACGTGATCCCGCGCATTTTGAGGTTTGCCGATGACCCTGTTTCTGTGAGACAGCAAAAGACTTTGAAGAGCAGTTGAACGTATCACATAGTGTCTTGAAATAGCCCTAACCATCAAATCCGTACACGTCGCCTTAAAATCTAGTAGTGCTGTGTGATTATCGCTGCGATGTTGCTATCTACGTGCTGAAACGATTTCTGATGCTTTGAGCTCTTCGCGAGAAGGGCCGCCGTCACTCGCTCATATGGATTAAACCATTCACGCCCCTGCAGGCCCGTCAGTTAGGCCTGAACAGCAGACCCGAAGACCGGCTACCGGATGGTCCGAAAGCCCCATGCACTTTAAACTGAACCTAGGCCGGAAACAAGAGCAGGCGGGATTGCATGTCTGATGTTCCCCAGCGATGAAAATGAGCTAGGTGTAAGAAAAAAACAAAGAAAAATGCTCAAGGTGCGGTGTTAGGAGTAGTTGCCGAAGAAACAAATATAATCACACGTGAATTTGCGCAAGGAACTGAAGCTGGCTCCAAAAGACCGACACAATTACCTCAGAATGGACGAAAGTATACCAATTTTTGGAGCCTTTTAAAAGCGAATCATTTATAATGACGTGCTGCGTACTACACAATTTTCTGATAATTATAGGATTTTTTGGGGGGGAGGGGGGAATTGTAGCTTCGATTCACTGCACATACTGACTCGTTGCTGACTGAAGTGAATTTACGCCTCGAACTACATCTGATTCGTGGCGTGACGACATAGCCTACGGTTTTTGAAATTCGAGCGCAGCTGGAAGCCGTTGGTTTTTTTACACTAACGTTACCATCTCTTGTTGGGTTACTGATGCATTTCGTATTTAGTGCTTCAAGGAAGAAGAGAGGATTCGGTTTAATGTCCCGTCGACGATGATATCATTGGTGATGGAGCATAAGCTTGGATTGGAGAATGACAAGAAAGAAAATTCGCCATGTTTTTTTCAAGTGAATCATCCCAGCTTTTGGCTTAAGCGATATGGGGAAATCACGATAAGCACGATGGGGGACTGGAACTACTAAACACCCAAACCACGGCACAACTATACGCTTTAAATGCCAGAAGCTAGATATTGACCTTAACATCCTCTTTCTGGTAGAAATTATGGTTATTATTAACTTGTTGCAACGCCGAGTCACAGCCTCTATGAAGTCTTCAAATGATGTCATTTCCCGTTTTGGCTCTAACTGATTCTATTGCGCCGTTGCAATTTCAGCTCATATGCCACTATCATGCATCTACAATGATGTAATACAACGTACCAAGAAATTTGAGTTTCTACACTACTGTCCATCAAAATTGCTACACCACGTAGATGACGTGCTACAGACGAGAAATTTAACCGACAGGAAGAAGATGCTGTGATATGCTAATGATTTGTTTTTCAGAGCATTCACACAGGATTGGCGCCGGTGGCGACACCTACAACGTGCTGACATGAGCGAAGTTTCCAACCGATTTCTCATACACCAACAGCAGTTGACCGGCGTTGCCTGGTGAAACGTTGTTGTGATGCCTCGTGTGAGGAGGAGAAATGCGTACCATCACGTTTCCGACTTTGATAAAGGTCGGATTGTAGCCTATCGCGATTGCGGTTTATCGTATCGCGACATTGCTGCTCGCGTTGGTCGAGATCCAATGACTGTTAGCAGAATATGAAATCGGTGGGTTCAGGAGGGTAATACGGAACGCTGTGCTGGATCCCAACGGCCTCGTATCACTAGCAGTTGAGATGACAGGCATCTTATCGGCATGGCTGTAACGGATCGTGCAGCCACGTCTCGATCCCTGAGTCAACAGATGGGGACGTTTGCAAGACAACAACTGCATCTGCACGTACAGTTCGACGACTTTTGCAGCATCATGGACTATCAGCTCGGAGACCATGGCTGCGGTAACCCTTGGCGCTGCATCACAGACAGGAGCGCCTGCGATGGTGTACTCAACGATGAACCTGGGTGCACGAATGAGAAAACGTCATTATTTCGGATGAATCCAGGTTCTGTTTACAGCATCACGATAGTCGCACCCGTGTTTGGCAACATCGCGGTGAACGCACATTGGAAGCGTGTATTCGTCATCGCCATACTGGCGTATCACCCAGTGTGATGGTATGGGGTGCCATTGGTTACACGTCTCGTTCACCTCTTGTTCGCATTGACGGCACTTTGAACACTGGATGTTACATTTCAGATGTGTTACGACCCCTGGCTCTAGCCTTCATTCGATCCCTGCGAAATCCTACATTTCAGCAGGATAATGCACGACCGCGTGTTGCAGGTCCTGTACGGGCCTTTCTGGATACAGAAAATGTTCGACTGCTGCCCTGGCCAGCAAATTCTCCAGATCTCTCACCAATTGAAAACGTCTGGTGAATGGTGGCGGAGCAACTGGCTCGTCACAACACGCCAGTCACTACTCTTGATGAACTGTGGTATCGTGTTGACGCTGCATGGGCAGCTGTACCTGTACACGTCATCGAAGCTCTGTTTGACTCAATGCCCAGGCGTATCAAGGCCGTTATTATGGCCCGAAGTAGTAGTTCTGGGTATTGATTTGTCAGGATCTATGCACCCAAAATGCGTGAAAATGTAATCACATGTCAGTTCTAGTATAATATACTTGTCCAATGAATACCCGTTTATCATCTACATTCCTTCTTGGTGTAGCAATTTTAATGGCCAGTAGTGTATGTGGGATAAATGAGTAACTATTTCTCCATCAAATTCAGAGAGCACATAAATACCAGCTAGAATTGTAAATGCTTATTTAGTACGCATCTACGTAATTACAATCACAAATCGAGCACCACTGAAAAAAATTGTGAAAGTACTGCATACTGTGGAGAAGAGTAGAGTAATGGTCGACTATAGGAAATTCAAGTTTACCGCGCCTTGAAATAGCAACCGAAAGTTTATTTATTTATTTACTTTGCAGAGCTGTATTGTAAAAGTACATACAATGAAACTATAATAAGATAAGATAAAATAATACGAATCAGCGCAAGTTTCATGTCGGAACAAGCCGAGATGTGTTTGTGTGTGGCCAAGCAGAAGGAAACGGTCGAGCGGCAGCGCTGTTATACCAAAACAAGTACTCTGACAGACACTAACTATGTCACACATTTCAAGCCCTTTTTGCGCGCTGTGTGGTCATGAGCCCTTTCAGAGAGACGAACATGTAGGGAGGCGGCGGACTGGACGTACACCAGATTTGGAGGATCGGGTTCAACAGGATATTAAGCGAACCCTAGTACAAGCTCCAGCGAAGTGGCCGGCCTTGGTGGCCGAGCGGTTCTAGGCGCTTGAATCCGGAGCCGCGCGACTGCTACGGTCGCAGGTTCGAATCCAGCCCCGGGCATGGATGTGTGTGATGTCCTTAGGTTAGTTAGCTTTAAGTAGTTCTGAGTTCTAGGGGACTGATGACATCAGAAGTTAAGTCCCATAGTGCTCAGAGCCATTTGAACCAGCCAAGTGGCCTGCCAGTAAGGTGTAAGCCAAAGCCCGATTATGTGTATCCTGCATGGCAACCGCTACTACCCCTGTCACCTGCAATCCTATTGAGACCACTTCGAACATCTGTTGTGACGTATATGCGTTGCAGCATTGTACCGTGGTCCTGGACGATTTGTCGTCATTGCACACACACCGTCCATTTTCTCATACATGTTCATAGTACTACTTTGCTCCATTTCCAGTCAGGAATTTGTCCTTGCAGTTCGCCCGTTTTATCGATGTTCTCGCTGTATTAATGTATGTGTAAGTAATAAAGGCCAACGGCCTTGCCGCAGTGTCAGATCACCGACGTATTATGCGCTGTTGGGCTCGGCTAACAGTTGTGTGGGTGAGTGTCCGGGTCTGCCGTACGGTGTCCGAGTGGGGCGCATTCAGCCCTGTGAGACCAGTTGAGGAGCTACGTGACTGAGAAGTAGGGTCTCCGGTCACGAAAACTGACAACGGCGGGAGAGCTCTGTGCTGACCACATTCTGCTCCATTCCGCATCCAGCGACGCTTATCGGCTGAGGACGACAAGGCGGTCAGTAGATACGTTTGTACCTTGCGAGGCTTGTTCGGCCGGAGTTTTTAGTTTTTTAGGTAATAATGAAAGCTGAAGAACCGGCAATAGATAAAAGAAGTTGGGAGACCCATTTTACATCAATGGTAGATATCCAAAGAAAACAACCACGTAACTGCTGCAGGTGTTGCGTCTACTAAGTCTTTTCATGTATCCATGGATTTTCTTTTTGGGCAGTCGCGCAAGATGTGCTCCTACGTTTCTTCCGATGCTCCGTAGTCGCATTGATAGTCGTCGGTAATTCCCCACTTCTTTAGCCTATCTTTAATAACGGCGTGGCCAGTTCTGATACGGTTAAGGGAACTCGGTATTTTTCTTGGTTGCCTCGCGCCCGGGAGTTGGTTGGTCGGATCTGTGTTGCCTAACTTTTCATGTCCACAGAAAGATGTACACTGATTTCTCCATTCATCTCTTAGATTATACCCTGGGGCGAGTTGGCCAGTGTTTAGCCAGATCAGTTCCCTACATTTTAATCGAATGCGTGGTAATTTGTTCGAGGAACACAGTATAAGAAATGGAGCGTCATGATCGATGATGTGTGGCTTTCTATTACTCTTTGGTGTACATACGTCTTATATTATTTCTGCTCTTCGCTCTCTGACATCATCTACACAGGTGTCCAAAATTAAAGCAACAAAAGGAAATTTTGCAAGGTAACATTTATTTTGCCACAAAACAGTATAAACAGGTGATAATAAAGTAGAAACAATGTAAGGAATATAGAGCGTAAACAACTGCAATATGTATAACGGTGTCGCACGGGGTAGCCGCGCGATATGAAGCGCCTTGGCACGGTTCGCGCTGCTCTCCCCGTTTGAGGTTCGACTCCTCCCTCGGGCATGGATGTGTGTATTGTCCTTAACGCAAGTTAGCTTAAGTTATATTAAGCAGCGTGTAAGATAACGGACCGATGACCTCAGCAGTTTGGTCCCATAGGAACTTACCACAAATTTCCAGTTACAATGCGTAACGGTAACGGCCTTGCCGCAGTGGCTACACCGGTTCTCGTGAGATCACCTAAGTTAAGCACTGTCCGGAGTGGTCGGAACTTGGATGGGTGACCGTCCAGGGCGCCGTGCGCTGTTGCCATTTTTTGGAGTGCACTCAGCCTCGTGATGCCAATTGAGGAGCTACTCGACCGAATAGTAGCGGCTTCGGTCAAGAATACCATCATAACGACCGGGACAGCGGTGTGCTGACCCCACGCCCCTCCTATCCGCATCCTCCACTGAGGATGACACGGCGGTCAGATGGTCCCGGTAGACCACTCGTGGCCTGAAGACGGAGTGCTAATGGATAACGGTAGACAAAAATCCTCTTCGTTTTCTCCAACTTAAACGGGTTTGCCCGCACATTCCGACAACTGGTTAATGCGTTGAGTATGGGGTGTAACCAACTCTGGCAGCAGTAAAGGCCTGAATGATGTCGTGAATCTCATGTTGAGGCAATAACACTCATTCTTCCTGCAGAGAGAGTCGTTGGTGGCTGCTGACATGATGCATCCCAATCATTATGTATGGGATTCAAAGGGGAGACCGACGAGGCCACGCCATGCGTGCAATATTTTGTGCCGTAATGTGCCACAGAATCTATGTGTACGCTAATGTTAACGGACTGAAAAATGTTTGTACGTATTGTTGTTCTCATATTATGTTTTTATTGGTCGATCTTTGTATATGCTTGACAGTGGGACATAAGTCGAAATAACAGTGGCACAATAAAAACAGTTAATGCGAAAAGCGAAAAACGACCTCATTTCTGTCGTCTCCCTTCCAACTTACGTTTTCCCACAATTCATAATTCCCCTCCTTATAACGCCATGGTCCAGACGCATATTCTCATAAAATACATTCTCAAGTTAAGACCTGTAGGAGAGTTGTTTGTGAGAGGACTATTGCTTTGCCTGTTTTAGGCCGCGTCTCATCCCCTCCATTCTTCGTCTGCCTTGCGTTATTTTGCATACAAGGTAGCAAAATTCCTTCCCTTCGATTACTACGTGATTCCAATGATAAGTTACTTGTAATATCTTTTTATACTGCACCTCAATACTTTCTCTTTCGGTTAGTTAACTCTCATTTCAAAATCTGTGTCCAGTAGACTGTTCATTCCATTCAATTGTTTCTGTAATACTTCCTCACTTTCACAAGCGACAGCAATGTCATCAAGAGAATCTTATCAATGTGTGAACTTAAAGATTCATCTTGTAATCACACTTACTTTCAAAAACTATTACGAGAACATTAAGCTCAAAGTCTGCAGTCCCTGCAATATTACACACAATCTCACTAATTGCACATGGAGGGCTCAGTTAAATGTTCTACGTACGTCTGCTCTACTTCTATGGTTCTCCACAGCAGACAATGCAGCATGTCTAGAATGAAATTTTCACTCTACAGCGGAGTGTGCGCTGATATGAAACTTCCTGGCAGATTAAAACTTTGTGCCGGACCGAGACTCGAACTCGGGACCTTTACCTTTAGCGGGCAAGTGCTCTACCAACTGAGATACCCAAGCACGACTCACGCCCCCCCCTCACAGCTTTAATTCCGCCAGTACCTCGTCTCCTACCTTCCAAACTTCGCAGAAGTTCTCCTGCGTACCTTGAAGAACTAGTTCTGCAAGGTTCGCAGGAGAGCTGCCAGGAAGTTTCAATGCAGCCCTTGTCTGGCAGAACTTCGCACACTGCAGGGATGTTGACACCGCTCTTAAGGAGACAGACTGCATTATAACTGGTTGCCTGCGACCAACTCAGCTGACAAAATCTACCATATTAAAGGAATAGCACCTGCGGATGTTAGACGGAGAACAGCGGCGAGGCTGAGAAGAAAAAATAGTAAAACGATTCCGGGCATCCCGTGTTTGGAAGCGAAGCATCATGTCGTAGGCTAAATTCGAGAAAAAGCTGCCTTCAAACAACTGAAACAGTTATATCATCACCTTCCGCTCGCCGAATAGAAATGTGATGAAACGGGGCAGCTGGCAGTTGTAGATGAAATCGAATGGAAGAGCCCGCTGCTGGTTTAATGTTACCATGCCAAACGTGGAAGACTCCGAACAGATTGCGAACGGGAGTGACGAATCACAAAGAAAACTTTAAACAGTGGGGACAGATTACTGGAGATGCAACCTACGAATGTGGAGAACTTGGTGATGCTGAACACCTCTTGCTCTGCCCGAAGTTGCTTGAAGTCTGCGCGCTGGATGACCTGGTTTCAGCAAGTGTTCCAGCAATCAAGACTGCCGAATTCTGGGGCTCAAAATCAATTTGAAGTGTACAATGCTTTCTGTAGTTATTGTGCACTAACTGAAAAAAACCTGGCATTGTCCGGGTGTTCATTTTGCTAACTTTCTATTAGAAACGGAAACGAAAAGTGAACTATTTGAAGTGAAATATCGAAAAAATTTCATGCCCATATAGCTTTGTAAACATGTTCGAAATTATAAAATACTCTCACAAATAAATATGTATTATGTACAAATGTATAAGTACAGCTGCTTTGCGTGTCTATAACACGATTTTGTAAACGTCTCTATGGCAAAGCCTCTTCACAGCTCAATAGGTCGCTATTGTTGTCACCTACAGCAGATTGCGCTTTGCAGTTGAAAGCTGTAAAAGGACTGCCAAGTGTCAGGGATTCCCTTAAGTTGGTTCGAGTGTAGGAGTGTCTTAGTAATAAAGAATAAATGTATTAAATCTTTATGCATGATGCGGCATTTTTCCATCGCATCTCAGTGTTATCTCTTGAACTATGTGTCGTATAATGAAGTATCTGTATCGATGCATTCAACTGCATACGTGAATCTGTCTGCGAAATATGTTGCGAATAGTTAGTACTGAAGAAGTAATAAATGTAAACATCTTGTATAATGCGGTATTTCTCATCATCTCAGTGTTAATAACGTCATACCTCCTGAACTGGGATGGTTTCTTTGAAAGTGCACAGAGCCGCAAGGGGTAGGCGTGCGGTTTGAGTCGCCTTGCCACGGTTCGCGTGGCTCCCCCCTTCGGAGGTTCCTCCATCGGGCATGGATGTGTGTGTTGCCCATAGCGTAACTTAGTTCAAGTTACACTGGGTAGTGTGTAAGTCTAGGGACCTGTGACCTCAGCAGTTTGGTGTCATACGAACTTACCACAAATTTCCAAATTCCAAAAGGGCGTGGCCGAATCCCTTCCCCATCCATGTCTAATCCGATGAGACTGCTGACCTCGCTGTTTGGTTTCCTTTCCAAATCGGTCCATCAGTCATTCTCCTGAACTATGTGCAGTACCATTACATAAATTTGGACGTGCATCAAGCATCATATGTGGATGCTATCTGCGAAGTACAGGGTGTAAAAGAATTCTGCGCCACAAACTACATTTCTCACACGTAGTGGAAGAAATTATGTTACATGAACATGGGTCTGGAAACACTTTGTTCTCATGTTATAATTCATTTTCTTCAATGAGTTTCAGCGAGGTCGCATTGTAAATTTTCACAGTCGGCATGTACGGGCAGATGTCAATCCTCACGCAACTGTTGAAACAAATCATCAACAAATATCGTCTATCAGTATTTTTGCCGATCTTACCGGCGACTGCCTGGTAGGGCCTCACTTTCTTCCATCCAGGCTCAACGGACGAAGTTATTATAATTTCGTAGAGAAATCCACGGCCGGCCGGAGTGGCCGAGCGTTTCTAGGCGCTACAGTCTGGAACCGCGCGACCGCTACGGTCGCAGGTTCGAATCCTGCCTCGGGCATGGATGTGTGTGATGTCCTTAGGTTAGTTAGGTTTAAGTAGTTCTAAGTTCTAGGGGACTGATGACCTCAGAAGTTAAGTCCCATAGTGCTCAGAGCCATTTGAACAATTTGAACCAGAAATCCACGCTCTCCGGACCTAAAGCCACTGGACTTTTATTTGGTTGGGCATTTGAAACCTCTTGTGTATGGAATTCCTGTTCAAGATATTCAGAGTCTCAGTGCCCGTATTACGGAAGACTTCGAAATCACACACAGTACTCACGGATACATCAGCGCATCTGGGATTCACTACGATGGCTAGTTGATACATTTATCAGTGCCCACGGAGGGCACACTGAACATTTGTGAGGAAGAATTGCATGTGGTATGCTGGTGCGTTTTGTTCGTGTGTGTCTCCCATGATTGATGAGTTGGAGAAAATGAGTTGTGATTTGGAAACAAAGCATGATCATGTAATATAATTTCTTCACCTGCGTGTGAGGAATGTGTCCCGAATTTGTGCCATACATATTTGTTACACCTTGTGTATTGCGAATAGAGTTAGTAGCAAAGAAGTAATAAATTTAAACGTCATGCATGATACGGTAGTTTTTCCGTATTTTAATGTTTATGACGTTATGTCTTCTGATCTACGTGTGACACAATGATATAATTTTGTAGATACGTTCAGTGGCATATGTGAACACTGTTTGCGAAGTTTAGTGCTGATAGAGTTAGTAGCATTTGAGTGATGAATTTAAACGTGATGCGTGATGCTGCAGTTTGTCACGCATCTTGGTATGACATCTTATTTCCTGAACTACGAGAGGTAAGCATTTGTTACGCCGACAGCGATTTTTGCCTGACAGTCAAGGATATCTGCGCCAAATTTAGTTGATATCAGTTCAGTGGCTTAGGAGGAGTGTGGAAGACACACACACACACACACACACACACACACACACACACGCATACATTTTTGTAATCTGTGTGTACATGTTCTGAATTTGTAAATCAGTAACTGTATTGTACTGTCCTGGATACGATAATAATAATAACAAAAATAATAATGAAGAGCGATTCAGACTTGGTCCTAAGAACAAAGGGGTGTACATTGACTGTTTGGCCTTTGCGGATGACCTGGCCATTTTTGCTAACAACATAGAGTCAGCAGCCAACAAGATGAATAGGCTGTCAGAAACTGCTGAAAAAGTTAGACTTCAGATCTCTCTTCAAAAGACAAAATATATGGCGAACATCTGTGATGGACCTGAATGGATGATCACCAATCTGGGAAAAATCGCACGAGTTAAGAATTTCAGGTCAAGTCACCCAGGAGAATGCATTAGAAGAAGAAACAATTAATGTCAGGATGAGGAAGTTAGACCAAGCACACCAACTGACAAAGAATACCTATAACAAAATGTCTATGAGTATAGGGGCAAGTTCCGACATTATAATACAGTTGTAAAACCTGAGGGCTTATATGCTTCCGAAGCTTTGACCACGAATAGACAAGGTCAAGCTGAGCGGCTGGAAAAGCGAGAGGGTAGGATATTAGGGAAAATCCTAGGTAATAGATGGGTTGATGGGCAATGGCGAATGAGAGCAAATAAGGACTTGTACAGCAAGACAGAACCTGTCACAGCATCCATTAAGAATAGGCGATTGTCATTTTACGGTCATCTCATGAGGATGGACGGTGACCGACTAACTAAAAGAATATGGAGTTTCATGCAATCTAAGAAAACAAGGCCAAGATGGTTCGAAGAATGTGAAAAAGATCTTGGCAGATTGGTATCTCAGAAAGAGAAATTCCTGACAGGAACAAATTTAGAAGATTGGTGAACAACTACCAAGGTTTTAAACTGGCATCAACGTCCAAAAGACGGAGAGGACGATTATCCGAAGAGCATAAACAGGCACTTCTTTCTGGGCTCAGAAGATACTGGCGGGAAGTCAAAGCTGGAACAAGAATTAGACCTAGACACTAAAATGAAATCGGTTGTTACCACCCAGTCCATAGAGGCTCAGCTCGATAGTAAAAAAATAATTATAATCAAAATGTTCTCGTTAACCGTATTGTATGGTGTCCTTGTATATCAAACCATAGTTAAACACTCGTTCTCTTGACAGAGAAATATCGCGGCATATAGATTGTAACGCGCTATCTAATTCGACAAATGCCCCCCGTATATAGGTTTTCGATACGGCTTTTTCTGATTACGTTGTACAACAATTGATAGACAGTTAAAGGACGAGCTGTCGATTATAGCTCGATCGCATGGTTTCTCTTATATCGATTCGCATTTGTCGCCTTGGAACGCTGCTTTGTAGCAGAGCGGCCCATCGTCGCTAATGTTAGATGCGCATTTTGATTTTTATTCTTTCGGCTGACGAGCAATTTCACGCGTACGTATGCGCGGCTGGGCACGTTCCAGTAAGGGGGTAATTCACGACTTATGCATACAGCAGCAGCACCGGTGCGGCGGGTTTAAATATTTTTGTGCGGAGTTGTTGGTGTGTATTAAAGTCGTGTCGGGAGGCGCTGCAGATGGCGAGCGCATTTGTCACCGCTTTGTGGCCTGCCGGCCGACCTCCGCCACGAGAGCGACGCATTTTTTTCCTTCCCCCGAAGGCGGAGAGACGCCTTTTAAAATAGCGCCGTTATTGATGGTTTCCATATGCAAATGTCTCAGGGGGGCTGCCCTTGACGCCTGCTGCCCTGTCGCGGACAAACACTTTTCAAAACATCGTTTGTGCTGGTTAAATAATACGAGTACGTGCGATATAATAAATTGCGGCCATTTGTACTTTTCAGTGCTCACGCCCGGCCGTTAAATGCGTCCTCACAGTGTTGAAAGCTTATCCTCAACAACTTCAACAATTTGCGGTAACCTGCTTTTAGTCATTGATGTGATCTTAACTAAGAAATGAAATTGTAAAAACCAAAGAAAGCGTCTTGCTAATTCACAGCATAGTAGGAGGGATTATCTACGAGCGTAAGTCAATTATTATCCGCAATTTAGTTATATTATTGTTTATTTTGGTAGTACTGTCGTTTTACGTTGATGACGCATGCTTTGTTTATTTGTTGTTATATCTTTGCAATTTTGAAGCTGCTTGGTTAGTTTCGTTATCGCTGCCGTGCTGTTAATCATGGCTGCTCCGCTGTCTATTTGCACCAGAGTAGAGCAACGTTCTGTGCTCCGTTTTTTGTGGTCGGAAGGAGTATCAGGGACCTTAATTCATCGAAGACTTTCGGCACAGTTCTGAAACGATGTTTTGCCACAACGGAGTGCCTACGAATGGATTGAAAATTCCGAAATGGTCGCACAAGTGTTACGCACGATGAAGGAGCCGGACGACCGTTTACCGCCACAAGTGAGGAAACCATTGAGCGTTCACGTGAAATGATTCTCTTAGACAGATGATTAACTGTTGACGAAGTGGCACATCGTCTGCAAATTAGTCACAGTTTTGGCTACGAAATCAATCCACAACAGACTTAGGTTTCATAAAGTTTGCGCGAGATGGGTCCCAAAACAACTCACACAGTTGCATAGCGGCCAGAGTGCCCGAGCGGTTCTAGACGCTACAGTCTAAAACCGCACGATCGCTATTGTCGCAGGTTCGAGTCCTGCCTCGGGCGTGAATATGTGTGATGTCCTTAGGTTAGTTAGGTTTACGTAGGTCTAAGTTCTAGTGGACTGATGACCACAGCAGTTAAGTCCCATAGTGCTCAGAGCCATTTGAACCATTTGAACAGTTGCGTAAACAAACGTGCTTGGACATCTGCAAAAAAAAATTTGGATCGCTATGGTAACGAAGGGGCAACTTCTTAGACGAGATAATTACTGGTGACTAAATATGGATCCATCAATACGAGCCGGAGAGTAAACGGCAGAGTATGGAATGGAAACATCCAGATTCACCGTGCAAGAAAAAGTTCAAGACCCAACCGTCTGCAGGAAAACTGATGCTTACGGTTTTTTTCGGACGCACAAGGTCCAGTACTGGAACATTATAGGGAAAGGGGCACAACAATAAACAGTATACGTTACAGTGAGATGCTTACTGCCAGGCTAAAGCCTGCAATTCGAAGCAAACGCCGATGATTGCTGTCAAAAGGTGTTGTGTTGTTGCACGACAATGCCCGTCCGGATACTGCTGCCCACACTGCTTAAACGCTCCAGAAACTCAAGTCTGAAGTACTGGATCATCCTCCATATAGCCCCGATCTTGCCCCTTCTGACTATCACTTGTTTGGTCCACTCAAACAGGCATTAAGGTGCCGTCGATTTGCCTCGGGCGAAGCAGCGGAAGAAGCGGTGCATTCCTGGCTCGCAGCGCAACCGAGAACCTTCTTTTATGAGGGCATTAGGAAGCTTGTACAACGATGGAACAAGTGCGTTGAAACGCAAGGAGACTATATCGAAAAATGATGTTCTTGTAAGTTTCCTATTTGATTAGAATAAAATTTTATAACTACTTTGCGGATAATAATTGACTTCCCCTCGTATATATTTCTAAAAACTATAGTATGGATGTATGTACGTGTGTAACAATGTTCCACGTCTCCTCCTAAACATCAGCAGCGATTTCAAGTAAATTTTGTACACATACCACATGTAGAGGCATATGTCAGTAGGTGTAAGATAGATACTGTCTACAGGAAAATTAAAGAGACCTTTGGAGAAAAGAGAATCAAATATCAAGAGCTCGGATGGAAAACCAGTTATAAGCAAAGAAGGGAAAGCAGAAAGGTGGAGGAAGTATATAGAGGGTCTATACAAGGGCGATGTACTTGAGGGCGATATTATGGAAATGGAAGAGGACGTAGATGAAATGGGAGACATGATAATGCGTGAAGAATTTGACAGAACGCGGAAAGACCGAAGTGGAAACGAGACCCCTGTAGTAGACAGCATTCCATTAGAACTACTGATAGCCTTGGGAGAGTCAGCCCCGACAAAACTGTACCATCTCGTGAGCAACATGTACGAGACAGGCGAAATACCTCAGACTTCAAGTAAAATATGATAATTCCAATCCCAAAGAAAGCAGTAGTTGACAGTTGTGAAAATTACCGAACTATCAGTTCAATTAGTCACGGCTTCAAAATACTAATACGAATTCTTTACAGACGAATGGAAAAACTGGTAGAAGCTGATCGGGGAGCATCATTTTGGATTCCGTAGAAATGTTACAACAAGTGAGGAAATACTTACCATACGACTTATCTTAGAAGGTAGATTAAGGAAAGGCAAACCTACGTTTCTAGCATTTGTAGACATAGAGAAGGCTTTTGACAAAATTGACTGGGATACTCTCTTTCAAATTCTGAAGATGTCAGGGGTTAGATGGTGGATCAAGGAACCTTCGAGGAGGTACTGAATCTTCTGGTGAAGTTGATGAGGATGGCGTTCATCGAAACGTCGCCGTTATTTCAACGGAGCCACCTGGATGGAAGCCTGAGGTGAGTTCACTAGCAGTACAAGCCGGGAAAGTCTACATTCACATATAAATAGATTTTTGGACACCTTGATTGAAAGAAGGGGTCGGTTGAGGCATCAAGGAATTTTCAGTTCGATAATGGAAGGAAGTGTGGGAGGTAAATATTATAGCGGGGATTCAAGCCTCAAATACAAGAAGCAAGCTGAATGATGGTTCAAATGGTTCAATTGGCTCTGAGCACTATGGGATTCAACATCTTAGGTCATAAGTCCCCTAGAACTTAGAACTACTTAAACCTAACTAACCTAAGGACATCACACACACCCATGCCCGAGGTAGGATTCGAACCTGCGACCGTAGCAGTCCCGCGGTTCCGGACTGCAGCGCCAGAACCGCACGGCCACCACGGCCGGCTCAAGTTGAATGAATGCATGTAGGTTGCAGCAGCTGAGCACAGATGAAGTGGCTTGCACAGGATAGACTAGGGTGTGGAGCTGCGTCAAACTAGTTTTCTCTGTAAAAATTACAGCAACAGTCATTTCGCCAACATCTTGGATGGCACAGTCCGCCTGGCGTAGCTGCCACAGTATAGTAGCGCTTGAGGCCAGAGGTATTCTTGCTTTAATTAAAACTATATAAAGTGTTTACCACTCTCTTTCGAGTTTAGCGCATCCTAGTGTCACGTAAATGAGATCAGAAGGTTCATCTGGGTGAGCTTTGCAGTACGGAGATGACAATCTTTTCAGTCAGTACATAAGTGATGGGTAGCATCCGTCTCCCAAATTAATGACCGTTATTGTAGATTTATGACGTTTCGATATTCTTGTGTGAGATAATCGTGATATTTTTGATGGATTTGAGGATATGATGTTGTATCTTGTCGTCCCGCTTGGATTATGTCCATTCCTGTGAGATCTGTTTGTTCAAGACAGAGACAAAGGCTGTGTGAGGTTATCCAGTGTAATAAGAGAAACTTGCTATCACACTCTTCGTCGCCAGTTGGTCTACCGTTCCATTTTGTGTGGTGCTACAGTGTCCTTGTACTGAAAGTATTTATACATGTTGGCAGTCGTATTTGTGGAGAAATTTAAGTATTTCCTATGAATAGCGATTCAATTTTTGAGGCCGGCCGCTGTGACCGAGCGGTTCTAGGCTCTTTAGTCCGGAACCGCGCTGCTGTAACGGTCGCAGGTTCGAATCCTGCCTAGGGCATGGATGTGTGTGATGTCCTTAGGTTAGTTAGGTTTAAGTAGATCTAAGTCTAGGGGACTGATGATCTCAGATGTAAAGTCCCATAGTGCCTAGAGCCATTTGAACCATTTTTCATTTTTGAGTTCAGTTTTCAGTGAGCTACTGCATGACAATAAGAGTGTCGACAGACTAATTAACTTCGTGTCGGTCTCTTCTGATAGCAAGTACTTCAGTAGTCGAAATTCTGGATATGGCCTTTTTTTGCACTCCCTACGGTTAATACCTACACATTATACTGAGGTGACATAAGTCATGGGATACCTCCTAATATAGTCTCGGACCGCGTTTTGTCCAGCGTTGTGTAGCAACTCGACGTGACAGGACTCAACAAATCGTTGGAAGCCCCCTGCAGAAATATTAAGCTTTGCTCCTTCTATAGCCGTCCATAATTGCGAAAGTGACGCTGGTGTAGGATTTTGTGCACGAACTGGTATCTCGACTATGTCCCATAATATTCGATGAGACTCAAGAGGGGCGAACTGGGTGGTCAAATCATTTGCTCGAACTGTACAGCGGCTGGTTTGAAGAACATTCTGGACAGTTCGAGCGAATGATTTGCCCACTGATCGAACATGTATGGGACATAACCGAGAGGTTAGTTCCTGCACAAAATCCTGCACCGGCAACACTTTTCGCATTTATGGACGGCTATAGAGTCAGCATGGCTCAGTGTTTCTGTAAGGGACTTCCAAGGACTTGTTGAGGCCATGCCACGTCTAGTTGCTGCAATACGCTGGGCAAAAAGAGGCCCGACACAATTCCTTCTTCGAGTAGTTCCTGCAATAGACCAGAAAATCGTTTATTATTCACTCCGCAACAGTAAGCGAACTATTTGGCAACTCAACATAACAGTAGGCCAAATAGTGTAATGGAAACTGGACTGCCTTAAGGCCTACATTGTACAGGGTGATTCAAAAAGAATACCACAACTTTAGGAATTTAAAACTCTGCAACGACAAAAGGCAGAGCTAAGCACTATCTGTCGGCGAATTAAGGGAGCTATAAAGTTTCATTTAGTTGTACATGTGTTCGCTTGAGGCGCTGTTGACCAGTCTGAAAACCAAACTACCCGAGGCAGCCCGTGACAGAGCATTTCATCACTGGCCTCCAAGAATCCCGGATCTTACCCCCTGCGATTTTTTCTTATGGGGGTATGTTAAGGATATGGTGTTTCGGCCACCTCTCCCAGCCACCATTGATGATTTGAAACGAGAAATAACAGCAGCTATCCAAACTGTTACGCCTGATATTCTACAGAGAGTGTGGAACGAGTTGGAGTATCGGGTTGATATTGCTCGTGTGTCTGGAGGGGGCCATATTGAACATCTCTGAACTTGTTTTTGAGTGAAAAAAAACCTTTTTAAATACTGTTTGTAATGATGTATAGCAGAAGGTTATATTATGTTTCTTTCATTAAATACACATTTTTAAAGTTGTGGTATTCTTTTTGAATCACCCTGAATTATTATTATTATTATTATTATTATTGCCAGTGGTCGGACACACAGCATTCAAATAGCTCTAAGCACTATGGGACTTAACATCTCAGGTAATCAGTCCCCTAGACTTAGAAACTACTTAAACCTAACTAACCTATGGACATCACACACATTCATGCCCGAGGCAGGATTCGAACCTGAGACCGTAGCAGGCGCGCGGTTCCGGACTGAAGCGCCTAGAGCTGCTTGGCCACAACGGCCGGACACACAGCTCTTGGGATAGCTACATTATTCTATAAAAAAAGTTTGTTTGAAGTAAATAGTATCAACTGTCTCTTTGACTCATTAGTTCGTGATTTAATAAAACGCCTACAAAAATAGATTCATCTTTCGTCATTATCAAAATGGAAGTGTTCCAAGGAAACTCGTTTCCATTTAAACTTTAATTGGCCGCTAATATTGATGATTACGGGGAAGGGGCGGTGGGACTAACTGCTATCTGATTGCTCTCAGAGGAAACAGTCTCAGAAAGGATGGTAATCACAGTCTTAGATTCATACATTCAGTTTCCTTTATAAATACGTAGCTACCATTCATCTTTAGTATCACTGATTTCACTGGTACATCTCGTTTCTTGTCCCTTTCGTCGTTTTACACCAGATATTTAATAGATATGACATTCAGTATAAATTAATCGGTAGTGCTTCACCGAAATCTATCGGTTTTTCTCTTTTTATTACGTATAGTGAAGCTACTAAATAATTAAATATACAGAAAAATGAAAAGCTATTGCAAAAAAAAAAAAATGGTTCAAATGGCTCCAAGCACTATGGACTTAACATCTGAGGCCATCAGTCCCCTAGACTTAGAACTACTTAAACCTAACTACCCTAAGGACATCACACACATCCGTGCCCGAGGCAGGATTCGAATCTGCGACCGTAGCAGCAGCGCGGTTCCGGACTGAAGCGCCTAGGACCGCTTGGCCACAGCGGCCGTCTGCTATTGCGTGATTGAAGAAAAAGAACGCAACAAAAACGATAAATTCGCTACTAAAGCAACGAAAAATGCAAAATCAAAGGGAACCGTCTGTGTTACAGTGGAAATGACGTAGGTGACAGGATCCTGAACCTCCAGTGGACATACCATTATTCCAGAGCGTACGGACCAGTGAATACACAGTCAGCGAATGATGAATGTTCCGTCTAAAGCTAACTGAAATAACAGTTTTCTTTAGTTTTTGTGTGCATTTCTGAATGAACCGTATGTTTTCAGAATCTGCCCCTTTTCGTTTGAATTAGTTCGACAAGATTCTGTACTCACCGTTTTAGGGTTCCGTACTTCGGTCGGTAAAAACGGAACCGTTATAGGTTCCCTTTGCTGTCCGCGTGTCGGTATGTCTGTCTGTCCAACTGTTGAAAACAGTTTTTCATTTCAAGATGGAATTATTCACATGCTAAAGTCTATGTTCCCTTGGGGGTATAATGAACGTTAGCAACTAAGTCAGTGCAATTAAGTGACATATTTTGACACTCGCAAACTCAATCAAAATCTATAGCGTACTTCCCGTCGACCCAGAATCATGAAATTTGGTACGAAGCATGGTTTCACAGTGGAACTAAGGGAAAACATCTGAAAATTGTTAATTTGCTATTACCTCAAACGAAAAAATGTTTTGTTATTGTTTACCCGAATTGTACGTCCATCTGTTAAAACGCCTTCTTCTCAGGAACGGGCAGGCCTATTAAGTTGAAATTTATGTCGTATACTAGGAACGAGGTCCCGTGGCACTGTGATAAATGCAGGTTTCTGAGTCAATACAATCAAAAGGTACGGCTATTAATGTTATAAATTTTTAGACTCACCATCTCACTCAGCAAAACCTACAACGCACTTCCCGCTAACCTAGAATCATGAATTTTGGCAGGCAGCAAGGTGTCGCTGTAATAGCAAAGAAAGAAACTGAAAACTGTTAATTTCTAATTATATCACACGAAAAAATATATTTTATGTCGTTTGTTATCCGACTGCCCATGAGTTAAGAAAAAATGGTTCAAATGGCTCTGAGCAGTATGGGACTCAACTGCTGAGGTCATTAGTCCCCTAGAACTTAGAACTAGTTAAACCTAACTAACCTAAGAACATCACAAACATCCATGCCCGAGGTAGGATTCGAACCTGCGACCGTAGCGGTCTTGTGGTTCCAGACTGCAGCGCCTTTAACCGCACGGCCACTTCGGCCGGCCCATGAGTTAAGACCCGTTGTTCTCAGGATCGGGGAGACATGTCAAGTCACATACTAAGGCCTATAGTTTATTGGCAGCGTAAAAACACTTAAATTTCCAAGTCAATGCAATCAAAAGATATGGCCATTTACGTCACATAATTAAAGAGACCTTTGGAGAAAGGAGAACCACTTGCATGAATATCAAGAGCTCAGATGGAAACCCAGTTCTAAGCAAAAAAGGGAAAGCAGAAATGTGGAAGGAGTGTATAGAGGGTCTACACAGGGGCGATGTTCTTGAGGATAATATTATGGAAATGGAAGAGGAGGTAGATGAAGATGAAATGGAAGATATGATACTGCGTGAAGAGTTTGACAGAGCACTGAAAGACCTAAGTCGAAACAAGGCCCCGGGAGTAGACAACATTCCATTAGAACTACTGACAGCCTTGGGAGAGCCAGTCCTGACAAAACTCTACCATCTGGTTAGCAAGATGTATGAGACCGGGGAAATACCCTCAGACTTCAAGAAGAATGTAATAATTCCAATCCCAAAGAAAGCAAGTGTTGACAGATGTGAAAATTACCGAACTATCAGTTTAATAAGTCACAGCTGCAAAATACTAACACGAATTCTTCACAGACGAATGGAAAAACTGGTAGAAGCCGACCTTGGGGAAGATCAGTTTAGATTCCTTAGAAATATTGGAACACGTGAGGCAATACTGACTTTACGACTTATCTTAGAAGAAAGATTAAGGAAAGGCAAACCTACGTTTATAGCATTTGTAGACTTAGAGAAAGCTTTTGACAATGTTGACAGGAATTGTTTCAAACTCTAAAGGTGGCAGGGGTAAAATACAGGGAGCGAAAGGCTATTTACAATTTGTACAGAAAGCAGATGGCAGTTATAAGAGTCGAGGAGTAAGAAAGGGAAGCAGTGGTTGGGAAGGGAGTGAGACAGGGTTGTAGCCTCTCCCCGTTGCTATTCAATCTGTATATTGAGCAAGCAGTGAAGGAAAGAAAAGAAAATTTCGTAGTAGGTATTAAAATCCATGGAGAAGAAATAAAAACTTTGAGGTTCGCCGATGACATTGTAATTCTGTCAGAGACAGCAAAGGACTTGGAAGAGCAGTTGAACGGAATGGACAGTGTCTTGAAAGGAGGATATAAGATGATCATCAACAAAAGCAAAACGAGGATAATGGAATGTAGTCGAATTAAGTCGGGTGATGCTGCGGGAATTAGATTAGGAAATGAGACACTTAAAGTAGTAAAGGAGTTTTGCTATTTGGGGAGCAAAATAACTGATGATGGTCAAAGTAGAGAGGACATAAAATGTAGACTGGCAATGGCAAGGAAAGCATTTCTGAAGAAGAGAAATTTGTTAACATCGAGTATTGATTTAAGTGTCAGGAAGTCGTTTCTGAAAGTATTTGTATGGAGTATAGGCATGTATGGAAGTGAATCATGGACGATAAATAGTTTAGACAAGAAGAGAATAGAAGCTATCGAAATGTGGTGCTACAGAAGAATGCTGAAGATTAGATGGGTAGATCACGTAACTAATGAGGAGGTATTGAATAGGATTGGGGAGAAGACAAGTTTGTGGCACTGCTTGACTAGAAGAAGGGGTCGGTTGGTAACACATGTACTGAGGCATCAAGGGATCACCAATTTAGTACTGGAGGGCAGCGTGGAGGGTAAAAATCGTAGAGGGAAATCAAGAGATAAATACGCTAAGCAGATTCAGAAGGATGTAGGTTGCAGTAGGTTCTGGGTGATGAAGAGACTTGCACAAGATAGAGTAGCATGGAGAGCTGCATCAAACCAGTCTCAGGACTGAAGACCACAACAACTATAATATTTTGATACTTGAAAAATTTACTCATTAAACCCTGAAATTCGGAAGAAGCAAGGTTCCACAGAACAAATTAAGGCAAAAATCGTAAAATTGTTAATTTGTAATTATATCAATCGAAAATTCCTTCTTTGTCATTTGTTATCCGACATCAAAATTAAAATTAAACCATTCTCGAAGCTCTTGTAATTCCCGGGATACATATCTTCGAGCATCATTGTCGATAACAGCCAAAAATTGTAGATATTTTTGGTTCCTAAACCAGATGAACTGTCGATGTACATCATTAAGTTTGTACAGAACCCTCAGATCCTGAGTCCAACTAGCACCTGGTCTCTCTCTTCTTCTTCTTCTTCTTCTTCTTCTTCTTCTTTTTAAGAGAGCATTTCTGAAGCGGCGTAGTTGATCGGCAATTGGAGTGCTAGAGTTGTGAGCATCTTCGGAAACTAGTTGAAGGACTGTGAAACCGCGGGTATGCTGTACTGTTTTATACGTCCATGCGTCATCATTCGTCACAGAATGTGGAGGTCGAAGGCTTGCTAGCTCTGTAAGGCAGGATAACCGGTGATTTGTGGCAGATTTATTGACAGAGTAAATTTCTGGTGGAGGCGGAAGTGTTTCGGTGATTCACCTACGATAGATATAGTGCGCCTCCGTAGCTGACTGCCATGCGAGGGACTTGGATTCGATTCCCGGTACTGCTTGGGATTTTTTCCTTGGTAGGAGGACTGAAGTGGGGGTACTCAGCCTCGTGATGCCAGTTGCGGAGCTACTTGACCGTGTAGAAGCGGCTCCAGGCCTCGAAAACTGACAACGGCTGGGAGAGCGGTGTGCTGTCCCCACGCCCTTCCATACCGCATCCAATGACGTCATTAGCAGAGAGTGACATAGCGGTCGGTCGGTGCCGATGAGCCCATCATGTCGTGTGAACGGAGTTGACGCTCTGCAATGGATATAGCATGCAAGACTCACATTCGAAACATTCTTGAGCGTTTCTCACTATATGAGATATTTATTAGGTAGAATTAGTAGAGGAAATGGAGATGATTGAATGAAGAGCGCAGCAAGGGGTAACCACGTGGTCTGAGACGAAGTGTGACGGTCCATGCGGCTCCCCCCGTCGGAGGTTCGAGTCCTCCATCGGGCATATGTCCAAAGCATAAGTTAGTTTAAGCTAGATTAATTAGTGTGTAGGCTTAGTCACCGATAACCCTCTGCAGTTTGGTCCCATAAGACGTTACCACAATTATCCAAATTTCCAATGGAAAGTGGTGAGTTTCGACTAGAGTTCGTTTTGTAAGCGAAAGAGTTTGACGGGGGTATTCATCCAACTATTCAAATCCACTGACAGACGGTTCAAGAGAGGTGTTATATGGAGAGTATTACTATAAAATATCGAAAGCCTATGCTCAAAGTCAAGCAATGTTACACTTCGTCCAACATACATCCCGTCAAATGGTCGCGAAGGGAAAGTAAAAGAAACTGAGGCTCGTACACAGGCTTACCTGTAGTCATTCATCCTTCACAACATTCGAAAATGGAAAAGGAAAGGGGAGGAAACTATAGTAGTACCATAACTAACCTCAATCATACCCAGTACACTGGCTCGCGGAATATTGGCTGAAAACAAGTAAACCACATTTCTAAAAAGTAATGGAATGTTGGTCTGTGGTATAACAGTATATGTTGTATCAAGCCTCAGAGATTAGTTTTATTTTTAATTATATTTACTGTTGTATAAGGGCGATCAAAAAGTTTTGCTCATGGGCCGTACAGTTCAGCAGAGTATGGGAAATTCGCCTTTAGCATTGAGGCAATCATCCCACTGATGCACCAGGATGAAGGCAAAACATCATGCCCTATTGCGTGAACAAGTCCGTCAGTGCCTGCTGCAGATCCTCGTCCGAGAGGAGTCGTCAACCCTTCAGACATTTTTTAAGAAACTGAAGGTGTGATAATCAGATGATTGGAGATGGGGTCTGTAGAGCGGGTGTATGATTATCTCCCACTAGATGACCGTAAGGGATGATGCTGGTCTCCCAGATTCGACGGCGTCTTGTGTCAAGTCGTGACCGGCATGGAACTTGAGGCACCATTCCACAATGGTGCTTTTCGACGAATATGCTGCCCCACACACATTCTTCATTCTCAGATGAATGTGTACCGGTGTTGCAGCCACGAAGAGAATTACAGAATAACAGCACGTTGGTCCTGTTTGGACTCATTTCGTAATAACGTCGCCATAGTTCACCTATTCACATTTACTGTATGCACATCGGAAACACACAAATGCCACGCATATCCCTTGCCTATATGTCGGTGCGTATATGCCCGTATCGGAGTAGCGTTATGTTGCCTATATGAGGTGCGACAATAAAGTAATGAGACTGATTTTCTTTGCAAGATGTGGCAACCCTGCAGGCTTTCATAGGCACAATATCTTTGACCTTGGTCTATAAGCTGCATCTAGTCCAAGCGGCACATCGATGCAACTGCTCAGTCGTGAGTTGTGCTGCAATAATTTAACACGTGTTTGTGTCTCTCGTCACGGAAATGGAACCGCATAATATTGCGCAACGATATGCCATTCCTTTTTGTGTTAAATTGGGTGAAAACGCGACGACAACTTACGGCAAGCTTCAGAAGGCTTTTGGAGAGGAGGTTATGTCAAGAGCTCAAGTTTATCGTTGGCATAAAATGTTTAGTGAAGGCAGAACGAATATTGAAGATGAAGACCGCAGTGGACGGCCATCAACTTCACGGACGGATGTCAACTTGGCCAGGGTGCGTGAACTTGTACGATCTTATCGAAGATTATCCGTGAAAATGACTGCAGGAGAACAAAACATCAATCGAGAAGCGGTTCGTCTAATAATAACTGAAGACCTTGGTATGAGAACGATTCATGCAAAAATGGTCCCCAAAAATCTCATACTACAACAACGAGAAACACGGAAAAATGTGGCAGCCGATCTGTTAGAGCAAACGGAAATCAATCCAGCACTGTTGAGCCGTGTTATCACTGGTGATGAAAGTCGTTTTTTTCAGTACGATCCAGAGGCAAAACGCCAAATTTCGCAATGGTACTCAAAGGGATCATCCATACCAAAACATCATGCATCTCAAAGTCAAAAGTGAAATGCATGCTTGGGTGCTTCTTTGATTCCAAGGGAATTGTTCATAAGGTGCGGGTGCCTCCTGGACAAACAGTTAACCAATATTACTAGAAAGAAATTTTAGAAAGACTTCGTGCAAGAGTTCTTCGTGTCCGTGCCCACATTGCTGATAATTGGATTTTACATCACGATAATGCGCCATCTCATACTGCTCTGTCAGTACAGCAATTTTTAGCCTCAGAACAAATTTCAGTACTACCACAGACACTTTATTCACCAGATACCGCTCCGTGCGACTTTTTTCTATTTCCAAGAGTCAAAACGGCGGTCAAGGGACACCATTTTCAAACAACACAAGATGTCCAAAAAGCTGTGACGGGGGTCTTGGAGGATATTACAGAAGATGAGTTCCAGAAATGTTACCATCAATGGCAGAAGCGCTGGAAAAAGTGTGCAGTCAGAAGGGAACTACTTTGAAGGAGACAACACTACACTTGACTAAAACGGCAAGCAACATTTTTTTTTTTTTCACATCATCCTCATTACTTTGTTGTCGCACCTCGTATGCTGCTGCAGCGCTCTGAAACGGAAACTTTTTTCGCCCCCTATATTAAAAGACCCTTTTGATATCAGTGAGCAAGGGGTGGCTATGTTTAATAGCCGAGCGCATCGTAAGAGGTGTCTGTGACCTTCGGAACCAAAAATATTTATGTTTCTACATCATGATCGGAGAGTTAATATATTTCAGCTGCGCACAGTAGCTGCAGTGCCAACGGAAAGATTATCCACAGCCCAGCTGTAGCTCGTCGTCGGATTTACGATCACAGGTCTCACTCCCCCTTCGACCTCTTCGCCGTTCCCATTCAGGCGCAGGGTATTTAATGACGCCCGTGGTCGCCACAATGTCACATATACTTTTTCCCCCATGACCCGGTTAGCGCGCTCCGCTATTGCGCGCTTTTTTGTGTGGGAAATGAGGACTCCGTGGTTGGGCGAGGGCAAAAGTCGGCGAAGGTTTATGCTTTTTCGATGCATTTCTGGCAGTTTTATACAAAAAAGTGTGGCCCCTCCCACACTGACTTCGGGTTTAGTACCAAGCCGTTCCTGGACGCAGGACGTGCAATCTTTGTTCTGCGGCGGCAACTGTTGTGTAAAAATATCACCAAAGAAGTTAGGCAGAATGGCCGAGTCTCCTTCCCGTGTTGCGCTCCCTTTTCAATAGAGATGGGAAACATTTTTTACACGCTCCCAGCATTCGCGCCCCTGTCCGCCCGCTTCGACTCCCAGATTCCCCCCGCCCCCTTTTTTTTCCACCCTGCTACCTCCTCCCGTATCCCTTGCGCAGTGAGAATTGTGTTTTGCAGCCTTTAGGGTGCGGGAAGTCATAGAATACATATGGAAAGCCGTTCGCAGGAGGCGATCCGAATATATACGAGGTTCGAATGGGCGGCCGCCACACCGGAAAGCGAACTCTGTGTCTCCGCTGTGGCGCCAGGGGGCGGAGTCGCGCCGGGACAAGGAAGAAATGAGAAAGAAAATCGGCGGTGGAAATGGGCGCCTGCTCGCAGAGAGAAATTCTCCGACGAGTGTGTCGGACAAATATAACGAGGTACTCGCGCCGCTTACCGAAGGCTTGTAAACAAAGGGCCGGTTTCTCGCGGCCTTATGCATATGCATACAGTGGGCGGAGCAACTTCCTTGCCCGCTCCTACAGTGGGAAAAATTCCGGGGAACGTACGAGTGCGTGTGTGTGATAAACAGGCCACTCCACAGCTTCTCTGTAATACTGGAGTCTGCCAGAAAAGTAATGCTTCCGGTTTCCTTATTTCTATTTTTCACAGTAAGTAAATGCCAGATACGTAATATAACATCTACAACATTCGTGAGTAATTTTTCACCTTTTCCTGCAAGGGAAAAACAATGATTTCTGCCGCACATATATATATGTTCTTCTTTTAAGATGGAAACGACTGTGGGCGAAGATGATTAAAGCGATATATATATATATATATATATATATATATATATATATATATATATATATATATATATATATATATATATATGGCGTGAGTCATACGGATGTATGCCCTATTGCGAATGGTTTCCGAGATAGAACACATTTAATATCACTTTTGTACGTTTTTCTTGAATAACTCGAAAACCGCACCCGCTAGCGAAAACGCGTCGCAGTACAAAATTAACCTATATTAAATTTCCTACAAAAAAGGTCCTATTCACTTTTTTTCTCTAGAACTAATAGTTTGTGCGAACAGAGCGCGAGAATGTTGAAAAACTCGCTCGACGCGCATGCTCTGTAGCTTACATAGTTTTTGTAGGCCAATTTGAGGTAGCTTGTTCGTCCGATTCTTGAGTATTGCTCATCAGCATGGGACCCTTACCAGGTTGGATTAATAGAAGAGATAGACATGATCCAGCGAAAAGCAGCGCGATTCGTCATGGGGACATTTAGTCAGCGCGAGAGCGTTACGGAGATGCTGAACAAGCTCCAGTGGCGGACACTTCAAGAAAGGCGTTACGCAATACGGGGAGGTTTATTATCGAAATTACGAGAGAGCACATTCCGGGAAGAGATGGGCAACATATTACTACCGCCCACATATATCTCGCGTAATGATCACAACGAAAAGATCCGAGAAATTAGAGCAAATACGGAGACTTACAAGCAGTCGTTCTTCCCACGCACAATTCGTGAATGGAACAGGGAAGGGGGGATCAGATAGTGGTACAATAAGTACCCTCCGCCACACACCGTAAGGTGGCTCGCGGAGTATAGATGTAGATGTAGATGTAGATGTATTGAGGTAGCAAGTTGAGACGAACAGTTTGATACTGGACACTTGTGGTCTATCAAGTCGGGAAACCTTTAATTCTACAGAAAAAAGTGAATAGAATCTTTCTGTAGGAAATTTAATATAGTTTAATTTTGTACTGCGACACGTTTTCGCTCAAGTGTGCGATTTTCGAGTTATTCAAGGAAAACGTGCAGAAGTGATATTAAATTTGTTCTATCTCTGAAACCGTTCGGAATAGAGCATATGTCCATGTGAAGTTTTTTGTTCAGAATCACTAATACTATCACCCCTCAAATCATGTACCTTTCCTCCTGACGGACCCTGTACACACTGATGAGCCAAAGAAACGGTTACACCTGCCAAATATCGTGTAGGGCTCCCACGAGAACGCAGAAGTGCTGTAACACGACGTGGCATGGACTCGACTAATGTCTTAAGTAGTACTGGAGGGAAATGACACCATGAATCCTGCAGGTCTGTCCATAAGTCCGTAAGAGTACAAGAGGGTGGAGATCTGAACAGCACGTTACAAGGCATCCCAGATATGCTCAATAATGTTCATGCCTGGGGAGTTTGGTGGCCAGCGGAAGTGTTTAAACTCAGAAGAGTGTTTCTGGAGCCACTCTGTAGCAATTCTGGACGTGTGAGGTGTTGCATTGTCGTGCTGGAATTGCCCGAGTCTGTCGGAGTGCACAGTGGACATGAATGGATGCAGGTGATCAGACAGGATGCTTACGAACGTGTCACCCGTCAGAGTCGTATCTAGACGTATCAGGGGTCCCATATCACTCCAACTGCACACGCCCCACACCATTACAGAGCCCACACCAACTTGAACAGTCCCCTGCTGACATGTAGGGTCCATGGATTCCGGGTCTCCATACCCGTACACGTCCATCCACTTGTTACAATTTGAAACGAGGCTCGTCCGATCAGGCAACATGTTGCCAATGAACAACAGTCCAATGTCCAATGTCGGTGTCGACGGGGCCAGGCGAGGCGTAGAGCTCTGTGTCGTGCACTCATCAAGGGTACACGAGTGGGTCTTCGGCTCCGAAAGCCCACATCGATCATGCACACAAAGACAAACTAGAAATATTAAAACAAACAGAAGTTAAAGGCATAAAATTCACAATAGTACCTATAAAACGAATATCCTGAAAATCCTTTTAATTATGGAAAATTGAACCTTTCTGTTGATGGCCCAGCATTGAAATCTGCAGCAATTTGTGGAAAGGCTGCACTTCTGTCACGTTGAACGTTTCTCTTCAGTTGTCGTTGGTCCCGTTCTTGCAGGATCTTTTTCCGGCCGCAGCAATGACGGTGATTTGATGTTTTACCGGATTTCTGATATTCACGGTACACTCTTGAAATAGTCGTACAGGAAAATCACCACTTCATCGCTACCTCGCAGATGCTGTGTCCAATCACCCCTGTGCCGACTGTAACACCACGTTCAAATTCACTTAAATCTTGATAACCTGCGATTGTAGCAGCAGTAGGCGATCTAACAACTGCACTAAACACTTGTTGTCTTATATGGGTGTTAGCGACCGCAGCGCCGTATTATACCTGTTTACATATCTCTGTATTTGAATAAGCATACTTATAACAGTTTCTTTGGCGCTTCATTATATATATATATCTGGTTTCCCCCTTCAAGCTAGACTAGTTTCGTTCTTTGTAGTTTTTTCGTTTGATGCTTATTTCGTGAGATATTTGGTCCGGTCACTATCAATAAATATAGGGTGGTCCATAGATCGTGACCGGGCCAAATATCTCACGAAATAAGCGTCAAACGAAAAACTACAAAGAACGAAACTTGTCTAGTTTGAAGGAGGAAACCAGATGGCGCTATGGTTGGCCCGCTAGATGGCACTGCCATAGGTCAAACGGATATCAACTGCGTTTTTTTTAAATAGGAACCGCCATTTTTATTACATGTTCATGTAGTACGTAAGGAAATATGAATGTTTTAGTTGGACCACTTTTTTCGCTTTGTGATAGATAGCGCTATAATAGTCCCAAACGTCCAAGTACGTGGTATCACGTAATATTCCGCTAGTGCGGACGGTTTTTGCTTCGTTATACATTACCTGTGTTAAAAGGGACCGTTTACCAATTGCGGAAAAGGTGGATATCGTGTTGATGTATGGCTATTGTGATCAAAATGCCCAACGGGCGTATGCTATGTATGCTGCTCGGTATCCTGGACGACATCTGGTTTCCCCCTTCAAGCTAGACTAGGTTCGTTCTTTGTAGTTTTTTCGTTTGATGCTTATTTCGTGAGATATTTGGTCCGGTCACTATCAATGGACCAACACATCTTTTATTTCCTGGACGGTGCCAGATATCGAAGTGAACTTTTCTGCAATTGATAATATGCCGAGGGACGCGTAGTATTTTGTGTTGGTAATGCTCTGAGCTCTGGCGCATCGGAGGTATCTAAACAAGCAAGTTTTTTTAATGGAACTGTGTACTTTTCACAGCTGCATTCAATAGCTCCTGGAAAGACAGTTACAGTGATATGGCACATATTAGTACTGACGTTGATAGTTTTCGCACAAGGGTCGGAGAAATACACCAAAATGGAAAATAATGTGGCCAGTCTATTATTGCGGTGTAAACAACGCCAAGCAGAGCTCTCATGCCAGGCCCCATCGTTCTAGCACGTTGCAGCAAGATAGGCTTATGCTACTAAGACAGAACTTCATTTCCTAAACGACGGTGATGCAGAGTTGGTTCAAATGACTCTGAGCACTATGAGACTTAACAGCTGTGGTCATCAGTCCCCTAGAACTTAGAACTACTTAAACCTAACTAACCTAAGGACATCACACACATCCATGCCCGAGGCAGGATTAGAACCTGCGACCGTAGCAGTCGATACAGAGTCAGCTACCATTTTTGCATATGGTACTACGGCAGATACTAGCTTCTGGAGCGACAGATGGAGCTTAGGAAAACTATTTCAAATGCACGTACGTTTCCATTTTGTTGTGGAAACAGCTACAGTTGCGTCAATTTTCCATTACCATATCTACCGGATCTGTTTGAATTCGCTGTGTTAAAGTAACGTGTTTCACTTCTTTCTCCTCATTAGACCTCATTAGTGTACGTGCCTGCATGCGAGAAATGTTGAAATAGAAATGACCTGCAGCTAGACAACACGCTTCCTGCTAGTTCTGCAGTACAAACAAGTAAGCAGTCGAAAGGCTTGATAGAACGACGTTGAATGTGAGCCTGTTTACAACGCAGTAGCTGATTTCGGCCGACTTGCTTTTCAGTTTTAGAATGTTTCTCAGATGCTTTTGCGATGAGTTCCAATCTCAAAATTAGCAATTATTAGAGCACTGTGCTCGTTTTTTCAAGTGGTTTCGGATGTTTATAAGAAAAGCATGTCATTTTATTTAAAAAAAAATTATACTCCCTTCAATATCTCTATCGATGAGTTAAGATTCCTTATTAAATACCAAAGTACGTGATCCTTAGGGTACTATCATTCGCCGAAAACCTCGTTTTGATACCTAAAACCGTTCACATCAAAGTCTGGAAGTCTTGATGATAGACGTATTTCTTGTTTACCGAACCTAGCCTTTTACTGCGTTTCTTTTGCTGTAATTGATCGAAGACGTTAGCGTACTATTGTTTTGTAATTGTGTGACAAGTGGGAAGATAATGTATCAGCAAAATCTTTTCCGCTATCCGGAGAACTGTCGCCATGGCCTTTACGGCCGATCGTATTGCCTTTGCTATCTTTGGTGGTGGTGAATTACCATGTGTCCAGCGCTTTGACTGTTGTTTTGTCTCTGGCGTATAGCTGTGGACTCACGTTTCGTCTATATTCTCAAACTGTCGCAAAACAACTTGTTGGTTTCTGTGAAAACACGTCAAACATTGTTCGGACATTTCGGTTCTCATGCGTTTCTGAATCTGTGTTAAGAGTCGCGGCAACCATCTAGCAAATAACTTTGTCGTATCCAATTTCACTGTTAAAATGTAATATTCCATTACAGATTACACCCCTACAACTTCAGCAATTTTTCGCACTTTCAGTCTGTACCTTTCATGACCATTTCATGCATTTTCGCAGTAATTTCTCGGGTAATGGCACTTCTTGCCCGACCACTACATGACTAAGCTGTCTCGACCAAATTTAAACTCGTTTGTCCACCTGGCAACAGTTGAATGTGTTCTGAAAATGGATAAAAATTTCTTTTTTGTTCATACCTCTCTTTACGAAGAATTTACTGCTCGAATTTCGATTTTTTCCATCTTCTCAAATCACTGCACTGGAACAAAAGCAGAGACACGTCCGCACCACACATGTCTTCCCAGAGCTTGACGCATCACGTCTTTAAAGGATCACCTGTTATTACACGGGAACCCAGTTACGCTAGCACTGACATCTGATGCTGATTCTGCGAACTTTTCGAAATGCCATCCTAGGATATCATATGTAAAACAGGTTGGAGAATTTGCTTCATTCGTAGGATACCGGTAAAAAGTAATAAGTCTACGAATGGAACAGCTTAAAAGGCGCACGTGCGCCTCATCCTGAAATATTGCTAAAATGTGAGCGGCAAATACCAAATAGAGCAAACAGTGGATACTGAATACATTCAGAAGAGTGCAGCGCGAATAGTCATAGATTTTTTTGCCCCATGGGAACACATCACGAAAAAATTGAAAGAACTATTGAAGCTTACCTCTCTAGATTGCTGTCAATCACTTCGCGAAAGCTTACTTGGAAAGATTCAAAAACCTGTACTAGAAAAAGTGAAGCACCCGGAAGAACTAGTCGGATGTCAACGCAACTTCGTGCGTGTACAGGTCATCGGCTGGTATGTAAATGATTAGAGTCACAATTCCCTGTAACAGAACGGCTACCAGAGTGAGTTAATGTTATTCGTGTTTAGTAGTGATACCATAACTGGCAGAGTATACGAGGAATGCTCGAAAACTTCCGGAAATTTGTTCACGAAATTTTTTTGCGCATATTTTTTAGTTATTGCGTATCATCTCCTTCGAAATAGTCTCCTCCACTGTTGATACACCGCTCCTAACGCTATTTCCACTTGCGGAAGCAGTCTTGGTACGCTCTTGCTGGATCGCGCGAAGTGCCGTCTGTTAGTTTTCATTTGTCTCGCCTGTCATTGCAAATCTTCGTCCTTTCAACGGAGTTTTCAACTTTGGAAATTAAAAAAAGTCCACAGGGGCCAGGCCTAGAGAGTATGGAGGATGAAGGAGCACAGTGATTTCGTTTTTTGCGCAATAGTCACGCACCGACAGGGGTGAATGTGCGGGTGCGTATCGTGATAATGCAAGAGCCATGAATTGACCCACCACATTCCAGGCCATTTCGTTCTCATATTTTCTCGCAAGCGTCGCAACACGTCCCTGTAGTACCAGCGAGTAACAGTTTGGCCTTGTGACACGAATTCATGTTGACGTAATCCTTCAAAGTCAAAGAAAACTATCAGCATGGCTTTGACATTCTATCTGACCTGGTGAGCTTATTTTGGTCTTGGATAATCTTTCCAGACCTATTGCAAAGATTGATCCTTGACCTCAACATCATAACCCTAGACCCACGTCTCATGATTATGATTATGATTCTCTTGACGAACATCTCGTTCTCAGCTGCGTGATCCAAAAGCTCTTCACGGATTGCGAGGCGAAAGTCTTTCTGGTCTTGGCTCATGAGCCGTGGGACGTACTTGGCGGCAACATGATGCATTCCAAGATGCTGTGTCAGAATTTAATGACATGATCCAACTGAAATCTTTCATTCTTCTGCAATCTTTCGGACAGTCATTCTTCGATTGGCAGCGTAATTTTGTTGACATTCCTGACATGAGCGTTGTCGGTAGACGTCGAAGGGCGTCCTGAATGAGGGTCATCTTTAACTTCCGTCGGCCCATTTTCAAACCGTGTGAAGCATTCGTACCACCGCGTATGGCTTAAGCACTCACCATCGTAGGCTTCTTGCGTCATTTGGTGTGTCTCTGTAAAGGTTTTCTTGAGTTGCGCGCAAAATTTAATGGAAACGCTTTGCTCCTCTAGCTGTGCCATCTCGAAATTCGGAAACGGTGCGACAATGTTCTACTCAATACAGCACTGAACAATAACTAACAGACAGACAACAATGAAACTTCCGGCAGTTACACATTAAACACAGGCGTGTACAGGGATGCCAACAGAATTTCGCTCCAACACACCATTGGCGCGAAATTACGAATGTTCTGGAGTTTTTCGAACAGACCTTGTATAAAGGGCGTGAAAAGCGTCAGACACAGATTGATGACTCCTGAGAACACGGAGATGCTGCCCACTTGCATGAGACAGCGTTATCAGCACTTGACACAATTTTAAAGAGCCCTCAGTGTCGGTCTCTGTTTTGGCGTTCGTCGAATCGTGGTTCCGGACTGAAGCGCCTAGAACCGCTCGGCCACAGCGGCCGGCCATCTTCCAAGGCCTGTTGATAGAACTGTTCCCCAGAATGTTGATCCCTTAATGAATTTGTAAAAAATAATGTATTCCTTTTTTTAGAATTAACATTTTAGTTTACGGATTAGTAAAATGAATGTGAATAATTTTCACAAAAATAGAAATGCACTTACTTTAGTTCAGAATGATGTCTGTTGTTCAGAAAATTACATTTTCAATAACCTGCCGACAGCCATATAAACTTCTGGTACTACTAAAGTACAGGTTAAAGATTTATCGGTGGCTAATTCCTTTTACTTCACTGAATCTGAGTTTTGTATATCTTAAGTGCAGTAATGAGGTCTACAGAGATCAGTGTTGTAAGGTTTTCTTCGGTGCGTGAGAATTTCCATTTTTTATGAATAGTTTGCTATTAACTATTAAATGATAAATTTTGTTTCTGTTTTTTTGTCCCCTGCAATTCCTGGAGGACCATTTCACTATGATGTTTTCAGAAACATTAGCATATCTCTCCTTTTGTACACATGTATCATGTATTTTTGTTATTATTGCACGTTCAACATCCTTGAGGGTCGCCTCGCTATGGTGCTTTGTCCCGAAAAATCTATTTGTCTAATGGAAACACCATTCACCGACTAAAGATAATAATTGTGATCTTGTCCCTTTGGCGGAAAGCTATAAAAAGAGAGTAATACCTCATTATTTGTCATTTACGGGACAAACGCAAACAGTCATTGAGGGAGAACAGAGGAAATGTGCCCCAAATAAATATAACTGTTTCCCGTAAAATATACCATCTACAGTGCTTCCACGCGGTGGGAACGCCGAGTATATAGTGGCGCAGTCGTTTACTAACTAGACAGCGAAAAAATGGATATCGTTCGTGGCTCCTCCCCTTTCTCGTTTCCGGGAAAAGAATAAATCTTTTGGGGAGTTTGGGGAGAAACCAGTAGTATTTTCACAATACCGAACCCCATTCTTGCGGACGCTGTTTTGATCAGGCGTTGGCTTGCCTTTCATAAGCTTCCCTTTTTTACGCGTTATGCTTTCTGTGCACGTGGACCAACGCTAAACGAGATCACGAAACAGCCATTTATTGACTAATAGCCGCTATTTGTAGAGGCTGTCAATGAACACAGTAAGTAAGTAACACGTGTTCATCAACACAGAAACTGTTTTGTGTCACAAGGATCACTAATCGTTCGGAGACGTTTGTTTGTGATAATATGGTGATACATGAAGAGCTCTCGAACATTAGAGCTGTCGTGTGGTATAGAACTGCACTTATCTGTTTAAGAGACACAATCACATTTAATGCATCGGTAGTGGTCGAATTTATTGCTTATCTTGTTCTTGGAAAAGAACATTACTACGAAAAAAAAACTGATTCTGGAACTGATTGAATTACGGGAATAAATCAGTCACATGTATTCTTTTGTCCATTTATATTACCTTTAGACTACCGTCATGAAACCAACTATTACGTGTTACCACACAAACTTCAGAAATTTTGTTAATAACAAGAATACTACTAACACTGAATACATTTTCAACCGCCAATAGCCTAAATCATTTATTCACGTAGATGACCGGTTTCTGCAATTCTCTGTTGCCATCTTCGGATCTATGTTTACATCACTACACAGTCTGCTCCTCCAGTACCGTAATTGGTGATATGCAATGTATGTCCATGTTGGTACCGTGAGCTATACTGTAAGTCGGTATGTCTGTTTTAAAATAACAGCTGTGTACTCACATATTATTGCGCCGCTCACGTTCTTCGTCGCTTTACACCTGTCGCTAGGTCGTAGCAAAACTACTGATATGCGAGCGCAGCCGCGGGTAATAGATAGTTTGTAATATTTTTGCCTTAAGTTTGACGATATTATTTACATCATCATTTTATTTTTTTAAATATTGCCACACATTACACATTGCTTCTTCTGTAAGACGCTAGAATCCAATATACGATACAGAGACTACCGATAAATATAGTGACAGCATAATACACAGTCCCACGTCTTCCACGTAATTGTTTTCAAACGAAATAAGAGTAAAGTAACTACCACTGATGAAGTCACTATTGAGAAGCATAACTGGGTTGAAAGAAAGGCAAATTATGTTCTTCCAAGTTAGATTCAATAATCTGAATAATGATATCAGTAAGACTAATAATGTTTTAGATAATGTAGGTAGATGTGGACTTGTGGGATGTGACGGTAGTTGTTGAAGATGATAACAATAAGAAACAGGTGGAACAAACAGTTACAAGAATACATTCGAAGTGGCAAAAAGAAAACTGGTAATATGGAATGGAACGCGGTGGGAACTCCGACGTCTACCGTAGAGAGAGTGGTATCATGCGGGCATACAGGTCCCAGTAAGGTGGCGCAAGGCCGTCGCATTGAACGGTGTTATGGTGAGAAATCGGTTATTGCAGCCAGTAGTATGGGGAATAATATGGTGTATTGGAATCCTCAGTGAAACCAACATGCTTTCGTAAAAAAATGCATTGCATTGCTTATTGAACGTCCCTTGTAGCAGCATGCCGCTAGTTAACCGACTTTCTACTTGGGATGACAATCGGTGCAAGACGCAGTGGGTCATAGCATATGGAATATTAGACAAATATTCGGGCTTCCAAGTCGCCCGCTGTGGCCGAGCGGAGGCGCTTCAGTCTGGAACCGTGTGACCTCTACGGTCGCAGGTTCGAATCCTGCCTCGAGCATGGATGTGTGTGATGTCCTTAGGTTAGTTAGGTTTAAGTAGTTCTAAGTCTACGGGACTGATGACCTCAGATATTAAGTGCCATATTGCTCAGAGCCATTTGAAGCTTTTTTTTTTTTTTTTTTTTTTTTTCGGGCTTCCAATGTCAACAGTGTTTCAGGGTGAATCTTCAGTTCTGTGTTTGTGTATGCTTGTATGTGTGTGCGTGTATGGCCAGATGCTCTACCTGACACCACAGACGTCAGGAACCTAAGGGAGACGAGACGATTGCCATCTGTCTGTGAATCGTGCAAACTATGTTCTGTGAGTTAACATATTGTAACTACTTGCGTGTCGTATTCTTTGCCGAAACGGGCCTGGAAAACCACCGAAAAACGCACTCTGACTGGCCGGTGTAGCAGTCTACGATCGGTAATCCGCTGCGCAGCTTCGATGCGGTCTGGCACGGTAGTGATTTCTAGAAAACGAGTCGAATTTGTATCTCATTTGGCGAGACAGCACTTTGCCTCCTCGCGCGCAGACATGCACTCGCTCACTACAGGGGACACACAACATGCTGGAACATTAACTTAACGACGTGTAAAACGATACCCATTCGCGGAACACTGTGTAACTTGCGAAGTGAGGACATCCTCTTGCCCAAGTATTGTAGCGAGCCAGATTTACACAGCGTCGGGTTTCCATGTTCCCTGTCAGTTCTCAATAGCAAACCCACAGCGTTCGCAAACAGCCGGACCCTAACAGAAAGGGGCGGAACGGGGGAAACAGCACGCTACAAGAAACGTTGCTCGCGTGCCAACATCTCTCCCTCCCTCCCTTTCCTCACACACACACACACACACACACACACACACACAATAGCGCGCGCGCGCGCACACACACACACACTCACACACCTATTCTTCGCCAACTCGCGTTAAAAATACTGAAGCTAGTTGTGAAAACATAGGTTACTTTGTTGGCAGAACAGATTATATCGAGTGTCTTTGCAGATTTTCAGATTTGGAGGGGCGGTCTCACTGCCGGGTGAACAAACAACGGGTCCAACGCAAAAACTCGTCGCTACTCACATGGCAAATCTGAGGAATTTACCATCTGCCTTTAAGTGTTTACCTTGGTAAATGGAAGTTAGTGTTTGAAAGTGAAGCATGTCAACCGTTACAGCATTTAGCACAGCACAGGAGTTTAATGCAGTTCAGTGGATTACATTGTCAACAGTAGAAACTACACGCAGATCAGAATTCATCCTTCCTGGCGCGTCGCTGGTTCCACAACTCCTCAGCGCCGTAATAAAAATTTTTAGTAACTTCAGACTACTACTCAAAGTGATGGGGAGCAAATTTTGTTTAGTTAATTAGAGTAGCTCTTACCAATTTTGGATCACTTTTATCGCTTTAGAACGCTTATTTAGGCGTTTTTACAAAATGGTTCAAATGGCTCTAAGCACTATGGGACTTAACATCTGAGGTCATCAGTCCCCTAGACTTAGAACTACTTAAACGTAACTAACCTAAGGACAGTACACACCTCCATGCGCAAGGTAGGATTTGAACCTGCGACCGTAGCAGCAGCGCGGTTCCGGACTGAAGCGCCTAGAACCGCTCGGCCACAGCGGCCGGCCGTTTTTACAAACTTTGTGACTGTAAAACATTTTGAGCCCCACAACGAGGTCATGAGAGCTGTACATTGGTATATTACATCCTTCCCAGAATCTAATTTCAGAGATGGCACTTCCTCTCCGGAAAAACGATGTGTCTTCCAAAAGTAACGGGATTTTGGTAATTTCACGTTGTTGTGTTAATCTGATTAGCGTAAGTTTATTCGTTATTGTGCTGAGAAAACATCTCTGAAAAGTTTCTGTACACTCTTAGCCGTCTCGCATATTTAATGTGCTGTCAACTATGAAAAACGTTACATGTGTTTCGGTAGTATCGGTTATTACTTACTTTGTATATACATGGATCAGAGAATTAAAATTGCCTTTTGCTATAAGAACAAAATAAAGTATAGCAAAGTTTTACAAATGGTAAATATTACTTTCAGTGGGTCTGCTGTGAATAAAACATCTGTTTACGTATGATGTATGTGTTTCTGAGAAGGCCGAGAATACTTTGGAGGTAACGAAAGGGCTGGACGCTCCAGCACTTCGGCAAACGATGAAACTGCATAAAAAGTGAAAGAAATGATTATGAACGATCACTGGATCACAATAAGAGAAGTTACTGATGATGATCGCGGGGTATGAAACGTGTCACAATAAACGTAGGTCAAAAACTGTTGAATTCCGAATAAAACTGTGGCGAATACAAGTTGTTCAGTAGTCGCTAAATGAAATCATCAGCGATGCAGACCTACTGCAACGTGTCGTAACAGGTAACGAAACATGAATTTATGTAGATGACGTAGAAATTAAGGCTCCATCGACCCACCGGAGACATTCTGAATCGCCAAAACCGAAAAAAGCTGAACAAATGCGGTCAGATATTAAGTTTATGCTCATTGTGTCCTTAGATTTTAACTACATAATGCACCACGAGTGCTTGTTGCAAGGACGAACGATGAATATGAATCAAAAAAATGGTTCAAATGGCTCTGAGCACTATGGGACTTAACTTCTTAGGTCATCAGTCCCCTAGAACTTAGAACTACTTAAACCTAACTAACCTAAGGACATCACACACATCCATGCCCGAGGCAGGATTCGAATCTGCGACCGTAGCAGTCGCGCAGCTCCAGACTGTAGTGCCTAGAACCGCATGGCCACTCCGGCCGGCGAATATGAAGCACTACATACAAGTCCAACGCCATTTGTGTGAAGAAATCTGAAAAAACTGCACGGCTTTGCGATGGAACTGTTCATGACTTTTGCAACACTGTAACGCACCTGCTCATACTTCATTGCATGTAAGTGAATTTTTTTGTCAAAAACAATTTTGCGGTGAGTCCCAGCTCACACAGTCGCCAGACATTGTCCCATGCCCATTCGAAACTCGATTACAACACTCAATTTCTCACGCACAGACAAAGATTGGTTTCACGCCTTCATGTTACACACCTCAGTTCCGAGCCCTCTATCGGCGGAGTGCTGCAAATGTGTAGACATGAACAATAAAGATGTGGGATGTTAATACTGTTTATTTTATTTAAGAAACTTAGAGCTTACATAAAGAATTCGGAGGTTTATTTTTCAGGACTTCCTCTTAAATACCGAATAGCATCGCGGGGAGGCTACACCACCGTCTCACTCCCATCTCCGGTGCCGCTTCCTTTTCAAGTCGTTCTACAGTTTAGTTATAGATAACTTTCTTCTACATCTACATCTGCGTTTATACTCTGCAAGCCACCCATCGGTGTGTGGCGGAGGTCACTGTACGTGCCACTATCATTACCTCCCTTACCTGTTCTAGTCGCGTATGGTTCGCGGGAAGAACGACTGCCGGAAAGCCTCCGTGCGCGCTCGAACCTCTTAATTGCCGGCCGTTGTGGCCGAGCGGTTATAGGCGCTACAGTCTGGAACTGCGCGACCGCTACGGTCGCAGGTTCGAATCCTGCCTCGGGCATGGATGTGTGTGTTGTCCTTAGGTTCGTTAGGTGTAAGTAGTTCTACGTTCTAGGGGACTGGTGACCTCAGATGTTAAGTCCCATAGTGCTCAGAGCCATTTTTTCTCTCTAATTTTACATTCGTGATCTCCTCGGGAGGTAAAGTAGGGGGAAGCAATATATTCGATACTTCATCCAGAAACGCACCCTCTCGAAACTTCGACAGCAAGCTACACCGCGATGCTGAGCGCCTCTCTTGCAGAGTCTGCGTCTTGAGTTTGCTAAACATCTCCGTAACGCTATCACGCCTACCAAATAACCCTGTGACGAAACGCGCCGCACTTCTTTGGATCTTCTCTATCTCCTCTGTCAACCCGACCTGGTGCGGATCCCACACTGATGAGCAATACTCAAGTATAGGTCGAACGAGTGTTTTGTAAGCCACCTCCTTTGTTGATGGACTACATTTTCTAAGGACTCTCCTAGTGAATCTCAACCTGGCACCCGCCTTACCAACAATTAATTTTATATGATCTTTCCACTTCAAGTCGTTCCGTACTCATACTGCCAGATATTTTACAGAAGTAACTGCTTCCAGTGTTTGTTCCGCTATCATATAATCATACAATAAAGGATCCTTCTTTCTATGTATTCACAATACATTACATCTGCCTATGTTAAGGGTCAATTGCCACTCCCTGCACCAAGTGCCTATCCGCTGCACTTCCTGTGTTTTACCCCTGCTACCGTATTGGCCCTACGACTTATCTTAGAAAATAGATTAAGGAAACGGAAACCTACATTTCTAGCATTTGTAGACTTAGAGAAAGCTTTTGACAATGTTGACTGGAATACTCTCTTTCAAATTCTGAAGGTGGCAGGGGTAAAATACAGGGAGCGAAAGGCTATTTACAATTTGTACAGAAACCAGATGGCAGTTATAAGAGTCGAGGGGCATTAAAGGGAAGCAGCGGTTGGGAAGGGAGTGAGACAGGGTTGTAGCTTCTCCCCGATGCTATTCATTCTGTATATTGAGCAAGCAGTAAAGGAAACAAAAGAAACGTTCGGAGTAGGTATTAAAATCCATGGAGAAGAAATAAAAACTTTGAGGTTCACCGATGACATTGTAATTCTGTCAGAGACAGCAAAGGACTTGGAAGAGCAGTTGAATGGAATGGATAGTGTCGAAAGGAGGGTATAGGATGAACATCAACAAAAGCAAAACGAGGATAATGGAATGTAGTCGAATTAAGTCGGGTGATGCTGAGGGAATTAGATTAGGAAATGAGACACTTAAAGTAGTAAAGGAGTGTTGCTATTTGGGGAGCAAAATAACTGATGATGGTCGAAGTAGAGAGGATATAAAATGTAGACTGGCAATGGCAAGGAAAGCGTTTCTGAAGAAGAAAAATTTGTTAACATCGAGTATTGATTTAAGTGTCAGGAAGTCGTTTCTGAAAGTATTTGCATGGAGTGTAGGCATGTATGGAAGTGAAACATGAACGATAAATAGTTTGGACAAGAAGAGAATAGAAGCTTTCGAAATGTGGTACTACAGAAGAATGCTGAAGAGTAGATGGGTAGATCACATAACTAATGAGGAGGTACTGAATAGAATTGGGGAGAAGAGGAGTTTGTGGCACAACTTGACTAGAAGAAGGGGTCGGTTGGTAGGACATGTTCTGAGGCATCAAGGGATGACCAATTTAGTACTGGAGGGCAGCGTGGAGGGTAAAAATCGTAGAGGGAGACCAAGAGATGAATACAGTAAGCAGATTCAGAAGGATGTAGGTTGCAGTAAGTACTGGGAGATGAAGATGCTTGCACAGGATAGAGTAGCGTGGAGAGCTGCATCAAACCAGTCTCAGGACTGAAGACAACAACAACAACAACCGTTCTGTGACGTCCGCATATCAGGAAGTGATGGAGGACTGTACGTATGAGAATATAAAACATACTGGAATTAGATGAAACCTAATCTATTAAACAATGCGTTTTAAACGTAACATGCGCGCCGTTTTCGTCGACGTGGCTGCTTCCGACTGTCGCCCTGTTCTTGCTTGTTCCCCTCTAACGTTTCCTACTCACTCAGTCCTGCGGTCACCTGCATCGACTACCAGGTACGTCATTAGTTCCGGCTGGCGACTCCGCGGCGCGAACGTAACAGGAGGCTGACCCCGCGATGTATTCATTCAGGAGCGGGCGGGAGTCAGGTGATGAGGTAGCCCACAAAGACGCCGCCGTGATGGATGGAGCATTGTCAGCGCCGCCCATTGTCGCAATGGGGGAGACTTTCCATTCCCGTCCACCCACCCGGCAAACTGCACCACTGTGCCCCGCTGTTGTCAGCCGAGCCAAAAGAAAAGAAAGCAAAAGCGAATCCGAAAACGGGAAAGGTTTATAAATAACATTCGGTAAGGACAGGCCATGTGAGCGATGAGTTGTCAAAAATCTGGCGGCAGATTTGGCGTCTCTGTTTCTCTCCCTTTTTTTGGTCCCTTTTTCTTTCTTCCTCTCCCGCTTACGGCGCGTGTGGCGCGGCGCTCCATCAAGTGAGGCAATAGAATTTTTCGCAGCGCGGGTGGGGAGAATGAATCAAAGAAACGTGTGCAGCTGCCGACTTCTGACCCGGCCGTCAAATGGGGAAACACAGTGGCTCGCAAGTTATTCGAAGCGGCTGGCAGGTTCGCCGTTGCCTCTCCTCATACTTTCTCCCCTCCCTCACTCCCCCCTCCCCCAAAAAAAGCCCTTTCCTCGCTTTTGGTCCTTTTTTTCGTGTCGGTAGAGTTTAGCCGATTGCGTCGTTCTGTCAATAAAAGCAAAATCCAATACCGTAGTGCGCTGCCTTCGGAGCTTTCTGCAGCCGGAAAAAGGAACATTCTCGAGGCAGAACCGCGGTTGGCTGACTAGAGATCACTGCTTGTTACGGAATTCTCGTACTCGAATTTTAGGTGCCAGACAGCTGTGGCAACGTCCTCTACCACGTCATGTCTTTTCCTTGTGATGCTTCGCTGTTTTTTCTTCACCAATCCTTTCCAACAAGTGCAACTTTATAGGAGCACAGTTCATAACGGTATTAGTCGGTTCCTCATCCCGTTACTGTCACGAATGTTAGAGAAGATGATTCCAGCTCTTTGATTTTGTTTTCATGGTACATGAAGAATCCAGCAGAAGCATTTCACATTCTGACTCCTGCAAGGACTCTTCAGACTGTCCCAACAGAATCTCGTGATCTTCTTTGATGGGACTCTGTATCCCTCTTGTGTTTGAAGCCAGTCGCATCAGCGTAAATTCTTCTTCTTCCTGAAACATTTCTGCTCACGCAGGCCATCCACAAAGCCTCTCCAGTCTCCTCTTTTCTCTGACACACTATTGGTCAGCATTTCCTCTCATTTTAGTCCTCTACGATTCACATCGCCTTTCACCTAGCCACTCCATGTTGTTCGTGCTCCTCCAGATAGTCTTCTTCCACGTACTGTCAATTTCAGAGCTCTGTTCTCATTCCTTTAACGTGACCAAACCATTTCAGCATATTTCTCCCCATAGTTTTTATTAGGGGGTCGATCTGAAACGTGTTTCGTATTTTCTTCTTAGCGGGTACCACAGCAATGAATTTATTACAAGAAGGTGGCATTTCCTACATTTGCTGCATTAATTTTGTTTGTTCTCGATTAGTTTCAGCCTTATAGGCCACTCTCAAATACTTTTGCAGTTCTGTACAAAATATCATATATTACTGCTACGAATGGAAATATTATGAAGTGAAAGTAAATGCATTTACCTGCAATAGAAAGCTATGCTTTACACAGTGAGATGTCAACATCTTTAAATTTTTAAATTTGTGTTTTCTGTTCGTTTTGGGTCACGAATGCTCTCTTGTTAGTTCGACAGCTTGACATTTACAAAGGCATTTTGCTGCTTAAAAAGCAAAGCTAAGTATCGAATACGAGGGCTATTCGGAAAGAAAGTTCCGATCGGTCGTGAAATGGAAACCATTGTGAAAACCCTGACTGTTTGACGTGCAGTAGCTAGCCACCCCTTACAGCTACTTCTATACGTAATCGCCGCTCGGACTTGATATTTGTCGTAGCATTGTACCAGCTTTCCAATACCCTCGTCATAGAAGGCAGCCGCCAGTTCTTTTCGTCAATTGTCTACGCTCGCCTAAAGCTCGTTGTCTGCGCCACAATGTTGTCTTCATAGCCAGCGGTTCATATGAGCAGAGATGAAACTCAGAACAAGACACTTATAAGCTGTGACGTGGGCGGTCAAAGATTTCCCGTAGAAAACGCTGCAGGGGCATCTTCATTTCCCCTGCTGAGTGCAGCCGACAATTGTCATGAAGAACGAAACGGATGACAGTAATGATATGTGGGCGTACGACATCAGGCAAAATCTCTCACCAGGCCATCAGACGTGGCGGGAGAAACTATTTTCTAGGGATCTTTAAGTGCTTTCTGTGCACTGAGAGCGACATGCTGCGATCGACGGGCATACTAGGGACACTACCCAACTCATCTGTTCAAAGCTTCATTGGATTTTCACAGTGGCTTCCATTTCGCGACTGATCGGAACTTACTTTCAGAATAGCTCTCGGAAGTGAAAGAATAATTTCAAATACTACGAGTGTATATTTGTGTGTATAGTTGAGGAAAGTTAAAAAAATTAATAAGAAAAAAATTGTATGTAAAATAAAATAAGTTTATATTCACATCATTAAACTTTTATTCGAGGAGGGAATATAATATATTCTATTTTGTACAGACCACTAAATCACTTGATAATGCCCTTAAAGACTGAAACTAGCCTTGAGCAAGTAAAATTAATACAGTAAAAGTGGAAAATGCCACCTTCTTGTAAATGATTCGTCTTGTATCATTTCTTGTGCTGACCCTGCTCGGCTTACCCAAGACCATCGTAGGATGTGCACCTCTGTCACTTGTATTCTACTCAGGTCTTTTGTGGTCCAGGTTCAACATTCTGGCCCATAGGTCAAAACTGGTAGATAATATGATTTTTATATTATGGTCTTTTCTTTGGCAGGTATTTTACAGTTTCTAACTGTATCTGCACACAATAATTTGGACAATTTTCCGTCCTCTCGTCTCTCTTCTCTTGCTGTTTCCTTCCACGATTAGCTTATTTCCTTGAAATTTGATAGCATCTACTTCTTTAATAACACTTCCATTACAACTTACATCCTTAATTTTTTCATTTTACCTGCTGATTTTCATGACCTCACTTTTTGTTAAGCTTATTTCCATGCCTGCTTCTTCAGTTACACTCTTCCGGGCATTAAGCTGTTCATCGAATTTCTGCTCATTTTCTACCCATATAATCAAATCACCTGCATGTGTTATGATTTTTGTATCAACTGTTGTTGATTCTTGGCGAACTTTCCTTATGATGTCGTCCAGTACTACGTTGAAGAGAATTAATGAGAAAATACTTCGCTGTCGATTCTCTCTATTCTAAACCATTCTGATTTTTTGCTATTTATTATAAAACAATTCATGCATTTTTATATGTGTTTCTGATTGTATGTTGCATTCCTTTTGACAGTACGTTTCCTTTTGAGAGTACTAGTGTTTTCAGACCTTTCCATTTATGTTCGCCTTTTTGCTACCATGAGGACGTCCAACGACAGATTATCAGAGGACTGGGAATTTGCTACATGTTATTGCCATGTACCATTGTCAAATTGCTTTGTGCTGTAACTATTTCACACCGTGTTACAAGTAGGAGTGTCTATGTGAATGTCATACGAGACGCTCGAATTTGCACATAATGATACAAAAATTGTCATTTGGAATAATCTAACGAAATATCAAATATTCCAAGTGTTTTTCTGCAAACATTTGTCATAGATGAAAATGTAAGATGGTCATTCATTTCATTATGACTGGCTCCCACGTCAGAATACCAGTGAGACACACACGTCTCACCCCTCTCCGTGGTAAAAAACCAAACGGCTGGTTTCATAGTGTTATTTCTGACGACGATATTAATTAAAATGGCCATACATTAATATGCTTCACTCTGAAAATAGAAACTGTAGTCAGAAGGTTAAAGTGCTATCCCTTTTCTCGTTATCGTCGCTTTCTTCTTGGCAGGAAACATCCAGTCTGGCTCTGCTCTCTCCTGATACTAAGAATTTAAGTCTTGGAGAAATGGATTTAGGTTGTGAACTGTCGTGTTTGCCATAAATAAAAGTTTTATGCTATAACTTTGTTTGTTTGGAGGATGATAAATGCTTTTTCACGATGTTAATGTGTTGCTAGTGGTAGAATGTTCATATGCGTCCGTACACTATGGCAACCAGAATGCAAGAGATTCTGTAAGAATCTTCATTTGTTCAAAGAAAGAAGCTAAGTGAGAAAAGTTAAATCATTAAAATAACAGCTGAAGTGTGCTCCACTCATATCTTCGCTTTATTAACCGTTACTTGACACTTTTCTGTGGAGTAACGTATTTGACACACTGGGGTGGATCGCACACCAATCGCAACTGCTGTAACAAATGATCTGTTGGATATTTTTTACTTCAAAATTTTTATAACTTCTCAAAAGCTTACTTTTTGAAGTTACATGGGTCTTATAACCAAAAAATAAGATTAATAAAGCCATATAGCGGAAAAATTGAAAACTACTGTCTTTTTTTTTTAAAAAAAACATCATAACTTATTTATGTTTTCATATAAGTGAATAAAAATTTAACTGAATTTGCTCAAGATATAGGACTAAATGAAACAAAATAGCATGTTACTGAACCCTAAAAAAAAAAGTATTTATTCTGGTAAATATAAGGGACGAACATCATAAAAAAGTGAAAATTTTGTTATTATCAAAGTAACCAAAGTTTGTTGTGTAAATGTGATGTTCATACAGTGGACGCTCTCGAGCACAAGATTCAGATTCAGATTCTTAATTAGTCATTCAGCATTATTACACGCAATAGACTTCTTCAGTTTATTTAACCTATTAATTTTACAAAATAAATTTTTGCATATATAAGTTGATATTGGGCACTTCTAAAAATTCTTCTAATGAATAGAATGGATTAGTTAACAAGAATTTATGTACATTTTCTTTAAATAATTTGTCAGGCTTGATTGACGCATTCTTAGACAATTTGTTATGTATTTTAATTGCCATATACTTATGACTATTGTTAGTTTTAGCTAATCTATTTTGTGGCAACAGCAGAGAAGTACAGGTTCTTGCATAGTAGTCATGCCTTTGATTTGTTACACTTAAATTAGGTAGTTCAGCAAGTATATAGTTAACGCTGTCAAAAATATGTAAATTAATAACTGTTAAAATTCTATATTTAATGAACTGTGGTCTACAATGTGTCCTATTATCTACCTTAGCCATTACTCTGATTGCTTTCTTCTGGACCACCATAATTTCATTTATTTTTCTGCTGTTTCCCGAGAGTATTAACCCATACCTTAAACAGATAGAAAAAAAGGCAAAGTACGCTGTCCTTACATACTCAAATGTCACACAACACATCAGTCTCTTCAACAAATATACACTGCTGGCCACCGTAAATGCAACACCAAGAAAGACAAGAGGTAGCACAACAAAATTTATTTTATAGATAACATGTTGACCAAGTATCAAATGATTACGTTTACAGACGTCTGTGACATGTGGTTCCTGCCAGAATCAGTAGCCAGAGTAGCCGCCATTGTTGGAGATCACCGCTGCCACACGTCTCGGCATTGAGTCAAAGAGACGTTGGATGTGTTCCTGGGGTACAGCAGCCCAAGCAGCTTTCACACGTTGCCAAAGATCATCTGGTGTGGCATCTGGGGATGTAATCTGGGTCACTTGTTGAGCAACCATGGACCACATGTTTTCTATCGGCGAAAGATCCGTAGAGCGAGCCGGCCACGGAAGCACTTCAATCTGGTTGTTGACGAAGAACCTTTGGACAATGCGTGCCACGTGTGGTCGCGCATTATCCTGTTGAAATATGGCTGTGGCCGAGCCCTGAAGGTAAGGAAGGACAACTGGCTCCAGCACCTCGGATATGTAGCGCCGGCTATTTAAAGTACCGGCAATGCGAACTAGAGGCGTGCGAGAGTAATTTCCAATACCGCCCCATACCATAATACCCGGTGCAAGACCAGTGTGGCGGTGCATACTGCAGCTGTCCAGCATCCCCTCTCCACGGTGTCTCCACACTCGAATCCGACCATCGTGGTGCTGCAGACAGAAGCGTGCCTCGTCAGTAAAGACAACGTCATTCCATTCTGCCGTCCACATCTGTCTGTCATCACACCATTGGCGACGGAGACGTCTGTGGTTCTGCGTCAATGGTAGACGAAGCAATGGACGTCTTGCGGACAGACCACTCTGCTGTAAACGGCGTCGAATGGTACGCGCAGACACTGGATGATGCGTTACAGACGCAATGTGCTGTGCTATGGTTCGGGATGTCACTGAGCGATCCGTCACTGCCATGCGCACAATTTGCCTATCAGCACGTGCAGTGGTGCACCGAGGTGAATGCGATCGACCACGTCGGTCCGTCGTACCCTCCTGCATCCAACGGTCACATATCCGCATTACAGTTGTTTGGTTTCGTCCAACACGACTAGCGATTTCTCTGTATGATAAGACACAATCTCGGTAAGCCACTATCCTTCCTCTGTCGAGCTCGGATACATGATCAAACGATGTTCGCTGTTGTCTATGAGGCATAACTGATCGTCTTGTGAAACAACCACAAGGTAAACACACGTGCCGAACGTACACTCGTCGAAATCGCCAAGCCTTAAATGGCGCTATGAGGTGGCGCCACAGGCGCGCGTGATGTGCGTCTGCGCTGAAATTCTAATCAGTTGCATATCTCATCGCTGCAAACCCATGGTATAAATTTCACTTGATTCGGATGCTTCCTTCAGGGTGTTGCATTTACGGTGGCCAGCAGTGTATAACTCTTGAAAGCCTAACCACTATGTGATCAACATGAGAGTTCCATGTCAGACTGTTGTCAGTATGATACCTAAAAACTTTGCCTTTTGTTTTTCTTTTTTTGTAGTCTTTGATAGACAAATACTGGACCATTTGCATTAAACCATGTTGTTGCATTTTTTTTGCCAATTTCATACCACTTACAAGGTTATCAAATACATGGTTTACAGATAGAAAAGTTGTATCATCTACATACATGTACGTCTTTACATCTATATTTCGTGGTAAGTCATTTATGTGTACAAGGAAGAGAAGTGCTCCCAATTTAGATCACTGCGGCACCCCGTGTTGAACCTCGAATGTGTTTGACAGATGACTTCCTGAACTCACCATCTGTTTCCTTTTATTGAGGTATCATCAGTTATTTTACTCCCTAAATAGCAAAACTCCTTTACTACTTTAAGTGTCTCATTTCCTAATCTAATTCCCTCAGCATCACCCGATTTAATTTGACTACATTCCATTATCCTCGTTTTGCTTTTGTTGATGTTCATCTTATATCCTCCTTTCAAGACACTGTCCATTCCGTTCAACTGCTCTTCCAAGTCCTTTGCTGTCTCTGACAGAATTACAATGTCATCGGCAAACCTCAAAGTTTTTACTTCTTCTCCATGAATTTTAATACCTACTCCGAATTTTTCTGTTGTTTCCTTTACTGCTTGCTCAATATACAGATTGAATAACATCGGGGAGAGGCTACAACCCTGTCTCACTCCCTTCCCAATCGCTGCTTCCCTTTCATGCCCCTCGACTCTTATAACTGCCATCTGGTTTCTGTACAAATTGTAAATAGCCTTTCGCTCCCTGTATTTTACCCTTGCCACCTTCAGAATTTGAAAGAGAGTATTCCAGTTAACATTGTCAAAAGCTTTCTCTAAGTCTACAAATGCTAGAAACTTAGGTTTGCCTTTTCTTAATATTTCTTCTAAGATAAGTCGTAAGGTTAGTATTGCCTCACGTGTTCCAACATTTCTACGGAATCCAAACTGATCTTCCCCGAGGTCCGCTTCTACCAGTTTTTCCATTCGTCTGTAAAGAATTCGCGTTAGTATTTTGCAGCTGTGACTTATTAAACTGATAGTTTGGTAATTTTCACATCTGTCAACACCTGCTTTCTTTGGGATTGGAATTATTATATTCTTCTTGAAGTCTGAGGGTATTTCGCCTGTCTCATACATCTTGCTCACCAGATGGTATAGTTTTGTCAGGACTGGCTCTCCCACGGCCGTCAGTAGTTCCAATGGAATATTGTCTACTCCGGGGGCCTTGTTTCGACTCAGGTCTTTCAGTGCTCTGTCAAACTCTTCACGCAGTATCATATCTCCCATTTCATCTTCATCTACATCCTCTTCCATTTCCATAATATTGTCCTCAAGTACATCGCCCTTGTATAGATCCTCTATATACTCCTTCCACCTTTCTGCTTTCCCTTCTTTGCTTAGAACTGGGTTTCCATCTGAGCTCTTGATATTCATACAAGTGGTTCTCTTCTCTCCAAAGGTCTCTTTAATTTTTCTGTAGGCAGTATCTATCTTACCCCTAGAGAGACAAGCCTCTACATCCTTACATTTGTCCTCTAGCCATCCATGCTTAGCCATTTTGCACTTCCTGTCGATCTCATTTTTGAGACGTTTGTATTCCTTTTTGCCTGCTTCATTTACTGCATTTTTATATTTTCTCCTTTCATCAATTAAATTCAATATTTCTTCTGTTACCCAAGGATTTCTACTAGCCCTCATCTTTTTACCTACTTGATCGTCTGCTGCCTTCACTACTTCATCCCTCAGAGCTACCCATTCTTCTTCTACTGTATTTCTTTCCCCCATTCCTGTCAATTGTTCCCTTATGCTCTCCCTGAAACTCTCTACAACCTCTGGTTTAGTCAGTTTATCCAGGTCCCATCTCCTTAAATTCCCACCTTTTTGCAGCTTCTTCAGTTTCAATCTGCAGTTCATAACCAATAGATTGTGGTCAGAATCCACATCTGCCCCTGGAAATGTCCTACAATTTAAAACCTGGCTCCTAAATCTCTGTCTTACCATTATATAATCTATCTGATACCTTTTAGTATCTCCAGGATTCTTCCATGTATACAACCTTCTTTTATGATTCTTGAACCAAGTGTTAGCTATGATTAAGTTATCCTCTGTGCAAAATTCTACCAGACGGCTTCCTCTTTCATTTCTTCCCCCCCAATCCATATTCACCTACTATGTTTCCTTCTCTCCCTTTTCCTACTGACGAATTCCAGTCACCCAAGACTATTAAATTTTCGTCTCCCTTCACTACCTGAATAATTTCTTTTATCTCGTCATACATTTCATCTATTTCTTCATCATCTGCAGAGCTAGTTGGCATATAAACTTGTACTACTGTAGTAGGCATGGGCTTTGTGTCTATCTTGGCCACAATAATGCGTTCACTATGCTGTTTGTAGTAGCTAACCCGCACTCCTATTTTTTGATTCATTATTAAACCTACTCCTGCATTACCCGTATTTGATTTTGTATTTATAACACTGTAATCACCTGACCAAAAGTCTTGTTCCTCCTGCCACCGAACTTCACTAATTCCCACTATATCTAACTTTAACCTATCCATTTCCCTTTTTAGATTTTCTAACCTACCTGCCCGATTAAGGGATCTGACATTCCACGCTTCGATCCGTAGAACGCCAGTTTTCTTTTTCCTGATAACGACGTCCTCTTGAGTAGTCCCCGCCCGGAGATCCGAATGGGGGACTATTTTACCTCCGGAATATTTTACCCAAGAGGACGCCATCATCATTTAATCATACAGTAGAGCTGCATGTCCTCGGGAAAAATTACGGCTGTAGTTTCTCCTTGCTTTCAGCCGTTCGCAGTACCAGCACAGCAAGGCCGTTTTGGTTAATATTACAAGGCCAGATCAGTCAATCATCCAGACTGTTGCCCCTGCAACTACTGAAAGGCTGCTGCCCCTTTTCAGGAACCACATGTTTGTCTGGCGTCTCAACAGATACCCCTCCGTTGTGATTGCACCTACGGTACGGCCATCTGTATCGCTGAGGCACGCAAGCCTCCCCACCAACGACAAGGTCCATGGTTCATGGGGGAAGCATATATACGAGGGCCGTTCAGAAAGTAACCTCCGGTTGATTTAAAAAAATACACCAAGTTAAATAAAAATATTTTAATATATACATCTTACAACTACATCTTTGCACTATTTTTCTACTTAGTCTCCATAGCGATTGAGGCACTTATCGTATCTCTTCACAAGCTTTGAAATTCCTTCTGCATAAAAATCACCCGCTGGAGCCAGCCTGTGACCGCATCTTTGAGCTCTTCGTCGTCATCAAACCGCTGTGACCCGAGCCATTTCTTCAAATGCATGAAGAGGTGATAATCACTTGGCGCCAGGTCTGGGCTGTAAGGTGGATGGTTGATAACGTCCCACTTGAAGGACTCAAGAAGGGCCGTTGTTCTGCGAGCAGAGTGAGGACGGGCGTTATCGTGCAAAAAAACGATACCGGAAGTCAGCATACCATGGCGTTTGTTCTGTATAGGGCGTCGTAACTTTTTTATTATTTCACAGTACACGTCTTGATTAATGGTCGTACCACGTTCCATGAATTCAACCAACAACACCCCTTTGGCATCCCAAAACATCGTTGCCATCAGTTTTCTGGCAGAAAAATCTTGCGAGGCTTTTCTTGGTTTGGTAGGCGAATTTGAATGTGCCCACATCTTTGATTGTTCTTTTGTCTCAGGGTTCACGTACTTAATCCAGGTTTCGTCACCGGTCACGATTCTGTTTAACAATGGTTCTCCTTCGTCCTCATAACGTGACAGAAAGTCTAATGCAGAGGCCATTCTTTGAGTTTTGTGGTGGTCGGTAAGAATTTTGGGCACCCATCGTGCACAGAACTTACGGTAACCCAATCTTGCTGTCACTATCTCGTACAAGAGAGTCTTAGAAATCTGTGGAAAACCAGTAGACAACTCCGACATTGAGAAACGTCGACTTTCGCGAACTTTTGCATCAACTGTCTGAACGAGTTCGTCAGTCACCAATGATGGTCTACCACTCCTCTCTTCATCATGAACGTTTTCTCGTCCACTTTTAAATAAACGTACCCATTCACAGACAACTCCTTCACTCATAACTCTTGGTCCGTACACGGCACAAAGCTCACGATGAATAGCTGCTGCAGAATATCCTTTGGCTGTAAAAAACCTTATGACAGCACGCACTTCACATTTGGCGGGGTTTTCTATTGCAGCACACATTTCAAACTGCCACAAAAACTAAACTAGCGCAGGTACGACGTTCACTCGACCACGGCTTGATGCCGACTGACCTGTTGAGTGCGTGAACGCACAGATGGCGTCGCTACTCCCCCCACATCCAGCACTGTGACCAATCGGAGGTTACTTTCTGAACCGCCCTCGTATATATATATATATATATATATATATATATATATATATATATATGGTGCTTTGCCTCTCCATTTTCTGCGATCCATTGGTTCCTTCTTAAGGCTGCTGTACCGTCCATCATGTCATCCAGTATCTGGAATCTCTTCCTTCCTCGCTTCCTTTTCCCTTCTACATAACCTTCTAAAACCGTTTTTATCAGTCCGTCATTCTTTCTTAATATATGCCCAATCCAATTTCTTTTTCTTCTCTTTATTACATCTAGTAACTGTCTTTTCTCTCCCACTCTTCTCACAAGGGAACCTCCCCATCGCACCCCTCTCAGATTTAGTTATCAGTTGGCACAGTGGATAGGCCTTGAAAACCGGAACACAGATCAATCGAGAAAACAGGAAGAAGTTGTGTGGAACTATGAAAAAAAAAAGTAAACTGTACAAACTGAGTAGTCCATGCACAACATAGGCAACATGACGGACGCTTTGAGGTTAGGAGCGCCGTCGTTAGTGTGAGCACTTGTTGAGCAATGGTGTCCACCAAATCCTGTAATTCTTTTTCCCCTGTGGCTAGAAGGACCATGTCATCAGCAAATCTCAAGCACCTTACTCTTCTTCATATATATATATATATATATATATATATATATATATATATATATATATATATATATATATATATCAAGCAGGATTTAGAAAAGGTAGATCATGTGCAGAACAGATTCTTAATTTAAAAACAATTTTGAGAGTGAGAGCTATACAAAATAAAAATACAGTAGTTACTTTCGTAGACTTCAAGAAGGCCTACGACCCAGTTGACAGACAAACACTATTCCAGATACGTTATGAATCAGGGATAGATGAAAACACCAGAAGACTTCCAGAATGAGATTTTCACTCTGCAGCGGAGTGTGCGCTGATATGAAACTTCCTGGCAGATTAAAACTGTGTGCCCGACCGAGACTCGAACTCGGGACCTTTGCCTTTCGCGGACAAGTGCTCTACCATCTGAGCTACCGAAGCACGACTCACGCCCGGTACTCACAGCTTTACTTCTGCCAGTACCTCGTCTCCTACCTTCCAAACTTTACAGAAGCTCTCCTGCGAAACTTGCAGAACTAGCACTCCTGAAAGAAAGGATACTGCGGAGACATGGCTTAGCCACAGCCTGGGGGATGTTTCAGAATGAGAAGGAGACGAGATACTGGCAGAAGTAAAGCTGTGGGTAACGGGCGTGAGTCGTGCTTCGGTAGCTCAGATGGTAGAGCACTTGCCCGCGAAAGGCAAAAGTCCCGAGTTCGAGTCTCGGTCGGGCACACAGTTTTAATCTGCCAGGAAGTTTCATATCAGCTCACACTCCGCTGCAGAGTGAAAATCTCATTCTGGAAACATCCCCCAGGCTGTGGCTAAGCCATGTCTCCGCAATATCCTTTCTTTCAGGAGTGCTAGTTCTGCAAGTTTCGCAGGAGAGCTTCTGTGAAGTTTGGAAGGTAGGAGACGAGGTACTGGCAGAAGTAAAGCTGTGAGTACCGGGCGTGAGTCGTGCTTCGGTAGCTCAGTTGGTAGAGCACTTGCCCGCGGAAGGCAAAGGTCCCGAGTTCGAGTCTCGGCCGGGCACACAGTTTTAATCTGCCAGGAAGTTTCACCAGAAGACTTGTTGAACAAACGCTCACAGATACAACATCAAGAATTAAGTTTCAAGGCGAAATTTCTGAACAATTCAAAATCAAAACAGGACTTCGACAAGGTGACGGACTGTCCCCAATTCTCTTTAACTTGGTTTTAGATAAAGTAGTAAAAACATGGGAAAACACATTAAAAAACAGAGGCACAAAGGGTATAAGCATGGGCCAAGGAAAGAACAAATTTGAAGTAAAATGTTTAGCCTTTGCGGATGATATGGCATTGATAACTGAAAACCGAACAGACGCAACAGTTATGCTTGATATGTTACACGAGATTGCTGAAAAGACTGGGCTAAAAATATCCTACGAAAAAACCGAGTATATAGAACACAAACATAATACAGAAAAGTTTATGAAAACAAAGTATGGAAAAATTAAAAGAGTTGATAGATTCAAATACCTGGGGGAGTGGATCCAAGCCAATGGACTGGATAACACAACAAATAAAGAAAGAATAAAAAAGTTGGAATTTGCATATAAATTAACACAAAACTACTACAATAAGAAATCAATATCCATACAAGCAAAGATTAAACATTATAATTCAGTTATTAGGACACAAGAAACATATGGATCAGAGTGCCTAACATTGAATAAGAAAGGCGAATTAAGAGAACTAGAAAAAAGAGAGAGAAAAATATTAAGAAAAATTCTAGGTCCTGAGAAAAACAAGGAAAACAGGTGGATTAAAAGGAGAAATGAAGACCTATACAAAAATACAGAAAAGATCACAGATACAATGAGGAAGAGACGGCTAAAATTTTATGGACATTTAAAAAGAATGGAAGAAACACGAATTACAAAGAAAATTTTTAATTACTTAGTAAGCTGAAAAACACCGTAGGATGGATAGAAGCAGTAAAGAAAGACGCCAACAAAATAGGTGCTACAGAAGAAATAATACGTGACAGGAATAACTTTAGGCTACTTATAGAAAACGCAAACTATGAAGAAGATGCGCCAAAACCTCGACCCAAGAGAGTGTGGACAGATGAGCAGAGACGAGCAGTTGGCGAGAAAATGAAGAAGTACTGGGAAGAACGGAAGAAAAAGAAACACCATAAGTCTTAAGTTGTATGCGGTCCATAGCTGTCCAAATTCATAATAAAATATATATACTTACTTACTTATCGCGAATGGACCCAGAAGGATCACGCAAAGCTTTCTGACGTCGTTTCTTCCATACTTCTTTCATTCGTTCTCCATGTTTTCTTTTTCTTTCTTCTGTTCATTTTGTTCCTGGTCTCTTTAGTGCTTCCTTCTCCGACAATACAATCCACTTTTCTACCTTATTTCTAAAAGTTTTTCTATCTTTGACATCTTTAAGTTCAATATTTGCTTTTTGTAAATCTAATTTTACTTGGCTAATCCATGGTGTTGTTGATTTGACTTTTTCTATGTAAGTGAGAATTCTGTTGGTGAGTCGTGTGGGGGGAAGTATAGTGACATGTCCATAAAATTTTAATCTTCGCCTTCTTATGTCTGCTGCCAGGTTTGATATAGTTTCTGTGGTTCTTCTTGATTGTATCCGGTATCCTTCTTCTGTTAATTTTGGACCTAAAATCTTTCTCATAATTTTGCGTTCTTCTTTTAGTGTTTTTTCTAAATCACATTTTGTGTGGAGTGTGAGCGTTTCACTAGCATATAGTGCTGCTGGCTTAATTACTGCGCAGTAGTGTCTGATTTTTGTGTTCGAGGAGATGCATTTTTTATTGTATATTTCATGTGTCATACCATATGCTCTCTTCATTTTCTGTTGTCTGATCTTCTGTGCAACTTTCTCTCCTCCGGTTGGCTCCAAAATTTCACCTAGGTATTTAAAATGTTTTACTCTATTTATTTTTCCATATTTTGTGTTCAAACTGTGTATATGGAATTTATATATATATATATGTATATATATATATATATATATATATATATATATATATATATATATATATAGTAGAAATTTACGACATACTACTCAATGGCCCTTGAATATCCAGTGGCAGATGGGACCCACCTGTATGCTGCGAGGATAGGACAAGGCAGAATTTAACTTCTAATTGTAAAAGCAGAATTTAGCTTCTAATTGTAAACCCCATTTCCAACGTTGTATTCCTCCGATTTATCGAACAGGAGACTACTCTACGTGCCACCAAGGCCGTGTAGCGAATTAAGCGGACCAAAACAGGCAGTACACTGCGACAAGAGCTCACGTATCGTGCAGACGTAGAACAGATAGCGGCTCTGAACATTACAATATTTGCGCAGTGTTTATTGCCTGCACACCTACCTACCGTTTGGAGAACAGACGTGCAAGTGGATTATGAACGTTGCAACAGCAGAAAATATTGAAATGATTCTGATTTACAGAGAATGTTGGAGAAATGTTTGAGGTTGCTGTTGCCTTTTATGCCGAGCGTTTTCCAAAGGAAGCTAACTCTCAAAAATGGTTCAAATGGCTCTGAGCACTATGGGACTCAACTTCTGAGGTCATTAGTCCCCTAGAACTTACAACTAATTAAACCTAACTAACCTAAGGACATCACACACATCCATGCCCGAGGCAGGATTTCAACCTGCGACCGTAGCTGTCTCGCGCTTCCAGACTGCAGCGCCTAGAACCGCACGGCCACTTCCGCCGGCAGCTAGCACTCCTTTGGTCTTTTACAAAATTCTGAAAGCCTTTATGTCTTACGGCGGCGTACAGATCGGCAAAAATAAAGAAGCAAACTTTTTACTGGATTATAGTGATGATGTTTGGTTTGTGGGGCATTCAACTACGCGGTTATCAGCGCCCGTACAAATTCCCAACCTTTGCTCAGTCCAGTCTCACCACTTTCATGAATGATGATGAAATGATGAGGACAACACAAACATCCAGTCATTTCGAGGCAGGTGAAAATCCCTGACCCCGCCGGGAATCGAACCCGGGACCCCGTGCTCAGGAAGCGAGAACGCGACCACGAGCTGCGGACGTGTTTTACAGGCGAAGCTAATGAAATAGTGTATTAGCGGCAGTGCACCACAACCTACGGGTAAGCACCGGGCAATTGCACCGCGATTCCGATATGTCCGTAGCTAGTATTGTCACATAACTGAATTGTCATACGTATCATCCGTTCCACGTGTCATTGCATCAAGAACTTTATGACGCCGATTTCCATAACCGAGTAGTGCTTTTGTTGTGTTGGCAGAAGAGCCAACACCGTGTTACTAGAGGAGGCCGAAATGCACGCGTTTTAGCTCACACAGGCTGGCGTGAGGAGGGAAGAACTATACTGACGTGAGGTCTGGAACATGACAAGGAATTAGAATTCAGAAAGCGGACGTAATTAGTTTCATACTTAACTTTAATCCATTAATGATGAACGTCGCTCTTGACGGTACATGAGTCACAATATTATCTGTTCAGAATAGTAACTGAATATGGCGCCTTGCGAGGTCGTAGCAAATGACGTAGCTGAAGGCTATGCTACTGTCGTCTCTGCAAATGAGAGCGTATGTAGTCAGTGAACCATCGCTAGCAAAGTCGGCTGTACAACTGGGGCGAGTGCTAGGGAGTCTCTCTAGACTAGACCTGCCGTGTGGCGGCGCTCGGTCTGCAATCACTGATAGTGGCGACACGCGGGTCCGACGTATACTAACGGACCGCGGGCGATTTAAAGGCTACCACCTAGCAAGTGTGGTGTCTGGCGGTGACACCACAGTTTTGTGAATGGACACGTCAACAAATGCAGACGACCCCCACGTTCTTTGCAGAGATACTATTTTCCGATTGGTCTATATTCACAAACCAATGTAGTGTAGACCGGCATAACATGCATTACTGGAGTGTAGATATTCCCATCTGGTTACGGTAAGATGACCGTCAACTCCTTGGTCGGTTACCTTATGGTGTGGCATCATGGGGAACAAGTTCATTTATACGTTTTTTATCACCGGCATGTTGAATGGACGCAAATATCGAGTGTTTTTGGAACAGGTATTACCGATACCACTGCAGGTTTTTACCCTGGACGTTTGACAACGTATGTGGTTTCAGCATGATGGTTGTCCAGCCATTGCGCAGTGGCACGGGAGGTATTACAGGTCGGTGGACCGGCAGGGGTGGCCCTATTAATTGGCCCTCTATGTCGCCGGATTTGACATGGCCGAATTTGACATCACCGGATCCGACATGGCTGGATTTGTCGTCGCCAGATTTCTTTCTGTAGGAATATTTAAAAGACACGGCATACCAACAAGTGCCAACAGGCCGTAAATACATCAGAAACGCCTGCGCTGACATTCCCGCAGATATGCTTCCGTCCAGTGTACGGTTATTTCAAAAGGGGATCACTAAATGTATTGAAGTTGTCGGTATTACGTGTGAACACATGCTCTAGTTGGAAAAATAGAGCCGCGTTCGCCTCGAGCCATTGCCACAGTGACGCGTCGAGTTGTCCCCTGTTCGATATGTCGAGGGAATGCAACGTTGCGAATGGCGATTTAAATTGGAAGTTTTGAAATACTGGACTGTCCTGCCCTCGCAGCATGGAGATTTAGTCCCACGTGCCATTGGATATTCAAGGATCATTGAGTAGCGTATCGTAAATTACGATTATGTACCCATTCCTATTCTTCCGGTTATAGCGCCATCTGTGGCGAAACGAAGAAAATGCTTCAGACAAGTCGTATGTAGGTTTAGCCTAGAATCATAATCTGAAGTATAAAAATGGGGCTTCCCATTGTAGATTTAAAAGTCACCCCCCCCCCCCACACACACACACGCACTCTTGCGCGGGGTGGGGTAGCGGGTCGAGTGTGGTGCTGTTGGAGATAAAAAGAAAACTGGAATTATAACTTTTATATCAACCGACAAAGACTACCACCTATTTCATTCCCAGACGTTATTCAACGTAATGACCATACGTAATGACCTCCTTCGTTTTACAGGTTGCAGCCGTAGTGAAAAAGAGACAGTCACGTTTGCTGCAGACATCAATTTATTACACTGTAGCAGTATCGTTTTCATTCACAAATTGCTAATAATACACCAGATTTCCACAAGACAGGAAATAAAAGGTTGCTAGTTATAAATCTTGCAAAATATGCCCCCCACCGACAGTTCCTTAAAATCGAACTCTTCTATATAAAACAGTTTCAAACATCTGATTACAAATGAGTTAATGTGTTAAATATTTTACTGTAAGCTGTGTTAATTTTTTACGTTAAGCGTGTAAAACCTTTATGGTCGAAGAAGCAAAACCCTAGTTATGTTGGTTTTATTAGTTTCTGGTTATTCAACCGTAGACTGATGTAAAAGTCAGAACCGATGTGTATGATGCTTTATCTCCTGAACCATTTGTTGAACAATGATATTATTTTGCAGGTACATTCACTGTTATATGTAGGTACTATCTGCAACTCTATGCAGCTCCATCGCAACGTCGCAGCATTAACGAGTCCGGCAAGACTTGAGATGCACTTAGAATTAGAATTTCTTTTTAACCGTCTTTTTTCCATGTTTGCTGGGGGAAAGTGTATGCTGTATACTTGAGGTACTTCAGGTATTACAATAACTGCTATGATTGTGAATAATGAAAATTAAAATGATAATCGAATATTAAATGTCATCGACTCTTACGGCTAATTTAACTGTGAAACTGTAAAGTTGCGTGAATGAATACCTGATGAAACAATGCCCACGTTAGATCTGCAGCTGATGTAAGTTGGATAGAAAAAATGAAAAAAATTTATTCTTATGTGTGGTGTCTGTTCTTTCGGGCAGACACCACACATATAATTATATCCTCCATGACGGCCCGGATTTCCCCGCTTATTGGCGAATGGTCACCTTAACAACTTCGGCTATCCGAGAACACTTCCTATCCAACCCATATTCCCATACGTCGCAAACTACCTAGGTAGTGTCCCATCCTCATTGCTCGCAGCTCCACATGATCCAAGTCGTTCCGAATTCCCCTATAATCGTACAATGACGAAACTTCCTCTTAGGTAAGAGTATCGTCAGGAATCAATTTCATACTACGGTATCTAATAAAGCTTGTATGTTTCTTGAGGACAGAAAAGGTCGTAGGTGGTGGGTTGGGTTGGAAAATCCAGTGAACTTATTCGGCAGACCTCAAGCAACACAAGCTTTGAGGCAAGTTCAGAGAAAAGTTTTCAGAGATCTTCAAGATCAAAACCGGAGTCAGCCAGTGTGACGGACTCTCCCTTTCGCTGCTTCACTGTGTACTGGGTAAGGTGACCAGGGAATGGCGATGAGAAATGAAAGGATTGGGTTGAATACGGCTGGGGTGCAAGATAAAAGGAATACAGACAGATTGTCTGGCATTCGCAGACGTTATTATGTTGCTGTGGGAACCATTAAAAGAGGCATTTAACCAAAGCACGGAACTATATAGACAAGTGGATAAGGCAGACTTATAATTCTCTGTCAAAAAGACACTATATGAAAAACGTCAAGGCAGCTCCTAATTGGATGATAATAGAAGGTGACAAAATTCAGAAGTTGGAGAGATTTAAATGGCTAGGAGAATGGATAGAAACTGTTCTTGACAGATAAAGAAGCAACGGGAGCACGACCAAACAAAATGAACGTATCATACAAACTTACAATGAACTTCTACAACAGGAAGAAACGTTCGATCCATGCAAAACTGAGACGTTACCAGACGACGATCAGCTCTGAGATCTTATACTTCCCAAAAACTCTGGACCTAGGAAGAACTGGAGTATTCAAGAGAGTAGAACTTGTGAAATGAGAGATTTTAGGGAGAATATTGCCTTGATATACAGGAGACGGTAAATTCAGTCTATAGTACGTTTCCAGGACCAAATTAGCCCCAGGGGACGGAAGAACGAAGAAGTTTACAAAGTATTATGAAGAAAGAATATTGGACAAGTATAAGGGCCAGAAAATATGAAACTGCTTCGAATTAATGTGACTCTGAGCTGTACAATACGAAAAGAAGAAGAAGAAGAAGAAGAGGTCCTTCTACGCTTCCTTGAAAGACACTCTTTTATTTTTTATTCTGTTGAACATTCGAAGATTCATTCATATTGCTGTCAAAATTCTCCTTGTCATCACAATCTTCGTTATTAGTAACAAAGTTGAATCATACACTTTTCGGAACTGTAAGAAGACGGACTACGTGTTCAGCTATACTGTTTGCAAGAAATCGTATGTGAATACAGCGAACTGCGTTTCCATCATTGTTTATCACTTAAACCATGATGGTTTTGTGGGAGAAGTTTCTTTTCCTCCAGAAATATCACATTAATACAGCAACTTCGTTTCCATCATTGTTTATCACCTAACCCATAGCCGGCCGGATGTGGCCGAGCGGTTCTAGGCGCTACAGTCTGGAACCACACGACAGCTACGGTCGCAGGTTCGAATCCTGCCTCGGGCATGGATGTGTGTGATGTCCTTAGGTTAGTTAGGTTTAAGTAGTTCTAAGTTCTAGGGGACTGATGACCTCAGCAGATTTGAACCATTTTGAACCTAACCCATACTGATTTTCTGAGAGAAATTTGTTTCCTCCAGGAATTTCACATTTTTCACATTTAATGCAAGCACTAAGGTCCTGCGTGAGCGTTCTGCTCTGTAATTCTGTCCATCCATGACCTGCGATACTCGTATTTTCCAGTCACATGGGAGTATTCGTTGCGCAAGGGATTCCCTGTAAGTGTAGAGCTCAAATTATATTGGGGTATTTATTTCAGTATCTCTCATTCATGGCTGTGTGTAGTGATTAAACATCAGAATAGTGATATCCTCAGTTTTGAAATCATATTTAAATGCGGAACTTAATATTTTTTCTTTCTGGCTTTTGTCTTCAGTTTCAGCATAATTAATGAAAGGCTGGATGAAGGGGTTGTACAGTTAATTGACTTCACACATGGACAGAATTTCCTGGGATTTTCTGTTAGTTCTTTCGTTTCAGATGGACACCCCTTGAAGAAGGAAATACACGCCCTGGTTTAGTCAGCCATTTTTTTGCGTGCAAACTACGCACAATCTGAAGATACTTGATGTACGTTTTTCCCTATGGAATCGTTCAACAGTGTGGTACGTTTGACATAGCAAAACGGGCCCTTCTTCATGCTACGTAATAATCATTTCAGAATTGGGACACAATTGTTACACTTTCGGCTTATAACAGCCGCCAGCTTCCCTCCGTCCGCTCAACGGTCCAGAAGACTGGCTGCCAGTGTATCACAGTCATTATTTCGTTTTAATCCCGGCGCTTATCGAAGGGAGGATTGGTTCCAGTGTATTAGTGATTCGAAGCGCCATTGTGGGGCGCTTCCCATTGTCGGCCAAGATAAACTCGGGCTGTCCTTTGTTCGTCAGTGCGCCAGCTGGCGGGCTGCTGCGCCTTATTGCGATATTGGAGCGATGGCAGACCAGCATGCGCCAGTGGCCAATGAGCAATAAACCAGTGGCCATCCAACTCTTGGAGTCACACTTTTCCGACTCACACGGATGTGCGATTAGAGATTTTGAACAAGCAAGCAGAATAGCAGTCTCTTTCATTTGGTTTTTCTTCTCCGAAAAAAATACGTTCTAAAAACATGGGTTTGGAAAAACTTATTTTCAATGTTAGAATTCTTCTTTTCAGGCTCTTCATAGACCATTAATAATGAAAACCACACAGGATCAGAATGTACCAGTAGGAGGGTGGTTTGGTAAATTTGTAAAAAAGTGAGAAGAAATGTTTCTTTCGTAAACATCACCTTATTTTTCGACATAGTCTCCTTAGAGGGATGTACATTTGGTCCAACAATCCTCCAGCGTTTTCATCCCAGCAGAAAAATAGGTCTGTCAAATTCTGCAAAATTCTCGTTGACTGCTACTATCAATTCCTGATTTGATGAAAATTTTTCGCAGAAAGCAAAAGCTTCAAGTTATGGAACGGGAATAAGTCTCTTGGGGCTAAGTCTGACAATAGGATAGACGAGGAACCAGTTCGAAGCCCAATTCATGCACTATCGTCATTGTCGTCTCTGATGTGTGGGATGGTGCATTACACTGATGAAGAGCACCTTTTTACGCGCCTACCTTGGTATTTTTTCAGCCAACCCAAGTTCCAAAAGATCCGACAATGAACCATAATAGGGTCCAAAATATGGTTCTACCTTTTTCTAAGTAATCTATGAGGACTATTCCTTGGATATCCCAAACACCAGTGGCCGTCATCCTGCAAGCTCATAAACTTTGCTTCTTCAATACCTTTGTTTATTGTTTTGAGTGACGATTTGACTCTGGTATGTAATGATGGATCCAGGTTTCATCAACAGTCACATATCGGCGCTAGAATTCTTGGGCATTGCGATTAAACATCGCCAGACATTGTGTTCAAATGTGCAGGATTCCTGTGACTGTGAGCAATCACGGCACCCAGCTCGCACACAGCTTCTATATAGCCGGCGGCCGCTGTGGCCGAGCGGTTCTAGGCGCTTCAGTCCGAACCGCGAACCCGCAAGGTACCACTCTACTGGTCGACGTCGGTGCCAGCGTCTTGCTTCATCAATAATCTTCCCTTCATTCAAGTACTGCATCCCGCGGAGTGCATCCTTCATTGGGCCAAACAGATGGAAGTCTCAAGACGCGAGATTCAGGCTCTGGCGTGTATGACGAAGAATAGTCTGATGAAATTGTGTGAGCTTCACTCACATGCGCAGACCAACAGAGGTGTCCAGTTGACAGCGAGGTGATTTACTGTGATCCGTCGATCTCCTCGAATGAGAGTGTCCGCACGTTCCAACATTCTTGCGTGAGTCACAGCTATGTGCGGCCGGCCGGCACGCAGCAGATCGGACAGGTTGGCGCGACTTTTTTGCGGTAATGACATGTCTCACCCAACGACTCACCGTGCTTTTCTCACTGCTTGGTCTCCGTAGACATCTCGTAAGTGCCTATGAATACTTGCGATGCTGTGGTTTTCCGCCAAAAGAAATTCAATGACAGCTGTCTGCAGCCATTTTGAAGACTACGTGCAGAGGCGCCACGTATAGGAACTTCATGAGACTCTACGGGCTCAAGCGGTAATATTCCACGATATCCCACAATAAGTTCCCATTTTTTTCAACAGAAATTAACCGAGAGATAAAAGATGTTGTATTACTTACTGAACGCCCCACGCAGTTTCTTAGGCCGCCGCAAGAGCGATTGTCACTCAAAGATATTGTAGTACGCATTCCCCAGGCGAGAACAGCTGTGAGGCGTGCGACTTGAGACATGGGTAGGGAGCTGCCAACACGCGAGTTGTGCATCGTGAGCTCTGCGGCCACCCCGGTCGCTGTGAAAACAAGCTCAGCCAGGCGCGGCCGCGTCGACCTCCCGACAAAAGGCCAGCACCCATCCCGCCCCATCCACACGCGCACAAATAAGCCCCTGCCCCTACAAATACCCTCGCCGCCAGCGGAGAGGGGCGGTGCCCGGATTTAAACGCAAATCTAGCCACGCACCTAGAGCGCGCCCGGCGGGGCGCCCGTCCCACCGTGTTTGCTTAGCCGGCATCCGGCCCACCCAGACTCCCTCGTTTGTCTTTTGTTGCGGTATCAATAGACACAAAAACACTAACCCGCTGTCGGGGAGGCTCAAGAACTCCCCCGATCAATGCCCTGCAAAACTTCAAAGCAGTTTAAAATCATTTGTTTGACTGGCGCCAATGAAAGACTATTCCAGTTTCCCTTCAAAGAGACCGTTTAGCAAGTTCTCCGGCGTCACTGGGAATGATCACCCATCGTTTACAAGTGAACCGTTGCTCGAATTCAGAAATAACTGGAACGATGTAGTTCGTTAACAATACCAGATAAAGATGAAACTTAGTACATTCATGGTCTAATCCCAATGTGCGATGCGACACATTACTTCATTTTCAGAGTATTTACTCAAACGGCATATTATTTCATTTTCAGGATATTTACTCATTAAGTACATTCTAAAACAAGACAGAAAAGCGACACACCAAAAGTAATTATGCGCATGGGACAGAACTTAACAGACGATTACAATTTTAAAAAATTTGGACGATTTATTCAAGAGAACTAGCTTTACAAATTGAGCACGTGAATAACGTGTTGGTCCACCTCTGACCCTTATCCAAGCAGTTATTCGTCTTCGTACTGAGTGACAATTGTTGTATGTGCTCCTGGGGGATATCGTCCCAGATTCTGTCCAATTTGTGCGTTACATCGTCAAACTCCTGAGATGTATGTTAAAAATTCTCTTCTATGTCTGTTAAAAGCCACAACTAATTTTTCTCAGGGCACTATCACCAGAAATATCAAACGTATTCCAACGTGAAGAAATCCGTCTTACTCACGATGGGTGAAAAAAAATCTTTCTTTAATGTTATGCTCTTGATATTCATACAAGTCGTTCTCTTATCTCCAAAGGTCTCTTTAATTTTCCTGTAGGCGGTATCTATCTTACCCCTAGTGAGATAGGCCTCTACATCCTTACATTTGTCCTCTAGCCATCCCTGCTTAGCCATTTTGCACTTCCTGTCGATCTCATTTTTGAGACGTTTGTATTCCTTTTTGCCTGTTTCACTTACTGCATTTTTATATTTTCTTCTTTCATCAATTAAATTCAATATTTCTTCTGTTACCCAAGGATTTCTACTAGCCCTCGTCTTTTTACCTACTTGATCCTCTGCTGTCTTCACTACTTCATCCCTCAAAGCTACCCATTCTTCTTCTACTGTATTTATTTCCCCCATTCCTGTCAATTGCTCCCTTATGCTCTCCCTGAATCTCTGTACAACCTCTGGTTCTTTTAGTTTATCCAAGTCCCATCTCCTTAAATTCCCACCTTTTTGCAGTTTCTTCAGTTTTAATCTACAGGTCATAACCAATAGGTTGTGGTCAGAGTCCACATCTGCCCCTGGAAATGTCTTACAATTTAAAACCTGGTTCCTAAATCTCTGTCTTACCATTATATAATCTATCTGATACCTTTTAGTATCTCCAGGGTTCTTCCATGTATACAACCTTCTTTCATGATTCTTGAACCAAGTGTTAGCTATGATTATGTTGTGCTCTGTGCAAAATTCTACCAGGCGGCTTCCTCTTTCATTTCTGTCCCCCAATCCAAATTCACCTACTATGTTTCCTTCTCTCCCTTTTCCTACACTCGAATTCCTGTCACCCATGACTACTAAATTTTCGTCTCCCTTCACAATATGAATAATTTCTTTTATTTCATCATACATTTCTTCAATTTCTTCGTCATCTGCAGAGCTAGTTGGCATATAAACTTGTACTACTGTAGTAGGTGTGGGCTTCGTATCTATCGTGGCCACAATAATGCGTTCACTATGCTGTTTGTAGTAGCTTACCCGCATTCCTATTTTCCTATTCATTATTAAACCTACTCCTGCATTACCCCTATTTGACTTTGTGTTTACAACCCTGTAGTCACCTGACCAGAAGTCTTGTTCCTCCTGCCACCGAACTTCACTAATTCCCACTATATCTAACTTCAACCTATCCATTTCCCTTTTTAAATTTTCTAACCTACCTGCCCGATTAAGGGATCTGACATTCCACGCTCCGATCCGTAAAACGCCAGTTTTCTTTCTCCTGATAACGACATCCTCTTGAGTAGTCCCCGACCGGAGATCCGAATGGGGGACTATTTTTACCTCCGGAATATTTTACCCAAGAGGACGCCATCATCATGTAATCATACAGTAAAGCTGCATGCCCTCGGGAAAAATTACGGCTGTAGTTTCCCCTTGCTTTCAGCCGTTCGCAGTACAAGCACAGCAAGGCCGTTTTGGTTATTGTTACAAGGCCAGATCAGTCAATCATCCAGACTGTTGCCCTTGCAACTACTGAAAAGGCTGCTGCCGCTCTTCAGGAACCACACGTTTGTCTGGCCTCTCAACAGATACCCCTCCGTTGTGGTTGCACCTACGGTACGGCTATCTGTATCGCTGAGGCACGCAAGCCTCCCCACCAACGGCAAGGTCCATGGTTCATGGGGGGGAACTTGCTAGGTGGTAGCTTTAAATCGGCCGCGGTCCATTAGTACATGTCGGACCCGCGTGTCGCCACTGTCAGTGATCGCAGACCGAGCGCCACCACAAGGCAAGTCTCGAGATACGGACTAGCACTCGCCCCAGTTGTACGGACGACTTTGCTAGCGACTACACGGACAAAGCATCGCTCATTAGCCGAGCAGCTAGTTAGAATAGCCTTCAGCTAAGTCAATGGCTACGACCTAGCAAGGCGCCATTAGTTGTTTATTGCCTGAATCTACAGAGTCTCACTTGTAACGTCAATAGCGATGTACAACAAGGATGGATTAAAGTTAAGTATTCCAGCAGCTACGTACTTTTCTTTATAGCATTCATTACGTATCCTGTTTCAGACGTATCTCTAGCCTGCGTGTGTTAACGCGTGCCTTTCGGCTACTTCAGAGTGGCGTGGCTGTTAACCTACGCCACAACAGACACAAGTTCAAATATGGTTCAAATGGCTCTGAGCACTATGCGACTTAACTTCTGAGGTCATCAGTCGCCTAGAACTGAGAACTAATTAAACCTAACTAAACTATGGACATCACACACATCCATGCCCGAGGCAGGATTCAAACCTGCGAACGTAGCGGTCGCTCGGTGCCAGACTGCAGCGCCTAGAACCGCACGGCCACTCCGACCGGCGTATGACACAAGTGACACCCAATCACCTGACCACGTTCGAAGTCCGTGAGTTCCGCGGAAAACCCCATTCAGCTCTCTCACGATGTCTAATGACTACAGAGGTCGCTGATATGGAGCACCTGGCAGCAGATGGCAGCACAATGCACCTAATATGGAAAACGTATATTTTTTTGAAGGTCCGGATACTTTGATCACATAGTGTATTATTCTGATCACACGCTTTTTTGCAATGAATATTTGTTCTCTTAATGATGTATTACCCCAAAATATGATGCCATATGAAAGCAGTGAATGAAAAGAGGCGTAGTAGGCTAATTTACAGACGTTTATCACCAAAATTTGCAATAACCCTAATAGCATAAATAGCTGAACCTAACCGTTTCAGCAGATCAACCATGTGTTTCTTCGAATTCAATTTCTCATCAATGCACACACCCAGAAATTTTGAATATTCTGCCGTAGTAACAGACTTCTATTCATAGTCTATATTTTTCAATGGTGTTATGCCATTTACTGTACAGAATAACAGATACTGTGTTTTCTCAAAATTTAGTGAGAGTCTGTTTCCAGAGAACCACTTAACAATTTTATGAAAGGCGTTATTTACAGTTTCCTCAGCTGATTCTTGTTTGTTGGGTGTGATTACTACTCTTGTCTTTTGGCATTTGCTAAGAGACGTGGAAGTTGTGTAAAAAACGACGCCATTGGATTGTTAATGATTGGAAACGCGTGATTTGGAGTCGTGAATCACGCTACACCCTATACCCAAGGAAGGGTTTGGCTTTGGCGAAAGCTGGAGAACATTTACCGACTATCGTGCATGGTGCCACTAGTGAAGTACGGAATGACTGTGTAACGATATGCGGGTGTCTTTCGTGGTTAGGGTTTCGTTCCCTTATTGCATATAGGAAAACACTAATTTTGGAAGAATATGAACACATTTTACAGCGTCGTGTATTCCCAGTAGTAGAGGAACAGTTTGGAAACATTGAGTGTATCAGCATGACAATGCACCCTGTGACAAAGCAGCATCTGAGAGACAATGGTTTGTTGACGTTAACATTCCTGAAATGAACTGGCGTGTGCAGAGTGCCCAGTGGAACACGTTTGGCGTGAGTCAGGACGTTGTCTTCATTCCGGACCCCAACGCCCAGCATCACTACCTCCTCCGGTTTTGGGTCTAGAAGCAGAATGGCTTGCCATTTCTCCACAGACACTCAGACACCTCATTGCAAGTATCCCCAGCAGAGTTCAAGCCGTCATAAAGACGAAGGGTAAACCCACCCAATATTAAAGTCCACAAATAGGTGTCCGGATACTCTTAAACTGTAAGCTGCCTGAAGGCGCATACAACCTTTTTTTCTTTTTTTTTACCTTACCTTACCTTGATCAACGTACGAATTAAAGTAGAATCTTAGCCACTCGAAGGACGTAAGTTCTTATGAGCAACATATTTTTCTAAACAAAAGTAAATAAAAGTTATATAAATCCAGTATTACACTAAAATAATCTTTCCTCCAAATTTTAAAGTAAAAATTTAAAAATGACGCGATGCAGAAGTAATTGAAATTTGTCTGAGCAGACTATAGTGTGGAAGAACACAAAAAGAAAAATTTGTCGGTGTGTCCATTTTCCGCAACAGTATATAAATATTCGTTTTATTATTTCATTGTACATATAGTAGTACAATATTTTATTTTATCTCTTTTGTGGTTGAGGCATCTTCAGTTGAGTTTTCAGTTACTCGTCCGTTCTGTCAAATTCAGCGTTTCCTCTCAACTAAGTTAGAAAGAGCATTTCATTTATAAGGCGATAGGCGTGAGGAAAGTAAATAAATTTTATATTGCAGCAAGAAAGAGCCGCTAGAAGTTATGAAACGAATACTTAAAACAAGTTTTATCATAGAGACAGAATGCTAGAGACACATGATTACAAAGGAGACGTTGGTAGTTCCGTCTGTGGCCGGATGAGGCCAGTGGCCTTTTAATATGTAAATAGTAATGGGAGAAATGCGTAAGTGTTGATGGGTTGGACAACTGGAAACAGTTTGGTATGAAGTTATCCGCAATAATACGAAGCATGCTGACGGAGAAGGGTACAAATCGTCGTTCTGCCATTTGGAATAAAACTTTTCCTCAGTTACTTAAAGTGAACGCCGCAGTGGTTCATTTGAAAAGGGTGTGACTGATTTCCTGCTCTATTACTGTTATGGCTGAATTTTTTTCTATGTCTATGTGACTGCATCGTAAACGAGATGGTAAATCTCAATCTTTTTCCCTTTTGTTTAATCATGCATAACACACATATCTCTGTGGTAGGAACCTGTAAATGCGTTCTCAAAATGGTTCAAATGGCTCTGAGCACTATGGGACTTAACAGCTGTGGTCATCAGTCCCCTAGAACTTAGAACTACTTAAACTTAACTAACCTAAGGACATCACACACATCCATGCCCGAGGCAGGATTCGAACCTGCGACCGTAGCAATCGCGCGGTTCCGGACTGCGCGCCTAGAACCGCGAGACCACCGCGGCCGGCAAATGCGTTCTATGACGAAAAGAAAGAAAGACGCACCAGGATGGAAGTATCCCAATGAGACGTGTAGCGTTGCTCTTGTGGGGCAAAAAAGAAAAAGAATTGTTATTTTATTTTTTTTTTAATGTCGAAAAAGTGAATATTTTGGTGGGCCACTTGGCAACAGAATCAGGGACTGATTACACTATTATAATAACATACGTTGAGCATTAAATACCTGAATAAGAGAAACATTATCATTTCTGTGCATTTTTATATTCGCGATGTCGTCATACCCGGAACAGCACTAAGGGACAAGAAGATTTATAGACTTTAAAAGAAATGCAACAGTACACAATTAAAAAAAAGTTGGTTCAGAAATAATAGGAAAACGATAATGTTCCTTCTGCCTCATGCTGCGTTCGACCCATCAGCGTGATCGTAATTTCTGGTGATGAACTAACACAAAAGCCGGCCGCGGTTGTCTAGCGGTTCTCGCGTTGCAGTCCGGAACCGCGGGACTGCTACGGTCGCAGGTTCGAATCCTGCCTCGGGCGTGGGTGTGTGTGATTTCCTTAGGTTAGTTAGGTTTAAGTAGTTCTAAGTTCTAGGGGACTTATGACCTAAGATGTTGAGTCCCATAGTGCTCAGAGCCATTTTTGAACTAACACAAAATAATTATCATTCAAGTAAATGAGGAGGTGGAAATCATCAAGGTTAATTTACTAAAATAAGCACACTTATCTTCAACACATATTTTTTTTAATGCTACGTACCTTTTCATATCAAATTACAATAGATGAGCACTGTGGTTAAACACTTTATACATAACAGTCAAAATGTCCTCTTGATGCTGTCTATTCGTAATTAGTTACAAGAAACTACATCTTTTCTGATTGGAAAAATAACAATTAGCGTATTCACTCAATATTTTCACATGAAATATAAAATACCGTTGCGGAACGCAGCAAGTCCGCTTCCGCCTTTCATGGAATACAAACAGTAAAAGCTGAGGCGCCAAATGCCTCATTTGGCTTGAAACAACAGAATTCTTTTTATATCATTAATCGATACATGTACATAGAGATTTACAGGCACCGCGCAAGAACGGCAAAGATAAAGAATAATAGATTCTGTCACTGCTATGCGATGGCTCATTTCTTTTACTTTACAATTGTTCGCTAACTTTAGGCCATCAGGCGTGTACTATTGAGCGTATATTAATGTTTGTTATGCGAAAATTACTAATATTACAGACGGAAATCAGTACATGTTGTGTGCAGATAAACCAATGGTTACAACTTCAGAAAGATTGGATGATTTATTCAACTGAAAGAGCTTCACAAAGAAAGCAAGTCAGTAACGCGTTGGTCCACCCACGGCCTTGTGCAAGCTGTTATTCGGCTTGGCATTGATTGACGGAGTTGTTGGCTGTCCTCCTGAGGGATATCGTGCCAAGTTTCGTCCAATTTTCGCTTTTGATCGTCATAATCCCGAGCTGGTGGACTGGACGGACCTACCCAAAAGGCTAAAGTTGGGGGGAAGTTCAGGCAACCTAGCAGACCAAGGTAGAGGTAGGCAAGCACGAAGACAAGCAGTAGAAATTCTCGACGTGTGTAGGCAGGCATTATTTTCTTGGAATGTAAGCCCAGGATAGCTTGCCGTGAAGGGCAACAATACGGGGCGTAGACTGTCATCGACGTGCTGCTGTGTTGTAAGAGTGTCGCGGATGACAACCAAAGGAGTCCTGCTTTGAAAAGAAATGGCACCCCATACCATCACTCCTGGTTTTCGGGCCGTATGACGGGCGACGGTCAGATTGGAATCCCACGGCTGTCGGAGGCATCTCCAGGCACGTCTGCGACCTTGAATCTCATTGACTGAAGCAGAATTGTCTTCAGTGATGAACCCCGCTTCGAAATGAGCCCAGATGATCAGCAGAGACGTGTCTGCAGACGTCCCACACCGCGGAAGGATACAACCTATCGCCCGCCATATGGCGCGACAGCCAGGACTGATGGTCTGGGTGCGTAATAGGACCTATTTCGTTGTCATCAGCGGCACCCTTACAACACAGCGGTACGTCAAAGATATTCTACGTGCTGTTCTGTTGACCTTCATGGTAAGCCATCCTGGGCTTAAATTTCAGCAAGACAACGCCCGCCCACACACGGTGAGAGTTTCTATTGCATGTCTTCGTGCTTGCCAAACCATACCTTGGCCAACAAAGTCGCCGGAACTTTCGACGATGGAAAACGTCTGGAGTAAGGCCTTCCTACCAGTTTGGAATTCTGACGATCTGAAGAGCCATTTCGGCAGTATTTGGCACGATATCCCTCAGAAGGACATCCAGCAGAAATAACTGATGGCATAAAAGCCAGAGGTGGACCAGCGTGTTATTAAATTGCTCAATTTGTGAAACTCTTCATTTTCAATAAATCGTCCATTTTTTTCTAAAACTGTAATCATTTAGCCGGCCGTGATGGCCGAGCGGTTCTAGGCGCTTCAGTCTGGAACCGCGCGACCGTTACGGTTGCAGGTTCGAATCCTGCCTCGGGCATGGATATGTGTGGTGTCGTTAGGTTAGTTAAGTTTAAGTAGTTGTAAGTTCTAGGGGACTGATGACCTCAGATGTTAAGTCCCATAGTGCTCAGAGCCATTTGATTTGTAATCGTTTGTTTGTCTGCCAACATACATCACAGCTACCGATTTCCGTCCCATTCGGATAATTCCTGACTGATGCATCGTTTTTTTTTTTCCTTAGAGAGTAAATTGTATAAGATTAATGGTTTATGCTCTTGTCCATATTAGAATTCGCGTGAAGTTATTCACCATCTATCAAACGTTTGGACGAAAGCTGTATACAAGGCAATTCTTGTCATTTTCGTCGGAGACCCCTTTATCTATAAGTTGCAAATGTTACTGATATAGCACGGAGAAGTAGTGGGTCTAGTGTAGCAGGGGATACAACCCGTCGGCTTTGAACAATGACGTCATTCCTTAGTCGTAGATAGTAATGTCTTCACTTCGAGGCATAGATAATAAAGCAGTTCTGTGTTCTAATAAGCGCTATCATTAAAATAATTGAATGTGAATCTAAAAGCGATCGTTTATCTATATTTCACTATTTTACCATATTTCACTTTCTTATTCCACCAATATGCTTCAGTAGCTGATAAGTGTTTTTTGGCTTATTAAAAAAAAATCTCACGAGATAGAATAAACTGATCCTAAGATACAGATGCTTCAGTAGCTGATAAGTGTTTTTTGGCTTTTAAAAAAAAAATCTCACGAGATAGAATAAACTGATCCTACTTCATTAAGCAATCAATAAAAAACTAAACTAAAACATAACAGCTTTTTTTTAAAAAGCCAAAAAACACTTATCAGCTACTGAAGGGAGCTACAACACTAAGAAGAATCGCTTCTCGGCTTTTGACAAGATCAATGTTTATCTCTCTCGCATTCCTTTGTTTCTCAACATTCTCCTCAGCTCTTTCATCTTTGTAATACATGCTCTCTGGCGACTTGTGACGTCATTGTTCAAAGCCGACGGGTTGTATCCCCTGCTACACTAGACCCGAAGTAGTCAGAGTGCCACTAAATTCACTCAAGCTTCGCGAGAGAAGTAATTGCTTTTAAGTCTCCGAATTCAAAATAAGTGACCTAATCTCGATTTCTCTGTCCCTGTGCGGCTGCAAAATAATTTTATCTCTTTAGCTTTGGCTAGGTATCAATGTTTTGTTATGTTAGAGCTGAATCGTTGTGCTTTTTATGAAACAATAATGTATCTCAAGAATGGACCATGGTGTCCTTAAGGCCAACTGTATTCCGTTACCTAGCAACGATCATACGATAGAAGTCGCAAATGAAATTCACTGCTCCGATAATTTTGATTTATGTGGGTTAATTAAGAGACGTGAAGTGCATCTCTAGTTCATTTCTGGCCTCGGCACCCCAGCAGCCGATTATAATGTATGGTGGACTGTACGGCGAAGGAGGAAGCCTTGGTCATAAGTGGACCAACGCACTTTCTGAAGTCGCTGACGATATCGTACAAACTGTAAGTACGCTCAACGATGAGGTAGTGGAATATGTTGCAGTAGGCCTTGAGACTCTAAACGTAGAATATAGCAGAGCCACGAAAAGGTGACGTAGAAATAACTGTAGGTACAGATAAGGACTGACAGAAACGAAACGCCCGCATCTCGTGGTCGTGCGGTAGCGTTCTCGCTTCTCACGCCCGGGTTCCCGGGTTCGATTCCCGGCGGGGTCAGGGATTTTCTCTGCCTCGTGATGGCTGGGTGTTGTGTGCTGTACTTAGGTTAGTTAGGTTTAAGTAGTTCTAAGTTCTAGGGGACTAATGACCATAGATGTTAAGTCCCATAGTGCTCAGAGCCATTTGAACCATTTGAACAGAAACGAAAGAGCAAATAACGGCGCACAAAGAGTAACGCCAAGATAGTATCAGAATGTAATATATACAAGGGATATCAGAATGTAAGGTATACAAGAATGTAATGTATACAAGGGCCTAACGGCGTACTGAATCAGATTTCAGTTACCCTGTGGTGCAAATCAACAGCGGCTGTTGGCGTTGGCGTTCGATACAGTTCCCCACAGTCGTTTAATGAACAAAGTAAGAGCATATGGACTATCAGACCAATTGTGTGATTGGATTGAGGAGTTCCTAGATAACAGGACGCAGCATGTCATTCTCAATGAAGAGAAGTCTTCCGAAGTAAGAGTGATTTCAGGTGTGCCGCAGGGGAGTGTCATAGCACCGTTGCTATTCACAATATACATAAATGACCTTGTGGATGACGTCGGAAGTTCACTGAGGCTTTTTGCGGATGATGCTGTGGTGTATCGAGAGGTTGTAACAATGGAAAATTGTACTGAAATGCAGGAGGATCTGCAGCGAATTGACGCATGGTGCAGGGAATGGCAATTGAATCTCAATGTAGACAAGTGTAATGTGCTGCGAATACACAGAAAGATAGATCCTTTATCATTTAGCTACAAAATAGCAGGTCAGCAACTGGAAGCAGTTAATACCATAAATTATCTGGGAGTACGCATTAGGAGTGATTTAAAATGAAATGATGATATAATGTTGATCGTCGGTAAAGCAGATGCCAGACTGAGATTCATTGGAAGAATCCTAAGGAAATGCAATCCGAAAACAAAGGAAGTAGGTTACAGTACGCTTGTTCGCCCACTGCTTGAATACTGCTCAGCAGTGTGGGATCCGTACCAGGTAGGGTTGATAGAAGATATAGAGAAGATCCAACGGAGAGCAGCACGCTTCGTTACAGGATCATTTAGTAATCGCGAAAGCGTTACGGAGATGATAGATAAACTCCAGTGGAAGACTCTGCAGGAGAGACGCTCAGTAGCTCGGTACGGGCTTTTGTCAAAGTTTCGAGAACATACCTTCACCGAAGAGTCAAGCAGTATATTGCTCCCTCCTACGTATATCTCGCGAAGAGACCATGAGGATAAAATCAGAGAGATTAGAGCCCACACAGAGGCATACCGACAATCCTTCTTTCCACGAACAATACGAGAATGGAATAGATGGGAGAACCGATAGAGGTACTCAAGGTACCCTCCGCCACACACCGTCAGGTGGCTTGCGGAGTATGAATGTAGATGTAGATGTAGATGTAGATATAACAAGCAGCGGTCCGTAATTTGTCTACGTAGCATATTTTAGTGCAGTGACTGAAAGGAAGAATCATATCACGATCCTCTCCCAGTAAAACAATTTCGGAATACGTAGTTAAGTTTCTCGCCTTCTCTGTGTCATTCTCCGTTTCGTCACTGGGTGCCTGGAAAGTTATTTTTTGGCCCGTTTACGGATTTAACATAATATCACACCAAAGTTTCTTAGGATTTTCTCTGAAATCGGTAAATAGAATTTTAGTTTCAAATTTATTGACGCTTCACACATGCCTCTTCTTAACTCAGTATGGCTTTGTTCAGTTTTTGTTTCTCAACAAACTTTTGGCTTCGCTTAAATTTGCAATGTGGTTCTCTTCGCTCTCTAATGCTGCTGTTGTACGGTGATGGGTCTTCCCATCCCTCAGAACTTTACTCGGCACGTGTTTGTCTAAGCCGTATTATACACGCAACAATGTTAGTCTCACAGCGATGAGTTGCTTGTCTGTTTAACTGCGCAAAATAATTCTGGGATAAAGCATTTAGAGGTAATTCGCAGGCACTTCCCACTGATCCCTTGATTCGCCCTGTCTGTAGCTCGTAAGCTGAAAGCTCTCCTAATCTATACGCGTTCGACAGTATGCGCTAGCCGGCCGCTGTGGACAAGCGGTTTTAGGCGCTTCAGTCCTGAACCGCGATGCTGCTACGGTCGCTAGTTCGAATCTTGCCTCGGGCATGGATGTGTGTGATGTCATTAGGTTAGTTAGGTTTAAGTAGTTCTAGGTCTAGGGGACTGATGACCTCAGATGTTAAATCCCATAGTGCTTGGAGCCATTTGAACCATTTGAGTATGCGCTATCTAATAATATCTTCCAAAACGACACGCATTAAAATGAGGTTCTTCCGCGGCTCGTACCTCGGGTTCTATTGGTGAAAGGTACGTAGGGTCAAGTTTTTGTATGGACCATGCACTAGGGACCATTTGTGTGCGCAACAGAAGGATCGTCTTAGTGTCACTATCCTGCAGTACATGGTCAAAATATGAATATACACATTTCTTCTATCTTAGGCAGATGGAGCAAACGGATTTGCTTCTTTTTGCATTAGATGTGGTATACGGTGGGCCTTAAGGGGCTTACGTAGACTCCTTTAGTCCATCGAGGCTTTTGTAGAAAACCCCAAAAAGAATTTTCTTTCACCACTATTTCGTACCAAATCTGAGCCGCGGATTTCGAGACGGGTACGCATAGCAGATGGCTTAAATTCTTAATATATATTCCAAAGATCCTGATCTCGAACAATGTTGAAAATTTTCTTGATATATTTATCCATTTCCGAGATACAGAGCCTCGAAATTACAGTTCATGGGCGGTTCCTTAAAGCACTTGTGCGCCGAACATCCGGTGAGGTGTAATATTAGTTTTGCTTTATTTCAGTTTCACATAAGTAAACTACCAAAATTTTACCCACCTATAAAGTTCGTTTCATATGAGTGTCATGTCCTGCTATGCTAGGAAAATGAAGGGAGCCAGCGAAAAAATGCTTCTGTTTAAAAGACTCTTGACTGCATAATGGCGTACCAGCTTCGTCACTCTACCTTCCTCAGCACCTTTAAAATTTACCCAAAAGTTTTGGCTGCGGACATATTCGTGCTTTTCTGTGCTGAGAGAGGAGGAAGCACTAGTAGCGACAATGAGAAGAAAAGTAATAAATACTGGTATGTAGTAGACAGTGGTCATGTTCTAGAAAAACCGAAGGAGGCAATGACAGTGTGGGAGGAAGAGGGGAATACAGTGGCAGTTGGACACTGTTGATAATGACAGAACAGTGCTAGGAAAAGAGTGAGAGAGAAAATGTCAGTGGGAGAGAAATAAAGAGGAGGAGAAATTAGAAGTGGGTGAGAGCCAGTGATAATGAAGGGTCTATAAGAAGGACAACGAGGAAGAGAGAGAGAGATACAGTGAGACGAGACAGCAGCAGAGGGAATGAATGAATGAGATAGTAGCAGTGTGAGAGACGAAGGCAGTGGTGAAATGAGACGGTGGTAGTAGTAGGACAGAACAAATGAGACCGTGGCTGTTAGACAGAAGACAGTGGCACTCAGAGAGGCACTAAAGATAAAGACAATGAGTGAGTGAGAATGGGCAAGTGGGAGTGGATGGGTATAAGTGACTTACAGCGATGAACTATTGGGGGTGAACGAGTACCTGTTAGGAGAACATGTGGGAATGAGGGGTGAGATGCATATTAAAACGAGCGGGAATATGTTCGCACGCCAAAATTTTAGAGAAACTTTTTAAAGGTGCTGAGAGCCTTTTAAACTTGAGGATATTCGCTTTTTGTGTGCTCTGAAAGGAGCATTTTCCCAATGGTTGCTGTAAAGTACTCGCATCCTTCTGAAACGTCACATCACTGTTGAACCAGAGTCAGGTGGTTTGTAAAGGGACCGAATCACCATACTTCATACTTCAAACAGTTATTTCCACTTATTACTTTGCAATCTTAATTTGTTCTGATCTCACTAGATATTACCCTATCATTTACAGCTATAAACAAGCTTCCACCAGTTGCCTTCAGCCTATCTTTGCGATATACAGTGCCAGACAGAAAACGTGAAGAAGGGGAGGAGGAAACGAAATGAAATTTTACGAGTTGGGAGGGTATGTTACACTACTGGCCATTAAAATTGCTACATCACGAAGATGACGTGCTACAGACGCGAAATTTCACCAAAAGGAAGAAGATGCTGTGATATGCAAAGGATTAACTTTTCAGAGCATTCACACAAAGTTGACGCCGGTGGCGACACCTACAACGTGCTGACATGAGGAAAGTTTCCAATCGATTTCTCATACACAAACAGTAGGTGACCGGCGTTGCCTGGTGAAACGTTGTTGTGATGCCTCGTGTAAGGAGGAGAAACGCGTACCAACACGTTTCCGACTTTGATAAAGGTCGGATTGTAGCCTATAGCGATTGTGATTTATCGTATCGCGACACTGCTGCTCGCGTTATCCGAGATCCAATGACTGCTAGCAGAATATGGAATCGGTGGGTTCAGGAAGGTAATACGGAACGCCGTGCTGGATCCCAACGGCCTCGTATCACTAGTAGTCGAGATGACAGGCATCTTATCCGCATGGCTGTAACGGATCGTGCAGCCACGGCTAATCCCTGAGTCAACAGATGGGGACGTTTGCAAGACAACAACCATCTGCACGAACAGTTAGACGACGTTGGCACCAGCATGGGCTATCAGCTCGGAGACCATGGCTGCGGTTACCCTTGACGCTGCATCACAGACAGGAGCGCCTGCGATGGTGTACTCAACGACGAACGTGGGTGCACGAATGGCAAAACGTCATTTTTCGGATGAATCCAGGTTCTGTTTACAGCATCATGATGGTCGCATCCTTGTTTGATGACATCGCGGTGAACGCACATTGGGAGCGTGTATTCGTCATCGCCATACCGGCGTATCACCCGGCGTGATGATATGGGGTGCCATTGGTTACACGTCTCAGTCACCTCTTGTTCGCATAGGCAGCACTTTGGACAGTGGACGTTACATTTCAGATGTGTTACGACCCGTGGCTCTATCCTTCATTCGATCGCTGCTAAACCCTACATTTCAGCAGAATAAAGCACGACCGCATGTTGCAGGTCCTGTACGGGCCTTTCTGGACACAGAAAATGTTCGACTGCTGCCCTGGCCAGCACATTCTCCAGATCTCTCACCAATTGAAACGTCTGGTCAAAGGTGGCAGAGCAACAGGCTCGTCACAATACGCCAGTGACTACTCTTGATGAACTGTGGTATCGCGTTGAAGCTGCATGTGCAGCTGTACCTGTACACGCCATCCAAGCTCTGTTTGACTCAATGCCCAGGCGTATCAAGGCCGTTATTACGGCCAGAGGTGGTTCTTCTGGGTACTGATTTCTCAGGATGTATGCACCCAAATTGCGTGAAAATGTAATCACATGTCAGTTCTAGTATAATATATTTGTCCAATACATACCTGTTTATCATCTGCATTTCTTCTTGGCGTAGCAATTTTAATGGTCAGTAGTGTATTCATCAAAAATTTATGTTTCCCGGTGAAGGCATCACTCCAGATGCTGGCGTTTGTGGAGTGGTGTCAAAGGTAGTAATCCCATAGACGGCTGCCGACCAGTGGTCCGGTATAACACACAATGTTGCGGGAAGCCATTATTTGTTTTCGTATGGGAGGCACCGATGTGAAGGGGTGCTTGGTGTACAATGCGACGCGACGGCTACGGTCGCAGGTTCGAATCCTGCCTCGGGCATGGATGTGTGTGATGTCCTTAGGTTGGTTAGGTTTAAGTAGTTCTAAGTTCTAGGGAACTGATGACCTCAGATGTTAAGTCCCATAGTGCTCAGAGCCATTTGAACCATTTGTACAATGCGGCGATCCTCCCTTGTGGTGGTCAGTCGTTGTCGACTGCAACCCAGACGACAAGAATGTCTGGCCTCACTTTTCGATGCCGTTCAACATCGGGTGACCGTCATACCCGAATGCTCCACAAATCTGGATAGCGAACGATTCGACCAGCCGGCCGAATAGAGACCCATAATAAGGTTCCTTTCAAACTTCGAAGGACATTTTGCTACCACGTTGTTTTTTGAACTACTTAATAATTTAAATCACAGCCTGGTGGAAAAAATTTATTACGTCTGTGGGGCCCACCCTGAATAACTGTCCGCCCCCGGTAGCTGAGTGGTCAACACGACAGTGAAACCTAAGGGCCCGGGTTCGATTCCCGGCTGGGTCGGAGATTTTCTCCGCTCGGGACTGGGTGTTGTGTTGTTCTAATCGTCGTCATTTCATCCCCATCGTCGCGCAGCAAGTCGCCGAAGTGGCGTCAACTCGAAAGAATTGCACCCGACGAACGGCCTACCCGACTGGAAGTCCTAGTCACACGACATTCTATTTACCCAGAAGAACTGCTGACAATGCTGTCCGACTCGAGTATACGACATCTACGTGTCCTTCTCAGTGATTACATCACATATGACGCTGTTAACGCCTCTTATACTCCTTACCCGACCTGGTAACAATACTAAAAATGAGCAAAGCTTACGCACTGCGGTGACTATTCTAGCTGTCTCAGGGAACTGCAGCTCTGTAATAACTCACATACCCGCCGATGATGCTTATGTGTGTGAAGTTACGATGACATCCGACCAAGTCTTCTGGCTGCTTAACTTTTTTTCAGGAAGTATGGGTTCCAAATGGAATTTAAGATTTCGTTTTATTCGCTTCTTTCATCCAGCTGTCAGTTCCTAGTACTGTGTGAGCGTTGACACTGTTTATAAGCGCGACAAGTTGTAGAACATTTTTCATGGACGCTCCTGCAGTTACTGAATACTGCAGTTTTTCTTCACCTTCGATGAAAGTGCTGTCTAGGGCGATGTAGGCCCGTGAGCAAGCTGAGATCAAGTACGACGCTCCAACTCGTTTGTCAGGCAATTGACAGATAGTGCATAGGATTTCGCCAGAATTTCTACTGATTTTCAGAGGATCAAATTCTTGACTTTTCCATTACATCAACTCGTTTGTCAAGCAGTTGACAAGTAGTGTATAGCACTTAGCCATGGTTTTTACTGATTTTCAGAGGATCAGATTCATGACTTTTCCATCACCTCCTCAGGTAAAATCATGACCTCTGAAAATATGCGTTTTTTAAAGACAAAAACAAATTTTAATGTACCTAAAATCCATTTGAAATGAAAACTGAATGTAGTGACCCTTATATCACTTAAACTGCATGTCAACATGAATAATGTATGACTATGTACGACTTATAGTGTACCATTCTTAAAATGCTACAAAAACGATGAACTCTCACTTAAGATGGGGATGGATATCTTCAGATCCATTTATCTTTACATCAATTAAAATACAAATTGTCTTAAAACACTAATGTATAATTTTCCTTAAGACACTATAACAATTACGGAAGTACAAAATTTATGTCAGATGTTAAATTTCACAGTAAAAGATACAGTTTTTAGGCTTCTTAGCTTAACTTAAAATTTCAACCTCTAAAACTTCCTTTACTTTTTCTATAATCATTCCTTTTTATCTTAGGGCTATTTTCATTTCATTAACTGTTGTTCTTTTTCGAGACTTTTAATTTCTTTAGTGAAGCGATCTCCACACCTAGTATAACTGATTTTGTAATGCCCACGTTCATTTGTTTTTCTCTATTAAGTAAACTGCCCAACGATTGCATTGCATTGTAAACACTTCTTCCTGGAGCTCTAAGTTTCCAACTGAAACTTCTTTGTTAACAGAAAAACCTCTATCAATTGCAGCATGACATCTCTGGTACTGACTTGATGAAGTCATGATTCGCGTTTTGCAGTAAATTCATCAGAAAGTGATCATATTCGTCCTCCTCAGGATTGAATTGTTTCAGTAGTTTCTCAGAACATTCTTACAATTTGAAACATTGTCTTCACCAAGTCAGCTATTGATGGAGTTATATGTTTGACACTGATTCTTCCAATACAATTGTCATTCGAGAATTTCTCAAAAAAGGAAATCTGCATTACCTCAAGTGATAAACTTACGGCACGTTTGATGGTCTTTAATATCAAATGACTTTTCTTACCAATTTTTTGATACTGACTCTGCAAAATACCTGTGCACTCATTTCTGAAAGTTAAGGATATCCTTTCCCGTGATGTTGTTGCTAACAGCAGTAACACTAAATCCAGTATCTACATAAGGACTTGTTTTATGGTTACATGCTATGCTAAAATCAATAGAAAGTAATTTGCATGAATTTATCGCTCTTTCTATAACAATTTTCTTTATGAACTAAGAAACAAAGTTTACTTCAAAGGAAATTTGTCTTCTAAATGATGTTTAATTTGTTCAGAGTTCTGGATTCTGGTGGTCTTGTATCTGATTCAGCGACACACTTCTACAAATGCTATTTTCATTTTCAATGCATCTTGCAGAACAAAAATTGAGAGAAAACTTGTCAAAAACCAGTGATATTTCAGATGGTTGCCCTTCTTCAAAGACAATCCTTCATTAACTACCAGATAGGTATAAGAAATTCATCAACTTTCCAACTGCTTTTATCATGAGTAGCTTTCAAAACTTCATTCACTACATGAAGTGAAGAAGTTCCACAATAAAACATTTCTGGTTGGTTATCTTCTTCAATGATTAGAAATACTTGCAGGTCTTGAAATTCACATTTGGTCCCTCCATTTAAACTTGAATTATATTTTTAGATGACAAATTCAACCTATTCACACCTTCCAGGAAACCTGGCCGTAAATCAGATGATTTGGCAGAATACAAAAACATAGATTTTTAAATTTCTTATAGACACAGACTGATTTTGGTCATCACAGAAACCAACTACCAAATCCATTTGTCTAATTTGGAATTTTTTTTAACATTTAATCATGTGGCACACAAAAGAATTCAGCTTCCCCGACTTTAATATTTAGGAGATTCTGGAAATGAGGGACAAGTTTATAAGTAATTATGTATGACATCTCATCCTTGAGTAGCTGCTTTTTCTTAGCTAAATGCTGTCAGGAAATATAATTTTGAAAATGTCAGTTGGGTTTCTAGAACTTCTTACTAAAGAATGGGACATTACTTTATTCATGGCCCATGTATCAATTTGAAGTGAGTGACGATACTCCGGAAGCGACCTATCGAAAACTATAATCGAAACTTTGTGTTACCTCTGATAGTGTAGTACGTGTACCGATACTGTGATTGCTAAGACTATAGGACAGGCAACTTACAGAGCTGGTAGTATGGAACAAAACAAGAAAAATATGTCTTAGTAAACATGGGCTGTGAAATGCACACCTCGCTGCTGTGATATACGTCTCTTATACTGAACAATGGGGCCCGCCCTCATGTTGCCTACGTCATTTCAAGTACAGCGGAGAAGTTCTGTGGGAAGAGATTTCACATCCTTTATACAGTTTCGATCTTTCTTCAAGTGATTTCCATATTTTTGAAGACCTGAAAAAAGACATTCGTATCCGTCGATTTGCTTCGGACGAGTATGTACACGCCTGGGTAAAATCGTGTTTCTGTACACAAGAGCAAACTTTTCCTATGAAGACATAGACCGTCTTGTCCCATAGTACGATAAAAGTATTAACACTTATGGCGATTGCTTTTGAAATAATAAACAATTTACTTGCTTTTTCCATCCGTCTCGTTTTCTTTGGACTGCGCCTTGTAAAGATTGACAGAAAAAAATCACAACGCCAAAAAATGTTTAATATAGAGTAGTGAAACTTCGGGAATACATTTCTCTAACTAAAATATTTAGGCGATTTACATTGCAAGATCACAGGTTAATGTAAACGTCAGCGAAGCCATTGCAAATGCTTATGAATTAATAACCGGCGAAACCACCAGAATATTGAGTGCAAGCATGCAACCGTGCATGCATTGTGTTGTACAGGTGCCGGATGTGGGTGGAGTTCCATGCCTGTTGCACTTGGTCGGTCAGCACAGAGAGAGTTGATGCTGTTATGGATTAAGCTGTAGCTGTCATCCAATGAGGCCCAATATGTGCCCGATTGTAGATAGATATGGTGGTCGAGTAGGCCAAGGCAACATGTCGAAACTCTCTAGAGCATTTTGGGTTACAACAGCGGTATGTGGCCGCGCATTATCGTCTTGAAAAACATCCTCTGGAATGCAGTTAATGAGTGGCAGCACAACAGGTCGAATCACGAGACTGATGTACAATTTTACAGTCAGTGCGGGTGGGTTAACCATGAGAATGCTCCTGGTGTCATACGAAATTGCATCCTAGACCATAACTTCACGTGTACGTCCAGTGTGTTTAGCACACAGACTGGTTGAGTGTAGGTCCCCAACTGCCCTCCATATAACCAACACATGGCCATCAGTGACACCAAGGCAGAACCAATTTTCATCAGAAAACAACACAGACGATCAGCCCTCCAATGAGCTTTCACTTCACATGATTGAATTCGCAAATTGTGGTGGTTTGGAGTCGACGGAATGGACGCTACAGGGCGTCTGGCTCGGCGCTGACCTTCAAGTACACTACTGGACATTAAAATTGCTACACCACGGAGATGATGTGCTACAGACGCGAAATTTAACCGACAAGAAGAAGATGCTGTGATATGCAAATGATTAGCTTTTCAGAGCATTCGCACAAGGTTGGCGCCGGTGGCGACACCTACAACGTGCTGACATGAGGAAAGTTTCCAACCGATTTCTCATACACAAACAGCAGTTGACCGGCGTTGCCTGGTGAAACGTTGTTGTGATGCCTCGTGTAAGAAGGAGAAATGCGTACCATCACGTTTCCGACTTTGATAAAGGTCGGATTGTAGCCTATCGCGATTGCGGTTTATCGTATCGCGACATTGCTGCTCGCGTTGGTCGAGATCCAATGACTGTTAGGAGAATATGGAATCGGTGGATTCAGGAGGGTAATACGGAACGCCGTGCTGCATCCCAACGGCTTCGTATCACTAGCAGTCGAGGCTGTAACGGATCGTGCAGCCACGTCTCGATCCCTGAGTCAACAGATGGGGACGTTTGCAAGACAACAACCATCTGCACGAACAGTTCGACGACGTTTGCAGCAGCATGGACTATCAGCTCGGAGACCATAGCTGCGGTTACCCTTGACGCTGCATCACAGACAGGGGCGCCTGCGATGGTGTACTCAACGACGAACCTGGGTGCACGAATGGCAAAACGTCATTTTTTCGTATGAATCGAGGTTCTGTTTACAGCATCATGATAGTCACATCCGTGTTTGGTGACATCGCGGTGAACGCAAATTGGAAGCGTGTATTCGTCATCGCCATACCGGCGTATCACCCGGCGTGATGGTATGGGGTGCCATTGGTTACACGTCTTGGTCACCACTTCTTCGCATTGACTGCACTTTGAGCAGTGGACGCTACATTTCAGATGTGTTACGACCTGTGGCTCTACCCTTCATTCGATCCCTGCGATACCATACATTTCAGCAGGATAATGCACGACCGCATGTTGCAGGTCCTGTACGGGTCTTTCTGGATACAGAAAATGTTGGACTGCTGTCCTGGCCAGCACATTCTCCAGATCTCTCACCAATTGAAAACGTCTGGTCAATGGTGGCCGAGCAACTGGCTCGTCACAATACGCCAGTCATTACTCTTGATGAAGTGTGGTATCGTGTTGAAGCTGCATGGGCAACTGTAACTGTACACGCCATCCAAGCTCTATTTGACTCAATGCCCAGACTTATCAAGGCCGTTATTACGGCCAGAGATGGTTGTTCTGGGAACTGATTTCCTAGGATCTATGCACCAAAATTGCGTGAAACTGTAATCACATGGCAGTTCTAGTATAGTATATTTGTCCAATGAATACCCGTTACCATCTGCATTTCTTCTTGGTGTAACAATTTTAATGGCCAGTAGTGTATCAGATTTGTAACATTACGTTGTTTCACTGTGGTGACAGCTGCTGTTCAAATTGCTTCGGCAGATGCAGTACGATGCACCATCGCCGCCAGCAATCATTTACAGTGACTGCATTCCTGCCAAGCTTGCTGCAATATAAAAGAAGGAACATCCAGCTTCTCGTAGCCCTGCTACACGACCTCGTCCAAATTTAGTTTTTGATAGTGGTGACTGTGCCTTAAAGGCATTCTTGACTAATATCAACTCGCCAGGTCCAATCTCAATGGTAACTATCGCTCGCGACCGTTACAGCGTGTACTTAAAACAAACCTGATTTGCAGCCTCATAGTGGCGCTACTAGCGCCTTTCTTTTGCGACTGGCGCAAAATTTTAACAGAAATCATGTCTGAGATGTAGAAACACACGTACCAACTTTCGTTCATGTCGCACAACTCCTTTTTGGCATTGCGATTTTTTTCCGTGAGTGTAAATATACAAACAGAGGAATAGCAGACGCTGCCACACTCGCAAAAAAATACGACTGCATTCCGCAACATCAAAACATAGCACACGATGTGTAAGAGGTTCTACACGTATTGTGTTTCAGTGAAATACAGTGTACATAATCAATCACCTGTGTGTGGAAAAACGCTATGAATGAAATAGAAAACAAAAAAATATGGGGATAATAATAGCAATTTAATACTGTTTAATACGGTTAATTTAAATCATGAGAAATGTTCACGATCTTGGCAAATAGATCTGTATGAAAAGCCTCATTATTACAGTGACCACTGAAGATGCTTTAAAAATAAACCTAAAACGTCTGGTCTAAGTAAGATTTTAATTACAGTCCGAAAAGGAAGTGTATTTCGTACATTACTTTTATAACACGAGTACGTAAGGGAGGGAAAGAACAAAAAAGGCTACATGTAGAAGGAGAGTGATCTACTTTCGCAGCCGGAGCAAAATATTTTGCTGTAGTTCCAGACAGTCGACACTCACTGACGCGGAGGAATACAGATCATCATCTTTAGGCGACTAAAGAAGCCGAAAAATGTTCGCCATTTGATTAATTCTACATTTATAGGTCTGCCGTATTGCGGTAGTAAGTAAAAAATGATTAAATATTCTAACTCTGCTTTGAGGATCCAAGGAGATAAGGAGAAAAGTGAATCTCTCGACGATGTCTTTTATCAATGAAAACGAGACAGACGGAAAAAGTATGTAAACTATTTAGTATTTCAAAAGTAATCGCCATAACTGTTAATACAATGCTCCCACTGTGAGACAAGATGGTCTTTGCCTTCATGGGAAAATGTTCGCGGTTGCCCATGGAATCGTGATTGTACCCAGACGTGCAGCTCATTGTCCGAAGAAACTGACGGTCACGAACGTCTTTCTTCGGCTGCCTCACCTTGAGAATGTTATCTGCCCTACATTTGAAGAAAGTGAGCCTGCTTTGGAAAATGTTGCCTAACCATATTGATGTGAACTATGTGAGATCTTTTGTTAAATGGCATTACTTTTTAGCTCAGCTGTGGCATTCTAGTTCCCTCTGCGCCTGCGTCGTATTGTGTCGTTACGGCGGTCTGGTATTGTGAGCGAGAGGCGCTTGTCATGTTTTCGCAAATTGTCATGAACTTAATCAAGTTTGCTGTGGGCGAGTGGTTCTAGGCGCTTCAGTCTGGAACCGCGATGCTGCTACGGTCGCAGGTTCGAATGCTGCCTCGGGCATGGATATGTGTGATGTCCTTATGTTAGTTAGGTTTAAGTAGTTCTAAGTCCAGGGGACTGATGACCTCAGATGTTAAGTCCCATAGTGCTCAGAGCCGTTTGAACCATTTTGTAATCAAGTTTATTGTGTACTCGCCAGATTACTGAATGACGTGACCGGGTTCTAGTGTCTCTAAAATCATTTTCCAAATTTCGCCTTGTAAGTTTCTTGTCCTGGTGTTTGTTACGACTGCTAGTTTCCTTTAGGGTGCCTTGTTTTATTTCCTATTGTTTGGTGTCTTGCATTTTAATGAAAGCAGTGTTAGTCAGCCTCTGCTTGTATTGGCATTTCATTATGTTTCGCCCTTAATGATGTTTCAGCTGATTTTATATTGTTGCCTACTGAAGCTTGTGCTTTGGCTTATATCTGTGTTGAATGGTCATTTGTTACCTTGTAAAATGAGCCGCGAGTCATATTTTTGCCGTGCCTGTAGTTATCTTGCTGCCCGTCGCGCCTATCCGATTCTGTGTTTGTAATAAAGGAGTTTTGCTATTTGGGGAGCATAATAACTGATGATGGTCGAAGTAGAGAGGATATAAAATGTAGACTGACAATGGCAAGGAAAACGATTCTGAAGAAGAGAAATTTGTTAACATCGAGTATAGATTAAAGTGTCAGGAAGTCGTTTCTGAAAGTATTTGTATGGAGTGTAACCATGTATGGAAGTGAAACATGGACGACAAATAGTTTGGACAAGAAGAGAATAGAAGCTTTCGAAATGTGGTGCTACACAAGAATGCTGAAGATGAGTTGGGTAGATCACATAACTAACGAGGAGGTATTGAATAGAATTTGGGAGAAGAGGAGTTTGTGGCACAAATTGACAAGAAGAAGGGACCGGTTGGTAGGACATGTTCTGAGGCATCAAGGGATCACAAATTTAGCATTGGAGGGCAACGTGGAGGGTAAAAATTGTAGAGGGAGACCAAGAGATGAATACACTAAGCAGATTCAGAAGGATGTAGGTTGCAGTAAGTACTGGGAGATGAAGCAGCTTGCACAGGACAGATTAGCATGGAGAGCTGCATCAAACCAGTCTCAGGACTGAAGGCCACAACAACAAGAACTGCCGTTTTTTCTTTTTTCTCGCCGCGAGATTGGGAACTTACATGAGTTAAAAATTTTATGTTTTCTAAATTGTATGGGATTATATGAAATTATTTTTCTCTTTAAACGTTCAAGCAAAGAAATTTCGCTTAGAGGTGATCTACAAAAATGGTTCAAATGGTTCTGAGAACCATGGGACTTAACTTCTGAGGTCATCAGTCACCTAGGACTTAGAACTGCGTAAACCTAGCTAACCTAAGGACATCACACACATCCATGCCCGAGGCAGGATTCGAACCTGCGGCCGCAGCGGTCGCGCAGTTCCAGACTGAAGCTCCTAGAAGAGGTGATCTGTAATAGAATTTCGCCTATAGGTTGGTTGACCATTTGACTGTAAATGTTATTAGTGGATTTCTTGCGTCTTTCATTGCGAATTTCAGGCAAACCTTTAATCACTTTCACCGGTTGTAAAACTTGTTTGCGTGGACACCGGTCGTTAAGTCAGTGCCTGTCTTGCTGTTTAAAGGACTGTTAAAGTTCCCTGTAAGAAAAAGTTTTAACTTTTGGTTATAATTATAGCTTTAGTTGTTACGTTCTTAATTTGTAACTGCTTTGATATTCTCGTCGGTACCACTTATTTCACTGTGCTAAGCCGCTGGTGCAGTTGTTGAGCCGGCCGCGGTGGTCTAGCGGTTCTAGGCGCTCAGTCCGGAGCCGCGCGGCTGCTACGGTCGCAGGTTCGAATCCTGCCTCGGGTATGGATGTGTGTGATGTCCTTAGGTTAGTTAGGTTTAAGTAGTTCTAAGTTCTAGGGGACTGATGACCACAGATGTTGAGTCCCATAGTACTCAAAACCACGTGAACCACGTGAACGTGCAGTTGTTGAAAACGATTTTGATTTGGCTTGCGCCGTTATCTTGCTAATTGTATTGCACCCTGCTGTCCTATGTCTACTTGTAACTTAATTAGGCCTTAAGTCAATTAGCAGTTGCTAAGTTCAGGTTTGTATTGTGCCTGTTCGCAGTCCTTAGTTACTTATTGTTGAAAATGCTAAGTTTGTCAGAGGGTTTAACAGCAACTGTTAATTGGCTTTGAATTACAAGTTCTATGTACTGCAACTATGGGAGGCACTAGTAATTTGGACTTACGCCGTTTTTTTTTTTAATTTTCTTGGTTTGTCCTTGTATTGCAAATTTTTTGAACTTTAAATTTTTTGTTTCCGGTCATTCCGTTATTGGCGTATTTTTCTACTTATAATACTTTTAATTCTTTTTAATAGACTGTTATTAAAATGTGATTTATTTTGTGGTCCCAGCACTTTTCCACTCTCCAACCAGCTCTCAACCCCCCCATGGTCGTTAAGAGCGACGGCCTCCAGAGGAGTAGACCAATGCTGGCTCCCCCTCTCAGCATCTTCATCAGTACAAAACACGACACTACATATACACACAGTTATCTACATAAGAAAATTACACATAGCTTTCAAAAATGGCTACGCCAGACAGTGAGCGAGACGAGTATATTGCTGTGTCGTTCAAACTCATTATAACGGTCAAGAGGGCTGAAACAAATCTGATTTCTGGAATGAAATTTTGTTACTTCCTAACGGAATACTAGAACATTGAAAAGCGATCTATAGTGATATAGAGCTTGTGAAAGTTTAGCGTACAATTTTTTTACAAAATACTTGTCGATAAGTGCACTTAATGTGAGGAGGAAGTCTAATGCAACATTCACATAGATACCCTTTAACCGGGGCTACACCTGACTAAAGTAACACTGTGGCATCTGCATTGCTTTTCATCCAGACGAAATTTCCTGTAAAAAACGCATACTTCACAATTTAAGCAAAACTCTTAGTAGCTTGAATATCTCACCGCGTAAAAAGCTGCAGCTGTTAACTACAAGGAAAAGTGCTCACCGCTTCGCGAGCAGTGATTTGTTAAAAAAACTTCCTTCGATGTTTCAGACGGTTTTTTGAGATATTGGGAGATTCTACGTTAGTGAGAAGCTGTATTTCGTATCGGAATAATCGTTACCGTTGGTAGATATAGAATCTTTCAAAGATCTTAGATCACAATTATATTCTCGCGGTCCGTCAATAAAATTATTTTGAAATGGAAAAATTTGTAATTTTTTTCCTTGAGTTTGGTAGTACTCCCCACCCTCTCACCACAGTGATCGAGAAACAGATTAATCGGTTATGGGAGGAAGACAGTTTAAATCTCCGTCGGCTCAACACGTCTGGAGACAATTTGCAATAGTTACCCTAAATGGGTTTTTGATCACTCCTACGGATGACTGCTTAACACTTCCAGTTATATTGAACCAATGCCCTACCTTGAATTACCGCGCTGTCTAAGAATGTTAGTGTCCAAAATCTTTCTCCTGCTTCCTCAACCCCATCTGCGTTTTAATTAGAGTGAATATGCAATAAACTGCTATATTGGTTTTGGGTGCCCTTTAGTCCACACTCATCAACATTTTCTTCACTTTTCCTTCTTTCTTTTCTCTTTATTTCAGCCTTTTTTATCGTTCAGCTTGTGCACAAATTGTGTTTGCGTGTGTTTTGTACCCTCCTTGCACACTAGTAACTGCTGCATGTTCAGTTTGGTATGCGCACCGGTCTCTCCGGTTCCTCCACTTCTATCACTGTCTTTGGTTCATACGTGACATATGTGTATTGGCGGGGTGGGGGGGGGGAGGGGTGGGGGGGTGTCTTTGGACTCTTCAAAACTTCACTACGACATTGTTGTCAAGTCACACTCGAGGTTTTCTACGAATCCATCTTACACCACTGTCTTAACTCATCAAAAGTGGCATAAATTACTTTTTTGCTTTTATTTATTCCATTTAAGGCGTACCAACAAGGTAATAAAATAGTTTCAGCGTTTTTCTATCTTAGCGTATCTATTAATGTTCATAGACCAATTCGTCCGAATTTGTGCTTTTCATTCCCATTCATAAAAGGATATAGAATAACTGACAGTACTGTTACATTAAACCTCCATCACTACCGTGTCCACCACTATTGCCATCAAACTACGAAATTGGCCATTCTGCCGATAGTCTAAATCGACAAAGAAGTCATAGTCAGTTTATAAGTCTTTTATGTTTCCGACAGTTTAAATGAGTGGCTTAATCGACAGCAAAATAAGTAAGCAGAAAGGGTAAAAATGGCCCAGAGTGCTTTAGGGAAACTATGTATTCCTCGAAACAATGGCTCCTCTGTATCTGAAAAGGAAGGTATGCGTTCCTCTCTTTGACTTCCCGTATTGAGAATGTAATGTAATGGAACAACCATGCAAAAGCTGAGACTTACTCAGCGAAAAATGGAGAGAGAAGTGTTGTGAATTGCTAGGAGAGACTGGAAAACAAATGGATTGTGGAAAAGATTGGAAAAGTCGACATAATTAAGACTGTAATGGTAATGGAAGTGGACGACACATGGTGGATGTTCAAAGAAAGTTCTTTGCTGGATTCTAATAGACAAGAAAAGACGGAGACAGGCGAACTAATGCAAGGTGAGCAGGTACCAGTGAGAAAGTGCTGTAGCAACATGGATTTTGTTGTACCTTGGCCTCTTGCCAGGCCTTGTATCATTTTTCAGTGATGACATTCACTGCAGTCTTTTCATGAAATTACAAAAATTACGCCAGAAAATTATGGTTTTTCTAAATGTGAAAATATGTTCGAAGGTACATGGTCATGTACCCAGGAACAAATATTCGAATGAAATTTAAAAGCGTCGCTATCGAAAAAGTCTTGTCAGTACTTTGTTTAGTCGCCTATCTGCTACATTATTGCTCTGTTACACATCAATAATCAATAAGTGAAATCAAATTAAGATGAAATATTAAGACATTAACGAAAATCAATTAATTTGAAAATATCGCCTCTTCTATGGTAAAAGACCTTCGTCTGTTTCAAGATGGAGCACTATCGACGAAGTACTGTCTAATCATCCACATGTTATATAACTAGTTTTTAAAATTTATACAATTTTACTTGTAAGTGAAGAATTAATAATATATTCCAAATAGCTTTAACATATTATATAGCACTTAAAAGTGTAGAGCTCAAAATATTTCCAAATGCTGTACAAAACGCAACCAAACATCTAGCAACAGCAAAGACTGTAGAAACTGCTTATGGTGGTCTCTAGTGCGCATTTCTTCAAATGCTTCTAAAATCAATCACTAGACTGAAGTACAGACGAAAAAACATGAAGTGTTTCTAGGTGCACTACCTACTGTCTCCTCTAACGCTGGTCCCAATCACTACCGTTGGCACCACTTACACCACTGCTATACCTTATTATTTTGTCAGCTCTGCTACTTTGCCTTATTTTGCAGAAATGTGACAGTCTAGATCAGTTAAATATGTCACTCTAGATTAGCTGAAAGCTGTACTGTGATTTAGTAAGTATTCTGCAGTAAAGTTGGCCGTATCTTCTTACAGATCGGAGCAGCAAACTTGGAACCTGTCACTCTGCTAGTCAGATGATATTGAGACACCTTTTGTCAATCATCATGGATGTGTGAGGCCAACTGGGCTCGAACCATCAAGGTAGGTTTCTCGTCGCTGCTAGTGTACGCAATATTCATATCAAATGTGTGCTCAAAAGAAAATGAAATTGCCCTTCATTGTTATTAACATGGGGGAACAGTAAGGTTGTATAATTATAGATGCTCATATAAATGTTGTATTAAAACATCGACTTCCTAAAACATCATAAGAAGAAAAATAATTCTTCTAATATTCTCCGCATATGGAATAGTGAGCGATGTTGTGTGCGTACTTCCCTTCAAACTGAGTGTTACATAGTTCTCGCTATGCTATTTTCTATAGTTCAGGAAGGTAGCAATCAAGTGAAGTGATGGTCTAAGCTGGTAGTTAAGTAGTGGATCATTGTTACCATGTGGTATCCTGGTAAGACACACACCTGTAAATATGTTTCAGAAGGTTTGTAGGGGTATGCCGATGAAAGAAAGTGAAACAAATTTACCACATATAAAAACGTATTTTAGAAAATTGTGGCCGGCTAGAAATTAATGCAGTATCTTAGATGACTTTTGACTGGTCTCGAATTCTGAAAATACATCTCCAAACGAATATTAGGGTTATTATATTGATCATTCGTATGCGCTGAACAGAAAAAAATTATAAATACGACAAAATTGTAACGGGATAGGTCATGCTCTTGTTACGAGGTCTGTTTACGAATCACTTGGAATGTGATCTCTAATGACGAATGACGAAATTGGCGCGCATGCAGTCGCTATGATGCCGCTCCATCTCGTCTGCGCCGAATCAAAATGGGGCCATCATTTTCAAACAAACAGAACCTGAATTCGTCCAGCAACACTATCTGATGCCATTCCTGTGCCAAATGACATCGTTCCATACACCATTGCCATCTAGGATGTTTGTGCTGGAGGTAGGTGGAGAAGTGGCCGGCGCGCACGTAACCCTTGAAATAATAAGCGGCGTCGGACTGTCGCCCCTGATAGTGTACAATGTGTTACACCATTCCAGTGTTGCACCAGAGCCGATGAGGAAGCAACTCTGTCCTGCAATGCTATTCGGCTGAGGTGTCGATCATCTCTGGGGGTGGTCTGGATGGCGTGACCTGACCAATCTTGTCCTATTCGACGACCTTCCGTGAACCATTCTGCACACACCACTTACACTGCCGAAACACTTTGTTCTACGCGAGCAGCAATTTTCCAGATGGATACTTCACATTCTCTCATGACAATAATGCGCCCTGTTTCAAACTCACTGGTGCGACGGTACGGTTCGTGAATATGTCTGCGAGGCATCCTGCATGTCTGGTCAAGTCACACTGATCCATTACTTTCGGTTAATAGCGACAACGAGAGTCGCAGACACATTTTAACTGTAGGTGGTGCGATATCAATATTGTCCCTCAATCCGCTGGCAGACATGGTTCAAATGCTATTCATTTCTGTTCAACATACTATTGTACATGTCCTGTGAATATGAGCGTCCTATCTCTAGTCGTTCAAGGTGTTCTATTATTTTCTGAACATCAGTGCACGTTTAGAAAGCATATCCATGCCGTGATGCAGTAGTTTTCAGTTTTTAATAACGTGTATATACAGAAATAAATCAATAATAATTGTAAGCGTACCTTCTTATTATCTGTATGCTGAAAGTTACATGAAACTGACCAGTTTTACGTTACACCCACACATTCCATGGCGCCTGAATTCTCGTTCCTGCTTGTTACTTTCTTTCTTATCAGAGGATGGCAGCAGTAGTTGGAAGTCCTCATTTTTACCGAAAGATTCAAACACTGAATGAATGCGTACGATTACCCGCTGCGTGCAGTTACTTAACTCAACCTAACATGTTTAAACAAACATAACTGTTTTGACGTTGTTTTGTTTTCGGAAATTTTAAACTTGTCTTACAGAAAACGAAAGAATTACACACATTTCGGGAAACAATTTATATTTTTTATGTAGCTAAACGTCTTATTGGATTTCTGGGGTCCATGAAATTAGCTTAAGCAGTTGCAGAGAAGGATAACAAATCGTTCTTCCCCAGAAATAACATTACGTAATTTTCTGACGTGGAGAAGGGTAAAGCACACCAGAAACTGACGTGAATGACGACTGTTGTCCCCAACGGGCGAACTCCTCGAGAAACCGCAAATTTGGGCTCTTTCCGCTACATTTCACTCCAAATGGACTCTGCCAAACATTTGAGGGGAGGGGAGAAGGGACCGCAATTCCGCGCTTTTATCGTTCGTGCCAGCCACCTTTATGAAACTTACTCCTAAAATAACGTCATTTATCATTTAATAAATATATATATAAAAAAGGGAGCCGATCCTGAAAAGGAGCCGGCAGAAAAATTGGGTGCAGCCGTTGATGATAGTGTGATGGAAGGGGGGGCAGAGAGAGAGAGAGAGAGGGGGGGGAGGGAGGGAGAGAGAGGGGGAAAGGGGATGTAAGAGGGGGATAGAAGGAGTGGAGAAGCGGCAGAGGTGAGGGGAAGGGAGGGGGTGGGTGAGACAAGCGCACGCATAACACAAACGATGAGAGGGGAGGCGTACAAAAGAAAGGGTAAAAAAAAAGATTTTGGCGGATATGATTTTTTTCCTGCGCGGTAGTCGTGCGAGGGATAGGGATGTGCAGATAAAGAGAGATAGGGGCGCGGCTGGCTCTGCCTTGGCGCTGCGCTGCGCGGAGCAGAGCAGAGAGGCGGATTTTCTCCCATTAATCAACGTATTGATGAAATTTAATTTGTCAAACGCAGGCCCAGATTGAGTTGTAAGTGGCGGCCCCCGGCCCCAGCAAGGCACGGCCCGCCGGCTGAAAGGATTGATTCTGGAGAGAGAGGACAACAGCGCCGCGCCGCGCCACGCCGCTCTCTTTTATTTTTGCTGCCGCCTGCCTCCTTGCTCTGCTTTCGGTTTTTTGTCTCTCCCGCCCGCGCTGACCGCGCTCGTTGCGCCGCCTAGCTTGAGGGTTTCGGTACTAGTGGATGTCCTATCCACTCTCTGGCAAGAAAAGCAACCTTCATAACAAGTCTACTGCAGCATTTGTCTATTAACAGCAAAGCGTCTCCGGATAGTCTGAATTATGACCATACAATACAATGCACTAGAACTGTTTGCTATACTCGCTTTCTGTTACTTTGTCTACAATACTAAATGGAACGCAAATCGCTTGCAGAAGTTCCAGCAGCCTAAAGATAACCACTGCCTGGACGAAACTTGTTGCGATATTGAGTAATACTCACGTGTCGTCAATATTCTATATATAAAGAAGCCTCCCCTTGTTTATTTGTTTCTTTGAAATTCATACAAATCTGCAGGTTTATTCCGATCGTGAAGAAATTTTGCATACTTTACTTCAAGAAAAGAGGAAGATCACTGTCTACATAATACTCTACTGGCCATTAAAATTGCTACACCACGAAGATGACGTGCTACAGACGCGAAATTTCACCGAAAGGAACAAGATGCTGTGATATGCAAATGATTAGCTTTTCAGAGCATTCACACAAGGTTGGCGCCGGTGGCGACACCTACAACGTGCTGACATGAGGAAAGTTTCCAACCGATTTCTCATACACCAACAGCAGTTGACCGGCGTTGCCTGTGAAACGTTGTTGTGATGCCTCGTGTAAGGAGGAGAAATGCGTACCATCACGTTTCCGTCTTTGATAAAGGTCGGATTGTAGCCTGTCGCGATTGCGGTTTATCGTATCGCGACATTGCTGCTCGCGTTTGTCGAGGTCATATGACTGTTAGCAGAATATGGAATCGGTAGGTTTAGGAGGGTAATACGGTACGCCGTGCTGGATCCCAACGGCCTCGTATCACTAGCAGACGAGATGACAGGCATCTTATCCGCATGGCTGTAAGGGATCGTGCAGCCACGTCTCGATCTCTGAGTCAACAGATGGGGACGTTTGCAAGACAACAACCATGTGCACGAACAGCTCGACGACGTTTGCAGCAGCATAGACTATCAGCTCGGAGACCGTGGCTGCGGTTACCCTTGACGCTGCATCACAGACAGGAGCGCCTGCAATGGTGTACTCAACGCCGAACCTGGGTGCACGAATGGTAAAACGTCATTTTTTCGGATGAATCCAGGTTATGTTTACAGCATCACGATGGTCGCATCCGTGTTTGGCGAAATGCCGGTGAACGCACATTGGAAGAATGTATTCGTAATCGCCATACTGGCGTATCACCGGGCGTGATGGTATAGGGTGCCATTGGTTACACGTCTCGGTCACCTCTTGTTCGCATTGACGGCACTTTGAACAGTGGATGTTACATTCCAGATGTGTTACGACCCGTGGCTCTACCCTTCATTCGATCCCTGCGAAACCCTACATTCCAGGAGGATAATGCACGACCGCATGTTGCAAGTCCTATACGGGCCTGTCTGGATACAGAAAATGTTCGACTGCTGCCCTGGCCAGCAAATTCTCCAGATCTCTCACCAATTGAAAACGTCTGGTCAATGGTGGCCGAGCAACTGGCTCGTCACAATACGCCAATCAGTCGCTACTCTTGACGAACTGTGGTATCGTGTTGAAGCTGCATGGGCAGCTGTACCTGTACACGCCATCCAAACTCTGTTTGACTCAATGCCCAGGCTTATCAAGGCGATTATTACGGCCAGAGGTGGTTCTTCTGGGTACTGATTTCTCAGGATATATGCACCCAAATTACGTGAAAATGTAATCACATGTCAGTTCTAGTATAATATATTTGGCCAATGAATACCCGTTTATCATCTGCATTTCTTCTTGGTGTAGTAATTTTAATGGCCAGTAGTGTATTAATTAACCTGATGTGAAACATATAAACTATTTAGCCGGAACATTATGACCACGAACGTAAAAGCCGTTATGTCCACTTTTGGTACGGATAACAGCGGCGATGCGTCATGGCATGGAAGCAGTGGGGACTTGGTAGGTCACTGGAGGGATTTGTCACCAGATCTGCACACACAAGCCACCTAATTCCCGCAAATTCCGGGGAGGGGGACGGTGAGCTCTGACGCCACGTTCAATCACATTCCAGATGTGTTAAATCGGCTACAGATCTGGTGAGTTGGAAGAGGTGGGGGGCGGGGGGGGGGGGGGGAGTGCAGTACATCAGTTGGAACTCGCCACTGCGTTTCCCGAACCACTCTATCACGCTCTTGGCTTTGTGACATGCAAAATGCCCCTGCCCGCGGAAACATTATCGTCATGAAAGGGTGTACGTGATCTGTAAACAGTGTACGATACTTCTGGGCCGTCATGGTAGCCCTGCACGAGCTCCACTGGATTCATGGATGCCCACGTGAATGTTCCCCTGAGCATAACGGAGCCGCCGCCAGCTTGTCTCCGTCCCACAATACAGGTGTCAAGAAGGAGCTGTTCCCTTGGAAGACGACGGATTCGCGCTTTCTCATCAGCACGATGGAAAAGGTACCGGGGTTCATCAGACCATGCAACGCTCTGCCACTGCACCAACGTCCAGTTCCGATAGTCATTTGCCTTTTTCAGTCGCAGTAGCCCACCTCGTGGTGTTAACATTTGCGCATCCATGGATCGTCGACTGTGGAGGCCCATCATTAGAAGTGTTCGGTGTACAGTGTGTTGAGCCCAGACCACGACGTCCGACATCCGTAATGGCGGGTGGCTGCCCAACCCCAAGACGTCTGGAAGTGGTTTCACCTTGATTTCGCCACGTGTTGGAAACACTCACCACAGCACTTCTCGAAAATCCGAAACGCTCGTGCTGAGCCTCCAGGCCATCACATCTGCCCTCGGTCAAACTCGGATAGGTCCCATTCCTTCCCCATTCTACACACAGGCAGCACTCACCGATACTACATGCTCCGCGCGTGTGTCTGACTAGCAGTCATTCCTCGCCAGGTGACGCTGCTATCGCCTGGCCGGCTTTATATCGATAGTAAGTCGATAGTCGTAATGTTCTGGCTGATCAGTGTATGTATCTAATATATAAAGGGGAAAGGTTGTTACCAAACATCTCTCAAAGTTCTTGGCCGATTTACTTTAGATTTCTATACGAGCCATAATGAACATTTGGGTGACAAAGGCGACGTATTTTTTAATGTACACTATAGAAATATGTGGATAAATTGTATAAAGGAGAACCGTTCTTATGAAACAACTCAAAACGTGCTTGACCGATTTACTTCAAAGCTCTAAGCCTATTTACTTCAAATTTCTACATTCAGATGAAAAATTCAGTGCCTAACAAAGGGAATAGGTCATAGTAAACTGCCTGTAAATCCTGTCGTGAGAATAAATTACAGCGGCAATATCTCCAACGTCTTGGATATAGTATTATTATATGTCACTAGATTGCAGATCGAGCGAAAGATCGATAATTTGAAAGAAAGATGGCTGCAAACTCTTATTTATAGATTTGTTGCCGTTTTATAAAAAATAAGTGTGTGTGTGTGTGTGTGTGTGTGTGTGTTTATGTATATGTATGTTCTACATCTCCTAAGCCACTGGACCGATCTCAACGAGACTTGCTGCACGTGCACGTATACCCTACAATCAGGCAAAGGTCGCTGTGGGGGTAATCAGGCAACAGTCGCTTTGGGGGTAAGAACCTATCAAAGGGTGGGAGTGAAAAAGAAATTACGAGTTTTGTTCTCGCTGACCATCTCTACGAAACGATGAAAGGGAAAAAGACTTGACCGCTAACTACATTTCCGCAGTTCATGCAGTAGCACATGAGGTTATAATTTATTACTTCCTACCCACTAGACTGATGACCTCAGAAGTTAAGTCCCATAGTGCTCAGAGCCATTCCTTCCTACCAAGTGTATTCGAGATATATTTTTCAGACAGTGCCCACATATGCCAATGTATCTGCAATATTATTTCTTTGTACAACACATACACTATGTGATCAAATGTATCTAGACACCTGGCTGAAAATGACTTACAAGTTAGTGGCGCCCTCTATCGGTAATGCTGGAATTCAATATGATGTTGGTCCACCCATAGCCTTTATGACAGCTTTCACTCCCGCAGGCATACGTTCAATCAGGTGTTGGAAGGTTTCTTGGGGAATGCAGCCCATCCTTCACGGAATGCTGCATTGTGGAGAGGTATCGATGTCGGTCGATGGGACCTGGCACGAAGTCGGCGTTTCGAAACCTCCCAAAAGTGTTCTATAACTTTCAGTTCAGGACTCTTTGCATGCCAATCCATTAAAAGGATCTTACTGTCGTGTAACCACTCCGCCACAGGCCGTGCATTATGAACCTAGTTTCTAGATCGTGTTGAAAGATGCAATCGCCATCCCCGGATTGCCGTAATTTTTCCCGAGGGCGTGCAGCTTTACTGTATTTTTAAATGATGCTGACGTGCTCTTGGGTAAAATATTCCGGAGGTAAAAATAGTCCCCCATTCGGATCTCCGGGCGGGGACTACTCAGGAGGACGTCGTTATCAGGAGAAAGAAAACTGGAGTTCTACGGATCGGAGCGTGATATGTCAGATCCCTTAGTTGGACAGGTAGGTTAGAAAATTTAAAAAGGGAAATTGATAGGTTAAAGTTAGATAGATTGGGAATTAGTGACGTTCGGTGGCAGGAGGAAGAAGACTTCTGGTCAGCTGAATACAGGGTTATAAATACAAAATCAGATAGGGGTAATGCAGGAGTAGGTTTAATAATGAATAAAAAAATAGGAGTCCGGTTAAGCTACTACAAACAGCATAGTGAACGCATTATTGTGGCCAAGATAGACACGAAGCCCACTCATACCACAGTAGTACAAGTTTATATGGCAACTAGATCTGCAGATGATGAAGAGATTGATGAAATGTATGATGAGATAACAGAAATTATTCAGATAGTGAAGGGAGACGAAAATTTAATAGTCATGGGTGACTGGAATTCAATAGTAGGAATTGGAAGAGAAGGAAACGTAGCAGGTGAATATGGAATGGGGGTAAGAAATGAAAGAGGAAGCCGCCTGGTAGAATTTGGCACAGAGCATAACTTAATCATAGCTAACACTTCGTTCAAGAATCATGAAGAAGGTTGTATACATTGAAGAGGCCTGGAGATACTGGGAGGTTTCAGATAGATTATATAATGGTAAGACAGTGATTTAGGAACCAGGTTTTACAGTGTAAGACATTTCCAGGGGCAGATGTGGACTCTGACCACAATCTATTGGTTATGAACTGTAGATTAAAAGTGAAGAAACTACAAAAAGGTGGGTATTTAAGGAGATGGGACCTGGATAAACTGACAGAACCAGAGGTTGTACAGAGTTTCAGGGAGAACATTGGGAAAAGAATGACAGGAATGGGGGAAAGAAATGCAGTAGAAGAAGAATGGGTAGCTTTGAGGGATGAAATAGTGAAGGCAATAGCGGAAAAAGTAGGTAAAAAGACGAGGGCTACTAGAAATCCTTGGGTAACAGAAGATATATTGAATTTAATTGATGAAAGGAGAAAATATAAAAATGCAGTAAATGAAGCAGGCAGAAAGGAATACAAACATCTCAAAAATGTGATTGACAGGAAGTGCAAAATGGCTAAGCAAGGATGGCTAGAGGACAAATGTAAGGATGTAGTGGCATATATCACTAGAGGTAAAATAGATACTGCCTATAGGAAAATTAAAGAGACATTTGGAGAAAAGAGAACCACTTGCATGAATATCAAGAGCTCAGATGGAAACCCAGTTCTAAGCAAAGAAGGGAAAGCAGAAAGGTGGATGGAGTATATAGAGGGTATATACAAGGGCGATGTACTTGAGAACATTATTATGGAAATGGAAGAGGATGTAGATGAAGATGAAACAGGAGATATGATACTACGTGAAGAGTTTGACAAAGTACTGAAAGACGTAAGTCAAAACAAGGCCCCGGGAGAATTCAACATTCCATTAGAACTACTGATAAATGGTTCAAATGGCTCTGAGCACTATGCGACTCAACTTCTGAGGTCATCAGTCGCCTAGAACTTAGAACTAATTAAACCTAACTAACCTAAGGACATCACACACATCCATGCCCGAGGCAGGATTCGAACCTGCGACCGTAGCGGTCGCTCGGTTCCAGACTGTAGCGCCTAGAACCGCACGGCCACTCCAGCCGGCAACTACTGATAGCCTTGGGAGAGCCAGCCCTGACAAAACTCTACTATCTGGTGAGCAAGATGTATGAGACAGACGAAATACCCTCAGACTTCAAGAAGAATATAATAATTCCAATCCCAAAGAAAGCAGGTGTTGACAGATGTGAAAATTACCGAACTATCAGTTTAATAAGTCACAGCTGCAAAATACTAATGCGAATTATTTACAGACTAATGGAAAAAATGGTAGAAGCCGACCTCGGGGAAGATCAGTTTGGATTCCGTAGAAATGCTGGAACACGTGAGGCAGTACTGACCCTACGACTTATCTTAGAAGGTAGATTAAGGAAAGGCAAACCTACGTTCCTAGCATTTGTAGACATAGAGAAAGCTTTTGACAATATTGACTGGAATACTCTCTTTCAAATTCGGAAGGTGTCAGGGGTAAAATACAGGGAGCGAAAGGCTATTTACAATTTGTACAGAAACCAGATGGCAGTTATAAGAGTCGAGGGGCATGAAAGGGAAGCAGCGATTGGGAAGGGAGTGAGACAGGGTTATAGCCTCTCCCCGATGTTATTCAATCTGTATATTGAGCAAGCAGTAAAGGAAACAACAGAAAAATTCGGAGTAGGTATTAAAATCCATGGAGAAGAAATAAAAACTTTGAGGTTCGCCGATGACATTGTAATTCTGTCAGAGACAGCAAAGGACTTAGAAGAGCAGTTGAATGGAATGGATAGTGTCTTGGAAAGGAGGATATCAGATGAACATCAACAAAAGCAAAAGTAGGATAATGGAATGTAGTCAAATTAAATCGGGTGTTGCTGAGGGAATTAGATTAGGAAATGAGACACTTAAAGTAGTAAAGGAGTTTTGCTATTTGGGGTGCAAAGTAACTGATGATGGTCGAAGTAGAGAGGATGTAAAATATTTCTGAAGGAGAGATATTTGATAACATCGAATATAGATTTAAGTATCAGGAAGTCGTTCCTGAAAGTATTTGTAAGGAGTGTAGCCATTGGTGGAAGTGAAACATGGACGAAAAATAGTTTGGACACGAAGAGAATAGAAGCTTTCGAAATGTGGTTCTACAGAAGAATGCTGAAGATTAGATAGGTAGACCACATAACTAATGAGGAGATATTGAATAGAATTGGGGAGAAGAGAAATCTGTGGCACAACTTGTCTAGAAGACGGAATCAGTTGGTAGGACATGTTCTGAGGCATCAAGGGATGACCAATTTAGTATTGGAGGGCAGCGTGGAAGGTAAAAATCATAGAGGGAGACCAAGAGATGAATACACTAAGCAGATTCAGAAGGATGTAGGTTGCAGTAAGCACTGGGAGATGAAGAAGCTTTTACAGAATAGAGTAGCATGGAGAGCTGCATCAAACCAGTCTCTGCACTGAAGCCAGTCTCTGGACTGAAGACCACAACAACAACAACAACAACAACAACATTGAAAAAAATAGCTAAAAAATAAATAGATGTCAGTAACTCATCTCCGAAACAGCATACCATTCTTTTTCGAAACTGGTTGTTGTAGTCTTCAGATCGAAGACAGCTTTGATTCAGTTCTTCCCATTGGTTTGTTTTGTGCAAGTCTCTAATGTGGATGTCTGTTCGTCGTAGTTACGGTATTTCAGTCCTTTTTGCAAGTAAAATGTGCGATTTATGACTGCTACGTCATCCGCCAGAAACTGTAATTAGTGTTTTCTAGTTTTGATTAGTGTCGCGTGTCCCGAGTGATTTTGCCATCTGTTTTCCGGGGTTTGATGAAAACAGTTCAGCTTCTCGATAGGAACAAATGGATATTAGGACAAGATTTAAAGTTAGAACCGTTAGAATTCTGCATAGGGACCGTGGGCGTGTGAGGCAGACCTCTCGCCGCCTGTTTAGCCCCAGTCTCCACCCAACTGAGATCATTATGAAGAGGTGGTCGTACACCGTATTAGCGTGATGATTCCTGGAGGCTACTCATATTTTACCCAGTGTGATTGTATAGATGTAGAAATTTATTTATTTATTTGTTTCTATAGGACTAGAGTTTTAAAACAACTGTAGACTACCGTACGTAAGCTTAAATACGTTAGTTATCCTAGTGGCTTTGGTCAGTTAAGGCTGTATCCACGTTACCTTAACTTTGGGTGTGTTGCTACCTTACGGGCATTACCTCATAGCGATCGCTTTCCTTAAGTATGCGATCAGTGTCTTACTATGTTCCCCTAAGAACCGAAAGCTGTGAACTGTCCGGAAACTGAGTTAGGACATGTGAAGGGACGACTAACCTACAGAACGTATTCGTTCTACTTATCTGTGACTTAAGAGTAAATATTATTTATAGCAAAAGCGAAGTTGTCAATGTTTAATTCAGGTTTTCATCGAAAATTGTTGATTTTTGATGTTACAAAAAAGAAGGATGCAAAAATAAAGAAATCAATACAGATTTATAGAATAGCACTAGAAAACGCAATTTCCCCAACAAAAAAGGAAAAAAACTCAAAAATATATCAAACATCCATTCAGTACGTCGTCAACTTACACAAAAAATTTCTTATTATTCATAAACAACTTCCGCACTTCTCAGTATTAACAGATAACTCTTGCCTTTGGTCACGATAAAGCCAAATAAAAACAGGAATAAGACGAATTTTTTATGTTTGTGCATGTAAAACGTAATAACTGATTTGTTACATTTAAGCGCAGAAGTTACGGGACCAACTAATTTCTTTACTTATAATTTCAATTTATGTTCTGTAAGGACATAAAACACACAATGGACGAACACTGAATGATAGTCGGCCCTAATTAAGTGCCAAATCAACAAAAAAACAGAGAAGTCATCGGCTCCCATTTATCTCTTTCAAATTCATTTATATTTTTTCCGTACCAATGCTGTCGGTAACCCTACCATTTACTACATCACATATGTACTGTACCAAAACTACCGAACCGTGGTTTGGTAGATCGCAGCCCTATGGAAGACTCTTATAACAAGTTGACTTTTCTTGCGAAAAGTGTGTCAACAAGAAGTCACCCACATGCAGAAAAAGTACAGCGAGAATATCGGTGTTTGTTGGTGGAGACACATAGATCAGTTAGGCGTGAAATGCTCCGACACAGTCCGAGCTAGATACGACGTTACCATCTGTCTCCGCATCTGCGACAGACGTGAAAGGCTGACGACATATAGGGTTCGTGAAGGGGGGAGGGGGGGTTTGGAACGGGAAAACGGGAATTGGGGTGGCGTGGGCTGGAAGGGAGAGGCTACAAAATCCGTGTCCGGAGCGGCGGCCAGCATTAATTGATTCGCAGAAGCGGAGTGTCACATCTGCAGGGGGAGAGGCGGCGCCGAAATAATTTGAAAATAGCATGTTTTATTGATAGCTGCATCCCGAGCCCTGCCGAGCCACCGTCACTCACGAACAAAAAATAATAATATAGCTGCCTCGCTGCGTCCATTTCCGCTGTCCTCTTTTTTTGTACACATGTTATTGTTCCTTATCAAGCATTTTTGTTTTGTTTTAATAACAGTTTCCCTGGCTGTCAATTAAATGCTGACATTCCCTGTTTTAAAATCCCTCGGCCAGGCGGAACAGTCGCGGATTATGTAAAATTGCGTCAGCGATATTTCAAAGCGGCAAAAGGTGCGATTGCAAATCATTTTCTGTGATCCACTTCGGCTCTTTTCACGCTCGCATTCATGGCCAGTAGTACAAACACCGTTGGTATTGCACGGCTCGTACGATAGGGAATTTGCTTTCGTTAAAGAGGCTTTGAAACGTCCTTCTTTGGAACAAAATAACACAAGTACAGCAACTCTTTGACAAACTGTTATTCAGTCTATATAAGAATATTTCACATCGCCGATTTCAGCCGATTATCATCATCATCTCGTATGGTAACATTGTAATCACAGAGTGATTTATCATAAACACAAATGGTACTTTAACAACAAACAAAAAACAAATCAGTAAACAGTGTAGCGAGACTGTGTTTTGTAAAAAGTACCATTTAAGTCGATGACGAATCACTTTGTATTACAGTGTATCACATCGTTATATGATGGTTTTAACCGCTAATACGATGTATCCGTCTTGTAACTTAAATTGAGTAAACATTTATCAATTAATCTTTAAGTTGCTATATTTCTCCAAGTGTCATAATCCCAAGAATTTTTTAAGGTCTGTCGTTGTTGCCTTAGTTTTTCGTTCCCTCTGTTAATGATGGTAATACAGTGCTCGCCGATAAAGATGATGCGATGGTCAAAAGCTAGTTGTCTTTTGTAAGAAGAAAGGGAAGCGTTAACATTGGTCGGACATCCCCATCAGCTTCCTTTCATAATGAAATGACTGCCACTAGTAAATTTTGTCAACAGTATTCTGCAATCAATACATCTTGTACTGAAATATCGAAGATTCATTTTCCTTGGCGTCCTAGGGTCAGTTCATTGCTATTATCTTCTGATTATAAATTATCTATTAGCCATTATAGGTGTTAGGGGCAGGTCACGACTAATGAATTTACGTTAATTGTGAAGAGTCATTTGTACATATTTTCCAGCCAATAACTTTTAAGTATGTGTTATGTTCCTGCCGTACTTGGTAAGAGTATGCACAACACACGAATGTGCGTCATGAGGTTGACTGACTTTTTGAGGAATCAGCATCGTCATCATCTTCGAACAGTAAAATGCTAAACATTTAATGTAGAGTTATCAGTTTATACAAACAACAACCAGAGCTAGTGTATGGTACTGAATTTAGTGTCTAGGAGGCAAGTTAAAACGAGAATTGATTCTTGCGTGCTGATGTCTCATTCATCGTCAGACTTCACAAAGATGAGAAATTAGTTTCGATGCTGTTTTCGCATTTATCCCTGGTGCCGTAATTTTGTGTAGGTTAGTTCACGGTAGCTGTGTCTGGCCAGACGTTCAAATGGTTCAAATGGCTCTGAGCACTATGGGACTTAACATCTGAGGTCATCAGTCCCCTAGAACTTAGAACTACTTAAACCTAACTAACGTAAGGACATCACACATATCCATGCCCGAGGCAGGATTCGAACCTGCGACCGTAGCGGTCGCGCGGTGCCAGACTGAAGCGCCTAGAACCGCTCGGCCAACGTGGCCGGCGCTCTGACCAGATGTCACGGTGTTGATGTATTCAGGTAAACTGAATGAATATATATCTTTTCCAATACTTTACTACCTTAATCTTATCTTTAACTGTGGGTCCAAATCCTTTGTTGGTTCTCGAGTACCATCAAAACAGATATCACTCTCAGTATTTCGATCGCCAGTAGCGAGACGGTATTCACATTATCCTTGCGACAGATTTAATATGCAGTGGTTTGAAGACTGTGATACTGCGTTATCATTATCGTTGGAAATGTTCCTCTATGTTGTTGACCGACGGAAATGCGGTAGTCTGATGATCAACTTGGCGAATGCTTCTTTTTAAGAAGTCAGACTACATGTAGTCATGAATACTTTGACAGAGTAGGTCAAAGTAAAAATCCAGGATAAAGAAGGAATTCTCCACGAACAAGGAGAGACTGTTATTTGTTAAAAGATGGTCTACTTTTGTCTCCGATTATTTACTGAAAGCCGGCCGAAGTGGCCGTGCGGTTCTAGGCGCTGCAGTCTGGAACCGCGAGACCGCTACGGTCGCAGGTTCGAATACTGCCTCGGGCATGGATGTGTGTGATGTCCTTAGGTTAGTTAGGTTTAACTAGTTCTAAGTTCTAGGGGACTAATGACCTCAGAAGTTGAGTCCCATAGTGCTCAGAGCCATTTACTGAAAGTTCTTCCTTTTTGCATCTACGGGTCCTTGGATTTGTTAGGAAACGAAAAAGAGAAATTATTCAGTGCTACCACGTCCCCTTTTCCATTTCGAAAAAATAATACTGCAGAAATTTAAAGAGATATTTAAGTTCTCTTTTTTGAAATGTTGAGGTTTTTGGAAATGGAATGTTTGATTGTGTCAACTGTTAATATCCATCAAAGCAGCGTCTTCTGGATTCAGTGATCTCACAAAATTGCGTGATTGGTTGCACAAAAGGATACAGCAGCCTAACCCAAATAAAACTGGGGTTACTAAATAATAAAGAAACACAAATGAAGTTTCATGTGATTTTAGACAGAATCAAAATATCCCATAACTGCAATATAATATATCTTGGAATCACACCCGATCAATCCTTCATATTCAAACGGTAGTGCATCAATTTATCTAAGAAACTTGGAACGGAAGAGTGAATCTACTTCAAAAGGTCGCCGGAAGCAGTTGACGTGCGGACGCCAATACCCGCTCTGCTATACACGCTCTTACGTATTTTGCTGGTGAACGTTGCGTTGATGTGCAGCTGAATGAAGCCATGACAGTTATCACACATACTATCAGATCTACTTCCAGTCAGTGATTACCTGTCCTAGCCAATATTTCTCCCCAAGATCTGAGGAGGAAAGCAGCTAAGGTAAACTCGCTCAAGAAGATCACGTCTCGTAAGAAAACTGCCTTGTACGATGCCCTACAAAATCGTCCGCTTACAATCCGTCTGAAAATACGCAAACGACTCTGGTTTGATTCAGAAAGTAACAGTTGACCTCCGAGTGTTGACCAAAGTGGAACGAATATCCATCCAACAAAGCTCACCTGGTTCAAAATCCTACATATAATGTTAAGGTAGTCTACCTTCCGTGCCGAACCTGGTCGAAGCTAAACCGATTAAGACGCGTCAAGGGATGTGTGGTTACACCTAAGAAAGTGGATTTTCCGTTCGTCTGCAGACTGCTGCAATGGAGCGGAGGAACAAACAATAGAACACATCTTCGAGCATTTGAGAGTGGTCTGAGGACTCTGCGCCGAGTGACTCCCAGTGATCTAGACTTGCTGTCAAATTGGACGTTTCCAATGGACTCGACTGTAGATACCCTGTAAAACGATACGATCAATATAAATGTTATATTACACGATCATTTCCGATAGAAAATTTAAATAGCTAGTTGTCACGAGTAATCAAGCTTGCTGAAAACATGTTACTAATTTTTTTTTTTTTTTTTTTGGAGTATTAACTTCACTGGTAGATGTTGTTGTTGTGGTCTTCAATCCAGAGACTGGCTTCAGTGCAGAGACTGGTTTGATGTAGCTCTCCATGCTACTTAATCCTGTGCAAGATTCTTCATCTCCCAGTACCTACTGCAACCTACATCCTTCTGAATCTGTTTAGTGTATTCATCTCTTGGTCTCCCTCTACGATATTTACCCTCCACGCTGCCCTCCAATACTAAATTGGTGATCCCTTGATGCCTCAGAATATGCCCTACCAACCGAACCCTTCGTCTAGTCAAGTTGTGCCACAAATTTCTCTTCTCTCCAATTCTAATCAATACCTCATAAGTTATGTGATCTACCCATCTTTTGCTCCCCAAACAGCAAAACTCCTTTACTACTTCAAGCGTCTCATTTCCTAATCTAATTCCCGCAGCATCACCAGATTTAATTCGGCTACATTCCATTATCTTTGTTTTGCTTTTGTTGATGTTCGTCTTATATCCTCCTTTCAAGACGCTGTCCATTCCGTACTGGTAGATAAAAGGCAAATAATGACCCAAAAATGTCATTGTGAAGGACTTTGGTTCGATCTCTTGAGCAACCTAGGATTTAGCGTTTATAGTATGACGAGAAGGGCATCGAAAGGTTTATGAGGATGGGAAAAGGGTATCGAGAGGTTTATGAGATCATCCGAGGAGCTATTTTAAAAATAACGGCTTCATGGAACGATACCAACCACATGCATATTGACGTAATACGCCTTATACAGGAGGATGAAGTAAGTGTTCGTTGACATGGCAAAGCCCTATGTGCACTGTAAAATCAAAAAGTTTAGTATGAATCTGGTTGGGTGGAAATAAAAACATAAAGTCGTTCCCTCTTTCTAAGTGACTGAGCATTATCGCAGGCAGCAGCAACGATCGCTATTCTGCCGACGTTTCCGTGCCGCTGTCAAACGATAGGGGAGCGCTTCGACACGCCGTGGCCTCGACGGCCGTTCCCAAAACGAGATCCATTTTTTAACCGAACGCCTGTGAATGGCGATCGCGCCAGTAGTTGTTATGTATCGGGCATGAAAAGCGCGAGCTTTTCCTTGCGACGATGGGGCGCTGACGTGTTCGTTATTAATGACGTGCGGCGCGCTCCGATTAGCGAACCGCCTCCCGCTGTTTTCCGTCACGCCCGGACGCTCGCCGGTAGCTAACCTCTCTCCCTTTATCTCCACGCCGGTCTGCAACAAATGACAGTTTATCCACATCCTCAATTTCTGTAACACTGCACTCTCAACTGTCGTGGGAATGGCCATCATCGAGATTTTGTCAGATACCGACAGACTCTTTCGTACCGATCGAAGTCGTGATCAACAGGACTTTGGAGCTCACTCATCCAACGTTGTGATTTCCGCGAATCGGAAACTGTAAGAGGTGATCAAAAAATTTCTGTTTGAGGGCGTTGCCGCAACGTGGCGCGATTCCGATGCGGGTATATAAGCACCGACATGTAGGCAAGGGATTAGTGTGGCATTCTTGTATTTGAGAGCTGCGTGCAGTAAATCCGGAAACGTGAAATAAGGCGACGTTGTTACGAGGGTGAGTCAAATGAAAACCTTAAATATATTTAAACATTATTTATTGTGCAGAAGTGGTACAAAGCTGTATTACTTTTCAACATAATCTCACCCACGCTCAATGCAAGTCCTCCAGCGCTTACAAAGTGCATAAATTCCTTTAGAAAAAAATTATTTTGGTAGCCCGTGCAACCACTCACGCACCGCGTGGCGTACCTCTTCATCAGAACGGAACTTCTTTCCTCCCATTGCGTCTCTGAGTGGTCCAGACATATGGAAATCACTTGGGGCAAGGACTGGTGGGTATGGTGGATGAGGAAGACACTCAAAATGCAAGTCTGCGATCGTTGCAACTGTTGTACGGTCAGTGTGGGGCCTTGCATCGTCATGTTGCAAAAGGACACCTGCTGACAGCAATCCGCGTCACTTTGATGTGATTGCAGGCCACAGATGATTTTTTAGGAGACCTGTGTATGATGCACTGGTGACAGTGGTACCTCTAGGCATGTAATGCTAAAAAATGACGCCTTTTTCGTCCCAAAAGAGAGTCAGCATAACCTTCCCTGCTGATGGTTCTGTTCCAAACTTCTTTGGTTTTGGTGATGAGGAATGGCGCCATTCCTTGCTCGCTCTCTTCGTTTCGGTTGTGAACCCAGGTTTCGTCCCCAGTAACGATTCATGCAAGGAAGCCATCACCTCGTTCAAAGCGCCGAAAAAGTTCTTCACAAGCATCAACACGTCGTTCTCTCATTTCAGGAGTCAGCTGCCGTGGCACCCATCTTGCAGACACTTTGTGAAACTGGAGCACATCGTGCACGATGTGGTGTGCTGACCCATGACTAATCTGTAAACATGCTGCAATGTAATTCAGTGTCACTCGGCGGTTTTCCTTCACTATGGCTTCAACTACTGCAATGTTCTGTGGAGTCACAACTCGTTGTGCCAGACCTGGACGAGGAGCATCTTCCACTGAATTCACACCATTTGCGAACTTCCTACTCCATTCGTAGACTTGCTGTTGTGACTAACATGCATCACCGTACTGAACCTTCATTCGTCGATGAATTACAATGGGTTTCACACCTTCACTAAGCAAAAACCGGATAACAGAACGCTGTTCTTCCCTGGTGCAAGTCGCAAGTGGGGCGGCCATCTTTATACTGATACTGCGACGGTATGTATGCATTTGCACTATGCTGCCACCTACAGGCCATTCTGCACGCTGTCTGTAGCACGCTTATCAACTTACAGGATAAATGCGTGAAATTTCGGTTTGTTATTACAAATTTAAGGTGTTCATTTGCCTCACCCTCGTACCAATGCTTTCAAACAGGACCAATGTGCTGTTATGCTTTTCTTGACTCCCGAAGGAGAAACACCAGTAGACACCCATCGGAGGGTGAGGAATATGTTTTTCGAAAACCTCTTTTGTGGAATGGTGTACGAAGTTTATTATGACGCACATTCTCTTATCGCAGATGTGGTAACGTTGAAGTTACGCCACCTCATATGGGAGACACTCGAGCACATATCCTACAGCTGTAATCTCTACCCAAGCAATTATCACGTCTTCGTTCTCTTAAAAAGGGCCTTGAAGGTTCGATGATTCCTGTCGGACGAGGATGTGCAGCACTCGTTATGGACTTCTCTCGCAGCTTGAAACAGTGTTTTACCAGACAGTTATCTCCAGCCTGGTGCGTCACTGGAATGATTGCCTCAGTGCTCACGGCGATTTTGCCTGATTGGCATTCCGATTCTCGACTGTGAGACCTTCGAACGGAAGTTTTTACGTCCCTTTTAAAATTTCGTTTGGCATTGGTTTTCGATTGTTCACTACTTCGGCGACTTGAGTGTACTTAATCCGCACCAGTTATCCAAACGGGCAAGGGGGACCTACAGTTTAACGTGGAGTCTTGGCGACTCCTCACGCCATTGAGATGTGACGGCTAGATTAAACGCAGACTAAAAATTTATTTGAATGGCAGTTTTCGAGGGAACTTTTAAAAATAAGTGACGCCAAGAACTCTTACTGAGCGTTGCACAGCAGAGACACATGATGTATTTTTCAACAGTCACTAATTATCTGTATACTTAGAACCAATCGTTCAGTTCCTCGACAACAGAATGGTCACGTAGCCAGTCGAGGGCCCCCCGGTGAACGTCTTCATCGTCGGAAAATTTCTCTGCCCCTTCCTCCCCTCCCCCACCCCCCCACCCCCCTCTTCGATGCTCTTTCAGCTTTCCTAAGCGATAATAATCGCATGGTGCAAGATGTGGGCATCCAAATCAGTATCACTCGCATCTGTACGGCCTTGGTCAGATTGTTGGCACCATTTCTCTACCGCTAGGCAACACTGCATTTGATCCACATGCCGCCAGACTTGACCAGGGAAACTGTAAACAGTTTACACGTATTGTCCACAATAATCTTACTGTTCCTAATGCCGAGTACATTTTCAGTTGCTGCACAATTTTTCCCACACTGTGGTGCAGTTGTTATCCATACCACAGCAGAACTGTGTCTGCAGGGAACCCGAAACATGTACTCTCTTCCGACAATGCGCTACTCTTTTTGGCCAATGGCCTTAGCGGCGTGGAAGGACAGTGTCCTGCGTATATAGTATTTTTGTAGTCTCGAATTACTACCCATTTTTCATATTTTCCTCCCACTGTTAATATAAAATATACAGTAGCAAAGAAAAACCTCCGTCATGCCAACTCATTACTAATTTTAGTGTGAAATTCTTCTGGAATCCAACGTTCGTCTGGGAACAATAAAGCGTTGGCAGATATCCCACAATCCGTTCCTCCTGCCTGTGAAGCATCACTCGGCTGGACAATACGCATACGTCAAATTATAATCCAAACCGTGGTCCACTGTGACATCTTTGACACAAAAGACGTGACTGTCAACGAAAAACAACACAAAAATTCCCAGATGGATCTCGATAAACTGTGGAATACTGTGGACCTGCGTTTCGACAATTATCTATGGAATACTGATTCGCTATTTAACCCTTTCGCTGCTGAGTGCACCGCAACAGTGCGGTCGGAACACATCACACAGCATATGGCGCTGAAAACTACAGCACCTGCTGCACTGAGTCGGTTATCATCGCAGGTTCTCCTCTGTTATTCTTACCAATAAAGTGTAGTTTCAATATTCTTTATTGTTGACGTTTCTAAAACTAGATAACATTATAAAGAAGCAGACTTGAGAAAGTTACTACACTACTGCCCATTAAAATTGCTACACCACGAAGTTGACGTACTACAGACGCGAAATTTAACCGACAGGAAGAAGATGCTGTGATATGCAAATGATTAGCTTTTCAGAGCATTCACACAAGGTTGGCGCCGGTGGCGACACCTACAACGTGCTGATATTAGGAAAGTTTCTAACCGATTTCTCATACACAAACAGCAGTTGACCGGCGTTGCCTGGTGAAACGTTGTTGTGATGCCTCGTGTAAGGAGGAGAAATGTGTAACGTCACGTTTCCGATTTTGATAAAGGTCGGATTGTAGCCTATTGCGATTGCGGTTTATCGTATCGCGACATTGCTGCTCGCGTTTGTCGAGGTCAGATGACTGTTAGCAGAATATGGAATCGATGGGTTCAGGGGGGTAATACGGAACGCCGTGCTGGATCCCAACGGCCTCGTATCACTAGCAGTCGAGATGGCAGGCATCTCCTCCTCATGGCTGTAACGGGTCGTGCAGCCACGTCTCGATCCCTGAGTCAACAGATGGGGGCGTTTGCAAGACAACAACCATCTTCACGAGCAGTTCGACGACGTTTGCAGCAGCGCGGACTCTCAGCTCGGCGACCGTGGCTGCGGTTACTCTTGACGCTGCATCACAGACAGGAGAGCCTGCGATGGTGTACTCGACGACGAACCTGGGTGCACGAATGGCAAAACGACATTTTTTCGGATGAATCCAGATTCTGTTCACAGCTTCATGATGGTCGCATCCGTGTTTGGCGAAGTCGCTGTGAACGCACATTGGAAGCGTGTATTCGTCATCGCCATACTGGCGGATCATCTGGCGTGATGGTATGGGGTGCCATTCGTTACACGTCTCGGTCACCTCTTGTTCGCATTGACGGCACTTTGAACAGTGGACGTTACATTTCAGATGTGTGACGACCCGTGGCTCTACCCTTCATTCGATCCCTGCGAAATCCTACATTTCAACGGGATAATGCACGACCGTATGTTGAAGATCCTGTACGGACCTTTCTGGATACAGAAAATGTTCGACTGCTTCCCTGGCCAGCACATTTTTCAGATCTCTCACCAGTTGAGAACGTCTGGTCAATGGTGGCCGAGCAACCGGCTCGTCACAATACGCCAGACACTACTGTTGATGAACTGTGGTATCGTGTCGAAGCTGCATGGGCAGCTGTACCTGTAGACGCCATCCAAGCTCTGTTTGACTCAATGCCCAGGCGTATCAAGGCCGTTATTACAGCCACAGGTGGTGGTTCTCGGTACTGATTTCTCAGGATCTATGCACCCAAATTGCGTGAAAATGTAATCACATGTCAGTTCTAGTATAATATATTTGTCGAATGAATACCCGTTTATCATCTGCATTTCTTTTTGGTGTAGCAATTTTAATGGCCAGTAGTGTAATTGCAACGCACAGTTGCACATCGTGTTGCTTACAGCGGTTATGCGATTCCTGTCTTTCTTTTTGTTCTTTCTGCCCATATTATTTTACTGACGACTCAATAGTGCTTGTAAAGTGCCTTTTTCGAATTTGCAATGAATTTTCCTTGTCAGATCGACGATCTCCTGATGCTCTCCTTTCTTGGTGGTACATCTCTAAAATATCACGATTGAGGCTGAGATGAAATTCAGTGACTGAAGTATTCTTTCCATTATGAGCCTGGTAAATAACGTGGGAGTTTAGCACACACATGTCTAAGGAGCGGTAGTTGGTGATTAGGTGAATGCTATGGTGAGTCGTACTTTCCGGTCAGGTTGAGGTCATGATGCAGACGGTGCAGCTCCCAGGAGTGTGGATCAAGCCGACTCGAAGGGTAGATGCCTATCTGATGCCAGAAGGCGTCATTGAAACAAGAGTAAACCATCAAATATTTATGTCCACAGAATACAGCAATTGAGATCGAGATTCAGGCGGCCAGCACTAGTGGGGCGGGATGACGTTGACTACTGGGGCATATGTTGGCGAGCAAGGATTTGCCGCCGGTCGGTAGTGCCAGCTCAGCATCGTGACAGAACAAGCCAAGTGACCTGTCGTACTAGTGTAAGGTCGCACCTGCACTGCATGCGGATGCACACAACTTCCAGAGAAGATGGCCAGAGAACCCATGACCTCACTGTAGACTACACAGGAAAGACAGCCACGGCAAAATAGTTAGCCCCCAACAGCAGGTGGTGAGCATTACTTGTGATGACAGAAGAGCAATTGCACGTCCCCAGACGGGAACCAATGACCATCATGGTGGGAGGCAGCAGCTGTCATAGTTGAGCCCTCCACGCAGCACACAGGTGGAAAGCACCTAAGTTCTCCCCATCGATTTCAACAGGCGTGATGACGCTGCAACTGATAGCATAAAAGTACCCAGGGTAAGATTAGTTGTTCTGTAGGAGCTAATAATAATAATGGCGTGTGACGAGGGCCTCCCGTCGGGTAGACCGCTCGCCTGGTGCAAGTCTTTCGATTTGACGCCGCTTCGGCGACTTGCTTGTCGATGGGGATGAAATGATGATGATGATTAGGACAACACAACACCCACTCCCTGAGCGGAGAAAATCTCCGACCCAGCCGGGAATCGAACCCAGGCACTTAGGATTGACATTCCGTCGCGCTGACCACTTAGCTACCGGGGGCGGTGTAGGAGCTCATAGATAGCAAGATAAATAAACGACAGGCCAGCATAGGGTCGGTTGTAGATCGTGTGTACTTCCACTGGAAATTTATGTGAGGCTGTTCAACATTTGTTATGCTATTGTAAGGTGGCAATAACGTCACTTGGCTTCCATTGACTACCTTGGTCGCTTCAGAATTTCAGAACTTTACCTTTGAGGCACTTTTTCTGCCATGTCTGTGTATTGAGTAATTACTCTAACATTGGACATATGCTTCCTTACGCCACTTTGTATGGCGACCATTATGATGCCATCTCTCTGTCACATTGAAGTCATTCTGCTGTACAGCTGTCTTTGACATACAGCCTCTCCATTGGGTAGAAATCTCTTCCGTATTCATTGCAATATCAACGGTCTTCCCTCGCTGGAATTCCACGTGGCTGTTGATCTCTTGCATCACCATGGAGGGTTTCTGTAGTTTTGCTGGCTACACGAAGTATACTATTCTGCAGCGATTATGAGTGCAAGAAATCTTTTTCTGTACCACTTCAGTGGTCGTGAACACATCTCATTGAACTAACTTGTAAGCAGCGTGTCGTATTTGTCCACAGCATACACAGGCTTATAGTAGTCTGACACCGATTTCGGTTTAAATTTTTCAATATTAGTTTGATGGTCCATGTTTACAAGTAATTTCATTGCAGCTCTATGACGGTGTCATCAATATACACACATCAAAACAGGTTTTGCATCACCCCGGTTCCCAGAACTCCTGAAGATAGACGTTGACTGTGGATATTGTATCACAGTCACTGCCCCTTTGACTGTTCAGAGATGTCACTAAACCTGCCCAAAGATGTAAACAACACCTAAATCTTTCTGATTCGAGCTCTGATTCTCTTATTTTATTATGATAATCATTTCTCCCTACGTAGGGGGGCATCAACAAAATATTTTCACATTCGGAAGAGAAAGTTGGTGATTGAAATTTCGTAAATAGATCTCGCTGCAAAGAAAACCTCCTTTGTTTCAATGACTGCCACCCCAACTCGCGTGTCATGTCAGTGACACTCTCACCTCTATTGCGCGATAACACGAAACGAGCTGCCCTTCTTTGCACTTTTCGATGTCCTCCTAGTGAGGATCACATACCGCGCAGCAAAATTCCAGCAGAGGACGGACAAGTGTAATGTAGGCTGACTCTTTAGTGGGTTTGTCGCATCTTCTAAGTGTTCTGCCAACAAAGCGCAGTCTTTATTTCGCCTTCCCCACAGTATTATCTATGTGGTCTTTCCAATTTAAGTTGCTTGTAATTGTAATTCCTAGGTACTTAGTCGCATTGACAGCCCTTACATTTGTGCGATTTATCGTATACCCAAAATTTATCGGATTTCTTTTAGTATCCATGAGGATGACCTCGCACTTTTCTTTGCTTAGTGCCAGTTGTCACTTTTCGCACCATACAGAAATTCTCTCTACATCATTTTGTAATTGGAATTGATTGTCTGATGATTTTACTAGACGGTAAATTACAGCATCATCTGCAAACAGTCTAAGAGGGCTGCCTAGATTATTTATGTAAATCAGGAACAGCAGAAGGCCTATGACACTACCTTGCGGAACGCCTGATATCACTTCTGTTCTACTCGATGATTTACCGTCTATCACTACGAACTGTGAGTTCTCTAAGAGGAAATTACGAATCCAGTCACACAACTGAGACGATACTCCATATGTACGCAATTTGATTAATAGTCGCTTGTGAGGAACGGTATCAAAAGCCTTCTGGAAATCTAGGAATATGGAATCGATCTGAGATCTCTTGTCGACAGCACTCATTACTTTATGGGAATAAAGAGCTAGCTGTGCTGCACAAGAACGATATTTTCTGTATCCGTGTTGGTTATGTATCAATAAGTCACTTTCTTCAAGCTGATTCATAATGTTCGAGTACAGTACGTGCTCGAAAATCCTACTGCAAATTGTCAGTGATATGGGTCTGTAATTCAGTGGGTTATTCCTATTTCCTTTCTTGAGTATTGGTGATTTGTGCTACTTTCCAGTCTTTAGGAACAGACCTTTGTCAATTGAGCGCTTGTATATGATTGCTAAGAAAGGCGCTATTGTGTCTGAATACTCTGAAAGGAACCTGACTGGTATACCATCTGGACCGAAAGACTTGCCTTTCTTAAGTGATTTGAGTTGTTTCGCAACACCTAAGATACCTACTTTTATATCACTCATGCTGACAGCTGTTATGGTTTCTAATTCTGGAATATTTACTTCGTCTTCTTTCGTGAAGGAATTACGGAGAACCGTATTTAGTAACTCCGCTTTAGTGACACCATCATCGGTAACATTTCCATCGCTATTGCGCAGTGATGGTATTGACTGTTTTACTGCCACTGGTGTACTTTACACACGACCAGAATCTCTTTGGGTTTTCTACCATATTTTGCGACAATGTTTCATTGTGGAAACTATTAAAAGCATCTCGCATTGACATCCACACTAAATTTCGAGCTTCCGTGAAACTTAGACAGTCTTGGTGATATTGCGTTCTTCTGAATATGGCATGCTTTTTTCGTTGCTTCTGCAACAGTGTTCTGACGTGTTTTGTGTGCCATGTTGGATCAGTCCCGTCTCTTATTAACTTATGCGGTATGGATCTATCTATTGCTGTCGATACTCTATCTTTGAATTTGAGCCATATCTGCTCTACACTTATATAATTAGTTTGGAAAGAATGGAGACTCTCTCTTAGGAAGGCATCAAGCGATTTTTTATCTGCTGTTTCAAACAGCGTTTATTTTTAGTGGTTTGGTTTTAAGCCTCCCTACAATGACCTTATGTTCACTAATCCATTTATCCGTCATGACGCTCTCTATTAGGTCAGGGTTATTTGTGAGTAAGAGGTCAAGTATGATTTCGCAACCATTTACAATCCGAGTGGGCTCATGAACTAATTGTTCAAAGTAATTCTTAGAGAAATCATTTAGTACAATTTCGGAAGATGTTTTCTGTCTACCGGATTTGAACATGTATTTTCGCCAACAGTTCGAGGGTAGATTGAAGTCTTCATCAATTATAACTGCATGAATGGGGTACTTATTAGTGATGAGATTCAAGTTTTCTCTTAACCGTTCAGCTATTATATCATCTGAGTCGGGGGATTGGTAGAAGGAGCCAATTATTATATTGGGACAGCTGTTGAGTATAACCTCTACCCATAGTACTTCGCGGGAACTAACTATTTCAACTTCACAAGATAAACTACTATCAACAGACACAAACACGTCACCACCTACTTTATTTAATCTGTCCTTTCTGAACACGGTTTGCGCCTCTGTAAAAATTTCGGGCAGAATTTATCTCCGGCTTTAGCCAGCTTTCTGTTCCTATAACGATTTCATCTTCAGTGCTTTCTATCAGCACTTGCAGCTCTGGTAGTTTTCCAACACAGCTACGTCAATCTACAACTACAATACCGACTGTTGCTTGGTCGATTCTCGTCGTTTCTTTGCACTGTATCCTTTGAGCCCTTTTTCATCTTTCCCTAGTCTGTATAAACTAAAAAACTGCCCAGTCCACGCCTCCTGTGTGTAATGGTCACCTGACCTATTTAGCGGAACCCGAAATCCCACCACACTATGGCGCAAGTCGAGGAATCTGCAGCCTACACGGTCGCAGAACCGTCTGAGCCTCCGATTCAGATCCTCCGCTCGGTTCTGTACCAAAGGTCCGCTATCGGTCCAGACGACGATGCTGCAGGTGGTGGGTGAGCTCTGCCATCTCGCTAGCAGGACTGGCAGTTTTCAACACCTCAGATAGCAGCCGGAAACCAGAGAGAATCTCTTCCGATCCATTGCGACACACGTCATTAAGAGCCGACATGAGCCACCACCTGCAATTGACTGCACCCTGTACCCTTCATGGCATCCGAAAGGACCCTTTCCACATCTTGGATGACTGCCCCCTGTATGCACACGGAGTGAACATTGGCTTCCTTCCCGTCCTTAGCTTCCATATCCCTAAGGGGCTCCCAGTGACAACCAATCCCACCGTCTGCGCTTGTCCGGACCTCTCAGGAAGACCGGCCACTGCCGCAACAGGCGAGGCGGCCCTTGCTGGCTTACAAGTACTTTCAGCAGTGGGCAGTACCTCAAACCTTTTACGGAGGCGTAAGGGTACAGCCTTGCGGCCAACACCAACTTTCGCCTTCCGCCTGGGGATTCGCGACCCTGCCACTGTTTACCAATCACCGTCAGGCAAGTGACGACCGGCAGGGACGTCCGAATCCGAGGGCGCAGTGGCATCAGAGATCCCAGACGATGCTACAGGTTCCAGAGGCGCCAAAGCGCTCGCCTCTGGGACCCAATGCCACCGCGGCCCAGGGCAACAGCCGGACCCTGTCGACGACGGCCAACACAGCTTCCAGTTGTTTACAGACGATGGCCAATTCCCCCTGAATCCGTACACAACAGGCGCAGTCCCTATCCATACCTAACAATTTTTTTTCCTCTCTTTTATGTCACAAGCCGTTCAAAACAAACAGATGACTGACGACTACGCGAATTTACACTATACGGGTACTAAAACGCGATGCTACATCTCTCAAATACTATAATACGCCAGAAATTTGTGAATTAAACTATGCAAGTACCCAAAAGCACCCAAAGAAATTAAGAATTAAACTATAATACAAATAAGTGAGCTAAGAGTGCGACTTGCTGCTGGCTGCTGCTTATCCAACGGTGGCAGGGAGCTCACTAAATTCACTTGAAGTCATCCAGGCAGTGTACGAAAAAAGCTCTAGTTGTGTGCAGACACCAGTTGGAAGAACTGAATGATTTAAGAATGTTACGGGACTAAGACAAGGAAGTGTGATATCACCACTACTATTTATAGTGGTGATGGATCAAAAAGTCAAAGAGACGAAAGAAGCCCATAGAGGAAAGGGAATGAAGCTGTTACTATTTTCTGATGATTTTTGGTGTGGGGAACAAGCAGTAAGGAGGTACAGAAACATACAGACATCCTCAATGAGAAGGTCAAGAAATATAGAATGAAATTTAGTGTGGAGAAAAGCAAGACCATGGTGGTAACCAGAGAGGATAGAGAGGCCAAGGGACAGATTCATATTAAAGACAGGATGTTGAAATAGTGGACTATTTTAAATATTTGGGAAGTGTATTAATGGGGAATGCTCGTTTGGAGACAGAATTTAGCAAAGAATACAACAGAGTAGTACATTTTATCAGTGTGTGGGGGACTTGGTGTGGGGAAGGGAAGTGCCAATGAGGTGCAAGCTGGTGCTATACAAGACTTACTTCACACCCATACTAATTTACGGCTCAGAGACTTGGACTATGACTAGAAGAGAGGAGAATAGGATATAATCCAGTGAAATTAAGTTTCTAAGAAGTATGCTAGGGAAGACGAGGAGAGACAGAGTGAAAAAATGAAGATGTCAGAAAGTGGAGAAGTTAACTGCGAAAATTGAAAAGAATTGATTGAAATGGTTTGGGTATGTGAAGAGGATGGGAGAGGGAAGAATACTAAGAAGAATGATGGAGTTCAAAATTGAGGGCAAGAGGTCAAGAGGAAGAACAACAAGATATATTGATACAATAAAGATGGGTTTAAGGAAGAGAAACCTGATATGGAACCAAACTGTGGAAGAAGAACGGTGGAAAGACAGAGTAAAGTAGTGAAGTACCATTGATACCCCAATCCCATCAGATGTTGGATAGAGGGGAATCGAAAACGACGACGAGTACTGATCTGGAGCCAAGCTGCAGGATTTGGCCTAAGTAGTTACAAGACTGTTACGCTGCCAGTCGTACCGGAATTAACGCACGCAGCTTTTCCACACGGCACTGCCGAATGCTGGCGGGGTATAGAACGGCTCGTCATAAAAAATGAGGAGAAAATGCTGCGCGTGGTTGTCTTCGTGGATTCTGTTGTTGATAGGCTCGTTACCAACGTAGCAGGCGACACATCGAGAACTGAAATGTACACTCCTGGAAATAGAAATAAGAACACCGTGAATTCATTGTCCCAGGAAGGGGAAACTTTATTGACATATTCCTGGGGTCAGATACATCACATGATCACACTGACAGAACCACAGGCACATAGACACAGGCAACAGAGCATGCACAATGTCGGCACTAGTACAGTGTATATCCACCTTTCGCAGCAATGCAGGCTGCTATTCTCCCATGGAGACGATCGTAGAGATGCTGGATGTAGTCCTGTGGAACGGCTTGCCATGCCATTTCCACCTGGCGCCTCAGTTGGACCAGCGTTCGTGCTGGACGTGCAGACCGCGTGAGACGACGCTTCATCCAGTCCCAAACATGCTCAATGGGGGACAGATCCGGAGATCTTGCTGGCCAGGGTAGTTGACTTACACCTTCTAGAGCACGTTGGGTGGCACGGGATACATGCGGACGTGCATTGTCCTGTTGGAACAGCAAGTTCCCTTGCCGGTATAGGAATGGTAGAACGATGGGTTCGATGACGGTTTGGACGTACCGTGCACTATTCAGTGTCCCCTCGACGATCACCAGTGGTGTACGGCCAGTGTAGGAGATCGCTCCCCACACCATGATGCCGGGTGTTGGCCCTGTGTGCCTCGGTCGTATGCAGTCCTCATTGTGGCGCTCACCTGCACGGCGCCAAACACGCATACGACCATCATTGGCACCAAGGCAGAAGCGACTCTCATCGCTGAAGACGACACGTCTCCATTTGTCCCTCCATTCACGCCTGTCGCGACACCACTGGAGGCGGGCTGCACGATGTTGGGGCGTGAGCGGAAGACGGCCTAACGGTGTGCGGGACCGTAGCCCAGCTTCATGGAGACGGTTGCGAATGGTCCTCGCCGATACCCCAGGAGCAACAGTGTCCCTAATTTGCTGGGAAGTGGCGGTGCGGTCCCCTACGGCACTGCGTAGGATCCTACGGTCTTGGCGTGCATCCGTGCGTCGCTGCGGTCCGGTCCCAGGTCGACGGGCACGTGCACCTTCCGCCGACCACTGGCGACAACATCGATGTACTGTGGAGACCTCACGCCCCACGTGTTGAGCAATTCGGCGGTACGTCCACCCGGCCTCCCGCATGCCCACTATACGCCCTCGCTCAAATTCCGTCAACTGCACATACGGTTCACGTCCACGCTGTCGCGGCATGCTACCAGTGTTAAAGACTGCGATGGAGCTCCGTATGCCACGGCAAACTGGCTGACACTGACGGCGGCGGTGCACAAATGCTGCGCAGCTAGCGCCATTCGACGGCCAACACCGCGGTTCCTGGTGTGTCCGCTGTGCCGTGCATGTGATCATTGCTTGTACAGCCCTCTCGCAGTGTCCGGAGCAAGTATGGTGGGTCTGACACACCGGTGTCAATGTGTTCTTTTTTCCATTTCCAGGAGTGTATTTCTCTGATTCGGATAAGGAAGGAGCTATGAGATTACCAGACGACTGACTGTAAGTAATACCTTCAGTGGCTTCAATATTTAACTATACGGTGAAATACTTCAGTACTCTTTTACGTTATACACAGTTTATGCAGAAAAATTACCTTGTGATTAAGTCAGGAATTTTCATCATTCTTGTTTTTAATTACAATAGTACATTAGCCAAAAACGATAACGTGTTGCAGTTTTCGTCTAGTCGTCTAAGGAGCATATTGTAGGAGATCTGCAGTGTATTATTTCATTCTACTTAAAAATTAAATGACATTCGAAGCTGTATTGCTCCTCTGCTCGTCTCTTTTTACGTGTGAACTGCAAATGGCACGTCACTGCAGACTAGCTGTACCAGCTGACCGGCCAGTGGTCTCCAAGTTAAATGCTGCGGTAAAGCTGTTGTCCGGTGTTATCCCTAAATCGATGTGTGCATAACGCACAGCACAAAACGTACCCTAATTGTCGTAATTGGCAGTACTCGAGACAGCTTGGCTGCTGTCGCACGTGAAACGGAAATCCAATGAGGTTCCAGTGAACGCGGAAGAATACATAGTGCGATGTTTACATCAGGTTTATTCTTATGAAAAATGAATTATAGCAACTCCTGTGTGATGTGTATGCCACTCGACGAAGAATGGAGTAAACTTCCGAGCAGCGCGCCTTTCAAACCGCCACAACACTAAAACAAATATTGCCATATTCGCTGTATGGTCCATCTACCAAACATTCTCCCAGCTACATACCTTGCCCATAGGCATGTTATTGTCATTATAGTTATAATCCCAGTTTTTGGCCTTACAGTTTGTTTGTTTTGCTGTTTATCGCATTAATATACTTATCACGAAATCAGATACTTAAGTCAGACTGGCTACTTAGTACAGTAACAGCATTGATGCCCGGTTGCGATGACGATTGGGAATTTATACAAGTGTGAGGGCTCGATCCTGAATTTCGCGGTTAGCCATTAAGACTACTTGGTTAGACAGAAATTCTTGATGTCGAGAGATGCTTTAGAGATCGTTCACAATTCATTCGTCGATACTGGTGATACGGTAGGCCACCTTTGCGCTTATGGTTCCTCACTGATACGATTTATCTGTACTTTATTTGTTTGTTCATGGGATGAAAACGTTGCACGATGATTAAATGGTTACTATTCGTTATAGATATTTATTCTATGGCGCGAATTGTCGGTCCGTCATAGACTGAACTGCTCTGGTGATCTCCATCAGGACCCAATAATTTTTCTAATCTTGGTGAATAGTCCGCGTGGTTCTCTTTTGAACGGCAGTTGCTATTTCTCTTAAGGTATCTTCTCCTAGGTGGTAAAAATGTTCCGAAATGTATCGTAAGTTTCTTTTTTCCGTACTTAACATTTCACAGTCTACAGCTTCCCAATAGTACAGAAAAACAAAATGCATATCATTTTCAGCAAAATACGTCAAAGAGAAGTCATAAACTACATCGGAAATGGTGTCAAATCACGTGTATCGGAGAAAAAACTTAAAGTAAAAAGCAAGGTGTAACCCTCTTTCTTCTTCAGTATTTACGAGAGTATCTACATAAAAACTATGACTTTAGTCGTGAATAAATGAAATGCTGTGTGTGTGCGGGGAGATTGCAAGTAAGCACTTGAACATGTCACTGATTCGACAAGAATATAAAGTGACGTTTAACTTAATAAAAGACGCTACTCTGAAGAAAGCTGGTTCTACTACATTAATAATTGTAACAGAACATCAATTATCTGAACACCGCAATACATAAAACGTTGTAACAATTAACAATAGGCATTGCGCCGGCCTGAGTGGCCGTGCGGTTCTAGGCGCTACAGTCTGGAACCGCGCGACTGCTACGGTCGCAGGTTCGAATCCTGCCTCGGGCATGGATGTGTGTGATGTCCTTAGGTTAGTTAGGTTTGAGTAGTTTTACGATCTACGGGACTGATGACCTCAGAAGTTAAGTCCCGTAGTGCTCAGAGCCAGCCAATAGGCATTGCTACTCGTCATACTGCAGGAATCTTCAATTCTCAAATTTGTATCATCAGATTTTGAATTTATAAGGATTCCAATATCTCGCATTATGTCTGCCTGGTCTTTTCTCCAGAAAAAAGAGACTCAATCTTAAAAATAGACAAGAAGTCAAAGTCTTAGTGAAGACTATTATCGTGGCTCGTATTCTACTGTATAAAATACAATTTTTAATGTTGGCAATTAATACCATCGTAAATCAAATGTACGGGTTGGTTGGTTGTTTTGGGGAAGGAGACCAGACAGCGTGGTCATCGGTCTCATCGGATTAGGGAAGGAAGTCGGCCGTGCCCTTTCAGAGGAACCATCCCGGCATTTGCCTGGAATGATTTAGGGAAATCACGGAAAACCTAAATCAGGATGGCCGGACGCAGGATTGAACCGTTGTCCTCCCGAATGCGAGTCCAGTGTCTAACCACTGCGCCACCTCGCTCGTACGGGAAGTATGTGTGAAAGTTCCACAACTTTGGAGGAGGCTTCTGCAGGATGTGTGGCTGTTTATGCCAATAAGCAGTTTTACTGTTGCCTTTGCTGAATATACACTGAGATGAAAAAAGTCGTGGGGTAGCGACATGCTGGTGGCTGTAGAATTGCGTACAAAAGGCATAAAATGACAGTACATTGGCGGAGCTGTCATTTGTATTCAGATGATTCATTTGAAAAGGTTTCCCATGTTATCACGTCAGCAATCGGGAATTAACTGTCTCTGAACGCGGAATAATCGTTCCAGCTATTAGCATGGGACATTCCATTTCGGAAATAGTTAAGGAATTCAGTATTCTGAGATCCAGAGTGCCAAGAGTTTGCTGAGAATATCAAATTTCAGGAATTATCTCTCACCACGGACAACGCAGTCGCCAACGTCCTTCACTTAACGACCGAGAGCAGCGGCGTCGGCATAGAGTTGCCAGTGCCTAACGGCAAGCAACACTGTGTGAAATAGCCGCAGAAATCAAAGTGGGGCGTACGACGAAGGTACCCGTTACTACAGTGCGGTGTGGCCGAGCGGTTCTAGGCGCTTCAGTCTGGAACCGCGCGACCGCTACGGTCGCAGATTCGAATCCTGCCTCGGTCATGGATGTGTGTGATGTCCTTAGGTTAGTTAGATTTAAGTAGTTCTAAGTGCTAGGGGACTGCTGACCTCAGATGTTAAGTCCCATAGTGCTCAGAGCCATTTGAACCATTTGGACGACATCGCCCGCAGCACCTCTCCTGGGCTCGTGACGATATCGGTTGGACCTTGCATTACTGGAAAATAGTAGCTGATGGTAGGGTTCGAGTGTGGCACAGACAGCACGCAGGCATCATCCTAAGTTGTCAACAAGGAGCTATGCAAGCTGGTGGTTGCTTCATGATGGTGTGGGCTGTGTTTATGTGGAATGGACTGGGTCCTCTGGTCAAGCTGAACGAATCATTGAGTGGAAATAGTGATGTTCCGTTACTTGGAGACCCTTTGTAGTCATTCATGGACTTCGTGTTCCCAAACAACGCTCGAATTTTTGTGAATGACAGTGCATCATTTCAGCGGGCCACCGTTGTTCGCGATTGGTTTATAGAACATTCTGGACAGTTCGAGAGAAAGATTTGGCCACCCAAATCGAAAGACGTGAATCCCATTGAACATTTATGGGATATAATCGAAAGGTCAGTTCCTGCACAAAATCCTGCACCGGAAACACTTTCGCAGTTATGGACGGGTATAAATGCAGCATGGCTCACTATATTTGTAATTCAATCCATGCCACGTCGAGCTGCTGCACCAAGCGGTTGCAAAGGAGGTCCGACACGGTATTGGGAAGTATTCCGTAACTATTGTCAGCTCAGTGTATATTTTACTTTCGCTACTATCCAGGTCTGTGAGTCAACACAAAGAGAGCTACTATTTAGACCAAAACATACCGATATGAGCCGCTTGATCATTTTTTTGTATGCTCGTCCCATTTCGTAGTTTGTTATCAAGCTGCACTCCAAGGACTGTTACAAAATACTATAGTATTACAATCAGTGCTTTGTTAGTTACACTTTTTGGTAAGGAATGGTCAGTTTTATATACCTAAAAATGCAAACATTTGTAAGTCTTGATGAGATTAAGATAGATAATTATTTGTTGGGAAAATACTGCAGGCTTGTTGAGCGGTCGTCGAAGCTGTGGCTGGTACGGCTGGTTTTTGGCCCTCGAGCAGTTTGCTTATTATACGAGAAAACATGATAATATTTAGATCTTTGAAGGTGGTCAGCTCCAAACCGAACCTTCTGTGACTACATTTTGCATTTCTGTCAGTCTGACCTAAGTTCTATTAGTGTGGTGCAGTTAGTCAAAGTGACACCCTGCTTTCTGTTATGTGACAAGATTCTATCCGTGCCAGAGGAATACCATTAATACAGTAACAGTTTCAGTTTTCTTAGAATAATTGTATGATCCATGCAAATAAAAGATCCCCGGATGTACCAACATGATAGTTTTTGTTGTTTACCTCTGCTATGACCGCACTGCTGAGGTCATATACGAGTTTGATGAAGAGTATCCTTTACGAAACTATCCCTTGAATCATTGAATGATTACAAAGATACATCGGAGGTGATTCAGGTGACTTAGCACACTACTGTGCTACAGACACTATCATAGTTATGACAATTACCATTTCTTAGTGACATAATATTTACAATAATCTTCTTAGCTGTGAATAATGCCTTACGACACTGTGGACTGTGCCTACCGGAGATACCTAATACATCTGTGTTATTCTGTTATCTCCTATAATACATTTTGAGCCAAGTCTGTGCTTCCTTAACAGTTAAAGAGCGTTGTCACTCATATCTGTGATGTCAATTCGCGTACTCTGTGTAAGCCATTGTTTAGATATCTTTTTGACAATATCGACTGATTTTGAAGAAACCGCAACTTCTGCGATCACTAAGACGGAAAACGATTTGCATATGTATAGTAGGTTCGTAAGCATTATGCAGAAAGGCTTGACTATTCTTCAGGTTTTATTTTCAGTAGACTTCTAGCAGTACTGGAAGAAACTGATTGAAAAGCTACAAATCTTCAAATCTAAATTGAAATGTTTCATTGCCTCTCACTTCTGTTGTGTACAGGAGTTCCTCGAGAAGCTGAGAGCTATTCTGTGTAATGTGCTGTTTGTTCGTACACACTCATTAATTTTCATGTTTTGTAAATTACTTTATTCATAAATTTTCTGATCGACATTGTGTAAACTACGTACTGACTCGTTCCATGACGAGTATTTTTGATTAAATGATGTCACGGAAACCTTTAAATATTTTATAACAATTATAAAATATGCTGTTTTGTTAGTATGTAAAATTTTTGCTGCCTCTGTGAAGGGGTAATCATCACAGTAAATGCCTTATTATTTCAGTGTGTCACCGTCCCTGCCGTGACTATCATCTAGGAATTTATTTTCATTCTCTCTCTGTTCTTGTTTGTTTACGTAACAATGCTAGAGACTGTTCCACTTGTCGTCTTCGTTTTTCCATAATACATGTATTTTGACTTTTTGATAGTAACTGTAGAAATGTATTGTGTTAATGGCAATGGAGTTTTACGTCTTGTCAACAGTGTGTCCTGCGAATTAGTAGAGGTTTCTTTTCTCCCGCAAAAGATACATCAGTCACACGTGCTATCCACTTCTTCTTTCTGCTTCTGTTTTACTCTCGTTTGTTTAAATGGGAAAGAGGACTCAAAATACAGGCTGGGTATTTTAAAGATATATTTAAGTTTTTCATCATCACTGTTTTGTAGACCTATTCCCGACGTTGTATCTAAACGCTACTATCCAATCTTTGGCAACGCTTCAGTTATACCGTACCTTTCGTTTATAATCTAAACCTAACTAGTCGCCATATAAACATTTGATCCAGCATAACACAACCGCTGATATTGTACTTGGCCGTTCATTTCTCTTTATTGACTGTTGAAGTTTATTATTTTTATTTATAAGGCTTAATGGAAGATAACTATTCAGTGCGTGTTCCTTCAGATCCGAGGACACATCTATTTCAAATCCAACTATATTTTCGTTGTAGCTCTTTATCTAAAATCTAATGCAAATTTTTATATCAGTGAGACAGGGTAGACACTGATTTGCTCATATTGGATGCTGCTAGCATTAAGACGTGCAAATACTTGAAAGAGAGGTTAACAGACTACCTGATAGCTTAGTTTTTTTTTCACCTGATGCAGTTCTTTTAAGTGGTCCGTTTGACTGATTGTGATGGGCTCTCAGCGTCCTCTGGCCTCTTAGCCGTTTCTCTGAGTATATTCGCAAGTTTTTATAAAACAAGAAACTACACTGAAATGCCAATGAAACTGGTATATGCAAGCATATTCAAGCACAGAGATATGAAAACAGGCGGAATACAGCGCTGCGGTCGGCAACGCCTATATAAGACAAGTGTCTGTTGCAGTTGATAGATCGGTTACTGTTGCTCCAATGGCATGTTGTCAAGATTTTAGTGAGTTTGAACGTAGTGTTATAGTCAGTGCACGAGCGATGGGACACAGCATCTTCGAGGTAGCGATGAAGTGGGGATTTTCCCGTGCGACCATTCCACGAGTGAACCTTCAATATCAGGAATACAGTAAAACATCAAATCTCCGACACCGCTGCGACCAGAAAAAGATCCAGGAAGATCGGGACCAAAGATGACTGAAGAGAAATGTTCAACATAAGGGAAGTGCAACCCTTCCGCAAATTACTGCAGATTTCAATGCTGGGCCGTCAAGAAGTGTCAGCGTGCGAACCATTCAACGAAACATCATCGATGTGGGCTTTTGGAGACAAAGGCCCACCAGTGTACCCTTGCTGACTGCACTACACAAAGCTTTACGCCTCACCTGGGCCCGTCAACAGCAACATTGAACTGTTGATGATAGGACAATGTTGCATGGTCGGACGAGTCTCGTTTCAAATTGTTTATAGGGAATTGACGTGTAAGGTATGGGGACAACCTCGGGGAATCCATGGACCTTGCATGTCAGCAGGGGACTTTTCAAGCTGGTGGAGGCTCTGTGATGGTGTGGGACGTGTGCAGTTGGGGTGAATGGGATCCCTGATACGTCTGCCCGCCGGTGTGGCCGTGCGGTTCTAGGCGCTACAGTCTGGAACCGCGTGACCGCTACGGTCGCAGGTTCGAATCCTGCCTCGAGCATGGATGTGTGTGATGTCCTTAGGTTAGTTAGGTTTAAGTAGTTCTAAGTTCTAGCGGACTGATGACCACAGATGTTAAGTCCCATAGTGCTCAGAGCCATTTGAACCAACCTGGTACGTCTAGATACGATTCTGGCAGGTGACACGTTCGTAAGCATCCTGTCTGATCACCTGCATCCATTCATGTCTACTGTGAATTACGACGGACTTGGTCAATACCAGCAGGACAATGTTACACCCCACACGTCCAGAATTGCTACAGAGCAGCTCCAGGAACACTTTTCTGAGTTTAAATACTTCCGCTGACCACCAAGCTCCCCAGACATGAACATTATTGAGCAAACATCATTGAGCATATCTGGGATGCCTTGGAACTTCCTGTTCAGAAGGGATCTCCACCCCGTCGTACTCTTACGGATTTATGGACAGGATTTATCGTGTCACTTCCCTCCAGCACTACTGCAGACATTAGTCGTGTCCATGCTACGTCGTGTTGCTGTACTTCTGCGTGCTTGCGGGGGCCCTTCTCGATATTAGGTAGGTGTACGAGTTTCTTTGGGTCTTCAGTGTACGTGTAGTAGAGTTCGCCATTCATAATTATTATACGAGCGTCTAGCCGATTTGAGAACGACATTCACCCTGCGACATTATTTAGGTGTTACTTTAAGGCAGGTGTACACTGCGCGAGGCAGCAGGTTGTTTGCGTGTGTACCAGGTACAGTGCAAAACGTGTGGACGGTAGCAGCGGGGCAAGCGTTGGGCGGAGCGACTGTACCTGCGCGAGGCGGGGTCCGGCGACTACAACAAAAGCTCGATTTGGCGTGAAACGTGTAAATTGATGTGAGCGCTCATTTGCAGTGACAGGCGGCCAGTGCTGCGCAAGCCCGCCTCTTCGCTGCCGATGGAGTGCGCGCCTCATCTGCATCCGTTCACGTACTGCCCACTTCTCTGCTAATTGCAGTAAGCGAATGAACGCTTCGGATATAAAAATAATGGAAATGCCTGAACGGACATCATTAGTACACGACCTACCTGCCACAAAGGTTTATGGGATCTATGCGAAGGAAAGCCTAGTCAGAGACACCAATCCTTCTGTATCTTCAAGTAAAGTGTAATATCCCTTGACGCAGGAAGGCAAGAAGATAGGGTTTAAAGATCCATCGACATCGAGATTATTACAGACGGACACATCTCGTGAGTAGAATCTTGGAATTTGCGATAGTAACAGTCACTGCCATGGCGATCGTCAGAATCCAAAGACAGATTGTACGTGAGTTTTGAATCTTTGTCGATTTCATTTTTCGTGAAACAAAGAACAACAATTTGAAATAACAAATTATTTTACAGGCTTAGAACAATTATATTTCAAATTCTTTTCTGTAACTTACAGCTCGTCCTGAAAATATCGCTAAACGTAACGTGAAAAATATTTGGTTATACTATCTTACGACTTGTAAAATTGATGTACAGATCAATATGCTAAATCCTCGCAAAAAAAAAAAACAAAAAAATAAAAAATAAAAAAAAACACGAAGCTTCAGATTTCAGATTCGCTAATATACTAAAAGGAATGTGTGAATTTGTTGTAGGTTGGGACAGATACATAAATATCACACACTAACGAATATTTCCGATTCTCTCATTGAACAGAAAAGAAATATGTATTAATATTAGTTGAGTTGCGCCAATTAAAATAATAAAATATTTAATAAGTTAAGTAGGTCACCAGCCAAGCTTAATGGTTTATCATCACAGTACTCATTAGAATATGGCTTATACGTGCGCCAATCGTACACACATGTATCCTCTCCAGCTCTCCGAGACTGAAACAACAAAATGGGCTCTCTATGAGGATGTAATTTTATTTTGTAATTGTCTGACAAACCCGGGATTGCCCGGGTATTCATTTCGCCTATTTTCTATTAGAAACGAAAATTAAAAAAATGAATTGTGTTTGTAATGTAATATAGAACGAACTTCATTTCCACGTATCCGTAAAAACACCTATGAAATTATGAAGCAGTCGTACACAGAAATACGTATAATGTGTAAATGTTTAAGTAAAGTTTCTAAATGAAGAATCACAGTGTTACGGTACGCTGGGCGCGGGTTTTGTTAACATCTCTTTGGCAAAGCCGCTTCATACCTCTATAGGCGGCTATTATTTTCGCGTACAGACGTTCGCGCTTCGCAGTGGAAAGCTGTCAGGAGCGCAGCCAGGCGCCAGGAATTTCAGTACGCTAACTAGACTGTAGGAGTATCGTATTAGTAACGGATATATTTATTAAAATTTTATGCATAATGCTGCATTTTTTCACGCATCTCAGTGTTTATGACTTCATACCTCTTGAACTATGAGTCGTACACTGATATATTTGTTCAAAAAAATCTTCAAATGTGTGTGAAATCTTATGGGCTAAGGTCATCAGTCCCTAAGCTTACACACTACTTAACCTAAACTATCCTAAGGACAAACACACACACCCATGCCCGAGGGAGGACTCGAACCGCCACCGGGACCAGCCGCACAGTCCATGACTGCGGCGCCTAAGACCACTCAGCTAATCCCGCGCGGCTGATATATTTGTCTAGATACATTTAGTGACATATGTAGATACTGTCTGAGAAATATATTTCGAAGAAAACCCGCTTCCGGCCATCCAGGTTTAGTATTTCCGTGAGTTCCCTTAATCGCTCAAGGCAGATGCCAGGATGGTCCTTTTGAAAGGGCACGGCTGATTTCCTTCTCCATCCTTGACACAGTCCGAGCTTGTGCTCCTCCTCTAATGACCTCAATGTCGAAGGGACGTTAAATCCAATCTTCCTTCCTTCCTTATTGCGAATAGAGTTAGTAAGAAATAACTAATAAATTTAAACGTCATGCACGATTCGAAAGATTTTAACGCGTCTCAGCGCTTATGACGTCATGGCAGGTAGGTGATTCTTACTCCCCACTGCGATTGTTGCCTGGCAGTGAGGGGTATGTGTGCCAAGTTTCGTTAAAATCGCTCCAGTGGTTTTGGAGGAGATATGGAACACGACACACACACACACACACACACACACACACACACACACACACACACACACACACACACACACACACACATCCATTCTTATAATATCTGTGGATTTTCGTAATGGAACGAAGGAAAGAAAAAGGACGACAGGCACTCAAAACGAGAGCGCAGAACGCTTCTGAATTCTTACAGTCGCTACAGCATAGATTGTTACTCTCATTAATTCCAAGACTCTATTCAAATGATAGTAAAAAAGTAAAGCTATCATCAATTCAATCTTTGGTTTGAACACGACTGTGATTTACCAAACATGGTCCTGTCGGGATTGGCAAACATAGCCTTTCTTCGACTATCAAACTGACTTACGCAGCCAGTTTATTAATGCCATACTTTTTAACGTGGACTCTCAACCATACAGGGAGAAACCGATCTTTACCGACACAATTTCGGAGCTCGTTCAGGGATATTTTCTGAGAATTTTGGTACAAGGGGCTCGTTACAGAACTACTGCAGTACATTTCATTTACTACCCTACGTATCTGTCCTACGTATCTGTATTGCACTGAAAGTACCTACACAACAGTGCAAATGTAGAGAGTATGCAATGTGCGTGTTCTTTGGAAACAAATTAGTTCACTTTACCGTTGGGCCTCGAGATTGAATTCTAGCTGCTCCGTTGCGCCTCGGATTTGATTTTGCGTCGGTGTTAGTTGTATGTTAATAGTTACACACTGAAGTATGAATAGGTTTATTGTCGAAAGAGTTGGCCCCTTACGCACTTGATGTATGGGTTTCCCGCAGCAACAGCACTTAACATTAAAATGTTTATGTTTCATCTGAGGGTTGTTACATTATTCTGTGTTTTGTGTTGTGCGTTTTGATAATTGCATAGTACACACTTTTTCACTGATTCTAAGATGTTTTCACAGAAACAAAAGTAACTGAAGCAACAAACCAAGTAAATCACAATTACATTACCAGCTGAAAAATGCCCCTGTCGGAACGAATATCTCCCTCTTCAAAAGCTCTGAGAGAAAAGTGGGGAACCAACCGCCTGAACCCTCATTCCACCTTCCTCACCAAAAGTTTTGGGTTACGAACATACTCACGCTCTTTTAACACAGACCATTCTAAATCCTTTCCCTCAATCTCTCTCTGAAATGAATCCTTCATACTCAGAATTTCCTTTCTCTACCACTGTCTGAATATGTCTCCCTCCAGCTGTCTCCTTTTCCTCTTACTTGCACTTTCTCCTGCATGTCTCTCCCTCTGTCACTGTCTTCATTCCTTTATTTCGCTCCCCCTTACAACAGTCTAGTTTTCTGCCACTCCACTGTCTCTCTGTCCCCTTGTCACTGTCTTCTCCCATTCCTTCTCTCCCATTGCCCTAGGAGTTTTTACCTGTAGACCAGGTAACGTTAACACTTGGGTTTAGGGGCTTGGAAAGGTGGCAAATATTTTCGTGTTAAAGTTCGCCAGGGGGGAGATGTCCAGACTCCCTGAAGACTTTGTATGGTCTCCAATCGTCTCTTTTTTTCCAATCGTCTATCTTTTTCATTTCCACTGTCTCCTCTCTCATTCTCTCCCACTGGCACTTTCTCCTCTCCCTCCAACCCTCAATGTATCTAATACTCTCTTTCAGCACAAAAAAGTGCGAATATGTTCGTACTTTTCTGTCAGAGACTTTTAAAGAGGAGAATACTCGCTTTTTTGTGCTCCAAAAGGCGTGGTTATCAGCTGGTTCATTTCTTGCGCTGTTATAGTGGGCTGTGCTGCTTATACAATACGAATTTTGTTGGTCAGTACAATTTTGACAATTTGTTTATGTACGTCGACAAATATGCATACATTGGCGTACAAACAACAAGTAAGTACTCGTGTTACACTGTCCAGTCACATTAATACGATCACCTGTCAAAAGCCTGAATAACCACTTTTGCAGTGCTAACGTCTGCGAGACGTGCAAGAAGAGAGTCTACGAGGTCCTGGAAGGGACAGAAAATGATGTGCCGACTCGTGGGCCATGGCCGATTGCTCTGTGTTACTCGGTTGAGGATCCTTGACAGTGCGATCGAGGTGGTCCCATATGTTCTCAATTGGGTTTAGATCCGAGAAGTTTAGCGGCCACTTGAAGTACGGTAAACTTAACCTGATACTGTTCGAAACACACACAGACTGAGAGCTGTGTGAAACATTGCACTTTCCTGCTGGTAGATACCACAGCGCCGAGGAAAAACATACTGGATGTAAGGGTGGACATGATCCCCAAGGGCAGGTGCATACTTGTATTGATCCATTGTGCCTTCCGGAATGACGAGATCAACCGGGGAATGTCACAACATTCCCCGGACCGTAATGTTGTCTCCTGGTTGCAGGGTGTTCGCTTTGAGAGATTTTACACCGTACACGACAACGGCTATCATTCTGATGGAGCATAAAACGTGATTCACGTGGAAAGGCTACTTGTTGCCACACAGTGAACGTCAATTTTCGGTATTGGCGTGCAAATTCCAGCGTTCTTCGCTGATGAATAGCAGTCAGCATGGGTGCATGAACTACGCGCCTACTGCGGAGACCCATACGTAACAACGTTTGCTCAATGGTCGTTGAGAAGACGCTGTTGCTCGCCTCTTGGTTCATCTAGGCGGTCAGTTGGTCAACAATTGCACTTCCGTTCGCCCGTACACATCACCACGGCCGTCGTTCACCCGTGTATTCTATGGCTCGTGGTGCGCCACAGTTGCCTCGGCCTCGGTTTGAGATTGTACCATTTTCATAAGAATCATTATCGACTTTTCAACCAGTGAAGATAATTGAGTGTAATGTCCTCATTCGTTCCTTTAGCACAGAACGGTACGTTTCTGGACATAAGTTCTCATTTAAAATAATAGCTATAAAGTTTGTAACTTTCTATATGTCACCTAACTTCTGTTTAAATTAACATATTGTATACTAATGGCGGAACTGAGAAGGCTTCTACGGCTTATTGCTATGAATGTACCATCTACGCTGACGGAAAAAAACCGCAACACCAAAAAATAATTAATGGAATGAAATTTCGGGAATACATTTATCTAGGTAAAATATTTAAGTGAATAACATTGCAAGGTCTCAGGTTAATGTAAGCGCGAGATACGCTATTGCAAATGTGAAATACTGGGACATTAATTACCGGTGTAACCACCAGAATGTTGAATGCATGCACGCAAACGTGCGTACATTAGCTGTCAGTTTGTGGGATGGATTTCGATCTCTGTCGCACTTCGTCGATCAGTACAGGGACGGTAAATGCTGATTTGTGGATGACGCTGGAGTTGTCATCCTAATATGTCCCATATGTTCTCGACTGGATGCAGATCTGACGATTGAACAGGCGAAGGCAATATGTCGATACTCTGTAGAGCATGTTGGGTTACAACGGTGGTATGTGTTGGAAAACTACCCCTGTTCATGAATGGCAGCACAACAGGTCGAGTCACCAGACTGATGTATAAATTTGCAGTCTGGGTGCTGTTGCTGTTATATGATATCACACTCCAGACCATTTCTCCAACTATACTGTAGGCCCAGAGTGTCTAGCACGCAGACTGGCTGGTCGCAGGCGTTCTACTGGCCTCCTCCTAACTAACACACGACCATCACAGGCACCGACGCAGATCCAGCTTTCATCAGAAAACATAAAACTTACCTCCTGCCCTTCGGTGGGCTCTCGCTCGACACTACTGAGGTCGTAGATGGCGGTGATTTGTAGTCAGTGGAACGGACGCTTCAGGGCGTCTGGATTGGAGCTGTCCTTGAAGTCACTGATTTGTAACAGTTCGCTGTGTCACTGTGGTATCAACTGCTGCTCAGCTTGCTGCTGCAGATGCAGTAGGATGCGCTACAGCCATACGCTGGACACGGTGCGTTCTCTCTCGGTAGTAGCTCGTGACCGACTGAAGCCAGGTCTCCATGCGACCGCACTTTCCCGTGACCGTCGCTTCCAGCAATCATGTACAGTGGTTACATTCCTGCCAAACCTTCCTGCAGTATCACAAAAGGAATATCCAGCTTCTCTATTACACGATTTCGTTCAAACTCAGAGAGGCACTGGTAATGGCGTGTTTGGGACCCTAAATGTTTTCTAGACTAACATCAACTCACAACGTCCAGTCTCAAAGGTAACTAACGCTCACGACTTGTTTTTTTTTCTTTATCGTTATTTTAAACACCTTGAACAAAGGTGGGCTGTCAGCAGCATAGTACGCTGCTCTTCAGCCGCGAGTGGTACAATAAATGACAGAAAGTAGTGACAGATAATACAATAAAAATGGCGGGTAAAAACTGTAGACACAAAAACAAGATACATGAAGCCGTTCACGCTGGACAAGAAAAAACACTAAAACCCATTGACACGGCGCACATAACATGGATGACGGCGACGGTACACGTGAACAGTGGTGGCGTGACGGCGAAAGAACACTAAACACAAACGAAGGCACACACACGAGACACTGATGGCGATGATTTCCGGTACGCGAATGTTCACTGAGCGTGTGCGAGTCCGGGGACCTGCCAAGAGAGGAGGAGGAGGAGGAAGGAGAGTGGGAGAGGGAGAGGGGAGAGCAGACATGCCATGGGCAGGGGAGAGAGGGGGAGGGAGGAAGGGGGAGGGGAAGCCCGGGGGAAGAGGGGCGGAGGAAGGGGGGGACGGGGGAAAAGGAAAGAGAAGTGAGGGAGGGTGCCTAAAGGAAAGGACACAGGAAGTGGGGGGGGGGGGGGGGGGTTCAAATGGCTCTGAGCACTATGGGACTTAACAGATATGGTCATCAGTCCCCTAGAACTTAGAACTACTTAAACCTAACTAACCTAAGGACAGCACACAACACCCAGTCATCACGAGGCAGAGAAAATCTCTGACCCCGCCGGGAATCGAACCCGGGAACCCGGGCGCGGGAAGCGAGAACGCTATCGCACGACCATGGGGGGGGGGGGGGGGGGAAGGATCTAAGTTGATAGGAGGGGTAGATGGAGGGGAGGAGGACATCATCAGGGAGGGGGAGCTGGTGGAAGCCACCTTGGGTGAGGGTAAGGAGGGTGGAGAGATGGAGACTGCGTGGGACGTGGGAATACAGGCGCGGCAGCGGGCGGGGGTGGGAGAGGACGCTCACGACCGTTACGACGTGTATTTCAAGCAAATCTGATTTGCATCCTCACAGTGGCGCTACTAGCGCCACTCCTATGCCACGCGCGAAATTCTTGGTGTCGCGACTTTTTTTCTGTCTGTTTATGTACGTAATGTCACGATATATGTAGTATGCTGCATCTATTCAGGTCTGAAAATGGTCGTAGTCGATCGAAATTTGATAAAAATTTGTAGTCCGTGACTGTATTTATAACAACATTAATATTTACTGAATCACTTGAATACCTTATTGTGACTATCTCGCAACTTTTGTACAGTTAAGGTTTTCTGTGAATTTCCCTCGTAGAGTAATGGGGAGTACAGAGCCTCTTTCGCTTCTTCCATAATTCCAGGAGATAATCCTCTCCAATGTTGACTAAGTATAATAGAGGGCCAGCAGCACTATTAGACTGCTGACGACACAGTTGTGCACAAAACATTGCCGTCGTTGCTCGATCGTAAGAAAAATCAAAACGATATGTACAGACTTCTAGCGACTGTGATAACTGGGAACTCTTTTTTTAAGTGCGGATAAAAGCAAGTCGACAGCCACAAAAAAGGACACGCTAGCAAACAATTACAAGAACGGCAGTAAACTTGTGGAAGCCGTCAAATCGTCTAAATATTAAATATCAGAAAATTTTAAAGGTAATATTAGAAAGTTATATACAACAGGATAAACACGTCGAATCAGTTCAAGGATGTCGAATGAAACATTTCAAATGTGTTGAGAGAAGTTAAAGTAAGGACAGCGCATCAGTGAAGGAAATGACACAAAAGTGACTAGTTCTAGAGTACTGTTCCTGCATTTATAGTCCTTAGGAAGTAGGAATTACAACAGACTTCGAACGAATTCAGAGACGCGCAACTACGATCGCGACTTATTTACCCCGTGGAGTTTAAATAGGAAACCGACATCATAAATATCGCATAGAGATTACGTGAATAAAGTAACAGGGGTTAGGGCGCGTAAAGGAGCGTACAGATAGTCCTTTTCCCTTCGCTCAATACGAGAATGGAGTAGAGCATAAAACTGTTAATACTGACACGAGATACTAACCTGTGCACCTTGTACAGAGGCTTTCCATGTATTTAGGTCGAACCCGCAACACCGACGACAAAACTACGGAGTGTGTACAGGAATATTTTCTAAATATTTTGGAAGGCACTCATGATCCCCAGGAGCTCGTAAATCCACTGTCTGACGGAAAAGTGAAGCACTCAGAAGAAGATGAGAAAACGGAATGAAACTTCATGGGTTGAGAGGGTACGCAATACGATGTCAGTAACTTCAAAATCAAGTCAGATTTTCAAAGAGCTTGGCAGTATGAGTCCTCTTACCAGCATAAGTTGCACCTGCTGTGGCCAGGATACATGCATTGATTCAGTTCCGAAGGATGTCATGAAGCTCCCCAGGTCGCAATCATACTCGCCGATGAAGGTCACGTGGGGTTCCAGAACCGCGATTCATTGCTGAACACAGGCGACGCCATTTGCCAGCAAAACATGCTTGCCGGTCATGGCCCCACTCCAAACGCAGCAGTTTATGTTGCAGTGCCATGCACCAAGTAGACACGGCTGCTTGTCAATGTAACTTCGATTACATACACACAGTCGGCAGGTGCATAAGTGATTAGAGTTGCAATTCTCTATTCAGGTAGAACGGCCACCAGGGTGCATTTGTGTTGATCGTGTTTAGTGTTGTCCCGACCTGGAAATTATACGGTTGTGCCACCGGTCGGCCTAAGCTTCCTACAAAAAATTATTTTGTCATACAAAATTCTTTGTCCCTGCAAATCAGTGTGTGTGAAATCTTATGGGACGTGAAGTGCCTATTATACAGCATGTCGTATAGTTTTAATGATGAAAATGGCGATCAAAACAGTTTGGTGACCTCAGAATGTGTGCGATGACCCGAGACCCTTGCCGTGAGTCAGCTAAACCTGCGTTTACGCCTCACACTGGATATTACGCCAATATTTTTCGTGCATAAGTACGGTAGCTTTGAACCTCTGGATCTCAGCAACAGACTGTGATGCCGAAACAAGTTTCAACAACTTTCCATGAACAGAAATTACATAAGTAGGCGTCCCCACAATTGCTACTCTTTGCACTCAAAATCGTGGTTTATCGTGGTTTTCTCAGGAACCGCCCATGAACAAACTATGCTTTTACAAGCCGTTTAAGGTCCACCCTAGACCACACGTAATGCAAGAGAACCAGTCGATTTGTGGTATTGGCGTGGGATGGTTCAAAGGGCTCTGAGCACTATGGGACTTAACATCTGAGGTCATCAGTCCCCTAGAACTTAGAACTACTTAAACCTAACTAACCTAAGGACATCACACACATCCATGCCCGAGGCAGGATTCGAACCTGCGACCGTAGCAGTCACGCGGTTCCGGACTGAAGCGCCAAGAACAGCTCGGTCACCGCGGCCGGCTGCATGGGATGTAGAAAGGCAGTAATGTTTAAATTTAGAACCTATACTTTAGGATGCTGTAGTATGCCCCTTCTTCCGATAGGTGAACAAAAGGTTGGTAGGTCGAGGAATATACAGAACACTTGACCCCTTGTCTCTGTGATCAATAGATCGCGAGTTATGACGACTTGAAAAGCCGCAGTTTAGCGCGCGGATTGTTTTGGAACGTTTTGGTACAGTGCACCGTCATTCACGAACCGAGCTTCATGACACCCTTCGGAACTGAATCAATGCATGTATCCTGGCCACAGCAGGTGCAACCTGATGCTGGTAAGAGGATAATGTGGAGGTTATTAACGCAGCAAGACGTTGGCTTCGAAGCCGACAAAGTAGTACCATGTGGGTATACCAGGTCCTCCCAGTAAGGTGGTGTAACTCTGTCACATTGAAAGGATATTATGTTGAAAAACAAGGTTTTGTAGCTAAAAGAGTTGGAAATAATGTGGTGTTTTGGAATCCTGAATAAAAACAGCGTGCTTCCAGAAAAAATGCATTGCATTACTTATAGAACGCCCCTCGCATTCACAGTTACGGATCTTGTAAGCTTATATCTGCAAATGGCTGAGAGCAGTTGGCTAAGGAGTGGCAAAATGGTAACTGAAAGCCAACTAGTTTCTAGGTTAAAGAGAATCATATTTCTGAAATAAAAAGAGATGTAGAAACAGGTTATAACTTCATGAACGAATCACAGTCTTTTTATCGTAATGGCTAATGTAGGCTGACAAAGGCGATCTTCAGAGGAGGGGATTATACTTTCTCCGGCACGACCAGTAAAATAAAAGTACTGGGCTTCGTTCATAGAACTATAAAACAATATCACTGCTATCTCTACAAGTGTAACTATACTCCGTAAGCCACCTGATTGTGTGTGGCAACGGGTACATTTTAAGCCACTTTTCCCCGTTTCTTGTTCCACTCGCGGACTGTGCCTGGGAAAAACGGTTGTTACTAAGTCTTCGTTTGAGCTAAAATCCCACTAATTTTGCTTTCATTGTCTTTCCGCGAGATATACGTAGGGCGGGCCAGTATATTGGCTGACACGCCTAGGAACATTGTTACGTTCTCGAAACTTGAACAGTAAACCATAGCATGAAACACAACGCCTCTCTATTAGCATCTGCCACTGATCTTGGATGGGCGTATCTGTGACGGTTTCGCACTTACTAAATGAGACTATGACGAAAAGTGCTATTTTTTCTTCGATCTTCTCCATTGCCTCTCAGTTCTATCTAGCTGGATCCAAGATCAACGAGCAATAATCAAATATCAGTCGAACGAGAGTTTCCTTAAATTACTTCCTCCGTGGTTGGAATACACTTGGTGAGGATTCTTACAATGAATCTCAGTTCGGCATTTGCCTTACCTGCGATTAGTTTAACGTGGTCGCTAAATTTTAAATCTGTCTTCCCATTGTTTAATTGATCTAAATCCTTGTAATCATACAATGAGTCTCCCTTCTTATTTATGCGCAATACGCTTCTTTGTGTTGAGGGTCAACAGTCAATGCTTGTACCAAGCCATAAGTCCTGTGTAGATCTTCTTGCATCTCACTATAACTTTCTTGAGTTGAGAATTCTCTGTAGAAAATAGCATCATCTACCAAAGGGTTCATGGAACTTTCGATTTTACACGTGTTATGGAAAGTCTTAGGGTAGCCCCGAAGTTCTCTTTATGTGCGAAGATTTCTCTCTGTTAACAATGATATACTGCGTTCTGTTTGCTAGGAACTCTTCAATCTAATCACAAAGCTGGTCTGAAATTCCGTAGACTCCTATTTTGTTTATTAGAGGACAACGTGGTACGGTATGTAATGTCTTCTGGAAGTCAAAGAGCACAGTATCAACCTGGGCACCGGAATGTACTGCCTTATGCGTCTCGTAGACGAATAGAGCGAGATATGTTTTTGTGATATATTTTGATTCCTATAGTGGAGACAGACGGTCCCCAGAAATGTCAAATTCGCGAGAGTATAAGGTATTCCAAAATTCGACAACATATCGACGTCATCAGTATAGGCCTATAGATTTTTTTGTCTGTTCGAAGACTTCTTGAAAACAGGAATGTCCTAATGCCCTACGCATTTTTCTCATTTTGGAATATTCTGTTACACCAGCGACATTTGGCACCATCCTGCTACAGTAGTGGCAATTTCTTTCGCGTGCTGGACATAACTGGACTTGACAGAAATACAGAGACACCAGAAATACAACAAATTACCATGCCTCATCCGCACTGGCATTCAAAACACCTTCCATTTGGGTCGGAATGGATAAATACACTACCGACCATTAAAATTGCTACACCACGAAGATGACGTGGTACAGACGCGAAATTTAACCGACAGCTAGAAGATGCTGCGATATGCAAATGATTCGCTTTTCAGAGCATTCACGCAAGATTGGCTCCAGTGGCGACACAACGTGCAGACACGAGGAAAGTTTCCAACCGATTTCTCATACACAAACAGCAGTTGACCGGCGTTGCCTGGTGAAACGTTGTTGTCATGTAAGGAGGAGAAATGCGTACCATCACGTTTCCGACTTTGATAAAGGTCGGATTGTAGCCTATCGCGATTGCGGTGTATCGTATCGCCGACATTTCTGCTCGCGTTGGTCGAGATCCAATGACTGTTTTCAGAATATGGAATCGGTGGGTTCCGGAGAGTAATACGGAACGCCGTGCTGGATCCCAACGGCCTCGTATCACTAGCAGTCGAGATGACAGGCATCTTATCCGCATGGCTGTAACCGATCGTGCAGCCACGTCTCGATCCCTGAGTCAACAGATGGGGACGTTTGCAAGACAACAACCATATGCACAAACAGTTCTATGACGTTTGCAGCAGCATGGACTATCAGCTCGGAGACCATGGCTGCGGTTAACCTTGACGCTGCATCACAGACAGGAGCGCCTGCGATGGCGTACTCAACGACGAACCTTGGTGCACGAATGGCAAAACGTCCTTTTTTCGGATGAATCCAGGTTATGCTTACAGCATCATGATGGTTGCATCCATGTTTGGCGACATCGCGGTCACATTGGAAGCGTGTATTCGTCACCGCCATATTGGCGTATCACCCGGCGTGATGGTATGCGGTGGCCGAGCAACTGGCTCGTCACAATACACCAGTCACTACTCTTGATAAATTGTGGTATCATGTTGAAGCTGCATGGGCAGGTGTACCAGTACACGCCATCCAAGCTCTGTTCTACTCAATGCCCAGGCGTATCAAGGCAGTTATTACGGACAGAGGTGGTTGTTCTAGGTACTGATTTCTCAGGCTCTATGCACCCAAATTGCGTGAAAATGTAATCACATGTCAGTTCTAGTATAATATATTTGTCCAATGAATACCCGTTTATCATCTGCAATTCTTCTTGGTGTAGCAATTTTAATAGCCAATAGTGTACATGCCCTGCAAGATTTTCAGTTGATTATCAATATCATTCTTTCTGGAAAATAGTGATAAGTGCAGGTGGCGATAGTGGCCCAGTGAGATGCGACTATTCATCCTCGTGCTCGTAAGATCAGTACTGGATGAGGCGAGCTGTGTGAGCAGTAGTCTTGTCTTTTTGGAACACAGCACCACCATTGGGGAACAAACATTGTATCATACGATGAACCTAATCAGCCAAAACGGTCAAATAATCCTTGGCAATAATGTGACCTTGCAAGTAACCACGAAGCCCATGGTATGGCTATCCAAGTCATAACCGATTTCCCGTTATTTTTCACTTTTGGGATGTAAATTGGGGCCGGAAGTTGGAAACAGTGTGAAACAAGACTCATTCTTCCAAATGACATAGTGCAATTCCTCGGTAGTCCATTTTTATGGCTCTAGGATCAAGTTTTCCTCTTAGGAGTATTTGCATCACCGTTGAGTAGTGTTTGAATTCCAGCTCGCCCTGCAATTCCCTGCTTACGGACCACCCCTCATATTGTTTTGGTGCTGGTAGGGCTCGAACTGCGACATTCATTTATGCACTGACCTTTGCGGCAGTCTTCATCTTTTATTTTCAGTTACAATGTTCCTGCCGGCCGCAGTGGCCATGCGGTTCTAGGCGCTACAGTCTGGAACCGCGCGACCACTGCGGTCGCAGGTTCGAATCCTGCCTCGGGCATGGATGTGTGTGATGTCCTTAGGTTAGTTAGGTTTAAGTAGTTCTAAGTTCTAGGGGACTGATGACCAAAGAAATTAAGTCCCATAGTGCTCAGAGCCATTTGAGCCACAATCTTCCTCAATGACGTCCACCACGATCACTCAAAACACACTTTTGTCCGCTGTGTGACTTCAGCGGATGACGTTTTCACCGTTTTTCCCGTATGTGGTATAAATCTTCGATATGTTGCCTCTTGGAACATCAAACACTTCGGCTACCTTGGTTCCGGAAGCACACACCATACGAACATCACAATTTGCCCATCTTCCAATTGACTTGGCTCTGACGTAATGCACTCACAACGACACAGAACTGATCTGACCACGACTGATGCTTGCAACGCGCTGGGGATGTTGCATAGGTGCCGTACGCAGTTAAATACAATAGCGCAACCTGCAGGCTTGGCTAGCGTCTGCATTTAAGTTCAAGCATTCATTTCTCGCCGTGTTTCCATGTTGTTGTCTGATCCCTGTAGAATACTGTAGGTATCCCATCAGGTCCAGTGGTAGCAGTGCAACACTGTCGTCGAACCATCCAACCCCCCCCCCCCCCCCCCCCCTAAATTTCACTCGAAATATAATTGTTTAAGCCGTATTGTACAATTCTCTTCAAATTAGTCCATTTGGACTCAGAATTTATAGACTCAAGGATAAATGTTGCAAGTTGACCACCCCTCGGTAATCTGAAATATATTTGTTGTCTCACATGCTAAGCAGAAATATCTTCCTACCATTCTTTACATTCATATTTAATACCGTATTAAGGGGTGCCATTACGATCTTATGACTCATTGATTCCGATTCCCTGTTATACATTAAAGAAGTAGAGAAGTTGAGGACTGTTTGTAACCAGGCGATCTAAGGTGTTACCTTTACGAGACGTTTTTTTGATTAACTGCACATGATCGTTTTCGGATAAAGCATATAGAACAGTTTCACAAGATTTCCTCTTCCTGCTACCCGTGCTAACCACGTTCGGTCCCTGGCAAGTTGAGATCCTTTCTAATAGTTTACCATGACCAGGACATTTACATTCAGGCTTCACCCAATTTATTTCGTATTTGGAATCTGTACTAATCTCGTTAGATGTTATCGTATTACTTACGGCTGTAAACACGCCTCGACCACTTGCGTTCAGCCTATACTTGGGATTTCCACTCCAGTCCGAATTTAGTATGTCATTACCATTACCATCTGGTTTCAGGCAAATTGCCGGCCGGAGTGGCCGAGCGGTTCTAGGCGCTACAGTCTGGAACCGCGCGACCGCTCCCATAGTGCTCAGAACCATTTGAACCGTTTTTTGTAACTTTCATCCTACGACTTGGGCTCACTTATTCGGGCTACCGTGTAGGAGAAACAGTATGTTTATTTCAAAACTGTCGGAGGCCTAGTCTTGCCTTTCTTCTGCATCTTCAACTTGAGTAATCTGTGGACCTTGCCGTATTCCAAAATGACAACAGTTGTGTGTCGCACACATACGTCCCTGGTTTGACGAACAGTCACACTTCCAGTCACACACCAAGTGACCGCTGAATCACCGATCTTAATCCAACAGAAAATCTCTGGGATTGTACATGTACACGGCAGTTGCACGTGAATATTCGACCAGCTTCACAGTTTTCAAGATACTCGCTCACAGGCTCTGCGAAATAATAATCTGCCATTTGTCGGAGTCGCTTATCGATATGGATTTCCCCTTTGCAGCGCATATCTTTGCTAGGTTGATGCCCCGTCCGCGTCTGCCCCGATTACATACCAGGTGATCAAAAAGTCAGTATAAATTTGAAAACTGAATAAATCACGGATTGACCCACATGCTTGGAAGGACATGGGGTTTTATTAGAATCAAAAAAATACAAAAGTTCAAAAAATGACCGACAGATGGCACTTCATCTGACCAGAAGAGCAATAATTAGCATAACAAAGTAAGACAAAGCATGGATGATGTTCATTACAGGAAATGCTCCATATGTCCACCATCATTCCTCGACAATAGCTGTAGTCGAAGAATAATGTTGTGAACAGCACTGTAAAGCATGTCCGGAGTTATGGTGAGGCATTGGCGTCGGATGTTGTCTTTCAGTATCCCTAGAGATGTCGATCGATCACGATACACTTGCGACTTCAGGTAACCCCAAAGCCAATAATCGCACGGACTGAGGTCTGGGGACATGGGAGGCCAAGCATGACGAAAGTGGCGGCTGAGCACACGATCATCACCAAACGACGCGCGCAAGAGATCTTTCACGCGTCTAGCAATATGGGGTGTTTTTTTTTGGTTCTAATAAAACCCCATGTCATTCCAAGCATGTGTGTCAATTTTTACCTCTCTGTCTACATTATTCCGTGGTTTATGAAGATTTCAAATTTATACTGACTTTTTGATCACCCGGTACTTTCGTCATCGCGTCACGTGCCCGCAACGCCATCAGATGGCATCCAACGTCGCGTTCGGCAGTCGTCACATAATTTTCTGGCTTATCAGTGTATGTTTCAGTATGTCCACCTGAAAACGTGCTCACCGTTTCGGTACGAGATACGATGAAAAGAATGGCCGAGAAGAGAAACAGAGAATCATCGACTTGACAGAGACGTAAGAGGGATAATTAAAAATTCATTTTTAACTTGGAAGAAACTTTGCCGCCAGCGGAGATATTCGCTGTCTAGTGTCCTTCTCAGTCTCAAAACATTAATTACGCCAGGAAAGTAAGTTTCATTGGAAAGCCACACGGGCGTGGGGCGCGGGGGCCGACCTCTGCCCTACTGCGCAGGATCCGGCGGCGGCGCGCGACTGGCGCGCAGCGCGGAAACGAGGGAGAAAAAAACCGCAGTTTTACAAGCGACTGTACCTGCTGCTACGGCCCATTAATTCTTCCCTATTTGTTTTAATTACTAAATCCCTATCTAAAATAAAAGCCAGGTCCGGGTGGGGCGCGCTGTCTCGCTTTTTTTTTCGGAGTAGCGGGGCAGGCCTGGAGGCGGCGGGGCTTAATTTGCGTGTTATAGGGGCGGCGGGGGCGCTGCGGGGGGCGCCACATGCGGCCGACAACTTCATTATTTCCAGCGCCGCGCGGATTAACGGACGGGCCGGAACGGAGCCGGGCGGAAGCCGTTATCGCTGCGATGATACCCGGCCCGCAAACGGCGTGTAATCGACGTGCGGATTTGCAATGGCGCGATCACTTCTCTAACCGCGTTACTCGCCATTTTTTGGCGACCCGTGCACCTAATAAAAGCAGTAATGACCACCAGATTTGCCAGTGCTTTCGCTTGTGAGCGCATCTGTACATGGCTGCCGCCCGGGTGCCGCCTATCAGAGAACACGGGGACCTAATGTGATAAGACGATTTTCGAAACTCATTTACTTCTATAACACGCAAGTCATCTCATGATCTGTGGGAGAGGATGCTTCGTGCACGGCTGTTAGTTCCTCTTTCTTGTTACAGACCCGAATGGTGCGCGGGAAGAAATATTGTTGGTGAGCCTCGGTGTGAGCTCGAATTTCTCTAATGTTACCTTCGTGGACATACCACCAGAGATGTGAGGGGGACGAATCATTATACGAGGATGGTTTGAAAGGTCTGGCAATGTTTGTTTCGTAAACAACTTTCCATTCTTCTCGACATAGTCTCCTTTGAGGTACATACGCTTGGTCCAACGACCCTCCAGCTTTTTCATCCCAACGGTAAAAACAGCTCCTGCCAAACTCTGCAAAATACTATTTGACTACAACTATCACTTTCTCATTTGACAAAAATTCCTTGCCAGCAAGCGGAACTTTCAAGTCAGGGAACAGGATGAAGTCAATTGGGGCTACGTTTGGTGAATAGGGCGGATGAGGAACCAATTCAAAGCACAATTCGTGCACTTTTGCCACTGTTATCACTGATGTGTGGGATGGTGAATTATCTTGTTGTAAGAGCACCTTTATTGCGTGCCAACCTTAATTTTTTTTAGCCAACGCAAATTTGAAGTGATCCAGAAAATGAAGCATTATAGGTTGCGGTTATGATCCTACCTTTACGAAGTAATATATGAAGATATATATCTGTAGACTTAGAGAAAGCTTTTGACAATGTTAACTGGAATACTCTCTTTCAAATTCTGAAGGTGGCAGGGGTAAAATACAGGGAGCGAAAGGCTATTTACAATTTGTACAGAAACCAGATGGCAGTTATAAGAGTCGAGGGGCATGAAAGGGAAGCAGTGGTTGGGAAAGGAGTGAGACAGGGTTGTAGCCTCTCCCCGATGTTATTCAATCTGTATATTGAGCAAGCAGTAAAGGAAACAAAAGAAAAATTCGGAGTAGGTATTAAAATTCATGGAGAAGAAGTAAAAACTTTGAGGTTCGCCGATGACATTGTAATTCTGTCAGAGACAGCAAAGGACTTGGAAGAGCAGTTGAACGGAGTGGACAGTGTCTTGAAAGGAGGATATAAGATGAACATCAACAAAAGCAAAACAAGGATAATGGAATGTAGTCAAATTAAGTCGGGTGATGCTGAGGGAATTAGATTAGGAAATGAGACACTTAAAGTAGTAAAGGAGTTTTGCTATTTGGGGAGTAAAATAACTGATGATGGTCGAAGTAGAGAGGATATAAAATGTAGACTGGCAATGGCAAGGAAAGCGTTTCTCAAGATGAGAAATTTGTTAACATCGAGTATAGATTTAAGTGTCAGGAAGTCGTTTCTGAAAGTATTTGTATGGAGTGTAGCCATGTATGGAAGTGAAACATGGACGATAACTAGTTTGGACAAGAAGAGAATAGAAGCTTCCGAAATGTGGTGCTACAGAAGAATGCTGAAGATAAGGTGGGTACATCACGTAACTAATGAGGAGGTATTGAGTAGGATTGGGGAGAAGAGAAGTTTGTGGCACAACTTGACTAGAAGAAGGGATCGGTTGGTAGGACATGTTTTGAGGCATCAAGGGATCACAAATTTAGCATTGGAGTGCACCATGGAGGGCATAAATCGTAGAGGGAGACCAAGAGATGAATACACTAAGCAGATTCAGAAGGATGTAGGTTGCAGTAGGTACTGGGAGATGAAGAAACTTGCAAAGGATAGAGTAGCATGGAGAGCTGCATCAAACCACTCTCAGGACTGAAGACCACAACAACAACAACAACAACATATGAAGATTACTCCTTGGGAGTCCCGAAGAACAATGGTCATCACCTTACAAGCTAACAAAATGGTGTTTGCCTTCTTAGGTCCAATTTTATCAGCCTTTGTCCATTGTTTTGACTGCCGTTTTGACTCTGTTGATGAAACCTGGATCCATCATTACACACCAGTCCGAAATCGGTGCAAAAAATCTTGCGGATTGTGGTTAAACATCGCCAGGCATTGTGCTGAAGTGTTGTGCCGGCGTGTTTGGTCGACTGTGAGCAATTGAGGCATCCACCTCGCACACAGCTTCTTCATAGCCAATTCTCCTCCTTACAAGATGTTATGCGCTGGCTCAGTTGAGTTGGCTGCAGTCTCAGCAGTTTCATGAACTTTTATTCCGCTGGCTTGCATTACCATATCAATCGCTTCCTTTGTGCTGGCCTCAATAGGACGGCCGAAGCTCGCTTCGTCTTTAGTGCTTGTCCGACCACGTTTAAATTCATTAATCCTGAAGTAAAAGGTCTTTAATGATGGTGCAGAATCAGCGTGAACTTCGTCCAGTTCTGTTTTGATTTGTGCGGCAGTTCAACCCTTCAAATGAAAATGTTTAGTAACAGCACGAAACTCAGTTTCCTCGATTTTGAGCCGCAGTGCACTCACTGACCAATTTCAATGCCTTACAACAATGAACTGTGCACTGTAAATTATTGACATTCTTTGTACGATTCTTGGAATAATCAGATTGATCAACCATGAAGGCACGACAAAAATGTTCCATTCTTTCATGGACATTTTCCAGACCTACCAAACCACCGTCATATTGGTTGACTCTCCTAGGAACATACCCTCTGTGAATTTTAAAATTGAACCACACGCTATCTCTTGTAGCGTCTAACATTTAATCATGGCATCTACAAATGGAGTTGGGTGACAGCTCTGTGACGCTCTCGCGCTTGCTAAACTATGTCCGTGACGAAACGTGCTGGTATTAGGGTCTTCTCTATTTCCTCTATCAAACCTATCTGGTATCTCCCCACATTTTCATAAATTTTTAGGCACTCTGAATGGACTGTGTCCCTGTAAGTAATGGTTAACTGGTTATGTTCGGCCTTTTTTTTTTTTTAGGCACGCTTGAAGAGCCGTGGACTCATACCTTCCGCTTATCTGACGATCCGCTAGCTGCATCATTTATTCATACACGGAGAATGTTCGGTCCCGTCCATGTTGCAACTTTAATGTCATGACGCAAGTAATTTGCTCTGGGGAAGGAAATCGACCGTGTGCTTTCAAAGGAACAATCCCGACATTTGCCTGGAGCGTTTTGGGGAAATCATGGAAAACCTTAATCAGGATGGATGGACACGTATTTGAACCATTATCTTCCCGAATGTGAGTCCAGCGGTTTATTTCGCGCGGTAGTCGTCAGAGGGGATCCAGCTCCACTTACAATGCGACAGAGATTCACATATAGTTATTGAATGTCATCCGTGTATACCGCAGCCATCTCAGTACCAATAGTAAACGTGCTTATTGAGATACGTTCTTCCAATGTAATGGTGCCCCTGAACAAACAGACTAGAAAGTTGACGCCGCCAAATGGCTCCCACTCCAAATAATTTTACGGTGTCCTAGGAACGAGTAAAATGAATAGACATCAGTAATGACTCCATGCTAAACTGCGATTCAGCCGTGGATATATGGCAATATCCCATTGTTACTTGGGCCCACTCAAGGCTGGTAAGCCAGAAGCCAGCTGATCCATTCGATACCTTTGTGAGGGTGGAACACACCTGATGATGACATAGCTATCCTCGGTGAAAGTGAAGAAGAATTACAGGCTCTTTCAAATGGAATGAATAATCTAATGAGTACAGAGCAAATTTGAAGAAAGCCAAAAGTAATAGAAGTATCAGAAATGAGAACAGCGAGAAACTTAACTTCAGGATTGGTGATCAAGAAATAGTTGAAGTTAAGGAATTCTGCTATCTAGGCAGCAACATAACCCATGACTGACGGAGTAAGGGGGACATAAAAAACGGACTATCACTGGGCTTTCCTGCCGAGAAAGGGCTACTTGTCTCAAATATAGGACTTACCTTGAAAAATAAATTTCTGAGAATGTTCGTTTGGAGTACAACATTGTATGACATTGAGACAAGGACTGTGGAACACCAGATAAGAAAAAATCAAAACATTTGAGATGTGGTGCTACAAAAGATTTGGAAAATTTGGTGGACTGATGAGGTAAGAAATGAGGTGGTACTCCGGAGGATCGGCGAGAAAGAAAAATTTGGTAAACACTGACAAGAAGAAGGGACAGGATGATAGGACATCTGTTAAGATATCAGGAAATAACTTCCATGGTAGTACTAGAGGGAGCTGTTGAGGGAAAAAACTGTAGAGGAAGACAGAGACTTCAATATATCCTGCAAATACTTGAGGATGTAGGTTACATGTGGTACTCTGAATGAAGAGGTTGGCACAAGAGAGGAATTCGTGGCGGGCCACTTCAAACTATTCAAGCAATTAAGTTTAGCAACTGTTTCTCTTCTTATAATTGCTAGTTTTGAAGAAACATAGCTCAACATTTTAACGAATACGTCATATTTTCAGTCATTGCTGTCTAATGGCACAACTATCTGTTGTAACTTGTCACTGGGACAAAACGTTGAATACCTTAAAGCGATCAGTGCGAACACAGAATCTTCTTGCAGACATCTCTGCAAGGAATTAGGCATTTTATGTGCTCCAGCACAACATGTATATTCGCTAATGAATTTTGATATAAATATTCCATTACTTTTTCGGAAGAATAGGCTGTCCAGATCTACAAAAATATAAAGTATCACAGAAGTTGTCAGTTGCTCAGGAAGAAGTTCAAGTTCTTTGACCATTTGCCCAATAATTTTAAGTGTCCGACTGTACCAAATAAAATTTTAAATGTAACTTAAAATAGTTTCTTGTGGATAACTCCCTCAGGTCCATAGTCGATTGTTTAAACTGGTGGTAGATGAAAGAACTAAATTTACGTGTGTCACTAGTTGCATGAGTAGTTTAAAAAGGCTAATATGTTCATTTTTATTAATATAAGCCACTGTAGTATTTGTTACCATGTAAGTAGCCAGAAAAAAGGCATTCTCACAAGCGAATCACGTATGTATAGGCTGTAAAGTGAGACGTTCGATATCATTCCGTTAAAAAGCGTTCTAATCATCTCGGGACATGTGACAGACAGCAACGAGTTACAGGAAGGGCACTTTTTCATGAAAGACAGATTCATCATCCGGGTTCAGTTCCCGACAGGACAGCTAACTTTTAGGTTTTCCGTGTTTCTCCTGAAATTCCGTAGGATGAAAGTCAGGAAGGTTCCTTCGAAAAGGAGCAGGCTGATTTTCTTCATCATCCTTATCCAGTCCGTGCTCTTAAGTGGATAATGCATCACGTTCCTAGATCAATGAGATCTCTAGTATTGTAGACTACATTTTACGACAGTAACCCAAACTATTGTTGAGCGGTTTATGTCTCTACTGTGTTTGTTTTATTGTGCTCTTCATTTCTATTTTTACTGATTCTCTTGTTAGTTGTACGTTTATGTCAAAACTATTTTATTGGTGGCGTGTGAGGATTCGTTTGGTTTCTACTATGAGATTTTCTGTCTATTGGTTGTTTAACCTGTTGTTAGTGCGGTGTTTTAGCCCTTTTTCCAAGAGATTTTCTTATCATACATTTCTGTCTCTGCCATGTTTACTATAAATGGATGAAATGTATGTTGATGTTCTTGTCATTTCTTATTCTAAATAAATGAATGTTCGTGTCCTTTTTGATGTTTCATTATTTTGTGTTCATGCTTGTTTTGTTTCACCGCTGTTTATGTGTTGTGTTCAGTTTTTTCTATCAGTATCATGAGAACTGTGGAATGTCCTATGTGCAATGCTAATTATAAACGAGTCTCAAGAGTATCATGTACAGGCACTGTTTTTTCGAATATAGCATTTTAATTTCATTTAGTAACCCATACTTTGTACACGTGATTTTGACTTTTGTGCCACTGTAGAACTGTTTCTAACCTTACACAAATAACGAGGACTTACGTTGTTCCCATTGCAAGTTTTGCTGCATTTTATGTGCTGTATTATCTTATAGAGCTTCAGACGTACTTTCTTTAACTTTTTGCATACGGTGAAAGGGACACGTATGGCACAAAAATTGTTTTTTATTCATTTGTGATGATAGGGTCCCAAAACAAAAAGATTTCATCATACCGTAAATAAAAGTAATTTTATGAAATAATTTTTTTCTACTTCAATCACTTTAATATTTCTTAGCGTGATGCGTTTCAGAAGCATATTGCCGTCATCAGATGCATTACAGTTACATGTACATTAATCTGAAGCGTGGTGATTATTTGCTGGGTAAGCCATTGAGGTTATGTACTGAAATTTGATCATTTTCATTAGAAATTTATTTGTCTCGCACACAGGGCACAGTACCAAACAAGTTATTACCTAATTCCTTCACGTCACCCTTCAGGTTAATGAACATGTAACTGTAATGCACCTGATGATGCCGAAATGCGTTGTGTTAAGGAAAAAGTGACTGAAGCAGCAAAAAATCATTTCACAAAATTACAGTACAGTCGCTGACCTCAATCAATCCCAAACCACATGAATAAAATTAAGTTGTAAATAAATGTAGTTTAATGTACACAAAGATTCGGTATTGCTTAAATACACGATCGATCTTCATTTACAAAAGCCTTCTTCAACTTTCTCTGGAAAAATACTCGTTGGTCTAAGAGACTTACGAAGTTGGAATAACGGATGAAACCTACTTTACTATACGACAAAAACTGTCATCAGGACCCAATGGCTTCCAAGGGCAACAACAATTTGATTTTCAGCATTTCATATTATTACTTGCGGAATATGAAAATTGAAAATTCTGGCATAATCTATTGATTAGGGGGTATGATATTACGTAGAAGGTGTAACACTGTAAGTCAACTATTAATGTCTAGAGGAAGCAAAACTCAGGGCGTAGAAATTACCCACACTGCATTTCTCCAGTATCTGAGAATGAGAGCAGTTAGCGATTTCCAACAATCTTTGTACACAGTTTCAAACTTTTTGGAAAATTTCTTCTCGCTGACGCCCTCCGCCCTCCCCCCTCACAGCACAGACATATACGCAAAAAATAAAGAAAGGGAGAAAGATTATCTCTTACTACATTTCCGCTATGCATGTAGTCTTGGTTCTGATTTTGAATTTTTCATTAGTCTATGGTGATTAATACGAAACTAATAAAACAAAGATAATAAGTGTTTAGCGACTTCAACAACTAAGTTTTTACATACTTACCGTCAAATAGTCGGCCGGCGTGGCCGAGCGGTTCTAGGCGCTTCAGTCTGGAACCGCGTGGCCGCTACGGCCGCAGGTTCGAATCTTGCCTCGGGCATGGATGTGTGTGATGTCCGTAGGTTAGTTAGGTTTAAGTAGTTCTAAGTTCTAGGGGACTAATGACTCAGATGTTAAGTTCCATAGTGCTCAGTGCCATTTGAACCATTTTTGAACGTCAAATATTTAACACATTAACTCATCTTAAAGTAATCAGAGGTTTAGAGCTGTTTTATACGTGAGAGTTCGACTCCACAAAGACACACGTGTGTTGTAAAGTTTCAAGATTCCACATTCCAAAATGAATAATTACTTCCTCCAGCATATACACTGAAGCGCCAAAGAAATTGATATAGACATGCGTATTCAAATACAGATATATATAAACAGACAGAATACGGTGCTGCGGTCGGCAGCGCCTATATAAGACAACAAGTGTCTGGCGCAGTTGTTAGATCGGTTACTGCTGCTACATTGGCAGATTATCGAGATTTAAGTGGGTCTGAACGTGATGTTATAGTCGGCGCACGAGCGATGGGACACAACATCTCCGAGGTACTATGAAGTGGGGATTTACCCGTACGACCACTTCAGGACTGTCCCGTGAAAAGCAGAAATCTGGTAAAACATCAAATCTCTGACATCGCTGCGGCCGGAAAAAGATCCTGAAAGAACGGGCCCAGCGACGACTGAGGAGAATCGTCCAACGTGACGGAAGTGCAATCTTGAAGCAAATTGCTGCAGATTTCAATGCTGGGTCACCAACAAGTGTCAGCTTGCGAACCATTCAACCATCATCGATATGGGCTTTCGGAGCCGAAGGCCCACTCGTGTACCCTTGATGACTGCACGACACGAAGCTTTACGCCTCGCCTGGGCCCGTCAATACCGGCATTGAACTGTTGATGACTGGAAACATGTTGCCTGATCGGACGAGCCTCGTTTCAAATTGTAACAAGTGGATGGACGTGTACGGGTATGGAGACCCGGAATCCATGGACCCTACATGTCAGCAGGGGACTGTTCAAGTTGGTGTGGGCTCTGTAATGGTGTGGGGCGTGTGCAGTTGGAGTGATATGGGACCCCTGATACGTCTAGATACGACTCTGACGGGTGACACGTTCGTAAGCATCCTGTCTGATCACCTGCATCCATTCACGTCCATTGCGCATTCCGACGGACTTGGGCAGTTCTAGCAGGACAATGCGACACCCCACACGTCCAGAATTACTACAGAGAGGCTGCAGGAACACTCTTCTGAGTTTAAACACTACCGCTAGCCACTAAACACCCTAGACATGAACGTTATTGAGCATTGAGCATATCTGGGATGCCTTGCAATGTGCTGTTCAGAAGAGATCTCCACCCCCCCCCCCCCCCCCCCCCGTACTCTTACGGATTTATGGACAGCCCTGCAGGATTCATGGTATCAAATCCCTCCGGCACTACCTTAGATATTAGTCAAGTCCATGCCACGCCGTCTTGCCGCACTTTTGCGAGCTCGCGCGGGACCTACACGATATTAGGCAGGTGTAGCAGTTTCTGTGGCTCTTTAGCGTATCTTTATTAATGGCCACTACGTTAAAATAAGAGAAATTCGTACTCATACAGAATGGTACCGACAATCTTTCGTTCCGAGAATGGAAAGGGAAGATGGGAGGAATTATACTGGTTCGGTATGTCCCTCCTGTATACGTGGTACTGAGGTTTGCAGGGTACAGATATAGCTGTGTATTTATTGGAATACCCATCGGTGGTTGTGTTTACTTAAGCCACACATCGTCATCTACATTTGTACCCTGTAAATCACTCAGAACGGTATGGCATAGGTTACTTTGCTTCACTCACAGGTTAACGTTGAGGACACGGTGATAGCTAGCGTACCTCAGAAGGAGAGCAGACAATCTAATTTCGGTTTCCAGCCGCGTAATATGTAAGAAATCTGATTCATATTCCGGAGGACTACCTTATCGTTCTGTTCTCGTTTATTTGTAGTATCTGTAATAGAGCCATCTTGCCACCTTTCATCGTTGTACGAAGAATGACACTGCACGGGAAGGTTAAATCTGTCCCTGTAATCCACAGCTTTTTAGTGTTCACAGAAGCCAACTGCCACAGCTCTGCTTGTCTGCTCAACTGTTCTTGCAAGTAATTTTATACGTGCCGCTTTGTGCAGAACGTTGAGGATTTCGTTATAATATATTAGGAACTAAAGTGTTCGGAAAGTTTATTTGTCATGTTGTGCCAGTCAATAAGACGTAGACAATCGACCTGAAAGACGGTTTGGTTGCGGAAACGGAAATGTTCTTTATGCAAGAAAACTTCTTAGAACTGTCCATGAAGATTTGTGATAATAATGAATTTAGAGAAGAACCTATAGCTAAGCAATCTGACTGTAAGGAATGCTGATACGCTTCTGTAAACAGAATTCGAGTTTGGATGTATTCAGGCCGCTTTTTCTAGATGTACTAATTTTCACTAAAGTTGATATGTTACCTCAAGCCGCTTGCTCTATTACAGGCCGCCAAGAGAAATGCAGCGAACATCTTTCACAACAAGCCACTCGTGAATCGATAGTCAGAAAAAAAAGATGCATCATTGGACAAATAACCTAAGAAACACGCCTTCCGACTGCACACAAGAAACCAAAAAACATGCCTCAAACCTTTCAGTTCCTCATTGGTACTGCAATTTGCAGTTACGAAGCACACCATATTACAGATAACCAAAAATGGGTCTTATAGACTAAATGTACAGTGTCTGATGGAGGATCATACTTTGTACCAATTTTAATAACAGCCTGTCAAATTTAGTATGTCTCCTAATCTCTTTTATCTTACTTTCTTGATCCGTACGAGAAGTTCTATATTATGGCAGCAGAATTATCGCAAGTCTTCCAGAAATAACAATATACTAAATTTATCCATCAGGCCTTGGCAAGAGGAACTTCGCAGTGCTTAAAATCACCAAGATAAGTTCTCCGTGCTATACTGATCTGTCGAAATTCTAGCAGCACGTGCCTGGAATTTTTCGATGTATGCTGTCTTACGTATTTGGTAAGAGATCCAAACGCTGAAACGGTACTGTAGAATAGGTCGCACTACCATACTTTCGCCAAAGTATTAAGTAGTTTATTCTAATGTATCTCGCAGTGGCTGGTTCATCCTGTTTAAGGTAGTGATCAAGCCAGTCACGATTATCTGAGACATAGTTAATTTTGACTGCTTGCAAATTTGCCTTTTAATATACGTTTTTGTTCTGACAATAAGACCCTTTTTTATTCGATTAGTTTTGAAATCCGTGTCTATAATTGTTAACCAACTTTTGCTTTTTCTTACGTCTTGCTCTTCTATAATTTTCAATGCGATTGGGTCTGCAGCTGCGACGAATTTTTTCAAAGATTTAGTTGCCATTCTCTTTATTTCATGTACGACTGTACAATTTCGGTCTTAGGTCATTTTCAAGTATCTAAAACGGAAGCATTATACATTGGATTCATTACTGACGCTTGTGAATTTTATGTAGGAACAAGTCATCTGTAGATATACTCGGCGCATTATAACTTACTTTATGGATGATTTTTAGTTGTAAATTATGCCATGTGTGTCGTTGCTCCTATGACTCCATGACAGCCAGCCGAATGTACCGGAGATTAACTTTCAGAATTATTTTTCCGCTTATTTCTGTTTCATTTAGTATTTTATGGCATGACCACACGAACCACGCATGGGTCGAATTCCAAGTTAAACTCTTGCCGTCTTTTCCCAGGTAGAATAACTGTGGTAGGTTATTGACACGCAGCTCGTCGAAGAAGCGTCCGACTGAAAGACTTGTTCTCTACTGTGGCCCAAATAAACAGATACTAATTTGCACTGAGCTGCTTCCTTCTTCTCGTAGACAAAGTAAACGCCTTCTCAGGTACCATAGTACCATAGGGAACTTTAGCGAGTAGACCTGTACTCTCAGCTATACTCCTTGTCTTCCAAGCCAAGATGTTTGCATCGGGGAATGCTTCAAGGCCACCATCGTCAGCATGGTTACCTCATACTACAGCCAACGCCAGCCATGTACTGCCTCCAAACACAGCAGAAACATCACACGTGAACTGCATTCGTAGTCCACGAAAAACATTCGGACCACCCATAAGCTGTTGCTTGACTTGTACACAGGAACACTGCGCAGCCAGCAGCGACGACATCCACGCCGCAAAGGCATTGCAGAGGCACGTCCTTATCTCTGACGTCACGCACCGGAGCCACACGGAATTATTCATTTGGCTATGTTATAGTGTTATTAAGGAGTGAAGGAAGTGCACGAATGCGCATAGTTAGTTAGTTACGTGTTCCATTGATCAATAGCACGGAAAAACCGTTATGATGTGGAACGTGTCAAATGCACAAGAAATGCGCACAGGAAACAAGGTTTTTTTTCTATTATATATCTCATTCCCTTGCAAGGCACATAATGCATATATTATATCTCCAGATTTATTTATTCGTATTCAAGAATTCATCTATGGTATAGAAGGAGTTGTCAAGGAGGTATGATTTAAATTTGTTTTTGAAACTATTACTGCTGTCTGTCAGACATTTTATTTCATCTGGTAATTTATCAAAAAGCTTTATAGCAGCATATTTTACCCCTTTCTGTACCAAAGATGGTTAAGTAAAGGATAGTGTAGGTCTTTCTTTTTTCTGGTATTGTAATCATGAATGTCGCTGTTGATTTTAAACTCGTCCATGTTGTTGAGAAAAAATTTCATTACTGAGTAAGTATACTGTGAAGCAGTTGTAAGAATTCCTAACCTTTTAAACAGATACCTACAAGATGTGCGACTATGAACCCCACACTTTATTCTAACGACTTTCGTTTGAGCAGTGAATACGTTCTGCCTAAGTGTTGAGTTGCCCCAGAATATTATTCCGTATGACATCGGAGAGTGGAAGTATGCAAAGTATGTTAGCTTACTAATTTCTACATCCTCAAAATTGGCAATTATTCTTGTTGCAAAAGTTGCTGAACCTAGTCGCATTAGGAGATCCAAAATATGACTTTTCCAATTAAGATTCTCATCTATATGTACACCCACAAACTTGTATGCTCTACCCTGTCTACTGACTTCTGTTGATGTGTTATGTTTATTGAAGGAACTGTACTTTTTGCAGCAGAAAATTGGATGTACTATGTTTTTTCAAAGTTCAGAGCAAACCCATTCGCAGAAAACCAATTAATAACTTTTCCAAAGACCTTATTTGTATCACTTTCTATCGGACTTTCTTTTACTGGATTAATAATTATGCTTGTATCATCAGCAAACAGTGTCAGTTCAGCACCTTATTTCACAAAAGAAGGGAGGTCATTCACATATATCAAGAACAGGAGGGGACCCATGATCGAACCTCGTGGAACACCTGATGTAACTTCACCCCAATTAGATGAAATGGCAAACTCCTTTCAATCACTTGAATCATATAAAGAGACATTTTGCTTCCTGTTCTGTAGATATGACTTAAACAACTCATATGCTGTTCCATTTATACCATAGAATTGTAATTTCTCTAACATAATGTCATGGCTCACACAATCAGATACTTTGGATAAGTCACAGAATATTTCTACTAGTGACATTTTACTATTTAAAGACTTTATTATGTGGCCAGTGAAATTGTATATTGCTGTCTCAGTGGAACAGTATTTCTGAAATCCGAACTGTGGTTTACTAAGGATCCCATGGCTGTTGAGATGTCTAACCACTCTGGAGTACATTACTTTATCAAAGATTTTTGAAAGTAGACAATCACGCTCCCGTTGGTTTTTTTTATTAGTACTCCGTACCTAAATCGGTAAAAACGGAACCCTTATACTTCGTTGGATCACTTTGTTGTCTGTATGTGTGTCTGTCGGTCCGACTGTTATAAACCCCCTTTTATCAGGAATGGGTAGACGTATCAAGTTTAAATTTCTCTCACATACTAAAGTCTATGGTGCCTTGGTGGTGCAATGAATGGAAGCTCCTAAGTCAATGCAGTCAGAACACACGGCCATTTATGTCACATATTTTGATACTCGCAAACTCACTTATCAGAATTTATAGGACACTTTTCGTTGACCTAGGATCATCCGAAAACTGTTAATCTCAGAATGAGACGAAACTTCCTGACAGATTAAAACTGTGTGCCCGACCGAGACTCGAACTCGGGACCTTTGCCTTTCGCGGGCAAGTGCTCTACCATCTGAGCTACCGAAGCACGACTCACGGCCGGTCCTCACAGTTCTACTTCTGCCAGTATCTCGTCTCCTACCTTCCAAACTTTACAGAAGCTCCTCTGCGAAACTTGCAGAACTAGCACTCCTGAAAGAAAGGATACTGCGGAGACATGGCTTAGCCACAGCCTGGGGGATGTTTCAGAATGAGAAGGAGACGAGATACTAGCAGAAGTAGAGCTGTGAGGATCGGGCGTGAGTCGTGCTTCGGTAGCTCAGATGGTAGAGCACTTGCCAGCGATAGGCAAAGGTCCCGAGTTCGAGTCTCGGTCGGGCACACAGTTTTAATCTGCCAGGAAGTTTCATATCAGCGCACACTCAGCTGCAGAGTGAAAATCTCATTCTGGAAACATCCCCCAGGCTGTGGCTAAGCCATGTTTCCGCAGTATCCTTTCTTTCAGGAGTGCTAGTTCTGCAAGTTTCGCAGGAGAGCCTCTGTAAAGTTTGGAAGGTAGGAGACGAGATACTGGCAGAAGTAGAGCTGTGAGGATCGGGCGTGAGTCGTGCTTCGGTAGTTCAGATGGTAGAGCACTTGCCCGCGATAGGCAAAGGTCCCGAGTTCGAGTCTCGGTCGGGCACACAGTTTTAATCTGCCAGGAAGTTTCAACTGTTAATTTGTAATTATATCACACGAAAAAATATTTTTTTGCCATTTGTTATCCGACTGCTCGCCCGTCTGTTAAGACCCCATTTTCTTAAGGACCAGGTAGACGTATCAAGTTGACATTTATGCCGCATACTAAGGTCTGAGGTCCTATTTTGATACTCGCAAATTCACTCATCAAAACATATAGGGCACTTGCTGTTGACCTAGAATAGTGTAATTTTGACGATTAGCTAGGTTCACAATGCAAGTAGGGGAAAATACCGGAAAATTGTTAATTTGTAACAATATGACAAGAAACACATATTTCTTTCTTCATTTGTTATTTGATTTATTAGAATTCTCGAAAGCCTTGAAATTATATGGCCAATATCTTGCCTGCATCATTGTCAATAACAGGCAAAATAGTTGAGATTCTCGATTCTTGGGAAGGATGAACCGTCTATATACATATTTCAATTTTTATGGAACCGTCAAAGCACGAGTCCTACTGGCAATTGGCCAGTTTTTATTGCTAACTAAGAAGGACTTAATCCACGCTAAACGTTTGCTTCGTTTCTGGAAGGGCGCTGATCATCATGCCACTGTCAGGTCTGAAATGTATGATCGTCATCATCATCATCTGCTTCAGATGCTGGCCACTAATCTTGTCGACAGATACTAACGGGCTCTCTCTCTTTGTTACAGACATTGTCTTGAATTCATCCCCAATTAAAGGGAGCTGCCTCTCAATACACGAAGTGGAAATTTTGGCCAACTGTTTCCGAATTTCATTTTGATCATCCAACGAAAATACTTTCCTGTGCATCGCCGGCGAACAATCTGATAAGGGCTGCTAATTTTATCTGATAAATCGTTTACGTATTTTGAGTACATTAGAGATTCTATAACACTTCGCTGGAGCACGCCCTATGTTGCTTCCTTCAAAAATTCAAATCTCTCTAAGCACTATGGGACTCAACATCAGAGGTCATCAGTCCTCTAGACTTAGAACTACTTAAACCTAACTAACCTAAGGACATCAGACACATCCATGTCCGAGGCAGGATTTGAACCTGCGACCGTAGCAGCAGCGCGGTTTCTGACTGAAGCGCCTAGAACCGCACGACTACAGCGGCCGGCTACTTCCCTCCACCACGAACCATACGGTGGGTTGCCGAATGTTTATGTAGATGTAGATGCTTTCGCTTCCGTTGAACATTCATCGACGGAACTGATGACCCTGTAGCTTTGCCCCTTTATATCCCCAACCAACCAACCAACATCGTCCAGCAAAGCGCTTAGGATGTGTGGCTGGAAAGCAAGGGGACTGATGCTCTCACAGAGTAAGTACGCATGGTCCAAAGATGAACGACCAATAGCTGTAAGCGTGAAGCCTTTTTAGTCGAATGCTCCATCTCTGGTGTCTGTAGACAAGTCACTGTGGCCGGGGCTTCGTACGTGTAAGAGCTGTTTTTTTTTTCCTTTTTTCTTTTTTGTCAGAAAATTGGTAAGTTTAATAACAAAGTAACGAATTGTCGTCGAGTTTCACACTAAACTTGGAAAAATTACTACTAAAACGTATATTTTACTGAAAGACGTGTGTGGCGAAGACTGTTTTCGAGTGGTTCAAGGGTTTCCAAGATGGCCGAGAAGACAGAACGCCCTTCAAATAAAAACGGTTGAAAATAAGTATTTAATCTGACTGTCAGTTGGCTATTCAATCGATTGCTGAAACTGTGGGAATTGACAAAGGACACGTAAGACACTTTTTACATAACCGACTAACATAAGAAAATTGTTTGCGAAACTAGTACCCAAAATTCCCATGATCGAACAAGAAAGAAGCTCGTGAAAATGTTTGAACTGATGCTTTGAATACCATGGAAAATGATCCTAATTTCTTGGAAAGAGTGATAACATTTGACGAACCTTGGTTTTTCACTTATTATCTAGAAACTAAACCCCAATCCATGTACTGGAATGGCCCAACCTAACTTCACCGAGAGCAAAAAAAGCTCAAGATTGAAAACGTTGATGGTTATTTTTTTCGATAGTCATGGAACTGTGTAGCTTCACTGGATTCCTGGAGGTCACACTATTAATCAACATTCCTATTTTGAGATTGTTGCTCAACTCAGCGAGAAAATAAAAAACAAACAATCCGAACTGTGGAAGAACAAGTCATGGGTTCTGCATCAAGACAACGCACAGGCTCAAACCTCTTCGTTAAGAGGTTTCTAGATAAGTAATGCACCCCAGTGTTAGAACGCCCACTACATTCGCCTGACCTAGCACCCTGTGACTATAATCTATTTCGTAAGATCAAATCTGCGTTTAAAGGAACAAGATGCCAGTCCACTGAAGCAGTGAAAGAAAAAGCGATCCACACCATCGAGGAGCTTTCTTTCTTTCTTTATTTGTCCGTGCATCATTTATTACAACGATATTGACATTCCATGTTTACATAAAGCTTACATATACAAAGCGAAAATACACTGACATATACCATTTTATGTATGATTGCATTTATAGTCTTTAACTGTCGCTAATTACAAAAAGATAGTAAATGTACATATATTTTACATAATTTTCACAAGAAGTGAATGAAAAGTACATTATAACAGACACCAATGATAGTAAAGTTCATATTTCTGTAAGTCTTTCGTCTTCACTCAGGCCTGCCAAGAAAAACAGAAAAATATTAGAGCACAGCAACATCGGTGTTTTGACACGAAATATTATTTCCTACATCTGACGTACTTGAGGTGATTCTGTACACTCTTTTACATTTGTTGCAGTTTCCATTTTAAATGTGTACTGACACATTATTTAATGTTTTATTTCAAGATATTCTTTAACACTGTAAGGGCAAACATTGATCAGATGTCTTTTTAATTTCTTTTAAAAAGAAACATACTTTCTATCATTTTTATACATTGCGGTAAACTGTGGATGCTACTGTTAAAAATTTTAGCTCTCTGAATTTATTTCTGCAGAATTCTGTAGGTGATACTTTTTCGATGCATCGTACAGCTCTCTTTTGTAATCTTAATATCCTTTGTGTGTGCACATTTGCAGCATTTCCCCAAACCAGGATGCCATTTGAGAGGTGCAGATGAATCAGCCCGTACTACATTGTTTGTAGAGTGATTTACTGATTTTGACATTTTTTCTTCAGAAATATGCTTGAACCTTCTTTACTGCAAATGTTATTTATGTGATTCTCCTATATCATATACTTATTCACTCTTACACCTAGAAATTTATAGCTGTCTCCTTTAGTTCTAGGTCTCCAAGCCTGACAGTGATGTTGTCCAAAGTGTATTTTTTTGGTTTTTGTTATTTTAGTGAGTACAGATTTAATAGTTATAGATCTGTAATTTCGTGGGTCTTTTTTGCAATCTCTTTATACAGGGTGTTTCAGAAGTGATGGTCAGTATTCAGGGATATGACAGGAATGATCATTCGAAACAAAAGAAATCAGTTAAACATGGGCTCTAAAACGCATATCTAAAGAGCTATGAGCAATTCTTTATGTTTGATACTGCGAAATAAATCTCTTCTACTGTACGCTCTTTGCATTCCATATTTTTGTAAGTCGTAGTGTGGACCAAAACGAGAAAAAAAGTCCAGTAAAGTTGTGCTCTAAAATGCATATCGTAAAAGTTATGAGCAGTTGTTCATTGGAAGAGTTGTGTTTCAAAGTAGCGAAGATGAACAAGTGTTCATAGCTCTTAAAGCATGCATTTTGGAGCACATGTTTATGGGACATTTTTTGCTTGTCTTGGTCCATACTACCACTGCACAAAATATGGAAAACAAAGAGCTTGTGGTATAAGGCATTTATTTTACAGTATCAAAGATCGAGAATTGCTTATAGCTCTCAAGGTATTCGTTTTAGAACCCATGTGTATTTAACATTTTTGTTTCGAATGATCATTCCTGTCATATCCATGAGTATTGACCATCACTTCTGAAACACCCTATATACTTTACTCTTTTTAGGCACATTGGAAATACTTCTTTTTCTATAGATAAGTTTATCAGACATGCTAATGGCTTTACTACCCACTGTAAACAGCATTTAATTAGTTTAGTGGATATACCATGTAGTCCCTAAGTGTTTATTGCTTTTATACTACGTATTATTTTTACAGTTTCTGATTCATTAATTGGGGCCAGAATAAGCTTTTTGTCTCATATGGAATGTTTATTGTGTCTATTTTGGAAGTATTGTCTTGAGTTATTAATTTGTCCACAACTTCAACATAATGTTTGTTTAAAGTATTGCTGACATTTTGAGCATCTCTGAATTCCCTCTCATTTACCTAAAGTGTTATGGTATCAGTGTTTTCCACACCTACACCTTTCCGTTGCAGAGGGAAACTTCCGGCACCGTTTCCATCAATGGAAAGTTGACATGGAGCGTTGTAGGGATAGAAGAGGGGAGTGTATTGAAGGCGATAATAACAAAATATTTATGTTTCTGAGTTAAAATGTTTTACAGAATCAGTCCCGTTATTTTATAGCCACACCCCGCAAGCAGCTACTCGGGAGGCTGCGTAACCAGTTTCGCAACAAAAGTACTGGGTCTTTTGAATGTGTTTCTCGTTAGCGAGCGCGACTGGGTTGGCGATGCGAGTAGCCGCAACCGTCCCGATATTGTTCAATTTGGAGGGGTGCTGGGGTGGAGGGGGCGATCCCGCGCCGGCGTAACTAACTGTTAATGCCAGGCCACGGCGCTTGCCTCCCTTGAGCCATTATCCCGCCCCTGATTGCGGCCTGCGCTCGGGAAAGGGCTGCCCTTGCTCTGGTCATGAAATTAATTAGCTCCATTACTTGCGTCATTACCTTCACTCAAAGAGCTTCCTACAAGTCACACACACGCATTCAGGCGGCGGCTTTGGGTTCCGGGGGCTGGGAACCCCCACTCCCTCTGCCGCCGCCAACGACGTTCGCCGCCTCGGGGTTTTTATGCCCACGGCGCACTTTCAGCCTCCCTTGTTTTCGCGCTACTGATGTGGTCTTTCTTTCGGAAAAGAGGGTTCTATAGCGATCGTGTCACTAAACGGCAACACAGGCTTCTGTCGTGGACAGCGGGTACGACGGAACAAGATTATGTGAATTATTTGTCTTCTTTCATGTTGAGGCAAAAAATCAACTGTTCGGTGCTCTGTGAAACTTCTAGCTTAGAAGCAAATGTTTCTTTAAAATTCGAGCAAAGAGTTTGTTTAAAATTACAGCAAAAAGGCGCAAACATCGACGTCAAATAAGAGTCGTAGTTTCGCATTTTTCCAGAACACTGGAAGGACAAAAAGAAGAGGTTTCAGTTAATTTAAACACAAAGACTTTTAGGTTAAAATCTTACAAACATGCAGCTGTTAAGTATTATAGTGAACTAGACCAAGAAGGAAAAATGGCCAAGTGTGACTAGGACCCGCGCTCTGAGGGTTCAACACAAACTTAATTATGTATATCGACAGCTCATCCCTCCCGGGAATCGAGGATCTCGATTTTTGTCTGTATCGACACATACTGACAAGATATCGGTTCCGGGAATTCCAAGACTTTCGGAAATGTTTTAATTTTAAGTTTGAAGTCAGATGACAAATGACAAAAGAAATATTTTATGTGTGATAGATTTGCAAATTAACGATTTTCTGATTTTTTCCCCCTTTGCTTCTACTGTGAAATCTTGCTCCACAGTAAATTTTATGATTCTACGTCCCTGTAGGTTTTAACGGGTAAGTTTGCGAGTATCAAAATATGTGGCATATATGGCCGTAACTTTTGACTGCACTTACTTAGAAGCTTAAGATTTTTACACCGCCAAGGGAAAATACACCTTAATATATGAAGTAAATTTCAGCTTGATACGACTAACCGCTCCTGAGAAAAGGAGTTTTTGACAATCTGACAGACAGACGGACAACAAAGTGATTCTATAAGAGTTCCGCTTTTACTGACTGACCTATGGAACCCTAAAAAGATAATAATTTTGCTTATGGACTTCATGTATGTTGTAAGTAAATAGTTCCCGCTACTTAAGTTCCAGTCCACATATTTCTATGTCTTGTCGCTTTCGCTCCTGCACAGTGGTCGTACATAGAGTATGTGGAGCGACGTCTTTGGCGAAGCAATTTCGGAAAACAGAATTTAGTATCCGACTTTTACTTTTCTCATCTTTTGTTGCGGTGCTGTTATGATCAATGAAGGACAAAAGATTATGGTTTAATGTGTCGTGGACTTAGAGGTCGTTAAAGACGGAGACAAGGTAGGATTAGGAAAGGAAATGCGCGAAAATGGCGATGCCCTTTCGGAGCATCCACTCCAAGCGATTTAGGCAAAATCTCACTCTGGATGGCCGGACGGGTATTTGAACTGTAGTCCTTCCCAACACAAGTCTACTATCTGAAAAATGTGCCACTTAAATCATGGTCAGTGAGCAGCTGTAAAGACGATTTGTAGGAAGGTTTCTGGGAACGTGCAATGTACGAGGATAATCCCATAAGTAAGGTCTCTTACTTTTTTATTAGTACAGAACTTTGTTTGTTTGGCAGTTGGTCACACTGTTATGAAGAGTGCTTCAAGCAGTGTGTGTAAACATACGCACGCTGCGCTGAGGCGCTCAGTCTTGGCTTGGCAGCCGTTGAGAATGGAGCTCCCGTTGAGCGTTATCGCCAAGTGCGAATTGCGCGCAGTTATTCGGTTTCTGAACGCAAAGGGCACTGCGCAAATTGAAATCCGTCGCCAATTGCCGGAAGTGTATGGTGAGTCGTGCATGGATGTCAAAAATGTTTACAAGTGGTGTAGAGAGTTTGCAGCTGGTCGGACCGAAATTCACGACGAACAAAGGAGCGGGAGACCGTCAATTTCTGAGGAGACAGTGTTGAAGGTTGAGCAAAGCATGCGTGAAGATCGGCGGATCACCATGGATGGTCTCTGTACGTTGGTTCCTGAGGTTTCCCGAAGCACCGCTCACAGAATTTTAACGGAAACGAACTACCGGAAGGTGTGCGCAAGATGCGTGCCACGCATGCTGACTGAGGACCATGTGCGGCAACGAGTTGATGCTTCCCGCGCATTTATCCACCGCCTTGCAGCCGAACAGGACAACTTTCTGGACTCATTTGTCACTGGTGACGAAAGCTGGGCATACCACTTTACAACTGAGACCAAGCAACAATCATGCCAGTGGCGGTATCTTTCTTCGCCAAAGACGCGGAAATTCAAACACAGTCTGCCCTAAAGTCATGACAACCGTTTTTCGGATCGGAAAGGGGTATTGTTGGTCGACTTAATGCCCACTGGGACCACAATTATCGCTGACAGGTACTGCGAGACTCTGAAAAAACTCAAACGGGCAATTCAGAACCGGCGAAGAGGAATGTTGAGCAAGGGCGTACACATTCTCCATGACAACACGCGCCCACACATCGTTCGGCAAACCGTTGCTTTCCTGCAACAGTTTCAGTGGAACATAATTACCCACCCACCTTATAGTCCTGACTTGGCTCCCAGTGACTATCACTTGTTCCATAAGTTAAAAATACATTTGGCCGGAAAGCAATTCAGCTCCTACGACGAGGTAAAAGAAGAGGTTCATAACTTTCTGAACAGCATGGCGGCGAGCTGGTATGACATGGGCATACAAAAAGTGCCACAACGTCTACAAAAATGCATCGATAGAAATGGTGATTATATGAAAACATAGCTAAATGTTCAAGCTGTAAACTGATGTAAACCATTGTAGAAATAAACAGGTCTATGTACTTATAAAAAATAGGAGACCTTACTTTTGGGATTACCCTCGCATCTCTAAAAAAAAAAAAAAATCGTATATTATACAAGATGCTATAACGACCGTTATAGAGTATCGTTGCATTGTTTGAAATCCATATGACGTCAGACATAGAACTAATCGTAATAACTTAGTGCATAGCATACGATAGTGTAAAACAAGGCTCGGGAAACTTAAATGGGTATCCTCTCGAGAAAGATGATGTACACTACCTGATCGAAAGTATCTAAACACCTATAAGTGGGCATTAATACAGGTCGTGTCCACAGTTCGTCTTTATTACGGCTTGATTTGTGCTGGGAAATTTTTCAGTCAATTGTCTGAATGTCTGTGGAGGAATGGCAAGAGCCGAAACCATAAAATGTAGTGGTGCTGGACGATGGGGTCTAACTCATCCCGAAGATGTCCCATTGCCTCAGGTTAGGCCTTTGGGGGGGGGGGGGGGGGGGGCAGTTCATTTCAGGAATGTTATTCCTGCAACTCATTACCTCGCAGATGCTACATTGCGGCAGGATGCAATATCATGCTGATAATGTTACCAGCTCCGAACTGTTCCTGCGTTCTGTGACGAGGATATCGGAAAGTACGCAGTACTCAAAGCTATAAGGTTTGTTCATATCCTTGATACAACACCACGACAACACTCGAAGTTGGAGCGGCGGCTATGTAGAAAAGTAGGTGGAAGGTGTACCTAACTGCTGGAAATAAAATGTTTCTGATTTTCACTGTGGTTTCCATTTTGCGACCGATCGGAACTTACTTTCTGGACAACCTTCGCGTTTTTGATCGTATCAGATGTAATAGTGCGAAGTGCATCTTCAGCAGCATTGCACAGTGATTCATTTGTGACATAACAACGTGCAGATACATGCGTCTTAATGAAACCCCAAAACGAATTGTCATTGTTGTGAGGTCAGGACTTCGCGGTTGCAATTTCAGTGGAGCTAGTGTTGCTGATGAGCTACGTCCTTCCCACCGTCCTCGAAAGTGTTCATTCAGGAAGTCGAGCATTGCAAGAGCGTAGTGAGGAGGCGGTCCGTCTTGCTGCAACCATCTGCCTTGTGTGAGGCCCCTTTCCTTAAGCTGAGGTACACTACTGGCCATTAAAATTGCTACACCAAGAAGAAATGCAGATTATAAACGGGTATTCATGGGACAAATATATTATACTAGAACTGACATGTGATTACATTTTCACGAAATTTGGGTGCATACATCCTGAGAAATCAGCACCCAGAACGACCACCTCTGGCCGTAATAACATCCTTGATACGCCTGGTCATTGACTCAAACAGAGCTTGGATGGCGTGTACAGGTACAGCTGCCCATGCAGCTGTACCCCGATACCACAGTTCATCACGAGTAGTGACTGGCGTATTGTGACGAGCCAGTTGCTCGGCCACCATTGACCAGACGTTTTCAGTTGGTGAGAGATCTGGAGAATGTGCTGGCCAGGGCAGCAGTCGAACATTTTCGGTATCCAGAAATGCCCGTTCAGGACCTGCAACATGCGGTCGCGCATTATACTGCTGAAATGTAGGGTTTCGCAGGGATCGAATGAAGGGTAGAGCCACAGGTCGTAACACATCTGAAATGTAACTTCCACTGTTCAGAGTGCCGTCAATGCGAACAAGAGTTGACCGAGACGTGTAACCAATGACACCACATTCCATCACGCCGGGTGATACGCCAGTATGGCGATAACCAATACTCGCCTCCAGTGTTCGTTCACCGCGATGTCGCCAAACACGTATGCGACCATCATTATGCTGTAAACAGAACCTGGATTCATCCGAAAAAATGACGTTTTGCCATTCGTGCACCCTGGTTCGTCGTTGAGTACACCATCATTGACCCTCCTGTCTGTGATGCAGCGCAAGGGTAACCGCAGCCATGGTCTCCTAGCTGATAGTTCATGCTGCTGCAAACGTCGTCGAACTGTTCGTGCAGATGGTTGCTGTCTTGCAAACGTCCCCATCTGTTGAGTCAGGTATCGAGACGTGGCTGTATGATCCGTTACAGCCACGCGGATAAGATGCCTGTCATGTAGACTGCTAGTGATACAAGGCCGTTGGGATCCAGCACGGCGTTCCGTATTACCCTTCTGAACCCAGCGATTCCATATTGTGCTAACAGTCATGGGATCTCGACCAACGCGAGCAGCAATGTCGCGATACGATAAACCGCAATCGCGATAGGCTACAATCCGACCTTTATGAAAGTCGGAAACTCAATGGTACGCATTTCTCCTCCTTACATGAGGCATCACAATTACGTTTCACCAGGCAACGCCGGTCAACTGCTGTTTGTGTATGAGACATCGGTTGGAAACTTTCGTCATGTCAGCACGTTATAGGTGTCGCCACCGGCACCAACCTTGTGTGAATGCTCTGAAAAGCTAATCATTTGCATATCACAGCATCGTCTTCCTGTCGGTTAAATTTCGCGTTTGTAGCACGTCATCTTCGTGGTGTAGCAATTTTAATGGCCATTAGTGTATTAACCAAATTTGTAACATGTGCAAACAATTGAGGCATTCACAGTTCCTATAATAAGGTACGGTACAAGCAGACGTTACGTCATCACTGCCCTTATCATTACATGAGGAGGCTTCCTTTCTTACTCGACTGTTTAATGAGGATTCTCTTTGGTCCGAACGACAATATTTCTAGCACGTGAGCTGCGACAAATGGTACATTAATCAGAAAACCTAACCTTGGTACGGTTCACTGGATTTATGAATTGAATTAACAAAGCACGGCAGGCGCTCATTCCGGTCTGTATTGGACGAACGCCGGTCGAAGACGTCTGACCTTAAAGGCTCTTTTTCGTGTGATGTCGCATTGTTGTCCTTTGTACACCGAGTTTCTGAGCCGTTTAAGTGACGACTTCAAGGGATATTGTTCAATCGAAGCAGAGACTCCGGCACATGTTTCTTCTCGTGTCTTTCTCCTTCCAATCCGCGGCCTGTTGTTAACACTTCCAAAAGTTCCAAAATGGTTCAAATGGCTCTGAGCACTATGGGGACTTAACTTGTGAGGTCATCAGTCCCCTAGAACTTAGAACTACTTAAACCTAACTAACCTAAAGACATCACACACATCCATGTCCAAGGCAGGACCTGCGACCGTAGCGGTCGCGCGTTTCCAGGCTGTAGCGCTAGAACCGCTCGGCCACCCCGGCCGGCCCTGCCAATAGTGAAAGCACATCTTTCCGAATTCAGAAGTGTTGAACTTGGCTGTGGAACCTTATTAAATCTCTCTTGGAATGATCTCGTAATCTGTTTCATTGACTGTTGTGTGTGTTGTCGTTCGTGGATCAACACACTTGTCATTAAGCGCACCCCTGCAGTGTAACTATGGCCGCTCACATATGCCATGGCTACAAATTGATACTGGACAACCGGCCGGAATGGCCGTGCGGTTCTAGGCGCTACAGTCTGGAGCCGAGCGACCGCTACGGTCGCAGGTTCGAATCCTGCCTGGGGCATGGATGTGTGTGATGTCCTTAGGTTAGTTAGGTTTAATTAGTTCTATGTTCTAGGTGACTGATGACCTCAGAAGTTAAGTCGCATAGTGCTCAGAGCCATTTGAACCATTTTGAAACTGGACAGCGACTGCGAAAAATATGAACATGAATTCCAACAACTGATAATAAGTAATATAGCTACCAACCTGATTAATAACATACGATACTAAACAGGGCTTAGAGGAATACGAGGACTTCCTCCCACTCTTCGTTACAATAACTTATTTTTCGCAGCTTTTAGGACTTTTTGACAGCTCAGCAGGTAACTTTTCGCTTTGGAATTCACTGGACGTTTGCCACATAGCTATCCTTACATCTTTGTTGACTTGGTTTTTCAAATTAGTGCTGGGAAACAGGCGCTTCAGCAGCGCCGCGTGGCCCCAGGTGTCTTCAGAGGCACGTCGATGCGGCCCGCTACGCCCACGAGCTGGGGGAGCCCGCAGTGCGTGCTTTGTGCGTCTCTGCTGTCAGCCACACGCATCGCCGCCCCTTATGACCGGCACTTTCTTCTCACTACACAAGCGCGACACAGCGCGGCGCAAAAACCGTCAGCGCCGACACCACCGCTGCCATTGCTGCCCTCTGACAAGAGTTGTCGGACGCGTTCTAAGAGCCAAGCATCTGCTCCTGTTGTTGCGACTTCGCAAGAAGAACTAGATCGCGTCTCTTTCCGCTAATTATGGCTTCTGACGTAGCCGGCTGTGATGTACACTTCTGGCAAGCACGTGAGGGCGCATTCATTCATTGTGCGCCACAGATCACATCAGGAATGACAGCTCTCGAGGAATCCGTTCGAGTCAAGGTAAACGTTAGTGCAGAGAAGCGGCTCTCAGAAACTACGAACTGCTAACACAATCATCTACATCTGCTAACACAATCATCTCCATCTACATCTACGTGATTACTCTGCTATTCACAATTAAGTGCCTGGCACAGGGTTCAATGAACCACCTTCAAGCTGTCTCTCTACCGTTCCACTCACGAACGGCACACTGGAAAAGCGAGCACTTAAATTTTTCTGTGCGAGCCCTGATTTCTCTTATTTTATCGTGATGATCATTTCACCCTATGTAGGTGGGTGCCAACAGAATGTTTTCGCATTCGGAGGAGAAAACTGGTGTTTGAAATTTCATGAGAAGATCCCGTCGCAACGAAAAACGCCTTTGTTTTAATGATTGCCTCTCCAATTCCCGTATCATGTCCGTGACACTATCTCCCTTATTTCGTGATAATACAAAACGAGCTGCCCTTCTTTGTACTTTTTCGATGTCATCCGTCAGTCCCACCTGATGCGTATCCCACACTGCACAGCAATACTCCAGAATAGGGCGGACAAGCGTGGTGTAAGCAGTCTCTTTAGTAGACCTGTTGCACATTCTAAGTGTTCTGCCAATAAATCGCTGTCTTTGATTTGCTCTACCCACAATATTATCTATGTGATCGTTCCAATTTAGCTTATTTCTAATTGTAATTCCTAAGTAGTTAGTTGAATTTGGGAAATTTTACTAAAAGTCGCCTCCATTATGCTATTTGTATTATTGAAAACGATGTGCGGTAGGTGGGGATAAAGACCCACAATTTTCAGTTTTTCTAATATTATGTTCAATGAGGGGTACATTTTAGCGCTATTTCAGATGGAAACCATATGATATCCCAATTGCAGCGCTGCATGATTATTAATTACAAAGAAATTTAGAATTTAACTGAAACAAAAACCGCAGGGTTTTACGCCACAAAATATGGTAAAGACCCGCTGTGCGGATCTTTGTCCCATTTGAGGTAAACATCGATAAAAATGGATGACTGACCAATAAGAACACTTGAAATAACCCTTTATAATACTGTTGTATTGTAACCAAGCTACCCAGCACAATATTTAACTGACATGTCTCGTAAATGTGAAAATAATACTTAAAAATACCAGCACAAAAATAATATTTTCTTCTCCGCGAACGGTAGATTAGTAGGGTAACTTGAAAGAGTCCAGTTACTGAGGCCAAGGGTTTTAGATACGTAGTGAAAATTGTACTTTGTTTGGTTGTCTGATTCTTCCTTGACGTTCCAGGCTCTTCTTCTTCATCGGCTACTTCTTCGCCAAATAGTAGCTCCCATATCTACCTCTGAGGTACAGCCATGATATGAGAAGTCTGAATCTGACTCTGGACAATAATGACATGGCTATTTGATCTGTTTTCTTCCTTGTTTTGTCACTGATGTTGTGAAATCTATCTGACGTCGTTTTGTTTCTATAGCACGCTCTTTTTTTTCTTTGCCACGTCTTTCCTTTCCAGTAACAGGTTATTCTTTTCCAATACATTCTTCTTCCATTCGTTCTTTACTGGGTGTCGACGCTAGACGCACAGATGTCGATACATTGCCAGAAAGTTTTCCCTAAATCTTCATTTCGAGCAGCGGAATTATATCTTTAGGTGAAATAATCTCACGCAGTATGTATTGAATGACATCTTTTGTTTGCGTAATCATTGAAGAGTTGTCGTCACATTGTTGGAACTGCGGGGATTTACCCCAAAACACCTGTAGGGATTTGCCTCATTTCGCCATTTTCTGACAGATACGTCTTTGTTAATTTTTGGGACAACTGAAACAATTATTTCTGCAAGAAAAGCTTAGGAGCGGTATCAACGAGTTATTCGTTGATTCTTCTTTTCGAACACTGCATAATTGAATATTCAAATAAACATCAGAAATGCTGCCGCCGGAACGCATATTCTTGGAATAATAAGTTACAATACGACAAACCTGTCACCTGGTGGTCAACACCTAAATCGATTGCAGTCAATCCAAATTCTCTGTGCGGGTTTTTGGCCCACGCGCGTCTTTACCCTGCATCTTCTTAAACACGTGTTGTAATGTGTGTTTTGGAGTTTCAGTAACACATCGTCCAGTTTCTTTCTGCATTTCGACAATGTTTTGCCGGTATATCTGTAAACGGTTCCACGAAACTGTTCAAATCAAATATTACGAACACTCATTGAACCAAGTCTGATTTGCATCGTCATAACGTCAGCACATACTGCTATGTCTCCGATGCACCATTTGTATAGCGACACATCTATCAGCGAATCGTGTTGTCTGGTGGACCTCTTTCATTTTAGAACCTGGCTGCTGGACTATTGAATATCAACAGAATTCATTCGCTACCACGCTAGGCGCTGTACGCTTCTGAACAGCGGCTCACTCAAAAAGGAACTAAATAAAAAATTATCAGTTCCGAGCAACTTTCATACGGAGTGTTCATTACACCGTCGAATAAATCGGGAATGGTGCTTACAGAGCGGTTATATAGCACTCATCGATCTTCTTGAAACGACAACAAGGTCGTATCAACATCGAAGATAGCAAAAATGGAAAACACTAAATAATTAAAAACAGTAACCAATATCCCTTGCTAATGCCACTATAGCGCCGTGTGGTCTACTGTTCATCACACCATTGACATATCAGAAATTTAATTATTTACAGACTTAGTAAATTAATCAATGCAATACACTGGGCTTAATTGATCTATATACTGACAGGAAGTATTCCTGCAAAAACAAATAATTTGCTCAAACAATAATGCATTATTATTATTATTATTATTATTATTATTAGTAGTAGTAGTAGTAGTAGTAGTATTTTGTATCCTGGACGGTACAATAAAGTTATTTATGAGTACAAATCTTTCTGCAATAAATACACAGGACTTTGTACTTGTTAGATTGATTTTAAGGCCCAGAATTCGGCAGTCTTGATTGCTGGAACATTTCTTGAAACCAGATCATCCAGCTTGCAGGCTTCAGGCAACTTCGGGCAGACCAAGACGTGTTGAACACCTTGAAGTTCTCCACATTCGCAGGTTGCATCTCCAGTAATTGTAGCCACACCGTTTCAAGTTTTGTTTGCACCGCGTCACTCCATTTCGCTGTGTGTTGACTCTTCCACGTCTGGTAGGGCAGTTGGGAACCAACAACTGCTTTAGCTATTATTTCCTGTTGCCCTGTTTCGCGAAAGTTCTATTCGGCATGCAGAAAGTGATTGTTTCAGTTTTTTGAAGAAAGCTTCACGACTTCTGCCTAGGACATGATGCTTCGCTTCCGGACTTGTAGTGCTTGGTACAGTTTTTTTCCCTCTCAACCTCTGCCGTTGTTCTTCGTCTAATATCAGGGGGTGCTATCTGATGCTAGATATTGTCAAATGGAGTTAGTCGTAGGCAACCAGTTATAATGCGGCCTGTCTCGTCTGCCTCATTAAGAGGGGGTCAACGTGTCTGGTGTATGCGTTGTTCTTACAGACTGGTGTCACATATTCTGCCGTGGAGATACATAGAGGTAGAGCAGAAGACATACGTAGAAGATTTGGCTGAGCCCCCCACCCATGTGCTGTTAGTGAGTTTGCATATGATATTATTTTAACTGCAGACTTTGAGCTTCTTGCTCTCGCAATGGTCTTTGAAAGTAAGTGTGCGGTCGAGATTTAGTTCGAGGTTGCTACTTTTCCCTCCAAGTTACTTCCACTTTTTTCCTAGCTTGTGTATTTCTCAAGTGAAATTCATAGACCTGTGTTTTGAATGGGTTAAGCTTTAGGTGGTTATTGTCTTAGTATTCTTGCAGATCTTCGAGTATTGCAGTGGAATACGAAAGCAAGTAAGATGAGTAGGAGTAGACTGTCTGTCCTCCTTAGACGATATTGTGATATTGTCGTTATCATTAGAATGGCAGCTGCTAAAAACCACACTACTATAGCGACGAGCGGCTAAACAGGTCTACAGATCCGTATTGAGAAGACAGTATATGGCAAACACCAAGGCACCTCGTAGATGGATAATAATGGGAGGAGGGAATATGTAGAAAATGGAGAGATTTAAATACGTAGGAATGTGATAGAAACTGGTCCAAAAGAAAAATAAGCGATTGGGACACGAATAAACAAGATGAATTTAGCATACAAAATATGAACATCTACAATAAGAAGAATTTTTCCATGAATGCAAAGTTGAAACATCACCAGATAATGATCCGTCCTGAAGCCTTGTAAGCAGTAGAAACTATGGACTAAGTGGAACAAAGGTTTCTCGGGAGGATATTAGGACTTCGAACAAACAAGAGGCGGTCGATGTAGAAGACGAGAGAACCAAGAACTTTATAGCCAAGTAGGGAGAATATCGGACACTATCTGGAGGAGAAAGAGCATGTTCTTTGGACTCATCCTTAGAATGGACCAGAGAGAGCTGATATACAGTTTCTTGCGAACAACAAAACCAAAGAACCCCGGATCCATGAAATACAAGAGAACTGGGAGAAATGGAAATACAGGAAACATATGTGCAATAGGATGGTTTTAAAATAAAAATCATAGGTTTCCAGGCCTGAATTATGTCCGTGGAAAAATCGTCATTAACTGAAGTGTGAAGAAAGCTGCCAAATACGAGAATGAAAGAATATTGAACAAAGATGAAGACCAAAGGAAGCGAAGCTGATCCGAATTAACTTGGTCTCCAGATAGCTGAAACAAAACGACGAAACCGAAGAAGAAAAAGTTGTCAGGGATAGGAATTTAAAAATTTCAACAAGATATACGTACCAAAATGATTAATTTTTGTTATTTATTTATAATTTTAAGTGAAAGTGATTTGAAATGCGGAGGTCGCCTCAAGAAACAGGTGAAGCAGCGTTCACCTTCAGACATTGCTGTTGGGAAATTGATATCAGGATCGACCTATGACGATGGTTATAGGAAGACGACGCCAAGACCGTCATATCTGTTCCATGTTGCAGTATCTGTGTTATTTCGAATCACAATGCACTGTTTTTTGGGACGTGCACGAAGCGAGATCCAGAAGCCGGGAATTGCAGGGCGAGCTGGAATTCTAAACTCACTCATCGGTGAGATAAATGCCTGTATCAGGTAAACTTGGTACCAAAGCCATAAACCCTGGACTGCGCAGCAGTGGAAGAATGCCATTAGGTCGGATGAGTCTTGTTTCACACTGTTTCCAACTTCCGACCGAATTTACGCGAAAGAAGATTATTGAAACTTCCTGGCAGATTAAAACTGTGTGCCCGACCGAGACTCGAACTCGGGACCTTTGCCTTTCGCGGGCAAGTGCTCTACCATCTGAGCTACCGAAGCACGACTCACGCCTGGTCCTCACAGCCTTACTTCTGCCAGTATCTCGTCTCATACCTTCCAAACTTTACAGAAGCTCTCCTGCGAAACTTGCAGAACTAGCACTCCTGAAAGAAAGGATACTGCGGAGACATGGCTTAACCACAGCCTGGGGGATGTTTCCAGAATGCGATTTTCACTCTGCAGCGGAGTGTGCGCTGATATGAAACTTCCTGGCAGATTAAATCTCTGTGCCAGGCCGAGACTCGAACTCGGGACCTTTGTCTTTCGCGGCAAGTGCTCTGCCAACTGAGCTACCCAAGCACGACTCACGCCCCGTCCTCACAGCTTTACTTCTGCCATTACCTCGTCTCCTACCTTCCAAACTTAACAGAAGCTCTTCTGCGAACCTTGAAGAACTAGCACTCCTGAAAGGATATTGCGGAGACATGGATTCTGTAAAGTTTGGAAGGTAGGAGACGAGGTACTGGCAGAAGTAAAGGTGTGAGGAGGGGGCGTTAGTCGTGCTTGGGTAGCTCAGTTGGTAGAGCACTTGCCCGCGAAAGGCAAAGGTCCCGAGTTCGAGTCCCGGCCCGCACACAGTTTTAATTTGCCAGGAAGTTTAAAATAATAATGTTCAAACCTATCTAAAACTGTGCAATATATTTTCCGTAATAAATAAATTGCTACGGTGAGATAGATCCTAACTCACGATACGTGTGAGACGGAAAAGGAAAGAAAACAATGTGTTTTTCTAAGGTGAATATAAAAAGAAACAAATTTGGTGACAGTGATTGTCCTAGCTGGTGTTACCAGGTAGCCTAAAAGTGTTGGAGCTCACAGCGGCGCCTGTAGGGGGCGACAACCACGGCAGCGGGGCGGGTTCAAGGCGTCAGGGAGTGAAATTGCCCCGCGGTGCGAGCCGGCGCCCGCAGTCTCCTCCTAACAGCGGGCGCGCGCATTAAAACACACCCCCGCAGCGCTTTGTAGCTGCCGGCGCCCTGCTAGCCTGCGCACTACATTTAGCCAAATGCCAGCCCCAGCTACCTGCCGTATGATTGTCGAACGTTAGCACTGCTGTCGATTGAACTGCATAGAACACGTTCTATATTCCGACGCCGCTATACTCCTCACTCCACGTTAAATGTGTCATTAACTTGTTTTACCCTTTCCTTTGACGTTGCCAAGCGAGGTGGCTCAATAGTAAGCCGGTCGACTTGTATTCAGAAGGACTGCAGTTCAAATCCCCGTCCAGGTATCAAGTTAAAATTTCCGAAATTTTCCTAAGAAGTGTAAGGCATATTTCCTTTCACATCCTATCCAAATATGAGTCTGTGGACTGCTTCTAATGATCTCCTCATCGAATGGAGTTTTAGCCCTAACCTTCCGTATTTCTTCCTGTGGATCATTGTGGCATGCACGGTTTCGTTGTTTCGTTGTGGTCTTCAGTGCAGAGACTGGTTTGATGCAGCTCTCCATGCTACTCTATCCTGTGCAAGCTTCTTCATCTCCCAGTGTTTACTGCAACCTACATCCTTCTGAATCTGCTTAGTGTATTCATCTCTTGGTCTCCCTCTACGACTTTTACCCTCCGCACTGCCCTCCATTACTAAATGGTGATCCCTTGATGCCTCAGAACATGTCCTACCAACCGGTCCCTTCTTCTTGTCAAGCTGTGCCACAAAATCCTCTTCTTCCCAATTCTATTCAATACCTCCTGATTAGTTATGTGATCTACCCATCTAATCTTCAGCATTCTTCTGTAGCACCACATTTCGAGAGCTTCTATTCTCTTCTTGTCTAAACTATTTATCGGCCACGTTTCACTTCCATGCATGGCTACACTCCATACAAATACTTTCAGAAACGACTTCCTAACACTTAAATCTATACTCGATGTTAACAAATTTCTCTTCTTCAGAAACGATTTCCTTGCCATTGCCAGTCTACATTTTACGTCCTCTCTACTTCGACCTTCATCAGTTATTTTGCTCCCCAAATAGCAAAACTTATTTACTACTTTAAGCGTCTCAATTCCTAATCTAATTCCCGCAGCATCACCCAATTTAATTCTACTACATTCCATTATCCTCGTTTTGCTTTTGTTGATGTTCATTTTATATCCTCCTTTCAAGACACTGTCCATTCCGTTCAGCTGCTCTTCCAGGTCCTTTGCTGTCTCTGTCAGAATTACAATGTCACCGGCGAACCTCAAAGTTTTTATTTATTCTCCATGGATTTTAATTCCTACTCTGATTTTTTCTTTTGTTTCCTTTATTGCTTGCTCAATATACAAATTGAATAACATCGGGGTTAGGCTACAACCCTGTCTCACTCCCTTCCCAACCACTGCTTCCCTTTGATGCCCCTGGACTCTTATAACTGCCATCTGGTTTCTGTACAAATTGTAAGTAGCCTTTCGCTCCCTGTATTTCACCCCTGACACCTTCAGCATTCGAAAGAGAGTAGTCCAGTCAACATTGTCAAAAGCTTTCTCCAAGTCTACAAATGCTAGAAACGTAGCTTTGCCTTTCCTTAATCTATTTTCTAAGATAAGTCGTAGAGTCAGTATTGCCTCACGTGTTCCAACATTTCTACGGAATCCAAACTGATCTTCCCCGAAGTCGGCTTCTATCAGTTTTTCCATTCGTCTGTATAGAATTCGCGTTAGTATTTTGCAGCCGTGGCTTATTAAACTGATAGTTCGGTAATTTTCACATCTGTCAACACCTGCTTTCTTTGGTATTTGAATTATTATATTCTTCTTGAAGTCTGAGGGTATTTCGCCTGTCTTATACATCTTGCTCACCAGATGGTAGAGTTTGCACGGTAGCGGGCACTTTTACTACATCAAGTATTCAAATTTCTTCGGGTTATTCGTGATTTCCTGTCAGACCGGATTCGTGATTTCCTGTCAGAAAGGTCACAGTTCGTAGTAATAGACGGATAATCATCGAGTAAAACAAAGGTAATATTCGGCGTTCCCCAAGGAAGTGTTATATTCCCTCTATTGCTCCTGATCTATATTAACGACATAGGAGACAATCTGAGTAGCTCTCTTAGATGGTTTGCAGATGATGGTGTCATATATCGTCTTGTAAAATCTTAAGATGACCAAAACGAATTGCAGAATGATTTAGATAAGATATCTGTACGATGCGAAAAACGGTAGTGAAAATGTGAAGTTATTGACATGAGTATTAAAAAAAACCGCTAAATTTCGATTACGCGATAGGTCACATAAACCTGAACTAAATACATAGGGATTACGATTACAAATAACCTAAATTGGAACAATCACATATATAATGTTATGGGTAGAGCAAACCAAAGACTGCGATTCGTTGGCAGAACACTTAAAAGGTGCAACAAGCCTTCTAAAGAGACTGCTTACACCACACTTGTCCGCCCCATTCTGGAGTACTGATGTGCGGTGTGACATACTCATCAGGTGGGACTGACGGATAACAACGAAGAAGTTCGAAGACGAGCAGCTCGTATTGTACTATCGCGAAATAGGGGAGATAGTGCCAGAGACATGATACATAAATTGGAGTGGCAGTAATTAAAACAAAGGCGTTTTTCGTTGCAACGTGATCTTCTCATGATATTTCAAACACCAGTTTTCTCCTCCGATTGTGAAAACATTCTGTTTGCACCCACCTGCATCAGGAGAAATGATCATCACGATAAAATGAGAGAAATCAGGGCTCGCACAGAAAAGTTTAAGTGCTCGTTTTTCCCGTGCGCCATTAGAGAGTGGAACGGTAGACAGACAGCTTGAAGGTCGTTCATTGAATCCTCTGCCAGGCACTTAATTGTGAATAGCAGAGTAATCACGTAGATGTAGTTGTAGAGATTCGCAAATCTACCTTGGCTGTTTTGTGGGTTGCCATAAATTAAGGATATTTTATCTAGAAACTCCACACATGTCGTAAATTTTACAATTCTTGAGTCAAATGTCAAATATCAAATGTTTAGCACGTTTGGATTTCTTAAACAATTTTCTTCAGCTGATTTTCTCTGATTAGTGACCCTTAATTGTCACTTATAATTCTGAAGACTAATACGATGATACCAGTATCACGGTACATACGATGGTACTAGTATCACGGCACATCTTCACAAAATCTTTCAGAAATACAACATATAGGTATCTCTGGTTGGATTTCATATCATACTCAATTACTCGAATGACTTTGATATCGCAGAATGATTTTCACTAGAATTTTGGTATCAACTGACATCATCTAATGAACCAGCGGTTAATATTGTTACGACTGTGTACAATTCCAGTACACGTCTAAAGATCTGTTGTTGTGATGTCATTTGCAGTTGCAGACATTATGACGAAAACATAATATGAACGACATCAAATGGTTGTATGAACACATCATGTTTTTGTTGCGTTTTTCTGCTCTAAGGAACCTCCCGAATAGTCGTTTGCAATTATAACTTCAGTGAACATGTTTGACATGGAAGATTCGTTTGTACAATCTTTCAGATAATGTAAACCTATACATCTCCATGTACACGTCGGCTAAAGATTATATTTTAATTGAAACTAGTCCCAAGAATTAATGAGGTATCTTTAAAGTAAAGCACATTTTTGATGGTTAATAATGACGGTGTTCAACAATGTTTCGTTGCAAATTAAGTTGTAAACAAAAAACAGCAGTTGAAGGTATAGGGGATAGTGGAAGGGAGGGGAAGAGGTACTCTGTCATTGCAGACAGAGAGCACTGCCTCGCAACACGATCGAGTCTTGCACTAAACCAGCAGATTCGTAAATCCCAAAGGATGGTTTGAACGCCATAGTTCCTTAATTGATTGGTGTCGTCCTCAAATCTTCGAATCGACCTACTAAGCCAATTCCGGTGGTAAGTAGTAAAATTACAATCCAAATATAACATATTCAATCCCCAATCGGTCTTAGGATTTATTCTGTTATTGATCTCTTCTTTCACTTATGGCAATGATTTGTGAATGTGAAAAATGTAAAGTTTCACCGTGGTTAGTATCTCAAATTAAACCGTAGGTCCCCCTGTAACTGGCGGGTAATTAAATTCACAGCTCGAAGGAGGACCGTGTCATACCACCTTCACCAGGACCTCGGCTATTAAAGCACTGTAATGCTCAAACCGGTCTTCTGATAGAGAACAGCTTTATTGTTGGACTACACTTAATGCTCAGCCTCTTAAATCGATGAATGCGTAGTTTACAAAGTAATGTGATGCTAAATTATCACTCTTACATGTAATGTTATTGACTACCTAATGATTTATCATGATATTTGAGTTTCATGATGGAACGAAAAATTCATGTGCAGGGTTATAAATGCGTAGAATGTAGGTAACATTCAGACTTACACTACTGGCCATTAAAATTGCTACACCACGAAGATGACGTGCTACAGACGCGAAATTTAATCGACAGGAAGAAGATGCTGTGATCTGCAAATGATTAGCTTTTCAGAGCATTCACACAAGGTTGGCGCCGGTGGCGACACCTACAACGTGCTGACATGACGAAAGTTTCCAACCGATTTCTCATACACAAACAGCAGTTGACCGGCGTTGCCTGGTGAAACGTTGTTGTGATGCCTCGTGTAAGGAGGAGAAATGCGTCCCCTCACGTTTCCGACTTTGATAAAGGTCGGATTGTAGCCTATCGCGATTGCGGTTTATCGTATCGCGACATTGCTGCTCGCGTTGGTCGAGATCCAATGACTTAGCACAATATGGAATCGGTGGGTTCAGGAGGGTAATAAGGAACGCCGTTCTGGATCCCAACGACCTCGTATCACTAGCAGTCGAGATGACAGGCATTTTATCCGCATGGCTGTAACGGATCGTGCAGCCACGTCTCGATCCCTGAGTCAACAGATGGGGAAGTTTGCTAGACAACAACCATCTGCACGAACAGTTAGATGACGTTTGCAGCAGCATGGATTATCAGCTCGGAGACCATGGCTGCGGTTATCCTTGACGCTGCATCATAGACAGGAGTGCCTGCGATGGTGTACTCAACGGCGAACCTGGGTGCACGAATGGCAAAACGTCATTTTTTCGGATGAATCCAGGTTCTGTTTACAGCATAATGACGGTCACATCCGTGTTTGGCGACATCGCGGTGAACGCACATTGGAAGCGTGTATTCGTCATCGCCGTACTGGCATATCACGCGGCGTCATGGTATGGGGTGCCATTGGTTACACGCCTCGGTCACCTCTTTTTCGTATTGACGCCACTTTGAACAGTGGACGCTACATTTCAAATGTGTTACGACCCGTGGCTCTACCCTTCATTCGATCCCTGCGAAACCCTACATTTGAGCAGGATAATGCACGACCGCATGTTGCAGGTCCTGTACGGGCCTTTCTGGATAGAGAAAATGTTCGACTGCTGCCCTGGCCAGGACATTCTCCAGATCTCTCACCACTTGAAAACGTCTGGTCAATGGTTGCCGAGCAACTGGCTCGTCACAATACACCGGTCACTACTCTTGATGAACTGTGGTATCGTGTTGAAGCTGCATGGGCAGCTGTACCTGTACACGCCATCCAAGCTCTGTTTGACTCAATGCCCAGGCTATCAAGGCCGTTATTACGGCCAGAGGTGATTGTTCTGGGTACTGATTTCTCAGGATCTATGCACCCAAATTACGTGAAAATGTAATCACATGTCAGTTCTAGTATAATATATTTGTCCAATGAATACCCATTCATCATCTGCATTTCTTCTTGGTGTAGCAATTTTAATGGCCAGTAGTGTAGTTTTTTAACGTACTATCATTTAAGTAGTGATGTCTTCAGAGTTCCCAACGCAGTATAGAAATGCACTAGCACAGTTTGTTCGGCGCAATGACACTGTCAAGCAATAAGGCAATTCGCCACTGCCAACTAATGTCACAGATATTAACGCAAACTCTCGACACGCAATATTCGTCACGCTACGTCACCTCACTAATTATAATACTCTACACTATTGTAAATCATTGCGGTATTGTCCTTCGTACTACAGTAGAAAGTTTACTAGTGATGTTATGGGTGATTCTGTTTATCTCCGCTTCTGGTGACGTAGTCCCGTAATACTGAGTAGTGATAATGCGATAGGCTGTAGTACAAGCATGTGAATGTATACTGAGGTGACAAACGTCATGGGATTGCGATATGCACATATATAGATGGCGGCAGTATCGCGTGCACAGGATATAATAGAGCAGTGCATTGACGGAGCTATCGTTTGTAATCAGGTGATTCATGCGAAACGGCTTCTGATCTGACTATGGCCGCACGAGGGAATTAACGGACTTTGAACGCGGAATGGTAGTTGGCGCTAGATGCATGGGACATTCCATTTTGGAAATCGTTAAGGAAATCAATATTTTGAGATCCACAGTGTCAAGAGTGTGCCGAGAATACCAAATTTCATGCATGACTCCTCACCACCGTGGCTTTGGTCTTGCACTTAGCGACTGAGAATGGCACAGTTTTTTGCTAGAGTTGTCATTGCTAACAGGCAAGCAACACAGCGTGAAATAACCGCAGAAATCAATGTGGGACGTGCGATGAGCGTTTATCTTAGGACAGTGCGGCTATATTTGGCGTTAATGGGCCATGGCAGCAGACGACCAACTCCAGTGCCTTTGCAAACACTACGACATCGTCTGCAACGCCTTTCGCGGGCCGCTGTGGCCGAGCGATTCTAGGCTCTTCAGTCCAGAACCGCGCCACTGCTACGGTCGCAGGTTCGAATCCTGCCTCGGATAAGGATGTGTGTGATATCCTTAGGTTAGTTAGGTTTAACTGGTTCTAACTGTAGGGGACTGTGACCTCCGATGTTAAGTCCCATAGTGCACAGAGCCATTTGAACCATTTTTTTAGCAACGCCTTTCGTGGGCTCGTGACCATGTCGGTTAGACTTCAGACGACCGGAGAACAGTGGCCTGGTCATATGACTCCCGATTTCAGTTGGCAGGAGCTGATGGTAGGATTGAGTGGGGTGCGGTCTCCACGAAATCGTGGACTCAATTTATCAACAAGTCACTGTGCAAGCTGGTGGTAGCTCCATAATTGTGTGGGCTGTGTCTACATGGAATGGACTGGGTCCTCTGGTTCAGCTGAACCAATCATTGATTGTCAATCGCTATTTTCGGCTACTTAGACAACAGTAGCAGCCCTTTATGGTCTTCAAGTTCCCAAACAACGATGGAATTTTTATGGATGACAATACGCATGTTCCTGGACACAGTAGTTCGTGATTGGTTTGGATAACATTCTGGACAGTTTGAGCGAATAATTTGGCCACCCAGATCGCGCAACATGTATCCCATCGAACGTTTATGGGACATAATCGAGAGATCAGTTTGTGCATAAAATCCTTCACTTTGTGCATAAAATCCTTCACTGGTAACACTTTTCGCAATATGGACGGCTGTTGAGACAGCACGGGTCGATATTTCTGCAGGAGACTTTCAACGGCTTGTGGAGTCCATGCCACATCTAGTTGCTACAATACACCGGCACGATATTAGATGGTATCGCATGACTTTCTCACTTCAGTGCAAACTCCGTCGAAACAGGCCACGGAAGGCCCAACGGAATGGACCGACCGCCGTGTCATCCTCAGCTGATAGGCGTTACTAGATTCGAATATGGAGGGGTTTGTAGTCAGCACACTGATCTCTTGGACATTATCAGTTTTCGTGACCGAAACTGCTATTTGACAGTCAGGTGACCCTTAGTTGCCTCACAGGCACTGAGTGCATCACGCTTGCCAACAGCGCTCGGCAGGCATATTGAAGTATCACGAAAACTACACATCCCATCAAAAAAGAGTTATAATTCCAAGTTTTTGTCTCGTAGAGGGTCATCCGATACCACACTCGCTCAGTTAAATTAGCAAAGATAAGCCGACTGTACAATCGTCACCGAACCACGCCGTTGTCCATACCTCCGCTCAGGTAACGCTAAATATTCTATTACTGTTGTTCTTCTGTGACAATATCTCTTTCGCTCATTTCATCATCGAGTGTCTTTACATTGAAGTGACAAAAATCATGGAATACCTCCTAATATCGTGCCAGACATTCATTTTCGCAGCGTAATGCAGCTGCTCAACGTGACATAGACTAAACAAGTTGTTGGAAGTAAATTGCAGAAATATTGAGCTTTGCTGCCTCTATTAGCCATCCATAATTACGGAAGTATTGCCGATGCAGGATTTTGTCCACGAACTGACCTCTCTATTATGTCCTATAAATGCTCGGTGGGATTCATGTCGGGTGATCTGGGTGGCCAAATCATTCGCTCGAATTGTCTGTAATATTCTTCATGCCAATGGCGAACAGTTGTGGCCCAATGACATGTTTGGAAACATGAAATCCATGTATGGCTACACCTGGTCTCCAAGTAGCCACACATAACCATTTCCAGTCAATGATCGCTTCAGTTGAACCAGAGAACCTAGTCCAATCCATGCAACCATAGCCCACTCCATTACAGAGCCACCACGAGCTTGCACTGCGCCTTGTTGATAACTTGGGTCCATGGCTTCGTGGGGTCTGTGTCACTCTTGAATCCTACCATCAGCTATTACCAACTGAAATCTGGACTCATCTGACAAGGCCATTGTTTTCCAGTCGTCTAGGGTCCAACAGATATAATCACGAGGTTAGGTTTGACGCTTCAGGAAATGTCGTGCTTTCAGCAAATGCACTCGCCTGTATCGTTTGCTGACATAGCCCACTGATGCCAAATTTGTCCGCACTGTATTAACAGATTTGTTCGTCGTACGTTCCACATCCATTTCTGCGATTATTTCACGCAGTGTTGCTTGTCTGTTAGCACTGACAGCTCTACGCTAACGTCGCTGCTCTCGATTGTTAAATGAAGACTGTCGTCCACTGCATTGTCCATGGTGAGAAGTAGCGCCTGAAATTTGGTATTCTCGGCACACTGTTGACACTGTGGATCTCGGAATATTGAACAACCCTACGATTTCCAGAATGGAATTTCCAATGCATCTAGCTCCAGCTACCATTCCGCGTTCAGAGTCAGTTAATTCCCACCTTGCGGCCATAATCACATCGGAAGCCTTTCAGCAAGTGTCACCTGGGTCCAAATGACATCTCCGCCAATGCGCTGCCCTTTTATATCTTGTGTATGTGATACTACCGCCATCTGTATTTGTGCGTATGGCTGTCCCATGAGTTTTTGTTACGTTAGTGTATTTCTCGTGATTTGTATTCTCCATTTAACTGTGCAGTGAGTCCCAGATTTACAATACGCTTTTGGTGAACAAATTAAGCACTCTTGTTGCCACCTAGATCAGTGCGATTACATTTGTCAAACTGTGAGCAACTTGTATGTTTCTAACTGGACAATACAGGTGTTTACTTTTGTCCTGTCGTAGATCACGTCAGATATTAGGTAGTTTCTTAGTTTAGCAGAATGAAAACTACAAGGATGAAAATTCTCGGGTTAACGACCTCAGCGGTATTGGCTTCTATGCACTGTTTTTTTTTGCGTATGATTTTAGGTTTTCCCCGAGTATGATGATTTTGAAATGTTCTCGGGTATTCTTCCGGTTGGAGTCGTCCAAATGGCGCTATATTTCAGCAAACTGATTGTTCAGTCTTCAGGCGGCCCTGATGTCTTCAGGAACGGGTGGGTTTATCAATAACGTGTGTGTCCCACACGCTGAATGAATAGTTTTGCTATGTTAGTATAATTACAACATTATGTATTGAAATTAACCTATCTCCTTTACGCCTTTTATGTATTTACCTAAAGCAGATGTCACTTCCTGGTACCGCGTAAGGATCACGTATGCAAATTGCGGGGCGAACGTCGTAAGACATCCATTTAAGTTCGTTGTTGATCTGTTAACTCAGTCTTTTTATTACACAGGGCACGTTACCCTCTGACCAAACACGCTGAGCTACCGTGCCGGCGAGCCATTTGAACCGTCTACGTAATCGCTTGTCAGAGGTGCTGTGAACAAGAGAACAGTCAACTTCAGGGATATCGTTGATAAATCATAACATTTATATTTCTAATTTATTTTGATTTTACTATTTTTGTCCCTAAATTTTTTTTCTTTCATTAAAAATTTTTCTATCTTTGTGGGGTAAAGTTTCCTTATAGCCTGAGTGTGTCTTAGAACCCATGTAACAAAAGAAATCTAATTTGAAATGTATCTAAATCCGTGAACTACTTTACCTTCTTCTTTGCTCTGTTTCTTTGAGCTTTGGTCTTCGTAAAATAACAAGTTTTATTATTTTCCTTTGTGGTTAAAGCTTTACATGTTCTGGTGTAATTATGTCCTAATTTAGCCTTTCCTACAGAAAATTAATTAGCGCCACCGCCAATTGATCCCACACAATTTAACAACCAAGCAAATCTCCACCACTTCAGACATTGACGGCTAATTCCAAATATTTGATACAGAATTAGATGAAAACTTGAGTCAGCTGAATAGTAAGTGACTATTATTGCTGTACGCTTTCCCGTTCAACGATTACTTAAAACTTCGTAAATGACAAACTGAGTCCCATTAACTACATAATGTCAGGTTAAGTGCAAAGTAGCTCGCTAACAGCTCTAACTACCCATTTATACGAACTTAGTTCCTGCTATATCAACAAAATTTACTCTTGAGTACATTACACACTCTCAAGATAAATCCATAATCCTTCGTACACCAAGAGACTGTAACTGTTGTGTCTAGACAAGACAGCCTAGACACAATGAGAGGAAGCCGAAAGGCACGCGCTATGCTAAAGCTGGATGGCGGGAGGTCTGAAACAGGATACGTTATGAATGATATAAAGAAAAGTACGTAGCTTCTGGAATACTTAACTTTAATCCATCCTTTTGGTACATCTGGAGATTGTGGCGATACAAGTGAGACTCTTTAGATACATGCAATGTTACTAATGGCGCCTTGCTAGGTCGTAGCCATGGACTTAGCTGAAGGCTATTCTAACTATCTGCTCGGCAAAGGAGCGAGGCTTCGTCAGTGTAGTCGCTAGCTACGTCGTCCGTACAACTGGGGCGAGTGCTAGTCCGTATCTCGAGAACCTGCCTTGTGGTGGCGCTCGGTCTGCGATCACACAGTGGCGACACGCGGGTCCGACATTTACTAATGGACCGCGGCCGATTTAAAACTACCACCTAGCAAATGTGGTGTCTGGCGGTGACACCACAGTAACCACTTTCACTAGAAATGGTCCTGTGTGTAACACCTACTTTGCACCGGAACTAAACGGAAATTATGTCGATCAAAATACTATACTCCGCACAGCAAATATACTGTAGTTGTGTTCGAGTTGATACCGAGAAGTGAACCGTTCACGACCCTTTGAGGTTTTACTAACTTAAAATTCTTTATTTAGGTACCCTTAATAACTCCTTGGGACCGTGTGAACTCATTACAGACATATAGTTTTAACTCGATCTGACAATCCTTCAGTAGCAACCTAAAGCCAAGTTTTCAGGCTGACTGAACCAGCTTCGGCCTGGCAATTTAACTAGGCCAAGCCCATGTCGATAATGTTTCGTTGAGTGGTTCGCACGCTGACACTTGTTGATCCCAAGCATTGAAATCTGCAGCAATTTGCGGAAGGGTTGCCCTTCTGTCACGCTGACCGATTCTCTTCAGTCGTCGTTGGTCCCGTTCTTGCAGGATCTTTTTCCGTCCGCAGCGTTGTCGGAGATTTGATGCTTTACTGGATTCCTGATATTCACTGTGCACTCGTGAAATGTACGGAAAAGTCCCCACTCCAGACTTTGGAGTTTCTGTGTCCCATCGCTCGGTCGCCGCCTATAACACCACGTTCAAACTCACTTAAATTTTGATAACGTGCCACTGTAGCTGCAGTAACGGAGGTAACACCTGCGCCAGACACTTGTTATATAGGGGTTGCTGACCATAGCGTCGTATTCTGCATGTTTTCATGTATCTGTATTTGAACACACATGCCTATACAGTTTCTTTGGCGCTCCAGTATAGTTATTTTCAGTTAAATGAAGTTAAAATAGTCTGCAGTCAGCTTCCAATAGCAATTATGCTGTTGTTTAAAAACATTTACAAGTTTTCAACATATTGGCGTTGGACAAAAATGCTGAAATACGGTGTGAAAAGCCATCTTGAGAAGAAACACATATGGTAACCAAGCCAGCATTTTGCGCTGTTGTATTTGAGCAAGAACGGCACCTGTACAATGCCGTTAATATATTGCGAGGGTCAGTCGTGGTCAGAACAGCGTTCTTTGTAGTTGCGACGGTATTGTGTCTGAGCTAAGTGAATTCGAACGTTGGCGATTTGTTGGCGCTCTTAAGGTAGGTGCTCCGTAACCAAGGTAGCCCATGCGTTTGTTGTTTCAAGAGGCACCGTATCGAAGGCTTATATCGCTTACAGGGTAAACGGAAAAATATCATCCGCTAAGTCACAATGCAGACGAAAGTGTGTGATGAGTGATCGTGACAGTCGGTCATTGAACAGGGCCGTGACTGGAGCACATCATCTGCAAAAGTCACTGCAGAGCTGAATGTCGCACTCGCATCGAGGGAGCTACACATTAAGCAGGGAATCGGAGGGGGAGCTGAAATTCCAAAACCACTCTTCAGTGATGCACTTGCCCGTAACAGGAAAACGTGATGTCGAAACCATAAAACCTGGACTAAAGAACAATGGAAGAAAGTCTCTAGAAGAGCGTAGCGTTCTAAAAGATTGGAAAAGGGCAAAGGTCATCCCCGTTTTCAAGAAGGGACGTCGAATAGATGTGCAGAACTATAGACCTATATCTCTAACGTCGATCAGTTGTAGAATTTTGGATCACGTATAATGTTCCAGTATAATGACTTTTCTGGAGACTAGAAATCTACTCTGTAGGAATCAGCATGGGTTCCGAAAAAGACGATCGTGTGAAACCCAGCTCGCGCTATTCGTCGAAGAGACTTAGAGGGCCATAGACACGGGTTCCCACGTAAGTGCCGTGTTTCTTGACTTCAGCAAGGCGTTTGATACAGTTCTCCACAGTCGCTTAATGAACAAAGTAAGAGAATATGGACTATCAGACCAACTGTGTGATTGGATTAAAGAGTTCCTGTATAACAGAACGCAGCATGTCATTCTCAATAGAGAGAAGTCTTCCGAAGTAACAGTGATTTCAGGTGTGCCGCAGGAGAGTGTCGTCGGACCGTTGCTATTCAAAATATATATAAATGACCTTGTGGATAACATCGGAAGGTCACTGAGGCTTTTTGCGGAGAATTATGTAGTATATCGAGAGGTTGTAACAATGGAAAATTGTGCTGAAATACAGGAGGATCTGCAACGAATCGACACATGGTGCAGGGAATGGCAATTGAATCTCATCGTAGATAAGTGTTCAAAAATGGTTCAAATGGCTCTGAGCACTATGCGACTTAACTTCTGAGGTCATCAGACGCCTAGAACTTAGAACTAATTAAACCTAACTAACCTAAGGACATCACACACATCCATGCCCGAGGCAGGATTCGAACCTGTGACCGTAGCGGTCACGCGGTTCCAGACTGAAGCGCCTTTAACCGCACGGCCACACCGGCCGGCTAGATAAGTGTAATGTGCTGCGATTACATAGAAAGAAAGATCCTTTATCATGTAACTACAATATAGCAGGTCAGCAACTGGATGCAGTTAATTCCATAAATTATCTGGGAGTAGGCGTTAGGAGTGATTTAAAATGGAGTGACCATATAAAATTAATCGTCGGTAAAGCAGATGCCAGACTGAGATTCATTGGAAGAATCCTAAGGAAACGAAGTCCGAAAACAAAGGAAGTAGGTTACAGTACACTTGTTCACCCACTGCTTGAATACTGCTCACCGCTGTGGGATCCGTACCAGATACGTTTGATAGAAGAGATAGAGAAGATCCAACGGAGAGCAGCGTGCTTCATTACAGGATCATTTAGTAATAGCGAAAGCGTTACGGAGATAGATAAACTCCAGTGGAAGACTCTGCAAGAGAGTCGCTCAGTAGCTCGTTTAACATTTTAAATGTTCGGATTATAAGTTGCCGTCTCTTTAATCTAAGAATAGATGATCAATGCAGCTAGCCGCTATCTCTGTGTAATGTCTTGTCTGTATAGACGTGTATCTGTTGTCTTTAAGATCCCTTCACCTTCACACATAAGTCTATACAGTAAAGTAAGGCCCTCCCAGTTCTTGGCTGATCCGTGATAAGACAGGTGAAAAATTAAATTGATGGAGGATTATTAGTATTATCTCTATTTTTATTCGCTCTTTCTCCTTCTCTCCTTTATCTATGTATAGTTTTTAATATAAGATTTCATTACGTGATAAAAAAAATCAGCCAAATAGAATCTTTGGTGGAGTCCTTAGTCTTGGTAATCAGCGGCTGGCTTGCTGTAAGAGATCTTTACAGTTATTATTACTGTTAAACACTGCAGTCAGTCGGGAGAATCAATCGTTTGGACAATTTGCTCCGTTTACGAAAGATTGGGAATTCCAGATGTGTACGAAGTCTTTTTGGACGATTTAACACAGACTCAGTGATTGCAGGCTCCCTTCGACACAGCTGAAACTTCCCCACTAATTACAGGGCCAACGTGATCAACAAATGATTCAGAAAAAAACTCATTCACTCCAGAACAAAAAAGTCACAAACCTTATTTATGGAGGAAATCGTGTATTAAATCCATCTCCATTACATGTCCAGATCTCCGGTGATTCCATGCCTTAATTATTTTCCTTTTACAATCTCTTTCTCTTCAAAACAAACCGCCAACGGCACAAATGTTAATTGGCTCGCTTTAGCGAGAAGAAAAGCAGAATATGTATCTCTCAGAAACACGTCAATCCCTCAGCAGATACTCCAGAAGCTGTCCTAGTTACCAATCTAACAACCATGGAGAATGCATATATGCATCTCTGTTATTTCAAAGGATAAACGCACTAGAAAATACTTTGGCGTCGACGAGCTGTCGCCGCATATATTACGAGAAAATCAGATCAGATAACTTTTCCAAAGTGAATGAATGTGGATGGTTTGATTGAAAATGATTAATTGGTGCGTGGTAGAGGGTATTTGCTGTGGGGACATTACAATGCCTCTCGCAGCGAGCGAAGTTTGTGAGCCTAATTTTGATTTACCGAACACACTTCGCGAGGCATCTATTAGTGTGGGAAACCCGGAAGTGATGAGTGTCAGTCCTCCGACTGAAAAAAGAATATTTATGCTTAAGTCAGACGAAGAAAAGAAACATTGAAAACAGAAGAAATGAAGAGAAAGGTACAGCGGCTGTATTGCTTTTACGTGCATCAAGGTGTTATGTCTGCTGTGCACAACCAAGGAAGATGATCTTTCATGAAACTATTATCAGGGTCTACCCATTCGGGAACTTTCTCAAGCAGGGAAACCTTGGAAAACCTCTTAAGCCTAGACCCCCAGCCTACGGTACATAGGAAAGCCTACAGAAGAAAAAAAATAATTTTGAAATTGATCTCTAAAGGAAAGATAGGGATAGATTTATATAACGATTTGGAGAAGAGTGATTTGTGCCTCTAGATAAAAAAATTTTACAATCAATAAATCGAGTTTTTTTCATTTTTTATTTTTTTATTTATTTTTTTTTTTTTTTTACAATCTTGTTCTCAGGATAATATCTTGCGGTTCTTGCGGTGCTGAAACTCCCCCGGATCTTGCATGTCCCCGACGTCCACATTTGTAGTCGGTCTTCTACGCGGCCCACAATGGGAAGAGTAGAAGGGCAGGGATACCAGATTTTACATGCAACATTCATTCCAAAAGAATTAGCAATGACCGAAAGGGAAACTCTTCCTGTAAAAGAGCTGGTTAGGTTGCACCGTCCAAGATTCTCCTTTTTGAAAACAAAATCCCTATGGCTTCATGCATCCTTTTTCTTACGATGTACTGCAAGGAATTTAGCCATTGACTTAAGATTTCCATTTATCCATTGACTAATGCTGTTGCCGAAAACGTCATAATATTTACTCTAGTTTGAATTTTCTTGTGGACTTCGCATCACTACTTGTGCTTATAAGTCAAAAATTTTGACACATTTTCTATCAATGATTTATTCTTCGTAATTTAAAGGATTCATGCAACTTGCAGTAGATTTTGGATTCAAATCATCGAATAATGGAAAGTGTGGTTCATTTTATACAAAGACATAATCCATCATTTCCTTGAAAAGTCATATCATTTATCTATACTCACAAAAATTTTATCCTAAATACATATATTTCTCCTCTTGATTGCTGTAATGTAAAAGTTATTAGTAGTGAGGAATGTGGATACACTTCTTTCATTTATTCTCTGAATCATCCGGCATTCATACATGCACATATATGGAAATGGATTTTCAAACAAAATTCCAAAGTGAACAAGATCCATTAAATAACTACTAATTCTATGAATATTAATTTCTTTTGACATTCAACAATAAATCAAGAACTCTTAACCTCTAATTATGACACTTTTTTACAGTTCAACATCAATCAGTTTCCCCTCGCGTTTGATGCGAGTCTCTTACAAAGCATATCTGTGTCGTCTATATCGATTCTAACTCTCGCGCCGACGTCAATTGTTTTGCGCAGGAAATTATCTTTGCGGCGTTAACCGTCACTCATGATTCACTACTTAACCGCAAAACTTCACTTCATACTTTTACACATCTAAGCGAGCACTTGAAATTATATATGAACATTCACTGGGAACCTCTTTTGATTACGTAGCGTCATTTTCCGGAAATATTTCTTTCTTCTTGAAGGTCATTCAGTCCGCAGCTCGTGGTCGTGCGGTAGCGTTCGCGCTTCCCACGCCCGGGTTCCCGGGTTCGATTCCCGGCGGGGTCAGGGATTTTCTCTGCCTCTTGATGACTGGGTGATGTGTGATGTCCTTAGGTTAGTTAGGTTTAAGTAGTTCTAAGTTCTAGGGGACTGATGACCATAGCTGTTAAGTCCCATAGTGCTCAGAGTCATTTGAAGGTCATTCAGATCCTTTATACTTCTTGATGACATTAGCAATGCTAAAGTTCTATGTTTACCCAAACACAGGTGAAGCCTATCTCCACTATCTTCTTTGCAGCACTCGATAGTTATAGTTAGTCACTATTTCTACAACCTGTGTCACTGATTAATTATTTCAGTTTAAAGTTTTCTAACACTAAACACACACAGTTTATTGTTATGTTTTTACGAGCGTTCATCTCTGTCACTCGCAACACCATTCATCCCTATCTTCTAATCTTCATTAAATTTTTTCAAGTCGTTATGGGAAAATAACCCTTTAATTTTGTTAGATCCCGGGTATGCTAACAGATAAGCCAGAGGGTTCGGAATTTGAAGAATGATGTATGGGCCAGTATATAATAACTCCCATTTCTTTATACTCTTCTTTATTAAGGATGATTTGGTATGTCTTTTGACTAGTACCTTCTCTCCGACGTGGTACGCCTGTACCCTCTTGATTAATTTGTCATATTGTTGTTTTCTCTGATCATCCTTTTGCGTCATATTTATGATGGCTTGTTTTATTTTTTCTTGCCAAGGCATCTCAGTTTCCTGAGTTCAGTCCAGAAGTTTTCTTCTTTTGCCTGTAACATCAATTCATGAGGTGTATAACCAGTAGAGGAGTGGGGCATGTTGTTGTATATCTGCTCAAATTCTTCCACATAATTTGCCCACGCAGTCTGCTTATTATGGCAATAGGTCCTCATAAAGCGATTGAACTCTCTAAAAATTCTCTCAACCAAATTGTCTTGTGGGTGGTAAAATGCTGTTAGTATGTGTTTCACACCGACTTGAGACAAAGCCTGTTTCCATCGGAGTCACGTGAATATCTTAGCATTGTCTGTTATTATCGCCTTAGGTATACCAACATGTGGAAGATAATCCCTTGTCAATCTTATTACAATTACTTTGTCTGTAGCCGCCTTTATCGGATATAGCTTTACGTATTTCGTACACACATCAAGAAATGCCAACACATATCTAACACCTCCTCTTGAAGTAGGTAACGGTCCACACAGATCGCACGAAGTTAATTCTTTTGGTTCTCGGACTAATGTAGAGCATAATGGGTGCTTACTCCCTTTTGAATCCGGCTTTGCTTTTTGATAGATTATGCATTTCTTCAAGACCTCATGCACCCCCTTTGGTTTTTATCTGCTCCGTAGATTTTCGGCTCGCCTGATTTTGGAATGGGGGACTGATGACCTTCGCTGTTTAGTCCCCCTTCAACATACCAACAACCACCAACAACCACCAACTCTGCGCTTTATGTTGGGAAAATAACAGTACACACTTATCTTGTCTGCACATTTTGTCGCACCGAAATGTCCCCAGGTTAAATGGTGAACCATACGAGTTTCTCTATTTGCGCCTCAGGTATACAAACACACGAACGTACTTTGTTTGGCCTTCCACAGCGGAAAAATAATACGCCATTTACCAGTTTGTAATAATTTGCCATCTGATCCGAAGGTTGCTGTTGTAACCTTTGAATGACACTTCCCTATCGAGCATCTCTTTTCTGTAACTGTGCCATATGCGCACACAAATTGACGTAGTACGTCATATATGGATTTTCCTGCAGCAGCAATACAGGGAATTCTCAGTTATTATTTACTTCAATCTCTTTAGTCAAACCTTGTGGTGACCTTGATAGAGCGTCAGCAATAATGTTTTGCTGTCCTGAGACATGCACGATCTTAAATTGGTATTGTTGCAGAGCGAGAGTCCATCTATCCAGTCTGGAGTGTAACAGTTTACACATTTGTAAAAACGTTAATGATTGATGACCGCAATATACGACAGTCTTTGACCCATATAGATAATAATGAAATTTTTTAAATCCCCAGATGACCGCAAGAGCCTCTAATTCTGTCGTCGTGTAAGATCGTTCACAGGTGGACAAAACACGAGTAGCAAACGCAATAGGACAGAAGGTGAGTTGTCCATTTATCTTGTACTTGGAAAAGGCACGCTCCAATACCCACATTCGAAGAATCTGTTGACAAGTAAAATTCTTCTTGCATGTCCGTATGGTACAAAAGCGGTGCATTTACTAATTGCTTCTTTATCTCTTTTAATGCTTCTTGACACTCTAATGTCCAGAGCCAGGGCACATCCTTCTTCAACAGACTATTTATAACTGCTGCGTTCATCGCCTGATTTGTTATGAACCTTCTAAAAAATGAGGCAAGGCCCATAAACCCTTTTAATTGCCTCCTATTCCTGGGTGTTGGAAACTTACTAATTGCAATTAGCTTCTTAGCTTCTCCTTGGTTGGTAAAATTCCCTTTGCGTCAATTATATGCCCCAGGAACTTGATTCTGTTTACTGCAAAATGGGATTTCTGTAGGTTAGCAGTTATTCCCGTAGTTTTGAACACGTCCAACACGCGGTTCAGTAAGGTAATATGCTAGTCCTAAGTTTTCGATGCAATAAGCAAATCATCAACAAACACTGTTATCCTGCTTCTGAGTTCTGGCCCTAGTGCATAATCTAGAGCTGCTATAAAGCTTCCAGCACTAATGTTGAGTCCGAAAGGAACTACGGTGAATTGGTAACTTCTTCCGGAATAAATGAAAGTCGTATATTTCCTTGATGACTCATCCAGCTTGACTTGCCAATAAGAGCTCCGCAAATCAATGCTCGTCAAATATTTGACATCCTGGAACCGTTGCATAAGTTCGACTATGTTTTCCGGATGTGTTCTCACTGGAATTATGATTTTATTTATTTCTCTGGCGTCGAGTACCAGTCTAACAGTCCCATTTGCTTTTGGCACGATTAAAAACGGGGAGCAGTATGGGCTTGTAGAGGGTTCGATCAAACCCCATTGCAACATGTGATCTATTTCCTTTTGAACTTGAGCCTTTAATCTCCAGGGAACAGGATAGAAAGTTCTACAATACGTTTCGTGCGGCTTAACGTAGAGATGGCATATGTATCCCTTAATAACTCCTGGCATTTCATCAAAAACGTTTTCATACGTTAATAATAATTCATTGAGCTCCTTCTTCTGATCTTCGATAAAGCAGTCAGATTCATTTAACTTTTCAAACACTAATTGACCGAAATCTTCTTTGACTTGGAACTCAATTACGTGCTGTTTAGAATTTTGGGCCGACCTGATTACTTGCACGCTGATCCCACAATTATATTTTCTCGTAAGGCTTTTTTTTTTTCAACAACTCCAACTCAATTTCTTGTTTATTAACATTCAACCAAATTTTTCCTGTTTTGAAATCTATTCTGCATCCGTATTGACGTAGGCAGTCGATTCAGATAATGCAATCTACCACCAAATTTTTCACAACAAGGAATGTGCTTAATATTGCTACATTTCCGAATTCCACACCAAGTAGTGACTGCACCTTTACATTAGCCGATCGAGCCCCAACGGCGCCATTTATTCTGCAATTTTGAACTGGAAAGACTGGTACTCGTCTTATATTTCTGATCCTGTTTAATAGTGCCTCCGAAATAACATTTGTGGTTGCAGCTGTGTCTAAAACCGCCACTATAAGTACGGTCTCCATAATGACTTGCACTTCGGCTACTGCCACTTGTTCCTTATCCTCATCTTGTGGTTCTAAGTCCTCGGTCAGTTCATCTGCCAGTAATCGTCCATCATTATACGTTAACATGGGTACACATATCCTCAACCAATTGTTGACCGCTCCTCCGGGGCACGAGTGGGTCCTTACGAGTTTGTTGGATTTTGATTTGTCTGCTGGTTGACATCATCCGTCACTTCGGTAATTACCGGTTGATTCGGAGATGTCCGCCCCACTGATGTTGGCTATTTGAATTCATTCCTCCCGGTTGATTCCAATTTCTATTATTGTTATTATTCCAGGCTTGGGGTCTGAAATTTCTTTCGTTCCCCCACACGGGGATGTATCTTTTCCCGTTCCTGTTGTTCCTTGAATAGCCCCTCGCAAGAGCATTGCAGGGATTACTATTGAGATTTTGAGGGGTCCATCCATTATTTGACGATCTCTGTTCATTCCTTCTAAGTGTCGATTGATCGCCATTGGTATAACCCATACTTCCACCTTGCCTACCGTTTGGCGGAGGTTCTATCGTCCTATATTGGAATCTGTTATTACGGGCTTTCTGGTTGTTCGATAATATCTATATGGTCTAACGTTGTGAGGAACGACTCCAAGTCTTTGTCGTTGCCGTAAATCAATTGATTCCGGATGCTAGTTGGTAGTCTTGCCTTAAGTATGTTTATTATGTCTGGCAAGGGCATAAGTCTGTCCCTGTATCTCGTTTTATTTATATATTTTTCGAAATACCTTCTAAGACTTCCTTTCGAAAAGGAGAAAGGCTCTGGGTAGAGCACCTCCTGCCTTAGCCGTTCCTGTACCCCTTCTGACCAGAACTTTGCTAAAAACGCCTTCTCAAAATCGTCATATGTCGGGCAAACAGAAGTCATGTCCGAGGCCCAGATCGCCCCCGAACCATGTATATATCCTGTAACAAAACTGATCTTCTGCCACTCCGACCAATTTCTGGGTAGCACTCCTCTGAAACTTCGAATAAAAACTATTGGATGGACCCCCCTTTTGTCAGGGTTAGAAATCTGGAATTGCCGATGCTTTATCATTTTTTCTTCGGTATGGCAAAGGCCCCCCCCATGAACCATGGGCCTTGCCGTTGGTGGGGAGGCTTGCGTGCCTCAGCGATACAGATAGCCGTACCGCAGGTGCAACCACAACGGAGGGGTATCTGTTGAGAGGCCAGACAAACGTGTGGTTCCTGAAGAGGGGCAGCAGCCTTTTCAGTAGTTGCAAGGGCAACAGTCTGGATGATTGACTGATCTGGCCTTGTAACAATAACCAAAACGGCCTTGCTGTGCTGGTACTGCGAACGGCTGAAAGCAAGGGGAAACTACAGCCGTAATTTTTCCCGAGGGCTTGCAGCTTTACTGTATGATTACATGATGATGGCGTCCTCTTGGGTAAAATATTCCGGAGGTAAAATAGTCCCCCATTCGGATCTCCGGGCGGGGACTACTCAAGAGGATGTCGTTATCAGGAGAAAGAAAACTGGCGTTCTACGGATCGGAGCGTGAAATGTCAGATCCCTTAATCGGGCAGGTAGGTTAGAAAATTTAAAAAGGGAAATGGATAGGTTGAAGTTAGATATAGTGGGAATTAGTGAAGTTCGGTGGCAGGAGGAACAAGACTTCTGGTCAGGTGACTACAGGGTTATAAACACAAAATCAAATAGGGGTAATGCAGGAGTAGGTTTAATAATGAATAGGAAAATAGGAATGCGGGTAAGCTACTACAAACAGCATAGTGAACGCATTATTGTGGCCAAGATAGATACGAAGCCCACACCTACTACAGTAGTAAAAGTTTATATGCCAACTAGCTCTGCAGATGACGAAGAAATTGAAGAAATGTATGATGAAATAAAAGAAATTATTCAGATTGTGAAGGGAGACGAAAATTTAATAGTCATGGGTGACTGGAATTCGAGTGTAGGAAAAGGGAGAGAAGGAAACATAGTAGGTGAATATGGATTGGGGGACAGAAATGAAAGAGGAAGCCGTCTTGTAGAATTTTGCACAGAGCACAACATAATCATAGCTAACACTTGGTTTAAGAATCATGAAAGAAGGTTGTATACATGGAAAAACCCTGGAGATACTAAAAGGTATCAGATAGATTATATAATGGTAAGACAGAGATTTAGGAACCAGGTTTTAAATTGTAAGACATTTCCAGGGGCAGATGTGGACTCTGACCACAATCTATTGGTTATCACCTGTAGATTAAAACTGAAGAAACTGCAAAAAGGTGGGAATTTAAGGAGATGGGACCTGGATAAACTAAAAGAACCAGAGGTTGTACAGAGATTCAGGGAGAGCATAAGGGAGCAATTGACAGGAATGGGGGAAATAAATACAGTAGAAGAAGAATGGGTAGCTTTGAGGGATGAAGTAGTGACAGCAGCAGAGGATCAAGTAGGTAAAAAGACGAGGGCTAGTAGAAATCCTTGGGTAACAGAAGAAATATTGAATTTAATTGATGAAAGGAGAAAATATAAAAATGCAGTAAGTGAAACAGGCAAAAAGGAATACAAACGTCTCAAAAATGAGATCGACAGGAAGTGCAAAATGGCTAAGCAGGGATGGCTAGAGGACAAATGTAAGGATGTAGAGGCCTATCTCACTAGGGGTAAGATAGATACCGCCTACAGGAAAATTAAAGAGACCTTTGGAGATAAGAGAACGACTTGTATCAATATCAAGAGCTCAGATGGAAACCCAGTTCTAAGCAAAGAAGGGAAAGCAGAAAGGTGGAAGGAGTATATAGAGGGTCTATACAAGGGCGATGTACTTGAGAACAATATTATGGAAATGGAAGAGGATGTAGATGAAGATGAAATGGGAGATATGATACTGCGTGAAGAGTTTGACAGAGCACTGAAAGACCTGAGTCGAAACAAGGCCCCCGGAGTAGACAATATTCCATTGGAACTACTGACGGCCGTGGGAGAGCCAGTCCTGACAAAACTCTACCATCTGGTGAGCAAGATGTATGAAACAGGCGAAATACCCTCAGACTTCAAGAAGAATATAATAATTCCAATTCCAAAGAAAGCGGGTGTTGACAGATGTGAAAATTACCGAACTATCAGCTTCATAAGTCACAGCTGCAAAATACTAACACGAATTCTTTACAGACGAATGGAAAAACTAGTAGAAGCCAACCTCGGGGAAGATCAGTTTGGATTCCGTAGAAACACTGGAACACGTGAGGCAATACTGATCTTACGACTTATCTTAGAAGAAAGATTAAGGAAAGGCAAACCTACGTTTCTAGCATTTGTAGACTTAGAGAAAGCTTTTGACAATGTTGACTGGAATACTCTTTCAAATTCTAAAGGTGGCAGGGGTAAAATACAGGGAGCGAAAGGCTATTTACAATTTGTACAGAAACCAGATGGCAGTTATAAGAGTCGAGGGGCATGAAAGGGAAGCAGTGGTTGGGAAGGGAGTAAGACAGGGTTGTAGCCTCTCCCCGATGTTGTTCAATCTGTATATTGAGCAAGCAGTAAAGGAAACAAAAGAAAAATTCGGAGTAGGTATTAAAATTCATGGAGAAGAAATAAAAACTTTGAGGTTCGCTGATGACATTGTAATTCTGTCAGAGACAGCAAAGGACTTGGAAGAGCAGTTGAATGGAATGGACAGTGTCTTGAAAGGAGGATATAAGATGAACATCAACAAAAGCAAAACAAGGATAATGGAATGTAGTCTAATTAAGTCGGGTGATGCTGAGGGAATTAGATTAGGAAATGAGGCACTTAAAGTAGTAAAAGAGTTTTGCTATTTGGGGAGCAAAATAACTGATGATGGTCGAAGTAGAGAGGATATAAAATGTAGGCTGGCAATGGCAAGGAAAGCGTTTCTGAAGAAGAGAAATTTGTTAACATCCAGTATTGATTTAAGTGTCAGGAAGTCATTTCTGAAAGTATTCGTATGGAGTGTAGCCATGTATGGAAGTGAAACATGGACGATAAATAGTTTGGACAAGAAGAGAATAGAAGCTTTCGAAATGTGGTGCTACAGAAGAATGCTAAAGATTAGATGGGTAGATCACATAACTAATGAGGAAGTATTGAATAGGATTGGGGAGAAGAGAAGTTTGTGGCACAACTTGACCAGAAGAAGGGATCGGTTGGTAGGACATGTTCTGAGGCATCAAGGGATCACCAATTTAGTATTGGAGGGCAGCGTGGAGGGTAAAAATCGTAGAGGGAGACCAAGACATGAATATACTAAGCAGATTCAGAAGGATGTAGGTTGCAGTAGGTACTGGGAGATGAAAAAGCTTGCACAGGATAGAGTAGCATGGAGAACTGCATCAAACCAGTCTCAGGACTGAAGACCACAACAACAACAACATGGCAAAGGCTTTCGTAATCTCCGGTAGATAAGAATTCACGCGAACAACCAGCTTGTGGCAATTTATTGTTTGAATTACTTGCACAAGTCGGTATTGTGTGCGAATGGGCAGTAACTGGCTCTATAGTTGTTGCCAACTTCTGCTGCTGCCCTGTATTCATTTGTTTTGAGCTTTGTTGTGAAGCGCGCATCGACTCTTCTATCGTTTGTTTCCAATGCTCGGAATCAGCACCCAACTGCTGTCGCACCTCCAAGTCCTTTCTCAAACAAATTCTCTTCCTCTTTGCCAGATAAATTCTGGAATGCTGCCTTAACATTTTGCTCAACGTTTTCACACATTAGCCTTTTGTTTTCTACTGTTATTTCGGATAATTTACCCGTTAATACGTTAATTTGGTGGTCTATAACATCTTGACGCTCTGTCAGATGTTCAACGCTTTCCTTTAGGTTAGTCTGTGTACGTGCCAATTCAGGAAGTTGCGCAATTGCACATGCCATGGCGTCTTGCTTTTGTACTAATTGCGGAACCATTTCCACTTGTTCCCGTACGGTATCTGTCTTAATAGCCACATACTCCTTCATTTCGACACGTACGCGCTGAGTAGATTCCTCACATTGTGCGTTCACCAATTCTATTTGTGCAGTTAATTTTCGTTCCGTCTCTTCGGTCTGATCTTTGAGTTCCTTGGTCTTCGCCTCTATCCGCTGCTCTAATTCGGAAAAACTGTCTTGTAACTGCTGCTTAATCTCAGTCTGGACTAATTTCATCTCTTCTTGAGTTTGAGTGACTGTCACTAATTGTGCTTTAATATCGATTTTCAGATTTTCCTGCCCTTCAGTAACTGAGGCTAATTTCGTATTCAAATCATTTTGCCCTTCAGTAACTGAGGCAAATTTCGCATTAATGTCGGTTTTCAAAGTATTCATGCTCTCGGTTATCATCTGCATCTGTCTCATGATAATTTCCAATGGATCTAATCCCTGCTGCGTACTTGCTGTTACACCCGCAGCCGTGTCTACAGGGCGTTCTGTTGCGCTATCTGTAGCCATTGGTCCTACAACACTTCTTACTGCTTCATTATTATCAGTGCTAACAACTGAAGGCTGATGCGTGCTGCTTTGCTCTGCTTGACTCATCCTAAACATTGCCCTAGTTAAAACCATATAAATGTTCTACTGTCACTATTTGTAACTCCCTTCACACAAGAGTACTTCTGTGTCTAATATCTTAATGTATAATGTACATATACAGATTAATACAACTGGGACAAGTCAATCAAAACTCTTCCTATATTAACATGAACACAAGTAGACTTGGCCACTGTTTCTATGTTTCGATACAGTGTATCGATACGTGGAACTGTTTTATTGTTTCGGAACGGCTACGGTTCGCTGTTTCGAAACAGTGGGGTTTCATTCCACCCCTGTCTCGGATAATTGGGCCACATTCGGTCTCGAGCCAGACACAGAAACTGTATCGTTGTTTCAAAATAAGGCTGTTTCAGTCCACCAGTGCTTGGAACGGACTAATTGTATCGAAACAGTGATGTTTCATTCCGCTCTGTGTCGGACGAGATTCGGGCTCGGCACAGGTACTGAAACACATTTAATATAGCACTTCATGAAACACTTTCAAGAGTGCCAAAATCTTTGTGACAAACAATAGCATGAAGCTTAAGATATCCGAAAATAAAGCTTCGTTTCTAGCTGACTGTCATATTCCGAAATGGCGTAATATCTGCTTTATAAACACTAACCAAGCAATAAAACAACGCATACTATTCACATTCAAAATAATAAATATGTGAAAATCATTCAGTTAAATTACACTTTTTGATAACATACGCTTCTCTGTTCATGTACAGTAATCATATTAAGAAACGTAAGTAAGCCTACAACATTTTGAATAAAAAAAGGCGTAGAGTGACAGTTATTAGACATATACATAAATCTGATGTAGGTATAATTGCAAGCAATCTGTTTGACATATCGCTGATAGAGTAGTGGTGAACGGGAAGGACTAGGAAGCATGGTGAATTTATAGTAGCGGTTCGAAACACTTTGAAAGACAAAATTTTTTTCTGTTATATTTTGTTATTTATTCGAATTATTTGTGAGCCTATAGTCACTGTGCCTATTGTCCTCAATGATTCCCTTTGTGTACATGGCAATTAGCAGGATGGGTATATTACTCATACTAACGGAATGTGGGAATTCCAGTAGCATATCCGTTGTTTCTGCAGTTTGCTCCCACCTCCAGTTCCGTTCGTGGTGGCCTTTCTGTCTTCAGCTATGGCTGTCCTCAGCCAATTGAAAAGTATGAAAGCCACACGGCACGAAAGCAGCGCATTTTCTGCAGAAATACGAAACTGCCAAGACGCCTAAGTGATAATTTCATACTTTCTAGGATATGATTAGCGCTCTCGCAACTCATTTGTGTTTATATGGACATACTTATACAGTAGACATTCAAGATGATAAAATGTGTAGGTTTATTAGATTACAAAACACAAACTGTTTCACTGTTTCGAAACAGCGTATCGAAACATTACATTCTACTGTTTCATTTGTTTCGAAACAGTTTCGTGTTTCAGTTTGCCCATCTCTAAACACAAGTAATCAATATTCTAATATCAAATAACATTAAACATAAAAGCGTATATTTTAATAATAAAAATATGAATTGGCACTTTCTCTGCGCCGAGCGTGCTGTCTTTCGGGTTTATTTGTGGATCCAATTATATCACCTGCGAGTCTTTCCTCTCTTTTCCAAGTGTCAGTTAGGTTAGTTCGCCGTAGTTGACATGAAACAGAGAACCAAATTATTTTAGCAACGTCCAAAAACGTGTCCTGTCACGGATCGGCCATTTTAACATTTTAAATGTTCGGATTATAAGTTGCCGTCTCTTTAATCTAAGAATAGATGATCAATGCAGCAATCCGCTATCTCTGTGTAATGTCTTGTCTGTATAGACGTGTATCTGTTGTCTTTAAGATCCCTTCACCTTCACACATAAGTCTATAGAGTAAAGTAAGGCCCTCCCAGTTCTTGGCTGATCCGTGATAAGACAGGTGAAAAATTAAACTGATGGAGGATTATTAGTATTATCTCTATTTTCATTTGCCTTTTCTCTTTCTCTCCCTTATCTATGTATAGTTTTTAATATAAGATTTCATTACGTCATAAAAAGAATCAGCCAAATAGAATCTTTGGTGGAGTCCTTCGTCTTGGTAATCAGCGGCTGGCTTGCTGTAAGAGATCTTTACATTTATTATTACTGTTAAACACTCCAGTCAGTCGGGAGAATCAATCGTTTGGACAATTTGTTCCGTTTACGAAAGATTGTGAATTCCAGATGTGTACGAAGCCTTTTTGGACGATTAAACACAGACTCAGTGATTCCAGGCTCCCTTCGACACAGCTGAAACTTCCCCACTAATTACAGGACCAATGTGATCAACAAATGATTCAGAAAAAAACTCATTCACTCCAGAACAAAAAAGTCACAAACCTTATTTATGGAGGAAATCGTGTATTAAATCCATCTCCATTACATGTCCAGATCTCCGGTGATTCCACGCCTTAATTATTTTCCTTTTACAATCTCTTTCTCTTCAAAACAAACCGCCAACGGCACAAATGTTAATTGGCTCGCTTTAGCGAGAAGAAAAGCAGAATATGTATCTCTCAGAAACACGTCAATCCCTCAGCAGATACTCCAGAAGCTGTCCTAGTGACCACTCTAACAACCATGGAGAATGCATATATGCATCTCTGTTATTTCAAAGAATAAACGCACTAGAAAATACTTTGGCGTCGACGAGCTGTCGCCGCATATATTACAAGAAAATCAGATCAGATAACTTTTCCAAAGTGAATGAATGTGGATGGTTTGATTGAAAATGATTAATTTGTGCGTGGTAGAGGGTATTTGCTGTGTGGACATTACACTCGGTACGGGCTTTTGTTGAAGTTTCGAGAACATACCTTCACCTAAGAGTCAAGCAGTATATTGCTCCCTCCTACGTATATCTCGCGAAGAGACCTTGAGAATAAAATCAGAGATTAGAGCTCACACAGAGGCATAGCGACAATCCTTCTTTCCACGAACAATACGAGACTGGAATAGAAGGGACAACCGATAGAGGTACTCAAGGTACCCTCCGCCACACACCGTCAGGTGACTTGCGGAGTATGGATGTAGATGTAGATGTGTCCAGTTTCACATTGTTTCCAACACTGGCAGAGTGAAACATGGCGGGGGTTCGACGATGATTTGGGGAGCCATGTCGTTGCATTCCATGGGTCCCACGGTTACTCTGAAAGGTCGCATTATTGCAAAAGGATTATGTGTCCATTTTGTCTGATCAGGTCCATCCCGTCGTTACATTGTTCGTTCCTCAGTGGGGATGCTGTGTTCCAAGGCGACAGGCTCCCTGTTCCAAAAGTTCGTGTCGTTCAGGACTGGTTTTGTGAGCAGGAAGATGAATTGTCGCGTCTCCGCTGGCCACCATAGTCGTATTATTGAGCATTTGCGGTCTTCTTTGGAGAGAAGGGTGGGGTGATCGATATCTATCTCTATTATCATTCCTAGCACTTGCCACTATTTTGCAGGAATAATGTTGTAAGATTCCGTTGAAAGCCATTCGGAGACGAGTACAAGCTGTTTTGAATATCAACGGTTTTCCTACACCGTATAAGACATGGAAATGTGTTGGGTTTTTGGTGTTCCATAGTTTTTGTCTACTCCCTGTATTTCGTAGATCTATATAAAAAATCAGATATTTTTAGTTTAGCAAAGTCCCTAGTCGTTACTATTCGATTTCTGTTCCTTGTCAAACTCAAGAAGCATGTAAGTATTCATTAACAACAAATTATTGTTTTTATATATGCTTTCAGAAATATTATTTTGTTAGCCGTCCGTCGACGTGGTGATCATTTAATCCGATGACGTGAAATTCCGATGCCACGCGAAGAACGACCATCAGCTCTTACCCGATCTCTCCGTAGCAGTTGCAACAAGAAAATACAAACCAAACGCTTTGTAGTTTTATATCAAACATATAGTGGAGGTGAAAAAATACACCGCGGTAGAGCCCAGATTCAATACAACATTCCTTACAAGTTTTTGACTTGAGAACTTTGTAAAATGTTACTTCTTTAACGGTCCGAAAATAGACTTTTCGTTACATTTGTTTATATCGAATTTTTTCCTCGGTTTGATGTGACGAATCGGCCCGCGAAGTTTATACAAGTAGTATGAATTCTCTCGAACAGTCTATTGACACACAGTCAACAGGGACTTAGAAAACATCGTTCTTGTGGAACACAACTAGCTTTTACACACACGAAGTGTTAGGTGCTATTAACAACGGATTTCAAATTGATTCCGTATTTCTAGATTTACAGAAGGCTTTTGACACTGTTCCGTACAAGCGGCTTGTAGGGAAATTGCGTGCTTTTGGAAGATCGTCTCAGTTTTGTGACTGTATTCGTAATTTCCTCTCAGAGAGGTCACAGTTCGTAGTAACTGAAGGAAAGTCATCGAGTAAAACAGAGGTATCTTCTGGCGTTCCCCAAGGTAGTGTTATAGGCCACCTGCTGTTCCTTATCTATATAAACAATTTCGGAGACGATCTGAGCAGCCATCTTAGGTTGTTAGCAGATGGTGATGTCGTTTGTCGTTTAGTGATGTCATCAAATATCAAAATAAATTGCAAAACAATTTAGAAAAGATATCTGAATGGTGCAAAAATTGGCAAATGACCCTAAATAATGAAAAGTGTGAGGTCATCCACATGAGTGCTGAAAGGATTCCGGTAAACTTCCATTACACGATAAGTCAGTTCAATCTAAAGGCCGCAAAGTCAACTAAATACCTAGGACTTACAATTACGAACAATTTAAATTGGAACGAACACACACAAAATGTTGTGGGGAATGCAAACAAAAGACTGCGTTTTATGCAACAGATCTACTACAGAGACTGCCTACACTACGCTTGTCCGTCCTCTTTTGGAGTACTGATACACGGTCTGGGATCTTTACCAAATGGGTTTAACGCAGAATATCGAGAAAGTTCAGAGAAGAGCGGCACGTTTTGTATCATCGCGAAATAGAGGAGTCGGTGTCATAGACATGATACAGGATTTGGAATGGACACCATAAAAAAAGGCGTTGTTCATTGCAGTGGAATCTTCTCACGAAATTTCATTCACTAACTTTCTCCTCCGAATGCGAAAATATTTTGTTGACGCCGACATACATAGGGAGAAACGATCATCTTAATAAAATAAGGGAAATCAGAGTTCGCATGTAAAGTTAAAGGCGTTTGTTCCTACCGCGCCCAGTTCGAGAGTAGAATAATAGAGAATTATTGTGAAGGTAGTTCGATGAACCCTCTGCCAGACACTTAAGTGTGATTTGCTGAGCACCCATGTAGATGTAGATGTAGATGTATTTCATACACACTGTATCACTGAATAAATAGTATAAGTAATGGAAAAAGAGTTATTTTGAGACATCCAGTAATGAGGTCTGATTAGACTGATGACTGCGTAATATGTATGTTATTTCGGTTGCGTTATTTTAATCTATACAATTTTTGCACTGGAATGTTGATGATCTACTGTGTCTTGTTGAAAAGACAATTTGTTTGATAATTTTGTAATATATTTAATTTCGAATTGTGTTTTATTTTGTAGATGGTGCTCTTAAGATGAGTACCCTGGGTTCCAGCCGAAGTTCTACGTCGGAAGAAGAAGCCGTGGAATTTTGTTCAGCTAGTATACTGTTATGGAGAGGGCTTTATGTAACAACAGTTATCAGCCGCAAACTAGGATGTCTGCAAGTATCGAGAATGTTGTCCATTTTTTTTGTCATCTTATTTGCCACGTCACTGTTGAGGAAAATCAGAGCCTTTTTAATTGATTTCCCACCGTCGCAAAATATAGCTTTAAGAGAGGTAGAAGATCAAAAATTCAGTCCTACATTGCTACCGGCGGGCGAAGCTGTAGAAAGTTCTATGTTAAGAGCGGCGTACGAGTGTCCTCCGGTGTTAATGATCGCGGGTATGAGCGAAAAAAATCATAGCTACTTTGCTTTAGGGTTTATGAAGCAAGTTTTTGGCTGCTTATAAGTGCAAATGCATAGCGTGTTTCTCTTGTATTGTCGCCGCAACGCAGCAGGCTCACTTACGTACAGCGTTCCGCTGAGAATTGTGTCTGTCATAAGCGTATCAATACAGAGTAATAGTCGGAAAGAGCATGAAACATAGAATCATGTGTATTCCAGTGAGTATACTTGGTAACATTCTCTCGGTAATATATCACGATGGCCTGTGAGTTCAGTTCTGAAGAAGTCGTGTACCTCCTCTGCCCGTGTGCTTCCACTGGCCGCGGGATGTTACGACTAATCTCGGCGACTGCTGGCTCCATATTTGTGTATTACCAAGAGAATGTTACCAAGCATTACTTAAAGCCTTCGTCCCATGTCTTCAAGGGGTCGTCATCGTAGTCAACTTGGAGACAGGGACGGGAGTGCGGTATTTGTTGGAAATGGTGCAAGTAGGGCTAGGTCCCGTCTACATGGAGCTTTCTGGTCTCCGCGTTTGACGCTCCTGAGCCCCAATGTCCAATTCCTTGGCGAATTTGAATCCGATTCATATTTGGTTTCATGTCTCTCGTACTTGCGTTCGCGTGCAGTGTCACTTTTCGCAACTATTTTCAGTCCGAAAGTTTTTGCAATGCGGACCGTATTATTCTTCCTGTATTTTTGGCCCTTTTTTTGTAATGGTTCGGAAATATCATTCGTTACCGAGTAAGAAGTTTCTTCTGTCGCTGTTTACCGGCAGTCTCTTTGGTTACGGCATTCCAGTTCGGGTAATGCCTGTTGTAATAAATATGTTTATAAATATTTTTATATATTATATAGATAACGTGAAATATTGAAGCCTTCGTTTTTCCGCGAGCAGACCGACCGTGGCGGGAGTTCGCCAGGTGCGACCCTGGCCCACTGGATCCGGCAGTTGCGCGGTGGAACGAGAGAGCGGTATTTGAAAGGAGTTGGTGCAAGTGGGGCGGGTTTTCCTCTTTTATTTTTTTTAATTTTTTTTTTTCTCTTGTACTCGCCTTCTATTTCCCGAGCCCCGATGTCCAACTTCCTCGGTTATTGATATATTAAAGTTTATTTTATATATATAGAAAGGCTTTTGTAGGCTTCTTGTTGAAGCGTATTTATTGACATTTTTGCTTGCGTGTAAGTAACAGCGTCAGCTGGAATGCTGCAGAGAAGAGCGCGGCTCACGTGTAGGTTTATTTCCGTTGGTCCCTGCTGAATGGGTTGTCGTCTCGTGTTTGCCGTCAGCTTCGTTGTAGAGGATACATTTATACTAACATTTTGTTAAGAAATTCAGATGAGAAGGGCGTAGAATTCACCGTACGGTAGCAATGAACGTCGCCGGTCTCTCCTTGGTCGACGTTTCTAAGATATTTCTGAAGACAACGTACCTCTTCATTCCATTTAAAAGAAGGAACAAAAATAGGCAACATCGATACTGTGCAGAGCATCCGATCACGTCTACAAAAATGAATCGGCAACGATAATAAAAGTTTAGGTTATCCGCTGAAAGCACTAAATTCTCGTGTAAATTATAATTTCAGTTTCTCCAACTAGTTCGTAAAAACTTGTTTGTAAAAATTCAAATAAAATTCTTTCAACACACACCTGTCTGTTTTATTTAAAATAGCAAGACAGCACCTCTTTTTTATCCACTCTGTAAAACAGTGCAGAATCAAGAAGGGGTAAAATTACGCGTGGGGCAAGAGTACGCATCAAGCTTCCAGGTCGCTAAAGCAGAACTTCACCATTCTCCCTGAGTTATATTCTGGAACCTCGTGCAGCCAGTCGCTTACAGCTGGGAAAAATGCGGTCTGTACCTATTGTACTTCTCGATTTAAAATTTTGAGTGTTAGGTGAAGCCGAATATATTTAAAAATTAGATACACTCGGTATCCTGAACTCCATGACTTAAGTTGTGACCGTTATCTGTAGATTGCCGAAAAAGAAAATAGCGGAATGGAATAAAATTACGCAGGTCTAATGAGGTAGAGGTTCGCAATGCGTTCTTTTACCACATCAAGAAACTATTTACGAACTTTTATCCTCTTAACCTGTGCTTTAACTAGTGTAGCCCCCTTCCTGCGTATTCAAGAATTTTTTATTGGTGTTTATTTATCTTAGGTGCAGTATTATGCACCTGAGATAGCTTAAATTAATTTTTGTTTTCTGTGGTTCTTCAAACATACCTTATCACTCAAACATACTTCGAATATAATCATACTCGCGTAGTGACTTTTTTTCTTTTTAATCAGAAACCGAGCGAGAATATCAGCTCGACAGCCATTAAAACAGACCCGCTGTACAATCAAGCACTTCAGCTTATTAAAAATTGGAGATCAATACGGCAAACATCAAAAGCTATCAGATGTTCAGAGGCTGCCTTAAGCAAACGTCTTGAAACTGGCAAAGGTAGAGAGAGCTCCTCGACCGATACAAAAAAATTTTTCATTGGCGGAAGAGCAAGCAGTAGCCCAGCACTGCATTTCGCTCTATAAGCGTTTTTCGGGCGTTACTCTCAGATCATTAAAACAATTTTAAATTCGCCGAAAAATAAAGCGTTTCTGCTTTCTTTTGCCATGAATTTATTCCCATTTTTTTATTTTTTCAGTGTGGACTGTATACTCTGGCCGCAGGCACGCTTGCTCTTACCCCACAGCTTGGGTTAAGAATAAGCAAAAGTATTCATTAGGAGAACTTTTATTACCCATCTAATCATTGGATGATAATGAAACTTGTAAAAAATGTTGCGAAGATATCTAACTAGGTGTTGCATGCGTAATTGATGTAATATTGTTGCAACTTTTTTTCCAAATATTTGGCAAAACCCCAGCCACCCTATGTGTGTACACAAAGTCCTCAATGTTTCGACTGGTTTTGTTTTCTTATATTGTCATATCTCGTGCAAATCTTCGACTTTACATATACAGCCGTCATCAACACGAATGTTGGTTTGAACAACACAGTGCTTTCCTAGGTATGGGCGTATCTGAGATTGTATGCCGTGGCTTTGAACTGATTTATCCCGCCTCTTTATCAGGGTACACTAGTTTCACGTCTATTCCGAACCACGTTCTTTAGGTAACTACTACCACACACAAAGTCCTCAATAGCGTATTATTATGTACCTTCATTCTTAAAGGCTTCAATAACAATTTCGTGTGGCTCAGTAGCCAAGGGCAAGTCTTTCAATGGAACGCCATTTCGGCGACTTGCATGTCGATAATCTACGCCAATTATCCCACCCGGGAGTTTGCCCCCGGTAGCTGAATGGTCAACGTGACGGATTGTCAATCATCTGGGCCTGGGTTCGATTCCCGGCTGGGTCGGGGAATTTTCTCCGCCCAGGGACTGGGTGTTGTGCTGTCATCATCATCGTATCATCCTCATCGACTGCAGGTCGCCGAAGTGGCGTCAAATTGAAAGACCAGCACCGGGTGAACAGTCTGCCCGACGGTGGGGCCCTAGCCATAAGATTAAATAAATAAATCCCACCCCGGAAAGGGGACGTACAGTTTAACATGGAAACCGAACTACGTGTCGTTCCTATAGGCTCCTCAAATCGTTGAGAGGTGAAGGCTAGATGAAAGTCAGGCTATAAATCTCCGTTGTCCGACCGGTATTCGATCCCACAACCTCTCTGTTTCCAGGCACGCTCTTTACAGCTCAATCAGCAGGCCCAGCTCAAAGGCTATTATTACCAATTTTGTTGGCACCTTGTCAAAAGATGTATCAAAATCTGTGAATCACAAAGGAAGATGTGATGTACATATTGCCTTGTTCTACACTCCTGGAAATTGAAATAAGAACACCGTGAATTCATTGTCCCAGGAAGGGGAAACTTTATTGACACATTCCTGGGGTCAGATACATCACATGATCACACTGACAGAACCACAGGCACATAGACACAGATAACAGAGCATGCACAATGTCGGCACTAGTACAGTGTATATCCACCTTTCGCAGCAATGCAGGCTGCTATTCTCCCATGGAGACGATCGTACAGATGCTGGATGTAGTCCTGTGGAACGGCTTGCCATGCCATTTCCACCTGGCGCCTCAGTTGGACCAGCGTTCGTGCTGGACGTGAAGACCGCGTGAGACGACGCTTCATCCAGTCCCAAACATGCTCGATGGGGGACAGATCCGGAGATCTTGCTGGCCAGGGTAGTTGACTTACACCTTCTAGAGCACATTGGGTGGCACGGGATACATGCGGACGTGCATTGTCCTGTTGGAACAGCAAGTTCCCTTGCCGGTCTAGGAATGGTAGAACGATGGGTTCGATGACGGTTTGGATGTACCGTGCACTATTCAGTGTCCCCTCGACGATCACCAGTGGTGTACGGCCAGTGTAGGAGATCGCTCCCCACACCATGATGCCGGGTGTTGGCCCTGTGTGCCTCGGTCGTATGCAGTCCTGATTGTGGCGCTCAGCTGCACGGCGCCAAACACGCATACGACCATCATTGGCACCAAGGCAGAAGCGACTCTCATCGCTGAAGACGACACGTCTCCATTCGTCCCTCCATTCACGCCTGTCGCGACACCACTGGAGGCGGGCTGCACGATGTTGGGGCGTGAGCGGAAGACGGCCTAATGGTGTGCGGGACCGTAGCCCAGTTTCATGGAGACGGTTGCGAATGGTCCTCGCCGATACCCCAGGAGCAACAGTGTCCCTAATTTGCTGGGAAGTGGCGGTGCGGTCCCCTACGGCACCGCGTAGGATCCTACGGTCTTGGCGTGCATCCGTGCGTCGCTGCGGTCCGGTCCCAGGTCGACGGACACGTGCACCTTCCGCCGACCACTGGCGACAACATCGATGTACTGTGGAGACCTCACGCCCCACGTGTTGAGCAATTCGGCGGTACGTCCACCCGGCCTCCCGCATGCCCACTATACGCCCTCGCTCAAAGTCCGTCAACTGCACATACGGTTCACGTCCACGCTGTCGCGGCATGCTACCAGTGTTAAAGACTGCGATGGAGCTCCGTATGCCACGGTAAACTGGCTGACACTGACGGCGGCGGTGCACAAATGCTGCGCAGCTAGCGCCATTCGACGGCCAACACCGCGGTTCCTGGTGTGTCCGCTGTGCCGTGCGTGTGATCATTGCTTGTACAGCCCTCTCGCAGTGTCCGGAGCAAGTATGGTGGGTCTGACACACCGGAGTCAATGTGTTCTTTTTTCCATTTCCACGAGTGTATAATTTCGTTCAAGACTTGTTTATATGCTGAAGAGCATATATGAGAAAGCTCCAACTTCCGTCAAACTTGCTTTACCTTCAGAAAAGATACAGCGCAGCAGACAATTTAAAGCGTGGACGAAATTATAGAACCTGATAACGAGTTTGAATCTCTACATTATATGGAATTAATATGGAAATATATTGAAGAACATATACGCCAGTGTTCGGCTTCCAGTCCACTTCATCGGAAGAGAAGTCGCACAACGAGATTCTGTGTCATCAATAGTATTCCCAACAGTCCTAGAGGAAGTTTTCAGATCGGTACATTGGGAAAACGTGTTAATGGACCACATCTTATCTCATTGTTAAAAATTTCATCAGTATTATATAACAAGTAATTTCCACCTTTCCCAGCAAAGGTGTGGAAGAGAATAAAGATGGGAAATAAGCATCCTGAAAGCGGAAAGAGCGGTCATTCGCGAACGACAGAATGTTCCTGAAATAGTGATTTTACCTGCGGATTTAGGAAATACCGCTGTATTACTTCCGGTGTCAAAAGTACAATCGCAAAATGTACAACTTAGTCTAGGGTCCAGTGTGTTGGATATAAAAATGAGACACAACCAACGAAGTAAAAAGAAAGAGAATCGTGCTTCTGTGCCAGTTTTTGATGAAGGAAATCATCAAAAAGCTTTGACAACTGGCTGCTACACGCCCAAGACTATGTTTTACCAAAAATTCACAAGCAAGACTTCCTTCTAAGGCCTGTCATGAACAAACAGGTCCAACTACGCATCAAATGGCCAAAGACCTAACGGCAGTATTAAGCCCCAACGCAGATAAATGCCAGCAATATATCTGGAAATCTACATTTCATTCAACGGCTGCAAGAACTTTGCCTTCAAAACCAAGACCCTATAGTGAGCTTTGATGCGGTCTGTCTCTTCATCGGAGCGCCGCTTGCTGATTCCTTCAAGATGATCAGGGAGAAATTCAACCCTACAGTGATTAGCCTCTTCGAATTCATCCTCACACCTACATTCTTTCCCTTCAATACGACTATTATGAGCAAACGGAAGGTGTAGCCAGTGCGTGCCTTCTGTCACTGGATGTGGCAAGCTTATTCACAGAGGATTTGGAACAGAAAGCCCTGGAAAAAACTACACTGAAGCATTGCCTAGTGGACACAAGGGAGTGACAAGCTTCGAGCTTCAGCGGTTTCTCCAGCGTTTGAACTCTCTGGACCGCAGCGTCAAACTCATTATGGAGGTGGAAGAGACTGGCGGTCTCCCACTTCTGACGTTGCTGTCAAGCGCGAAGTGGATGGCGTTGTGGGACATAAAGAATTTCGGAAAGACACACACATCATCATTCACAGCGTGAGCGTGTACTGTGTACACTGGTGCTCAGCCCCCATGCAGTCTTGGACGCAGAAAGATAACCAAGGGAGATTTATCGCCATAAGAACGTATTGAAGAAGACAGGTGTGAGGTAAGTCCGACGTGCTTTCAGGCATAAGATACTGCCCCAGCGGACAGAACTCGACGAGGAGGGTAAGGTAGCGGAGGATTTGCTGAACGCCGGAAAAATATCTAACAAAACCAGCAGAATCTTCGCTGGACGTAACATTCATTGCGTTTTTTGACCACTCCGGAAAACACATGCGCTATTAGTGCGGTGAAAGATGACTTCGCAAATGTAAGGCTTACATTGTGCAAACTATTGGAGAAGTATTTACACCATTATCGTACACAATGTGCAAGCTTTGGGAAATTGGTTTTGAATTCAGCACTGTCAGTGGGTTATCCAGAGCAATTGCGATCATCATAGAGTCTCTATTGTCTTTACCGAGAGCAGACATTGCCTGCAGTGTAAACTGCACCTTTTCAGAGTAGCCAAAAGTCGCAGTAAGTATATTTTATGAAACACGTATGTAACATAGCAGCGATGGCGAGGCATTGTAGCATCTGTGACCAGAGAGTATGCGCTTGACCGCGCGAGTGTTGCGAGCGGTTCTCAGTCTGTCAGTAGTCGTTGCGAGTCTGTCAGTCGTTCGTTGCGAGTCTGTAGCTCTGTCTAGTTGAGAGCAGTACTCTGTCAGTAGTCGTCGCGTGCAGTACGCTAGTAGTCATGCAGAGCAGTCGGTCAGTGGTAGCAGCCCAGTGGGGTTGTGTGATGTGGTCTGTCGGCAACACTGGTCAAGATGCTGAATGAGGTATACTGTTAATTAAGATAATCATTGGATAATGTAAAGTTTAACTATTGTAACTAATTTTCAACAAGTGCCCCCAATAATAACTTTGATTTCAAAAGCAATTTTACATAAAATTTTCATTTAATTGAAGTAACTATTTCGTTCCACTTCCCTTAAACAAAAGTTTCAGTTTTCAATTAGATTACAAAAAAAAAAAGGAATATTATTATTTGCAATGCAGTTCCTCCAAGCGGTGCGCAACAACAAGAGCAGAAATTTGACTAGGTGTTGCAATGAGGTAAGAATTTAATTTTGATTTTTGCACAGGGCCAAAGACCGATATTTCGGTTTAATTGAATCATTATTATCATATCACTGAGATTTTCTTATCACTGAATGGACCTCAATTTTTTATGAAGAACTTATACTTGAGTCAGATCGCGATTCTCATTATTATTATCATTAAATGTAATTGCTAGGGAGGTTACGTTTGGCTCCCATTCCTATTATGTATTGTCATTACATTTAAAAATTACGGTGGGGAGGTTACACTTAGCGCAATGTCCATTGGCATTCCATAAATAATATTTATGTCTTGTAAATTTTTGTGGGGAGGTTACACTCGGCAGTACGCTAGTAGTCGTCATGCAGAGCAGTCGGTCAGTGGTAGCAGCCCAGTGGGGTTGTGTGATGTGGTCTGTCGGCAACACTGGTCAAGATGCTGAATGAGGTATACTGTTAATTAAGATAATCATCGGATAATGTAAAGTTTAACTATTGTAACTAATTTTCAACAAGTGCCCCCAATAATAACTTTGATTTCAAAAGCAATTTTACATAAAATTTTCATTTAATTGAAGTAACTATTTCGTTCCACTTCCCTTAAACAAAAGTTCCAGTTTTCAATTAGATTACAAAAAAAAAAAAAAAAAAAAAGGAATATTATTATTTGCAATGCAGTTCCTCCAAGCGGTGCGCAACAACAAGAGCAGAAATTTGACTAGGTGTTGCAATGAGGTAAGAATTTAATTTTGATTTTTGCACAGGGCCAAAGACCGATATTTCGGTTTAATTGAATCATTATTATCATATCACTGAGATTTTCTTATCACTGAATGGACCTTAATTTTTTATGAAGAACTTATACTTGAGTCAGATCGCGATTCTCATTATTATTGTCATTAAATGTAATTGCTAGGGAGGTTACGTTTGGCTCCCATTCCTATTATGTATTGTCATTACATTTAAAAATTACGGTGGGGAGGTTACACTTAGCGCAATGTCCATTGGCATTCCATAAATAATATTTATGTCTTGTAAATTTTTGTGGGGAGGTTACATTTATTAGCCGCTATGTCAATGTCAGGAGTAATGAAAATCCATAGGTTAGTTTGTCTTAGATCACAGCAACGATTCTCTCTTAACTTGTGCTGGAACTGTACAGTTTCAACTAATGGGACATCATTTGCTGGCATCTCGTTTCAATTATGTACGTCACCTCTACTTGGAAAATATGATTGACCAATGTTCATTATATGACAAAGGAGTAGAAACTGGAGAAGAAGAGTAGGGTGTTTGAGGCTTGCTGATGACATGGTCCTTCTAGCCACAGGGGAAAAAGAATTACAGGATTTGGTGGACACCATTGAAGGCAACGTAAAAAATTATGAAATGAAAATTAACACAAAGAAAAAAGTATTGGCTTTAGGAGGAAATAAAAATTATGCTGAATGGGGAAATACTAGAACAGGTGCAAAATTTTAAGTATCTTGGAAGCAAGATAGACACCGACTGGAAGTGCACCACAGAAATTAAAACAAGGATAGCAATGGCAAAAGAGGCATTTTACAAGAAAAGGAGAATTTTCTGTAGCGGTTTGGACAGAGAACTCAGGAAGAGACTCATAAAATGTCTTGTATGGAGTGTTTTTCTATATGGCGCTGAATTTGTGGAAGAAAGACAGAGAAGGGCTGGAGGCTTTTGAGATGTGGACATGGCGGAGGATGGAAAGAGTAAGTTGGATGGACAGAGTAAAAAAGGAAGAGGCACTGAGAAGAGTGGGAGGGAAAAGACAGTTACTAGATGTAATAAAAAGAAGAAAAATGAATTGGATTGTGCATATATTAAGAAAGAATGACGGATGGATACAAACAGTTTTAGAAGGTTATGTAGAAGGGAAAAGGAAGCGAGGAAGGAAGAGATTTCAGATATTGGATGACACGATGGACGGTACAACATGCAGCAGTCTTAAGAAGGATGCAATGGATCACAAAACATGGAGAGACAAAGGACCTGCTAATATAGCAGAAAACTGAGGATGATGACCCTAGTGCCTGTTCGATGTGAGCGGGCACAGATGCCCGTGACTTAGTTTTTGGCGCCCACCAGGGGATGTTGTTTCAAGGCGATGGTGCACATGAACAACAGAAGCCTTCCTTTCTGGATTTGAAGAGGAAATCCTGTCCCTTAGTCAATGCTGTCGTTGGATGTCACTCTTGCAGCTTTTTCCTTTGGGGTTACTTGGAGTCGTTGGCTTATGAAACTCCAGTACAAACTGAAGAGGAACTAGGTAAAATGTTACGAGTCGTTGCAAAGCATGCGTATTGTCATGGCTGCGTAAATAAGACAGGTGTAATGCGGGAAGACGACCAAGTGTTTCGTCATCCGAATAGGCAGAAGCGGATGCCCTGTCCACTTGACAGCCCGTCAATATTTTAGCCTGTCAGTTCATACGATATTATGGCCCCAGTTTTTAATGCTGTTAAACATTCCCCTTTACATGAATCTGACCAATAAGTGAACATTACTTACTACCTGACTAACTTTAGTTTATATGCTATAGTGATCAGAAACTTTTTCACACCGCAGCGGAATAGTTATGGGAATTTAACATAACCTGAACCAAGATAAACTGAGGCCATAACTCATGTCCGGTTCTAGGCGCTACAGTCTGGAGCCGAGCGACCTCTCCGGTCGCAGGTTCGAATCCTACCTCGGGCATGGATGTGTGTGATGTCCTTAGGTTAGTTAGGTTTAATTAGTTCTAAGTTCTAGGCGACTATTGACCTCAGAAGTTAAGTCACATAGTGCTCAGAGCCATTTGAAACTCATGTCGCTTCGCCGTATCTGTATTAATGAACATTCCTGATAGGTGGGATCTGCGAAATGCAAATGAAAGTGCACAATGTATTCTACAACATTCAATGAATTTAAATAGGCTTATTTGAGGGGCAAAATATCAAAGTCTTCATCACTGCAACCATATACCTTGTAGCTCCTCTTCAACACTCCTTCACTTTGCTAGAGGAAAATTTCTCGTGAACTGAAGAACGTACCACCACTGCCAAAATCGATTAAATCTCTCATTTTCAACTCAATGAAATCACTGGTCATTCAAGACAACACATGTGAAGATTGGAATAACGTTCACAGTAAATACTTTTAACTTATAATTCGTACAACAAATGAGTAAGTACAACTGAGCAAGGTATTTATATGGATCAAGAGCTCCTCATGACTGCGAGAGACAGATTGTCTGACCCGTGATGTCGAAACTCCGTTGATAGAACATGGAACATAAAGGATACAAAGGAATTGCATAATTCTGATTTAGTATTGCGGAGAGTAGGATCGAAGCGGAATTATAATTTGTGGCATTGTTGTACGCTGCCACCTTGAATATTGAATGTAATATATTGAATTGAAGAAATACACGCAAATGACTATGCAACCAAGTATTAAGTCAAGAACATCGTGGGTCAACACTTCATTATTGTTTTTCTTCTGTTTAGTTTTCTTCTGTTTTTGAGTCTAAGTAATTTGTTAATTTGTGTTTTATTGTTGATGCAAAAATTAGAATTGTATAATATATGTAAGAAAATAAAATACACATTATGAAGTTTTGATAAGTTCATTCATTTATATTTTTCTTAAAGAATTTGTTTTCTGAATTTATTATCTCTATAAAATACTTTTGAGGGATACAGTATCTAGAATGAGGAATATAAATGGCTGTCGTTTTTAAGATATGTTTCAGAGATCTGATAGAACAAATGTGAGGTTCCTTTGTTTCTACTACATAATGATGTTACAACAGGTGTGCCAAACTTCACTCGGGCCGGGTGTGAGGGTCATGGCTTGGCCTGTCTCGGCTTTGCTCGTTCCTTCCCAGAAGTACCCGCTACAGTGCGCCATTTCGTTCATATTGCGGAGTGGCAGTTTTCGGGTTGCACATCTCTCTTCCGTTTGGCAGAATCATGGTGTCAGCGCTGTTTAACTTTTGCTATTTGTTAGTGGTATAACAGGTCACAGGTCTAGTGCGTGTTTGTACAAAAAAAAAAAAAAGGCAGTTCAGTTATCCATCGTCACAAGCCTTTAAAAATGGTCGGGAACGAGAGAAGAGAGGGATGAGAATTCTCAGTATGTATCATGCAGTCTACACGGAGGAGCCAAAGAAACTGGTACACCTGCCTAATATCGTATAGGGGTCCCGCGATCACACAAAAGTGCCGCAACACGACGTGCCATGGACTCAACTAATGTCTGAAACAGTTCTAGAGGGAACTGACACCGTGGAACCTGCAGGACTATCCATAAATCCGTAAGAGTACGAGAGGATGGAAATCTCTTCTGAACAGCACGTTGCAAGGCATCCCAGATATGCTAAAAAATGTTCATGTATGGGGAGTTTGGCGGCCAGCGGAAGTGCTTAAATTAGGAAGCATGTTTCTGGAGCTACTCTGTAGCAATTCTGGACGTGTGGGCTGTCGCATTGTCCTGCTGGAATTGCCCAATGCAAAATGGACGTGAATGGATGCTGGTGATCAGACAGAATGCTTGCGTACTTGTCACCTGTCAAGAGTGGTATCGAGACGTATCAGGGGTCGCATATCACTCCAACTTCACACGCCGCCCGGCCGAGGTGGCCGAGCGGTTCTAGGCGCTACAGTCTGGAACCGCGCGACCGCTACGGTCGCAGGTTCGAGTCCTGCCTCGGGCATGGATGTGTGTGATGTCCTTAGGTTAGTTAGGTTTAAGTAGTTCTAGGGGACTGATGACCTCGGAAGTTAAGTCCCATAGTGCTCAGAGCCGTTTGTACCATTTCTTGCACACGCCGCACACCATTACAGAGCCTTCACCAGATTGAACAGTCCCCTGCTGACATGCAGGGTCCGTGGTTTCATGAGTCTGTCGCCATACCCGTACACGTCCATCCGTTCGACAATTTGAAATGAGACTCGTCCGACTAGGCAACATGTTTCCAGTGTTCAATGTCGGCGATGACGGGCCCAGTCGTGGCGTAAAGCTTTGTGTCGTGCATCATCGAATGGTTCGTACGGTGACACTTGTTGATGCCCCAGCACTGAAATCCGCAGCAGTTTGCGGAAGTATTGCACTTCTGTCACGTTGAACGATTCTCTTCAGTTGTCGTTGGTTCTGTTCTTGCAGGATCTTTTTCCGGCCGCAGCGATGTCGGAGATTTAATATTTCACCAGATTCCTGATATTCACGGTACACTCGTGAAATGGTCGTACGGGAAATTTCCCACTTCATCGCTAATTCGTAGATGCTGTGTCCCAACGCTCGTGCGCCGACTGTTAACACCACGATCAAACTCACTTAAATCTTGATAACCTGGCATTGCAGCAGCAGTAACCGATCTAACATCTACGCCAGACACTTGTTATCTTAAGTTGGCGTTGCCGACCGCAGCGCCGTATTCTGGTCGTTTATGGATATATCTGTTTTTGAGTATGCATGCCTGTACCAGTTTCTATGACGCTTCAGTGTAAAATACCAGGCAGTAAGAGTTTAAAGATTTAGTTGACAATGAAAGAGCAAAAAAATTACAACGCTCAACACGCAGGATTCATTGTTCTCTACATCAAGCAGCATTCTGTGCTGAATTTGCCAGGTATGCAGCTTGTGAAGAAAATGTTGGTATCAATAGGAAAATTCTTGAAGTCGCACGCATTATTCTACTGTCAGTAATAACAGTTTTTATAACATCCCAAATGGATTACATTTTAAGTGGACTTGCCTGCTTACAGTAAGGTAGTGAAAGACGAAAAACAACTTATTTCTGATTTGATGGAAATTTATTTAAAAAGAAAATGGCATTGTGGAATGGAAAATTTGGAAAATAACAGCGTTCATTTCCTTGAGCTCACGGACGTTAAAGAAAACGTGAAGTTTTAAGACTTCATGGTTTCCTAAACGGTTTGATTACACAGCCAATCTTACAACTGTTTTCGAGCTGTTTTCTAGGCCGTTTCCTGTTTCAGTTGGAAGTGCGCCTGTGCATGAGCAGATGTAACGGACTGACCTGCAAGGTAATTTCCGTTTTAATGCAAATCCTTTTACGTTAAAGCTGTCCAGGACGTCTACATTGCTTTCCTGGGGTAGAATTTCCACTTCTCCATAACGAGATAGCAAAAGTGCTACAATATTTAGGTCGACATATTTGAATGCTAGACCTTTTTTCGATTATGAAGTTAAACAAGTCACGTTTACGTGGAGTGGGGAAATCTGCGAAATTATCTACGTTTGTCCATATGCCGACAGTTCGCTCCAAATAAAAATTATATTATGTCTTAAACACGCCCAAAATAATTAAATAATACAGAAAATTTGTTTTATTTGTTATCTATATTGCCCATAAATGTGAAATACAAAACCAAATATAAATGCAACGCATTTGCAGTTTGCCTCTCTGCTCCCTCCTCGCGCTGAGGCAGCCTGGCTTGGCAGTGGAGGAAGTTTGCAGCGAGGCCAAGCGCTGCACCACTTGTGCCAGGGCACAAGATGGGAGCCGAAACCTTGGCCGCCCCTAGATTACAAGCTAGGTAATAGGACACCTCTTCCGACAAAGAAAAGCGTTTCAAAAAATAAATCTCATTAGGGCTCCATCAAAAACCACTGGAAACCCTAGAACCTTCCTATTATAGCAGGTCTTTTGTGTCTGGTAATCCACCCCATTCCAGTAACTTGCCCTTAAGCAAATGAGGAGTTTCTCTCTCACATCCTGTAGATAGTGCAGAAGGAGCTCCTACGGTCTTTTGACTGTCGCTGAAACGGGCATGCGACAAAATGCTGTAGATTAGATGACTAGATCGGGTTACTAATGAAGAGGTACTGAGGCGAAAAGAAATTTTGGTACTCCTTGTGCAAGAGAAGGGATTGGGTGAAAGAATGTATCCTGGGGCATCAAGTATTTATCGATTTGGTAGTGAAAGGAAGAACAGGAGGAAAAAACTGTAGAGGGAGACCAAGGCTTTACTGCAATAAGCGCGTTCACATGAATGGTTGCAGTAATTATGCAGAGATGTTAACACTTGCACAGGACAGACTAGCGTAGGGAGCTGCATCAAATTCAAACCAATATTCAGATTGAAGGCAACAACAATATACGCATTGAGATGTGGTCATCAAGTTGTATAGTTGTTACGAGTTTAAGCTGGTACAGAAAGGTATGAGCTGTTTATATAAATAAAAAACTAAACACTCATTTCTAACCATTAGTACTCAATTTGGAACTGTCGGCCGTAAAAATCTGGGACACCCAGCGTAGGACGTCGGCTGCTCTCCAGTAGTGGGGAGGTTGACGAGTGACGTATGTACGTCATGGAGATCATCTAATTCCCACAGATTAGTAGCCTTTCAGATGTTATCTGGTCTGCATGGGAAAATTCGCAAGCGAATGTCACAACATGAATCTGGATGGCAAAATACAAATGTCACACACAGTTGGCGCAGAGTAAAGAGCACAGTAATTATAAAGATATCGGTGGGGAGATTATTCCGCGAAAAGAAAACCAGATGTACGGGAACAAATCAGAAAGTCCTTGCCCCTATTTTTTTAGCTAGTTGACGGCTGTAAATGCAAAATCAACATGTCCATTTCCAGCGTTGGAAATTTTTTGTTTTGTGCCAGCCTTATCTGCCGGTAGCTCCACCGCATGGCGCTGCTGGCAGTTGTTAACGATGGCGGTTGTGTTTCACACGTCCACGGCGTTAGAGCAACGAAATGTGATTCGTTTTTTGTGGAAGAAGGCACGAAGGTCCATCGAGATCTACAGGGAAAGGCAGCCCACATATGGGGAAAACGGTCTCGCTTAGAGAACTGTGAGGTGATGGTGATGTGAGCTCGACAAAGGCCGTAAAGCCTTACATGACAATGAGCGGTCGGGGAAGCCGCGTTCGTCGCTGACTGCTCCCGCGTGGATGCAATGGTGAAGCAGATCGGCGTATACACATCAGGGCCGTTTCTCGGGAGCTTGGCATACACTCCTGGAAATTGAAATAAGAACACCGTGAATTCATTGTCCCAGGAAGGGGAAACTTTATTGACACATTCCTGGGGTCAGATACATCACATGATCACACTGACAGAACCACAGGCACATAGAAACAGGCAACAGAGCATGCACAATGTCGGCACTAGTACAGTGTATATCCACCAAAATGGTTCAAATGGCTCTGAGCACTATGGGACTCAACTGCTGAGGTCATTAGTCCCCTAGAACTTAGAACTAGTTAAACCTAACTAACCTAAGGACATCACAAACATCCATGCCCGAGGCAGGATTCGAACCTGCGACCGTAGCGGTCTTGCGGTTCCAGACTGCAGCGCCTTTAACCGCACGGCCACTTCGGCCGGCGTATATCCACCTTTCGCAGCAATGCAGGCTGCTATTCGCCCATGAAGACGATCGTAGAGATGCTGGATGTAGTCCTGTGGAACGGCTTGCCATGCCATTTCCACCTGGCGCCTCAGTTGGACCAGCGTTCGTGCTGGACGTGCAGACCGCGTGAGACGACGCTTCATCCAGTCCCAAACATGCTCAATGGGGGACAGATCCGGAGATCTTGCTGGCCAGGGTAGTTGACTTACACCTTCTAGAGCACGTTGGGTGGCACGGGATACATGCGGACGTGCATTGTCCTGTTGGAACAGCAAGTTCCCTTGCCGGTCTAGGAATGGTAGAACGATGCGTTCGACGACGGTTTGGATGTACCGTGCACTATTCAGTGTCCCCTCGACGATCACCAGTGGTGTACGGCCAGTGTAGGAGATCGCTCCCCACACCATGATGCCGGGTGTTGGCCCTGTGTGCCTCGGTCGTATGCAGTCCTGATTGTGGCGCTCACCTGCACGGCGCCAAACACGCATACGACCATCATTGGCACCAAGGCAGAAGCGACTCTCATCGCTGAAGACGACACGTCTCCATTCGTCCCTCCATTCACGCCTGTCGCGACACCACTGGATGCGGGCTGCACGATGTTGGGGCGTGAGCGGAAGACGGCCTAACGGTGTGCGGGACCGTAGCCCAGCTTCATGGAGACGGTTGCGAATGGTCCTCGCCGGTACCCCAGGAGCAACAGTGTCCCTAATTTGCTAGGAAGTGGCGGTGCGGTCCCCTACGGCACTGCGTAGGATCCTACGGTCTTGGCGTGCATCCGTGCGTCGCTGCGGTCCGGTCCCAGGTCGACGGGCACGTGCACCTTCCGCCGACCACTGGCGACAACATCGATGTACTGTGGAGACCTCACGCCCCACGTGTTGAGCAATTCGGCGGTACGTCCACCCGGCCTCCCGCATGCCCACTATACGCCCTCGCTCAAAGTCCGTCAACTGCACATACGGTTCACGTCCACGCTGTCGCGGCATGCTACCAGTGTTAAAGACTGCGATGAAGCTCCGTATGCCACGGCAAACTGGCTGATACTGACGGCGGCGGTGCACAAATGCTGCGCAGCTAGTGCCATTCGACGGCCAACACCGCGGTTCCTGGTGTGTCCGCTGTGCCGTGCGTGTGATCATTGCTTGTACAGCCCTCTCGCAGTGTCCGGAGCAAGTATGGTGGGTCTGACACACCGGTGTCAATGTGTTCTTTTTTCCATTTCCAGGAGTGTATTTGATGGAAGTGCTTCAACGTCGTTCACGGGTCTTTAGGGAACCGGAAGGGTTCATGTCAGTGGGTGCCTAAACAGTTAGATGACATGACGAAAGACAACCGAATGATGTCTTCACTGAATCATCTGGAACAGTGCTCCAAGTAGGTGATGGTTTCGTGGAATCCTTTGCTATAGGCGATGGAACTTGGATACTGCATTTCACGTCCGAATACGAGCAGCAGAGCATGGTGTGGAAATATCTGGGTTCTACTGTGACCAAAAAAAAAAAAATACGTTCAGCGCCATCTGTTGGGAAAGTGATGTTAACGGCCTTCTGGGATAGTCGTGGACCGCTCCTGCTGAATTTCATGCCACAAGGTACAACCATCAATGCTGACAGTTATTGTTTCACACTGTCACGTCTGAGGTCTGCCATCAGCCGTAGGCGACGAGGGACTCTCGATGTAGACAACGTGATTCTGCTCCACGACAATGTGAGATCACATGTGGCGATCAGAACTAGCGGTGAGCTCCGGGCATTTCACTGGGAGATTCTGAACTACCCACCATACAGTCCACATCTCGCCCCTATTGATTACCACGTTTTCGGATCGCTGAAGAAGTTCCTGGTGGGACAGCAGTTCACAAGTAACAGTGAAGCCAAGACGGCAGTCCGATTGTGGTTCCTTAACAAGCCGGGCGAATTCTACGCAGGGCATCTCCAATTTAGAGCTGCGGTTGGACAAATGTGTCAACTGCTGTGGGAACTATACAGAAAAATAGTATAAGGTACGTAGAATAGGATGTATATTTGTCATTACCTCACTTTGGCTAATAAAAAATAGTGGCAAAGACTTTCTGATTTGCCCTCGTTTATTACAGGCGCGTTACACAAAACTGATGAAAATGTAGTAGTGTAGTTTGCAACTGGACGTGCGACTGGTGTAAACAAGGTGTCATTCGATATGTCAAGAGGAAACCCATCGACTGACATAGCTGTATTGATAAAAATTGTCGCAGCCATTAATAAACATGTCAAAAAATATTAAGCGCCTATGAATATCTGCGATGCTCTGGTTTTCCACCAAAAGAAGCTCAGTGGCAGCTCTCTGCCTGTCACGCACTCCGTTGCAGAGGCCATTTTGAAGGCTACGTATATCCCCGCCGTCCATCGGAACTTACGAAACTATAGAGACTGAAATACTCTACGATGTCCTGCAACAAATTCCGCATTTTTCAACCGAAATCGGCCGAGAAAACAATGAGATGCGTTACTTACTGAACGTCCCTCTTACTTCTGCACAATATTTAAGTTCAGTCAAATATTATGCATTCTTGTGTTATGAGGTAGCACTTTAATAATCAGCGCTGTGGGCATGTAACGCTATCACGTGATCTCAAATGAACCGTCGTAGTAAAGAATCAACATTTTGTTGTAACGTGAATAATAGCTTTCGCCCGATAGACAGTAGAAGAACATGTCATAGAGCGTTTTGGTCACTTCGATTGAGCCGTGTGGCACCGTGATAATGTACTGGGCTCGTATTTGGAGGACGGCCTTACGAAACCACATCTGTCCACAAGCATTTTCATTAGCCTGGTTTCCAAAATTCGTTTGGAAAGATCACAACACATTACCTTCCCCATCCTCCCAATTTGAGCTTTTTGTCCATCTCCAGTGGCCTCGTCGTCAAAGGGACGATAATCCCAAATACTTCGTAAATATAAATATTTGCGAAACATTTCTTTGTTAGCATACTCTAGTATTCAGGCTTCTCTTCAATTGGGGCATCCAGAAGTTACAAATTTTTGTTTGTAGCATGACGTCTGCAGCAACATACATCATCCAGTGTATGCCCCGACATTTCTAAGTAATGTGGTCTCTATCACCAGATCTCAGGAGAGGCGTACCTGGCAGTATAAAAGGAGGTTCAGGAAAGCAGTGACTCTGAAGGTGTACAAGTCGCTGCAGGGGACTTAAATAACAAATCTATTAAGGACACTTGAACCCTTCACAAGATGCACAAATCGATTGTTGGTGATGTGACTGTGAAGTGGAAACGTTAAAGAATAACCACAGCTTAAACCAAGACCAGAAGACCAGGCACACATCGTGTCCTGACTGACAGAATCGTTGAGCATTTGCGGAGGGTGGTTGTAAACAGTCGCATGAAATCAGCGAAAGGAATCGCTTGTGAGTTCCAAAGTGCTATCAGCAGGCCAGGTAGCACAATTATTGTTCGTAGGGAGTTGGAATGAAATGTGTGAGTAGGGCCTCCCGTCGGGTAGACCGTTCGCCGGGTGCACGTTGTAACCTCCCCACCGTATTTTAAAAGAAAAAGAAATGACAATACTTAATACAAATGGGAGCCGAGTGTAACCTCCCCACAAAAATTTGAAAGAAAGAAACACGACAATATTTAATTATGAATGCTAATGGACATTGCGCTAATTGTAACCTCGCCCACAATGAGAGGTATTGAAAATGGCAACAAAAATGTGAAATTCGCAATCTGACTCAAATATAAATTCTTCACAAAATTTAAAGTCCGTTCAGTGACAAGAAAATACAATTAAACCGAAATATCGGTCTTTGGCCCTGTGTAAAACAATCAGAATTAAAGTCTTACCTCAGAATAAATGGATGTCACATATCTGCTCTTGTTGTTGCGCACCGCTTGGAGGAACTGCATTGCAAATAATAATATTCTCTTTTTTTTTGATTCTAGTGAAAATTTTCTTCAAAAGAAGTGGAATGAAATGGGAAGTGCAACGAGATCTTTAGTTCAATAAAAAATTAAATTTTTGAAAAAAATGCTTTTGAAATAAAAATTATTATTGGGGAACTTGTTGGAGAATAGTTACAATAAATAAATTTTTACATTATCTAATGATTATATTAATTAATGGTATACCTTACTCACCATCTTGACCAGTGTTGCCGACCGCCTACATCACACAACCGCACTGGGCTGCTACTACTGACCGACCGCTCTGCATGACGACTAAACCGAGCTACCGACTCGCAACGACTGAACTGACAGACTCGCAACGACTGACTGACAGACTGAGAACCGCTCGCAACACTCGCGCGGTCAAGCGCAAACTCTCTGGTCACAGATGCTACAATGCCTCGCCATCGCTGCTATGTTACATACGTGTTTCATAACCCTCCACTGGGGGGGCAAAAATTTGGCAGCGATGGTGAGTCATTTGGACTTGCCAAGCGTGGCAAAATTTTTCTTTAATTAACAAAATTCTACAACTTACAGAATATTTAAATGTTGTGCACACGCACTAAGTACAAAATATATCAGACATAGTAGCAAATCAGAAAAATGTATATACAAATTATTTGACAGATAACAAAGTGCACAGGCACTGAAAAAATTCTTTAGCATATTCAGAACAAATAAACAGACTGGCAAAAAATATTATATTGACAAGTGACATGAGTGTACTTAATGAACATATCAGGAAATCATAAAAGTTATACAAATCATATTGAAAAATGAGAAAAGTGCACAGGCACTGAAGTTCAGTAAAAAAACATATTAACACCTAACATAAGTGTACATGCACTGTAGTTCAGAAAATAAAAAAAAAATGTATATACAATATAAAAGATAAGAGTGTACATACGTATACTGTATACTGTACTTCAGAACAAATCGAAAAATGTCTTTAGCATTTTCGCAATAAATAAACATAATGGCAAAAAATCATGTCCAAAGTGCACACGCACTGAAAAATGTCTTTAGCATTTTCAGAACAAATAAACATAATGGCAAAACATCATGTCGACCAGTGCCATAAGTGTACTCGCACTGGAGTTCAACAAATCGAAAAATGTATAACCTATGAACATAAATGATGTTACCAAGAAAATTTTTTTTTTTTTTCTTTATGTGACAAGAATCAGGATAGGAAAGGGAAGGATTGCATCATGGTTGTAGCACTTTAGATTGCACACAGCTGCTCTGAAAGTCCATATCTTTCCACAGAAGTACAACACCAAGTGACACAACTTGAAGTTCTTTTCCCATCAGAATTTATCAGTGTAGCCAAGACACTGAATTGTCGTAGTAATGTTCCATGTTTTCATTTTGGCAGTACATTAGGTACACCAAACAGTTCGACCATAATAACGTCTTCATTGCTCATGGTGGTGGACAGCATGTCGTGTCAACACCACGCTCTTACAAGGCACACCAACGTAGAATTAGTGCAAAACCAAATATAGTGCTCCATGATCACTAGGATAAACAGGACAAATGGACATTGCAGTAATTCAGGGTAGTTAGCTTATGAGGATAAGCACATTATGTCACATAATATTGACAATTACAGACTTAATTAGTAGTTTGTGGCATTCATAGCCCAGTTATTGAACATTTCTGTACCAAGTATGTAGTATTACAGAAAAATGTTCATTAATTGTTTTACATAGAATCAGTAGTCTTCTTTTCCTAGTTACAAAATGTAGCATGGTTAATTAATCATTTGTCATTCCAATATAGTAAGAATCATTAGCCTTCTCCTGATTACAAAACATTATGAAACAATCACATTCTTTTCCAGTTACAGAGTATAATTAAGAATCATTAGCCTTTTCCTAATTACAGTTAATTAATTATTTGTCATTAATTAATCATTTGTCTAATTACAGTTAATTAATCATTTGTATAATTACAATTAATTAATCATTTGTCGTTAATTAATCATTTGTCATTCTAATATAGTAAGAATCATTAGTATTCTCCTAATTGCAAAGCATTACTAAACAGTACCATAGCTAATTAATTGTGTCATTCCAATGTAGTAAGAATTATTACCCTTCTCCTAATTACAAAGCATTATTAAACAGTAATTAAGATTCATTAGCCTTCTAATTACAAAACATCCTAATGACAGTTAATTAATCATTTGTCATTCCAATCTATTAAGAATCATTAGCCTTCTTCTAATTACAAAGCATTATTAAACAGTCACATTCTTTTCTGGTTACAAAGTATCAACATTGGAAACAAGAGCTAATCAATGGCATAATTAATCACAATTCGTGGAGTGACATTAATTATTGGCACTCAGTGGCCAGCAAGTATTGAATAGAATCATCATTCAGTATTATTCAGATTATTACAAAGTCATTATTAAAAATCAGTTAATTACAGTCAAATCATTAATAATCACAGGCATTATAAGTGGTAACATTACAATAAACAGTGTTCCTCCTTCAGTAGTATTCAGACCATTACAAAGTCATTATTAAAATCAGTTAATTACAGTCAAATCATTAATAATCACAGGCATTATACGTAGTATCATTACAATAAACAGTGGCAGTTATTAGCTAGTGACAAAGCATTATTTTGAATATAGTCTCATTAAGAGGTCATTACTCAAGTGACATGCTATTCAGAGTTGATCAGTATTATTCAGAATTTTCTCAAACTGGTATCACTATTTGGGACTGTAAATACATTTTATATATATATTTTTTTTTTTTTTTTGTTAGCAATGCATTGCGTTGGGATCGATAATTAATTGCTGAAACATAACACTATTTGCTTTTGACCTATTGCAGCAAATGAGGATAGGTAACGTCATTCGTCATGAGTCAGCTGTAGCAAGATTATGTAACAAGGCAGTACATGTGATCACATTTAGAAGTGATAAACACAAATGGGTAAAAAAATAAAAATGCAAGTACTAGAACAGGTATAATAACTAACAGGTTTAGTAAGTGTCATGAAAAACTTCTCCTGGAAAAAATACAAAAACGGATTATTGACCTGAAAGAAGAAACGCACACTATGCTGAAAAGTAGTGAACTTCGAATTAACAGGCAGTGAAGTGTGTATAAAAATGTATTCCATAGCTGTCCTTTCCAAAACTTTCAGTCATCCTACTATGCAATGTAACACCTGCTGTCAAAGCAAACTGCAACAAATACTTAAATAACTACGTAGCATAAATACATTACTTCAACATTATCCTCATCTGTAAAGAAAAAAACTTCATTATCCATATCATCATAACTTCACCATTATCATCACCTGTAAAGAAAAACTTCATTATTCATAATACCATTTCCTTCATCATTATTCATCAGTATTCACTATCATCTGCAAAAAATCACTTCATTACTCATTACATAACTATTCCTTATCTCTAGCATATTTCATCACTAAAACTAAGATGTGTAGTTCTCTCTGACAGCCTGCATCAATCACCTTGTATTCTGAAAGAAAAAATTAGTTAAGACTGCTATTCTTCGATGAGTATAGTATATTCTTGTTAATGTTTGTTAATCCTGATCCATTTACTCTTCCTCATAAAGTTATTGCATCTCCTTTCGTTTATTCCGTAGGTGAAATTCCCATTTATGTTAAATTTATTTCTTAGAATCATCATTCCTTTCTGAAATTGATGAACAAAGATTAATGTCCTGCATTTAAATCATATACCCCCTAGATAATGACTGGTTTATGGTAACATAATTAACCCTACAGCATAACATCACAGAAAACGTAATATGTTAAAGACGTTGACAGTGTTCAGATGCAAAAATGTACACAGAATAATACAATGCAGCAGCAAAAAAAAATGTAAAACAGTCACGATGTTGAGATGTCATAGGGCAAAAAAAATGTCAAAGTCGACTGTTGTGTGTTATATCTTAACTATTTCACAATACATACAAACAAAACTGGAGTACAATCATATACACAAAAAAAAAGTGGAAAATGTGCACGGTCTGATGTGTAACGACAAGAAAAGCGACCTGCTAACCTTACCTTGCCGGGCACTTGCCAAGAAAAAATACGATAATCATCAGTAATTAGTCAGGTGAATTAATTGCATTAGTAAATGACATCATAGTGTGTTGAATCATACAGTGGTATCACTCAATAAACGGTTTAATGTTTGAGATATGGTGATTGCCTTTCGATTTTCTGGTTCTCAAAGTTTCGACGTGTACAACATTGGGGTGAGGGATGCTGCGAATCCGATACGGACCTGCGTATAGAAGTTCAAATTTACTGCACTTACCTTTTAATTTACTGGATAAATAGTGTGTACGTACTAGTATCTTCTGTCCAACGTGAAAGTCGCGGCGTGTACAAACCTGTTTTTGCTGTCTTCTCCGGCGCTCTGCGGCACGTTTGATGTTGTTCAGCGCAATGTCAATTATTTCGTGGTGTCGTAATCGACGAGATGTAGGGAATGTTATTAACTCTTTAATTTTGTTAGGTGGTTCAGCATTTTTCAGTATAACAGACGGAGATAGCATAGTGGATTCATTTGGAATGGAATTAATTACATCTTGGAATGAGAATATGTGTGTGTCCCAATCAATATGTCTTTTGTGGCAGTATATTCTACACAGTTTACCAATTTCTTTCATTAATCTTTCACAGGGGTTCGAAGAAGCGTGATACTTGGATATATAGATCGGAGAAATGTTTCTGGCTCGTAACATGCGTGTCCATACGCTACTACGAAATTGTGATCCATTGTCAGAAATTACTTTCATTACATGCCCTACATGAGATAGAAAATGTTTTACAAATGCTTTCGAAACAGTTTTAGCAGTAGCTTTGCGTAATGGAGTGAAAGTAACAAATTTTGAAGTGAGCTCAACAGCGACAAAGATGTAGCAAAAACCTCTGTTAGTTCTCGGAATTGGACCAAAAATATCTACTGCGGCCATGTGTCTTAATTTAACAGGTATAATGGGATATAAAGGAGGAATATGTGAAGTGGTGTCTGATTTAGCTTTCTGGCAAATTTTACAAGACGCTAAAACTCGTCGTATACGTTTCTCCATGTTGGCAAAATAACAGTTCTGTCTCAGTATAAGAAAACATTTTCGTGCTCCGTAATGTGCGTAACTTAAATGAGTGTACCAAATTAATTTGTTAACCAGTTCGTCAGGAATGCATAATAACCAATTGTTGCTGTCAGGATGAGAGCGGCGAAACAGAATGTCATTGCGTACAGTGTAGTGGTTTCTAATCGTAACATTATTCTTATCTAGCCAAAGGTGTTTAATTTCTTTCCACACATTGTCTTTGTTTTGTTCTTGTGCTATGTCCTGCAATGATGATGAAATAAAATTTTCAAATGCAACTTGCTGAATGTACATGACACTGAAATTTGTTTTACAGAAGTTGGTTGCTACGTCTTGCTGATTGTTACTGAGAGAACGCGATAGTGCGTCTGCTATAACATTTTGCGTGCCGGGAATGTGAACTATTGTAAAATTAAATTCCTGTAAATATAGTTTCCATCTACTTAATCTATCGTGAGTAAATTTAGCCGAGAGTAAAAATTGTATTGCTCTGTGGTCTGTGTAAACGGTGGTATGTCTGCCATAAAGAAAGTGCCGAAATCTCGTAAAAGCCCATACAACACATAATGTTTCAAGTTCTGTAACGGAGTAATTTCGCTCAGCAGGTGACAGAATGCGGCTTGCAAATGCGATGTTTTTGATTACTGTAGAGCCATCTTCTTCTATTTCCTGGAAAATATGTACGCCTAAAGCGGTGTTAGAACTGTCGGTGGCAATGGAAAAATCTCTAGTAAGATCTGGGTGCGATAATAGTGGTGCATTCAACAAAGCATGTTTCAGGTTCATGAATTCAGAGTGTGCTTGCTTATCCCAAGACCAAATACTGTTTTTACCTGTTAATTGGCATAATCTGGGTGTGTCTAAAGCAGAATGATGAATAAATTTACGAAAAAAGTTAATTAAGCCCAAAAAACTGCGTAGTTGTTTCTTCGTCGTAGGAACACTAATGTCACGTAGAGCTTGAAGTTTTTCCGGATCAGGTGCAATGCCTTCTGCTGAAATTACGTGTCCAAGAAATTTTATAGAAGTTTTGCCAAAATGCGATTTACTGAGGTTAACTGTAAGTCCTTGTGCATGGAAAGTTTGTAACAGTTGTTCAAGAATCAGATTGTGTTCAGACCAGTTAGCTTCTGCGATAAGAATGTCGTCTACATACGTCGTAATTCTGTCTTTAAGTTCTGTCGGAAGTATTGTGTTCAAACCGCGAATAAAAGCTGCAGAAGAAATAGTTAAGCCGAATGGTAATTTGCAAAATTGATAACAGTCGCCAAAACAGAGAAAAGCGGTGTATTTTCTGCAGTTCGGATGAAGTTGAATTTGCCAAAATCCCGATTTCAAATCTAATGTAGAATAAATAGCTGTACCATGAAATTTCTGTAAAAGTTCCTCTAGTGTCTGTGGTCGATCTGTTTCATTAATAATAATGTCATTAATGTGACGTGAATCAAGTACAAGGCGAAGTGAGCCATCTTTTTTCTTAACAATATGCAGCGGGTTTATGTACGGACTAACTGCTGGTTCAATAATTCCTTGATCAAGCATATCCTGCAATTCTTTTTTAACTTGTTCGCTGTGAATATATGGAATGGGATAATGCTTTGCTTTAAATGTGTCGTGCGGTTTGACTTGAAATTCATACATAAAGCCGGACATAGTACCAGGAATGTTGTCAAAAACTGGAGCTTGCTGTAAAAGAATTTTGTGTAATTGCGTTCGTTCGTCGTCTGTAGTTGCACTGCTTTCTTTAACCTTATCAGAAATCAATTGCATTACGTCGAAGTCAGCTTCGTCTGGAGTATTATAGTTGTGTACGTACGTATCCGTGAACAATGTGGGATTACAGTCTATGTCACGTGTTGCGGAAATGACCTCTGTGCGGTTAATTGTTTGCTCTTCCGCAGATAGTGAGTGCTGAAATTCTAAAGCAAGTTGTACGTTTTCATCCTTTAACATTAAATAAGAATTCTGAAAATCGATAACTGCGTCGTGTTGTACCAGAAAATTCGTGCCTAAAATAATGTCTGTTGTCAATAAAGGAACAATCCAAAAATTAGAGTGGAAAGTATGACCTCCAATACAAAATGATAAATGCGTCTGTAATTTAACGTCTACTCCTTTACTCGATACTGCTCCCTTCACTTTTGTTTTGCCTAAAGGTAATGTCGGATAGGTATTCTCTTTGTTGCACTCATTAAAAGTCTCCTCATTTATTACTGATATAGGTGATCCGGAATCAATTACTGCTGAGAATTTCGATGAACCAATTTTAATTTCGATAACAGGATGTGAAATGGTTTTCTGAATAACTGGTCTTTCCTGTAAAAGAGTGTCTCTGATGTCGTCAAAAGTAATTACATTTTCGTGAACAACATTTTGCGTGTCTAAGGTAGTGCTTGTATTATTGCAAGATGCGTCCTGTACATTATCTAGTCAGATTCTATCTGACGTGTTATTATTATTAGGAGGATTCTGTGGCATTTCGACTATTTGAACTGTTCTATTACTTCTTCCAGACGTGTTACGCTCTGGATGGTACCTACTGTCGGGTTCATTCATGAGAATATGTTCTTGCGTATGATTTTGCTGTTGGTGAGACCGACTGTTATTATATGTACGCTGGTAATTGTGCTCATCGTTTTTACGTCTGTCGTAATAATCATTCCTATACGGTGTATTGCGATAGGAATTGAAATACTGTCTTCTTTGTACATAGTTGTTTCTCTGCTCCCGTGCGTTACTATTTGTTGAACCAGGGACTATACGTCCACGCGGCGAAACATTAAAGCCTGGTTGACCTTGTGTATTCCATTGTTGGTTAGGTATGCTAACCGGCTGGTTTTGATGTTGTTGTTGTGAAACACCTCTATTGTTACCAAAGTGTTGTTCCTGTTGCTGAAAATTTTGACGGTATTGATAATTAGAATTTTGCCTGTTATTAAAGTTTTGGTAGTTGTCGTTCCTAAAGCGTCTGTTATCTTTCCGATTGAAATTTCGTCCCTGATCATAATTGTAGTACTGTTGTTGACCTTGGTTGTTACACGAAAAGTTTTTGTTTACAAAAGAATAATCGGATTGCTGTACTTCCAAGAGCTGTAAAAGATCTCTGAATGCTGAAATGTTTTCTTTTTGCTGGCCCGTTAGAAGTGACACTCGTAATGACCGTGGTAATTTAGAGATGCATAGTTGTATAAGTGCGGATTCACTGTACGGTTCACTTAGGTACTGGTTTTGTTGTACCATGTGCTCAAAAAATTGCGTTACACTGGGAAAATTTGAGTTTTCATAGTTTGGCAAACTAATTAGTTGATCTTTAATTCCGCGCTGTGTCGTCTTCGACCAGTACGCTGACAGAAAAGCATTCTGAAATTCCTCTACGGAGTAACACTGTCTCGCGATCGGTCTCATACGAGTTGCCGGTTCGCCTTCCAAAAAACTGCAAATAAATTCAAGTTTATGTGTTACAGGCCAAGTCGGTGGAAGAGCAAAGCTAAACTGTTGAATCCAATCCAATGGGTGAATCTGCGTTCTATCGTTTTTGAAAACCTTAAACTTTCTCACTGACAGAAAATGTTTGTAGTCGAAATTATCATCTCTGTGTGATGAAACAGGTTCAGGATCGTAAGAGAATCTATTGAACTGTGGTTGATCGGAATCTAAGCCCCGTACTCTCTGTAGATTACCCAAATTATACGCACTGCGTGAGTCTGACTCATGTTCAAAAAGTGGCGTCTGTTGCGGCATGTTATTAACTGAAATGTTTTTCATCTCTGTTACTTCTTGTTGTAAATTTGATAACTTCCTACGTAACGTGTTGTTAGATGAATCGATCTCATTAATTGTCTGCTGTAAATTTTGAAATTCAGGTGTTTGGATAAATGAAACCGGTGCAGTATCGTCTGATTTATTGTCATTAGTATTTTCGATAACATCAATACGACTGGCCAATTCATCACATTTTTCAGTCAGTATCTTAACCTGATCATCGGTTTTAGAATCAGACGCATTAATCTGTTTTTGCAACTTACGCGTAGTTTCGCTCAGTTTTTTTAACATCAGCTTTGATGACATCGCAATCCTGTGTTAGATCTAATTGTTCGAATCTGTCTGTCACTGTTTGAATATTTACTGTGTGTGTATCTGTTTTTGATTTAAGATCAGAAATTTCATCCCGTAATTCCGCGTTCAATTGTTCTATGGTATTAATTTTGTCGGACACTGTAGTAATATTATTGTCTACATACGTCTTCGCTTTCGCGAATATTTTACGTTTGTCCTCTTGTCTCTGTGCAGTGATTGTTTCCATAACCTGACGTTTTACTTTGTTTTGATCCTGAATAAATCTGCGGAAACGCGTATCACTGTTCTGTATGTGCTGATTAAAGCGCTCGTTAATCTGAGTGTTCTGCTGTTCGAATTTCGCGTCTATCTTTGCGTCCATAGTGCGCGAAAGTTCTACCGTCATTGCTCTAAACTCGTCCCGTAATTGTGTCGCTTTTTCAGAGCATTGTTTAGCGACTCCGCTAATTTCGTCTCTGAGTGTTTCTGTTGCGGCTGTTTGCATTTCCCTTAATTCTTGCGCAACAGACTTAATTTCTTCGCTATTTTTTTGAGAACAAGCCTCAATTTCCACGCGCAACTGTTCCTTAGTGTCATGGCACTGCGTGGCAACGTCTCTAATTTGTTCACTAAGCTGTCTGGAATTGTCGTCTAATTTATCATTTAAGTGTTGTTTGAGATTTTCATTATCTTGTTTGTTCTGTTCCCTAAGTTGTTTAAAATCTTCACTCTGTTGTCTGACCTGTTCACTAAGTTGTTTGAGATTTACGTCATTATTGTCAAGTTTCTCATTTAAGTGTTTGTTATCTTCCCTAAGTTGTTTGAAATTTTCATTCTGTTGTTTGACCTGTTCACTAAGTTTGTCTTGTTTTTCGTTCTGTTGTTTGAAATTTTGCCGCAAAAATGCCATAATTGGATCCGATTCAAAATTAGCATTTCTATTCTCTGTGCTGTTCAATGGTCGATCTGGAATTGTCTCTTTTTGCGTGACCATTTGGTCATTCTGTAATTTACAAAAAGGTTTGCCAGTTAAACATACACTGTCAGTCCCTATTTCGGAATTAAATAAATCCGTCGTACTTTCACTACACTGACCATTTTCATTCGAAAAATTTGTTTGTATGTTACTTGAATTTTCCAAATCAGGTGTGTTAAGCTCGGCAGCGCTCATTGCAATAGAGCGTCCCGCGTCATCAATTGTCGTCAAATTAACAGACGAGACAATTGAGTTCGTTTGTTCATCATTAAGGTAAAAGTCATCATTAGTGGTTGGAATGCACTGATTGTTAGTGAACGCAGGATTGTCATCATTACGTTGCGTATCACAATTACTATCGGTCACGTTGTTTAAGTCGGTAATTTCATTCACAATACTTCGCGATACACTATTCACAGTCTTTCGCGGCATTTTTACAATAGTCAAAATTTTTCACAAAACAAATCAACACAATGCAAAAGCAACACACAAATACAACAAAGCAACAAATTGCCGTTGACCTGTAGAGAGAAAGTCACAATATTATTAAAAGCGTTGCGCTAAATCCTAATTATATCTAAGCAAACAAGAGCAGATATCTGACTGTTGTTCAAAAGACTCTCAACGAAATACGATCCTGGACTGGGTGTCGCCAAGTGTAACCTCCCCACCGTATTTTAAAAGAAAAAGAAATGACAATACTTAATACAAATGGGAGCCGAGTGTAACCTCCCCACAAAAATTTGAAAGAAAGAAACACGACAATATTTAATTATGAATGCTAATGGACATTGCGCTAATTGTAACCTCGCCCACAATGAGAGGTATTGAAAATGGCAACAAAAATGTGAAATTCGCAATCTGACTCAAATATAAATTCTTCACAAAATTTAAAGTCCGTTCAGTGACAAGAAAATACAATTAAACCGAAATATCGGTCTTTGGCCCTGTGTAAAACAATCAGAATTAAAGTCTTACCTCAGAATAAATGGATGTCACATATCTGCTCTTGTTGTTGCGCACCGCTTGGAGGAACTGCATTGCAAATAATAATATTCTCTTTTTTTTTGATTCTAGTGAAAATTTTCTTCAAAAGAAGTGGAATGAAATGGGAAGTGCAACGAGATCTTTAGTTCAATAAAAAATTAAATTTTTGAAAAAAATGCTTTTGAAATAAAAATTATTATTGGGGAACTTGTTGGAGAATAGTTACAATAAATAAATTTTTACATTATCTAATGATTATATTAATTAATGGTATACCTTACTCACCATCTTGACCAGTGTTGCCGACCGCCTACATCACACAACCGCACTGGGCTGCTACTACTGACCGACCGCTCTGCATGACGACTAAACCGAGCTACCGACTCGCAACGACTGAACTGACAGACTCGCAACGACTGACTGACAGACTGAGAACCGCTCGCAACACTCGCGCGGTCAAGCGCAAACTCTCTGGTCACAGATGCTACAATGCCTCGCCATCGCTGCTATGTTACATACGTGTTTCAACGTCTTTCGATTTGACGCTACTTCGGTGACTTGCTCGTCGATGGGGATGAAATAATGATGATTACGACAACACAACACCCACTCCCTGAGCGGAGAAAATCTCCGACCCAGCCGGGAATCGAACCCATGCCTTTAGGATTGACATTCTGTCTCGCTGACCACTCATCTATCAGGTGCGGACCGTAGGGAGTTGAAAAGCATGAGGACAAGAGTCGAGCACCTTATTATAAACCACACGTTTTTGTAGTCATTGTTAAGCGACGCTTTAGGTGGTGTAAGAAAGCGACGCCACTGGACAATGGATGACTGGGAACGAGCGAATTTGAGTGATGAAGGGTTTGGGTTTGGCGAACGCCTAGAGACCGTTACGTGCCGTCACGTGTAGTGCCAACAGTGGGGTGTGGAGGAGGTGGTGTTACGTTGTTGGGATGATAGGACCGTTGCTCTTTTCTATGTACGTAAATGATCTGGCAGACAGGATTGGCAGCAGTCTGCGGTTGTTTGCTGATGATGCTGTGGTGTATGATAAGGTATCGACGTTGAGTGACTATAGGTCGATACAACATGTCGTAGACAAAAGTTCTAGTTGGTGTGCTGAATGGCAGCTGGCTCTTAATGTAGAAAGATGTAAGGTAATGCGGATGGTCGGGTATAACATCAGTAGTGTTGTGCTTGACACAGTAACGTCGGTTAAATACCTGAACGTAGCGGTGCGAAGCGGTATGAAATGGAGTGAGCATGTGAGGAATGTGGTAGCGTAGGCGAATAGTCGACTTTGGTTTATTGGGAGAATTTTAGGGAAGTGTAGTTCATCTGTAAAGGAGAGACTGCATGTAGGACGCTAGTGCGACCTGTTCTTGAGTACTGCTCGAGTGTTTGGGGTCTACACCAGTTGGAATTGAAAGAAGACTTCGAAGCAACTGAGAGGCGAGGTGCTATATCTACATCTACACCTACATTTATACTCCGCAAGCCACCCAACGGTGTGTGGCGGAGGGCACTTTACGTGTCACTGTCATTACCTCCCTTTCCTGTTCCAGTCGCGTATGGTTCGCGGGAAGAACGACTGTCTGAAAGCCTCCGTGCGCGCTCTAATCTCTCTAATTTTACATTCGTGATCTCCTCGGGAGGTATAAGTAGGGGGAAGCAATATATTCGATACCTCATCCAGAAACGCACCCTCTCGAAACCTGGCGAGCAATCTACACCGCGATGCAGAGCGCCTCTCTTGCAGAGTCTGCCACTTGAGTTTATTAAACATCTCCGTAACGCTATCACGGTTACAAAATAACCCTGTGACGAAACGCGCCGCTCTTCTTTGGATCTTCTCTATCTCCTCCGTCAAACCGATCTGGTACGTATCCCACAATGATGAGCAATACTCAAGTATAGGTCGAACGAGTGTTTTGTAAGCCACCTCCTTTGTTGATGGACTACATTTTCTAAGCACTCTCCCAATGAATCTCAACCTGGTACCCGCCTTACCAACAATTAATTTTATATGATCATTCCACTTCAAATCGTTCCGCACGCATACTCCCAGATATTTTACACAAGTAACTGCTACCAGTGTTTGTTCCGCTATCATATAGTCATACAATAAAGAATCCTTCTTTCTATGTATTCGCAATACATTACATTTGTCTATGTTAAGGGTCAGTTGCCACTCCCTGCACCAAGTGTCAATCCGCTGCAGATCTTCCTGCATTTCGCTACAATTTTCTAATGCTGCAACTTCTCTGTATACTACAGCATCATCCGCGAAAAGCCGCAAGTGTTGCGGATATACTTCGGGAAGGAAGACATTTATTTCGAAGAACACTACTGAGGAAGTTCAGAGAACCGCTATTTGAAGCTGACTGCGGGACGATCCTACTGCCGCCAACATACATTTCACGTAAGGGACCACGAGGATAAGGAACGAGAAATTAGGAGGCATACAGCAGTCGTTTTTCCCTCGCTCTGTCTGCAAGTGGAGCAGGAAAGGACTCTCTGGTTGTGGTTCAAATGGTTCAAATGGCTCTGAGCACTATGGGACTTAACTTCTGAGGTCATCAGTCCCCTAGAACTTACAACTACTTAAACCTAGCTAACCTAAGGACATCACACACATCCATGCCCGAGGCAGGATTCGAATCTGCGACCGTAGCGGTCGCGCGGTTCCAGACTGTGGCACCTAGAACCGCTCGGCCACTTCGGCCGGCTCTCTGGTTGTGGTGCAGGATACGATCCGCCACGCACAGCACGGTGATTTTCGGAGTATGTATGTAGATGTAGATTTTTCGTGGTTCGACTGTAGTACTTTTATTGTGCGTAAGAAAACATTAGATATGGAAGCATATGAACATATTTTGCATCCTAGTTTACTGCGTACAGTAGAGGAATAGTTCTGAGACAATGGCTGTACCAGCATAACAGTGCACCCTGTCGTAAAGCAGCATCTGTGAGAGAATGGCTTGCGGACAGTAACAATGCCGAAACCGATATCCTACTTAGAATCGGGGCATGGACTCAATGGAACACCTTTGATACGAATTAGAACGCCGACTTCATACCAAACGCCAACGTCCAACATCAGTGCCTGTTCAGGTTTCGATTCAAGAGAGAGAATGGGCTGCCTTTGTCCCACTACAGCCATTCAGACACCACACTGAATGTGATCCCAGCAGAGTCCAAACCGAGATAAGGAAAAATGACAGACACTTCCCATGTTAATGACCCCTTACAGGTATGTGGCTACATTTGATCAGGTACTGTTGTTCATATTCACCTGGCAGCTTCGAATTTCCTTATCTATCGGTAGAAGAATTAATCGCTAGCCCCTGTAAATACTGAGAGCCACCACAAATCCGCCAGCGGCGATTATGTCCCGGTGGCTCCAGTATTTAGGTGTCTTTACATTAATAAGGTCTTGTCACTGTGATCTTTATAATAACTTTGTTCTTTGTCATGCATCACATGTGAATGATTGCTATACTAATTAGTTTTCTATTATGTCGACCGTTTGGTTATTTCCCACTCCACCAGACTACGTTCGAAAGGCCACGAGTCTATTGCAAGTACACGACCACTGTGGCGTACATATCTTACTCGACAGTCTCTCCGTTGCTCCTCGAAGAGAATAGAGCCAGTTACGCCTTACCTTACTCCCTTCACTATTAAACTTAGTCTCGAGGCAATTTTGGTGGCGAATTGAAACGTCAGCTCCCTCAGTTGCGAGACTGTTTTGGAAAGTCTGATAAATCTCAGAGGAAAACATGGCGGGTGAATTCATCTTGCACGTCGTTGTCCAGAGCTGTGCCTGTTGTGAAATCCGTGTACGTGTAATCAGCGAAGAAAGAAAAGTGATGCATGGTTGGCTGAATCGTTACGCAGCTGTAGCAGATTTCACTGCTGCGGCTATATCTTGTGCATTCCACCTTCTAGTAAAACGCTTACTCAATTCCCGTCGGATTTTAAGCCTTAAATAGATGATGGTTATTAAAATAAGGAACTATATAAGGCAGTGGAGAACTCGACACCTGTAAGGACATCTATATCTGCATCTACATCACTACTTTGCAATTCACACTGCAGTGCCGGCAGAGGGTCTATGGAATCTCTTCCACTCTATTTCTTTACCGCTGCACACTCGAACAGCTCGCGGGAAGAACGAACACTTAAACAATTAGATATATCGTATATGCACTGCCGAAACCTCCATGAAATACTACAGTCCCCAATAAATGGCTCTACTAGCAAACTGGAAACTTCCTCGCTCGGTATAATAGTTAATATCATTACTAACCTCCAAATAATAAACAGAATGCACGTAGACCCTGAAATATCTTGGATATCGGTCTTAAATTCCGATAACTTTGTTACGTAATATTGTAGTTCCGCCTATTAAGGTTGCGTTCGAATTACCCGAACTGATGTTTGTAGACTGTATTTTAATGCAGTAGGTATTCGATGTTCCACAACCAAAAAAAGACAGTGAAATGGCATGTGGCATAATACTACCTGTTTCCACTGCATTGCTTTTGGCGAGTTTTCTTAAAAGTGTCGAGGTCTCCCCGTTATGAAGGTCTCCCTGAACGAGTCTATGTAGTAATGCATACACTGAAACTGACGGTCGTCTTTTAGAGCAGCTACTGTGTGCATAGGTTGTTACTGGAATATGTAAGTTGTCTATACTACAATTTCCGATATTTAGTTTCTTATCCCAAAGTACCCAGCTTAGGATAATGTACCAGCTATTAATGTTTCACTAAAAGCTTTGGGTCAAACTGTGTGCAAGAGTGGTTAATATACGGACAACGAAATAATTCAGGTATTGTGGTGTCTCCCTGGAGTAACGAGTTGTTGACGAGATCTAATGGGCTGTCACAAACTCCTTAACTCAGAAAAGGTCGACAGACGAATTTTTCGCTCTTTAGAGAACGAGGAATGTGTGAGAGAGTTTTCCTCTCGTTTTTACCCTTTATTTGAATCACCCCACCCCACCTCAACGAACCTAAGTATAGTACGAACAAACAACTTCGGCTAAAATAGCGTCGGCTATGATCCCATCCAAAAAACTTTCCAAAACACCAAAGAAAGGCAAGTATTCACACAGAACAAAATCGCTATATGACAAAGTGGTGAAATGGACAGATTTTATTTACAGAGTGGTGTTTCGTACTAAGCTTACGTATTATCACTACCTAAAAACTGTCTAAACACGTTTGTATAAAAATCCTACGTTTTTGATTACGGTTTCGGCTCATTGACTATCCCTCCTCGGATCTAAATGACAGAAAATTACATGTAACAAGTGAACAATAAAAAATTCATTCAATATTTGAATTTCCATTGTGCAACAAATGGCTCTGAGCACTATGCGACTTAACTTCTAAGGTCATCAGTCGCCTAGAACTTAGAACTAATTAAACCTAAATAACCTAAGGACATCACACACATCCATGCCCGAGGCAGGATTCGAACCTGCGACGGTAGCGGTCGCTCGGTTCCAGACTGTAGCGCCTAGAACCGCACGGCCACTCCGGCCGGCCCATTGTGCAACACATACCAACCTAAAATGTTATTCGGTGTGTGACACTCATTACACACCGTCATATTCTCAGAGTTAAGGTGTCCTGTCATATTCTCAGAGTTAAGGTGTCCTAGATAAATAAAAAATCATACAAGCGTAACGGGAGAAATATTAAAACGTGTCACAATAAAAACATCCAAAAACGTATGACGGGAGCCGGCCGCGGTGGCCGAGCGGTTCTAGGCGCTTCAGTCCGGAACCGCGTGACTGCGACGGTCGCAGGTTCGAATCCTGCCTCGGGCATGGACGTGTGTGATGTCCTTAGCATAGTTAGGTTTAAGTAGTTCTAAGTTCTAGGGGACTGTTGACCTCAGCTGACAAGTCCAATAGTGCTCAGAGCCATTTGAACGTTTTTTTATGACGGGAAATACCTTACAAAAATGAAAAATCGTAGTTGGTGATGTAAATTGAGAACGTTCATCTTTAATATTGTTACAGTGCCCATATTGGGACAAATGTGTGCAAACGGTCGACAGCAATGATAGTTGCATTGCCCATGAGTGGATGTAAAGAAGATATCACTTCTCATATTCATAACAGCCGGCTGAAGTGTAGCGTCATGGCTACACGAAAACGATGGGTGGCTTATCTGTAAGAATATGACGATGTTTAATGATTTTCACACAGTGAACAACATTTTAGATAGGTATGTACTGCATAATAGAAATCCAAATATTGTATGCATTTTATTGTTCACTTTTTATATGTAGTTTTCAGTATTTTAGATCTTAGGATGGCTCGTCACTGAGCCCAAACCGATAATCAATAAAGAAAATTTGCGAGCTTCACGTAGGATTTTCATTCACACATGTTTTGAATCAACACATCGCGTTCTGCCCACTGATAATCTCAAAGAATAGTATAACAACTATATTTTGAATAAAATTACTCGCAAATGAAGTTTGTTATCATATGCTATTAACTCCCACCTCCATCACAGATCTTTAAAGAATCTAACTTCCATGTAAAAAACAGCTTCAAACGCCTGGATAGTTTACAAATAAGTTAACGTGCAATTCATTCTCCGTTTTAAGGATAGATAACAGTTTACGGCGTCATACCTCCTGAAACATTTGTCGTGCAATGCTGTAAATGTGTGGCTACGTTCAGTAGTATATGGAGATATTACCTGCAAAATTTGCTGCGAATGCAGTTAATAGTAAAGAAGTAATAGATAAAAACGTCATGCCGGTTGCAAAAGTGCTGAAGTTTTGCCGCAAGAACAGCGAAAATTCGGTAAGCAATAAAATTTTTTCTTCTCAGAGTTTCTCTGTTGGTGGGGAGTAGGGGGCTAGAAAAGGTCAGAAATTACGTGTAAAGTTTGTTCGAAGTCGCCGAGAGCTCTCATTCTCAAATACTGGATTAATATAATCCAGGTAATTTGCACGCCGAGAATTACAAAGTTAATATTCATACAAGTATCGACGTAAAACACAATATCGTAAACTTTGACGCCCGATGGATGAATGTGTGACGTTGCAGCCCAATTTCACGGCACAGCTAGCAGAGGTAGTAAATAGGGAACGTGTCGATACCAGTGCATAAAGTCTTCGCTAATTTCATTCTGTGTAGGCAGCTGGACAGCAACTATGCCTCGCAGACACGAGGGTGGACAATATACGCAGATGTCAGCCTCTGAGAGACGTTTGTCTCAAAGAAGTCATGTGGAGAAATCGGTGAATCATTCGACATTTGAACAGCAGTGCCACTGCTCGACGATGTTGGCAGGAATGGGCGAACCCTGCCGAACGCAGTATCGAGAAGGAACCGTTCCGCCTAGAGAGAAGACAGAACTTGAGGACAGAGCAATTCTCAGAGAGGCACTCAGAGCCCAAGATTCATCATTACCATCAACCCTACGTGCAATTGGTGCTTCAGTAACCGCAAGGACCCCTAATAGGCGGCTCAGAGAAGAGGGACTGAGCTCACGGCGCCGCTAGGGGCCGAGTGCCTGTGGTGTCACCGCCAGACACCACACTTGCTAGGTGGTAGCTTAAATCGGCCGCGGTCCATTTAGTACATGTCGGACCCGCGTGTCGCCACTGTCTGATCGCAGACCTAGCGCCACCACAAGGCAGGTCTCGAGATACGAACAAGCACTCGCCCCAGTTGTACGGACGACCTAGCTAGCGACTAGATGTACGAAGCCTTTCTCTCTCATTAGCCGAGAGACAGAATAGCCTTCAGCTAAGTTAATGGCTACGAACTAGCAAGGCGCCATTAGCCTTACAGTGATTGTAATTAAAGTCTCCTGTGTATCGTCAAGAGCGATGTACCACAATGATTGATTAAAGATAAGTATTAATCCAGCTACGTACTTTTCTTCATAGCGTTAATTACGTAGCCTGTTCCAGTACTTCACGCCCGTCTGCGTTAGTCTAGCGTGCATTTTCAGCCATCTCGAACTACAAGGTGTTGGCCAAGCTGCCGACACATCAGTGCCATTGACCTCTGTGTACCAACAAGTCTGTTTGCGGTAATACCGAGCACATTCAGCCTGGAATCTCAATTGACTGGTGTAGAATTGTCTTCATTGATGAGTTCTGCTTCGAATTGAGTCCCGATGATCAGCGAAGACGTGTCTGGAAACGCCGCGGACGGCGGAGTGATACCAACCTGACTGTTACCCGCCATATGGCCCGACAACCCGATTTGATGGTCTGGAGTTCCGTTTCATTTCACAGCGGAACTTCTTTGGTTATTATCCGCGGCACCCTTACACCACAGCGATACATCGACGATATTCTACGCCCCGTTTTGTTGCCCTTCATGACAAGCCTTCCTGGGTTTACATTTCAACAAGATAATGTCCGACCGCACACGGCGATGGTTTCTACTGTTCGTGCTTGCCAGACCCTACCTTGGCAAGCAATTGAGAACGTTTGTAACATTATGGGCAGGACCGTCCTACGAGCTCAGGATTTTGACCATCTAACGCACCAGTTGGACACTTGTTTGCACAACGGCGCTGAGGAGAACATCCAACAACTCTACTAATCAATGTCAAGCCAATTAACTGCATGCTTAAGGGTCAAAGGTGGACAGAAGTATTACTGACTTGCTCAGCCTGTGAAGCTCTTTCTCTTGGAAAAATCATTCAACTTTACTGAAATTGTGATCATTTGTTTGTCTGTACATGTATATCACATCTATCCATTTCCGTCCCATTCGTATAATTCCTTCGTGGTGCATCGTTTTTTGTTTTTTTTTTTTTTTGTCTCAGATTATACGTTGCCTCAAGATATGAACACAGTTTTAACATTAAAATTTGTTTTATTGCGTTACACTTTTAAAGCTATACTTCTTAATGGGTAAATTTTGACGGCAAATTTTTAAATTCGGCCAATAACTACATGAAAAACTGAAAAACGATTTGTGCTGCCCCTCAAAGTCAGGAGTTAGGCAAGCTGCAACAGCCATCAGGTGTTTGGGTGAACACTCTTTCATCATTCTGTCAGTTGGTAATTTAAGAAAAAAATTACCTTTTCTTAAAAAAAAAAACATCGTAATAAAATGTAATGGCGCACTCTAGCTTAAAACTGCTCCTCCCCCCCCCCCCCCCCCCCTCAGAGACGTGTTGCGGGGAGTGGGCGAGTGAATATTGCAACTCTGCTGCTGGTTGCGGAGTTCGGGTTCTAATGGTACTGAGCAGATAAGGATTATTGAGTTAATATGAGGCGAACTAACACACACAAACTGGACGGAAATGAAAATGATACGACAGTGCACAAAGGTTCCTATCGTTTGTTCGTTTCTCGAGGCATCCACCACACCATCTTTCAGCTTTTGTTCCTATCCTCAGCTTTATGTTTCAGGAACGCTCTGCAATAGGCCTACGCATTTCGGCACATTTTTGAAACGTCTTCTACTGCTGTATCAAATGCCAGAAAGAAGCAGTAATGATCATTGTCATAATGCGAGGAACATGTTTCTAGCAACTTTTACGTGTATTCAAACCTCATTTTACGTTCTTGGATACTATTGTAGAGTAAATATACCCCATTAAAATTAAACAAAGCAAGTGCCTGTCAAAATGAAACTGCTGAATGGATGAAGAATATATTCATAATTTTTTTATCATCTTTCCACTCTAGCTGAACTTTATTCTAATAATATTAGCCCTTTCTGCACGTTAGCATGAAATCAAGAAATATTCTCGCTTTTTTTATCATCTTTCCACTCTAGCTGAACTTTATTCTAATAATATTAGCCCTTTCTGCACGTTAGCATGAAATCAAGAAATATTCTCGCTTGTAATGGCGCTCAAAATTATATCGTCTCTGGCTCCTGCTGGCCAAACACGATCCTGTCTGGCCGCGTTACTGAGAACAAAGCCCAGGTCATCAGGCCGTAATACGCGTCTTGGAGAAATGCACGTCGCATGGTAATTACGCCGTACGCACCTACTTAATTCAGCGAAGTTAATGTGCAATTAAGGGTGAAACAGACGTTGTAATGGAACGTTGCCGGCGAGATCATAAACGACCGCGGGGGCCTGCCTTCTGTATTGAAGTTATTAATTATTTTTCCAGCCGTTTCCTGCTCGTTACGGCAGCGACCAAGTCTGGGGCTGACGTTTCAGTAAAACCAGAGGCGTGCTGAATATTTCTCGCTCCGCTCCAAGCCTTTAATTAAAAGCCTGTGAGATAACAAGTCACACGAAAATTACAGTTTCCAATATTTATATATATGTGCGAGTATTTATTGTTCAAAGGGCCACGCTTGTGTTCCTTTTTCCAGAAGATTAAAAAGAGCGTCTATGTCCAGGTATACGCTAGATGAAAGTTTTTTTTTTTCAATTTCATGAAAACTTTAAACTCATTTACGCTGAATTTTTATTTGCGTAGGTAGCTCGTGGAAGGAAAGGAGAGATTGTAAGTTAAATTTATTTTCTTAATTTAGCACATCGTTAACACTGCTATCTGTATAATGTGTTTTCCACGAAAACAAGATAACTTCAAATAAAAATTGCATATGTAATAAAGAAAAGCATATTTGTTTACGATAACTGTAAGTAATTCGGGAATGAAAACAATGCCCCATCACGGCAAACTCTTTGATACAGTCGCTTCTCCGAAGTGGAGTGACAGCTTTTCCATTAACCGCTTGTTCCTGTCCACTTCAGACAGAACGGATTAAAAGTTTAATTTTCTTAAAAGACATGATAGAAGAAATGACAGACTGCCAACAATCTTAATTTAATAGTGTGGCGAATACACAATAAAGAGGGTGAGAACTAAGAAAGAAATTAATTTCTGCCCTTTCTGTTGATGAGGAGCTGACATTTCATACACCCTGGTCTTGTGACTTAGTTGTTGTTTTCTATGAACGTATACGAAGTCAAAGTTTCAGCATTCCCGCGTCTCGCTGAGAAGCGCTTTAGTTGCTATATGTGGCGGAAAAATGCATGAATACGCTTGTCTTCGTTGGTAAAATTAAAGTAACGTGGTAGCCCGAAACTTATTTCCGAGTCATTTCCACTCTGGGATGGTCTGAAGCCTTCCTGGTTGTCGGTGATCAGAGTACTTTGGATTTTCGTTTAGGGTAGCTAGTATCAGGTATTTGTTAAGTAATCAGAAACGATAGGTTTGTTAGGACCAAATTACCGGTTATTTTATATTTATAAGTCGTACTGCTTGAAACTCTGGTGGAACAGAGAAACTTATGAAATCTTCCTGCGTTATCAATGGAGCAGCAGCATCGTCTCGATACAATATTGCAACGTGGTCGTCACCTTCCGGTGCATTGTTGAAACAGTGATGTTCTCAAGCAGACTTTGTCTTTCATAATTTCTCTGGCGGTGGCGTGGGGAGGGGGAAGACGCTAGAAAAGGTTTGAATTATGTGTAAAGTTTGTTCGAAGTCACTGAGAGTTCTCATTCTGAAATACTGACTGAATATAGTCTGGGTAATTTGCATGCCGTGACTTACACTCCCAAGAAACACACACACACACACACACACACACACACACACACACACATACTGTGGTGTCACCGCCAGACACCACACTTGCTAGGTGGTAGTCTTTAAATCAGTCGCGGTCCGTTAGTATACGTCGGACCCGCGTGTCGCCACTGTCAGTGATTGCAGACCGAGCGCCACCACACGACAGGTGTAGTCTAGAGAGACTCCCTAGCACTCGCCCCAGTTGTACAGCCGACTTTGCTAGCGATGGTTCACTGAATACAGACGCTCTCATTTGCAGAGACGACAGTGTTGCATAGCCTTCAGCTACGTCATTTGCTACGACCTAGCAAGGCGCCATATTCAGCTACTATTGATATTGATATTGTGAATCATGTACCGTCAAGAGCGACGTTCATCATTAATGGATTAAAGTTAAGTATCAAACTACTAACGTCCGCTTTCTGAATTATAATTCCTTGTCATGTTCCAGACCTCACGTCAGTATAGTTCTTCCCTCCTCACGCCAGCCTGCGTGAGGCAAAACGCGTGCATTTCGGCCTCCTCTAGTAACGCGGTGTTGGCTCTTCAGCCAACACAACACATACATACATGAAAACCGACGCGCCACGAAGGAGTTATGAAAACTGGTCAAATGTTGATATTCATACAAGTTCAAATGGTTCAAATGGCTCTGAGCACTATGGGACTTAACATCTGTGGTCATCAGTCCCCTAGAACTTAGAACTACTTAAACCTAACTAACCTAAGGACATCACACACATCCATGCCCGTGGCAGGATTCGAACCTGCGACCATAGTTCATACAAGTGTCGACAGAAAATACAATACCATAAACTCTGGTAGCCGATACCTGCCAGGATAACCGAGAGCGCTAACGCGCTGCTTTCTGGACTCGGGTAGGCGCGCCGGCCCCGGATCGATTCCGCCCGGCGGATTAACGACGAGGGCCTGTGTGCTGGCCAGCCTGGATATGGTTTTTAGGCGGTTTTCCACATCCTGCTAGGTGAATACTGGACTGGTCCCCACGTTCCGCCTCAGTTACACGCGTCGCTGACATTTGAAACACGTCCGCACTATTTCACGCTTTACACTAGACGCAGACAGTTGGGGTACACTGATTCCATCCTGGGGGGTACGGGGTGGCGGCAGGAAGGGCATCCGGCCATCCCGAAATCTAACATTCCCAAATCCGTTGTAACCACGCCGACCCTGCGATCGCTGCGGGACTATGGCGTAAGCGAAAGAAAGAAGAAAGAAACTCTGGCAGCCGATGGAAGATTGTGTGACGCTGCAATCCAGTTTCACTGCACAGCTGGCAAGGATAGTAAACAGCGAACATGTCGCTAACAGGACATAAAGTCTTTGTGAATTTCACTCTGTGCACGCAGCTGGAAACCAAGTACGCCTCGGAGACACGAGGGTGGACAATATACGTAGATGTCAGCCTCTGAGAGACGTTTGACTCAAAGGAGTCAGTTGAAGTAATCGGGGAAACCCCGCATTTGAATAGAAGCAGTACCACTATTCGATGATGTTGGCAGGAATGGGTGAATCACAGCCGAAAGCAGCGTCGAGAAGGGAGCAGTCGACCTAGAGAGAAGACAGAACGTGAGGACAGAGCAATAGTCAGAGAGGCAATCAGAGCCCCAGATTCATCATAACCATCAATCCGATGTGCAACTGGTGCCGAGTACCAAACAGTTAGTTTACAGTGATGACCGGCACATTCAGCATGGAATCTCTTTGACTGGAGTAGAATTGTCTTCAGTCATGAGTTCTACTTCGAAGTGGTTCCCGATGCCCATCGAAGACGTGTGTGGAAACGCCACGGACGGCGGTGTGATACCAACCTGACTATTGCCCGCTATATGGCCCGGCAAGCTGGAGTGATGGTCTGGAGTGGCGCTTCATTTCATAGCGGAACTGCTTTGGTTGTTAACCGCGGTATACTTACAGCCGCCGGGCGAAGTGGCCGAGCGGTTCTAGGCAGAAACCGCGCGACCGCTGCGGTCGCAGGTTCGAATCCTGCATCGGGCATGGATGTGTGTGATGTCCTTAGGTTAGTTAGGTTTAAGTGGTTCAAAGTTCTAGGGGACTGATGACCTCCGATGTTAAGTCCCATGGCGCTCAGAGCCATTTGAACACTTACAACCCAGCACCAGCGCTAAGAACATTGCCGTTTCCAGAATGAGATTTTCACTCTGCAGCGGAGTGTGCGCTGATATGAAACTTCCTGGCAGATGAAAACTGTGTGCCGGACCGAGACTCTAACTCGGAACCTTTGCCTTGCGCGGGCAACACCCGTTTTTTTCTGTTTACCTCCAGTTTTATTTCCAAAATTTGATGCAGTGGAAAATATTGCTTGCATCGTTCCTTTCCATCATCTGAAGCAAAATTGGTCATTGTATAGGTTCGAATCTAATTGTTTTTTAATTCTTTACCACTGACAATAAATTTTTGATGTATGTGACAGAAAGGTTAATGTGTTATAAATTGTGCCGTCCTTTACATTTGGCCTCTTGGATCACGCAGTATGTCTACTTTTTGTAGATTCAGGTGGTGTGATACCTTTTTCATAACATTTAGATATCACAATACGATATTGTCACCATTATTTTCTAGGAACTCTGCGGAGATGTCATCAATGACCGTTGCTTTGTCTGATTTTAACCTGTTTTTTCCGAGGAACAACAACCTTTTGCTATCGGTGCTGCTCTATTGTTTTCATCAATTAGTTTTTCATTTCTAATCTTCTCTTCTATCCCTCCAGTTTCAGCAGCACTGTACAGGACTTCAGTATACCCTTTACATATGTCATTTACATCTTCTATATCAAACAGCAGCTTCGCATTTTAATCTCTCGGTGTCTTACTCGTCGTTCTCTGCCTGTGCTGCAACAGCTTATTCTTGAAGTAATCTTCATCCTGATTCCCAGATTGGAAATAATCTTGAAATGCTTTGCTGATTTTTGCCCGTCAATTTTTTTCGCTAAGCGGCACATTGTTGTCAGATGGTTGTTGATTGCTTTATATTGATCAGTGCTCTTTTCTTTTAGTTTGTTCCTGTTGCCGATAAGATCAAATACTGCTGGTGTCATCTAAGTTTTCGTAGGTTCTATCTTTCTTATTCCTAATGCGTCTGCGGATACACTAGTAGCACCGGAAATTTCACAGAAGAATGCAGTTGAGCAAAGTCCAGCCTGTATGTAAACTGCCGGGAAGAAAAGTACACGTGGAAAGACGTCGGTTTCATTATGATGACAGCCTGTGCCACCTGGGAGGGAGCAGATGTAGTGATAATGGTTTCAATCTCGTTCGCCAAAAGGTAGCGCAGTGGCATAGCTAACAGAGGACCGTCTACGTGTATCCTTTAATAGGGAATGCTCACAGCCAGAAGGCACAGTGTGCTGCATACGTGTGAAGCAGCCAACTATGCCGGGGAGAGGCACTCGTGCTCCCTACAGCCAACTGAGCGAGTTTGGAAGGGGTAAAATTGTGGCCTTTTGAGTGGCGCGATGGTCCTTTCGGAGAACTGCCACAGGAGTTGGACGCGGTGCGTCAGTTTTATTACGATGCTGGTTTCAGTGGTCACGTGAACATTCTCACACCCGTAGAGGAGACTCTGGACGCCCATGCAGCACAGACGCCAGCCAGGATCGTCGGCTTGTAAGGGCAGCAGTGCTAGATAGTACGGCTACGACAGCACAGATAATAATGAAACGATAATTAAATCAAGACCCCAACCTGTCGACAGGTGCTGATGTACATCAACGGGGACAGCTGGAAATGTGTGCATCGACCGGGACTCGAACCCGGGATCTTCTGCTTACATGGCAGACGCTCTATCCATCTGAGCCACCGAGGGCACAGATAGTAGTGCGACTGCAGGGATTTATCCTTCGCACGCTCCCTGTGAGACCCACATTCCCAACTTAATGTCCACACACTACATTCGTGCCCCTCCCCATTACACTCATTACTCGCGGCAGACAATCTTACCGAGTCCCGTAAGAGTTCGGGCAATGCGTGTGCAACCAGCACAGAAGAAGAAGTTCAATGGCCGGTTAGCCTTAACTATATTAAGATGTTATCTGTTCTTTCGGGCATGACTGAAAGAACAGATACCATCTTCATATACGCATAGGTAAGTGGTCTTGCGCGGCCAGACGTGTCAACGCGAATTATTGCGAACCGGTTATTAGTTGTGGGACTGTGGGCACGCACATCTCTATCCCGTCTTCCACTGCAGTCTGGAACCGCAAGACCGCTACGGTCGCAGGTTCGAATCCTGCCTCGGGCATGGATGTTTGTGATGTCCTTAGGTTAGTTAGGTTTAACTAGTTCTAAGTTATAGGGGACTAATGACCTCAGCAGTTGAGTCCCATAGTGCTCAAAGCCATTTGAACCATTTGAACCCGTCTTCCACTCACGTCATAGCATCGACGTGCGCAGCTCGACTTGTGCCGTCAGAGGATCGCCTGGAAGGTGGAATGGCGCTCCGTGGTCTTCAGCGATGAAAGCAAATTCCACCTGACGCAAGTGACAGTCGTTTCCTCGTACGGCACAGACTAGGTGAGCTCTGTCTCGTAGGGTGCATTCGTCCAAGGTAAGCTGGCCCCACCTCAGGCCTTATGGACTGGGATGCGATATGCAACAACTGTTGTTCACCTTTGGTGTTTCTGAAGGGTAGGCTAACCAGCTCTCGGAACGTGTACAATGTCGTTGGACTCGTTCTTTTGACTTTCTTGCAGCAGGAAGGCGATGTATCGTTCCAATAGGAAAATACCCGCCCACACACTGCGCGTGAAACTCAACGTGCTCTGCAAGACATGCGGCAACTTCCCTGGCCAGCACGATGACCAGACGTGTTTCCAGTCGGGCGCGAGTGGGATATGATGGGACGAGAAGTGACTTGTGCGAGTCGTCGGCGAACAGTTCTTACAGAACTACGTGAACAACTCGAGTGGGCGTGGCATAGCTTATACCAGAACAGTATTCGCCATCTGTACTATCGACTGGATGGAGTTAGCTCCTACATTACCATCTGTGGAGGCTCCACCACATAGTAATATAGATGTTTCAGCATGGGTCGATACCTGATACCTCAGAACCGCTTGTACTATTGATCTGTAAATGTAATCATTTCATGTACTCTATATGCATTGTTGAAACAATAAACCGTTTGTGAACTGGAAATCTCTCAAAGAGTGTACTAATTTTTTTCCGGCGGTGTGTACATAGCCTCATAGAAAAATGAAGCAGCCATAAAGGGAGCGGTATGAAATGAAACTTTACTGGGTGCGCCGGTATATGATGTTATTTCTGTGATTAAAAATTCTACCCGTATTTACAAAGAACTTGTCAATATGAGCCCACTTATCGATATGAGGTTGCACTCTCTCAGGTCTGGATGCGTGCATTTATTGGGTTGGAAGGCTTCTCAAAGAGCCATTATATCCTCTCCTGGGACAATCAGGCCTACAGGTGTTGTAACTGATGCTTGATATCCTCGGTGCTGGCACTCGGACGGACTTGACGTCCAAGCTGTTTCAACACATGTCCTTTCTGGGACAGATTTGGGATCAACATCACGCAGACATTTCGTAGAGACAAGTGCCATGTGGGGGCGACCACAGTCCTGTTGAAACAGGGACTACGATAGTGTTGCATATGAGGTAACACGTGAGGACGCATGATGACTGTGACGTACCATTCTACATCTACATCTACATTTAGACTCCGCAAGCCACCGAACGGTGTGTGGCGGAGGGCACTTTACGTGCCACTGTCATTACCTCCCTTTCCTGTTCCAGTCGCGTTTGGTTCGGTTCGCCGGAAGAACGACTGTCTGAAAGTCTCCGTGCGCGCTCTAATCTCTCTAATTTTACATTCGTGATCTCCTCGGGAGGTATAAGTAGGGGGAAGCAATATATTCGATACCTCATCCAGAAACGCACCCTCTCGAAACCTGGCGAGCAAGCTACACCGCGATGCAGAGCGCCTCTCTTGCAGAGTCTGCCACTTGAGTTTATTAAACATCTCCGTAACGCTATCACGGTTACCAAATAACCCTGTGACGAAACGCGCCGCTCTTCTTTGGATCTTCTCTATCTCCTCCGTCAAACCGATCTCGTACGGATCCCACACTGATGTGCCGTCAGGCATCTCGTAGTCACCACCAACAGGGACCCGGAGTCATACTGGACGCCTCCCCACACCGTGCCGCCAGGAGAACACCGCTGTGCCTCTCCAAAACGTAGGAAGAATGAGATCTCTCTCCAGGTCGCCGCCATACTCGCCGATGATGGTCATCTGGGGTCGAGCAGAACCGCGATTCCTCGTTGAACACAATGCGACGCCATTCCTCAGCAGTCCTTGCTTCCGAACACAGCCGTTTGTGTTGTCGAGTTAAGAACGGCCTGCACATGGAACGGCAATTCTCTAGTCCAGTTGCTTCTAGTTTTCGTCCCATGATGCGGGATGTCATACAATGTTGCAGGTTGGCCATTACTTGTTCTCGAATGACAGTCGTAGATGTGAAGTGGTTACGATGTATTTGGTGCCCAGTATGGCGACCCTCCTTTGTAGTGCTCAAACACGGTGGACCGATACCTGTGCACTCACGTTTCCATAAAATCCAACAGTGGGCCCAGTGGGCCACTGTCACATCCAAGTTCCCCTTACCTCTGGATGTTACACGAGTTGACCAGCCGACCAAATGTAGATCCAAGTTGAGGCCCTTTTCTAAATCTGTCAGGTGCTGATAACAATGTCTCAAACGAGTACGCGGCATCTCCGTGTGCTTCACAGTCCTCACACAGCATCCGATTTAATCACAATGCTATGACAGTGCCGGAGGTACCCTCATATGGCGAGAGGTGGGAACACGCAACGCAGCCAGAAACACCGTCGAACATGATCGATTTGTAGGTTCATGTGTTATGGTGTGGAGAGGCACAGTGATGTATGGGTGTACTGACATCCAGACTTTTGAAATTATTAGTTAATTTGTTATTATTGTGACACTGCTTTACTTTCCCAGGTGCTTGTATTCGTGAGTTAATTCAGTCCTGACTTCTTTTTTATGGATACCAGAGCGCGTCCTCATTGAACAGCGCAGGCGGAGGAGTATCATTCTGTTCGTCTCAGTGTGTATTTCTTTCACTTAATGTACTAAACATCATCAGTTCTTTTATGTATGGTCCAAGAATGGCTCTGAGCACTATGGGACTTAACATCTATGGTCATCAGTCCCCTAGAACTTAGAACTACTTGAACCTAACTAACCTAAGGACATCACACAACACCCAGTCATCACGAGGCAGAGAAAATCCCTGAACCGCCGGGAATCGAACCCGGGAACCCGGGCGCGGTGTATGGTCCAAGAATCATAGAGCTATGATAAATGGCATTGACACGTCATGCGACAGTTACTTTCAGCCTTACTTTTCGCAGATCCGGTACGTGGAAGGAATAATTATTAGACCGCGTGATAGCTACGGTCGCAGGTTCGAATCCTGCCTCCGGCATGGATGTGTGTGATGTCCTTAGGTTAGTTAAAGTAGTTCTAAGTTCTATGGGACTGATGACCTCAGATGTTAAGTCTTATTGTGCTCAGAGCAATTTGAACCATTTTGAATAACTATTAGATAGGTAAACGTATGAAACTTTACTCCTCCCATAGTTGACGTATTTGAATTAACTGTGTACAAACCAATTTGAATCAAACTTCTATATATTTTAACTGAGCAGCGAGAAACATTCAGATCTTTAGGGGTGGAACACAACTTGCTGTACATAACTGGTTGTGTTCAGGTGGGTGTTCTGCTGGCGGAATATTCAAGCTTCATGAAGTGTTCAAACGAGTGCACACTTTCCTGAATGTACAAATTAAATCACCCGTGGACTAGGTATAATTCTACTGGTGTCTCAGAATGACAATCTTCCTAGATGTGCCGTTTGAAGACAAGTTGGGTTAGATATCATAATGCGTCCTCTACTGCCATATGAGAGGCAAATCGGAAACTCATAAACGAAGTTCGGTCTGCTACTGTTATTCACGTGGGATAAAGTAGCATACACATCCATTCAGTGCGGTGAAGTGTTGCTGATGCTCGCCGAATGCCGATGCGAAGCCAATGAAGCAACCAGCCTTTTCCCAAGAGGCACACAAAAAAAAGAGGGACAGAGAGAGAGAGAGAGAGAGAGAGAGAAAAACGATGCCCCGCGAAAGTGTTACCACATTGATATTCGCCGGCCGGGATGGCGGAGCGGTTCTAGGCGCTACAGTCTGGAACCGCGCGACCGCTACGGTCGCAGGTTCGTCTCCTGCCTCGGGCATGAATGTGTGTGGTGTCCTTAGGTTGGTTAGGTTTAAGTAGTTCTAAGTTCTAGGGGACTGATGACCTCAGAAGTTAACTCCCATAGTGCTCAGAGCCATTTGAACCACATTGATATTCATACAGATCGACGAAAAAGAAAATTTTAAACATTTACCGCGGATGGATGAATGTGTGATGCAGCAGCACAACTTTAACGCGCAGCTGGTAAGGGTCGTAAACAGCAGACATGTCGATACCAGAGCATAAAGTCTTCACAAATTTTATTCCGTGTACTCAGCTGGACAGTAACTATGCCTCTCAGACGCGTGAACAGTATGCACAGAAGTCAGCATTTGAGAGAGGTTGTAGTAACCGGCGAATCGCTCGACATCTGAATAGGAGCGATGCCACTATTCAGCCATGTTGACAGGAAAGGATGAACCATGACCGAACCGAACGCAGCGTCAAGATGGAAACAGTCGACTTAGAGGGAAGACAGAACGTGACGACCCATCTATCGTCACTGAGACACTCATAGCCCCAGGTCCATTTTTATTATCGATCCAACGTGCAACTGGTGCTTCACTGACCATAAGGGCCATTAATAGATGTCTCACACAATGGGGACTGAGCTAACGGTGCTTCTTGGGCCGAGTACCATTGACCTCTGTGCACCACCAAGTCCGTTGGCGGTGATGCCGGCCACATTCATCTTGGAATCTCATTGATTGGAGTTGAACTGTCTTCGATAACTACTCACACTTTAAACTAAACGTCATGACCAGCGAAGACATGTTTGGAGACGTCCCAGAGAGCGGCGGGATACCAACTTGATAGTCGCTCCCATACAGCTCGATAACCACGATTGATGGCCTGGGATGCCATTTTATTTCATAGCAGGACTCCTTACAACACAGGTCGACTTTATTCTATGCACCGTTTCGTTGCCCTTCATGGCATGGGCGTCCATTTCAGCAAGATAAAGCCTGCCCGCGCACAGCGGCAGATTTTACTGCTTGTTTTCGTGCTTGCCTCGGCCGGTAAGGTCTTCGGACCTCCCCCCAATTGTGAACGTTTAGAGTACTATGGGAAGGGCCCTTCAACCAGCTCGGGATTTTGACGATGTAATATGACAACTGGACAGAATTTGGCACGCCATCCCTCAGGATGACATTCAACAATCTATCAAACAATGTCAAGCTTAATAACTGCTTGCATGAGGGTCAGAAGTCGACCATTCGCTCAATTTGTGAAGCTCTTTCTTTGGAATAAATCTTCCAATTTTTCTGAAATTCGAATCATTGGTTTGCCTACACACGTACATCACCTGTACCGATTTCCGTCCCATTCGGATAACTCCTTCATGGTGAGTCTTTTTTTTCCAGAATATACTGTAGACCAAGAACTCCATTACTCAATACGTTCTTTCGAGTTGAGCAACGCCTTCTAGGAACAAGTAATTATAAAATGATGCTTCAGTAATAGATGAAGACCATCAAAAAGTGGGGATACTGGAGTGTTTGTTTTAGCTTCAGTGCGTCACGATTTTCATGTCAGCTTCGGCGAAGTTCCTGCAGTCACTGGTATAGCGTTACGTCTGTATGGTGAACAGTACATGGTCACAAGTTTCAATCACTTGTCAATGTGGACGGCACTCTTGGTGCTTCGACATCTTCTGGTAAGGGTAAAAAGAACGAAGTAAGGGGAGTAGGTAAAACTACTCAATTTGTTCTTATTCATGGACCTACTTTATTTTGTGGTGCCAAGTTAAATTTTTCTTTAATGAAAGTTTCTTCTTCTTCCAGTTTGGGTAACGGATGGATAACAGTTGCTTTCGTTGCTTGTAACAATGCAGGGAGAGCCGGTTTGGAATCCTTTGAAACTCGTGAAATCTTGGCTTACCGTACTATACCTGTTTCTGAGATTATTGTTAGTGAGGGTTCCTACCTTTTTCCTCACGGGAGTTTGTCTTTGTCTTGTCGTAGACGTTGTAAGATAAATTCCGATTCTAGTATTCACTTATGGGTGAAGGCTAGTTGTCCTTCTTCTTTGGAAGATTGTCGCATTGTGGGTGATTGTACTTTATATAATCATTGAAAGCAGTTCTCAACAAACGGCCCTTTTAAGGGCCACAAATACTACACCTGTCTCTGCCACAAAGACTGCATGCCATGAATTCAATAGGAGAGTGACTTTCTATGGACGACTCCTGAATAATTTCGCTCTGGGCGCCTTCTTTCCCAAGTTAAGGTGCAATGAACCGTATTAAAATGCCTTACCAGGACTCAAAAAATCCTTGTGGTTATGTTGATCGTCAAAGGAGATAGTCCATTAATGTCTGACGTGAAATCGTCGGAGATGAAATAATCGGTCCACACTACATGGCAGCTACTCTGACATGTGAGCGGTGTCAAGCTTTGTCGTCAATAGTCTTGGTGTTCTCCTTGAAAATGTCGATTTAGGTATTACAGGCCGTATGAAGATTCACGTCCTTTTTTCAGGTGATGTTATGGAAAAACAGAACAATGGATTTCCTGGACGATAGTTAGGTCGCATTTGTCCTCAAGAATGACACCCACGGTCACCCCATGTAACACCCGTAGATTTCTTTTTGTAGTGATATCTAAAGTGTTTTGTTTGTGTCTGCGAACCCACAACCCCAGATAACTTCAAACAGCGCATCGAGGAAGCATGTACCTCGTGACATCAGCGATTTTACGGGCTGTTTGCAGGTCGTTTAGAAGGCGCATTGAGCTACACATCAGAAAATGGACACTTGCTTAAATACCTCACTTCAATGAACATTCCCCCGCCAGGACACAGACAATTACATAGAGCATGTAGCATCAGCTCCTAAAACTTTGAACGCTTTTAGCTCCGTAATAAAATCTGATCTTTTTCTTATAATATAAAAAGTGTACTCATATTGAGCTCGAAAGGACGATTTTTAGTGATTACTTAGAAGAAGAACTGCCAGCTACACACAAAATCTTTCATTGAATTTCCAGGCACATAAAACATGAAATGAATGATGCGATGGCACGTCAAAATTAAAATTACTATGTACATCACAATTCGTCAAAACATCGTTCCCACACCATAACATGTTATACCTACCAGCATGCCACAAGACTTCTGCATCTCAGCGTATCCATCTGTGTAAGAAATTTGTTGTACAGAAAATTATGTATGTCTTCTTCAAACCAACAGTTCAGTTCATGGAATCAATGAGAATAGTGTGCATCAATAAGACTAACGTCCACAAAGTTTTAAAGTCACTTGCTTTGATGCAGAAAGGTGTCCATTGTTCAAGAACACAGATTTTCAATAACTTTTTACCAGCTGTAAAAGGTTTAACTACTAATAAAGGACAATTCAAGGAAACCTAAGGGATTTATTGGTGATCAGCTCCTTGTGCTCCGTTGCGGAATTCCTTATATTAATTAATATCAAATAACGTTAGTGTTAGATAAAATAGGACGTTACATTCTCACTACAGAAATACGGCCTATGTAAGTTAATAAAATTATCCCAAACATTTTAGTGTAAATATGTTTACAAATTTGTGTCAAGTTTGGCTTTAACTTACAACTGAAAATTATTTCAAATTTTCACTTTTTCTGAACACCATTTCACTTAGACTCCGTCAAGAAAACTTACGCACATCTCTTCTTTGTAAATATCTATTATGTATTTTTGTTTTATGACACGTACTATATCCTTGAGTAAATCCTCACTGTGGAACGAATGAAATATGTATGTATTTGTCTATGTAATCGTATTTTATGTATGAAATCCAGAAGGATGCAGGCTGCAATTGTTACTTGGAGATGTAGAGGCTTGCACAGGGTATAGCAGCATGGAGAGCTGCATCAAAGCAGTCTTTGGACTGAAGACTACAATAAATAACAATATATTGTTTTTTGAAATTACTGCAATCAGTCGTCTTTTGTTTTGTTCTTCAGTTTTTTTTTTTTTTTTTAATTCCGTTGCTGGTTTCGAATCGCCTAGCGATTAATCATCAAATGGTACATATTTATTAATTGTCTGCAGCAGTGTGGGAGTCGTGTAGCTGTGGTGAGATGTATAAATGAAACATGTGAGCACTGAATGTGGCGAGAATTAATCGCATTATGAGATAGCTTTTGTTGCTTTACTTACAATGATTAGTATACGTTGATTGTTGTGGAAAAGATAATGAATTTTTCGATGTTAATAGTACTACACTTTACACACTTAGCCACAGGTAACACATCCCACATACTTTACAAGACGTAAATGAACCAAAGAGTATGGCTAAAGTTATGTCAAAGAGTTTGTGTTATGGCAGAGAGTCTGTTTCTTCAGCTCTTGCAATACACACTGGCATCAGTAAGTATGTATCTATTTCTCTATTGTAAAATAACATGTAGTAATGTGGCAAAATTGACATGTGCTGTTTATTAAATCTATTAAACAATGAGTTTGGAAGATAATACAACCACAATTTTAGCACTGCGGCAGACTTCTGCAATGTTCGCGGGAGAGCTTCTGTGAAGTTTGGAAGGTAGGAGACGAGGTACTGGCGGAATTAAAGCTGTGAGGACGGGGCGTGAGTCGTGCTTGGGTAGCTCAGTTGGTAGAGCACTTGCCCGCGAAAGGCAAAGGTCCCGAATTCGAGTCTCGGTCCGGCACTCAGTTTTAATCTGCCAGGAAGTTTCATATGAGCGCACACTCCGCTGTAGAGTGAAAATTTCATTATAGGCTTCTTACAGGTGGACAGAAGATTTATTGTTCGATTACAAAGCGACGAACTATGGGCATGTTGGTGGATGACATTACAAAAGTGACGCAGCAACGTGGAGACGTGTTTTCTGAAGACAACAATGCAGAGAAATGCAAGCCAGTGTTGATGTTAAATGACTGGTGATGAAATAAGCAGGAACACAACGTGCTGCGTACAATGCTCAGACTTGTTTGTCTCACACAAATGCATAGCTTTGAACTGTTGTAGACATAAGACGATTTATTCCTCAGTAAGAACAGAAGTTTTAGATTGTTTTAGAAATGTCTGTTAGCGCGAACACATATGGAGCGTTAGCGGGTGAGACTAGTTGGGGCTCAGGACAGGCTGCAACGTTCTGCAGACGGGGCGCGGGGAAGCCGTCCTTTCCGACCCACCCCGCTCAGAGCGAGGTGTCAATACCACGTGGCGCCGCCTCCAACTCGCTCCCCCCCCCCCTCTCCCCCCCCCCCCCACAACACACACACACGTAGCTGGGTACCCAGCTACGTTTCCCCTGCCGTCTACGGTCTTCCTTTAGCCAAACCCTGACTACTTTCCCTTTTGTTGTGAGTCACAGCTACAAATTACCGCGTACGCCAGCGTATGCTGTTTGGCTGACGGCACTTTGGATAATACTATCCTCCCCCTCCCCCAGCTCCCTCTCCTGTTCCACTTGCGAATGGCGTGAAAACATCTGAACAGCTTCGAATCTCCTTGATATTTCCCAATTCTATCTACAGCACGTCATTTGCAGTACTGTCAAGAAAGCCATAATGGGGATTAGATCAGCATCTACTGGACATGATGGCATCACTATCCAGATGGTAAAACTTATTATTGACCAACTACTGCCCTCTATAACAGACATTTTCGACGATGCATTAATCACAAGTGTTTTCCCTGAGGCCTGGAAACTGGGACAAATTAAGCCACTGCCTAAAATGGACATCGCCACAGCACCCTCTGACTACCACCCCATCTGCCTTCTTCCTGCACTATCAAAGGCCTTGGAATATATAGTTCCTGACCAGGTCACCAGCTACCTAACTACTAACAACCTACTAGAAGAATACCAATCAGATTTCCGTAAACATCGAAGCACAACAACCGCACTGATAAAGGTGACAGATGACCTGAAACTTGCCATTAACAGACAAGAAGCGACTATCATTTGCTTTTTAGATTTCAGCAAAGCATTTGATACTGTCGACCTCGACATCTTACTAGCCAAACTCAGCGGCCAAAATTTCTCTCCAAGTGCAGTGCAATGGTTTCGCTCATACATGAAGTCTCGTCAGCAACGCGTCCTGTCTGGGAATATAAAATCACAATGGCGGCAGGTAGTGTCAGGCGTTCCCCAAGGCTCAGTATTAGGTCCTACAATCTTCTCTCTATATGTCAATGATGTGTCATCGGTTCTGACCTACTGCAAATATCATTTGCATGCTGATGACCTTCAGTTGTATCTAAGTGCGAAACCAAGCAATCTCAAGAAAGCTATTGAAAATTTCAGTCCGCAGCTCGTGGTCGTGCGGTAGCGTTCTCGCTTCCCGCGCACGGGTTCCCGGGTTCGATTCCCTGCGGGGTCAGGGATTTTCTCTGCCTCGTGATGACTGGGTGTTGTGTGATGTCCTTAGGTTAGTTAGGTTTAAGTAGTTCTAAGTTCTAGGGGTCTGATGACCATAGATGTTAAGTCCCATAGTGCTCAGAGCCATTTGAACCATTTTTCTGAAAATTTCAATACTGACCTCGGTGCACTGTCAAAATGGGCACAAGACATAGGACTAAAACTAAACCCATCTAAAACCCAAGCGGTACTTGTTGGTCACTCTAAGCTCATTAGCCCAAAACATCGGGAATCCGTACCATCTCTTATCCTAAATGGAACAAATATTAACTTCTCTCCCTCACCAAAGAGTTTGGGAGTAATAATAGACGAAAATCTAAATTGGACAGAGCACGTAACTGCAGTGTGCAAAAAAAGCATCAGCACCCCTTCATGTCCTACAAAAATATAAAAAACTATTCTCTTTCGATCTGAAAAAGAAATTAGTACAAACGCTTATACTCCCAATCATTGACTACAGCGCTATTATCCTACAAGGCCTCTCTCTGGAAAGTTCGCGACGTCTAGAACTGGTCATGAATGCCTGCCTCCGATATGCCTGTGATGTTCGACTTTTTGATCACATTTCACCAGCATATGCAAAATTGTCCTGGCTGCGTGCAGACAAGCGCTGAGATTTCCATACACTCTGTCTCATCTACTGCCTTGTAAATGTACACTGTCCCTCATATGTCTCCTCGTTCTTAACGCTTATGTCGGAACAACATGACAGAAACACACGTTCCCATCATAATAAAATCCTCTCTGTTCCACTGCATCGCTCAGTCACCTTTTCCAAGTCCTTTACAGCAGCGGGAACCTGACTCTGGAATAACCTCCCTCGTTATGTTAGAGAACTTAAAAACATGTCCGGCTTCAAAAAACAGTTAATGACGTATCTACCTAAGCAACAGTAATGCCTTCCTCTGTACATGAATGCACTTCACCTCATTACTGCCCTCTTCCCCCCTCCTTAAATCTCCCTTCCCCAAAACTCGGTATACTAGTAAACATCTACTTTACACAACAAGATATTAATGTACATCAGCAAAAATCTTCATTACTATTGCCAATTTTACTCATGGTTATCGTTATTATTTGATTTTTTTTACAGTTATTATTATTGCTTTTATCATAATCTGTATGTACAGCACCTGTTGTAAAAATACTGCCAGCATTTACTTTATTAGGTCTTCGTCACTGCTCTTTATTCATATTGTCACTAGAGTAATCTAATTTTCTTATTTAAACTATTGTCATAATGTAACTCTGATGTGTGAAATGCTGCATGTGTGGAACATTGGTCCTATGTAACAGAGGGCCTGATGGCCCTAATCTGATCAGGTTAAATAAACAAATAAATAAATAAATAAATTATGATAGTTTCACGAGGAAGTGATATGTTGCCTTATTTCTCTTGGAATTTACACTCTCCTAATTTTAACTTAAAAGCCCAAACGTAATGAAAAATTCTCTCTTCTAACTTTTGCCACTAGTGTTTGATGAGCATCGCCGTAGCACTCTCGCTCTTACTAAACGAACCCACGACGAGGTGTGTCGCTGTTCTTTGGATCTTTTGTATACCTTCTTTCAATCTTATGTGGTAACAGTACCAGACTTCAAGACATACAACGATTTTGTAAGGTACTAAATTCGGCGGTGAATAAAATATCTTTTGTACTCGTCCAACGAAAATCAGTCAACAATATTTTGTCGTCATCCCCTGTAGCTTACTCTGGGCGCATGCTGACAGATAATTTGCTGTAGTGACTCTTTCCGATTATTGATTGTCAATTGTGTGGTAAAGTAATAATAGATTCTTGCAGGTATTTATACACAGTTGTTATATGCTGACTGCCATCTCCCAGTCTCTCCCCTATCAATCCTCTGCCAATCTTTGTGCATTTAGCTACAGTTATCTGGATTAATGCGTGAATTAGTCTGTAAAACTCGTCTCAACACAATTGCCCTGCCCTCCCCCACCCTCTTCTCCCCTCCCCTCCCCCCTCAACACTCACTCCTCTTCTCTCCTCCCCGTCTCTCCTCTCCCCTCCTCTTCTCTCCACCTCACCTCTTATCTCCTTTCCACTCCTCCCCTTTCTCCTCATCTCTTCTCTCATCCTCTTCTCTCCTCTTCACCCTTCCTCTCCTCTCCTCCCTCCTCTCCTTGTCTCCTCTCTTCTCTTCTCCTCTTTTCTCCTCTTCCCTTTTCTCCTTTTTCCCCTCTCCCATCTCTCCTCTTCCCTCCTCATCTCCTCTCCTCTTTCTACTTTTCCTCCTCTCTTCTCCTATCTCCTAACCTCTTCTTTCCTCATGTTTTCTCCTCTTCTCTCCTCTCTCCTCTTCTCCTCAAACTTCCTCTCCTCTCTTCTTTCCTCCTGCCCTCTCTTCTCCTCTCGTCTCTCTGCTCCTTTTCTCCCATCATCCTCTCTCTTATTTTCTCCTCTCTTGTGCTATGTGTAGATGAATTGTTGACGAAGGGGAGCAACTGTCTAAGTTTATGTCTGTTAATTTAACCATAAAAACATGGTCGATTTTTTTAACTTTTATTGATTGTCGAATTTCTGCCACTTTGAAAGCCCTATACACAAGTTTATTGTTAAGATTATCTTTTTTTTTAGTTTATCATTCAGCTCTAGAAACAACAAAAACTTGCTATTTCAGTTCTATTTGTCGTTTTAATGGTCAGCTTTTTAAGCCCCACCCATTTTGGTTTCCAGATACAATCTTGAACTTTCCATCTCTGATCTAAATGGATCTTTCGCTGTTACACAACACTCCTCTCAGAAATACACAGATTTGTCAGGCGATGTTTAAGCAGTATGTAGTATTATGATACAGTTTGGTAAGGGATCATAATATCTATATTTATTATCAGCATTATTATTAACATATTTGCAAAACAGTCCATGTCTACGTAAAAGCAAATTAGCAAATAATGTAATAGTGAAATAAAACGGACTAACAAATACAACACAAAGACCTTAAAGTTAGCGACACTAAAATAGGCTCAGACTAGCACAAAAGATGAAATATTTCTGAAACACGTCTTTCAAGGCATATGACGTATTGCGAGAGTTGAAGAATGCACTGCTAGTTGGTCCATTTCCCATAGTCAGAGTTTCTAGAGGGCGGTGGGTGCTGGCATACGATCTGAAAGATGTAGTTTATAGCCATATGTGGAAATACACACATCAAAAAAAGCTTTGCATCACATCGGTTCTGAGAGTTCCGGAAGCTGTACAGAAAATTGGAACAGAGATCAACATAGACATCATTTCCGCCCTTTTTATTGCTCATGAAAACCACACATTGCATGTTGTACCACCATACAGTGAGACCTTCAGAAGTGGTGGTGCAGATTGATGTAGACCTACACACTGGTACCTCTAATACCCAGCAGCACGTCCTCTTGCATTGATGCATGCCTGTATCCGTCATGGCATACCATCCACAAATTCATCAATGCAAAGCTGGTCCAGATTGTCCCACTCCTCAAAAGTTGATTCCGCGTATAGCTCTCAGATTGGTTGGTGGGTCACATTGTCCATTAACAGCCCTTTTCAGTATATCCCAAGCATGTTCAATAGGGTTCACATCTGGAGAACATGCTGGCCACTCTAGTCGAGCGATGTCGCCATCCTGAAAGAATCATTTGCAATCTTCCAACTTTCAATTGTAATAAAGAGTTTAATAAAATGGCAAAGGTAATGTTATTCAGAACTCCGGCAGGAGTTGTAGTATAAATAACAATAGATTTATTCATTCTTAACATTACGAGTCAAAAACATGGCTAAAGAAAAGTCACACAAACATTGATAATTTTTACTTATGGACCGTCTGACAGCAACTGAATAAAACACAATTTTAGTGCCATAGCGTTTCGCCTTTATTTTCTGCAAGACATCATCAGTGGCCTGGAATATGCACATATGTTAGCTATTTTATTTACATTTTTGTCATTGTGCCTATAGGTTATAAACAGTTCTGGTGGTTGGTATTTCCTATTAAGTAGTAATGTTTTGAACTGTACTTACAGGTTGCTTGGACCATTTCTTATATATTACGCTTCTGTTGCATTTCATAAGAAGAACAACACCAAAAATGCAACAGAAGCGTAATATATAAGAAATTGTCCAAGCAACCTGTAAGTACAGTTCAAAACATTACTACTTAATACGAAATACCAACCACCAGAACTGTTTATAACCTATAAGCACAATGACAAAAATGTAAACAAAATAGCTAACATATGTGCATATTCCAGGCCACTGATGATGCCTTGCAGAAAACAAAGGCGAAACGCGTATGGCACTAAAATTGTGTTTTATTCAGTTGCTGTCAGACGGTCCATAAGTAAAAATTATCAGTATACCATAATATTACACGCAACTGAGGAAGACAGGACTATAAAAGTTGAAGATGTCACACAAACATTTTTATTTGACAAACGCTTTCACTAATATGCGGTCTATGGTGAACAAAGTAATCAGCTAGGGATCAACACACCACACTAACCAGAACTAATCGCTTTACCTGACTTCATACGAGTGAATCTGTGGTATCGCCCCAAAGACTACGCTAGTATCAAGCAGCTATACTATTCCATAAAGAAAAATATGGTTCCAAGGAATAGCGTGCTGAGAAGCATATATTGGAGCCCTACGCCGTAGCAGTGAATACTTTACCCTCCTACTGGTCAGGGTGGGACACCACGATGTGCTCGGCGACTGGAGTCATGGACGGCAGTAATCTGTTATTAATGGCGGACACCCGAAAAATGCAAGTACACAGTCTCGCGTTCGGCTAATTCGGAGCCACTGAAACCCTGGTGGATACCAGTGTGCAGGTGGAACCGTTTGCTGGTCTGCCAAACCAATTTGACTCCTTGCTACGACTATACGTGACGGAATATGACAAATGTTTAGACGGCCAGCTCAAAACAAAAAAGTACACACATGCATCACACATTGTGTGCGTGATGCCAGAAGCAGTACCTCTGACAGTTCATATGGTGACTGGCACAGGCTCTAAGTGGCACACAACAAAGGACACAAGTCTCACTGTGTAGGTAAAGACCTGCAGTTCTTTATTTGACAAGTGCCAGTACAAGAGTCACCACTTCTCTTTCTCTCAGCTTTCCGTGCCAGCTTGGTAGCATAGCACATTTACATCTTAGGCTACTCCCACTTATCACAAGCCAATTACGAGCTGGAGTGCAGCATTCGAAGCTGGGAGACCGCCCATTGCTCTGCGTACACAGATTTGACCAATCAGCGACTTTAAAAATTAATTGGGAGAAAATCAAAAAGATTCAACTTCGCGGCCTCTTTCCCACGTGTTTACACTTTGCCTTTGTTAAAAGTATGACGTGGATGGAGCCACAGCCCTCCATAGAACGATCGTTATCTTCCCTGTTGCGTCCATTTCGAACCTTCCAAAGAACGGCCATAAACTCGCTAAAAACTTCATGCCTTCACAAATATGTTTTGTATCAGAGTCAGGACGTCTGGGCGCCACTGACCTGTCCCGCGGAAGTTCACAGAAACACACAGTCATCTCATCAGCCTCCTGCCTAACAAGGGCCCATCCTCTGCTTTATAGCCAGTCATCAATGCTCTCTTGGTCTCCCTCTACGATTTTTACCCTCCACGCTGCCGTCCAATACTACATTGGTGATCCATTGATGCCTCAGAACATAGCCTACCAACCGATCTCTTTTTCCAATCAAGTTGTGCCACAAATTTCTTTTCTCCCCAATTGTATTCAGTACCTCCTCATTAGTTATATGATCTATCCATCTAATCTTCAGCATTCTTCTGTAGCACCACATTTCGAAAGCTTCTATTCTCTTCTTGTCTAATCTATTTATAGTCCATGTTTCATTTCCATAAATGGTTACACTCCATACAAATACTTTCAGAAACGACTTCCTGACACTTAAATCTACTCGATGTCAACAAATTTCTCTTCTTCAGAAACGCTTTCTATTGCCATTGCCAGTCTACATTTTATATCCTCTCTGATTTGAACATCGTCAGTTATTTTGCTCCCCAAATAGCAAAACTCCTTTACTACTGTAAGTGTCTCATTTCCTAATCTAATTCCCTCATCATCACCCGATTTAATTCAACTACATTCCATTATCCTCGATTTGCTTTTATTTATGTTCATCTTATATCCTCTTTTCAGGACACTGTCTCCTGCAGGAGAGCTTCTGTGAAGTTTGGAAGGTAGGAGACGAGATATTGGCAGAAGTAAAGCTGTGAGTACCGGGCGTGAGTCGTGCTTCGGTAGCTCAGATGGTAGAGCACTTGCCCGCGAAAGGCAAAGGTCCCGAGTTCGAGTCTCGGTCGGGCACATAGTTTTAATTTGTCCTTAAGTACATCGCCCTTGCATGGACCCTCTATATACTCCTTCCACCTTTCCGCTTTCTCTTCTTTGCTTAGAACTGGGTTTCCATCTGAGATCTTGATATTCTTACAAGTGGTTCTCTTTTCTCCAAAGGTGTCTAATTTTCCTGTAGGCAGTACCTGTCAGTCGTTACGTGATGCTCTCTCTGAAACTCTCTATAACCTCTGGTTCTGTCAGTTTATCCAGGTCCCATCTCCTTAAATTCCCACCTTTTTGCTGTTTCTTCAGTTTTAATCTACAGTTCATAACCAGTAGATTTTGCTCAGAGTCCACATCTGCCCCTGGAAATGTCTTACAATTTAAATTCTGGTTCCTAAATCTCTGTCTTACCATTATATAATCTATCTGAATCCTTCCAGTATCTTCAGGCCTCTTCCATGTATATAATCCTCTTTCATGATTCTTGAACCAAGTGTTAAGCTATGATTAAGTTGTGCTCTGTGCAAAATTCTACCAGGCGGCTTCCTATTTCATCCCTTACCCCCATTCCATATTCACCTACTACGTTGCCTTCTCTTTCTTTTCGTACTATGGAATTCCAGGCACCCCTGACTATTACATTTTCGTCTACCTTCACTATCTCAATAATTTCTTTCATCTCATCAATTTCTTCGTCATCTGCGGAGCTAGTTGACATATGAACTTGCACTACTGTGGTAGGCGTGAGCTTCGTGTCTATCTTGGCCACAAGAATGCGTTCACTATGCTGTTTGTAGTAGCTTACCTGTACTCCTATTTTTTATTCATTATTAAACCTACTCCTGCATTACCCCTGTTTGATTCTGTATTTATAACGCTGTATTCACCCGACCAGAAGTCTCGTTCCTCCTGTCACCGAACTTCACTAATTCCCACTATATCTGACTTTAACCTATCCAGTTCCCTTTTTAAATTTTCTAACCTACCTGCCAGATTAAGGGATCTGACATTCCACGCACCGATCCATAGTACGCCAGTTTTCTTTCACCTGATAATGACGTCCTCCTGAGTAGTCCCCGCCCGGAGATCCGAATGGGGGACTATTTCACTTCCGGAATATTTTACCCAAGAGGACGCCATCATCATTTAATCATACAGTAAAGCTGCATGCCCTCGGGAAAAATTACGGCTGTATTTTCCCCTTGCTTTCAGCCGTTCGCAGTACCAGCACAGCAAGGCCCTTTTGGTTAGTGTTACAAGGCCAGATCAGTCAATCATCCAGACTTGCCGCTGCAACTACTGAAAAGGCTGCTGCCCCTCTTCAGGAACCACGCGTTTGTCTGGCCTCTCAACAGATACCCCTCCGTTGCGGTTGCACTTACGTTACGGCTATCTGTATCGTTGGGGCACGCAAGCCTCCCCACCAACGGTAAGGTTCATGGTTCATGCGTCGAGGAAACACAACATACAGAAACTAAAGGCGCCATTCAACACATCCAAACGTAAAAACGGCTCCTAACGCCGTCTAGATTTAAAGGGATCACTGCAACGGTCCTGCTGGAGTGTATCCATGTCGGCATCTCACTGACTTGAAAAAAAGTATGTATAGTCCCCTGAGTACATCAGACTTGAACGTTAGTTCCTGAAGATTGAGTTATTTCCTCGTTTCACTTCTCATACCTGGAACACCCCAACTATCCGGACGGCCCGTGTATAACAAACTCAGGTAATTGGAGAAATATGTTCGATATTTCACGTGACGCCGCAAGATACCATGTTGTTCTTGCAGTATGTACCACAGGTCTATGACGTTCTTGTCATCGGTGCGAAAAAAAAATGGCTCTGAGCACTATGGGACTCAACATCTGTGGTCATAAGTCCCCTAGAACTTAGAACTACTTAAACCTAACTAACCTAAGGACATCACACACATCCATGCCCGAGGCAGGATTCGAACCTGCGACCGTAGCAGTAGCGCGGTTCCTGACTGAGCGCCTAGAACCGCTAGACCACTCATCGATGCGATACAAATAGTACGTCGCCATCGCCTTGATCCAGTTTACGGCGTTTTCCTAACAGTGGGAAAGTATACTTTATCCGGGAACAGTATTTCGTCAGCTTTGATCGCCGTGTGCGTCGTACCCAGTAAAAGGGACAGCATTTTCTTCGTTAGAAGCCAGCAGTCGATTGCCGTGCAACAAACCAAACAGTGCTCGTCGGAGTCGACGACTGCGCAGTGGGGGCAAATCGACGTTTCGACCAGATGAATAGAGTGCAGTCGTTGACGGTTCGGGAATTTGCCATTCACCGCTACATACCACAATGCACGTACCTCTGTAGGGAGAGAGGGAAGATGGACCGCTCTCCATATTCTCTGCCACTACATCGTCGGGTACTTCTGTTCGGTCATATTGCGAGATTGTTGCGGAAGGGAGCTTCGATACATGTCTTTCGTTGTGGGCAGCCTGGTCTCCGGCAAAATGTCCTGAACGTACCTGTGATGGACGAAGAAGTTCCGAAGATGTGCGAGCGGTGCCGTGATGTGGCCTGCATTGTCTGGTGGACAGAGTGAATGGGGAGCCACTTCGTTGATCACAGTGCCCATTAAGGTGACGTGTTCGGTTCTCCAATAGCGTTGCATCGTACTAAGAAATAGCGCACGCGCCCTGTTCTTCACGTTTACGAGTCCGATGCCTCCTCCTCTCGGTGGCAGCGTCAAGGTATGGTAGCGGATTTTGAAGAGGAGGTCAGCACTTTCGAAATGTCAGAAGGCTGACTGTAGTCTTGATACGATCGTCGTGGGCAACGGCAGTATGTGTGCCAAGTGACTTATTTTCGCTGCCAAATAGACGTTGACATAATGTGCGTGTTGGAACATATCTATGGCGCGCAGTGCATCTTGTCGCACGAACGCGCGAATCTGCCGCAGTAGCCGTCGGTAATTATCCGCCGCTGTACGTCGTATCTTTCCATGGAATACCTCTCCCAATCACTTGAGAATTGGGACCTTGGCCTTGGGTACTGCTGTCCCAGGTGTCAGCCCTCTGCCCACTTCGATAATCCGGGTCTTTCGTAGGTTGTTGACACTACCCCACACCGCCCCATACTGCTGAAGCCACTACAGCGCCGCCCGGATTTCGTCTCCTGACTTGACTAAAAGAACGACATCGTCGGCGTACGCGCGGGATTGGGAAGATGGCGGTCTGTAGTTGGACGCCTTCCAGTCGTCGTCGGAGGCCGTGTAGTGCAGGTTCAAGAGCGATTGCAAATACGATGACCGAAAGGAGGTAACTCTGCCGCACTGGGCGCTGGATCGTGAAAGATTCTGAGCTAACGCCGCCGAATTCGCTCCATTAATCAACCTCAACATCGTGTCCACAAACAGGAGGGGGATTCCCATTCGTTCCATGGCCCCTCAGAGGAACACATGGTCCACTCGGTCGAAAGCGTGATCGAAATCCACTGCCACGAGAACTCCTTGTAATCGACACGCCGACATCAGTGCTATGACATCCCTGTATGCCCCTAGCGTTGTGTGTATATTGCTCTTCCCACCTAGACACGTTTGATCTATTTATTGCCGCTTGAAGGCAAGCACGGACGATACGTGGTAAGATTTTGTAGCTCCATTGAATAATGTCAAAGGCAGTAGTCTTATGGTCTACGACCACCACTTGGTTTTGGAACGGGTATCATGATACCCCCTGTGAACTCGGTAGGGACACGTGAGGTAAGGTGTTACGAGTTCTTTGTACCCACGTCGGTCCCATCGGAGAAGCAAAGGTGCAGTAGAACTTAAGAGGATGTCCATCCGGTCCAGGGGATTTGTTTAACGCACCACACTTTAGAGTAGCGTCCAGATCATCTATGGTGATTTCAGCCATAAGGCCGTCCACTTTAGTGGGATGCTCCACCGTTGGCATTTCGCGAAGCACGTCTGTCAGTCCTGCTCTGTCCAGCTGTTCCTCCACATAGAAACTGCGGTAGTGGTGAGCAAAAGCACGTGCAATATCCTTCTGTAACGTGGCCCGCCATCCATCGGCCATTTCGACAACCCGTATACGTGTACGTCGTCGCTGCCTTCTTTTTCTCAGTATATAAATGACGGTCGTTCGTTTCCTAATCCGTCGAGCATCCTCGTATGTACTTTAAATCCTTCCATCTTCACTGCCGTAAGACGCAGCAGTGCTTTGATACGTTGGAGAGCCTGCTGACGGTAGAGAGACGTTGGTTGCTTCGCCAACTCACGTAGGGCTGTGAAATAAAATTCGGAAGTTGCCCGTTGCCAGTGTGACCTATCTTGGCCATCTGGGTAAAGCCGGTTTGACGCAGCAGGGCCACCATTTAAGCGTTGAATCGTACGAACGTTGACGCCGTTGACATTGTCGCCATGTGACTTCAACCTCCCGTTAACAGTTCTCATCCCGCAGGTGGGTAACGTTTAGCTTCCATGGGCCCCTACAGCGCCATGCCTTTTGTTGTGATAGGGCGACGGTGCAGATGTAAGCCTGGTGGTCTGTAAAGGCCATAGGCCACACCTCGGTGTCAGTCGTCGTCTTGCGTAGCCCATGTGACACATAATCCAGTCTAGTCGACTAGATGAGCGGCTTGTAAAGTACGTATATCCGCAACTGTCGCCGTGCGTTTTTCCCATGTGCCATGCAGTGCAAGATCCGGGACCAGCGTCTGTAACGCAGGTCAAGGAACGAAGTGTGGCCGTTGGTCCTCGGGCCGCAGAACGCAGTTGAAGTCGCTGCCGACAATGTAATTCTCCTGGCGTCCTCGAAATAGCGAAGCGCTGTAATAACCACGTCCGCAGGAACTTCGAACGGAAGTTCGAATACGCGTACCGGCATGATCAACAGAAACGACACCCACGTTCCCGTCGGCGTGGCAAAAGCGGTAACCCTCGCTGGATCGACGAAAGTCTGTCGAACGCTGCCTTGTCTATGCGTTTCACGTATTCGACGCTGGGCACTATTGATGGGTGAATTCCTATCAGCTGCCGGGGATCTTGATTCACCACTTCGAGCATGAAACATTCGATTTCGTGTGCTTTTGGTTTTATATATTGTGCGTCGGACGTGAACTTGATAGACACCTTCCGGTAAGAAAGAGCCATCACAGTAATCAATGCACCGCTATGCGAAGCCTCACGGATGTGGGCTAGGCACGTCCGAGCCGATACAACGCCGAAGGCGGACTGCCACCCATTGGCTCTAAGCTTGTAGTTAATGTGGTAACAGAGAGAAGGCCAAAGCACTGACTTCAGTCTTCCGAAATTGTTTCACCGCTGAAGATCGTAACACGGTTCTCCGTTTCAATCATTGTACGATCGTCTAAATGGCACATGGTGAGATAACTGATCGCGAAATAGAAAAGCAACTACAATCGCTTAGTAGTGGAAAGCCATCAGGACCAATAGAGATATCTGTAAGATTCTACAAAGATTATGTGAAAGAACTTGCTCCCCTTATAGCAGCAGTTTATCGTACATCGCTGAAGCAACGAAGGGCATCTAGCGAGTGAAAAAAAAAGCGCAGGTCATTCGGTTTTCAAGAAGGGTCGTAGGACAGCTGTACATAATTATAGGCCTACGTCATTGATGCCGACTTGCTGCAGAATTATGGAACATATTTTATGTTCACGTATTATGGCGTTTTTGGAGCACGAAAATGCCCGCCATAAAAATCAGCACGAATTCCGCAAACAGAGATCTTGGGAAATTAGCTCGCTCTCTTACTCCATGAGATACTTAATGTTGTTCGGACTGATGCCGTGTTCCCTGTCTTCAGGAAGGCACTTGACACCGTCCCCCACTGCCATTTAGTGGAAAAAAATACGAGACCAGATTTGCAACTGTACACAGACAGAACTCAACATGTCGTTCGGAACGGAACAAAATCGACAGATTTGAAAGTAATTTCCGGAGTACCCTAAGGAAGTGTGACAGGACCGTTACTGTTTACAATGTATCTAAAGGATCTAATAGGAAGCATCTGATGCTCTTTAAGAGTATTCGCAGATGATTCGGTTGTCTATAACAAACCAGCAACGCCAGAAGACAGTAGTATTTTTCAGGAGGACCTACAAAGGATTGATGAATGGTGAAAGGACTGGCGGTTGTCCCTGAAGGTGAATAAATGTAACACGTTGTTCATACGTACGAAAAGGTATTCACTACTGCAACACAACACTGTTGATGGCAAATTGCTGAAAACAGTATTTGCTGTAAAATATGTAGTACTAACCATCCAGTGTGGCCTAAAGTGGGACGACTACATAAATCAGTAGTAGAAAAAGCAGATTCGAAGGAAGAACCTTGCGCTTCTTCGACCGATTTGTGAGTACTTTTCGTCAATAAGGGTACCTCAACAGGCAGGACTGAGAGAAGATATAGAGAAGATACACTCCTGGAAATGGAAAAAAGAACACATTGACACCGGTGTGTCAGACCCACCATACTTGCTCCAGACACTGCGAGAGGGCTGTACACGCAATGATCACACGCACGGCGCCGCTGACACACTAGGAACCGCGGTGTTGGCCGTCGAATGGCGCTAGCTGCGCAGCATTTGTGCACCGTGCCGTCAGTGTCCGCCAGTTTGCCGTGGCATACGGAGCTCCATCGCAGTCTTTAACACTGGCAGCATGCCGCGACAGCGTGGACGTGAACCGTATGTGCAGTTGACGGACTTTGAGCGAGGGCGTATAGTGGGCATGCGGGAGGCCGGGTGGACGTACCGCCGAATTGCTCAACACGTGGGGCGTGAGGTCTCCACAGTACATCGATGTTGTCGCCAGTGGTCGGTGGAAGGTGCACGTGCCCGTCGACCTGGGACCGGACCGCAGCGACGCACGGATGCACGCCAAGACCGTAGGATCCTACGCAGTGCCGTAGGGGACCGCACCGCCACTTCCCAGCAAATTAGGGACACTGTTGCTCCTGGGGTATCAGCGAGGACCATTCGCAACCGTCTCCATGAAGCTGGGCTACGGTCCCGCACACCGTTAGGCCGTCTTCCGCTCACGCCCCAACATCGTGCAGCCCGCCTCCAGTGGTGTCGCGACAGGCGTGAATGGAGGGACGAATGGAGACGTGTCGTCTTCAGCGATGAGAGTCGCTTCTGCCTTGGTGCCAATGATGGTCGTATGCGTGTTTGGCGCCGTGGAAGTGAGCGCCACAATCAGGACTGCATACGACCGAGGCACACAGGGCCAACACCCGGCATCATGGTGTGGGGAGCGATCTCCTACACTGGCCGTACACCACTGGTGATCGTCGAGGGGACACTGAATAGTGCACGGTACATCCAAACCGTCATCGAACCCATCGTTCTACCATTCCTAGACCGGCAAGGGAACTTGCTGTTCCAAGAGGACAATGCACGTCCGCATGTATCCCGTGCCACCCAACGTGCTCTAGAAGGTGTAAGTCAACTACCCTGGCCAGCAAGATCTCCGGATCTGTCCCCCATTGAGCATGTTTGGGACTGGATGAAGCGTCGTCTCACACGGTCTGCACGTCCAGCACGAACGCTGGTCCAACTGAGGCGCCAGGTGGAAATGGCATGGCAAGCCGTTCCACAGGACTACATCCAGCATCTCTACGATCGTATCCATGGGAGAATAGCAGCCTGCGTTGCTGCGAAAGGTGGATATACACTGTACTAGTGCCGACATTGTGCATGCTCTGTTGCCTGTGTCTATGTGCCTGTGGTTCTGTCAGTGTGATCATGTGATGTATCTGACCCCAGGAATGTGTCAATAAAGTTTCCCCTTCCTGGGACAATGAATTCACGGTGTTCTTATTTCAATTTCCAGGAGTGTATAACAAGGAGCGGCGCGTTACGTAACATCGTTTAGTATGCGTGAGAGCGCTACGGCGAAGCTCAGTGTGCAGTGGCAGACGCTACAAGAGACGCGTTGTGCATCACGGAGAGATCTGTTATTGAAATTCCGGGACAGCCCTTTCTGGGAAGAGTCGGACAACACATTTTTTCTCCCACATACATCTCGCGAAATCACGAAGACGAGACAATTCGAGAAATAAGAACTAATACAGAGGCCTGCCGAAAGTCATTCTTTCCAAGCGCACTCGCGAGTGGAACAGTGATGTGGGGATCAGTTAGTTGTACCAGAAGTACGCTCCACCCGAAACCATTAGGTGGCTTGCGGAGTATGAAGTAGATGTAGATGTTGCTGTGGCCTTCAATCAGAAAACTGGTTTTATGTAACCCCCCCCCATGCTAATCTATCCAGTACAAGCCTCTTCATTTCTCCATAATTACCACCTGAATCTGCTTACTGTAGTCTACAATTTTTTACCCTCTACACTTCCATCACTAAATTATCTGCTCTGTGATGCCTCAGAATATGTCCTATCAATTAGCTTCTTCTTTTAGACAAGTTGTACCATGAATTTCTTATCGCTCTGTTTCGACGGGGCGAGGTGGCGCAGTCATTACCACACTGGACTCGCATTCGCAAGGACGACGGTTCAAACCCGCAACGGCCCATCCTGATTTAGGTTTTGCATGATTTCTCTGAATCGTCTCAGGCGAATGCCGGGATGGTTCCTTTGAAAGGGCACGTCCGACTTCCTTCCCCATCCTTCCCTAGTCCGATGAGACCGATGACCTCTCTGTCTGGTCTCCTTCCACAAAAAGAACCCAACAACAACCAACCCCCATCCTCCCCTAATAATATGGGACCGATGACCTCGTCGTTTGGTGACCTCCCCCCATCCAACCAACCAGCCCCTGATTCGAGTACCTCTTCAGTTTTCTAATCTACCCAGCTAATCTTCAGCATTTCAGAAGCGTGTGTTCTTTTCTTATCTATACTGTTTATCATCCATATTCACTTCCGTCTAAGACTACACTCCAGACAACTATGTTCACAAAAGACTTCCGAAAATTTAAATTTATATTAGCTGGAAACATTTTCCCTTTTTAAAAAAATACTTCTTCCTTTAGGAAGTCTGAATTTTATGCTCTCTAAATCTGTCATCGTCAGTTATTTTGCTCTCCAGATTGCAAAAGTTATCTGCCGTGATGACTTTGCAATTTAGTCCGAAGGCCTACCCTAGGTATTTTATCCGCCAGCAAAACATAGCCAGATAAAATAAAAATATATTACATATTTTTAAATTAATGTTTTCTTTTAGAAACTGAAGTTTTACGTCAAACGTTTCACGGTAGTAGCTGGAGAATGAAAAGAAACTATCTTCACATTGTTGCACAGTACGAAGTGAATACGATCCTTCTTTTAGGCGAGAGACTAATGCAACTTGTAAGCGGTTCATTAGGAGTTCGTTACTATTAGCTAGCGCACTTGAGCAGATGTAATTTCGATGGATTGCTCACGCGACAATAGAATCGCAGGTCAGAGCAGTGTCGGCAGTAATTCGAGTTTAGTATCTCGCGGAGAGCAGTCGTGTTATGTAGCTCTCACAGAGCACTTGAGTTATGGAGTTCGGACAGGGCAGTGCAGCGGTTGACTTGTGTTGGGTCGGTCGTGCAGAACGATGGCAGTGCCTGAGCGATGTAATATAAGGTAAAAAAAATTATTGTTCTTTGTTGCCGCGCGCATATGTTAATTGCCACAAGTGATTTAACCACAATTGTAATTTTAAAGTCCCATGTAATTCCTTGTAAAAATGTTTCAATTATAACTTTTGTTCTGAAGAAAACTTTTGCCAGTCATTTATCCGAGTTTAAAGATTTTATGAATTTTTCCTGTGCATACTCATGTTGATTAAGCAAAAGAAAATCAGTTGTTTTCCTACAATTGAAAATCTAGTGGCCAGCATTGCACTGGGCTGTGCCAAAACTTTATTATAGGAGCAGATATATAGGTAGCATTATCCGGCGACATCGTTGTGAGGTAAAAATTTTTCAGTTTATTCAGGATGATTTCACAGGGCCATGACGCAGCGCTGCTGACGTCAAAACTTATTAATCTCGATATGCAGTCAATCTCTAATGGAAGGTCACATTAAAATTTGAAATTTTATTATTGGAATGAAATTTCTCTATTGGGAACTTAAACGAGATTTTTCTGTTTGGAGGTTATACTAAATATGAATATTATAATTATTTTTCTGTTGGGAGGTTGCAAACTCAATCCAGGTTTCAATTTCCGTGTTAAGAATTTGATAGGTGTTACTGACACTCTCTCAGATCCTTCTGTACTTAAAAATCCGAGATCAGGCTTACTTGTCTTAACGATGATGTTTTCACTTTGTTGAAGCTGCATGAGTCCGTGTTCTTCCCTCTGAACTAAAATCACATAATGATACATGCTTTCACAACCGTGTTTAGAAAAGACGAGTCATCATGTGAAAGTTGTTTTGTCCATTTTTTATTTGTAACACAGGGCAGCTGTGAAGCATTACCATATTTACAGTGTAGCTCCAATTGCCTTTAAAATGATTTGATGTCACTTGGCCACCAACCTCATAGTTACGTTAAAGCAGTTCTCAATCCTTGTCGCCTACCAGCTATCGTCTTAATTTCATCGTAACTGCTACAGTTTACATCATGAACGGTCGACCTTGAAAGATCACATCTAGACTAGCTCCTGAGAAATTTTTTCCTTTAACTTCTCAGTCCTGAGTTTAGATTTAGTGGGTGAAAAATACGTATCGGTGGGCAATACGTTGTTCTGGAACAATATAAGGCTAAAATACTAAATTTAAATTTTTTAATGATTCAGTGGAATATTATGACACATACACTGTCCAGTCACATTAATGTGACTGCTATATCTCCAACGGCGAAATCCTTGATAAGCAATATTAAGACACAGGTAAACAAAAATAAGGATTTATTGCAGCCACTACATAGAGAGTTAGTAACAAAAGAAAAACGCTTCTCAATAAAAAATAATACAACTTTTCAGAAACAACAGGCATACCTCTGGAACATACAGTTAATAAACGTAGTGGGGCGTGAAGACTATGCATCTTATGATCCTTACCGACGGAGGTTGAGCGCCCGGCGTACTTGGCGGACATGTACGTCTCGGGATATCCCTGGAAAGTCGTAGGTCTGGCTGCGGTGGCTCCAGACCGGACTCTGACTGTTGGGCTGCTATGAGCTGGCGCATGAAGTCAGAGCTTCGGTGGAGCGAACTGCCGACGTTTTGGCTTGGACCGCCTTGTATAGCCGTGGAGGAAAGGAATTAAGGAATTCGTGCCGATACAGTTCCGCTCACATGACAAGGCGGAGGAAATAGATCCCTGGGCCTGAGGATCACTGGTGACGCTTATTGGTTGGTTGTTTTGTTTGGGGGAAGAGACCAAACAGCGAGGTCATCGGTCTCATCGGATTAGGGAAAGATGGAGAAGGAAGTCGTCCGTGCCCTTTCAAAGGAACCATCCCAGCATTTGCCTGGAGCGATTTAGGGAAATCACGGAAACCTAAATCAGGATGGCTGTTGCGGGATTGAACCGTCGTCCTCCCGAATGCGAGTCCAGTGTGCTACCACTACGTCACCTCGCTCGGTGGTGGCGCTTGTTCTGCCGTCTGTCGTCCACGTTGTGATCGACGCAGTCCAGGCAGTCAACGTCGTGTACATATGCAATCCCGTGATGCTATAGTGTATGAGGCATTGTGATCACTTTAGGCGCCCACCTACCAACCTACAGAGAGTGGATTCATGAAGACTCCAGTGCCTTGGCCAGGTGCACTAGGTTTCTCATCTGAGGATCCACGGCGTGAAGAGCCCGATCGAGGGAATCCCACATATTATGGATTTGGTTTAAATCCGGGGAGTTTGTTGGCCAGGGGAGTACGATAAACTCATCTTGTTGCTAGTCCGCCCCCGGTAGCTGAATGGTCAGCGTGATGGATTGTCAATCCCCGGGTTCGATTCCCGGCTGGGTCGGGGAATTTTCTCCTCCCAGGGACTTGGTGTTGTGCTGACCTCATCATCATCCTCTCATTCTCATCGACTGCAGGTTGCCGAAGAGGCGTCAAATTGAAAGACCGGCACCCGGCGTACGGCCTGCCCGACGGGCGGCCCTAGCCATACGATCAAATAAATAAAATCTTGTTGCTCTTCGAACCACGCACGTACACTGCGAGCTGTGGTACACGTGGCGTTGTTCAGTTGGTAGATGCCATCGTGCCAAGGAAAAACCAAACTGCAGGTAGGGGTGGACATTGTCCCCAAGCATAGATGCACACTTGGTCGATCCATTGTGCCTTTCAGATTGACGATATCAGCCAGGCTGTGCCACGGAACTATTCCCCAGACCATAGCGCTCTCTCCTCCAGCCTCGATCCTTTCGACCATTGTTGCAGGGCCGTACATGCCAACGGCTATCTGTCCGATGAGGGATAACACGTGATTTAGCTGAAAAGGTCTCCTTTCGCCACTCACTGGAAGACCTGTTGCGTTACTGGAGTGCAAATTGCAGCCTTCATCACCGATGAACAGCAGTCAGCATGGGTACATGAATCAGATTCCTGCTGCAGAGGTTCATACGCAGCAACATTTGCTGAACAGCCGTTGAGGAGATACTCCTGTTAGCCCCTTGGTTCATCTGGGTGGTCAGGTGCTCAACACTGTTATGTCGGAGCCAAGGTAGCCCCTGAGGGCCGGCAACCCATATTACACTACAGAGGACAGGGTTGTCTATGCCTAAAGTGTACCAAAAGCATCATGGTAAACTGGCTTTTTACATACAATGTAATGGAAACAGATATTCCGAGCACTGCTTCCTGCGGGGGAGCTCGAGCCACGGCCTGCAGGAAGTATCCCTACGCCAAAACCTGATTGGCTGGAGACAGATATTTAGGGGCTAGAACCAGCCCTGAAGTTCATTTCACTCTGGATGCCGACCTCGTGGACGTCGACCGGTGAAGATTACGTCTTCGTCTCTGAATTGGACTTTTACTAGTGTGTGTGTGTGTGTGTGTTACCATGAACGTTTGTGGAAAATTGGAAGTGAACTTTTGTGTGTCTCAACTAGGAGACTTTTATTTTTATTGTTACCTTTCTTTTGTTGTTCAGTCATCAACCTTGTAAACTTACATAAATAAAAGTTGTGTTTGTGAAAAATTGCACGTCTGTTTGCCCGTAACATGTACACAACCGTCGTTCATCCTATCATCTATGGCCCGTGGTTCGCCACAATTGCCTCTGTGCCGTTTTGGATAGCGACATTTTCCCATACGCGGTGTACTTGAATCATGGTGGCACGCAAACAGTTTACGAACTAGTTGTTTCGGAAACGCTTCCATCCTTGGTCCGAAAGCCAATGATGATGCCCTACTGAGCGTCAAATAAATCGCACCGTTTTCGAGTTACAACTAAGATTTTACTGTTCACCGTGTCCCCCCGACACGCTTTACATACCCTCCACTGCTAGTGCTCTCAGCTGCTGTCTGTGAGGTTTTATTGCACGTCGACGTCACTGCTGTGACTTTTACCCTACATGCTGCATCAGGACTCATATACGTTTTTTACCCAAGCTGTAACACGTTTTAAGAGATGCTTTGATGGAATTGATTTATAAACTGATAACGGACATACATAAATGTAGCACAAAATAAAGTCAGAAAATATTTAATAAATTTTGGTATTTTTATGCCACTGGAAAAAATAGTTCCTTTTTTCTCAAAAATAAAAGTCTGTTTTGGTTTTAGTGAGCTGCACAAAAAAATGGTTCAAATGGCTCTGAGCACTATGGGACTTAGCTTCTGAGGTTATCAGTCCTCTAGAACTTAGAACTACTTAAACCTAACTAACCTAAGGACATCACGCACATCCATGCCCGAGGCAGGATTCGAACTTATAGCGGTCGCGCGGTTCCATACTGTAGCGCCTAGAACCGCTCGGCCACTCCGGCCGGCTGAGCTGCACAAATGTGAAACACATCAATGCAACTTTCGTTTGAAACGACTTTTCTGGATTTTAGTCATGATTTTATGTAGGTGCTTGGTATGGAAGATTCTTGCTGGTAGTAAGGGCACAGGCTTTGGTGTTCGAGGGCTTTTCCTTACTGGAACTGCCCCGGGTCTGTCATTATTCCTTCTCTTCTTCTTCTTCAGTCTCCTTCTTCCTCTTGCAATCTCTCTTGTGAATGTGTAAGTACACTCCTGGAAATGGAAAAAAGAACACATTGACACCGGTGTGTCAGACCCACCATACTTGCTCCGGACACTGCGAGAGGGCTGTACAAGCAATGATCACACGCACGGCACAGCGGACACACCAGGAACCGCGGTGTTGGTCGTCGAATGGCGCTAGCTGCGCAGCATTTGTGCACCGCCGCCGTCAGTGTCAGCCAGTTTGCCGTGGCATACGGAGCTCCATCGCAGTCTTTAACACTGGTAGCATGCCGCGACAGCGTGGACGTGAACCGTATGTGCAGTTGACGGACTTTGAGCGAGGGCGTATAGTGGGCATGCGGGAGGCCGGGTGGACGTACCGCCGAATTGCTCAACACGTGGGGCGTGAGGTCTCCACAGTACATCGATGTTGTCGCCAGTGGTCGGCGGAAGGTGCACGTGCCCGTCGACCTGGGACCGGACCGCAGCGACGCACGGATGCACGCCAAGACCGTAGGATCCTACGCAGTGCCGTAGGGGACCGCACCGCCACTTCCCAGCAAATTAGGGACACTGTTGCTCCTGGGGTATCGGCGAGGACCATTCGCAACCGTCTCCATGAAGCTGGGCTACGGTCCCGCACACCGTTAGGCCGTCTTTCGCTCACGCCCCAACATCGTGCAGCCCGCCTCCAGTGGTGTCGCGACAGGCGTGAATGGAGGGACGAATGGAGACGTGTCGTCTTCAGCGATGAGAGTCGCTTCTGCCTTGGTGCCAATGATGGTCGTATGCGTGTTTGGCGCCGTGCAGGTGAGCGCCACAATCAGGACTGCATACGACCGAGGCACACAGGGCCAACACCCGGCATCATGGTGTGGGGAGCGATCTCCTACACTGGCCGTACACCACTGGTGATCGTCGAGGGGACACTGAATAGTGCACGGTACATCCAAACCGTCATCGAACCCATCGTTCTACCATTCCTAGACCGGCAAGGGAACTTGCTGTTCCAACAGGACAATGCACGTCCGCATGTATCCCGTGCCACCCAACGTGCTCTAGAAGGTGTAAGTCAACTACCCTGGCCAGCAAGATCTCCGGATCTGTCCCCCATTGAGCATGTTTGGGACTGGATGAAGCGTCGTCTCACGCGGTCTGCACGTCCAGCACGAACGCTGGTCCAACTGAGGCGCCAGGTGGAAATGGCATGGCAAGCCGTTCCACAGGACTACATCCAGCATCTTTACGATCGTCTCCATGGGAGAATAGCAGCCTGCATTGCTGCGAAAGGTGGATATACACTGTACTAGTGCCGACATTGTGCATGCTCTGTTGCCTGTGTCTATGTGCCTGTGGTTCTGTCAGTGTGATCATGTGATGTATCTGACCCCAGGAATGTGTCAATAAAGTTTCCCCTTCCTTGGACAATGAATTCACGGTGTTCTTGTTTCAATTTCCAGGAGTGTATATGTAAGTGCTTGGTATGGAAGATTCTTGCTGGTAGTAAGGGCACAGGGTTTGGTGTTCTAGGGCTTTTCCTTACTGGAACTGCCTCGGGTTTGTCAGTATTCTTTCTCTTCTTCTTCACTCTCCTTCTTCCTCTTGCAATCTCTCTTGTGAATGTGGAAGTATAGTTCGTTGCCGAATGTAGACTAAGTGCTACATCGAAAAAATGAATCGCCATATTGTTGTGTGGAAATGAACTAGCACTTATTCGACAGCGTAGCGTAAATTAGCATATTACACCATATTCCACACACGTTCTAGTCAAAAATTACTAAAAACAAGCAAAAACTCCTTTATTTCTCGCAGCCATGCTAACACTGCCATGACCAACTTTCTTCAATTAGATCCTGAAACGTACTGACAGTTTGCGGAAACGAAAACAAATAGTCTACAAAAAGCACATGGTGTAAAGCGCACATTACAGTCAGGCTTAGCAGGTCTTGAAGAAACTGAAACTCGTGTATAACGTACATAGTACATAAGGATTGAGAAAGTTAGCTACATTTTTGAATAAATGTCAATAAAATTTACCAACAGCCGTACACTTTAAGATATTTTATTTTATTCTGAAAGCAACCAGTTTCGGCAATTTCCATTTGCCATCTTCAGACCCCATAAGCTTCTTTCAAATCAACAAACTTATCGATAGTACCATAAAACTGGATATCGTGAATTCCAATCGTTGTGCAGATGCTTCATATGAAGACGTGACAGCAACTGACGTCAGCCCATCTTGTCTTCAGCATCACGTTTCCAAGACTTCTAATAACTCAATTTGTGTCTCCTCCCTGTTCACATTCCGCACCACACATGTGAGCACTCTCACAGCTTTTCACATTCTTTCGTCTCAAGGATTCTGCCTTTCGTATTCACATTTGTTCCTTTTATACTCCTTGTGAAATTGTTCCCCTATTTCTCTGTAATGTGAAAAATAAAGTAATAAAATGATTTACTTACCGTTAACTAGCATTTTTAGTTAGCATACTATCTATAATCAAGTGGCATAGCAAATATCTGCCTATATTACAACATGTATGAGTTGTTAGTCCTAAATCTCTGTGTTTTGTGTGTATTCAACGTCGCGTAAAAAACTACAGTCTAAAGGACACGGAAATGAACCTACCATGAAATGAGCAAAACTATTCTCCTTCGGGATAGTGGCTGTTGGAAAGCAATAAAACAGCGTTTTAGGGTCGTTTGCTGTGTGAATTGAAGCAGAAGCGTTCAAAGCGAACGTGCTAAGAGGTGCTCACACATATGTTAACACAGCCAACGTGTACGATCCCGCACACACTATTCCCCAGATCTGGCGTGACATGAAACTTGTAGTTGCCTTTTTGTTGTTGTGGTCTTCAGTCCTGAGACTGGTTTGATGCAGCTCTCCATGCTACTCTATCCTGTGCAAGCTTTTTCATCTCCCAGTACCTACTGCAACCTACATCCTTCTGAATCTGCTTAGTGTATTCATCTCTTGGTCTCCCTCTACGATTTTTACCCTCCACGCTACCCTCCAATACTAAATTGGTGATACTTTGATGCCTCAGAACATGTCCTACCAACCGATCCCTTCTTCTGGTCAAGTTGTGCCACAAACTTCTCTTCTCCCCAATCCTATTCAATACTTCCTCATTAGTTATGTGATCTACCCATCTAATCTTCAGCATTCTTCTGTAGCACCACATTTCGAAAGCTTCTATTCTCTTCTTGTCCAAACTATTTATCGTCCATGTTTCACTTCCATACATGGCTACACTCCATACGAATACTTTCAGAAATGACTTCCTGACACTTAAATCAATACTGGATGTTAACAAATTTCTCTTCTTCAGAAACGCTTTCCTTGCCATTGCCAGCCTACATTTTATATCCTCTCTACTTCGACCATCATCAGTTATTTTGCTCCCCAAATAGCAAAACTCCTTTACTACTTTAAGTGCCTCATTTCCTAATCTAATTCCCTCAGCATCACCCGACTTAATTAGACTACATTCCATTATCCTTGTTTTGCTTTTGTTGATGTTCATCTTATATCCTCCTTTCAAGACACTGTCCATTCCATTCAACTGCTCTTCCAAGTCCTTTGCTGTCTCTGACAGAATTACAATGTCATCGGCGAACCTCAAAGTTTTTATTTCTTCTCCATGAATTTTAATACCTACCCCGAATTTTTCTTTTGTTTCCTTTACTGCTTGCTCAATATACAGATTGAATAACATCGGGGAGAGGCTACAACCCTGTCTTACTCCCTTCCCAACCACTGCTTCCCTTTCATGTCCCTCGACTCTTATAACTGCCATCTGGTTTCTGTACAAATTGTAAATAGCCTTTCGCTCCCTGTATTTTACCCCTGCCACCTTTAGAATTTGAAAGAGAGTATTCCAGTCAACATTGTCAAAAGCTTTCTCTAAGTCTACAAATGCTAGAAACGTAGGTTTGCCTTTCCTTAATCTTTCTTCTAAGATAAGTCGTAAGGTCAGTATTGCCTCACGTGTTCCAGTGTTTCTACGGAATCCAAACTGATCTTCCCCGAGGTTGGCTTCTACTAGTTTTTCCATTCGTCTGTAAAGAATTCGTGTTAGTATTTTGCAGCTGTGACTTATTAAGCTGATAGTTCGGTAATTTTCACATCTGTCAACACCTGCTTTCTTCGGGATTGGAATTATTATATTCTTCTTGAAGTCTGAGGGTATTTCGCCTGTTTCATACATCTTGCTCACCAGATGGTAGAGTTTTGTCAGGACTGGCTCTCCCACGGCCGTCAGTAGTTCCAATGGAATATTGTCTACTCCGGGGGCCTTGTTTCGACTCAGGTCTTTCAGTGCTCTGTCAAACTCTTCACGCAGTATCGTATCTCCCATTTCATCTTCATCTACATCCTCTTCCATTTCCATAATATTGTCCTCAAGTACATCGCCCTTGTATAGACCCTCTATATACTCCTTCCACCTTTCTGCTTTCCCTTCTTTGCTTAGAACTGGGTTTCCATCTGAGCTCTTGATATTCATACAAGTCGTTCTCTTATCTCCAAAGGTCTCTTTAATTTTCCTGTAGGCGGTATCTATCTTACCCCTAGTGAGATAGGCCTCTACATCCTTACATTTGTCCTCTAGCCATCCCTGCTTAGCCATTTTGCACTTCCTGGCGATCTCATTTTTGAGACGTTTGTATTCCTTTTTGCCTGTTTCACTTACTGTATTTTTATATTTCCTCCTTTCATCAATTAAATTCAATATTTCTTCTGTTACCCAAGGATTTCTACTAGCCCTCGTCTTTTTACCTACTTGATCCTCTGCTGCCTTCACTACTTCATCCCTCAAAGCTACCCATTCTTCTTCTACTGTATTTATTTCCCCCATTCCTGTCAATTGCTCCCTTATGCTCTCCCTGAATCTCTGTACAACCTCTGGTTCTTTCAGTTTATCCAGGTCCCATCTCCTTAAATTCCCACCTTTTTGCAGTTTCTTCAGTTTTAATCTACAGGTCATAACCAATAGATTGTGGTCAGAGTCCACATCTGCCCCTGGAAATGTCTTACAATTTAAAACCTGGTTCCTAAATCTCTGTCTTACCATTATATAATCTATCTGATACCTTTTAGTATCTCCAGGGTTCTTCCATGTATACAACTTCTTTCATGATTCTTAAACCAAGTGTTAGTTATGATTAAGTTATGCTCTGTGCAAAATTCTACCAGGCGGCTTCCTCTTTCATTTCTGTCCCCCAATCCATATTCACCTACTATGTTTCCTTCTCTCCCTTTTCCTACACTCGAATTCCAGTCACCCATGACTATTAAATTTTCGTCTCCCTTCACAATCTGAATAATTTCTTTTATTTCATCATACATTCCTCCAATTTCTTCGTCATCTGCAGAGCTAGTTGGCATATAAACTTGTACTACTGTAGTAGGTGTGGGCTTCGTATCTATCTTGGCCACAATAATGCGTTCACTATGCTGTTTGTAGTAGCTTACCCGCATTCCTATTTTCCTATTCATTATTAAACCTACTCCTGCATTACCCCTATTTGATTTTGTGTTTATAACCCTGTAGTCACCTGACCAGAAGTCTTGCTCCTCCTGCCACCGAACTTTACTAATTCCCACTATATCTAACTTCAACCTATCCATTTCCCTTTTTAAATTTTGTAACCTACCTGCCCGATTAAGGGATCTGACATTCCACGCTCCGATCCGTAGAACGCCAGTTTTCTTTCTCCTGATAACGACATCCTCTTGAGTAGTCCCCGCCCGGAGATCCGAATGGGGGACTATTTTACCTCCGGAATATTTTACCCAAGAGGACGCCATCATCATGTAATCATACAGTAAAGCTGCATGCCCTCGGGAAAAATTACGGCTGTAGTTTCCCCTTGCTTTCAGCCGTTCGCAGTACCAGCACAGCAAGGCCGTTTTGGTTATTGTTACAAGGCCAGATCAGTCAATCATCCAGACTGTTGCCCTTGCAACTACTGAAAAGGCTGCTGCCCCTCTTCAGGAACCACACGTTTGTCTGGCCTCTCAACAGATACCCCTCCGTTGTGGTTGCACCTACGGTACGGCTATCTGTATCGCTGAGGCACGCAAGCCTCCCCACCAACGGCAAGGTCCATGGTTCATGGGGGGGGGGGGGGGGGGGGGGGGGGGTAGTTGCCTTATGTAACAATATACCGGATGTATCAAAAAGAATCATCCGACTTTTAAAAAATCATAACTATTATGTTATCTGAGATATGTGCATGAACAACGTACTGTTGGAAAGAGCAAACTCAAGGTACACTTCGCCACACAGCGCCAGGTGGCTTGCGGAGTATGGATGTAGATGTAGATCTAGAAAGATTATGTACCCATGTGACTCGAAATTCGTTCCACTCTTATAGAGTTCCCGCTAGGTAGCAGCAGTGTGCGGCAGCTTCAGTTATACTAAAAATGGTATCGGGACAACAAAAAATGGTTCAAATGGCTCTGAGCACTATGGGACTCAACTGCTGTGGTCATAAGTCCCCTAGAACTTAGAACTACTTAAACCTAACTAACCTAAGGACATCACACACATCCATGCCCGAGGCAGGATTCGAACCTGCGACCGTAGCGGTCGTGTGGTTCCAGACTGTAGCGCCTTTAACCACGCGGCCACTCCGGCCGGCTATCGGGACAACAGAAAGCGTTTTGTGTTCTACGTTTTACGCAGTGCGTGTCAGTAATAACTGTTCAGCGTGACTTTCGTACTAGGTATGGTGTGGATCCACCTCCAGCACAGAGCATTAGACGATAGCATGAACAATTCCGAGAAACAGGTTGTTTGTGTAAAGGCAAATCGCTGGACTGTCCCCGAGTGCAGCTCGACAGCTCAGCATGCCCCCGATGTCTGTCTGGCATGTGTAGAATCTACGACTACACATGAAACCATATAAAATTCAGCTACTGCAAGCTCTTCGTGAAAGTGAGAAACAACAAAGTGTGGAGTTCTGTAACTTCGTTCTTGGCAAGTTGGAGGATGACAGTTTTCTTTCACACTTAGTGTTTAGTGAGGAGGCAACATTCCATTTAAATGGAAAGGTGAACCGTCATAATGAGAGCATATGGAGTACGGAACAACCACGTGAAGTAGTGCAACATGAGAGGGATTCTCCAAAATTTAATGTTTTTTGTACAGTTTCACGGAAAAAGGTGTATGGTCCATTTTTCTTTGCCAATAACGCTGTTACAGGAAGCACATATCTCGATATGCTTGAGAACTTTCTTTTCTCACAGTTGGAGACTGATTAGAACGACTTCATTCACCAACAGGATTGGGCACCGCTACACTGGCATCTGGAAGTGTGGGACTTTTGAAATCAAAGGATTACTGAACGATTGATAGGTCGCACTGGACCAAATGATTCAGCCTTGCATTACTGGCCTTCGAGGTCACCGGACCTGAATGTATGTGACTTTTTTCTTATGGGGGTTTATAAAAGAGTCTGTTTATGTGCCTCCGTTACCAAGAACAATGAATGAACTGGGCATCGCATAACAGCTACTGTGGAAGCTGTCACTCAAGACATGGTCGCTGCAGTGTGGGAACAGTTTGAATACCGCATTGACATCCACCGTGCATCTCAAGGGGGGAATATTGAACACCTATGAAAATGTATGAAAAAAAAAACTTTTTGAGTTTCCCGTTCATCAAAAAAACAAAACTCATTGTATATGTTTATTACTTTCAGAAATATAGACGTGCCAAATCGGTTGATTCTTTTTCATACACCCTGTAGTATGAAGGAAAGAAATTATCGCCGAATGAAGAAGTTATCTGTGAAACTTCCTGGTAGATTAAAACTGTATGCCAGACCGAGACTCGAACTCTGGATCTTTGCCTTTCGCGGGCAAGTGTTCTACCAACTGAGCTACCCAAGCACGACTCACGCCCCGTCCCCACAGCATTAATTCCGCCAGTACCTCTTCTCCTACCCTCCCAACTTCACAGAAGCTCTCCTGCGAACCTTGCACAACTAGCACTCCTGGAAGAAAGCCAAAGGTCCCGAGTTCGAGTCTCGGTCCGGCATACAGTTTTAATCTGCCAGGAAGTTTCATATCAGCACACACTCCGCTGCAGAGTGAAAATTTCATTCTGGAAACATCCCATAGGCCGTGGCCAAGCCATGTATCCAGAATATCCTTTCTTGCAGGAGTACTAGTTCTGCAAGGTATGCAGGAGAGCTTCTGCGAAGTTTGGAAGATAGGGGACGAGGTACTGGAGGAATTAAAGCTGTGAGGACGGGGCTTGAGTCGTACTTGGGTAACTCAGTTGGTAGAGCACTTGCCCGCGAAGTGCAAAGGTCCCGAGTTCGAGTCTCGGTCCGGCATACAGTTTTAATCTGCCAGGAAGTTTCATAACAGCACACACTCCGCTGCAGAGCGAAAATTTCATTCTGGAAGTTATCTGTGCTTTAAACTGACATTCTACCGAACTGGAGACAAAGTTACTTTCTGAGGAAATCGAAAGGATTGAAGTCTCAATGGATCTAATGAACTGATATCGTTGGGGGTAACATTGAGATAAATGTTGGTTTTCCGAGAAGAAGAAGCGTTGCCATCTAAGTTTTTTAACAAACTTAGCGACCCATCTCTGAATTTAGCAGGGAGACGGCGGTAGCGACCCGCGCTTGCCGATTCGGACACGTGGCGCATGCGCAGTGCGCCGCCAGGGAAAAAAATCCTTCGCAGCCGGCAGAGGGAGACCCTTCGTCACGCCGGCGGTCCCTCTTCCCCGCGTGGCTCCCACTGGGCGTGCGTGAAATCGTCGCTTTTTGTCTAAGGCGGAATGTCGCGTGAAATTCGCTGTTGCACATAAGCAAATTAGTCTCCTAGCGTTTACCGCTGCTAAATGAAACATATCGTCGCCTGCCAACGAGCGACCCATTGTTCCTCATCAGCGTGCAGACGTTTCATAATGCGGTCCACATTGTCTTCGTAGCAAAAAAACTGAAATCGTAATAATGTTTCTTTCTTGTACGGTTGTCCTACCCACCCTGCCTACACATAATCAGTCGGCGAGACGAAGTTGTTATAGCGAAACATTTTTTTACCGTCATTCCCCTTTGTCAGTGATGCAGGGCTCTGTGTCAATGTGAGGCCTGTTACGTGCGGTAGAAAGATGTTTAGAACGTTCACATCTATGTTACCGCTCAAAAGAACTGCACTCACCACTTCTGATATTCGTCCCAGTAAAAGCGAGGACTTAAAATTTTACTCACGATAAACGTCATCGTTATACAGGGTGTTTCAGAAGTGACGGTCAATCTTCAGGGATATGACAGGAATGATGATTCGAAACAAACCCGCCGGGGTAGCCGAGAGCACTAAGGCGCTGCTTCCTGGACTCGGGGAGGCGCGCCGGCCCCGGATCGAATTCTTCCGGCGGATTAACGACGAGGGCCGATGTGCCGGCCAGCCTGGATATGGTTTTTAGTCGGTTTTCCACATCCCGCAAGGTGAATACCGGGCTGGTCCCCATGTTCCGCCTCAGTTACACGGCTGGCAGACATCTGAACACATTCTCACAATTCCACGCATTACACTCGACGCAGACAGTTGGGGTGCACTAATTCCGTCCCGGGGGGTACGGGGTGGCGATAGGAAGGGCATCCGGCCACCCCTTAACCATTAACAAGCCAAATACGACTAACGATGGCTGATCCTGCGTAACTGTGGGACAAGCCTCAAGCGATATAGATGATTCGAAACAAAAAAGTAAAATAAACATGGGTTCTAAAACGCATACCTTAAGAGTTATAAGAAATTGTTGATCTTCGATAGTGTGGAACAAATCTTGTCTATTGCAATCTCTTTGCTTTCCATACTTTGGGAAGTGGTAGTATGAACCAAAACAAAAAAAGAAGTTCGGTAAACTTGTGCTCTAAAATGCATACCTCAAAATTGGTACGCACTTGTTCATTAGAAGAGTTGTCTTTCAAAGTAGTGAAGACGAGCAAGTGGTCATAGATCTTGATATGCGTTTTAGAGCACATGTTACTGGAAATTTTTGCTTTTTTTTGGTCCATACTACCACTTCCCAAAATATGGAAAGCAAAGAGCTTGCAGTAGAAGAGATTTGTTTCACTGCATCGAAGATCAAGAATTGCTCATAGTTCTTAAAGTATGCGTTTCAGAGCCCATGTTTACCTGACATTTTTGTTTCGAATGATCGTTCTTGTCATATCCCTCAATATTGACTGTCCCTTCTTACAGGTCGTCATTATGTATTTATCCCTCTTAAAACCAAACTCTGTGCGAACAGGACCGCCGTGTCATCCTCAGCCCAAGGCCGTCACTGGATGCGTACACGGAGGGGCATGTGGTCAGCACACCGCTCTGCCGGCCGTACGTCAGTTTCCGAGACCGGAGCCGCTACTTCTCAATCAAGTAGCTCCTCGGTTTGCCTCACAAGGGCTGAGTGCACCCCGCTTGCCAACAGCGCTCGGCAGATCGGATGGTCACCCATCCAAGTGCTAGCCCAGCCCGACAGCACTTAACTTCGGTGATCGAACGGGAACCGGTGTTACCACTGCAAGGCCGTTGGCTATCTACCCCTCTTAGCCACTGCCGTATTTCTAGTCTATGCTGTGTTTCAGTCACCTACAAAGACAGAATGCACGAAATTTTCCTCATTTTCTGTAAACTAAAGGCGTGAAAGCTGCTTGTGGAGGAGTATGTCTGCCCTCACGTTTCTATGCCGTCCAACATCGGACCACTGTCTCATCCGAAATGCCCGACGTATCTGAACATTGCATGATTCCACCAGCCAGCCAAATGGAGTGAGACAATGAGGCCTTCTTGAAAAACTGTCAGGTGCTGATAACGCTGCCCCACACGCCAATAAGCGGCATCTCAGCATCGTTCGCAGTGATCGCTCCATAGCTACTGCTGTTCAAGTCCCATATACATCCTACAAAGGCTGGTAGCAACATTAAACACTAATAATACTAATGCATTGTGGTAGCCGTCCTATCTGTCTTTATACCGACCGATGGTGTCTACGTGTACGGAGATACACTGATCCTAGCCTGGCTTCTGCATACATACTCCACAAGCCTTCATATGGTGCGAAGAAGAGGATACCCTGCAGCACTGCTACTCGTTTCCTTCCCCCTTCCTCTCTCAAATAGAGAGAGGGTAAAACGGCTGTCTATATGTCGCCGTACGAGGCCTGATTTCTTTTACCTTATTTTCACGGCTCTTACGCGAAATGTACATTGGCGGCAGTAGAAACATTCTGCAGCCAGTTTCAAACGCCGGTTCTCTAAATTTTCTCAATAGTGCTCCTTCAAAAGACGTCGTCTTCCCTACAGGGACTACCACTTGGGATCCCTAAGCATCTTCCTAATATTCGCATGTTGATCGGACATACCATTAACAAATCTAGCAGCCCGCCTCTCTTACTTTAATCTAACCCTCAAGGGATCTCAGACACTCGATGATGATGATGTTGGTTTGTGGGGCGCTCAATATGGAGGTCATCAGCGCCCGTACAAGGTCCCAGTCTTCCCAGCTCCAGTCACGTCACTTACCGAATGATAATGAGATGATGAGGACAACACAAACACCCAGTCCCCAGGCGAAGAAAATCCCCGAACCGGCCGGGAATCGAACCGGGGTCCCCATGATCCATAGGAAGCTACGCTAGCCACTAGACCACGAGCTGCAAACTCAGACACTCGAACAGTATTCAAGACTGGGTCGTGCTAGTGCTCCTACACGGGATCTTCTTTATAAATTTACCACAATTTCCTAATCTTCTCTGCTATTGTCCTTACATAATTTGTCGATTTTCTGTCGGTTTACAACATTACGCCTAGATATTTGATGCACTTGACTGTCTGTGTCAACAGGATTGTTTTTCCTGCTCTTCTGCATTAACTTATATTTTTCGAACATTTAGAGCTAGCTGCTATTAACTACTCCAACTAGCAATTCTGTCTGCTACGACGTTGGGATGAGCGATTTACTTCAAACTTCGTACACCTTTAGTAGGCCATTATAACGACATAATGCGCAGGTAGTAAAGTGCTCTACTCTGACAGTTGCCTGAAAATCGAAGATATGTTTTACGAGTATATTATGTAAATAATGTATCTGTGCGAAGGTGCTGGCTGTAAGAAGTCATGTGGTCAAGTGCTTAGCATTCGCGCTTAGGTGTAAGGTTGTAGGTGAGGCGACGCTTCGAATACTGCAAAAAACAATACGTTGCAAGATAAGAATTTGCTGTGAGACAAAATGAACAATTTTGTCAGAATATTAGGAACAGTTTTCAGTTAGTGAAAGCCGGCCGCTGTGACCGACCGGTTCTAGGCGCATCAGTACGGAACCGCGCTGCTGCTACGGTCGCAGGTTCGAATCCTGCCTCGGGCATGGCTGTGTGTGATATCCTTACGTTAGTTAGGTTTACGTAGTTCTAAGTCTAGGGGACTGATGACCTCAGATGTTAAGTCCCATAGTGCTTAGAGGCATTTGAACCATTTGAATTAGTGAAATAATCTGTAAATTCAACAGATGCGTTTGTTGTAGGGCATTTTTAAATTACGTTAACAGTTACTAATTCTGAATATTCTCGTGAATCATTGTTTTATTCAATCTAATTTACAGTCAGTCATATGCATTTCTGACAAACTAAAATATCATTCCTAAAAAATAATTTGCATAAATAAGTTCAAATGCAGGGTAGTTAAGCCGATTGTAGATCTGAATCTGTAATCGGAATTTTAGAAGTCAGATAGTTTTCAGATAGTTAGCTACAAATCCAGTTACAAATAGTTTCAGCAGTTTCAGCGTACAACTCCCAACTATAAGGGTAACTTTCACATGTATGCAGTAGCCGTTCGCCTGGATGATGACGTATTCATCGAGTAAAACTGAAGTGATATCCGGTGTTCCCCAGGGAAGTGTCCTGGGACCTCTGCTGTTCCTGATCTATATAAATGACCTGGGTGACAATCTGAGCAGTTCTCTTAGGTTATTCGCAGATGATGCTGTAATTTACCGTCTAGTAAGGTCATCCGAAGACCAGTATCAGTTGCAAAGCGATTTAGAAAAGATTGCTGTATGGTGTGGCAAGTGGTAGTTGACGCTAAATAACGAAAAGTGTGAGGTCATCCACATGAGTTCCAAAAGAAATCCGTTGGAATTAGATTACTCGATAAATAGTACAATTCTCAAGGCTGTCAATTCAATTAAGTACCTGGGTGTTAAAATTACGAACAACTTCAGTTGGAAAGACCACATAGACAATATTGTGGGGAAGGCGAGCCAAAGGTTGCGTTTCATTGGCAGGACACTTGGAAGATGCAACAAGTCCACTAAAGAGACAGCTTACACTACACTCGTTCATCCTCTGTTAGAATAATACTGCGCGGTGTGGGATCCTTACCAGGTGGGATTGACGGAGGACATCGAAAGGGTGCAAAAAAGGGCAGCTCGCTTTGTATTATCACGTAATAGGGTAGAGAGTGTGGCAGATATGATACGGGAGTTGGGATGGAAGTCATTAAAGCAAAGACGTTTTTCGTCGCGGCGAGATCTATTTACGAAATTTCAGTCACCAACTTTCTCTTCCGAATGCGAAAATATTTTGTTGAGCCCAACCTACATAGCTAGGAATGATCATCGAAATAAAATTAGAGAAATCAGAGCTCGAATAGAAAGGTTTAGGTGTTCGTTTTTCCCGCGGGCTGTTCGGGAGTGGAATGGAAGAGAGATAGTATGATTGTGGTTCGATGAACCCTCTGCCAAGCACTTAAATGTGAATTGCAGAGTAATCATGCAGAAGACCATCGGCCTAATGTAACAAGTAGCATGATTCATATGACCAGGTGACACGTTTCCAATGAACGATGATCCAATCTCAATGATCCCGCGCCTACTGCAACCGTAACTGACGCCATCGTAGGGGCAGCAGGGGAACACGTGGGGCTCGTCTGTTACGAAGCCGCGGTTCAACGTGCGCGGAACGCTGTGCTGCGAAACACCTGTGCCTGCCACAGCACTGCACTCATTCGTCAGATCCGCCGCAGATCGCAGCCTGTCCCACTTCACAGAGCGGGCAAACCTCAGACCCGCACGTTCTGTGATAAGACTTGGATGCCCAATACCTTGTAGCCTGCTCGTGGTTCCATCATCCTTCAACCAATTACGCATAATGCTCGCAAGAGTAGCATGCAGACGGTCGACTAACTTTGTCGTTCCCGAGATGTTTGTCCCCATGTCATCAACCATTTGCCACAGTCGAGTAAGTATTATACTAGAACTGACATGTGATTACATTTTCACGCAATTTTAGTGCATAGATCCTGAGAAGTCAATACCCAGAACAACCACCTCTGGCCGTAATAACGGCCTTGATACGCCTGGGCATTGAATCAAACAGAGCTTGGATGGCGTGTACGAGGAGGTAGCGGTGTTCCGAATGTATCAGGACTTGAAGCATTTGTGGACAGAGACATCATCGCCTACAAAACCTTTCATGTTACAGAAAATGCCAATAAAGACTTTGGTAAATCTACATATTTGTCAGCCTCTCCCTTTGTCCTGTATACTAGAAATAGACGTAAAATATCTGTAAATGAAACTGTATTTATTTGGTGTAAGGGAAAAGGAGTTTGTGAATATGTTAAATTTGTTGGTGATTGTACATTGTATTTTCATAAATAAAGTTATTGACCGGTACCCCCCCGGTTATTGATCTGTAGCGTAGCCCGACTGAGGTTAGGTTGGGATGTTTTTTTTCTGGCAGGGGGGTCCCCCCCCCCCCCCCCCCCCTGCAACGCATAGAGCATGCCACAGCAAGTAGCTGCCGCGCCGCCGACGCCTCAGCGGCGGTTGCGCAACCGCCCGAGCCGGCCAACTCGGCCCTTAAAATTACTAGGGCCGAGTGGCCGACTTAACATGCAGCTTTAACACATGCAGCTTCAACACGATACCACAGTTCATCAAGAGTAGTGACTGGCGTATTGTGACGAGCCAGTTGCTCGGCCACCATTGACCAGACATTTTCAATTGGTGACAGATTTGGAGAATGTGCTGGCCAGGGCAGCAGTCGAACATTTTCTGTATCCAGAAAGGTCCGTACAGGAACTGCAACATGCGGTCGTGCATTATCCTGCTGAAATCTAGGGTTTTGCAGTGATCGAATGAGGGGTACAGCCACGGGTCGTAACGCATCTGAAATGTAACGTCCAGTATTCAAAGTGCCGTCAATGCGAACAAGAGGTGACCGAGAGGTGTAACCAATGGCACCCCATACCATGACGCTGGGTGATACGCCAGTGTGGCGATGACGAATACACGCTTCCAATGTGCGTTCACCGCGATGTCGCCAAACACGGATGCGACCATCATGATCCTGTAAACAGAACCTGGATTTATCCGAAAAAATGACGTTTTGCCATTCGTGCACCCAGGATCGTCGTTGAGTACACCATCGCAGGCGCTTCTGTCTGTGATGCAGCGTCAAGGGTAACCGCAGCCATGGTCTCCGAGCTGATAGTCCGTGCTGCTGCAAACGTCGTCGAACTCCTCCTTACACGAGGCATCACAACAACGTTTCACCGGGCAACGCCGGTCAACTGCTGTTTGTGCATGAGAAATCGGGGCCGGCCGAAGTGGCCGTGCGGTTAAAGGCGCTGCAGTCTGGAACCGCAAGACCGCTACGGTCGCAGGTTCGAATCCTGCCTCGGGCATGGATGTTTGTGATGTCCTTCGGTTAGTTAGGTTTAACTAGTTCTAAGTTCTAGGGGACTAATGACCTCAGCAGTTGAGTCCCATAGTGCTCAGAGCCATTTGAACCATTTGAGAAATCGGTTGGAAACTTTCCTCATGTAGGTGTCGCCACCGCTGCCAGCCTTGTGTGAATGCTCTGAAAAGCTAATCATTTGCATATCACAGCATCTTCTTCCTGTCGGTTAAATGTCGCGTCTGTATCTCGTCATCTCTGTGGTCTAGCAATTTTAATGGCCATTAGTGTAATATGTGCTTACCGCAACATTTCCTGCAACGCCACAGTGTCACGTCAGTGATCGTTCGGCGAACTTGGCTGCGTATGAACCTCCGCAGCAGGCACCTGGTTAAATGAAACCATGACTACAGTTCATTGGCGACGTAGCTTCGAATTTGCACGCCAGTACCGCAACTGAAGATCCAATGAGTGGCTCCAGGTGGCTGCTTCAGATGAATCGCGTTTTACTTTTTATTGGACAGATGGCCGTAGACGTGTACGGTGTGAAACGTTTGGAAATAAATATCCTGAACCAGGTGGGAGCTTTACGGGCTATGGAATGTTTTCAGGGCATTACCAGGGTGATATCGCAATTATGGAAGGCACAATGGATCAACACAAGCATGCATCCATCCTCGCAGTTTGTTTTTCCTCGGCGCGATGAAATCTAGCAGCGGACAGTGCAACGTACCACACAGTTGGCAGTCTACGTGCATGCTTGTAACAGCACCAGGATGAGTTTTCCGTACACGCCTGTTCGCCAAACTCCCTGGATTTAAACCTAATCGAAAATCTCTGGGACCACCTCGATAAGGTTGTTCGTGCCATGGATTACAGCAGCGAGTCACGGCAATGGAATCGGCATGACTCCACATCCCTGTTTGGACGTTCCAGAACCTCTTGACTCTCTTCCAGCACGTCTCGCGCTGCAAAAGGAGTTAAGTCAGGCTTTAGCAGGGAATCACGTTAATGTGACTGGACAGTGTACTTGTGAGTGTGTGAAACTGTGGATGTGTGGTGTTGTGTATCCATAGGTGGAATTTTTTAAAGTATCTTTCATTCTCTATGTAGAGCGGGCTGTTCAGGTACGGGCCAGTCCTCGAGTCAGAGTCTTATCTAAAAGATACCACGCTAGCTAGTAGTGGGTCAACACAATCGAAGTTATGAATATTTCTGAGGAGGATTCCAATTCCAGAATTTGACATACATTCAAGGGAAATTTACAAAAGTCTTGGTCAAAACTTCGGTATGGGCGATACATTTAACTTAATTATGAGACCACATCTCAGAGAAAAGCGTTAAAAGCTTTGTGTGTATATAAATGTATTTGTATATGTGAATACAATGTAGAATCGATGACTTGACCGATGTGTGCAGTATGCCTACGTTTAGAGGTTCGGCCGGCCGCGGTGGTCTCGCGGTTCTAAGCGCTCAGTCCGGAACTGCGCGACTGCTACGGTCGCGGGTTCGAATCCTGCCTCGGGCATGGATGTGTGTGATGTCCTTAGGTTAGTTAGGTTTAAGTAGTTCTAAGTTCTAGCTGACTGATGACCACAGATGTTAAGTCACGTAGTGCTCAGAGCCATTTGAACCATTTTACAGGTTCATTGGATTAAATCCCATACTAAGGCCGCCACATATGCTACAAACTTGACAGTGTTACAAGATCAAGAGTTCTGTGCCAACATTCACAAATTCCCTGCACCTCTACGTAGTACAAACATGTTTGCAGCAGTATGTCTGTGTTTCGTCCGTGTAGAACTCGGACGAGAACAGTTTGTATATTTTGGCCAGCTTTGCTGCTGTGCTATGAAAAATAAAATCGTGGTACACTGTAGAATCACTGGTTAATGAATAAAAAATATTTATTCTCACTTCAAAGAAGAAATATCCGCACGATTTGTATAATTATTTCACGATCAATAGAGAAGAATATTTGATTAAAAAGCAGGATACTATCACGACAGAAACTATAACACTACACAAAAGGCTGGCAACAATATTGCTATTTCTCGTGAAGTGAAGGAGCTATAAAATCTCAAATACCCATATAAGTTTTTATATATACAATATCTGATCAGAACCGTTAGCGGACACTAATACTCTGCCCGTCCACCCTTCACCTGTGTAGCCGCTTAATCTCTGCTGGTGGCACTTTCACTGAGGTGTCTGAATGTCTGTGTAGCAATAACAGCCCACACTTTCTTGACAGCTGAAACCAGATGAGGTAGTGACGTTGGACGCTGGGGTCTGGAGCCAAGTCGACTTTCTAACTCACCTCAGAGGTGTTCCATTGGGTTCAGATCGGGAGTCCAGGCACACCAGTGTATTGAGAATGTTATTGTTCACAAACCACTGCTTCGCATATGATGCTTTATGACAGGGTGCGATATCATGCTACACTACTCGCCATTAAAATTGCTACACCACGAAGATGACGTGCTACAGACGCGAAATTTGACCGACAGGAAAAAGATGCTGTGATATGCAAATGATTAGTTTTTTAGGGCATTCTCACAAGGTTGGCGCCGGTGGTGACACCTACAACTTGCTGACATGACGAAAGTTTCCAACCGATTTCTCATACACAAACAGCAGTTGACCGGTGTTGCCTGCTGAAACGTTGTTGTGATGCCTCGTGTAAGGAGGAAAAATCACGTTTCCGACTTTGATAAAGGTCGGATTGTAGCCTATCGCGATTGCGGTTTATCGTATCGCGACATGGCTGCTCGCGTTGGTCGAGATTCGATGACTGTTAGCAGAATATGGAATCGGTCGGTTCAGGAGGGTAGTACGGAACGCCGTGCTAGATACCACCGGCCTCGTATCACTAGCAGTCGAGATGACAGGCATCTTATCCGCATGGCTGTAACGGATCATGTAGCCACGTCTCGATCACTGAGTCAACAGATGGGGACGTTTGCAAGATAACAACCATCTGCACGAACAGTTCGACGACGTTTGCAGCAGCATGGACTATCAGCTCGGATACCATGGCTTGCGGTTATCCTTGACGCTGCATCACAGACAGGAGCGCCTGCGATGGTGTACCTAACGACGAACCAGGGTGCACGAATGGCAAAACGTCATTTTTTTGGATGAATCCAGGTTCTGTTTACAGCATCATAATGGTCGCATCCGTGTTTGGTGACATCGCGGTGAACGCACGTTAGAAGCGTGTATTCGTCATCGCCATACTGGCGTATCACCCAGCGTGATGATACGGGGTGCCATTGGTTACACGTCTCGGTCACCTCATGTTCGCATTGACGGCACTTTGAACAGTGGACGTTACATTTCAGATGTGTTACCACCCGTGGCTCTACCCTTCATTTGATCACTGCGAAACCCTAGATTTCAGCAGGATAATGCACGACCGCATGTTCAGTTCCTGTACGGGCCTTTCTGGATACAGAAAATGTTCGACTGCTGCCCTGGCCAGCACATTCTCCAGATCTCTCACCAGCTGAAAACGTCTGGTCAATGATGGCAGAGCAACTGGCTCGTCACAATACGGCAGTCACTACTCTTGATGAACTGTGGTATCGTGTTGAAGCTGCATGGGCAGCTGTACCTGTACACGCCATCCAAGCTCTGTTTGACTCGACGCCCAGGCGTATCAAGGCCGTTATTACGGTCAGAGGTGGTTGTTCTGGGTACTGATTTCTCAGGATCTATGCACCCAAATTGCGTGAAAATGTAATCACATGTCAGTTCTAGTATAATATATTTGTCCAATAAATACCCGTTTATCATCTGCATTTTTTCTTGGTGTAGCAATTTTAATGGCCGGTAGTGTACTTCTATGTTTCTCTTCATAGCAGTTGCTCTTGATTGGAATTCAGGAATATTTACATCGTCTTCTTTGGTGAAGGAGTTTCGGATGTCCGTGTTTAATAATTCTGCTTTTGTAACACTGTCATCTGTGACTTCATCGTTGTTATCGCGTGGTGAAGATACACTCCTGGAAATTGAAATAAGAACACCGTGAATTCATTGTCCCAGGAAGGGGAAACTTTATTGACTCATTCCTGGGGTCAGATACATCACATGATCACACTGACAGAACCACAGGCACATAGACACAGGCAACAGAGCATGCACAATGTCGGCACTAGTACCGTGTATATTCACCTTTCGCAGCAATGCAGGCTGCTATTCTCCCATGGAGACGATCGTAGAGATGCTGGATGTAGTCCTGTGGAACGGCTTGTCATGCCATTTCCACCTGGCGCCTCAGTTGGACCAGCGTTCGTGCTGGACGTGCAGACCGCGTGAGACGACGCTTCATCCAGTCCCAAACATGCTCAATGGGGGACAGATCCGGAGATCTTGCTGGCCAGGGTAGTTGACTTACACCTTCTAGAGCACGTTGGGTGGCACGGGATACATGCGGACGTGCATTGTCCTGTTGGAACAGCAAGTTCCCTTGCCGGTCTAGGAATGGTAGAGTGATGGGTACGATGACGGTTTGGATGTACCGTGCACTATTCAGTGTCCCCTCGACGATCACCAGTGGTGTACGGCCAGTGTAGGAGATCGCTCCCCACACCATGATGCCGGGTGTTGGCCCTGTGTGCCTCGGTCGTATGCAGTCCTGATTGTGGCACTCACCTGCACGGCGCCAAACACGCATACGACCATCATTGGCACCAAGGCAGAAGCGACTCTCATCGCTGAAGACGACACGTCTCCATTCGTCCCTCCATTCACGCCTGTCGCGACACCACTGGAGGCGGGCTGCACGATGTTGGGGCGTGAGCGGAAGACGGCCTAACGGTGTGCGGGACCGTGGCCCAGCTTCATGCAGACGGTTGCGAATGGTCCTCGCCGATACCCCAGGAGCAACAGTGTCCCTAATTTGCTGGGAAGTGGCGGTGCGGTCCCCTACGGCACTGCGTAGGATCCTACGGTCTTGGCGTGCATCCGTGCGTCTCTGCGGTCCGGTCCCAGGTCGACGGGCACGTGCACCTTCCGCCGACCACTGGCGACAACATCGATGTACTGTGGAGACCTCACGCCCCACGTGTTGAGCAATTCGGCGGTACGTCCACCCGGCCTCCCGCATGCCCACTATCCGCCCTCGTTCAAAGTCCGTCAACTGCACATACGGTTCACGTCCACGCTGTCGCGGCATGCTACTAGTATTAAAGACTGCGATGGAGCTCCGTATGCCACGGCAAACTGGCTGACACTGACGGCGGCGGTGCACAAATGCTGCGCAGCTAGCGCCATTCGACGGCCAACACCGCGGTTCCTGGTGTGTCTGCTGTGCCGTGCGTGTGATCATTGCTTGTACAGCCCTCTCGCAGTGTCCGGAGCAAGTATGGTGGGTCTGACACACCGGTGTCAATGTGTTCTTTTTTCCATTTCCAGGAGTGTATTATGTGCGTCTTGGCACTGGTGTGCCTTATGTACGACCAGAATCTCTTTGGGGTTTCTGCCAGACTTTGAGAAAGAGTTTCGTTATGGAAATTGTTAAAAGCATCTGGCATTGAAGTATGCGCTATATTTCCATTGATCGACGGTCGAATCCCGATGGTTCCATGGCCACTGCAATCGTAATTGATGATGCCGTTGGGTCAACATGCGAACGCAAGAGGTGGTCTGCTGCGGAGCTCCATGTTTAATGTACGATAAACGGTGTGCTCCGAAATACTTGTGCGTGCACCAGCATTGAGATCTTTCGAGGGAGAAGCCACAGATGACCATCCATCCTACTGTCCAGAGCTGACAAGCCTCCGAAACCCACGTTCTGTGAAGATTTGTGGACGTCCAACCATCTAGCACCTAGTGGCAGTATCACTGTCCTTCTACCTCTTTCCGAGGTGCTCACGACAGTAGCACATGAATATTCAACCAGCTTCGTTGTTTTCATTTGTTTTAGAGATACTCGTTTACAGACTCTGCGTAACAATAATCTACGCTGTGTCAAAATCGCTAATCTCCATGAATGTCCCCATTTGCAGCCCTTATCTTTGCTAGGTTGATCCACCGTCCGTGTCTCCTCTACTTACGTACTTCCGTTACCGCTTCACGTGCCCGCAACGCCACCTGACGGCATCCAACGCCGCGGTGAGCAGTAGTCATAATGTTTTGGCTTATCAGCGTAATTTTCGTTCTTACAGAAAGGCTACCCAACATTTATAGCATTTCTATAAAGGGTGGTCCATTGATAGAGACCGGGCCAAATATCTCACGAAATAAGCGTCAAACGAAATAACTACAAAGAAAGAAACTTGTCTAGCTTGAAGGGGAAACCAGATGGCGCTATGGTTGGCCCGCTAGATGGCGCTGCCATAGGTCAAACGGATATCAACTCCGTTTTTTTAAATACGAACCCCCATTTTTTATTACTTATACCTGTAGTATGTAAAGAAATATGAATGTTTTAGTCGGGCCACTTTTTTCGGTTTGTGATATATGGCGCTGTAATAGTCACAAACATATGGCTCACAATTTTAGACCAACAGTTGGTAACAGGTAGGCTTTTAAAATTAAAATACAGAACGTAGGTACGTTTGAAATTTTATTTCGCTTATTCCAATGTGATACATGTACCTTTGTAAATTTATCATTTCTGAGAACGCATGCTGTTACAGCGTGATTAACTGTAAATACCACATTAATGCAATAAATGCTCAAAATGATGTCCGTCAACCTCAATGCATTTGGCAATACTTGTAACGACATTCTGCTCAACAGCGAGCAGTTCGCCTTCCGTAATGTTCGCACATGCATTGACAATGACCAGAAGCATGTTGTCAGTCGTTGTCGGTGGATCACGATAGGAAATATCCTTCAAATTTCCCCACACAAAGAAATCCGTGAACGTCAGATCCGGTGAAAGTGCGGGCCATGGTATGGTGCTTCGACGACCAATCCACCTGTCATGAAATATGCTATTCAATACCGCTTCTACCGCACTCGAGCTATGTGCTGGACATCCATCATGTTGTAAGTACATCGCCATTCTGTCATGCAGTGAAACATCTTGTAGTAACATCAGTAGAACATTACGTAGGAAATCAGCATACATTGCAACATTTAGATTGCCATATATTAAATGGGGGCCAGTTATCCTTCCTCCCATAATGCTGCACCGTACATTAACCCGCCAAGGTCGCTGATGTTCCACTTGTTGCAGCCATCGTGGATTTTCCATTCCCCAACAGTGTATATTATGCCGGTTTACTTTACCGCTGTTGGTGAATGACGCTTCGTCTCTAAATAGAACGCGTGCGAAAAATCTGTCATCGCCCCCTAATTTCTCTTGTGCCCAGTGGCAGAACTGTACACGACGTTCAAAGTCGTCGCCACGCAATTCCTGGTGCATAGAAATATGGTATGGGTGCAATCGATGTTGATATAACATTCTCAACACCGACGTTTTTGAGATTCCCGATTCAAAAATGGCTCTGAGCACTATGGGACTCAACTGCTGTGGTCATAAGTCCCCTTGAACTTAGAACTACTTAAACCTAACTAACCTAAGGACATCACTCACATCCATGCCTGAGGCAGGATTCGAACCTGCGACCGTAGCGGTTGTGCGGTTCCAGACTGTAGTGCCTTTAACCGCTCGGCCACTCCGGCCGGCTAGAGATTCCCGATTCTCGCGCACTTTGTCTGCTACTGATGTGCAGATTAGCCGCGACAGCAGCTAAAACACCTACTTGGGCATCATCATTTGTTGCAGGCAGTGGTTGACGTTTCACATGTGGCCGAACACTTCCTGTTTCCCTAAATAACGTAACTATCCGGCGAACGGTCCGGAAACTTGTATGATGTCGTCCAGGATACGGCGCAGCATACATAGCACACGCCCGTTGGGCATTTTGATCACAATAACCACACATCAACACGTTACCAACCTTTTCTGTAATTGGTAAACAGTCCATTTTAACACGGATAATGTATCGCGAAGCAAATACCGTCCGCACTGGCGGAATGTCACGTGATACCACGTACTTATCCGTTTGTGACTATTACAGCGCTATCTATCACAAAGCGAAAAAAGTGGTCGAACTAAAACATTCATATTTTTTACGTACTACACGAATATGTAATAAAAATTGGGGGTTCCTATTTAAAAAAAACGCTGTTGATATCCGTTTGACCTATGGCAGCGCTATCTATCGGCCAACCATAGTGCCACCTGGTTTCCCCCTTCAAGCTAGACGAGTTTCGTTCTTTGTAGTTTTTTCGTTTGATGCTTATTTCATGAGATATTAGGCCCGGTCACTATCAATGGACCACCCAGTATACAGAAAAGGCGTTTAAAAATGTTGACGGAAATGTACTCTTTGTAATTATGATCTTATCAGGGATAAAATACAGGTATCGAGAGGTTATCTGCAACTTATACAGAAACCACAGTGTAGACCCAGGAGTCGGAGAATATGAAACAGAGACAGCAATAGCAAAAGCCGCGAGGCAGTTTTGTAGCCCATCCCCCATGTTGTAAGCGTAGACTTCCGCGGCCGTTGTCACAGTCAATAGAATTCTTCTGGGTTTGGGACCGCATTGTCAACTATAAAATTCCGAAGTTTCACCTTGAGGAAGGCGTCTTGTAATAGTCGCCGAAACGTCGGAATTTTATAGTTGACCACGTGGTCCAAATCCAGAAGAATTTTATTGGCTATCCCCCATGTTATTCACTCCGTACTCTGAGCGACAGTGAACGAAACGAAGGAGAAATGTGCAGTGGGAATTAAAATTCACAGAAAAGACAGAAATATTTCAAGGCTTGTCAGTGAGACAGTAATTCTGTCATAGACGACAAAGGACTTGAAAGATCGGTTGAAAGAAACTGATAATGACTTGAAAACCGGTAGACCAATTGAATGGTGTGGATATAGTATTGAAAAACGGAAGATGAGGTGAACGGTACTATCTTCAAAAGTAGTTACGAGACTTACTTACTGATAGTTAGAATATTAGATTATAAACGAAATGTGGTAAATAGTAGACGAGTTCTACTATTTCGACAGCAAAAGAACTGTATATTGAAGAAGTGAAGAGGATATAAAATACAAACCAACAACTATAAGAAAATATTTCCCGAAAAAATGAAATATCTTAACATTTAATGTAAATTTAAGTCATAGACAGTCTTTTCAGAAAGTGTTTGTTAGGAGTGTAGTTGTGTATGGTAGTGTAACGTCGACGATAAACATTATACAGAAAACGCTCTCTTTCCACAAAAAATATGATTAGCATAAATATAATATTAGGACCAAAAACAAGCTCTACAAAGACCTCAAGGAGCTAACATTGGAAAAGAAAAGAATCAGGTTCATGTATTGAACAACCTATAAAGAGTACATTAAATGTCTTGCAGATAATGTACTGTGTAGATTGTGTAGTGGAGTTTAATACTGAATTAAAGAACTTTCTATTGTGCAACTTCTTCTACTTCGTTGAAGGGTATCTTCAACGAAACACTTAAATTTAACGTTTTAGTTTAATGTATAATTAGAATTAGCATTGCAATACAGCAATGTAATGTTATTTCACTGTTCTGCTCTTAGGTTAAATGCACATGTTTGACATCTTACTACATCCCAGAGACTACTCTTCACGAGATCCATGGAATTTGAGTAACGTAATGTGAATGTGTCTTTTCTAAAGTCGGGAGTATATAAATACTGAGCATGAAGTAGTACAGAGAAATATCAACTTAATAGTGTACTTGGTGTGCTCCCAATACATTGATCTGGAAATAATATCAGTAATTGTCACTGTGAATTGTAACAGGTGTTACCATAGTTGACAGAACTATAGGATGTTTCACTAGATGAGAACTGAGAGCACAATCAGCATACCTTCTGTATATTTATAGACTTCATCAAAGCATATGACAGCATAGTGAGACAGGAGATGTAGAGGATAATGGCAGAGTGTGCGATACTGGAATAATTGATAAACCTAACTAAAATGAGTGTGATGGAATAAAGTGTATAGTGAAAGTACAGAGCGAGTCCTCAGAAACATTTGCGAAAAAAACAGGAGTGAGGCAGGGCGATATTATATCACCAATCTTGCTCAGTTTGGCATTCAACAAAACTCTGAGGAGACTAACTCAAGTATGTGCAGGAGTCGCGAAAGGGAAAAAGGTAAATGTTCTGGATTTCGTGAATGATATTGTGTCGATAGCAAAGAGCATGGAAGACATGGAGAAAATGGGAACTGTACTGATGGAAAAAGCTAAGAAAGTAGGTCTAAGTGTAAATGAGCGCAAAATAAAGTTCACAGTAATAAGGAGAAGAGTTCAGTGAGGACCAAAACATCTAACAATCAGGAACCTAACAATACAGAAGACAGACGCATTTACGTATCTCGGTGTCAACATCAACTAACAAAACATTTTAGAATAAGGGATCGTAACGAGAATTCAAGCCGGAGGAAATGTGTAGGTGCTATATATAATACCACAAGACCTTCGTTGCTATCCAGGCAGGCAAAAATAGGAATATATCAAACCATCATCAAACCTATAGTCAGCTACGCAAGTGAAACTTGTAATCCTGAAAATAAAGCACAAAAAAAAACTCATCTCCTTTGAAAATAAAGTAGTGAGAAAAATATGCGGACCAGTGAACATTGGAGAATAAGAAAAAAACAGAGAACTCAGACAATTATATACACTACCTGAGGTCTTAGCGAGTCTGAAAAATAAAAGACTAAGGTGGTACGGACACATGAGGAGCATCGGGGAGAACACGGTAATAAAAGCAGTGATGGATGGAGAAGCCGAAGGAAGGAGACCACTAGGAGGGACGAAAACGAGATGAGAGGATAATACCATGGGAGATATGCGGATACTGGGTCTGGGAGATGAAAATGCAGCTGATAGAAAGGTGTGGAGGGCTGGACAGGCTGCGATTTGTGCGGCCAGTATAAGTAAGTAGGTAGTGTTCCACGTTAGCACCATTGGTCACACATCGAGTTGATAAGTGAGTTCTTCCCAAACCTCGATCAGTGTGTTGTCTCTAAAGTTCAGTAGATCCGTTGGTACCCAAGGAACATACGCATGATCCTTCGCAAACCCCCAAAGGTAAAAACGGCAAGGTGTCAGATCGTTTGTTAACTTGGAGGTCATGCACAACAAGCCCTGCCACCCGACCCCTTGCGAGGAATCCAGCGGTCGGCCACAACGTCATTTAATCAATCACATATTGAGTTAATGCTAGCGAGGTAGCGCACCATCTTGCTACTAAATAAAGTTCCATGATCCAGCACGTTCCAGTTATGGAAAGACCCATTGTTCTAGCACATCACTAAAAGGAACACCAGTTACTGTTGCTTCACCGAAGAAGAAAGGCCCATAAACTTTCCACCAAGATACAAGATAAAAAACATTGAATTTAGGGGAGTCTGTTTGCAACTGTACCATCCCGTGGGGATCTGCTGAATCTCACATGTCTCCACTTAGGTCAGACGTCGATCATCACTAAAGACGACACGATCCAGAAAATCTTCATCGTCATTCAGCAACATTTCGTTTGAAAAGTTGGTACATAAATCAAATTCTGTAGGCTTTAGAGCTTGTAACAGCTGTTAACGATAAGGACGAAGCTGTAAACGTGTCCTTAGATGTCTTGTAACACCGAAAATGCAGGATGCATGGCACCTGCTACCGATATATTTGAATTGTATGTAAATATTTGTAATTTAAATGCTTTCTTTTAATAAGTAAAGACATTGCTTCACTATGTTTGTACACTTAGGTAGGAGTCTGTTGACATTTCATTGTATTTATTTGTGTTTTATTGTGAAACTTGTAAGCTCTGGGAAAAAGCCAAAGGAATTGTTATTTGCAACGACTACCAACAATAATAGCAGTGTTTGTGCGTTGTAAAATCTTTGGGTAGGCAGTTGTTGAGCAGAGCGCGCGGAGAGAGAGGGAGGCGGGTTCCAGCGCTTGTAGTAGGCGGAAGTGTGGTGTTAACACTCCCGCAGTAGAGAGTACCATTTTCGGCGACATCGTGTACGCGCGCCGGCCACATGTCTAGAGCAGGAGTACGGACAGTGGACGGGCGGAAGAGGCTGTATTAATTACGGTTGCCCGTTCCTATAACTAGCCGTGGCTCCACAATATGGTTGGATACAAGATGACTTTGACAGGATTTGTGATTGGTGTAAAGAATGGCAGCTAACTCTAAATATAGATAAATGTAAATTAATGCAGATGAATAGGAAAAAGAATCCCGTAATGTTTGAATACTCCATTAGTAGTGTAGCGCTTGACACAGTCAAGTCGATTAAATATTTGGGCGTAACATTGCTGAGCGATATGAAGTGGGACAAGCATGTAATGGCAGTTGTGGGGAAAGCGGATAGTCGTCTTCGGTTCATTGATAGAATTTTGGGAAGTTGTGGTTCATCTGTAAAGGAGATCGCTAATAAAACACTAATACGACCTATTCTTGAGTACTGCTCGAACGTTTGGTATCCCTATCAGGTCGTATTGAGGGAGGACATAGAAGCAATTCAGAGGCGGGCTGCTAGATTTCTTAGTGGTAGGTTTGATCATCACGCGAATGTTACGGAAATGCTACAGGAAATCGGCTGGGAGTCCCTGGAGGAAAGGAGGCGTTCTTTTCGTGAATCGCTACTGAGGAAATTTAGAGAACCAGCATTTGAGGCTGACTGCAGTACAATTCTACTGCCACCAACTTATATTTCGCGGAAAGACCACAACGATAAGATAAGAGAGATTAGGGTTCGTACAGAGGCATGTAGGCGGTCATTTTTCCCTCGTTCTGTTTGGGAGTGGAACAGGGAGAGAAGTTGTGGTACGAGGTACTCTCGGTCACGCACCGTATGGTGGATTGTGGAGTATGTATGTAGATGTAGATGTAGATGTACCGTCTTCAACAACAGCAGCAGATCCAGCAACACGGTTTGGTCGTCGGCTCCGAGTTTCGTCGTATGCACAACACTGAAGTAAGACTGTTCATTGGTAGAAAGTATTAACGGCTAACCCAGCAGTACAACTGACTGTGATTTGATTAATAAGATTTATTTAAATAATAATCAGTTAAACTCAGGGTGATTGTGTCCTCATTGCCCCCAGACAGTGTTACCAAGCAGAATCCTTGTTCCTTTTTTTTCCTAATATGCTAACTGAGTATCATAAGAAACAAACTGAATAGTTTATTAATGAATAATTTCTCTTTTAAGAATTTTAGCCTCAGTCTACTTTCAATTAACTGTTGTACAACAGAGGCTTCAGTGTATGACTAAACTAAAGCAATTTCATTTTTCAAGTTTGAGAATCAATCACTGGAAAAAATCCAAATCTAAAAAAATCCACAAATTAAGAGTGCGGAAGTTTTATTTATTTTTACATATAGCTTGGAGCACATGGATGTTTGGTTTGGTACGTATTCTAGTATTTAATTCTGTTCAAGTCAGTAAAAAAGGCTCAGTTGTTCAGACAATAATATGAAATCCAATTTGCAAAGTAAGTAATGGCAAAGTAAAAAGGTGCTGGCATTTTTTTAAAAATTTCTTTGATGGCCATATGCTGAGGTCACTGAAAGTCATTGTTCACGTAACGAAGTTCAGTACTAACATACAGTTTAATTGCATGTTTTCAAATCATTACTCGATTGCCTTTTTTAAAATTTAATGCCAAACATAATGTAAGAGTGACTTCTCAATTTTCTTTATCATTACATACTCACTTAAAATTAGTGTAAAAAAAAAAGTGGCAGCCTTTAGTTGCCACGTCAGTGTTTAATAATACGTTTTTCTTTCCCATTGTCTTTGACAGGATTTTGGATGTAAATTTCCCTAGTGGGCTGGCGACCGTTAATTACTTCCTTTTCGTTCATGAGTGTAACTTTTGGATTCATGATCAGTAGTACCCTTTTCTGTTCAATGTTGTTCGTGAGTGAATGCACAAAATAACTTTCATTTTTCAAATTATAGCCCTGTTCGGTTTAATTACTTTTATTTTAGTAGACTTTCCATCAGAAGGGTCGGTTGTACACTTTCCTCCTACTTGTCGGTATCACTTCTTCGGGAAAGATAGCCTTATACAATTAGAAAAAGTCCATTAGGCTTACACGCGATTCACGGTCATATTTTATATCGCAAGCAGGATAGGCCGATTAGTAACAGGGAGGTTACAGTCTCCACACTGACATCCCTGAAACTGCTAATTCACGACTAGCCTTCCGAACTGATTTCTTCGTGCTACGCGTTCGTTCAAAACGTTCTTCAGTCACTCTTGGTCGTTCTGTACTCTTTCCTTTTCGCGCAGGTATACAAAGAATACTGTTTGAGTTTCTCTTCTGTCTGATGTATTATTTGCAATTGTAAGTCGAATGTAATGAATACTACACAACCTCAAAACCCGTATGCTTATTTTCAAACTCATAGAATTGGGGCAGCTTCTGACAAATAATGTATAACCAAACTTGTTCCACGTCTCTCTCCTTCATTCTGAATACAAACATTTTACATACGGTGTTACAAAAGAACGACGAAGGTTAGTTAGGCAGAAAGAGTAACTAATGAAGGGATATTGATTCAAGCTCTGGAGAAAAGAGCCATAAGATACAGCTTAGCTAAAAGAAGGGATTGGTTGATAGGACACATTCCATCTTGAGGTTGAAGCTGTTTTCATATCTCCGTATTTTCTTTAACAATACGTATGTTTTTGGACAGCTTCCGCCTTTAGCAAAACACAATTTTGTTTTTTTAACCCAAACATGTTTCACTGCAGTTGCAGCATCTTCAACGGGCTTATATTTTTCATCTGTTAAAGATAAAGAATGGTCTTTACTGTTTGTATACATGTAGCTATTAGTTTTTAAATCGTAATTACAGATATTTGAAAAGACACATAAATTATGAATTCATACCTGTTTACCACATGGTGTGGTTTTTCTGACGTGTTGTGTTTCTACAGCGACTGCTTTGCTCCACAATTTGTCATCTGCAACCTTAGAGCAGATAAATTGTTTAAGCCAAAATTACGATTGGAAAATTGTTATTTCTCTGCCTGAAATTAATTAATTTCACTGTTTACCAGCCGTACAAACGAACATGGCGGGCAGTGGAACAGCTGAAGGTGCAAAAATAAGATGCCTGACAGTGGAACAGTTGAAGGTGTTCCTGGTGTTCGTTCTGAATCTTTCACAGGTGTCTGTGATTTTTCTTTTCTCTCTCTCTCTCTCTCTCTCTCTCTGTGTGTGTGTGTGTGTGTGTGTGTGTGTGTGTGTGTGGTGTGAAAAATGGAGAGAGAGAGAGAGTGAGTGTGACAGTAGTTTTTAGGGTTTGTGTGTGTGTGTGTGTGTTGGTTTTACAGCCGGTAAACAGTGAAACAGTGACAGTGTCAGTGGCAACCCAATACATAGTGTTTGACAGTGATAAAGATGAGGGAAAAGAAAATGTAAGTGAAACATTATGTAAATACACACACACACACACACACACACACACACAGAGTTAATTAATTTCAGGCAGAGAAATAACAATTTTCCAATCGTAATTTTGGCTTAAACAATTTATCTGCTCTAAGGTTGCAGATGACAAATTGTGGAGCAAAGCAGTCGCTGTAGAAACACAACACGTCAGAAAAACCACACCATGTGGTAAACAGGTATGAATTCATAATTTATGTGTCTTTTCAAATATCTTTAGTTACGATTTAAAAACTAATAGCTACATGTATACAAACAGTAAACAGCATTCTTTATCTTTAACAGATGAAAAATAAAAGCCCACTGAAGATGCTGCAACTGCAGTGTAACATGTTTGGGTTAAAAAACAAAATTGTGTTTTGCTAAAGGCGTACCCTATCCAAAAATATACGTTAGGATAGATTCTATGGCGTCGAAGAATCGTTTTGTTTGGTAATGAGGCAAAATATGGTGGTGAGGTGGGGGCGAGGGGAGCGGGAAGGGTAAAAAAATCTGAGGGAACCCAAGGCTTCCGATAATAAGCAGGTTCAAGTGGATGTGGGTTGCAGTAGTTACAGAGATGTGAAATGACGTCCAGAAGACAGCGTGGAGAGCTGGATCATACCATTCTTCAGACTGGAGACCACAACAACAAAAGCAACAATTAATGTTCAGATGCAAACACCGCGCCGGCCGTGGTGGCCGAGCGGTTCTAGACGCTTCAGTCCGGAACCGCGCGACTACTACGGTCGCAGGTTCGAATCCTGCCTCGGGCATGGATGTGTGTGATGTCCTTAGGTTAGTTAGGTTTAAGTAGTTCTAAGTTCTAGGGGACTGATGACCTCAGATGTTAAGTTCCATAGTCCTCAGAGCCATTTGAACCATTTTTTTGCAAACACCGCTGACGGTAGGACGGCTGCAGCATCTGAGGGAGCGAGGTACTGAAATTTCCATCGATGATTGGAATATTCCACGATCATTTGGCCGGCCTGCCAAGAGTGGAGCCCACATTACCAGAGCGAACGAGACTCCCCTTTTCCTCTTCGGCGTGCGCCAGAGGAGAGAAAAATGGAAGATAAATGCCCACGACTGCATTAATTTTCCGGTTTTGATGAGGGGGTGGGAGAGCGACGTAGGCGATGGCAAAAAACGGAAAAAAATGGTCGGCGTGAGACGGCTGGCGCGGCGAGGCCCGGCCAAGTGCGGTCGGGCAGGGGGAGCGGCCGGCTCTGGGCAGAGCCGGCGCGGCGATCCGTTCGATTTTTGGGGGCGGGACGGCGGTGGGTGGCGGCGCGCGTGTGGAAGACAGCGCCGCGCGCCTGTATGAATAAGCTAGCGGCCGCCGCCGCCGCCAATACATGCATTGGCGGTGTATTAATAATTCAGGTTAAGCGGGAACAGTATTCAAATGAGCCGCGTTGCAAGTCTCGCCCGTCCGGCGACCGCGGCCGAAGGAGGGGTGAAGCCAGCGCGCGGCCGCAGACCGCCGTACACCGAGCGCAGAGGCGAGCGCCGCCGCCGTCGCAACGATTCTTCACCGTCAGATTTATTTCGTTCCAGGTAACGAAATAATTGTCACTGGAGGATGTGGTGTTTCAAAAGTGTAATCAGAAAAAATCGCGTTTCTTTACCGCTTGAGCGACGGCAGGTATATATATATATATACACTCCTGGAAATGGAAAAAAGAACACATTGACACCGGTGTGTCAGACCCACCATACTTGCTCCGGACACTGCGAGAGGGCTGTACAAGCAATGATCACACGCACGGCACAGCGGACACACCAGGAACCGCGGTGTTGGCCGTCGAATGGCGCTATCTGCGCAGCATTTGTGCACCGCCGCCGTCAGTGTCAGCCAGTTTGCCGTGGCATACGGAGCTCCATCGCAGTCTTTAACACTGGTAGCATGCCGCGACAGCGTGGACGTGAACCGTATGTGCAGTTGACGGACTTTGAACGAGGGCGTATAGTGGGCATGCGGGAGGCCGGGTGGACGTACCGCCGAATTGCTCAACACGTGGGGTGTGAGGTCTCCACAGTACATCGATGTTGTCGCCAGTGGTCGGCGGAAGGTGCACGTGCCCGTCGACCTGGGACCGGACCACAGCGACGCACGGATGCACGCCAAGACCGTAGGATCCTACGCAGTGCCGTAGGGGACCGCACCGCCACTTCCCAGCAAATTAGGGACACTGTTGCTCCTGGGGTATCGGCGAGGACCATTCGCAACCGTCTCCATGAAGCTGGGCTACTGTCCCGCACACCGTTAGACCGTCTTCCGCTCACGCCCCAACATCGTGCAGCCCGCCTCCAGTGGTGTCGCGACAGGCGTGAATGGAGGTACGAATGGAGAAGTGTCGTCTTCAGCGATGAGAGTCGCTTCTGCCTTGGTGCCAATGATGGTCGTATGCGTGTTTGGCGCCGTGCAGGTGAGCGCCACAATCAGGACTGCATACGACCGAGGCACACAGGGCCAACACCCGGCATCATGGTGTGGGGAGCGATCTCCTACACTGGCCGTACACCACTGGTGATCGTCGAGGGGACACTGAATAGTGCACGGTACATCCAAACCGTCATCGAACCCATCGTTCTACCATTCCTAGACCGGCAAGGGAACTTGCTGTTCCAACAGGACAATGCACGTCCGCATGTATCCCGTGCCACCCAACGTGCTCTAGAAGGTGTAAGTCAACTACCCTGGCCAGCAAGATCTCCGGATCTGTCCCCCATTGAGCATGTTTGGGACTGGATGAAGCGTCGTCTCACGCGGTCTGCACGTCCAGCATGAACGCTGGTCCAACTGAGGCGCCAGGTGGAAATGGCATGGCAAGCCGTTCCACGGGACTACATCCAGCATCTCTACGATCGTCTCCATGGGAGAATAGCAGCCTGCATTGCTGCGAAAGGTAGATATACACTGTACTAGTGCCGACATTGTGCATGCTCTGTTGCCTGTGTCTATGTGCCTGTGGTTCTGTCAGTGTGATCATGTGATGTATCTGACCCCAGGAATGTGTCAATAAAGTTTCCCCTTCCTGGGACAATGAATTCACGGTGTTCTCATTTCAATTTCCAGGAGTGTATATATATATATATATATATATATATATATATATATATATATATATATATATATATATATATATATATATAAGTGGAGACTTGTTATTTAAAAAGATGTCGAGCGTGGCAGCAAGATGATCGAGTGGGGACTCCAGACGCGGCGGACGACGAGAGCTAACCACTATTGCATTGTAGTCGACGGCCGGTGGCTGGAAGAACCGTTGAAACATCATGCTAACCATTATTAAAACATGTTTTATGTTTTTTTTTATAAAAGGAAAGGGAGTTGAATGTGGAAGGATAAAGTTTGTAACTGGATGTCAGTTGGTTATCAACTGTTAAATAAACGTCGTGTTGGAACAGTCAGTTGACTCTGTTGTTACGACATGCATCGTAAATATTACTTATGTGTGAGATTTGCAAGTTTTATTGATATTCAGACTTCTTGAAGAGGTTCTGGCGGGGTTTTGTCGAGAGTGTGGACGATCTTCAATGGTTGACTGGTTTGAAGTTTTATTGGTGAGAGGCCGACACGTATTGATATTTTGAAAATAATCGATACTGTGAAGTGTGTTAGGTTTCTGTTTTGAAACTTTTTCGGCGATTGTGGTCGGGAGGATCGGTTTTAAAGTGCGTTTATTGTTTCGTTGAAAAATATGGGACCCACAATCCGACTTCTAGAAATTGCAATCCAAACTCGTATTTTGGCAGAATGAAGTGGTTCCTCATGAATACACAATGGATTTGCAGTACTCCACATACGAGAATTTTGCGAGTTCATGTACCCGGACAAATGAAACTACGCATCACCAGTGAAAAACGTTTCATTAAGAATATCCCTTCCATTTTGTTGATCGAAATTTTTGAACTATTGACAATAATGCAGTCTCTTACCAAAATCAGTACCTTTCATTTCTTGCACGACTGTCAATTTGTATGGGAAAAGTTCTAATTTTTTCCATACAGCTGTGTGGACCGTTCCGACACTAACATCGATTTCCTGGCCAAGTTTTCTTACTGACTTCTTCGGACTCGTGGACATTTTATCGGAAATATCGAGTAGTTCATCCTCAGACAAAACGCTATGGTGACCACTTCTCGGTGCATCTGTCACTGAACCCGTACTTCGAAATTTGTTAATCAAACTTCGCACAGTATTGCGATGTGGGAGTGTTGTCTCCGGAAAAACTGAATTAAATGTTTGACGAAATGAAACTTTGTATTTACCGCCAGCTTTCAACACTTGTTCGACTAAAAACACACGTCCTTCAATGGTTAGTGAGCCGTGGTAAAACATGAAGAGCGCGCCGCAGCACGTAGTGTGAAGCAGTCGCCTTCCGTTTCTGGCGGTGGCGCCGCTGTGGCAATCGCAGCTTTGGTGTCTCCCTCTGGTGCGAAAAGGGAAAGGTTGCTTGTTCACGTGCAATTAAGGGGCGCTATGAGCTCGCCAGTTGGTCAGTCTGGGTGAGTCTGGAGTCAGTCTGGGGTCAGTCTCACGTCCCCGGCTTGCTAGTCTGTCTCTCGTCCGAATTTGTGAGATTTGTGAGGCACTTAGTGTCTGTCTGTCGTCTGGAGTGTTAGTATGTCTTTCGTTCGGATCAATCTTTAAAGCCTGATAAATGAGAGTCTTTCCACTCCGCCAGTAAGAGAACTCAGTGAGTAGTCGCCCGGTCGGGGCTTAGTTCCTGCATCTGAGTCTGAAGTTTAAATCAAGTTGCACCTTCGGTGGCAAGGTTAATATTTTAATTTTAGTGTCTTGTACCATTTCCATCCCTCCTACGGGGAGCATAGTTTATGTGCTTGTGTGAATTGTTAAAACTTTTAGTTTAAAGTAATCTGGTGTGTTGCAGATTTGCACCAGTGTTGTCTTTCAGAGGTTGTTGTGAGCGGTCGTGACTACGGCCGTGTCAAAATGGAGCGGCAAGGTTCTCAGCCCGAAAGCTCATACAGTCAAAAATTTGTTCTTTCTGCCTCTGAATAAATTGTAACTTGATATTTAGAGGGTGCTTTCTGATTACAATTTTAAATCTGTTTCTTTTTTAAAAAATGCTTTTGTCACCATTAAAGTGAATAAATTACCATTTGTTTATGATTTCATCAGTTACTCCCTGGCATCTCACATAGTGTGATTAAATGTGTTAATGTTGTTGATGAATCGCTAGTAAATAAAATAAATTATTAAGAAGATTCTTTGGAAATAAAATCACGGTTCAGTTAGCATTTTAACAATGACAAAAACGAAACAAACGAACAAAGGAACTAAACTTAAACGTTTGCGTCAACACGTACCGACACACACCAACGATACTACTGACGCTGACTGAGATAAACGAAACAGTAGAATGTTGGGAGAGAGTTCACTTGAAGGGAAGTAACCCAGGCAGGCGAACAATCATTCGGCACGCGCGGTTAGAAATCATACGGCACTGCGAAGAGATTTTTTGAACACCCCATAGTACTGTTCTCTCTGACGGCTATACCTGTCCGCGTGGTATTTGTCATTTATTTTCTGAAGAAATCTCATGTAAGGTGCTAAAATCAGCCACCTTACAACTTGTATGGGTGACTGTCCGGGTCTGCAAAGCAATGATGGCAAGTGGGATGCACTCAGCCCTTGTGAGGCCAACGGAGGAGCTACTTGACTGAGGAACAGCAACTCCAGTCACGAAAACTGAAGACGACCAGGAGAGCGGTGTGCTGATCACATGCCACTCCATATACACATCGAGAGATGTCGATCAGCTGAGGATGATACGGTGGTCGGTTGGTACTGATGGGCCTTCCAAGACCTGTTCAGACGGAGTTTAGTTTTAGTTTTATATAACGTTTTATTGGTTACAGAGATAGAGGTTGAAAGACATGCTTGTGATACACAAAAAGCAAAAACTACCCCCACAGATATTGATAACCAAGGTCTTAAACACTGAAGCTATTGAAATGTGTGAGTCTCATGCCCCAGTAAACAATTTAGCAACGCTGTTTGATTCTGGGGATTGAATAGTGAAACGTCCCACTTTGAACAACTTATATATATGACTGTGCTTAAACTGACACACAATATTTTGTTAGCGCAACGCAATCTGACTTTCAAAATTCCCTACAAAAGAATGGCCCTGACTAACATTAAACTATACCTTTCACAAATCACTTACCTCACAAAAATCTTCGCTGCTCAAGCTACTGCAATACAGCGAGCGCCACTACTGCCAGCTAAATAAAAGATTCAAACTATGGAAGGCACTAACTACTGATAGGGATAGTTAGCAAATGAAAGATATTAATAGAGAACAAACAATGTATTTACCTTGATATCATCATATATAAATATAGCAGTTCATGACAAATTTCAAAACTCCGCCATCTCTCTCCCCACATCCACCACTGCTGGCGGCTCACCTCCAACTGCGCAACGCTACGCGCTGTTCACATCCAGCTGCCGCTGCCCAACACTACAATGGCAGACAACAATGCAAACTAGCCACAGACTGCACACAGGTGGCGTTACCAATAAAAAAACCTAAACAGCCTACTTACAATAGAAATACTCACTCTTACACACACACACACACACACACACACACACACACACACATATATATATATATATATATATATATATATATATATATATATACGAGGGGCGTTCAGAAAGTAAGCTCCGATCGGTCGCGAAATGGAAACGACTATGAAAATCCGATAACGCTTTGCACAGATGTGTTGGGTAGTGTCTCTAGTATAACCCCAGTTAGCATCACGTCGCTCTTCTCATTTCTGAGCTCGCAGTGAGGGCGTAAAGATGTCTAGAAAATAGTGTCTGCCGCCAAGTACGAGGGCCTGGTGAGAAATTTCGCCTGAAGCTATGCAGCTAACATTACATAACTGTCGTGCTGTTTCGCCTTCATGACAATTCCCAGCCGCATTCTGCAGGGGCAATGAAGATGCTCCTGCATCGTTTTCAAATGGAAATGTTAGATTACCCACAATACAGTCCGCAATTGTCTCCCCCTGAGTTTCATCTCTGGTCACATGAACCGCTGTCTTTGAAGACAACATTTTGACACAGACAACGAGGTGTAGGCCAGCGTGGAGAATTGGCGGAAAGCACTGGTGGCTGCCTTCTATGATGAGGCTATTGAAAAGTTGGTACAACGCTATGACAAAAGTCTAAGTCAGAACGGCGACTACGTAGAGAAGTAGCTGAAAGGTGTAGCTAATTGTTACAAGTAAAACATTTCTGATGTTCACTGTGGTTTCAATTTGGCAATCAATCGGAGCTTACTTTCTGAACAGGCCTCGTATATATATATATATATATATATATATATATATATATATATACGATACGAAAGAAATGGGCTTACATAGCTTGTACTTGCGTATTTCTCAGTGGGTACTGACTCGTAAATGTAATGTACCAACTTGAACAGGTGTTAGCTTTCTACTTATAGCATCCAGCTATGCAGCGAGGATGTCCCTTCAGTTTTGTAACCATCGATATGATATGCAAAAATAAGTAACTAATATGAGTGAGCTTCTAAAGCCTGACTATGATTCTTATGTAGTAATATAATAGTGAGGACGATTACATACCACAAAGCTCGACAAACAGCAATCAGGAAAACAGTACCAATGACCTATCATTATCTGCACCTGGAAATTAACAGCATGCAAAGGACAGTCGCTAATTATCTGTGTCTTGTGAGATCAGAGTTCAGTGCTACATTTCCAATAAACCTACAATGGTTGTGTGTTGTAAAACAATGCCACAGGTTTTGTTACATTACTTTTTTTTGTCAAAACTGCCACGTAAAATAAGTAAATTCTGATAGATTAATAAATCCAGCCAGTCTAAATCCACGCAAACCTAGAAATGAGAGTAAAAGCGTGACTGAAGTTACTATATTATCATAATAAATTATTCTTATGGATGTCTGTTCAAAAGTCGTTGGGAATCTTACTGAGTATAGTTTGAGCAGAGATCACTCAAGCGGAGGACATAGCCAGCATCCGGCCATTAAGAGGGATCATAGGCGTTTTCAAAGGACAAACACTGCCAACGGAAAGACGAAGCCGGGTGGAAAGTTCGAAGTAGCATATTGTATATGGGCTGAACTCTACCATAGAGGCACCATGTGCTTTATGCCCTACGTGACGGAAGACCATTGTATCGTGATGACACCAGAGAGATGTGCCGCCCCCTACACTGAGGGAGAGCAGTTTCGTGGCGCCCTACCCTCCATAGGAAGCCAGTATTCTGGGAAATGCTAGACCCAGAGCAGTACAAAGATAGGATCGCTGGAGTGGAGTGAGACGGAAGTCATCCGGTACTCTTCTGTTTAAGAATATGGAACCCGCTGCTGTCAGACTGGTGCTAAGTTAATAGCCTTGTTTTTGACTCTGTAAGAAATTAGTAAGGGTATCTACCACAAGGATAATATGGATAAAATCCAGAGAAAAGAGATCGTTGTGTACGTGAGGGAGGTTAGCTGAAACAAGGAACAGAACGGATGGTGGGAGTCAGAAGCTCCTCGTTTCTAACGTCCAGCACTAAAATCCCATGTGACCGGTTAATTATTTTTAAAGTGAGTATGGAAGAAATATTCTTGCATTATTAGACCGGACTCGATTAATCGGCACTCGGAAGAATCACTGTTATTGCTGCACAAGGCTAACACGCAAAAAGATGGAGTAAAAATTCTGCTTCTTGCTGGGGAGCGGTTTGTGGAACTTACTTCCTTCTGAGATTCACGAAGGTAAGCTTCAGCCGTGAGAGGGACATCGATTCCTCAGCCTTCGGTGCAGGCCAGAAGACAGAATTTTCAGCCACCACAACCACCTCTCGCAGAAACTGACAGTGCTAAATATGGTGAGCCATTGCAGTGTGTGCAAACCAAGTGATAGGATGTATGCTGAGTTTTCAGATTAAATTTAGGGCTTTTACGTTTCTAATTCAAGTTCATTTACGAGCTATCTCGAATTCAGCATGAGCTCAGTCATGATAGTAGATACACGCATCATTCCTTCAGTAGTTATTTCTTTCCTCTCTGATTACCACTGAGCAAGCAGTGTGTGAATTCCGCAAATTTAATCGTTCCCCCAAACGCTGTGTTGACTTTAAAATGTATTCACCTCAACCTCATTACATGATCTTTGACAAGATGCTAAAATACTTTAATTCCGTTGTAAAACTGTCTTAATACTTACTGAAGATAACGATTGCACGTCCTTGTTATAGCGCTTCATTTTTTGTACTGTTTCCACCAAACACAAATAATACTCATAACACATTGTATAAAGAGAAGAATATATACAGAGAAGTCATTTTGTGGCAAAGACTTAGTACTATAAAATTAGATCCAAAGAAACTACTGACGTATATCATCTTTTTAAAATCATTTGTCTTTCCACGAGCACATGTTGCTTTTTTTCAGAAAGAGTCTCCCCGCGCTTTCTCTTAGCGCTCGACCCTTGGGGTGTAAGAGTAGAGAAAGGAACTGTATGTTAATAATGTCAGCAATACAATTCAAATTACGTTAAAACTATCTATTTAATTTTTTTAAATTATCAGTCCTATAAAAGTTGGGTGGAAGTTGTTTAGTGGTTGAAATGATTGTGCACCAGTTGAGCAGTATCTTTAAACATTTTAAATTTTTCACAAAGAAACTGCTTTCATACAAAATGAAGTCCGATTATATTTCAATTAGCACTTCATTCCGTAAGAATTTCAATAATTTACCCGGTCAAACGGCGCTAAGCAATGACAGGAGCTAACATTCCATATAGTTTGCGATAGGAGCATTTTTGAAAAGTAATTTTAAAATAGTTTTTTTTATATATTTGGATTAATTTTCAGTTTCATCGCCTTTGAACTGTACTTACTCGATGCAACGACTTATAGCTATGATAATTGTACGTAGGTTTTTTTATTTTTTGCAGTCGCATACTTTCTAGATTAATTCTAGTTTTACTAAAAATGTGGGTTGGAAGATACTCTTCAATTGGTGACCATTCTTCCAGGACATATATGTGAAATAATTGAAAATTTATATATGAACCTACAAAATATGCCTTCTCTTTTTCATGTTCGGATATATGTAAAACAACGAATAAATTTGTAATGTCTGGAGGAAAAGAAATTGAAGTACTGTGGAAATACCAAAAACTCTGAAGATCACAAATTATGGAAAAAATTCTTGAATAAAAAATTCCATCACTACAGCAGAGCTAAAGGCATCATTTCTCGACCTTATATTGTCGTGTGATGCAAATCTTAAGTCATTACAATAGATGGTTCATGACCCATACTAATTTTTTCAGTTTTAATGTCTGATAATTGCAAATGGATTAAATATGTTGTACTTGGGAATCGTGTACACAATATGGCTCACTTTGCTTGGCGCGAAGTTAGTATGATGTGTCCTTGTTAACTTGTTTCATAATGTCAAGCATTCCATTTTGCAAATTAATTTCTTGAATAATTACTGCTGTCTACATTGTTTTTGCATTATTATAAAGGAAGTGTAGTTTTTTTAACATAAATTTCAACAATTGTGAATGGCATGGTAAAATTTGGAAAATACATAAAAATGGATCATGGAGCTAGCAGTGAGAGGGGTTTACTATGACACAGCACCAATAGTGATCTAACAACTGAGAATATAGAATATTCTTCACCCGTTCCTCGGCTGAAATTGAAACAGATACACATTCAAAGACCAAGGAAGATATTTCGCAAACGAGTGAAATGTCTAACTCATTTGTTCTGTAGAATTGTATTAAAAACTTGCAGCTATCCAAAACGTGCTTGTTAAGGAATGGATGCGCAAATGAATGAGCGTAATAAAGAATTAGCTGTCTGAATGCAGGTGAGGCATAAAGAATTGTATACTCAAAATAAAGAGTAGTTTTACGATTATTTCAAACTAAGCCTATAAAGGCATACGCAAAGCAATTACAAAATTGTCGGCTGATATGTGATCTCTCCAGACAACGCAGGCGACAGTTGGGTAGTTGTCACAAAAGGCTCGTAGCATGGCCCTTGGGCAAGACTCATTGTTACAAAGGCATTTTAAATTCAAGGAATGGAAAGAGGCACTGTCAGTGAAGAAGTTGACCATGATTTCAGTCAGATAAAAACTGTTTTATCGGATGACATCTCTGAGTGGCGAGAAAACGTAACTACTCAGATGAATAACTTATGCAGGGAGATGTCCACAGTTAAAAGTAATGTTCATGCTCCACTTCCCGTAATACTCAGTTAGGCGAGATGTACACCACCGCCGGTTAGTTCAGTAGAGCGTACAGAGACGATACGGGTCAGTTTAGCCCACTGGCAAAACACTGAGCTTGTAATACGGGGCAGTATCCACTCTATCATCAATACTTTTTGAGGACAGCTTGCTGAGACACTGTCGGTTTCAGGTCTTTTCTCCCAAAAAGAAATCATCACATCCCCACACGCCAATGCACTTATGAAAAGCTTTACAGGTGTCCTAAAACTTGGACGGAGCAACAAAAGATTCAGTTTACTACTGCTTGCCTCCAAGGAGATGCATCACTTTGAATGACAGACACTGCCGAGTACTGTGGCATGTATGAAGAACTGGCAGGTGCTTTCCTTGCGGAATTTTGGTCGACTTGTGTTCGGGAGCAACTTCGTAAAGAGGTTTTTAACCCTGAAGAATTGAACAGCGAGCAAGTCACACATATGTACATACCTATCCAGTGATCACAGGCCCTACAGACCGCGTGCTGCTTCCACGAAATGCCTCCATATCTTTCTATTTTGTGCTTGATTCTTCTAGGCGTCTTCAGTCACGAGGACTTCCAGGTACTTTGCCAGGTCGTCTATCCAGTGCTGCCCTGGTCGTCCTATTGGCTGTCTGGTGTTTGGTTTCCCCTTAAGTGTTTTCTTCATCTGTCTTTCTTTTCGCATGCAGACTACATGGTTCGCTCACTGGATTGTTTTGCTCTTCAGCTTCTAGAGTATTGTTGGTTGTTGCACCAAGAACTAGATTTCCTCGTTCTTCCTCCTTCTCTCCTCTCCTTTACTGAAGATCAGTACCCATATCTTTCTTATTACTCTCCTTTCAAATATTAATAGTATTTCCTTTTCTCATACAGTCATGCTCCATTTCCAGAACAGTAAATGACTACTGGGCGTATCACTGTGTTACATATTCTCATCTTAGTATTCTCTGATCTTGATTTTGAGTTGATCGTCTCCCTAAGGGAATACATGCATTCCATTCCCACTGCTATTCTTTCCTTGATGACCATTTCTATGCTGTTATTAATGGTAAACCAAGATACCTAGTATTTTAAGTGGTTAACTCTCTTGAATCTCGTTCCAGCTCTCTCAATAAATTCTTTCTGCTCCTTTCCTCTTACTAACTGCATTAATTCCACATTGTCTTGATTCACCTTTAGCCCAACGTCTTATGTATAGCTCTCCATTCTCTGTTACATTTATGTTACCTCTTAGTTTGATTCACACAGCAGTACTGTATCACCTACAAACAAGGCAAATTGTGTAAATGCTTCGAGCATTGACTGAATAAGACGTAATACTGGGATGAGCCCACTTTGCACAGGGATGTACTGCGAGTATTGATAGCTAAACTATTGATAAATATTGGAGAGAATTTGGTGCATATCCCCAACACAAATTTTGAACATTTGTTTCTATACTAGACTCAATAGATTTAATACATGAGGATCTGAAAGACAGTGGGATAACAGTGTAAGACAGCTCACCCCCTCTGGCCTACAGACCAACAATCAGGGCAGAAACAGTGACGATTGTGGACACGGCGTGGCTCTGTCACACGGACATGTAACAAAAGACCGGTCCCCGAACAATCAAAATTCGGTATTCTTTAACAGCAGGTGATGAGATGGCAATCGCTTTAATCCGGTCTACAAACCAAACCTCAGTGGTAACCATGGTAATCTGTTGAAAAATCAGTACGCAAATAAAAGGAATCCCAATATGGCTAACCATATATCAGCAAATACAAGTAAGGCAGATCCAGGGAATGCACGAATACATAAGCCCATTGCGAGACAAAATTGGCAGCCTAGAAGCCACACATTAAGAGTAATTGAAGAGATGAAAGAGCGCCCCCCGTTACTAATAGTCCATCAAACTAACTGCGACTGCATTCTCCCTAACGCAGGGCGTAGGATGGAACATGGGCAGCAACAGAAGTGAATCTTACACATGTTAAGATAAAACGATGGCAACGACATAAGAGACGAACTTTGAGGTGATCTTGACAACTACAAGGAGCAGAGTAAGGTATTAGCTGAAGCAGCTGGCAATGCTGCAATAGAAGACACGTCTACCACTACTATACTTGGCACCAGAGTCATTGTGAAAGTTATGTCCAATAATCTTTTCAATAGCATAAATAAAATATATAAGATACCCACCTTATCAGTACAAAATTGCAGAATTTATGGTGCAGTTGGCGCCAAATCCCGGAGTGTGAAAGTGCAGGCACGGATTAGGGTAATCTTAGGAAATGGAGCCACAAATTGCACATTTATAATTGTGAAAGGGTTATCTGTAAAGTGCATAACTGTCGTGGATTTTTTACCTGAAAGGAACTCCAAGATTGATCTTTCATATGGGAAATGCTATTCTATAGCTGGTGATCAAATTATTATTTTGGATTTATTAAAAGCTAGAATCTGGCATGGCAAGTTTTACCAAGGAACAAGGGTTAAACTTATAAGAACCAGGATGCTTTACACAGTCAGTCATCCGGCTCATTCTGTGCAAACACAACATCCATTCAATTTGGATGGTGTTGTGCAATATCGTTCAGCTCTCATTAAAGAACAGATCTCTAAATCAAGATATCGAAACAGACGACAACAGGCCTAGCTAACCAGCCTCCTAACACAATATGTAGATGTATTCTCAGATACGCCAGGGCTAAGAATACCACACAGAAGTTATACTACATAAGACTTACTGTTACACAATCTATTCCATCCTGTGGTCGAAGAGGATGGAGATTAAGAGGAAGATAAAAAATTTATACCCCACCACGACCTTCATAAATACATTCAGTACACATTTCCATTTGTTTTATTATTGAAGTCAGTAAATATTTCTAAAGTATTTAGTAGACTCATATACTGTATTTAAGTAAGAGTGACTTTTGTGTATACTAACTCTTAAACGAAACGTCTATGTACACAGAACGTAGAGCAACAAACTTCTAGTAATTCATTCAATGTACTGTAAATTAAGTAGTCAATTTATTTCTAGTCTATTAAGCTACATAAAATGAAGATGCATTAAAGCAATAAATAATGTCTTTACCTAAACAAAAAAATATTCAAAAGTGTGTGAAATCTTATGGGACTTAACTGCTAAGGTCATCAGTCCGTAAGCTTACACACTACTTAACCTAAATTATCCTAAGGACAAACACACAAACCCATGCCCGAGGGAGGACTCGACCTCCGCCAGGACCAGCCGCACAGTCCATGACTGCAGCGCCTTAGACCGCTCTGCTAATCCCGCGTGGCTCTTTACCTAAACAAATTAAAACGAAGTAGTGAAACCTAACAAAAAACATGGAGGAAGTTCCGTAACTAAAATGTTCAACTTGAAGTGTGCATAATTTACTACTGAAGCAGTGAGGTGTGAACACTCATAACTTAGTGTTATGGTTTATGAACAGCACGTGAGTTTGTATGGAGCATAAAGAGTAACAAACTGTGTTACATGGTTACCTCAGCGAAACAGTTAGCGTCAGAAGTGAAGACTACACAGCTCTGGTGTTGTGACGCTTCACCACTTTTCTTTCTTTTACAACTGTCTCTACGTATATATGTATGTGTAGATCTACATTGAGTTCAAAAGATGATAATTCTTCCAAATGTGTTACTAAATCCTAAAACTAACAAATACGGAAATGTCAAGGTACCATTCCAGTTCTGAACTCGGGTTATCCGCGAACCCTCAGACAACTAGGTTGTCAAAATTCCTAAATATTATTCCGAGCAGTATTAAATTATAATCCACACTTTCATACCGCCCTAGCATATTAAAAAAGCTATGTAATAGTATGTTGGAAGTCAGATGCTGTTCATGACCTTCAGTTCCATCATTGAAGAGGGCAATATAGTGGTTCATTTCTTTTTGTTTTGCATTTTCTTCATCAAACATAATTAGTACGTATAACAGTGTATACAGAGAAGAAGATGTACCGACAAGCCACTGTATGGTATGGACTTGGTACCATAAAATTACAGCTCAAGAAACTACTAATGTATATATTCTTTTTTAAATCATTCGTGTTTTCTTGAGTGCATATTGCTTGTTTCTTTTCTGGAAGAGTCTCTGCTCTCTCTCTCTCTTGGCACTCAACTGTCTGGATTTGAAGTGTCGTGTAAGGAACTTTATGTTAGTAGTAGCAGCATTTCAATTCAGATGTGGTTCAAGAGATTTATTTAAAATTAATTTCCTTTATTACATTAAAGGCATCTATTCAATATATTTAAAATTATCGGCTGTATAAGAAGTTGGGACCATGTTGTTTAAATTAAACTCATTAAGGTATTCATTGTGTAACATCGGCAATCAAATTTATGAGATTCTATTGGGAGCAGGCCGATTATTGGTGAGCTCACCAAGTGCAGCTCATTCTGACGTCCACAGAGATATGTTGATGGCTCAGCAGTAACCTCATGGTTTCAACAAGATGGTGGGCATGCAGTGTAGCATACTTACTGACTTAACACAAGAGATGCTATGTTATATTGAAAGCTAAGCACTCTAACTGCTGGTCAGACCACCCAGCTGTTTGGCCTCCAGGTCAGTGTGATGTGTGCATGACACTACACCGTGCTGTACTTGCTGCTATAACAGTTCAATGGTTGCCACGATTACATTTAACTATTCTGACAACTGGATTTTCACCCAGGCGGTTTTATATCTATATGGTTGACATAAAGCTTTGGTTGCCATTGCAATTAACTTCATTTAACAGTCTTACAGAATCTAATGATGCCTAACCATGGTTAAATGCGTTATTTTTAAAGAAAAATAACTTTGCAACTGTAACTGTTTTATCTTAAATATAACCATGAAAAGCCACTGTATCAATCAGCCAACGATGGAGTGGGATGAATTCTAGGAACAGTATGATATATTCTGAACCACTTCGAAAACAAGTAGATTGATAAGCAGTTATATTGTCACTGAATACAAGAGAATAATTTTACAGCCCTACACAGATATTCAAACCTGCAAGTGCATAATTTAGATTTATGACAAGTGAAAGAAACAATTCATCCGTAAAGTGCCATGTGGCTGCTGCAGCATCTGTGGGTGGGTAACCACACGTAAAGAGTGTTGAAGGAATTGCCTGCTCTCAGGCGCTATAGCAGCTGTGTGGCACCACTCAGCTGTATGGATGTTGATATCTCCGAGAGGTACATTTTTAACGTGCTCAACGAAGCTGTATGGGTGGCACCAAGACTTTGGTCGCACTGGGTGGCGTTATAGGGACCCCTTGCCGTTTTATTCATGCACATTTCAATGTTGCGTCCCTCCATGATCAGGGCATATGAGGGAGTGAAACAGAAGGGATGAAAAAGCATGAACACGCTTTTAGAACGACTTAGAATGGTCCCTAGTGCTACCAAACTGTATACCAGGGAAAAAATTGTGGTCGAACTACACTCTAAAGGCTTTAGATCATTCAACGGGGTTTAAGACCCACTATGTGCTTAGAGTAAGGTTGGATCGTCCAGGGGATGTCAGAAGTGTAGAGCGTTGACATGAACGTCGTCCTGTTGCTCATCTCTCTGGAAAATGTCGTTTCAGACAGCGAAATGTCTGGGAATCTATGCCCCAAGGGGAGGTGTGGTTTCATTTACGCCATTTATGCCGTCTCCTGAAAGCTTCTGAATGGCGGTGTGTCCGAAATGTTTTCTCAGCCACCCGAAAAAAAATCGCGTGATTTCAACACTGAATGTAGTGGTTCTGACCTTCATCGCATTGGCGTCAAAAGGAGGGCTGAAACGTGGGTGAGAAGGTGTGACGATCTTCCCATCATGCGCCCGTCCACGATGGCGTTGGGCAGAATTGTGGTGAAATTTGATGCCAATGTGACATCATTAACCCACCTTACACCTCACACAAACTTTTCAGCCAAGGCCTTTTTTCTCGTATGTGTCGACACCTTGCTGTCTGTCGCCGAGACCGAGGGTGACATCCCAGGCTGCCACACTTTTGCACGGTTACAGAGGAAGGTTGTAGACACCTTTGAGCCAAAAATTCAGAGTTACGCGTTGTAAAGGCAGACAATGGGGGGATTTTGAAAAAGTCATACCTTTTCTTTTTATTTCGCTCATTAACTGATGATGCATAAACACGGTCTCCATCAACTGCATTTTGGGTTAGGTGATTTAAAGATATTTCGTACCTCACGGCAACAATAACAAATCTGAGTAATCGTCGTCAATGCACAGCTGGGTGCTGTAAGGGGGAAGCTAACACGTATTCCAATTAGTCCACTACCTTTACTAATCAGGACTCACTGTGCAGTATTCGAGTATTAGCTACGCAAGCCAATTTATTTTCCGTTACGCTGGATTATGAACGTATGTGTGACTTCATATAAGAGACGATCAAAACGTTTCTGTTCGAGGACCATTCAGTCCAAAAATCGGCATGCCACTGAGGCAAAATCGGCGTGAAACATTCATATGGCCGAAGCACCAGGTTGAACATACCCGTTCGATATAAAATACAATGTTCTGCTGCGTGAAGAAGTCCGTAACTGCCTGCTGCACATCCTCATCTGACAGGAAACGTAAGTCCTTCGAGGCAATTTTTAAGTGACTGAAAGAGTGGTAATCATGTGGGAGAGATCAGGTGGGTACTCGAATGTCTCGCACTTGAGATGAATCAAGTTGGCCTCTCAGCTCGACTAGCGTGTCGAATGGTGAGCACCACGAAACTTGGCGCACCATCCCACAACTGTGGTTCTCGACAGACATGTCCCACACATATTTTTCTTTCTCTGATGGATGTCTACTGCTGTCCGTCCTTCAGCAGCTCTAGAGAAGGCTAACAGCCCGTTGGTCCTGTTTTAACGCATTTGGTAATAATGCCACTATAGTTCCCGTTTCTGTATTTACCACATGCACGTCGGCAAGACACGAATGCACACTAATCCCTTGCCTACATGTCGATGCTTATATTCCCGCATCGGAGTCACGCTACGTTGCACATGCGCTGCAGCTAAGCACTCAGACACAAACTTTCTGATCGCCCATTGTATGTTAAACTTCACGACTCGGTTTTCGAACTGTTTTCTGGAGCATGAAAATTGTACGTTTCTCATAGCCTGAAGGTTTCAGAGCTTGATTATCACTACTTGTGGGATTTATTTTCATCATGGCAGCAAGACCAGCAACTGTTACGAAATTGTTTCGAACGAAAAACAGCCCACACTTGCACTAATTATGTTTATACTACATCTTGACCATGGTTTCAACTATAATAACATAGCCCCTTCTTCTGAAGTCCTAAAAAGCGATCAAAATAACATGTAGGAGCTGGAGCAGTTACATATTTTAATTCGATGCATGAGAAAATAAAATTCACAATGGAACTAGAGAATAATAATAGAGAGATTAATTACTTCGATTTGAGATTATCTGTTGTCAACGATGGGATAGAGTTTAATATTTATCGAAAGCCTAAGTTTACGGATTGCACCATTCCCAACGGGTCGCCGCATACGTGGGCGCAGAGAATGGCTTTTTTCAATTCGATTGTACACAGGGCAGTAAATTTACCTCTCACCCAGGCTAACTTTCCAAAAGAAGTGTGTACCCTAAAAGAGATTGCCGGTAATCATGGTTATAGCCCAAACATAGCTGATGATATAATTGAGCGCAAGACGAGAAAGACAGTTTCCACGTTGACGCGGTCCTTGAGCAACAGGGATGAACGTAAGAGATTTATAGTTATTCCGTTTCTAGGTAACATAACGTATAACATGCAACGTGTGCTCCAAAAACACGACTGTAGAGTAGCATTTACCACGAACAATAGCTTAAAACGGAGTTCTGTATGTTTTGGCAATAACAATTATAATAAGCTATTGCAATCGGGAGTTTATAAATTGAAATGTAATGATTGCCCGGCGTATTACATAGATCAGACGGGTAGTTCTATAGCCATAAGATATAAAGAACATATGCCGTCGAAGATGGGTACGAATAAAAATGTGTCAACGTTTGCCGAACACATCACTGAAGATGGACATACGTTCCAACCTGTTAATGACACCGAGCTATTGTGAAAAGAAGCCAAGGGTATGAGATTAGATTTACTGGAGGAGGTGCAGATATATAAGCACAAAATGTGTGACAATAGGAATTTACTGAATGATCAGCGTTATTTGAAAAGTTCCAGCTTCCTTGAAGGTTTTCAGCCCGTATTGGGCATAGCAGATAGGCACTAGTGGTGAGTCGATCGTGCCGTAGTGTTATTTGATTATTTGAGATAAACTACTGCTTTAGGACAATGCTCCAGTAGAAAATTGTCGTAAAGAAGCATGAGCTGCTATTATGTTAACAGTAGTTTGTGTTGAGACAGGTAATGTGCCTTTCATTGTCTTGGGCCATGTTACCGTACTTACGCACTAGATTGCTATTCGTAGAACTATCGTTACTCATTAGTAGTGTGACTATGTACAACGATTAAGGTCGCCTGGTAGAATTAGCCTTGTAAGCTGTTAGAGCCTATGTTGTAAGCTGGCGTTTTATTTGCATATAATAGCCCCGTTTTTGAATGATGCTTCAAATAGTGACGCAAACTTTGTTATATGAATTTGTTAATGTTTGATCACTTCAATGATCGTATGCAACAGCATTTTAACTGTTGGACAGTCGTATTAATAAGTATATTGTCCTTCAGTTGCACTTGTAGGCTTGTGATTAATACTTTATCGTAGATACGGACTCGTTTCCTGATAAACGGTGTGTTGTAGCTCAATGTGTGGAGCGCCACCTATTGCGCGCAGGTTTAGCACATTTAACTGGTTGGGTTGTTTGGGGAAGGAGACCAGACAGCGAGGTCATCGGTCTCATTGGATTAGGGAAGGACGGGGAAGGAAGTCGGCCGTGCCCTTTCAAAGGAACCATCCCGGCATTTGCCTGGAACGATTTAGGGAAATCACGGAAAACCTAAATCAGGATGGCCGGACGCGGGATTGAATCGTCGTCCTCCCGAATGCGAGTCCAGTGTCTAACCACTGCGCCACCTCGCTCGGTGCACATTTAACGACCGTGCGCCTAGTATAACAGATGTAGTGGGGCAGGACATATGGTGTCATATGTGATTTTACTTATGATCGAAACAGGCTTATGTCTGTTGAAGTTATTGTGTTTCATTGATCGTGACCCAGCCGCTGGGTTAAGACGTTTTTCATTTTTAAAAGCGTATGTAATTAATATGTTATCACGTAAGTAATTTTAGTTTATGTATAGATTGTATTACTGGTCTACATGTTATTTTGATCACTTTTTAGGACTTCTGAAGAAGACTATATTATTATTGTTGAAACCATGGTCAAGATGTAATATAAACATAATTAGTGCAACTGTGAGCTGTTTTTCATTCGAAACAACTTGTGGAAGTAGTTCTTGCTTTTTATCGCAACACTTGTCTTTCAATATTAAATCTAAACCGTTTTCGTTATAAGTATCAGTTCATCCAAGTCGCCTGTCTCAATGTCAGCTAATCATGGTGGTATCGAGACGGAAGATGTTACACGAAACAGACGACTGTAACGCATTCTGCATGTGGATTCTGTATTCAACGTGAGGTTCGCATGGACAAAGAAAGAGAATAGTGACGTGTATGGTGTACATGTGGATTCTGTATTCAACGTGAGGGTCGCATGGACAAAGAAAGAGAATAGTGACGTGTATGGTGTACTGAGACAACCATATCTAACCTGTTGCAAGGCAGTTACAAATAGGATATGAAGTGCCCTCCGCCAGACTCTCTACAATGACTAGCGTGGTAGATGTTGACCTCGATTCGGCGGGACGCTTTGCTCGTTAGTTCAGTATACGTGTTTCGTCGAGGTGGGAGATATTCTACTCAACCCCGAGGCACACATTCCGTTAGATTCACGATGCCAATATAAAAATAGTGCTCTCGAAAGAACGTGGCTGATGTCTGGAGATTGGATTTTTATTCACCAGCTATACCAGCGGCAGAGAGGAGAAAAGTGAAATAAAAGGGCTGCCGAGGTCGTCGATCGCAAAGAGAGGCACAGATTGAAATTACCTGTCTTCTAACGCGATAAGGCGGTGAATTTAAATTCTGCCGGCTGGAATGAAAAAGGAACCGAGCGCTGGTGGTCGTTTATCAGCTTTATGAGAATTTTAACTAAGACGTTAATTTTGGCGACTGTGCCTCCTTCCAGTTTAATTAAAAGCGCGTCGGATTAATAAACGTACAATTATCGGATATTGCGAAATGTGGGCTCCGGGGCAGTCGCTTAAACGCAATCTGGCGGTACTTAAAATATACGGAAAACCACATAACGGGTGCATCACGTTTATGAAGGACATAACTCAAGAGCAGCTCGATCCGTTTCTCCTGGTTTGCCGTTTCCACTCCTCCTCGCTATTTTCATTACGCCAAAAGAATGAGAAACCTTTCCTAGCTAGTGAACATCACTTTATTGCAGGTACTCTTACTGGAAGACGCGGGTCACGATGTGTACTATCCTACATCGTTATTGAAGGCCTATGGCTATATGACGAAACCCGTAAATCATTTTCTTTCTTTATTGCTGGGAGTTTTATTTTGCTTTTTGGTAGAGAAATGTTAATAAATCAAAATGTGTGCAGCTGTGCAACTATCCTGTATCGTTTAAGAAGGAATCTTCACGCTATAGTCGTTCCAGTTATGCACTTGGTTAAGCTCCCCTAGGCAACCCAGGAGGAAATGATACGGCGAATCAATACTAGACCGTCAGATAACACAAAGCGTAAAATATGTTAGTAAAAGGACAGAAGGCATATGGACGGGAAGAAGAGCAGAACGCCAATAAGGAGTTGTCCGGAAATTGATAGGCGTGTTTCTACATCTGAAAGGCGATGTCTATTCCAGTTTCGTGCCAGTCGCATAAGAGTTGTGCTAGAAGCGCCTCTATCAGCTTGCAGATCAGGTTTGCTTTAAACACGCGCTGTAACGATCGTGTGAGTTAATTACCTTTGAGGTTGCACGTGGTGAGATTATGTTAGTCTTTAAGGTGACAAGGACGCCATTATCAGGACCTTTCTGAGTTTGAACGAGGTGGTGTAATAGGGCTACGAGAAGATGGTTGATCCTTCTGCGATACTGCGGGAAGACTTTGCAGGAATTTAGCCACTGTACATGACAGCTGGCAGCGCAGGTCACGAGAATGTACTGCCGCAAGAAGACCGGGCTCCCGACGGCCGTGTGTCACTACCGAGAGGGAAGACCATCGGGGCAACGTACTGCACCTGCAGCAACAATTTGGGCAGAATTGGCACCACAGTGACACAACGAACTGTTACAAATCGGTTACTTCAAGGCAGAATATTCAGAGTTTCTAGGTATGTGCACTGGCTCAGTGCCCGTGTGTTGGTTAGAAGGGGGCCCGTTCGGGGCTTGCAACAACTCTGTCTGCGTGCTAGACACGCTGAACCTACAGGGTGTTTCAAAAATGACCGGTATATTTGAAACGGCAATAAAAACTAAACGAGCAGCGATGGAAATACACCGTTTGTTGCAGTATGCTTGGGACAACAGTACATTTTCAGGCAGACAAACTTTCGAAATTACAGTAGTGACAATTTTCAACAACAGATGGCGCTGCGGTCTGGGAAACTCTATAGTACGATATTTTCCACATATCCACCATGCGTAGCAATAATATGGAGTAGTCTCTGAATGAAATTACCCGAAACCTTTGACAATGTGTCTGGCGGAATGGCTTCACATGCAGATGAGATGTACTGCTTCAGCTGTTCAATTGTTTCTGGATTCTGGCGGTACACCTGGTCTTTCAAGTGTCCCCACAGAAAGAAGTCACAGGGGTTCATGTCTGGCGAATAGGGAAGCCAATCCACGCCGCCTCCTGTATGTTTCGGATAGCCCAAAGCAATCACACGATCATCGAAATATTCATTCAGGAAATTAAAGACGTCGGCCGTGCGATGTGGCCGGGCACCATCTTGCATAAACCACGAGGTGTTCGCAGTGTCGCCTAAGGCAGTTTGTACCGCCACAAATTCACGAAGAATGTCCAGATAGCGTGATGCAGTAATCGTTTCGGATCTGAAAAATGGGCCAATGATTCCTTTGGAAGAAATGGCGGCCCAGACCAGTACTTCTTGAGGATGCAGGGACGATGGGACTGCAACATGGGGCTTTTCGGTTCCCCATATGCGCCAGTTCTGTTTATTGACGAAGCCGTCCAGGTAAAAATAAGCTTCGTCAGTAAACCAAATGCTGCCCACATGCATATCGCCGTCATCAATCCTGTGCACTATATCATTAGTGAATGTCTCTCGTGCAGCAATGGTAGCGGCGCTGAGGGGTTCCCGCGTTTGAATTTTGTATGGATAGAGGTGTAAACACTGGCGCATGAGACGATACGTGGACGTTGGCGTCATTTGGACCGCAGCTGCAACACGGCAAACGGAAACCCGAGGCCGCTGTTGGATCACCTGCTGCACTAGCTGCGCGTTGCCCTCTGTGGTTGCCGTACGCGGTCGCCCTACCTTTCCAGCACGTTCATCCGTCACGTTCCCAGTCCGTTGAAATTTTTCAAACAGATCCTTTATTGTATCGCTTTTCGGTCCTTTGGTTACATTAAACCTCCGTTGAAAACTTCGTCTTGTTGCAACAACACTGTGTTCTAGGCGGTGGAATTCCAACACCAGAAAAATTCTCTGTTCTAAGGAATAAACCATGTTGTCCACAGCACACTTGCACGTTGTGAACAGCACACGCTTACAGCAGAAAGACGACGTACAGAATGGCGCACCCACAGACTGCGTAGTCTTCTATATCTTTCACATCACTTGCAGCGCCATCTGTTGTTGAAAATTGTAACTACTGTAATTTCTAAAGTTTGTCCGCCTGAAAATGTACTGTTGTCCCAAGCATATTGCAACAAACGGTGTATTTCTATCGCTGCTCGTTTAGTTTTTATTGCCGTTTCAAATATACTGGTCATTTTTGAAACACCCTGTACATCAGGAGTTATGGTCTGGGATGCGATTTCGCATGACAGCAGGAGCACTCTCGTGGCTATCCCATGCACTGTGACTGCAAATTTGTGCGGTAGTCTGGTGATTCGACCCGTTGTGCTACCATTCACGAACAGCATTCCAGGTGGTGTTTTGCAACAGCATAACGCTCGTCCAAATACCGCTGTTGTAACCCAGCATGCTCTGCTGAGGCCGGTCGCTGTCGTCGAGCGGTTCTAGGCGCTTCAGTCCGGAACCACGCGGCTGCTACGGTCGCAGGTTCGAATCCTGCCTCGGGCATGGATGTTTGTGATGTCCTTAGGTTAGTTAGGTTTAAGTAGTTCTAAGTTCTAGGGGACTGATGACCTCAGATGTTAGGTCCCATAGTGCTCAGACCCATTTGAACCATTTAGCTCTGCTGATTGTCGGTATGTTATGTTAGCCTGCTCCATCACCGTATCTGTTTCCAATCGAGAACGTAAAGGACATCATCGGACGACAAACCCAGCGTCATCCACAACCAGCATTAATCGCCCCTGTATTCATGAACGATGTGCTACTCCATCCTACAAACAGACATTCGGCACCTGCCCGACACTAAGTATGCACTTTCGCATCCTTGCATTCAACATTCTGTCGGTTACACCGGTTATTAATGTACCAGCGTTTCACATTTGCAATGGTTTTTTTCGCGATTGCCTGTCCCTATGATTTTGCAATGTCAGTCACTTAACTATATTACGCAGACAGATTATTCCCGAAATTTCATTACTCTACATTAATTATTTTTTGTGTTGCCATTTTTTTCCGTCAGTGTATGTTCACTGCATTATCTTAAACTAAAAATAGACACCACGGTTTTCATCTAATAACTGATAAAAGTGAAAAAATTTGCGTGTCAGACGGAGCTGTGTCAAGTATTATAGAAATTTATGTGCAGTTTTGAGTCTATCTGTCAAGCAGCTGGCAAAAGCTGAGATCGGGTCATGTGCTTCACTGGTCCGAAGAAAGGAGCAGTCACGTGTAAAATCGACAAAAAGTGTCATTTTATGTAGTAAGGTAGCGTGGGGCACCCACATTAGTCCACATGAAATGATCAGACCCGAACAGAGAAAGCTTTAACCGAGCACAGCTCAATGGCCATGGATTTCTCCTTCGCACCATCTCAATTTGGTCAATCTCCAGTAAAATTTATAGGTCATACTTTGTTGTGAACAATTTTTAGCAAGGACGTGACTAAATAAAGATTAATTCACAAACTTCTTGCAGAGAAAACACTAAAATAAAGAAAATGAAGCTATATCAGGAGCGCACTCCAGTGTGCTTCAAATTCCATGTGATGCCCCATTAACCAGCTCCAAGCGATCCAGGACATGAAGTTCCACAGCTTTCTCAGAGAGCTGCAACCGGAAACCCGCCGCCAGAGATTACTGATCCATAGCGCTAGTCTCACCACGCACTTCAAAGAAGTTAGCGAGGATCAGTATGTTGGCCACATAGCCAGGAGGAGGTCCACTGAGCATCAGTTCATGCATGCTGTAAAGATGTGCGCGTTGATGAACCAAGTGAAAAATGGCTGGACTCCGTTCAAATGGAGCAACAAAATAGTCCGTCATTGGATTCCAGTATTAGCCGTTATTATCCAGAGGTAACTTGTCGTATGATGTGCCATCAGAATTGCCGATGTTATCTGATTAAACGGTAGCCATGTTGTTGCTGTGGTCTTCAGTCCTGAGACTGGTTTGATGCAGCTCCCCATGCTACTATATCCTGTGCAAGCTTCTTCATCTCCCAGTACCTGCTGCAGCCTACATCCTTCTGAATCTGCTTAGTGTATTCATCTCTTGGTCTCCCTCTACGAGTTTTACCCTCCACGCTACCCTCCAATACTAAATTGGTGATCCCTCGATGTCTCAGAACATGTCCTACCAACCGATCCCTTCTTCTAGTCAAGTTGTGCCACAAGCTCCTCTTCTCCCCAATTCTATTCAATACCTCCTCATTAGTTATGTGATCTACCCATCTAATCTTCAGCATTCTTCTGTAGCACCACATTTCGAAAGCTTCTATTCCCTTTTTGTCAAACTATTTATCGTCCACGTTTCACTTCTATACGTGGCTACACTCCATACAAATATTTTCAGAAACGACTTGCTGACACTTAAATCTATGCTCGATGTTAACAAATTCTTCTTATTCAGAAACGCTTTCCTTGCCATTGCCAGTCTACATTTTATATCCTCTCTACTTCGACCATCATCAGTTATTTTTCTCCCCAAATAGCAAAACTCCTTTACTACTTTAAGTGTCTCATTTCCTAATCTAATTCCCTTAGCATGACCCAACTTAATTCGACTACATTCCATTATTCTCGTTTTGCTTTTGTTGATGTTCATCTTATACCGTCCTTTCAGGACACTGTCCATTCCGTTCAGCTGCTCTTACAGGTCCTTTGCTGTCTCTGACAGAATTGCAATGTCATCGGCGAACCTCAAAGTTTTTATTTCTTCTCCATGGATATTAATACCTACCCCGAATTTTTCTTTTGTTTCCTTCACTGCTTGCTCAATGTACAGATTGAATAACATCGGGGATAGGCTACAACCCTGTCTCACTCCCTTCCCAACCACTGCTTCCCTTTCATGCCCCTCAACTCTTTCTTATAACTGCCATTTGGTTTCCATACAAATTGTAAATATCCTTTCGCTTCCTGTATTTTACCCCTGCCACCGTCAGAATTTGAAAGAGACTATTCCAATCAACGTTGTCAAAAACTCTCTCTACGTCTACAAATGCTAGAAATGTAGGTTTGCCTTTCCTTAATCTATTTTCTAAGATAATTCATAGGGTCAGTATTGCCTCACGTGTTCCAACATTTCTACGGAATCGAAACTGATCTTCCCCGAGGTCAGCTTCTATCAGTTTTTCCATCCGTCGGAAAAGAATTCGCGTTAGTATTTTGCAGCTGTGACTTATTAAACTGATAGTTCGGTAATTCTCACATCTGTCAACACCTGCTTTGTTTGGGATTGTAATTATTATATTCTTCTTGAAGTCTGAGGCTATTTCGCCTGTCTCATACATCTTGCTCCCCAGGTGGTAGAGTTTTGTCAGGACTGGCTCTCCCAAGGCCGTCAGTAGTTCTAATGGAATGTTGTCTACTCCGGGGGCCTTGTTTCGACTTAGGTCTTTCAGTGCTCTGTCAAACTCTTCACGCAGTATCATATCTCCTATTTCATGTTCATCTACATCCTCTTCCATTTCCAGAATATTGTCCTCAAGTACATCGCCCTTGTATAGACCCTCTATATACTCCTTCGACCTTTCTGCTTTCCATTCTTTACCTGGAACTGGGTTTCCATCAAAGCTCTTGATATTCATGCAAGTGGTTCTCCTTTATCCAAAGGTCTCATTAATTTCCCTGTAGGCAGTATCTATCTTACCCCTCGTGAGATAAGCCTCTACATCCTTACATTTGTCCTCTAGCCATCCCTGATTAGCCATTTTGCACTTCCTGTCGGTATCATTTTTGAGACGTTTGTATTCCTTTTTGCCTGCTTCATTTACTGCATTTTTATATTTTCTCCTTTCATCAATTAAATTTAATATTTCTTCTGTTACCTAAGGGTTTCTACTAGCCCTCGTCTTTTTACCTACTTGATCCTCTGCTGCCTTCACTATTTCATCCCTCAAAGCTACCCATTCTTCTTCTACTGTATTTCTTTCCCCCATTCCTGTCAATTGTTCCCTTATGCTCTCCCTGAAACTCTGTACAACCTCTGGTTCTTTCAGTTTATCCAGGTCCCATCTCCTTAAATTCCCACCTTTTTGCAGTTTCTTCAGTTTTAATCTACAGGTCATAACCAATAGATTGTGGTCAGAGTCCACATCTGCCCCTGGAAATGTCTTACAATTTAAAACCTGGTTCCTAAATCTCTGTTTTACCATTATATAATCTATTTGATACCTTTTAGTATCTCCAGGTTTCTTCCATGTATACAACCTTCCTTCATGATTCTTAAACCAAGTGCTAGCTATGATTAAGTTGTGCTCTGCGCAAAATTCTACCAGGCGGCTTCCTCTTTCATTTCTTAGCCCCAATCCATATTCACCTACTATGTTTCCTTCTCTCCCTTTTCCTACTCTCGAATTCCAGTCACCGATGACTATTATATTTTCGTCTCCCTTCACTACCTGAATAATTTCTTTTATCTCATCATACATATAATCAATTTCTTCGTCATCCGCAGAGCTAGTTGGCATATAAACTTGTACTACTGTAGTAGCGATGCAATTACAAAAATCATTGCGATCGTTAAGTGCCTACAGATATCTATGACAATCGATTTATGACGAAACGACAACTAAGTTTTAATTGTGAATTAGACGAGTACCAGACTAACGTTCATATGAAAGATAGAAAGGAATTGATGAAGTTCAATTTAACCGCAAAACAAAAGGTTCAAAGGGCTCTGAGCACTATGGGACTCAACTGCTTAGGTCATTAGTCCCCTAGAACTTAGAACTGGTTAAGCCTAACTAACCTAAGGACATCACACACATCCATGCCCGAGGCAGGATTCGAACCTGCGACCGTAGCGGTCTCGCGGTTCCGGATTGCAGCGCCCAGAACCGCACGGCCACCTCGGCCGGCTAACCGCAAAACAGATCTCTTATACGTTGAGGCACTAAACTCATGGGATATCTCTTAACATCGTGTCGGACCTCCTTTCGCCCGTCATAGTACCGCAGCTTGACGTGGCATGGACTCCACAAATCGTTGGAAGTCCCCTGCAGAAATACTGAGCCACGCTTCATCTGTAGCCGTCCATAATTGCGAAAGTGTTGCCGGTGCAGGATTTTGTGCACGAACTGATCTCACGATTAGGTCCCATAAATGTTCGGTGGGATTCATGTCGGACGATCTGGGTGACCAAATCATTCGCTGGAATGTCCTTCAAACCAATCGTGAAAAGGTGTGGCCCGTTGACATGACGCATTGTGATTCAAATGGTTCTGAGCACTGTGGGACTTAACTTCTGAGGTCATGAGTCCCCTAGAACTTAGAACTACTTAAACCTAGCTAACCTAAGGACATCACATGTTGTGGATTGGCAAGACAGCCAATCCACTATGAGAGGAAGCCGAAAGGCATGCGTTTTAGCTCACGCAGGCTGGCGTGAGGTCTGGAACAGGTCAAGGAAATGAGACTAGCAAAAAACGTACGTAGCTGCTGGAATACTTAACTTTAATCCATAATTGGTGTACATCGCTCTTGTTGATACGTTAATAACAATCTCAATATAAACTGGTAATGGCGCCTTGCTAGGTCGCAGCAAAAGACGTAGCTGAAGGCTATGCCAACTATCGTCTCAGCAAATGAGAGCGTATTTTGTCAGTGAACCGTCGCTCGCAAAGTCGGCTGTACAACTGGGACGAGTGCTAGGAAGTCTCTCTAGACCTGCGGTGTTGCGGCGCTCGGTCTGCAATCACTGATAGTGGCGACACGCGGGTCCGACGTATACTAACGGACCGCGGCCGATTTAAAGGCTACCACCTAGCAAGTGTGGTGTCTGGCGGTGACACCACATCACACACATCCATGCCCGAGGCAGGATTCGAGCCTGCGACCGTAGCGATGGCGCGGTTTCAGACTGTGGCGCCTAGAACTGCTCGGCCACCCCGTCCGGCCATGACGCATTGTCATCTATAAAAATTCCGCCGTCGTTTGGGAAAATTAAGTCTATGAATGGCTGCAAATGGCCTCCAAGTAGTCGAACATACCCATTTCGAGTCAATGTTGGTTCAATTTGACCAGAGGACCAGTACATTCCATGTAAACACATCTCACACCATTATGGAGGCAATTCCTTTCCGAAACCTCATCCAACCCGAGTTTCTGTTCCAACTCTACCGATCTCGACGTCGTGGAGACTTAAATTATATCCTCCCTTCTTTCGATGTCGAAGTTCTTTCACGGGAGTACATCAGTTTGCTTCACCAGATGGAGTAGTTTTTGTTCCACACTATAACATTCCATCAAGATTTGGGATGACCTCCGAGAAATTAATACGGAGTTTTCATATTAGAAGCTAGTGATACTAATTACTCGAACGAGGAGGTTGTTACAGTTGAGAGACGGTGTACGGATTTGATAATAAATCAGAAACATGATACTTCTTTTCCTCAGTGCTAAACGCTGGACCTAACAAAGGACTCGATCATAAATTATCGAATATACATATTTTGCGAATGAACTGCTGCCTTTGGAACAAATAATCAAGACAAGAGAAGCTTTACGTTTAATGCTTAAAGGAGGTAGCACTCATTGTTGGTTTTCATACTCCAAAGCCACAATACCACGCATGACGAAGAGTTCTGGGATAATTACAGTCTTCAGGTTTCTAAGCATTGGGTGTGATAACACATCGTGCGAAATAATACGAGTACTAAGAGAGTACTCTGAAACCTATGTAGAGCAGATAGTTCGGAAGCCCACTCATGAATTAAATATAAAAGGCAAAGCCTATGGCGCACAGCCAATGACCGAAATGCTGTCCATACAGCAGGTGTAGTGCATCCTTCACCAGCCGCAATATTTAGCGAGGGGGGGAGGTGGCTGTGGGGCCCTCATCATCCTTCACAATTAGTTCAGTTGCTTACGTTTCCGCATTGGAGATCTGTGCGTTGTGGGGACAGGTTCAGGTTTGTTATAAATAATAATTCTATAATGTTAGAGTCTCAAAATAATAACGGTGATATAAAAAAATTAACTAATAGTTTGTTATTATTTAACAATTTTGATGTTTGCAAAACATTTTTACAATATTTTTTGTTTATTAACAAGTTTTTCATTTATTTACAAAGCTATGACATATACACAATCGTTATCTTACAAAGCTATTTTCATCTTATATATATATCTTAAAAGGTATGAGCACTTGTTCATTAGAAGAGTTTTGTTTCAAAGCAGCGAAGTTGAACAACTACTCATAGCTCTTAAGGTATGCATTTTAGAGCACATGTTTACTAGACTTTTTTCTTGATTTGGTCCACAATACCACTTCCCAAAATATGGAAAGCAAAGAGCTTGCACTAGGGGAGATTTGGTTCACAGTATCAAAGATCAAGAATTGCTCATAGCTCTTAGAGTATGCGTTTTAGAGCGCATGTTTACTTGACTTTTTTGTTTCGAATGGTCATTCCTGTCATATCCCTGAATACTGACCATCACTTCTGTAGTAGCTGGCGTTGCCCATGCATGTATTTATTCCAATTTTCTATGAGTCCATCTCCTCCTTCCCAAACTCTTTGTCTATCTCTTCCTTCACCCCCTTTCTGCTCATATCCTCCACAGTCTCTCACTGTCTCAGTCCACTTCCTTCACTCCCACTCTCTATCAGTCTCCTCCTCTCTTTCTGTCCATATCCTGCTTCCCCTCTCTTTGTCAATGTGCTCACCCTGCCCCTGTCCATCTTGTCCTTCCCCCTTTCTCCATCTCCTGCCCCACTGCCTCATTCCATCCCTCCTCCCCCTCTCTTTGCCTGTCTCTTTCTCCATCTGTCCCCCTCTCTCTGTGTCGATGTCCTCTTCACCCCTCTCCGTATTCTCTCTGTTCATACATCTCCTTCTCTCCCCTCTCTCTCTGTTCATCTCCTTCTCTTCCCTCTTTCTGTCCGCTTCCACCTCCTCGTTTCTCTCTCAACGTGTCACACACGCCCCAATAGGAGGCTGGTGGTTCGTAGCCCCACGACGCTTCTACCCAGATTGTACCTAATATATGTGTCAAATTAGGTTGACATCATTCCAAGGATTTAGCATTAGCTTTTTATCCGTGGATTTGCACGCAAAAGCACTTATCAAACATATGTCACCTATATTTAACATATTTCACACGCATTTGTAAATATATTTCACCTGTATCTCTAGCGAATTTGGACAAGTGTTTGCATTCTCACGCAGCACAGTGTTTATGAAGTCGCATCTCCTAAACTATGTGTTATACAGTTATACAGTTTTGCAGGTACATCCAATGAGACTACTGTCTGCAAAATGTGTTGTCAGTAGGCTTAGCAGTAAAGAAGCAATAAAGTAAAACGTCATGCACGCTGCGCCAGTTTTTCACGCATTTCAGTATTTGACGTCATATCTCCTGAACTATGTGTGGTACAATAACATATTTTTACAGGTACATTCAGCAATAAATTTGGAGACTGCCTGCGAAATGTGTTGCGAATACATTAGTAAAGAAGTAATAAATTAGAACGTGATATATGATGCGGCAGTTTTACTGCATAGACAGCGAAAATGCAGTAAGCGATAAACATTGCTCCTTTCACCGTTGTGTGGGGGTCGTCAGAGAGAAAAATTTTCGTAACGATTCGGAATTGTAGGTAGAGTTTGTTGCAAGTCTCTACGTGTTCTCATTCTCAAATATTGGATGGTCAAAGAATGGATATTCCCGAGCCGTGGGCTGCACCGCTTTTCGCCCCCACCTCCACCCCTTTGATAGATGGGTAGTTCTTTCCCCCACAGTGATTATTTACAGACGGTAGATGATAGTGTACCAAGACCGCTTTTCACCCTCACCTCCAACCCTTGGGTTTGGTGAAGTATGGTTTCGCAAACGCGTAGTGGAATTAATGCATGTGGAGTTCCGAGAGATCCAGAACACACATAATAATACAGACAGTGTTTGTGAACTGCCAGAAACGATGACTATCTACACAGTTCTACATAGAAGATGATGGCCCTTTTGATATTTAGCCTTTCAATGTAATCTCTTTCGTCATGACACCCATCTAACTGGTAAGTTAAACGAATTTCGAGATATTTAATAACATTTTGATTTGTCGTCCTGAAAACTGAATTATTCGTTGCTAGTAAAAATATTACTGAAAGTCACTTGTCGTGATAGCCTTCTGATTGGTGTTTACATCAATGTACTGTTTCAGCCAGTAACGCTGAATGGAGGAGATGCCCCAGATGATACTAACAAATTCCGTCACCAACATGAGACATGGCTGGAGGTTTTTATAGTGCTCACTATATCGCTGTTTATTCCCAAGCATTTGTCAAGAGTCTCGGGATGAAACCATTTCGTGCTGATAGGAACTCTGCAGACGGTGGCAAGTGGATGTATTCGTCATGCAAATTGATCAGATATGCCAGTTCTGTCACTAAAACGTTTCCCACACCAGTTTCCGCAAATAAATCATGGATATTTTCTTTCAGCCTGGTGACTTACCCTTCGGACGTCCATTAGAGTCCTCCAAACGCTGGACTTTACTGCGTGGCATGCCTTTAGAGGTTGTTTACATCCAAGTAAAGGATTTAACTTATTTCGTAAATTGGAAATTTGTGGTAAGGACTATGGGACCAAACTGCTGAGGTCATCGGTCCCTAGACTTACACACTGCTTAAAGTAACTCAGGCAAAGGACAACACACACACCCATACCCGAGGGAGGACTCGATCCTCCGACGGGGAGAGCCCCATGAACCGTGACAAGACGCCCTGAGACCGCGCGGCTACTTATTTCGTCAAAAAGTCATTATTACTCCCCACTTACTTGTGGGTTTCCAGAATGAGATTTTCACTCTGCAGCGGAGTGTGCGCTAATATGAAACTTCCTGACAGATTAAAACTGTGTGCCCGACCGAGACTCGAACTCGGGACCTTTGCCTTTCGCGGGCAAGTGCTCTACCATCTGAGCTACCGAAGCACGACTGACGCCCCGTCCTCACAGCTTTACTTCTGCCAGTATCTCGTCTCCTACCTTCCAAACTGAGTCGAGCTTCGGTAGCTCAGATGGTAGAGCACTTGCCCGCGAAAGGCAAGGTCCCGAGTTCGAGTCTCGGTCGGGCACACAGTTTTAACCTGCCAGGAAGTTTCTTGCTTATGGGTTATTCGCTTTTTTGTACCTGTGCACGCACTGACAAAGTCACCCACAATTCCTTGTTCAAAGAAGAGCAGCAGCATTGCTCGCCAGGTTTCGAGAGGGTGCGTTTCTGGATGAGGTATCGAATATATTGCTTCCCCCTACTTATACCTCCCGAGGAGATCACGAATGTAAAATTAGAGAGAGTAGAGCGCGCACGGAGGCTTTCAGACAGTCGTTCTTCCCGCGAACCATACGCGACTGGAACAGGAAAGGGAGGTAATGACAGTGGCACGTAAAGTGCCCTCCGCCACACACCGTTGGGTGGCTTGCGGAGTATAAATGTAAATGTAAATGTAAATGTAAATGTCAACATTGGTCCACAGTTTGATGCTGACATGTGTTGTTCTTAAAATGGCGTCCCATGAAAGCCTTAGCCTGCCGGAGTGGCCGTGCGGTTCTAGGCGCTACAGTCTGGAGCCAAGCGACCGCTACGGTCGCAGGTTCGAATCCTGCCTCGGACATAGATGGGTGTGATGTCCTTAGGTTAGTTTGGTTTAATTAGTTCTAAGTTCTAGGGGACTGATGACCTCAGAAGTTAAGTCCCATAGTGCTCAGAGCCATTTGAACCATTTTTGATATGCACGTCGCCCTGATGCGTTGGCTCAGCAAGTTTTCAAAGTATGCGTGGATAAAGCGAAGCGAAACTAAAAAGCGGAGCTATATTTTTAGCGCTGTTCTCTTGGAAAAGCAAATATACTTTTGAACAGTATCAGAAGTGAAACTAACCTTATCATCTTTCATGCTGAATTCCCTCTAAAGCTGAACAACAAAGTGGACATCATACCCACTGAAATTGTGAAAAAAGTTGGGTCTGTTACATGACAGTTTTTGTTTCAAGTTGCATGTGTTGTGCGCTGCGCTGCAGAACTTCCCTCCTTTAATGGCAATGGTCTCTACATGGAGACTCAACTTCTCTGTCGCGTGTCAGCCCACAAATAGGACAATAAACTGTCTGCTTCTATAACGCATCATTCTCATGTGTGTCAATCATGGGAATGTGCTCTTCCGAGCACAGCGCCGGCCGAAGTGGCCGTGCGGTTAAAGGCGCTGCAGCCTGGAACCGCAAGACCGCTACGGTCGCAGGTTCGAATCCTGCCTCGGGCATGGATGTTTGTGATGTCCTTAGGTTAGTTAGGTTTAACTAGTTCTAAGTTCTAGGGGACTAATGACTTCAGAAGTTGAGTCCCATAGTGCTCAGAGCCATTTGAACCGAGCACAGCGAGCAACCATCTTTCGGCATTGTGCTGACGCTTGATTCGAATTTGTTGCGACTGGAGTCATACGAGCATATAACCTGATAAGCGGCCGCATACAGTACTGATGTCTTTCTAGGTACTCACTCATGGTAAAAGAATTGAGGCATCTGCGACTAGAATGCCATTCCTGTTACTGTTTACTGAATTTTGGAGGAAAGGTCACGGGAGATGCTTTTAATCTGCACGTAATGTTGCTTCTCATCCTTGGGGAATAACAACTAATTTACCAAATCTACGTATTTGGAGCGCTGACCGGCTAATTTTTAAAAGTAGAGGGGCCCTACTACTTCATGCTGCACTTCTTTATTCAGTACAGAGTGCTCATGGTTATCTTCAGGTTCACTGTCATTATCAACAACCAGGATGTGTAGCTGCGTTGTACTTAATTGCGGGATACTGCAGGCCGTTGAGATACCGTGGGTCTTTGACATATCTGGTAAACTCCCTTTCCGGAACAGTTTGACAAGCATTAAGGTGAGTGGCAAGGATCTCAGTAGCTCGCATTCGAGCTATCAATTCGGGCCATTGTGAGCCTGTCCCTAAAAGCATCAGCAGCCACACAGTAGTCCAGTACGACTGCAGGACTTACTTAATGACTTTAACAAAGTGGACAAGGCTACTGCAGCTGCTGCTAGACCCTGGGTCATGCTGAAGTCATATCTAATACCGTGAAGGTCTTTGGCGGTTGTTGGATGGTCCAGGGTGTAGCTGCATTGGCAAACGAGCTGGCAGCATCAGCTCGTACCACACGGATGGTGTCGGATCCAGCTGTGGTGCTGCTTGCAAGTGTGGCAGATACGTTGTCAACGAACCAGGTTAAGACAGCTAATTCATCACTATCAGGACAGGTAGTGTAGTAACTGTAGGTGGCAGCCTACGTCTCTATACAGCCTCAATATCATCTGCAAAGAAAGAAAAAAATTGATAGGTATCATGTGCAGTTAAAAAAAGATATATGCAGGTGTCCACTCACATTCAAAATGAGCGACATCCAAATACGTCCACAAACCTCTTGTCACATCATTATTTGCAGCATTGTCTTGTTATGTCATATCATGCTGATGCATCGCAATATTATCATCAAGCACACCTACAAGCAATGGACGGTGACGACTGCGAGATGATCCTGGGCACTGCTGCACTGACAGACGAGCTGGTGTCATGAACTCATACCACAGTGATGATGATGGATCGAGCTGTGGTGGTGTTTGCAGGTACAGCGAATTCATTGAAGATGAGCTGGGCTGGGAAATGAATGGATCACCATGTCAGGTCATACAGTAGTTGTTGCAGGCACAAACCCCAGTTGCGCTAAAAGAGCATGCATTAACGTCCAGAACCTAGATGAGAGGGATGAATATAACTCTGCATGGTCACCTCTGGCTATCCATAGAAGTTACTCTACAAATGCGTTTCTTACAAGTACTTACAATACATTTCATGCCCGTGGGCATTACAATTTCCAGGGCATCTCATTGCCCGTAAATATTCAGGACCTACAAAAATTCGATAGGTAGAATATTGATTATTCAATTCATGTATACAACCTGGATGTTGATGACGACAGTGAGTCAAAATGGTTCAAATGGCTCTGAGCACTATAGGACTTAACATCTGAGGTCTTCAGTCCCCTAGAAATTAGAACTACTTAAACCTAACTAACCTAAGGTCGCACGGTTCCAGACTGAAGCACCTAGAACCGCTGGGCCACTGCGGCCGGTGAGCCAAAAGAAGATGACTTTGAGCACACTGTGCAGAACAAAGAAGTGAAGCGTAAAGCATCTGGACGCCTCTACTTTTAAAACAAGCCGGTCAGCACCCCCAAACACGTAGATTTGGTAGGTTTGTTGTTGTTCTCTAAAGTTGAGAAGCAAGACTACGTGCGGTCCAAAAGCATGTCCCATCTACTTTCCTCCCATATAAGTAAACACAAACGAAAGTAACATTTTTGTCGCAGATACCTGAACTCTTTTACCATGAGCAAGTTTCTAGAAAGACACATCATTGATTACTCTGTCCAGGAGCTGGTATGCGTAGAAATGCCCACTGAGGACAAAAAGTTATTAAAGTTTAAGAACCCCCACCACTAGGAGCTATGTCCCTTCGTCATACACATCGACCTCGATTAGCTCCTAGCTCCAGTGGTGCGTTATGAAGACGACCCCGCAGTCTCCCGAACAACCTTCAGGGAATGATATGTTCTGTATGCAGCAGAGTGTCAACTTGTATGCTCGTATGATTCCAGTCACAACAAATTAGTCATATCTCTGGGATAATCCTGCAAGATGGTTGCTCGCTGAGCTCGAAATACTTTTGTGGGAAGTTGGTGGGATGTATCTGAACAACATTCCCATGAGCGACTCACAGGAGAATGAAGCATTGTGCAAGCAGAAACCGCTAGTAGAGACCGTTGTCATCTAACAGGGAAGTTCCATGGCACAGCTCAGAATGCATGCAACTTGAAGCACCAAAAGTCAGAGCACAGAGGCTCTTCTGTCCCAATTTGGTCGGGTATAATCACCACATTCTCGTATAGCGTTTGGATGATTTCTTCTTCAAAGACGATTAGATCAGTGTCATTCCTGATACCACTGAAAGTACATTCTTGTTTCCGAGAGGATCACGCTAAAAATATTTCTCTGCTTCCTGAACTTGCCTCGCTTCATGCACACGTGTCTTCAGAAACATTCTGAGATAATGCAGCAGGAGGACATGAATATAAGCAGAGATGCATATCCTGATGATGCAATGTTTCAACTTGTGAGAAAGAAGAGGACCTTTCCATATGAATATCTGGAGTCCATGGAAAGACTCCACAAAATCACATTTCCCGACGCAACCGATTTCTCCTGTAAACTAATAGGCACTGCTATAATTGATGCGGAGTATGATCACATGCTTAAAGTTTCTCAATTGTTCGACATTCCTTATTTAGGAGCATACGTAAATTTATACACGAAAACCAATGCGCATCTATTTATAGACGCTTTCGAGAAATTCCAGACCGTTATGCCTGGGCACATGCTCTCTGGACCGTGTGTTCTGTTTCACCATACCAGAGCTTCCATGGGACACATTGTTAAGAAGAACATGTGTCAGCATCGAAAACTGTTGACCAATGATGATATGCTGCTGTTCTTCAAACGCAGGCTTGCGGGGGGACATTGGAAATGCATGCACAGGTTCACCAAGGCGAATAAGTTGGAAATGAATGAGGAAGAGTACAGAGCATCCTGTACTTGGATGTAAATAATCTCTGCAGGTATGCCTTGCAGCAAACTCTACCATTTGAACGGTTCAGAGGGATCTCTAAAGAGGAAATAGCCAGACTGAAAGATAAGATCACGATGTGGCTGCGAATGCCGGTGAGGAATATGTCTAGAGGTAGAACTGGCGTATCCCAACTATTTGCATGACAAGCACATGGACTTGCCATTGTGTTCAGAGCGTCTCGTCCCACGAAATGGTTCCATCCTGATACTGTTGATAACGCTGGAGAATAAGCAAAGACACTTTCAACCATAGAGAAATCTACAGCAGTGTCTCAGGTTGACGATGAAACTCTTTAGTATCAACCGCAGCAACGTTTCTGGTTGAAGGAGTGTATTGATGTATACACTGATAAGAGGGCTATCGCGACGTGTGACTTTGAAAAATATTTTCACAAGTTAATAAATAATTATCTTTTCTGGTTCAAATGGCTCTGAGCACTATGGGACTCAACTGCTGAGGTCATTAGTCCCCTAGAACTTAGAACTAGTTAAACCTAACTAACCTAAGGACATCACAAACATCCATGCCCGAGGCAGGATTCGAACCTGCGACCGTAGCGGTCCTGCGGTTCCAGACTGCAGCGCCTTTAACCGCACGGCCACTTCGGCCGGCCTCTTTTCTGGAAAACAATGGAAAATGGTAGAGAACAGCGTGAAATTAATTGAGCCCACTGGTAAGATGGTGTAAATGATTACATAGTCAGGCGAAATTTCAAGTGGGCCACCATCTTCAATGAAGGACTAGCCGCAGTTGGGATGGCCATGGTTTCAGGGCAGTTCACGAATCCTGTCTACATCAGTATGTGTGTTCTGGACTCGCCAGTCTCCACACGTACCGATTCCACTACGAGTTTGCGACGTCCGACTTCGTTGATCTAAAGCTACTTTATTTGGGTACAGACAGTTTCATGTACTGTATGAAAGGTTGCTATCCATATGAAGTAGGCGGCCCGAGTGGCCGAGCGGTTCTAGGCGCTACAGTCGGGAACCGCGCGACCGCTACGGTCGCAGGTTCGAATCCTGCCTCGGGCATGGATGTGTGTGATGTCCTTAGGTTAGTTAGGTTCAAGTAGTTCTAAGTTCTAGGGGACTGATGATCTCAGAAGATAAGTCCTATAGTGCTCCGAGCCATTTGAGCCATATGAAGTAATTAGGTACAATTACGAAGAATGCTACACGTCTGAACATGCGGCCGATAATTCTTTTGGAATAACAAAACAAGAAGGTTTATCGACCTGATGAAAGACGAGGCGAGAAGTTTGCGGATCGTGGATTTTGTGGGCTCAGGTCGAAAATGTACGCGTACGACGTCAATGCAGGTGCCACCCAGAGGCAGGCTAAGGGTTTGTATCGTGCTCCCTCAAAGGCTGTCTCTACAAAGGATTGCAAGAGGTACACGGTCGAGGGCACTGGCGGTGCTCCGTACGTGGTGAGCCAAATAGTCTTCCTGTCGACAGGCCATGAGATGCATACTGCACAGCATGTGAAAGTAGGGCTGTCGCGTCATGATAAGGTATATAGTGTGATGTCATACATGCAGGAGAACAATAGTAATGTATAACAAATGGTTCATCTGTCGTGACGAAATCAGGATTCTCCCGTAGTCACACAATTCATTAGTGATTATGTGGCTGTGTATATATTTATATGTAAATTGTGGATGTATATCGGGGTGTATGCGGAATGGCTGGGTAGGGGAGTAAGTGTGCATGCCTAATTGCACTCTATGTGTGGATATAAGGTATAGATATTGTGTACTATGTACACAAGTGCACACTGTGTGTGCAAATGGAAATTTGTGGTAAGTTCCTATTGGACCAATCTGCTGAGGTCTGCTTACACACTACTTACTCTAACTTACGGTAACAACAACATATGCACCCATGCCCGAGAGAGGATTCGATCCGTGGCAAGGCGACTCAGACCGAGCGCCTACCCCGTGCAGCCGTGTGTGCATGTAAATATTGTGTCCGTGTGTGTGTGTGTGTGTGTGTGTGTGTGTGTGTGTGAGTGAATGTGTGTGTGTGTGTGTGTGTGTGTGTGTGTATGTGTGTGTGTGTGAGAGAGAGAGAGAGAGAGAGAGAGAGAGAGAGTGATAGAGAGAGAAGAGAAGAGAGATTTTTCTTCACCTGATGCTGCTAATCTCTGTTTACCGTGTACGAGGCATGTTCAGAAAATAAGTGTAATGTGACTATAACGGACTGTGGTTTCTCTGTATTTTGAGACTTGGCAACTGGGTGGTAGAGGGGGTCAAAAAAATGTTAAAATGTGTGTGAAATCTTATGGGACTTAACTGCTAAGGTCATCAGTCCCAAAGCTTACACACTACCTAACCTAAATTATCCTAAGGACAAACACACACAACCATGCACGAGGGAGGACTCGAACCTCCGCCGGGACCAGCCGCACAGTCCATGAATGCAGCGCCTTAGACCAGAGGGGGTCACCTGACTACAGTGAACGTTGCGGGAACATGGTTGTACATAGTCAAGTTTTAGTGTCCAGTCGCGTGAAAGACATGTGTAAGAAATACCGCCAAGTGCTATGATCCGCTTTCTACTCACGAAAGAAACAAGAATCAGAACATTTTGCCGAAAAGGTGTTTACGTATGAGTGTATTGGAGGCAGAACAAATATTCATGATGAACAGAGGGGTGGAAGCTCTTCCACTTCCAATGATGAATTAGAGCAAAAAAGTGGAGGCAACTGTTCGTGAAGACGGCTGCTTGACAGTGGATGAAATTTCTGCGAGATTTCCAACTCTCCAGAGCTCTCTTGTTCGAGATACTCACTGAAACGTTGGGATACCGGTAACTGTGGGCAATACGGGTCCTAAAACAGATGACAGAGCAACACAAGAAAAGTGGGATCAGTAGCGCCCGAGAATTTCTTGAGCGACTTCAGTTGGACGTAAAGGAGTTTCTGATCTCTTTTGTGACTGGAGATGAAACGTGGGTGACTTATTAAACGCCTGAGACAAAAATACAGTAGCCACAGTGGTGTCACGGTGCCAAAAACTTCGAAACCATAATTTTGGGCAAAAATGTAGTGGCTACAATGTTTCTGGACGTAAACTTGGCCAGAAGTTCGAAACAGTGTGAAACAAGATTCATCCGAGGAATGATTTTTTTTTCCGTTGCTCTTAGTCCAGGTTCTACGCCTTCGGCACCATGTTTTTTAGTTGAGAGCACTTGCATCACTGATGAGTGTGTGTGTATGTATATGTGTGTGTGTGTGTGTGTGTGTGTGTGTGTGTGTGTGTGTGTGTGTGTGTGCGCGCAGAGCCCTACATCTTCCATTAAAGGGTTGGACGAGGTGGTTTTGAATGCCGTGTGTGCAGTGGGAAAAGGGGGATTTGGAGAGGGGGAAGGGGGGGGGGGAGGGAATTAAGAAGTGGTTGTAGTCGCAGAGCTACCTCTTTTATTCCTGTAGAATTTAAATAATGAATTGATAGTTTCGCCAGTTAGCCGAGTGTAATGCAAGAATACGACGCTTAGTCTTTCTCGGTTAAAACTGTTTCAAAGATTTCTCCCTTCGCCCTCGTATAGTCTTATTATTAAAATGTGACAAATTCAGTCTCTTCATTTAGGATCTACTAAAAGACGACGTGAAAAGTGCTGTGGGCTGCTAGTAGACCAAAGAACCGAAATTTATTGGATGCCCCCAACTAGAAGATCGAAGGATTAAATCTGATGAGGAAACTGTGGACAATTTTAAATCGTCTCAGAGCGAGTGTTCGTAGATGTAAGGGGTTGCTGAGCGCACGGAAGTTGTCTGATGTGGATGTGGTGAAATACGATCAATGGGTCATTTACTTGCGTGTGCCTATATGACATGAGGATACGCTGACGGACATACACAGTACTCTGACTAAGTCGGAAAGTGGCTAAAGAATATTTGTAATACAATACAGAATTATACGAAAATTTGTAAAGAACATGGTAGGCCTGTTTCAGTACAGAGCTATAAGAATATTGTAATTAATACATAGGACTAAGCATTTGCCGTGATGATTTCCTTTGTAAATGCCGACCTAGTAAATAAATAGTTACGATGCGGAACATATTTAAGTGATCTGATTGTGTTCAAAACGGTTCTGTTAATGTCAAGGGTGTTCTCAAATGTTATAGAAATGTCAGCAATGTTCCGAAATTCTCTAAAAATTATAGGGATATGTCCGAATATTCTATAAATTTCTGCAATGTTCTTGAGTATTCTGGAGTCAGAAATACGTTTTTCAGAATGATCTCAAATCCTCTTCTATGATCTAGAAGTTTCGGTAAAAGTGAACACCACATTGCTTTGCTAGGCACGGTCCTGTTGGAGATGGTATGCTATTGCCTTCCCTCGATCTTTGATCTGGTCTTCCAAGCCAGCTGTAACCAGGGTGAAAACTAACGTTGCCAGAGGAGAGAGAAACAATAAACTAAGTGAGATGTAAAAGTCCTGGGACTGATCGGGTATCGAATTGCTGAGTTCTGGGTCCGCAATTTGGTTCTTAATCACTGAGCCAGGAATCTCTGGCAGCACATAAGGCGAATTTCAGACCGACTACCGAGTTAAATAAATGCATAAATACGTAAATACATTCAAATTATAAAAATATGTGTATGTATTGTCCAGATCTCATCCTAAACCACCGGAGCGATTTCAACCAAAATCACTGTATGAACAGAATCATTGTGGGGATAAGAACCACTCATCTATTAAAGGGGAGCATTGTAGTCCACGACGCGATAATACCTGTATTTTGGTCATCCAGTATTTAAGAATGAGGGGATTTAAAGACTTGCAACACACTGCACACATAACTTCACACCTTTTTGAAAGAAACTGATGAAAGGAAAAAAGCTTACCGCTTGCGACGTTTTCTCTTTCATGCAGTAAAACTGCACATATGAAGCTTAACGTTTTAATTTATTACGTCTTTATTACTAACTGTATTCGTGGCACGTTATGCACGCATTATCCACATCAACCACTGAATGTACTAGAAAAATTACATCATCGTACGACACTTAATTCAGAAGATGTGACGTCATAAAGACTAAGAAGCGTAAGAAACTACCGCATCATGCAACACGTTTGAATGTATTACTTCATTGCTAGTACCTCTGCTCCTAACTCTTTCCGCAGACAGTACCCACATCTGACGCTCAATATTCCTACAAAAATGTATCACTCTACGACGTAAAGTTCGGGAGATACGACATCATAAACATTGAGTTGCGTGAGAATGGAACTGCAGGGCGTAAGTCGCTGGACATACAGGTGAAACATGTCTACAAATATGACATGAAATATGTTAAGTATGTATGAAATATATTTCAAATGCATGTATGCTGAAAAAGCTGTGGGTTTAAAGCTCATCCTAAACGACTGGAACGATTTCAGTGAAATTTGATACACATATTAATTACAATCTGGAAAGAAACACTGTAACGGTACGAAGCATCAGCTCCCTATTGGGGTGAGTGTGACAACGTAGAGAGATAAGGGAAGACGAGAAGATGGACAGACAGCGAGGAGGAAGGAGGAGATAGTTACGGATAGGGACGACTCAATAGATAGGGTATACATCACAAGGAGGTCTAAACGGGAGATACTTTTTAAAAAAGTTGAAAAAATTGAGACCTCAAACAACATTTTGAAGCATTCTGGATGCATCGGACCATATATTTCAACGGCACTTAAAACCACTAAAGCATGTCAATTTAAGCCTGGATTAAAACGAATTTAGCGATTAGCCAGTCCAAAAAGGTTATATATTATTAACATATAAATTTATCTAGAGTTTGTGTGATTATTATGTGTTACGTCCTAAACAACCGTGGAAACTACTTCAAACTGAATAATTTTTCGAACTAAATTCTGCTTGATTCATCACTCATAGTCACATCAACACAATTCATTAAAATTTGGAATACTGGATTGTAGTGAATAATGTAGGAGGATTTGATTTGCTGGGACGTTAGTAAACCCTGCAGAGCATTAATTTTACTGCGCAAGAGCCTATAGTATGTGTGATTAGTTCAGCTGGGGCATATTCTTTGGACTGTGTCATTTTTTGTGAACTAAGATTGAAAGAATTGAAACTCCTTTTGAAAACATATTGGGAGGTACACTTCCACTCTCATACCCCTCCTCCCGACAGTGACGCCTATGGTGAAACTGACGTCTGTGTAAATTTTACCTCAAATTTTGTGTATTTTAACAGCGTAAAATTAACAAGTACATGGTTCTGTTTCTCTGGATTTCCTCATGCGACAATACTGCGGTTGTAAGGGCTAAGTTTAGATCGAATTATAAACATAATTCCTTTTTGCGTAACGTTTACAACAGAGTTTCTGTCTTTCATTTCCCCTTACGAGAACGTTAACTAAATAAAAAAAGTCCCGAATATGACGGACGAAGGTAAGAGGCAAAATATCACGCTGCGCGAGTGCTCTATCTCAGGTGGCTTTTGTAGACTAGTTTGAGGTTGTTTCCCGACCTGACATACGGCAAGTTTCCTGTGTCTGACTGCTCCTCTGACTTCCTCTACATCACTGTGGTACGTTACAACACTTATGGCAGGCCAAGTAACTTCTACTAAATGCTAATGTTTTTCGCCATAGCCAACAAGTCGCTGTAAGCACCTTTCGGAACGTTCTAGCAACAGTTTACCATGTGTACCCGTACGAAATGAGCGTTAAGATACAAACGTGTCGATAGGGAACATTTGTTGTGAACGAGCCTTAATTTTCTTTGTTTGGTTAGTACGACGTCTGTCAAAGATACACTCCTGGAAATTGAAATAAGAACACCGTGAATTCATTGTCCCAGGAAGGGGAAACTTTATTGACACATTCCTGGGGTCAGATACATCACATGATCACACTGACAGAACCACAGGCACATAGACACAGGCAACAGAGCATGCACAATGTCGGCACTAGTACAGTGTATATCCACCTTTCGCAGCAATGCAGGCTGCTATTCTCCCATGGAGACGATCGTAGAGATGCTGGATGTAGTCCTGTGGAACGGCTTGCCATGCCATTTCCACCTGGCGCCTCAGTTGGACCAGCGTTCGTGCTGGACGTGCAGACCGCGTCAGACGACGTTTCATCCAGTCCCAAACATGCTCAATGGGGGACAGATCCGGAGATCTTGCTGGCCAGGGTAGTTGACTTACACCTTCTAGAGCACGTTGTGTGGCACGGGATACATGCGGACGTGCATTGTCCTGTTGGAACAGCAAGTTCCCTTGCCGGTCTAGGAATGGTAGGACGATGGGTTCGATGACGGTTTGGATGTACCGTGCACTATTCAGTGTCCCGTCGACGGTCACCAGTGGTGTACGGCCAGTGTAGGAGATCGCTCCCCACACCATGATGCCGGGTGTTGGCCCTGTGTGCCTCGGTCGTATGCAGTCCTGATTGTGGCGCTCACCTGCACGGCGCCAAACACGCATACGACCATCATTGGCACCAAGGCAGAAGCGACTCTCATCGCTGAAGACGACACGTCTCCATTCGTCCCTCCATTCACGCCTGTCGCGACACCATTGGAGGCGGGCTACACGATGTTGGGGCGTGAGCGGAAGACGGCCTAACGGTGTGCGGGACCGTAGCCCAGCTTCATGGAGACGGTTGCGAATGGTCGTCGCCGATACCCCAGGAGCAAAAGTGTCCCTAATTTGCTGGGAAGTGGCGGTGCGGTCCCCTACGGCACTGCGTAGTATCCTACGGTCTTGGCGTGCATCCGTGCGTCGCTGCGGTCCGGTCCCAGGTCGACGGGCACGTGCACCTTCCGCCGACCACTGGCGACAACATCGATGTACTGTGGAGACCTCACGCCCACGTGTTGAGCAATTCGGCGGTACGTTCACCCGGCCTCCCGCATGCCCACTATACGCCCTCGCTCAAAGTCCGTCAACTGCACATACGGTTCACGTCCACGCTGTCGCGGCATGCTACCAGTGTTAAAGACTGCGATGGAGCTCCGTATGCCACGGCAAACTGGCTGACACTGACGGCGGCGGTGCACAAATGCTGCGCAGCTAGCGCCATTCGACGGCCAACACCGCGGTTCCTGGTGTGTCCGCTGTGCCGTGCGTGTGATCATTGCTTGTACAGCCCTCTCGCAGTGTCCGGAGCAAGTATGGTGGGTCTGACACACCGGTGTCAACGTGTTCTTTTTTCCATTTCCAGGAGTGTATTTAGTAAACGTCAAGTCATGTCTTCATCGTCTTAACAATGTCGAATTTTGTACCAGAAAGTGATGATTTGCGGAAAGCATTAATTTTTTGTTTTCATTTGAAAAAAAGTGCTGCAGAGTCGCATCGAATCCTTGTAGAGGCATATGGTGATCATGCTCTATCAGAAGCAACATACAAAAGATGAAACTTCCTGGCAGATTAAAACTGTGTGCCCGACCGAGACTCGAACTCGGGACCTTTGCCTTTCGGGGGCAAGTGCTCTACCATCTGAGCTACCGAAGCACGACTCACGCCCGGTCCTCACAGCCAGTATCTCGTCTCCTACCTTCCAGATTTTACAGAAGCTCTCCTGCGAACCTTGCAGAACTAGCACTCCTGAAAGAATGGATACTGCGGAGACATGGCTTAGCCACAGCTTGGGGGATGTTTCCAGAATGAGATTTTCACTCTGCAGCGGAGTGTGCGCTGATATGAAACTTCCTGGCGGATTAAAACTGTGTGCCCAACCGAGACTCGAACTCGGGGCCTTTGCCTGCTCTACCAACTGAGCTACCCAAGCACGACTCACACCCCGTCTCCGCAATATCCTTTCTTTCAGGAGTGCTAGTTCTGCTAGGTTCGCAGGAGAGATTCTGTCAAGTTTGGAAGGTAGGAGACGAGATACTGGCAGAAGTAAAGCTGTGAGGACCGGGCGTGAGTCGTGCTCCGCTAGCTCAGATGGTAGAGCACTTGCCCGCGAAAGGCAACGGTCCCGAGTTCGAGTCTCGGTCGGGCACACAGTTTTAATCTGCCAGGAAGTTTCATATCAGCGCACACTCCGCTGCAGAGTGAAAATCTCATTCTGGATACAAAAGATGGTTTTAACGGTTCAGAAATAATGATTTTGATGTAAGATATGAAGAACGTGGAAGACCACCAAAAAAGTTCGAAGACGCCGAATTGCAAGCAACGTTGGATGAAGATGATACTTTGAGTCAGAAGGAAATGGCATCAATGCTAAATGTTGCAGAACAAACAATATCTGACCGTTTGAAAGCTATGGGAAAGATCCAAAAGTGTGGAAAATGGGTGCCACATGAATTGAATGAAAGTCAGATGGAAAACCGAAAAACCATTTGTCAAATTTTTCTTCAAAGACTTGAAAGAAAATCAATTTTGCATCGAATTTTTACTGGCGATGAAAAAAGGATTTATTTTAAGAATCCTAAATGGGAAAAATCATGGGTTAATGCGGGACGACCATCAACATCGGCTGCAAAACCAGATCGATTCGGCAAGAAGACAATGCTCTGTGTTTGGTGTGATCAGAAAGGTGAGGTGTATCATGAGCTTTTAAAACTCGGAGAAACTGTGAATACTAATCGCTACAGACAACAAATGATCAATTTGAACTATGCATTGATCGAAAAAAGACCAGAATGGGCCAGAAGACATGGCAAAGTAATTTTTTTTTTTCACTACAATGCACCTGCACACAAAGCAAAACTGGTTCAGGATACAATCAAAACACTTGGCTGGGAGCTGCTACCCCACCCGCCGTATTCACCAGACTTGGCCCCTTCCGACTACAATTTGTTTTCATCAATGGGACTCGCATTGGCTGAGGAACACTTCGATTCCTACGAAGAAGTCGAATATTGGGTGTCTGATTGGATTGCTTCAAAAGACGAACATTTCTATTGGCGTGGTGTCCACAAATTTCCAGAAACGTGGTCAGAATGCAATGGTCAGTACTTTGAATAAAATGTTTTTACTTTTCAATTCAAAATTAGTATTTCATATTAAAAAAAGAAAACGCCCATTTCATACCGGTACACCTGGTAAATACTCGACGATACAAATCCGCTCGTTGGGCACGGAGCCTTTCGAGAACCGACGTGCGAACGCCCTCAACGTTGTGAAATCTCTTTGCCCCACAGATCGTTTTGCAGCTTGCCGAAAAGAGGGAAGTCTCTTAGTGAAAGATGTGGACTTACTGTTCAGTATCACCCTCGTAGGTACTACTTTGGTCAAATTGTTGGCACTATTTCATTACAGGTGGACGTGATGTTACATTTAGTCCATTAGCTGTCAGAATTTCACGATGAATATGTGTGCAATTTAGGCATTTTGCGCACAATATTCGTGCCGTTCCCCGCCTGTTATTCGAACGTCAGCAGAAACGTTCCTGCAGGAAACTCGGAGCATTTACTCTTTCCTGAAAATGCGCAGCTCATGTTGTGCGGTGGTGGGACGACGTGTGCGTAACTCACTCCTTGAAATTCCTAGGCACGATCATTCTTTCCTGTTTCCATCTGTGAACGAAGTAGTGTAGAAACCCTAATGTATGATACGACAAAAACCATTTCTTCACATTCACCACAGTGATTATAAAGTGTACATATGGTACTTTTAAAAGGGCAGCATTCTTTCGGGCTGAGTAAGGATACGGAAAGAAGCACGCTGTGTTCTAGCTTAAGATTCATCTCAACTTGCACGCCGAGTGGTTTGGTGACGTTTTAGCCCTGCCTTACCGAACACTTCTTCGAGGACTTAAGTCCTGTGCCACTTGGCAGTAGAAGCCAGCAAACGGAAGGCCGAAGTTTTAAATTCCACTTTTAATAAATTGTTCACGCAGGAGATCGTACAAACATACCGTCGTTTGACCATCGTGCAGAGTCCCGTATGGATGACGTATAAATAAGCATCCTTAGCGTAGAGAAACAACTGAAAGAGTTAAAAACAAGTACAGTAAGTCGCCAGGTCCGGATGGAATTCCAATACCGTTTTACAAAGAGTACTCTTGGCCCCTTACGTAGTTTGCATTTATAGCGAATCTCTCAACCAGCGCAAAGTGCCAGTCGAATGGAAAAACGCGCACGTGACTCCTATACATATGTAGTTTCCGAAAAATTACAGACCAGTATCCTTACCACCGATATGCTGCAGAATCGTTGAACATATTCTCAGTCCCAATATAATAAATTTCCTGGAGATCGAAAAGCTAACGTCCACGAATCAGCACGGTTTTAGAAAGTATCACTCGTGCGAAACCCAGCTCGCTCTTTTCTCGCATGATACACTGCAAACTATGGATGAAGGGACACACGCAGATTCCATAATTCTAGATTTCCGAAAAGCATTCGACACGGTACCCCACTGCTTACTGTTGACGAAGATACGTGCATATTGGACAGGCTCCTAGATACGTGAGTGGCTCAAAGACTTCTTATGTAATAGAACCCAGTATTTCGTCCTCGACAGCGAGTGTTCATCGGAGAAATTTTGTGGTAAGTTCCTGTGGAATAAAACTGCTGAGCTCATCGGCCCCTAGGCTTATACACTACTTAATCTAATTTAAACTAACTTACGCTAAGGACAACACAAACACCCATGCCCGAGGGAGGACTCGAACCTCCGACGGGGGGAGCCGCGCGAACTGTGGCAAGTTGTCCTAGAGCGTGCGGCTACCCCGTGCTGTCATCGGAGAAAGGAGTAACATGTGGAGTGCCCCAGGGAAATGTGATAGGAGCGTTGATATTTTATATATACATAAATGATACGGCAGAGAGGGTGGGCAGCAATCTGCGGTTGTTCACTGATGATGCTGTGGTGTAGAGGAACGTATCGAAGATAACTGACCTTGGGTTTATGCATGACGACCTAAACAAAATTTCTAGTTGGTGTGATGAATGGCAGCTGGCTCTTAATGTAGAGAAATGTAAGTGAATGCGGATGAGAATGAAAAAAAAAAAAACCGTAATTTTCGGACGCGGCATTAGTAGTGTCCAACTTGCCATAGTCACGTCATTTAAATATCTGGAGTAACGTTGTGAAGCGATATGAAATGGGACGAGCGTGTGAGGATTGTGGCAGGGAAGGCGAATGGTCAACTTCGGTTTATTGGGAGGATTTTAGGAAAGTGGGTTTCATTTTTAAAAGAGGCCGAATATAGGACGCTAGTGCGACCGATTCTTGAGTACTGCTGGAGTGTTTGGGATCCGCATCAGGTCGGATTGAAAGAGGACGTCGAAGCAATTCAGAAGCGAGCTGCTACGTTTGTTACCGGTTGGTTCGATAAGCATGCAGGTGTTACGGATATGCTTCGGGGGCTCAAGTGGGAATGCCTGGAGGGAAAACGAAGCTCCTTTCAAAGAATACTACTGAGAACCTTAGACAACCGGCTTTTGAAGCTGACTGCAGGACGATCCTACTGCCGCAACATATATTTCGCGTAGGGACCACGAAGATAAGATATCATAAATCTGGGCTCATACAGAGGAATATAGACAGTCGTTTATCCCTCGTTGTATCTACAGGTTTGATACATATTCGACGTATTTCTATACAAGGGAAAGACGCTGGAGATAATATAACAGAAGAAGCAGTAGGTGAATATGAGATGCAAAACATGATGCAGCGAGAAGAATTAGAAGGAGCACTCAACGATGTAAGTACAAACAAACGAGCAGTTGTGGTAAATGGTAGCCTCAACCAGGCTGTATGGTGACTTGCCATGTACGTATGTAGATGTAGCGATCGGTACCTTGTCCCAGTCTACATTCATGTCTGAATCTGCATATTAGTCGGGAAACGCTTCTTATGTATTATCGACAAAACAGAGGAAGTCGATCTAAACAGCACGTATAGCTCATTCTACGGGTCCCGCGCTGCCAGGTGTCCGGCAAGCACTGCACTAGTACGTGATGACGTAACCATCGCGTGAGTGCGAGAGAGAGCGCGCGGGTCCAAAGTCCAAACTGATAAGAACTTTAACATGGAACATGCTGTTGCCTCCTTGAGCCCCCGGTTCGTGATGTACCCTTGTCCGGTTCTCAGCTACGCTACAGATCACTTTATTTATGGAAATACAAAGTACAATCACCAACAAATTTTACATATTCACATATTCCTTTACCTTTAATCCAAATAAATACAGACTCATTTACAGATATTTTTCTCTTATTACGAGTATACAAAGAAAATGGGGATGGGGACATATACACAGATTTACCAAAGTCTTTATTTGCCAGTTCACCAATATGATAGGTACGGTAAGCAATAAAATTAACGGTTAACAGTTTGGAACTGAAAATGATAACACTACTTATGACTATGTTGTCATAATTGTGTAGAATTTTTAAAATATTGCAGATAATACATCACTGATATAAAATTAGTGTGTTTATGAATGTTTGATACATATTCGACGTATTTCTATACAGGGGAAAGACGCTGGAGATAATATAACAGAAGAAGCAGTAGGTGAATATGAGATGCAAAACATGATGCAGCGAGAAGAATTAGAAAGAGCACTCAACGATGTAAGTACAAACAAGGCCCCTGGAGCAGACGGCATTCCCTCAGTATTACTGACGTCCTTGGCAGAGCCAGCCATGCAGAATTATTCAGCCTGGTGTGCAAGATGTATGAGACAGGTGAAATATTATTGCACTTCAGGAAGAAAGGAATAATTAAATTCCAAAGAAGCAGGTGCTTGCAAGTGTGAATAGCACTGAAGTATCAGTTTAGTAAGTCATGGTTGCAAAATATTGACACGAATTATTTATGCAGGAATGGAAAACTTGTTAGAAGTCGACCTGGGGGAAGATCAGTTTGGGTTCCAGACAAATGTAGGAAAAAGCGATCAATACTGACTCTACGGCTTATCCTAGAAAGTAGGCTTGATGGATGGCAAATCTACCTTTATAGCATTCGTAGATTTGCAGAAAGCTTTTGACAATATCAACTGGACTACACTTTTTGAAATTTTGAAGGTAGCAGGAATAAAATACAGGGAGCGGGAGATTATATAAAACTTATACGGAAACCAGATTGCAGTTATAAGGGCCAAAGGGCATGAAGTGGATGCAGTGGTTGAGAAGGGAGTGAGACACGGTTGTAGCCTGTCCCTAACGTTTTTCAATCTGTACATTGAGCAAGATATGAAGGATATCAAGAAGTCATTTGGAAAGCGAATTAAAATTCAGAGACAATAAAAAACTTGAGGTTTGATGACATTAAAGATTTGTCAGAGACATCGAAGAACCTGGAAGAGTGATAACGGAATCGATAGTGTCTCGAAAAGAGGTTGTAGAATGAAGATCAACAAATTAAATCAGGCTATCCTGAGGAAATGAGATTAGGAAATGGGACATTAAAAGCACTATATGAATTTTGCTATTTCGGCACCAAAATAACTGATGGTGGACGAAGTAGAAAGAATGTAAAATGCAGACTGACAATAGCACGAAAAACATTTCTGAGAAAGAGGTATTTTTAACAGCTGATACCAACGTAAGTGATAGGAATGGTTTATGTAGAAAACTGTGTGAGGTGTGTGTGGAAGAGAAACATGGTCGAAAATGATTGAACAGAAGCTTCTGAAATGTGGCACTATACAAAAATGCTGAAGAATAGAAGGGCAGATCGAATAACAAACGAGAAAGCTCTGAACCGAACTGGGCAAAAAAAGAAATTTATGGCAGAACTTGACTGAAAGAAGGGTTGATAAATCATATCTTGAGGCATCAAGGAAGTGTCAGTTTAGTAACAGAAGGAATGTGTGTTGTAGAAATTGCAGAAAGAGATAGAGCCTTGAATACAGTAAACAAGATGGACAGGCTTGCAAACCACAGACTAACGTGGAGAACTGCACCAAATTAAGACCACAGCAATATTTCTATTTTAGTACAACCGGTTTTATGTGTTGTAAATTGGTACAAGAATTTTGTAGAGGGAGGTTGCTGCACCAGGCGGCCAGCATGGAATGGAACCAATTTTACAATAATTTTATTTATGATTTTTTTTCCACTACCGTCTGCTGTGCATTATTGTTGAGTTGCTTTACATTTATAACAAAATTCACCTAAAATCGTTTCTTGACATGTCCTCGAACCAAACAATTTAATACGCTCAGCGAGACAGTCGGACAACCAGAATATTTTTCAACCTCTGGCGGCTATTCGTAGTTAATGAGGTTATTGATTACCTAGTTCATTTAGTGCTATTTTTCCGATCTTATTTTAGGTTCCTTTTACTAATTTTTAGTTCGGCCACGATGTGCTTTTAAGGTACTTTTATCTGCCATATTTAACGCATTTCTGTAAAGTTTTCGTGCATTGTTTAACGTCCGATCCACTTAAATGCATCGGCATTTTCATTCTTCCCCGCCGAGTAACCTTCCACCGCTAAATACAACGTAGATTATACTACTTTCCCAACCAGTGTCATAACGTCTTACTGTGTGCGATAATTTTATGGAGTGTGCGAATTTTTTGGTATCTAGATAACCAAACTTTGTCAGTTTATACTTTTTAACGTGAGCTGCAATAATTTACACACAGCTTCGAGAGAGTGTACTAAAGTCAGCACCCGCAATGGCAAGCAACTGTCTGCATCCTACACCCATATTCTGCAAACCATGTGAAGTGCGTGGCAGAGGGTACATCCCATTGTACCATTTAGTACGGCCTCTTCCCGCTCCTTCACGCACAGGGTGCTGGAAGAATAACTTTTAAAGCGCCTCTGTGCGCGCTGTGATTACCGTAATCTGAGCTTGGCCTCGCGGTCCCCACAGGGGCGATTCATAGGGAGTCGTAGTATATTCCTAGGGTCATCACATAGAGTCGCTTCTTCAGACTTTGTAAGTAGGCTTTTGCAAGATTGTTTGTGTCTTCAGGTGTCTGTCACTCGTGTTTTTTCATCGTCTTTGTCCCCTCCCTGTATACTGTCGGTCTGCTTCTTAGTGCTCTATATCACGACAGTGTCCTGTAAACTGCACTCAGTGAAATTTTCGCCCAGTGAAATTTGCGGACGGAAATGGTCGAGGAAGGGCTCTCTAATCCCTCCGCAACATGCCCGGCAGGTAGAAGAGCTGAGAGCCCTTACGTGGTGTGCTGATGAAGGTGACTGCAATGCTCGAACAAGAACTGTAACGCCATATGTTTTACAATGGAGGGTGATCGTAATTTATTTTATTTACTGTTGGACCCAATAACAAATGTTTTTCAATTAAAGGCGGATCTTGAGAAATTACAAAGTAAAACATTAAAACCGATTTAGAAACATTGATTTTAAATACAATATATTTTCTACTCGATAAAACATACTTTAAAATCAAAGTTATATAAGATACGAAGATACCAATCAAATCTTCGTAAGATGCGTTGTCGTACTAACTAAAAGGCCAGTGAACAAACTCCATCAGAACTGGCCTAGAAGGTCCGACTGCACCTACCGACCGCCGTGTCATCCTCAGGCGATAGGCGTCACTGAAGACGGATATGGAGGGGAATGTGGTCAGCACTCCGCACTCCCGGACAGTGTCGGTTTTCGGAAACTAAATAAAAGGCCATTACGCACGTATATAAGTGATATGAGTGGTACATAGCTTCTTGTCCATCATTTAGCGCTACGTGGGTGCCTGAGCGTGTGACTTAAAAACATGTAAACAGTTTTCTTTATAATAATAATTCTACATTCACACATACATCCATACTGTGCAAACCACTGTGAAGTGCATGGCAAAGGTTACCTCTGACTGTCCAGCAGTTACTAACGTTTTCTCCAGTTCCATCCGCGTATGGAACGCGGGAAGAGTGATTGCCTAAATGCCTCTGTGCGTACTGTAATTAATCTAATCTTGTCCTCAATATGCATATTGGAGCGATATGTAGGATGTCGTAGTTTATCTCTAGATTGATCACTTACAGCTTGTTCTTGATACTTTGTCAGTAGGTTTCCTTGGGATAGTTAGCCTCTGTCTTTAAGTGTCTGCCAATTCTTCAGCTTCACCGTGACACTCTCCTACAGGTCGAACAAACCTGAAACAATTTGTGCTGTCCTTCTCTGTAAACAATCAATATCCTCTGTTAGTGCTGTTTGTTACGGGTCCCATACACTTCAGTGGTGCTCTAGGATGCGTCACGAGAGTGATTCCTAAGCCATTTCCTTTGCAGACTGATTGCATTTCCCTGATATTCAAACAGCGAACCGAAGTCGCCACCAACTTGACATAAGACTGATACGGCAAACAGTTCGAGCAGTGGTAAAGAAATTTGGAAGTGTGCTTAACTCACTCTTGCCACTTAGTGGCAACAAGACTAGGGGCACCCTGATCACATGGTAGAGTTCAGTGAACGCATGGTCTAAGTAGGATTGCGGTTCCAAAAGGTTATTTACGTTTTAAGGTGGACAGACCTCTTATTTGAATCGCCGCTACCCTGGTACACGTTACAACAAGAAGTGCGCTTTCATTCAAATACATTTACATAAAGATTTCAATAAAAAGCTTTTCATTATGTGCTATTTTTTGAAACTCTTCCGGGTGAACTGTCTAAATCGCCATTTCATTCGTACTGTTTGCAAATCAATCTCTGTCATCATGAAAACCATTCGCATTAAAATCATTGTCACTCTCGTTTTGACTAATACATTTCTCTGAAAGCTCTACAATCTCTGCTTCAGAAAAGACTGTGCATGAAGAAATAGCATTTCGCGCATACTAACTTGGAAGTAATAATTACAACCTCTCAACAGAACTGCTACAGTTCTACAGCTCTTTAACACAAGCTTCCCAATGGCTGTGAAACTAAAGATGCCTAGTAAAGTCAGATTCTGGAATGGAGCATGTGAGGCATGAAAAATCGTGTCGAATGAGGCTCGACATCGGAATCGAAAACAAAATTCGTAGTGTTGAAGGGAAGGGTTAAAATAACACATTTTAAAATAATGTGAAGGCGTATTGTTGAACAGAGACCCCGCATTTGATCAATGTTACCGACATAGCGCCCTGGCACGATACTCTGTGCATATTTACCTAACAAGAGATATGGAACTCGTTGTATATCATTTCGACGAAAGAAACGTTCGTATCATCTATGGAACATGCAACTAACTAACTGATTAAGAATCCTTGCTTAAGTGGAGAAAGTTTAAGGCAGGTTCAATGTCTTTCATCGAATTATCAAGTGCTGACAACGAAGGGAGACTCGGTTGGCTTCCACAGAGCTGCGCCGTCCGTCGTCGCTTGTACGGCTGTGGGCACGGATTGTCCCTCTCGCAAGAACGCGCGTGGAGCGGACGCGCTACCAGAACTGCGCCACTCGGGACAAGAAGGGCGCGGGGCCGACCCGCCTTGCAAGAACACCGTCCGGCGCCGGCCACATAAATCAGCTCCTCACGGCTCAATACGCGGTCCTCCGCCGCCGGAGGACGCCGCCGCGGCAGTGCCCGCCTCGCGCGCCCGCTGCCCCTCCCTCGCCGCGCCGCCCCACCAGCGTCGTCCGCGAGCGAGGGCGCCGCTCGCCATTGGTCGGCACGCCCCGCCTCGCCCCGCCCACCGACCTCTCACCCCCCCCTGGCCCCGCCCAGACGGCCCGTTAGTAGAGAGACGCTGCAAACGGCGGAATCGATGCTGGAAGGCAAGGACAAAAACCTGCCTCCGACCCCCCTGCGGGGCCCTTATCAAGCTTTTCAATGGGAGATTGCACGGCGAAGAGGCAAGGGGTTGAATATATATGAGTGCTCGCAGCCACCACCTCCGCGCCTCTCCCCTCTGTACTGGCCGCTCTCTACGTTTATGTGTGTGTGCGCCGAGAGAGACCCCTGAGAGGCATCGAACGTTTCTTTCCTGTTATCCCCCTCTCCCCCCCCCCCCCCCTTCCCCCTCCCCGTTCTCTTTCTCTTCCGTATCGTTTCACCCCTTCCTCATCCTGCCGCAACGCTCGGGAAAGTTTTACGCGAAAATGATCCTTATTCGCGGACACGATCCCCCATAATCTTTATGCGGTTAACTCGAATGTGCGTAAGTCATTCCCCAATATGGCGTTATGAAGTAGTCGTCGCGCTGTCTCGCTCGTTCCTCGCTCCCTCTATCCTATCTTCCACCGTCCGCCCGCAGCGCTGCACCCCGTTTTTCTTTTCGCACGTGCACTTCCTTTCTTCTTTTTTTCCGCGCGCTAGCGTACTCTCTTCGCGCTAGTCATAGCGACTGCGTTGTGGCGCGATGGTGAGGGGTGGGGAGAAGGGAGGGAAGTGGGACCGGTTGCCGCTGGCGGGCGGTAGAAACTGGGCAAGAAGAAGGCATTAAGAGTCTGCCAAGTCGGTATTGGCTTGTTATTATCTGAAAAGCCGAGCTGCGCCTGGCGGGGGTTACGGGCGTCGGAGGAGGGAGGAAGCGGCGGTGTAGCGGTGGCCGGTCGCTGTAGCCTGCCGGGTGGGAGGCCGCCCCCAGTTGTTCTCGTCGCGCAGGGAGGAGCGATTTTTATTGTTATTATTATGATTATTAGCGGCGGCGCGAGCCAGGGGTGGGGGGCAGGTTGGCGGTCCTGAGCGCCCGCCGAGTCTCCGCGCTCGCAGTGGCGCATTCGACCACGTGGCCTGCGGACCTGCGCTGGCAGTGCTGTGTGGGCAGGCGGCAGCGCGCACGTGTCGCTAGGAAGTGGCGGGCGTTGACGGTAGTTCCCCTCTGCTAGGAAGTACTGACGCAGCACCAGGGCTACCAACAGTGTTACCCTGTACGAGTGATTGTTAGTGTCGTGTCAGTCACCAGAAAATATCTGCGTCTCGCGGAGATGCTTAAACTGTTTTTGAACTTGACCTGTGTCATAAATCAGCGGAACTTCTCTAGTGAAAAATTTCGGCCGAGAGACTGGGAATTTGTCGGCTTGGCTCGTAATGTAGTGCTAGTCTGCCGGTAAGGCGTCGGAGCGAGAAGGGAGACATGTACCCGAACTTGCTAGGGTCGCCGTTTTACCACCACCATCACCACCACCACCACCATCACCACCACCACCAGAGCATGTTGAAGAGCTCGCCGTTCCTGATGGACAACCTGCTGTCGAGCAAGGGTGACGGCAAGTGCGCCGCCTACGGCCAGCTGCAGCCGCCCCCGCACGCGCCGCCGCCGCCAGGGGCGAGCACCGCCCCCGCTGAAGGCACGCTCACCGTGGGCATCACGGCGTCCTACTCGATTGTGGCGGAGGCGCGCCGCGGCGCCGCGCCCGCGGCACCGGGTTCGTGCCCCGGCGGTGACCCCCACCAGCCGCACGGCCGCTACCCGTCGGTCGCCCGGGACGCCGCCTGCTGCCCGCCGGAGCTGGACGACGCGCGCCTTGAGACGCCGCCCCCGCCACCCCCGACGTCCGTGTCCGCCCCCAGCCTCATCTCAACCTCCGACACCACGCCGTCGCCCAAGCCGATCCTCAAGTTCAGCGTCAGCGCCATACTGGGAGACGCCAAACCGCCGCCGTGCACAGGTAACAGCATCACCTCTGCCACAATTACATCACTGCTTGGCATTGCCAGAAGTATTAAGTCCGTTTACTTAACCCTTTCGGGGTTACAACTCAATTTACTGACATTTGAAAACTAGTAGCTCAAAAATGGTCTTCATTCATGGCCAATACTGCACTTTCATTGCCAAAAAAATTGGGTTGACCAAACTGAAAGTCAGGGAGATAGGACACATGGGACCCACAAGTCTAACTAGACGCAAGTTTTCGTTGAAGCTAGGATTTTCAAAGCTCAGTCTCTATTTCTTGTACAGGAACTGTATACCGATTACGAGAAAAGTCCGTGTCAAAACACATTTACACTGATGTCACTGAAAAAACTGACAAGAGTCTGAATCAGAAATTTTCAAACCAAAGTTTCATGGTTGCTTCGACGTACCATGTACACTGCACTATCTACATTGACAAACTAATAGAATTACTGACATATGCAGTAATGTTTCGAAGGGATGCCTATAATGTATAACGGAAAACATTAAATGACTTCAGACTACCTTGAAACAGGGGAAGATAGTGAAGTGATTTGATATTTATAAAACAAATGCGCTGTTTCACCTATAAACACATCCCATGTCACTTTATAACTCTCAGTCTTCAACGAATCTATCGCAATTTTCTCTAGATTCTGAAAGCTTCTCGCTAATAGTAGCAGCAGACATATCTGGGACACAAACGTGTCAACGCTCAGATCTGCGCATTTCCTTGGTGGTACAATATGTCCCATGAACCATCAAAGGGTTAGTAGAGAAATAAATATAAATAATACAGTTTCCTGTATCAGTATCTCCTTCATTGTACCACAACCCATTTGCATGGTTCACAGTATCATATTCAGATGGAAAAATACGATCGCGTATTGAGGCACTATCGCCCTTATCGACAAGGGATCTCAAGTTATTCCACAGTTATAGATTTCCAGAAGCCTCTTGACACCATTCCTGACAAGTGGCTTCTAACCAAACTGCTTGTGGAGTATCGTATCAGTTGTGTGACTGGACTCGTGATTTCATGTCAGAAAGGTCAAAGCTCGTAGTAACTGAAACAAGTGATATAGTGAAATCGAAGTGCTCACCAAGGATTCATTACAGGCCTCCTGCTCTTTTAAATGTATATAAATGATTTAGCAGACAATCTGAGCAGCCTTCTTGGATTGTCTGCAGATGATTCTATCGCTTACAAAATGATTTACGCAAAATATCTGCGTGCTGTGATTAAAGACAATTTACTCTGAACAATATAATGTTGAAGTCTTCCACGTAAATACAGCAAAAAAAAAAAAAAAATGTATCACAAAAATTTAAAGGATGTCGAAACAACAAAATACCGAGGAATTACAATTACCGACAACCCACATACAGAATTTTGTTGTCATAGCACTTAGTGTTGCGCGCTGTGGGATCCTTACCAGGCGGGACTGACGGAGGGCAATGAAGAAGTTCAGAGAAGCGGAGTTCGTTCTGTATTATTACGAAATAGGGTCAAGAGTATAGCGGATATGGTATTAGAATGTCAGTCATTAAAACGAAGGATATTTTCACTGTGGCGAGATTATTTCAAGAATTTTCAATCATAAAATTTCTCCTCCGAATGCCAAAATATTTTTTTTTTTTACCCCGAACTATGTGGAGAGCTACGGGCATAGTCATAAAACAAATCATAGCTCGCATGGACAGGTGTTCATTTTTCTCACGCGGTATTCAGTGGTGGAACATTAGAAAAATAGTCTGATTGTCGTTTTGCGCACTCTATACGAAGTACTTTAGAGTGAACTGCAGAGTAATCGTGCAGATGTAGAAGTCGATATAGGTACATTCTAGGCGTTACTGCAGAGTGCAGACGGCTTTTCATAGCTGGAGAGCATCTGAGGAAAAGAAATCGTTTAGTCTTTTGAGGTAAAGTAGAAGCAAATAGTTGTTGCACACAAAGAATACCTTATGCACAGAGAAGAATACACACAACAAATAGTACTGGGCAGAATCTGTTTGGTTCTACTTCATCTCAATAAGACGAAACATAGCCTGTTTCTCACTTGCTCTGATCTGCGAAAATGCTCTGTGTAAAGGTCAAGAATGTAACTTAGTAATTCCTCTTCTGAAGATGGTGTGAACAAAGAAACGCGTGTTGGTACAATAAACAAGGGACTGTGTAAGAACATTATTTCCATTTATATTTAATTATCAGTGGCAGTGCTCACTATACGGTCCGTTGTGGACGAAATAAAGAAAGAAAACTGGGAACACAGCATTGCGCCGTGTACTTCCAAATAAGAGTAATAATGTTGAATCTTGTAGCAGAAACTTCTTTAGACACATATTGAATCATGTAATGTGGATGTGACGTCTCATATATTGTCATATGCCACTTGGTACACTATGGAGATGTCCCGATGCATTCATTTACACGCAGCGCAGCATACATAATCGCAGCGTAAGATACTGTGCTCATTTCCAGTTCACATTATTTGAGTCATCTTAGCCAAGAAGCTCACTTAGGCAGGTCTTTTTTTTGGTGAATGACCAGTTTTGTTTTCTTGGAATGGAAGTGGCAAATGGAGTGCCCCCATTAGGTAGCATGACTGTCAGTTGGTAAAGTCATTGCGACTTGATGGAGCTGCCAGGATGCTGGAAAGCCTTTTAATTACCACTACGAGAGATAAGATAGAGCAGGTAAACCGTAGATAGTAATTATACAGTAATAATGATTAATGCCGTGTTTTCAAGGCGCAAGCTACAAATATATATATAGACTGAGCCGGTTTTCAGAAAATATTAATCATTTTTGAACAAACGCCTGCAAGTTTAAATCTCGCAGTTTTTCTGTGCCTGTATCTCGCGTGTCGATTAACCATATACCCGTTCACATTTCTCTTATTTGTAAACACTAGCAGTACCCTTTTATCCAAACCCTATGTGGATCGTACATATATAGCAGGTACAAGCGTAAATTAGTTTTATAAGCAGTCTGTCGCATAGGCGGACTGCAGTTTCTTAAAATCCTACCGTTTAATTAGAATATTTCCCTTTTCGTGTAAAACTTATCGTTCCATTTCTCAAGTTCCCGTGTCTTATTACTCCCATATATTTGTACTACAGCTGATAAATTAAGTGTGCAATCAAAGGTTGTCATGCTTTTTACGTTTCACGAACACCGCCTTAGATTGATATTTGCGTTTGACTGATATTTTGTTAAGAACGTACAATTAAAAAAAATGGTTCTGAGCACTGTGGGACTTAGCTTCCGAGGTCATCAGTCCCATAGAACTTAGAACTATTTAAATCTAACTAACCTAAGGACAACACACGCATCCATGCCCGAGGCAGGATTCGAACCTGCGACCGTAGTGGTCGCGCAGTTGTAGACTGTAGCGCCTAGAACCGCTCGGCCAACCCGCCAGGCACCTATAATATATTTCTACATTTTTATCGTATAATATCTCCTAAGGATTAGAAGTTTCTACTAACGTTTTCCGCTAAATCAGTGGCACAAAACGTTAACAGTACTAACCCTTGTCACACATACTTGTGAAAGACACAAATTGCTTCTATCCCTACTGATCATCTCTTGTCCACGACAATGTGATGCGTCGTGCCTCAGAGTAGACCTAAACCTTTCTAGATATAGCATTTAAACTTGTAATCCTTTGCATGCTCCCTTGCAAAACTGCACAGAAACTGTTCTGAAAACATGGAGACACCGAATCCAACTGCTTACCTCTATGCGTGACGTTTAGAATAAAGGGCATAAAGAGCGCAAATTAGGTAAGACATAATATTTTTTGGTACCAGGTTGGTTGCTGTGGAAAAGATCGTTCTGTTCCAGCTAATGGCAATTCCAGTTCATTCCATAGCCCGCAATTACCATATGATACTCTTTTCTTACTGTTACTGGATCCCAGAGTCAACTGATGCTGTGAAACTAGTATAATTACACGTGTAAAGACTTCTATTTGTAGAAAATTATTCTTACTGGGAATTGCTCTGGAAGTATTCTCAGTCAGAGGTTAGCGTATATTTTGTGTAGACGACACAACTAGCGGATTCGAGTATGCATAGTTGACGTTGGAGCACACATCCTAATTATTCGCATTTCATTTCTCATATTTTGTAGCCACTTCTTTATCAGAAACCGTAGCCAGCATTCAGTTTCTGTTACATGATCGATATATACAGACTTTTATTAGATAGAACGCCCAGCAGAAAAGGAGCGTTATTAGCGCATGTGATGACTATTATGACTGTATCATTAATTTTGGATTCTATTAACGTTTAATCTTCGAACGTAATTTAGCCATTTTATCTGAATTGTTTGGATTTCTTCCAATATATTCATTACGTCTCATATGAGTTTTCCACCTTAATTAAGAACGTGATCTATTCATGTGTGTCCTAAAATAACTGTGTGGATTCTTCGTTTTTGTTTTTCTGTCAGGTTTCAACACTGCTCCGTAGAGGACCGCTGGTCTCAAATCCCATGAACCACTGAATTTTATTACCTTTTCTCTCGAAGTATTGGATGGCACACATCATAATCGAAGCGTATTTCGGTCACTGTTCGTCTTAAACATTAGAGACCTATCAGATATTGCTTCGTAAAGTTATCTGATTGTCTATTCTTGGTGAGTGACTGGAGTAGAATTTCGGCATTTAGTGACGGCAGATTCGGTGTCTTCGTAAGTACTACGGGGTCCATGGTGGCATAAAATGTTGGCGACTCTGACAGTGCTGGATTCCACGAAGTCTCTTCTACTTATAACAGCAACATCTTAACCAAATGATCATATTTGTCTCGACACAGCCATTGCCAGAACTCTACATTTTCTACTCTGCTTACCTACCAAGCCAAAAGGTAATAAAAGTGTTTTTTTCTTTTTTCTTTTAAATTGATTGGGAAGTCTTAAGCACGGTGCATACTACCTTTAAAAGCAAATGCAGAATCTTTATAAGAAAATTATGTCAGAAACCTTAAAAAACTGGGGCAAGTTGATGTTTTCCTTTTCTCCTCGTCGTATAATGGAATGTCACAGGTAACTTCACCACTGTAAACTGATTCTTCTGCTCAGCTTCTCGTTACGTAAGTGAATCAAAACTAAATTCCCAGAATATTTCAGTAGCCAGATTTACTCTGTCTAAGGAGACGAAAATTTCGTTTGAATGAAATTAGTGAGAACAAGGGTTTTTAACAAAATAACGCGAAGAGGAAAGTTTCTGAAGGAATATCTTAAAACTGGACATCTTCCCTGTTTCCCAATAAAAACGTCGTAAATGGTAGCCCAGCTATTGATGAATATTACCCGAATGCTTTGCGTAAGTACCCATTCATTGCTTCTCACGATACCTCAAAAGCAATGTTGGTATCTGATGTAGGAAGAGGTGTGCAACGAAACTGTTAATGCTGGAAAACAATCTGTGAGAACAAATAGATCGGGTGAAAATTTTTTATTCAGAAGATGAAACCATTCTACCAGCGTTCGCAGTCGACTGTGTTGTATCTTAGATTGTTCTTTGCGATCGATAACAAGGTGTGAACGTCGGTTCACATTGAGCGACATTTCATACGAACATAATGACAACTTCAAAGGTCCTCCTCTGCAGTTTCAGTGGTGACGCCGTCAACGGAACGAAACGTCAAACTCAAGCACTTTCAGATGGTCAGATGGCTCTGAGCCCTATGGGACATAACATCTGAGGTTATCAGTCCCCTAGAACTTAGAACTACTTAACCTAACTAACCTAAGGACATCACACACATCCATGCCCGAGGCAGGATTCGAACCTGCGACCGTAGCAGTCGCGTGGTTCCAGACTGAAGCGCCTAGAGCCGCTCGGCCACCACGGCCGGCCTCAAGCACGTCAAATGATACCGAGACATATCGTTTAGCCTTACTAAATTAATTGCTTATTTCTTAACACAAACAAATATGTGCATGCTGCCCCGTATGTATCATGCGAATATTACATGTAATTTCCAGTGTGAACACATCATCATAGAACGACTGAATACGACAAAAATTAAGAAGAAGATAGAGAATATAAACCAACATAAAATACATAAAAACTGAAAGTCGGAAAAAATAACGTCGAAATCGGCAAAAAATAACATCGATTTTTTCCCGCCTCTAACTACATATGAGTGTCAGTACGTTTCTTAATTATTTTTGAAAAATAGAATTACTCGTGAGATATATAAATTAAAAAAACTGGAAGAAGAAAGTACGCGTCACTGGCAGCCGGGAACGTTACGAATATGTAAGATAAAGGAGAGTACCATAAAGCATGGAAAAGAAGTAGTCAGAGGCATCAGCCTTATTATCTCTCGGTGTACCCATCCGAAATGATGTAAAATGTCGCTAATCTTGAAACAGGAAAACCAAACTCCAGACGACCGTTAATGGGTAGGTTTTTGAACAACATAAATTACTTAAGGAATAAATACAGTGTAACGCTTTGTTGCAACTCACTGTCAGTGTAGTTGTTTTTGAGACTGCTGCTGCTAACTGGTAGTGGTTGTAGAGATTGAAAAATTCAGTAATACCTGCACGATTCATGAATGTCTCGTCTAGTAGGCCGAACGAATGATAAATCACTTTTCAGAGAGAACTTCTGAAAAAGAAGGCATCAGAAAAACATCTATGCGTTTAAAATTATATTGGTAACCTGATAGCGCGCATGAAATATGCTGATAAAATCTGAAAGATTGTGTTCTCGATTGCTTTTATGGTACTTTCTGATAATTCTTTTGAATACCGCCGTGTTTCTCGAATGATTTCACAACGGTGAAAATGCGGTAACAAAGGGCGAATATTGAATCTGGGCGGGATTTCCTTTCATTTCTGTGCTACAAATGCACCACTTACACGGACTATAATATAATTGCAGTATGTTTTGGAGAACATTCTATGACCAGTTGAAAGTAAGTCGTGCTAGTATGTAAAATAAAGAAGAAAATGGCGGCGTCTGAAGATGTTGTCGAAACGCATCATTAATGAGGAATATTATAAAATATTATTCGCCAGCATCGCTATCATTAGAAGCCGGGTTCAGCTCACGAGACAAGATTATAGGAAATTGGCTGCGGCTTTGCTGAACATACCGTCTCATAATTCCCCGTGACAGATATGAGATATTAAGACGGCTGATAGGAATTTCTCTGGCTTGTTTATTATCGCTTACTTATCAACAGTGATTGGCAACATAAATGCGAACGAGAATTATGTGTAATGGACGCACCTTCACAAGAAATAATGAGGCGTTAAATTAATTAGAGTTAAGAGCGAATATTTGTCTCCGTGGAACAGGGTTTTAGTTTACTATTGAGACTTCCTAGGAAGAAACCGTAACTGGTTTCTTATCCTGTCGGTGAGCCGTTTGTCTCAGAACGTTGAGAAAATTTCTGTGTGATAGTGATATCAGTAGTCAGATAAGTTTTGTTACAGGAATTGAAGAAGCTCCCTGTAATAGTACACAATATTCTTACAGATGACTGTTTCAAATATTTAGATCCCATTCAGTGTAAACGTTCGAGTTAAAACAGTCATAATATGTCCAAACAAGTCGTGATCATCGCCCAAAAGTTGTGAGGAATCCTTACACGACATGACTTTGTGTGTTCGTGTCCTTCTGGCGTTCTATACATGTCTACAGTTGTATAGGCTATATCAGTCAATCTTGTGGTGACAAACACAAATTTCAGCCTTGGAAACATCTTAAAACTAGTTTAATGCCTTGTTAACATACATCATGTCAATTTTAAAACGGCGTTACATACTCAGGTACTATTTGTCACATCAATTTCTCAAACACTGAACAACTTCTAAACATCATCAAAGGTCTTTTTTTGTTTGTTTTTTTTTTTAGTTTATTCGTGTAATTTTCTCCCTGTGAATAAATCCATAAGCAAATCATTTTTTTTCTAAAATGACCAAAATCGAATGGAATATAATACTCAAACGTACAATTGTTAAAACTTCCTGGCACATTCCGCTGCAGAGTGAAAATCTCATTCTCGTACAATTGTTGTTTTTCATTATCATTCAGCACGAGTGTGAAAACTGTTTACTGCCGTGTCCATGAATGCGGTAGATTTCTCATACTGTACTATAAATAAAACTGATACTGCAGGTAACAGGCAAAATAGAAACAAACATATTTCTTGAAACAATGACCTGCCAAGCGTTGTAAAAAGTGCGCAAATATGCAAGCTGCACCTGAAAAGGTCGGTGAATGGCCTCAGAAAATAAAGGAAACAAGCGTTACAAATAAAATGCCTTTAGTGGCCCTCATAGTAATCAACCTTGGTTACAAAACTCTTCTGACATTGGTTGTCAAGCTGTCAGGAAACGCTTCTTGTGGAATCGCACGAAGCGCCGTGGTCGCGCGTTGTCGGATATCCGCAACGTCTGTGATTGATTGTGAATGAGAATGCTTACACTGTCTTTGCTTATCTTCAGCTCTTCTGCTCTCATTTTCAAAGAAAGCTGCCGATGATCCTTACGCAGCTGTCGCACTCGTTCCAGTGCTGTCTAACATTGTGCGAGTTGACCCGAACGCGGTTCACTCTTGACGCAGGTCTTTCCGTCTGTGAATCGTTTACTCCACTCAGACACACCCTTGTTACTCACTGCTTCAACACTGTACACTTGCAGTAATATTCCACGGGTCTTCGTTGCCATTTTCTCTAATTTGAAGCAACACTTCATATCAGAAATGACACGAGTGCGACGGGTGCTGGCGGATGATCGGCGGTCTACATCTACATCTACATGATTACTCTGCAACTCACATTTAAGTGCTTGGCAGAGGGTTCATCGAACCACAATCATACTATCTCTCTACCATTCCACTCCCGAACAGCGCGCGGGAAAAACGAACACCTAAACCTTTCTGTTCGAGCTCTGATTTCTCTTATTTTATTTTGACGATCATTCCTACCTATGTAGGTTGGGCTCAACAAAACATTTTCGCATTCGGAAGAGAAAGTTGGTGACTGAAATTTCGTAAATTCATCTCGCCGCGACGAGAAACGTCTTTGCTTTAATGACTTCCATCCCAACTCGCGTATCATATCTGCCACATTCTCTCCCCTATTACGTGATAATACAAAACGAGCTGCCCTTTTTAGCACCCTTTCGATGTCCTCCGTCAATCCCACCTGGTAAGGATCCCACGCCGCGTAGCAATATTCTAACAGAGGACGAACGAGTGTAGTGTAAGCTGTCTCTTTAGTGGACTTGTTGCATCTTCTAAGTGTCCTGCCAATGAAACGCATCCTTTGGCTCGCCTTCCCCACAATATTATCTATGTGGTCTTTCCAACTGAAGTTGTTCGTAATTTTTACACCCAGGTACTTAGTTGAATTGACAGACTTGAGAATTGTACTGTTTATCGAGTAATCTAATTCCAACGGATTTCTCTTGAAACTCATGTGAATCACCTCACACTTTTCGTCATTTAACGTTAACTGCCACCTGCCACACCATACAGCAATCTTTTCTAAATCGCTTTGCAACTAATACAGGTCTTTGGATGACCTTACTAGACGGTAAATTACAGCATCATCTGCGAACAACCTAAGAGAACTGCTCAGATTGTCACCCAAGTCATTTATATAGATCAGGAACAGCAGAGGTCCCAGGACGCTTCCCTGGGGAACACCTGATATCACTTCAATTTTACTCGATGATTTGCCGTCTATTACTACGAACTGCGATCTTCCTGACAGGAAATCACGAATCCAGTGGCACAACTGAGACGATACCCCAATAGGCTCGCAACTTGATTAGAAGTCGCTTTTGAGGAAATGATAGCAAGAAGGGTTGAATGTAGGCAAAGGCAGTGTAAGCACTATTGTTCACGAACATTCGCTGACGTTGCGGAAATCCAACAACGCGTAACCACGGTATTTCTACAAGAAGCGTTTGCTAACAGCTTTCAGCTGCTCTACAACCGATGTCAGAAGTGTTCTGTAGTTAATGGTGACCACTGAGAATGTAATATGTTGTTCTCAACAGCGTGCGTTCGTCAGAGACCAGGGTATTGTCAGGAGTGCCCCAAGGAAGTGTGACAGAACAGCTATTATTTATACATATGGAAATGAGCAGGCGGTCAAGGTGGGCAGCAATCTGCAGTTGATTGCTGATGATGCTGTGGTATACGTGAATACGAAGTGCGACAATAAAGTAATGAGACTGATGTGAAAAAAAATGTTGGTTACCGTTTTAGTCAAGTTTAGTGTTGTCTCCTTCAAAGTAATTCCCTTCTGATTGCACACCCTTTTTTCAGCGCTTCTGCCATTGATGGTAACATTTCTGGAACTCATCTTCTGTAATATCCTCCAAGACACTCGTCACAGCTTTTTGGACATTTTGTGTTGTTTGAAAATGGTGTCCCTTGACCGCCGTTTTGACTCATGGAAATTGAAAAAAGTCGCACGGAGCGATATCTGGTGAATAAGGCGGCTGTGGTCGTACTGAAATTCGTTTTGAGGTTAAAAGTTGCTGTACTGGGCAGTATGGGATGGTACATTATCGTGATACAGAACCCAATTATCAGCAATGTTGGCACCGACACGAAGAACTCTTTTACGAAGTCTTTCTAAAATTTCTTTGCAGTAATATTGGTTACCTGTTTGTCCAGGAGGCACCCACTCTATATGAAGAACTCCCTTGGAATCAAAGAAGCACACAAGCATGCATTTCACTTTTGACTTTGACATGCGAGGGTTTTTAGTCTGGGTGATCCCTTTGAGCACCATTGAGAACTATAGCGTTTTGTCTCTGGATCGTACTGAAAAAACCAACTTTCATCACCAGTGATAACACGGCTCAACAATTCTGGATTGATTTCCGTTTGCTCTAACAGATCGGCTGCCACATTTTCTATGTTTCTCGCTGTTCGTGGTGTGAGATTTTTGGGGAACAGTTTTGCACAAATCTTTCTCATACCAAGATCTTCAGTTATTATTAGACGAACCGTATCTCGATTGATGTTCAGTTCTTCTGCAATCATTTTCACGGATAATTTTCGATCAGATCGTACGAGTTCACGCACCCTGGCCAAGTTGACATCCGTCCGTGAGGTTGATGGCAGTCCACTGTGGTCTTCATCTTCAACATTCGTTCTGCCTTCACTAAACATTTTATGCCAACGAAAAACTTGGGCTCTTTGCATAACCTCCTCTCCAAAAGCCTTCTGAAGCTTACCATAAGTTGTCGTCGCGTTTTCACCCAATTTAACGCAAAAATAAATGGCATACCGTTGCGCAACGTTATGCGGTTCCATTTCCGTGAGGAGAGACACAAACACGTGTTAACTTATTACAGCACAACTCACGGCTGAGCAGTTGCATCGATGTGCCGCTTGACTAGAAGCAGCTTATAGACAAAGATCAAAGATACTGTGCCTACGCAAGCTTGCAGGGTTGCCACATCTTGCAAAGAAAATCAGCCTCATTTCTTTATTGTCGCATCTCGTATATCGAAGATAAGTGACTGTAGGATGACACAAGATGACTTAGGCAAAATTTCTAGTCGGTGTGATGAATGGCAGCTTGCTCTAAATTCAGAAAAATGTAAGTTAATGCGGATGAGAAGGAAAAACAAACCTGTAATGCTCGGATACAGCATTAGTAAAGCCCTACCTGACGGAGTCACGTCGTTTAAATATTTGAGCGTACCGTTGCCAAGAAATAAGAACTGGAACGAGCATATCAGGATTGTGGTTGGGAAGGCGAATGGTCGACTTCGAATTACTCAGAGAAGTTGAGGAAAGTGTTACTCACCTGTAAAGGAGACCGCATTGAAGACGCTAGTGCTGGTCCACTGTTTGGGATCCGCGCCATTTAGGATTAAAGGAATACATCGAAGCAATTCAGAGGCAGGCTGCTAGTTTTGTTATCAGTGGGTATGAACAACACGCAGGAGTTACGGAAATGTATCGGGAACTCAAATGGGAATCCCTGGAAGGAATGGTACTTTCTTTTCGGGGGCCACTACTAGAAACTTTACAAAACCGGCGTTTGAACCTGACTGCAGAACGATTTTAGTGCCGCCAACATACGTTTCACGTAGGGGCCACGAAGATAAAGTACAAGAAATTAGGGCTCATATGGAGGCATATACACAGTCGTTTTTTTCCCTCGCTCTAATCTGCGCATGGAACAAGAAAGGAATCGTCTAGTAGTGCTACAGCTTATCCTCCGCCAAGCACCGTATGGTGACTTGCAGACTATATAGATAGATGTAGATGTAGAAGGCGAGTAAAGCTATTTTGTTCGTAACTCTTGTTTCCTTTAGTTATTCAGACCATTTACCTCTCTAAACTTAAATCGACGGTGTAAAAGTTTGGACATTAAAAATCTCCAGTTTTTGTTGTAAACATACCAGAGGTTTCGATGCTTCGGCGTAAAAGACAGAAAAGCGCTTCCTCGCTCTGACAAATTATAAAATGGAAGAAACAGAAACTGTCTACTATAAAAGGTAGTGACAAAATGCATTGGGTTGACAGTCAGATTGTTCCTCTTCCCTACAGCTGACAGCGATGCACTGTTCTCTAAATGTAGTCATTTGATCGCAGCTCAAGCAACAATCTAAGGGCTTCCAGCCTACCACGCTTCTCATTTGAATTTCCAAACTCTCAAACCTGAAACTGGAATCGATCTCTGACATTTGTGAATGAGACTGGATTTGAAAAATGGCTTCCTGGTTAGAATCCCATTTCGAAGCATTGTTTTAATATGCCACTAATACGTCTGTATGTGTACGATCTTGTATGAATCCATCAATTCGATGTAACAGTAACTAAATCATTGTTGAAAACTTCTCTTCTTTCACGTAAGCACAACAGAAAACAAAACTTTATCTCAAGTAACGTGTATTCTTTCGCGTTTTGTAATATCATTAAGTCTGCGATTGATGGGACACGTATCGTCGCTGAAGAAACGATACCGCATAAGTGACTCTTACGATTTTAGGAATGTCGGAAAGATAGCATACTTATACCAACGCACACGCTGTTACAACAAGAATGACATTTTATCGATTTTTTACAATGAAAATGAAGCTAAAAGAATACCGCGTAAATCATGGAATGTAAAAGAAAAGTGTAAATACCGGGTAACTGGAGCGTCGGAAGCTGTGTGACGCTCCACTTTCAAACTCTATTTTCAAGTGAACCACAATTTATTTTCCAGTGAAACGATCGTCTTGTGAAACGCTGTTCTGTTCCATCAGCTGAAGTCTTGATTCAGAAACTACTATCGAACATGAAGAGATACGTAACACCGATTACGATGTGCTGTGACTGCTCGCGCTTTTGCATTTACATAGAAAATCGTCACACATTCAGTTATGCGACAATGTTTGTTCAACGGCGGCGTTTGTGAACACGGTGCGTTTAGTGTGGACCGTGTTTCGCGGGTGGCATAGCACGAGGATGTTGCGCGGGTTGCTTCTGAAAATTCTGCAGGCGACGACGCGGCCAAATTAAAGGTATGATACGCAACGCACCTTCAGTTTTACGGCTCTGTTGCACAACGAACAAAGCGACATTTTCTGCTTTTTCTTCGTAGTATATCCAGCTACCGTGAAATCCATCATACGACCTGGGTGACATTTTTTAACCCCGTTTCCGTTCTGCTGGTGAGTGTAAGGCCGTACCAACACGTATAATCTTCATTAGTTATCTAGATCACACGGATTTATACGCTCTATAAATTGCTAAGTTAAATTCTCAGTTGAATTTAGAAAAAACAACTAAGCAATAGCATATAAATAATGCACAGATTTCTCCAAATGCTCACACAATACATTTCATACTCTCTTTTCTTGTAATAACAGGTGATTAATCGTATCACTGAAGGTTGCGAAAGGTACAGTTTATCTTCGAATTTGTCACAGGTTCCAGAAACAAGTGTTTATTTTTTTTATAAAAATGAAATATTTACAAATTTTCAGTTACTTAAATCGTAATTAAATTATTCATAATTGTAAAAAAAGACACCTCATAAGATACTTTATGGATAAGATTTTGACCTCATAGAGTAAATTAAGGATATTTTATATTATCAACCGGTAAACTAAATTAGTGTATCCAAAAACAACAATCAGAAAAATGAATACGCAGCTGTAAATTACGTGAACATTTGTAAATGACGAGAAAGATTTCCATTAATTAACACTTAGCATGAATTGCAAGTCTGCATCACTAATTTACGTCATCTACTCCGAGAAAATGTTCTAAATGACACAGACTTGGCATTGGTTGGTCACTTTCGTCTCTATTTGTTTTACTTTCCTTTTATTTGTCTTCTCAGCTAAACAAAACTGTTAAACGATGATATTGTCATCGGGACTCGAACGTTTCCTTTGAGTGCGGAGATCTTACTAAGAAAAGCAAAAGAACGGAAAAAAGATTAACATTGGGAATTATCCAGGCTTCTGCACATATGAAACGATTTGTTATCCACTGAATTCATTTCGAACTTCGTCGTTAGCGAACATCGTTCAAGAAAGTCGACAACTGTTACTCGAAGCTGATCGCCAGAGAAGTCTTATTATATATGCTTTTCGATGTAAAGATATTAGTTTTTACAATTGGGAAAATGAATGAAGAATTTTTTTCCGGTATAAATACCACTGTTGTATTATCATATTCGCTGTCGTTGTCTGTTGTGAAATTCAGTAACATGAAACATAAATTGTTTGTGAAAAATTTCCATTTTCTGCTTTTCGGTTACATTTCTCTTGTTTCCTTCTTGAACATAGAGAACAAATCTTGGATTTATTACTGTAACAGCACATAACTTTTCATATAGTGTTTCATGATCTTATTATACCATGTCATTATGCTGTAATGCATATACACTAACATACTATAGTTATTATGCACTGCGATTTAGAAAAGGAGAAGTTGGAATATCGAGGATTCCAGAAACGTCGAAATCAATGTTCCCGCGCCTTTGACTCTATTTACATCTATTCTTTTGTTTCATTGCTTGTTTTTTTTTCTTTTTCATTTCAGTGTTATTTTGTATGATTTACCACAGATTTTAATTCCAGCTTTTCATCCTTCATGTGGAATGACAGTAGACATAGAAGGGAAGAAACGACTTATAAACTGAAAACTTTTGTTCTGTGACTGGATTTTTAAGCTTTCTGACGAGCATTGATGAGTGACGTCTTCCTCTCCCCCCAAATTGATTTTCGGTGCTCTAGTTCACTACCATATGGCTGCTGTGAAATATCGCCGATTTGAATGCGGTGTTAATAATCTGGTAAATTCGTGTACGTTTGTTTGTTATCTCCCCCTCGTGGAGCGCAGCGCAGCTTGTGTTTGGAATGTTAATGACGCAGAATCCGGTAATAGCCGCAGGCCCCGAAACGTGCGATGCCTGACACTAGCAGAATGGCTTCTCTTGTTGTCCTGTGCGGCTGACAGTGTGTGCTGATGTAAATACGAGGCATCTGGAGCGCACGGTCCATGGCCGCTTACACTCTGACGGGCTGACGGTGTGAACTGATATCTAAATTCGTACTCTCTAGGAGAAGCATGCACTAACACTATAGAGAAGTAACTATCTCAATCGAATAATAAAATACATAATTGTTAGCCTTTTGGTCTAAAAGCTAATACCTAACCTTAGTTTATCAGATCTGAGATGTTACACCCAATTAGCTTGCAACTGTGCGTGCCTAATTGACTATATAACAGCAAAAAGATTGCGTATAGTTACAGAATAAGCAAACAATACAAAAGTAACTCAATTCTACATCATCATAAAGTCGTCGTCATCAGCAGCAGCAGCAATTTCACATTCACTGCTGGATAAACGCCTCCTTTAGATGTGCGATACCATCTTCAGTTACACGCGTCCACATTGCTGTTGTATATTTTCTGACGCCATCTACCTTACGGCTTCTATCTCTTGGAATCCAATAAATAGCGTCACTGATACGTCTACCATCCATTCTTCTGGCTTCACGATCCGTTCTTTTCCACTTAATTTTCATTACGATCATAATTACACTTAATTTTCATTATGTTCATAATTACGTCTTCCATCCCAGCCCCCTCCGTGATTCATTCATATGGCTCACGGCGATAAGAAAGACGCTTTTCAAACACACTTGAAGCGTAGTTTTGGAAACACTATTTCATTCAAAAAAGCAACGTAATATGTTGTTACACTTTTTATTTCTTTTCCTGTTCATCCATTCCCAATATTCAAAGGCTATAGATACAAAACACATCAATCGGTTTTATGACCTCGAAGTTAATGTGTACTATTTTATCTCCGGTGGCTTCATTCCACATTACTTCAGTCTTAGTCTGGTTGATTTCCATGTCTAGTTTCAAGTTTGCCCTGTTAAGTTCCTTACATGGCACTATAGGCAAACAAATGTTTTTACCAAATGAAGAAGCTTTAGAAATGATCTGGTGACTCGTATCACTTCTCCGTTTTCCCAGTTCGGGACTTTGAAAACTTCCACCATAGCTGCTGACAATAGTTTTGGTCATATGGAATATTCTAGCCGACTCCTCTTTCAATTCGAGATTTCTCAATTTCCTGGTGAGACTTAATGGAAGATCTAGCGTTGGCTATATATTCTTCCGTTTACTAACATGGTATGAATCAATACTTTGTTATGAAGGGCTTTTAGTACATATGTAGTTGAAAGTGAGCCGAGAACTTTCTCAGATTCGATGAGTTTTGGGTATGGATTGTGATTGGCAGAAACCTGACTGCAGTTATTTGGGTCTACCTTTATTGTTTTATGTGAGAGTAGGTGTTACGTTATTTCTGTATCAGTTACGTTTTCATCACCCTCTGTAAGCTGACGACCACGGATGAACGTTATGGGTACGAGATATAGGCAGATGACATTTAGGTTTGATCATTGTACGTTTTACTCGACGTTGAGTTGTAACCATTGCGAGGGACTAACATGCTCTCAAATTCATTCGGATGATGGCTGCACCGTACGCAGCCGAAATATTAGTGGGAAGAGACTAATATTTTCTTTAAGAAACGTAATTCAAACAATTATTCAGTAGGCCGAGGAAAACTGAACACTGATGTTCTTATAAACGCGACATCTTCACAGTTAGAATAAACATTTGGTTTTCGTTTATTACAGTTACTGGAAACTGCCGGCACAGACCAGGTGCAATAGTTGTAATGGAAATCTGTGGAAAGAAATTACTATAAAATGTTCACAAAGGTGTGCACGTGCATTGCCCCATTAATTGATGTTCGAAGATCAGGGGGCCGTCTGTGTTTTTTACTGATTACCTCTGTTTTAACGTCATCTATGGCTACAATGAAATAATTTAATATGTACAATAGGTTTCAAGCACTTTCAACAGAGACCATTATAAATTATAAATTCAAATCAATATGTTGCTACACTTTTCTCTGTGGGTTACACATACACCGCTAGCACACGGAAGAAAGACTTTTGCTAACCTACCTCGAATGAAATCTGGTGTTTTTGCACCCAGTGTGATCCTGTAGCCACCAGCGACTGACGCCAGTTAAAAGCAGGCGGGATTCATTTGTAAATTTTATTCTGTATATCAACAGTCAGACCTAAAAAAATTTTTTTCCTTATTCGATTACAGTGTGATAAACTATCCACTGGAAGTATCTTACTTCTAGAGACGCCGTTTCATTTTTACTCACTGCCTATTACTTTTTCCAAGAGTAAGTTCTTTGAGTAGTTGTATATACCACTTCTCTCTTTATAATATTTTACCTTGCGTACAAAGAAATAAATCCCTTTTTCTGGTGCTTTTTGTGCAACTCTACTTAAAAAGACCTACAGGTTACACGTCTCTGCCTTGTTTATGATTCTGAGGTGTGCACCGGAGCTTTCTTTGCCCTAGAGACAAAAGTTACTGAAATGATTTTAGTGGTATAAGACGCTATTATTTCCGATGCTCGTCTTACGTCTTAAAATTGATAACATTTAGGGTTGTGCCATACACATTCCCCTTGTCGTCAAAGGGTATTTTTGTTGAATTTCTTGACGAAGTCTTGGTCTAAAACAATTTTCCAATTTCCTGGCAGTTCCCCTGCAAGTTTATTCGGCACAGCAGACTGCTCATTAGTATATGCAACAAACTTCTTAATCAGAATTATTGATTAGAGTAAAATTAAACTGCCAGTGTGGAAACTAGGTCGATGATAGCATAGTTTTATCAGAAAAAACATTGGAAAACAACTCTATGACAGCACTGGAGGTAAGTGTGAAAATGTTTGAAGTGTAAAAAAATCGTGAATGAAATGAATACATGAATCATTTTCTAAATCCAAGACCAAATTTAGGAGAACGAACAACCTAATACAAATTTCTGATGAAAACAAAAGCCTTGGCTTATACAGTTTATTGAATGGGTTTATACTAACTTAGCCTTCTACATAAATGTATGTTTTATTTATTATATTGCAGTTTCATATTTACATGACCGTACATCTAACCTCAACAGATCTTAGTTACGAGATGGAAGTGACGTATGAAGATTTAACGCGTTTTCTACATAGTTCTGCATGGAGTATCGACAGCTCTCTGCGAGAATTACCGATTCCCCTTGTGTGAATGGCCTGCAAATAATTGCTGACGGCGTTGACGATATTGGAAACAAATTCAATTACGCACAACAATCTACCCCATACGATACACTCAAATTCTGCTTTCTCCCAACACGACCAGCATTTGCTTAACTTCCAGACGTTATCTCCAGTCCTCTCCGAACTGAAGAATCACATTATCTCTTGTAAATGTACACACGGTACAGGGTAGTGATGACTTGTCTGTGCAGTTGTGAAAAACCACAATGATGCCGACTGCATGGTGAACATTTTCGCCGGGATTCGTATGGATGAGATCATACAGCATCGTCTTTATTCCGTTACGAACGACCTAATAATGCCAAACAAATGAGAGGGTCGAATATATCTCCGTGAGATTGAGCCGTCGTATTTCGGTGTCTCCGCGAAACAGAAGAAAAACCGGTGATGAAGACGACAGTTTAAATCTGATGGCTGATGTTAATAATGCCTAACGGCTAATGATGAGAGATGAAAAAATTCATATAAAACTCGAAGTGTTAGAGCGCTCTCTCTCTCTCTCTCTCTCTCTCTCTCTCTTTCTCTCTTTCTATCTCTGGAGTTATTCTCGATCACGAACATGCCATATTATGGTCGTTCGTATGTTTAGTTTTGAAAATTATTATTTTCTTGGATAGGTGCCATTTCTGTCACCATACCATCATTTTCCACAAGATAAAAGGTAACTCGTGTTTAACATTTGTCTGATCCAGCAGTTAGCATGGAAACATGGGGCCCATCCAAAAGAAACCTCACAATAACTACTAAAACTACTAGCTGGGCTGCGCGGGGTAGCCGCGCGGTATGGGACGCCTTGTCACGGTCCGTGCGGCTGCCTCCGTCGGAGGTTCGAGTCCTCCCTCGGGCATGAGTGTGTGTGTAGTCCATAGCGTAAGTTAATTTAAGTTATATTAAGCAGTGTGTAGGCTTAGGGACCGACAATCTCAGCAGTTTGGTCCCATAAGAACATACCACAAGTTTCCAAAAATTTGAAACTTCCTGGCAGATTAAAACTGTGTGCCCGACCGAGACTCGAACTCGGGACCTTTGCCTTTCGCGGGCAAGTGCTCTACCATCAGAGCTACCGAAGCACGACTCACGCCCGGTACTCACAGCTTTACTTCTGCCAGTATCTCGTCTCCTACCTTCCAAACTTTACAGAAGCTCTCCTGCGAAAGGCAAAGGTCCCGAGTTCGAGTCTCGGTCGGGCACACAGTTTTAATCTGCCAGGAAGTTTCATATGAGCGCACACTCCGCTGCAGAGTGGAAATCTCATTCTGGAAACATTCCAAAAATTTGCTAGCTGGCCGAACTTGGCGTTATACCCCTTTATTATCCTCCACACCTAGGAAACATTTTCCCGATCCATCCTCTCACATCAAAATGTTGCATAGATACCCACTCCATCTAAGTTCTATCATTCCCTACAAATCCGTGAACATAACGGACTCCGCCTTGCTTTCCGCATCAGTTTACCTCCCCCCTCACGGATCCTTCACCTTCTCGAACTCTCACCTAACCTCGCTCAGCTGAACACCTTCGAATGCTGTACACGATCCGCAATTCGACTTCAATAATTCCAATTTCTGCATTCTAATCTCTATTCCTAGTAGGCTGCCGCGCCTATGCTCACACATTCGACCAACGTTACTCTGCACATTCTCCACGTCCTCTCCCAACGAAATTTCAAACGTATTCTTTCTCCAGACAACGAAACCAATCCTGACATTTACCCATCCTACAAACTATAATTCCACCCCTTCATTCCAACTCTTCAGAACTCTTCTCTTTCCCTTGCCCTCCCCATTTTCCCTACCCTTCTACCCCTCCCATCCTTCCCTAACGCTTTTACCCTCTCACCGACACCTTCAGCGATTCTTCCCTTCCTACCGAACATCCATTCCTTCCCCATCGATGCTACACGCCAGTCCCCCATACTTGAACACACGCCATCCTAGCCTACTAAACACCTAATCTTTTCTTCTCCAACAAAAAAGCATTTTTTCCAGGGCAGATCATTCAACATTTCGTGACCCTGCAGAACTTCATTTTTATGAGCATAGTTTTTTCACCGTGTTTTAAATACACTCTGCTTGTTTTTGTTTTATGTTTTAGTGTTCCTACTTTCAGTTTAAAAAAAATGAAGAAATAAAATTTCTTTTACATAAAACTTCCACTGAATTAATCTTTGCCAGTTTTAAAATCATTTGTAAGCATCTCATCTCGTAAGACCTTTATTTTTCGTCTTTATGTACGGGGTGTCCACAGTTAAGGTTCACGTTTCAAAGCGCTGTAGAAACAGAATCACTGCTCAGGATGACGTCAAATTTGTACAGTTTATTATTGACGGAGAGGGGAACGTCATGGAACAAAAACAGTTTAACGAAAATTTTAACAATAGTTGGCGCTGTAAGCGTATTAACGTAAGCAGGGTCGACAACAAATGACAGGTGAATCGCAATACAACATTACACCGTACGTACTGTTCAGTGCGCATGACTGCAAAAGTTCGAGAGTAAACAGTTGTGGCACTGTTAGTAACGTAAGCCCATTCACAACAGCATCGATGTACTACAATTGATGGGAAAAATCGATTTTCAATTCTCCTGACGCCGAAACACATAAAATGGAAAATGACATCGCTTTGTGTTGTGCCGGGGCCAAAATCAGACAAGAAGCAAAATAACATGGGCTTCTAATTGACATGAGACTGGTGGAAGATATATTCGCTATGCTATCCACCGTTTTCTGCCACAATTTGAAATCGAGAAACTGCACCTTCCACAAGAGTCGGAGTGTCTCAGGAGTCACGTTCAGAAAGCATTGCGCAATGCGTGACTTCAGCTACGTTTGTAATTGAAGCACTGAATACGAAGTCTTTCATATAACCCCACAGCCAGAAGTGACATGGATTAAGATTAGGTGATCTGGATGGCAGGGCTGTAGGGAAATGATGGCTAATAATTCCAGCATTTCCGAAATGTCTCTGCAACAGCCGCTTTACTGGCTGTGCAATGTACGGAGGAATGTCATCTTGGGTAAAATGGTTACCACCCACACTTGTTGGAATGGCGTTGGTGCACAAAGGACTTTCATAGCGTTTACCGATTATGGTACAGGTAACAGGACCCCCAGGACTCATCTCGTCGACAAAATACGGCCCAAGACAAACGAAGCCGTCGACCCGCACACACACTCATCTTTGCAGAGTGAAGTGGATGGATTGACGAGTACGGGTTTTTCGCTGTCCACATTCTGCAATTCTGCGTGTTGTCTTGTCCTTGGAGATGGAAATCGGCTTCGTCTGTCCACAGAATGTTCGACGACCATTCATTTTCCGCTTTCATGCGAGCAAGAAATTTCAGAACGAATGTTTGGGTTGCTGGCAGATCAGCAGGAAGCAACTCTTAAACATGGCTGATTTCGCATGGATAGCAGTGCAGGATGTTTCGTAGTGTTTTATGCACCGTGTTTCTTGGCTTGTCCAACGTTCGGGCAATTGCCCATGCACTGCTTGTTTGCACATCACCGTTTGACTTCTCCTGCAATGCTGTGGCCACATCTTCGACATACGTCGGAAAAACTACTTTCCTCCCTCTGCCATATTGCCCTTCAAAAGAGTCTGTCTTTTAGGATTTAGTAATCATTTTCTCCAGACCCTTAGCAGACATCGTAACACCGCCTATTTTTTATAGTCTTGAGTGTCCGGAACTTCGGCAGGGCTACTGGCGCACAGTCACCGTTGTTGGAAAAGAGCCTTACCAGCAGCGCTCGATCTTTCACGGAGACAGTCATGTTGAGCTTCTCTGACGCAAACTGAGGAACATCCGTGTGCCGTGCGTCTATTGGTGATTATATTCTGACACTTACAGCGCCACCTATTGGTCAAATTGATTTCTTTTTTTAGACGTTTCCCCCTGCGTCAATAAAACGCTTTTCAAATACTACGTCATTCTGAGAAGTAGTTCTATTTTTATAGCGTTTTGAAACTGAAATTTAATTATAGACACCCTGTATGTTACACATCCTTTGGCTGAAATCGGGTTGATTGACAGACCGACCCCACCACGCCGCTTCTCACCGGTCCATATGGGCAAAAGGGCTGAATCAACAATGGAAAGTTGTAATAGCGGACAACTGCGGCATCTGTAGGAAGGTCAGCAGAGGTTTTATGTTTGTTCCGAGGACGGGCAGTCGAATCTTAACTTAAATAAATGAACGCATTGTTCGTATACATGCGAATAAATCCGTTACCTTTCTATTACGCTGTTGGTGATTAATCAGTGAAAACAGAAACAACTGTAAAATACTTGAGATAATAGTCCAGACTACCTAAAGTGGAAGAACCATCTAAATCTGGTTGTAGGTAATTTAGATGTCAGGCTGAACTCCATTCGAAGAATCCTAGGAAAATGTAATCCATAGACGAAAGAAATAAGAAGAAGTTTACAAAACTTTTGTGCCGAGGAATTTTGAGTATTGGTCGCCAGTGTGGGACCCTTACCACGTAGGACTGATAGAAAAAATAGAGAAGATCCAAAGAAGCGCCACCGCCTTACGCCACAGGTTCGTTTAGTAAGCGCGAGAGCGTCACGGAGATGCTTATCAAACTCCAGTCGCAGTCCTCAAGGAGAAATTTACAGTTCTGAGAAGGTACGTTCTAAGAAGGGGAAGGAAACATTTACTTCCTCGCACATACGTCCCGCGAAATGACCACGACGATATAACTAGCAAAATTCGAGCTCATGAGGAGGCTTACCGATAATCATTCTTCCTGAGTAACATTTGAAAAAAAATCCGTATTTTATTTGTCTAAGAAGCATTTTATAAGGATCCATGAGCTTAATCGATGGAAAACAAGTAATATATTCACAGATCTATAGATTTAATTTCCAGAAATAGCGGCACCACGACAAGGAATTTCACGATTGTAGAGGAATTTTTCCTTCTGATTCTCCGCATACAACTGTATAACTGCGCGAAAGAGCTATAATGATTTAAGAGACTCTTCTGTTGTTTTTCCTTTCACATTCTATCGCTTATTAATGACATGCATCATGGACAATAGTTGTGGGGATGCTGTCAGGATCTTCACATTTGCCTTGAAGTAAAGTAGGCGTATACGATCTCGATTCTAGCTTTTTCTGAATCCACCACAGGCTTGTTCTGACTATGACATTCTCCTTGGATACTTCCGTTTGAAATTTAGTCGGTGATTGCACAAAACATTGCGCGACAAGATTAGGGCTTAGTAACAGACTTTGGATTAGCTGAACGAGGAAGTTCGGCTGGCAACTCTGTCTCCTCAAATCTTTAATTTGCGAATACATCGTGGATACGGAGGATGGATATTTGGAAAACGTTTCACAAATATCTGTAGTTAACAGTCTATTCTTTTTTTCTTAAGTAATAGCAAACAACAAGCCTCAAACTGCTCGCGTCAGCTGACTTATGGGTACTACGCACTAGTCAAGTTCGCAATTAACAACCGCTAAGCTACGCCAACGATATCTACTGACAACTGACTTAATGGCCCACCCTGTGTATACATCTATACATACACATACGTAGATATGTGCATGTACATATACAAATAAACATAGTTACATACATAAAATGCACGCAATACATAGATACTTATACATATATACATAGATACAGATATATATAGCCCGCATCTCGTGGTCGTGCGGTAGCGTTCTCGCTTCCCACGCCCGGGTTCCCGGGTTCGATTCCCGGCGGGGTCAGGGATTTTCTCTGCCTCGTGATGGCTGGGTGTTGTGTGCTGTCCTTAGGTTAGTTAGGTTTAAGTAGTTCTAAGTTCTAGGGGACTGATGACCATAGATGTTAAGTCCCATAGTGCTCAGAGCCATTTGAACCATAGATATATATACACGCATATATAAATAGTACTATAGTCACTTCTAAACGATTGGTTAATGTATTGGTAAATAATAGTCATACACAAGAGTTCTGTATGCCGTGGCAATTAAGCGACTTCTCTGTTGCATTTGCGAATTAGTGTACTCGCTCACCTTTCTAAGCAGGTATAGTCCACTTGTGTCATAAAACAGACTTCAACAACGAGTTGTCAGTTAAACTGGCAGAAGTGGAGACAAGTGAGTCGATACACCGAGCGTACAGAAGAGGCGGTTTCGCGAGGCCCACGAGAAAGACAGACGGCGGCGCATACGTCACGAAGGTAGGCCAGACTCGTTCGCTTAGCTCAGCAGACAAGCTACGCCTCTGTACCTGTTAACACGTAATTTCGCGTTTACGTACAAATGAGAATTGCATCTTCTAATGGAATCCGCCAACGGGCTTGCCGCAGTGGAAACACCGGTTCCCGTCAGATCACCGAAGTTAAGCACTTTCGGGCTGGGCTAGCACTTGGATGGGTGACCATTCGATCTGCCGGGCGCTGTTCGCAAGCGGGGTGCACTCAGTCAGCCCTTGTGAGACAAACTGAGGATCTACTTGATTGAGAAGTAGCGGCTCCGGTCTCGGAAACTGACATACGGCCGGGAGAACGGTGTGCTGACCACATACTCCTCCATATCCGCATCCTGTGACGCGTGTGGGTTGAGGATGACACGGCGGGAAGTCGGTACCTTTGGGCCTTCATGGGTGGAGAGGGAGTACTGGTATCCGCTATTATGGAGTCTTATTGTTTATTAGTCCTACAACCAGCGAAAGTCCAAATGCCTAGTAAAAATTTGTTACGGTTGTACTGGCTGTAACACGCCCGGGAGTACGAATGGGTGGGGCGTACCTTTTTAAACTGTTTGTCGTTTCGTGACCGTGCGCCCTGTCCACACCACGTACCTGGTAATCCCGCGGCGCTCGTGCTGTTCTGCTCCACACTGCTGCTGGCTTGACTGAAATTATCTATCGAAATATGCAAGCGGGTTTAGGGGAGCCACTCAACGTTAAAACACAACACTGTCCTATGTCTGGTATGAACATCCGTATTCTGAAATGATATGGAAACCACAGGTTGCACTGTTTACACTCTAAATCGTAAATGTTATCCCAATTAACAATCTTGATAATTGCCGGCCGGAGTGGCCGTGCGGTTCTAGGCGCTACAGTCTGGAGCCGAGCGACCGCTACGGTCGCAGGTTCGAATCCCGCCTCGGGCATGGATGTGTGTGATGTCCTTAGGTTAGTTAGGTTTAATTAGTTCTAAGTTCTAGGCGACTGATGACCTCAGAAGTTAAGTCGCATAGTGCTCAGAGCCATTTGAACCATTTAGCCAATCTTGATAGTTAACAGTCCAAAATATCATTCGGACGAGCCTACGCGTAACCGACACGACGCGGGTGATTGTTGATGACGCGGAAGCCGAATGATCGAACGAAAGTTCTTACGCTCGTCACACATACAGATACCTGGTAACAGTCCTCCTTGTCACTAGTAATGATATAACACTGTTCGTAAAGTTAATTTTTCAGTTCTCAGTTCTCACTTGTACGAGCGTGCGCGTAGCCGTCGCGGCGCGGCTGATTGTTGATGAAGCGGAAACGCGATGATCGAACGCACGTCCTCACGGCGTCACGCTCGATACAAGACACTGGCACTTGACTGCACTCGTTTATGGTAAATAGTATTACTGATTCACATTAGTTCATTCTTGGAGACCGAACACGGCGCGGATGGTTGATACTGTACGGTACGACAAGCAACGAGAGGATACACAAATACGTTATCAGCAGCACTGCTCACTTTTTAAATTACTTCTTGACGCACTTTCCTCTGAATCATTTATTTATTTTATCACGTTACTATCATAGCACTTGTAGCAACACTTCAATTTCCATAGTAACAATGCCTCTCACATGCAGAGCTACACACTACACAACATAACAGTTCCGTGTCCCGCGCTCGACTCACTACAGACGCGGTTGCCCGCAAAGATACTCCACAACTAAGCCAGCGACATGACAACACGCTTACATGGCTACAATAAAATTTCATCGATTCGATGAGGCACTACGTCTTGTATGAAATGAGGACTTTTAAGCAGTAGAGACTAAATGCTATGAACGAGCTGTTATACCACTTATGCAGACCATAGATCTTAAGTTACAGCTACCGCACAGCTGTGTGTTTTAGTTAGTACTAGTAATCAGTAAGACTCTATAAAAGCAGATTTCAGTACAATATGCAATGCTCGTTAGTGCGCAAACATCCTGTTACGAGTTAACTCTATCAGAAACGCATTTCGTCTGCTGAGCTCAGACCTACCCCAGTGACCCAAGCGCCGCGGCCTGTCTTTCTCGTAGGCCACGCGGTTTCCGAGATAACGTCATAGGAACCGGTGGCGAGTTTAAAGCGAGTATACGGAGGTAATTTCTGATCTCTGGTGTACAGTCGAAGTGCCTCACATCTCACGGTGACGCCGGCCGGTGTGGCCGTGCGGTTCTAAGCGCTTCAGTTTGGAACCGCGTGACCGCTACGGTCGCAGGTTCGAATCCTGCCTCGGGCATGGATGTGTGTGATGTCCTTAGGTTAGTTAGGTTTAAGTAGTTCTAAGTTCTAGGGGACTGATGACCTCAGTAGTTAAGTCCCATAGTGCTCAGAGCCATTTCTCACGGTGACGCCGCACACCTTTTCAGTGTTGGCCTTCCACAGCCAGGCATTCGCGGCCGCTGCCCACAAATAGCCCGTGTCCCGCCCGGGGCGAAGCGTTCCCGCGGCCAGCCGGCAGACCCCGCGCTGCGACGTCACCCCACACGGTGTGACGCGCGGGCGTAAACAACTTGTCGCCGGGAGCGCCCTAGCGCCTACGTGGTACGCCTGCCACATAGCAGAGGTACACTGCCGACCCTAAAGCCTAGTTTACACGACGACATTGGGTTGCGCCACTCGCCGCGTCGAATGAGTTGCACGCAAATGGTTTCATATTTGACTCTAGACACGGCGAAACCATTTATACACTTCAGTTTCGTCGTTTTGTGGGTTCCTGAGTCGTGTCTGAAATGAAAGCTTTGGCAGCTGCACGTCGCACGAGTTGTCATGGAGTTAAAGCTTGCTGCGTGGAATCGCTGCATAAGAAAAAAATAAGAAACGTGTTTCGATTCGTGACTTGATGAAGAAAATACGTCAGCTCGGTTGCCCAGCATCCTTGCTGAAATAATTTGTAAAGGAACACCAAGGAAGTTCTTTTAATTACCTTAGAATGTCACCAGAACTGTTCACATTTCTTCGAAATAGAGTTCACTATGCGATAAGGGATAAAGATACTGTACTGCATGGAGCACTGTCGCCGGAACTGAAATTACATATCACATTGCGTGCATTACAATCGAGAACACTCGGCATGCTATAACATGCGGATTTAGTTGGTGATGACGCTTTTTCATTAACACCAATAATTATTAACATCAGCAGTATTAATTATTAACATTAACACGAATAATTATTCGAATCAGGCCGCATTAATGAGAGAATGGTTAAGGAACTGCTCTCTTGAAGATACATCTGTACAGTGGCAATATTTCAAAATTCAAAGATATGTGAATGGCGAGCACTGCTGCGACGTTTTAAATAGATGAATACTGAATAAAAAATGCAGCTTCTTGATATGTGTAGCCTTCCCTCCTGTCAACAATATTCCTTAAAAAAAAAGAATCGGCCAGCTCGAGCGACGGGATTTTAGTCTTGTAGACGAGAGCATTTCCACAGCCGGCCTGAGTGGCCGAGCGGTTCTAGGCGCTACAGTCTGGAACCGCGTGACCGCTACGGTCGCAGGTTCGAATCCTGCCTCGGGCATGGATGTGTGTGATGTCCTTAGGTTAGCTAGGTTTAAGTAGTTCTAAGTCCTAGGGGACTGATGACCTTAGAAGTCCCATAGTGCTCAGAGCCATTTGAACCATTTTAAGCATTTCCACAGCTAGAATTACATTTGCTTCTATTTTTCTTAATTCAGTTGTATATTTGCTTGTAATTCAATAAATTTGGCCTTGCAGCTGAGATGTTGTCAAACTATCTCTGTTCTGATCGCACGTGAAGGTCTCAGGAGAAGCTATCTATTGGTTATTTTTGTAATTAGCATCACTGAAATCCCACAAACACCTATGCAAAGCATAGATAGCCAAAAAGCGAACATTATTCTCCGTTCCTCACAGCATATTTTAGTTGGCTTACACTCTACGAACGCACATAACCTCAAAACTCATGCAACTAGTGTCGCCAAAGTTGGAAGACGTCGAAAGTGTTTAGTTTCACCGACGAGCTGAGCAAACGTGCGGTGCGCATGCGCAGTGGCCTGTAGCGCAGTTGCCTGCAACCTAGTGTCGTCGCGTAAACTAAAAGAGTCCGAGGCTTGCCAGGATTTGTGCTCCCGGAGCCCGTTCGCGTTCTGATAGCGCAGTCGAGTTTGCTCAGGGCGCCCGTTTCCCCCTCCACAGCGCTATTCCGACAAGGTGTGTGAGTGAGACGCCTTATGCTGAAGGCTTCACGTGCGGGAGACTTACGAAGACGTGTTTGCGACGCAGTGCGACTACTTCTAAGAGGCGAATGTTGCGGCGTACTTTCATAAGCAGGATTTTATGACATGTTTCAATTTTAAAATTTTTATGTTTCAGCCAACGCAATAACGTTTATTATTTAATAAGTAGATTAGACAGTGGTAATACGGTGAGCGGAACTACAGGGTCCGGCAATAAAACCTTTCTCATTGTAATAGCTTGTCACAGAAAAATTAAATATGATAGAGAAAAACTACTTTTATTTATGAAAAATACATAGTCTGCCATTTTTCATTATTTGGTTTTAAAAATTATATTTGCTAAATCACGTCCTCCAGTGTTGACACAATGACGAAGTCTATTCCGAAAGTCCTCCATACATCTTCGTGTCATTTCTCTTGGAATGGCTGCCACTTCTTGGGTAATGGCCTCTTTAAGTGCTTGCAGTGGTGTGGGACGATGTTTGTACACTACAGCCTTTAAGTGTCCCCAAAGAAAAAAAAATCACAAGGCGATAAATCAGGCGAACTTGAGGGCCACGCGATGTCTTCTCGCAAAGGGACAAGATGACCAGGAACCAACTCGCATAACATTTCCATAGAACGCCGAGAGGTGTAGGATGTTGTTCGTCTTGCTGGAACCACGCTTCTTGATCTTCATTATCTGCAGTAAACTGAATTAGCATAGAATGGAGGAAGGTCTCTAGCGTGTGACAATAACGGTTTGAATTAACCGTTACCATATGGACACCTTCTTCGAAAAAATACGGCCTCCACACAAAAAATTCTGCGACGGCGCACTAAACTGTCACATGAGGGCTGTGTAGTGGTCGCTGACGAACTTCATGCTGGTTCGCAGCAGCCCGATAGGGGAATTTCTGTTTACAGTTCCTAATAAATGGAAATGGGCTCATCCGAAGAAATAAACAAAGCGCCAGGTGGAGTGTTTTGAAGAATTTCCTCACATGCAGCTCTGCGAGTTTCAAAATCTCTTTCACTTAATTCCTAGGTAACCATCATTCTGAAGGAGAGCATTTGAAGTTCTCTACGAAGAATTCTTCTTACACTCCTATCAGATAATCCCAGGGCAGCTGCACGTTTAAGTGCTGAACGTAATGGTGTTTGTTGCACAGACACACACACACACGCCACATTTTACAGTGTTGTAGAAGACCGAAGACGGCAGGTAGGTTTTCTTTTCAGCGCTGAACCTGTCTTTATAAAGTTTGATACCAAAGTTGAATAGTTTTTCTAACGGGACACGTTCATGTCAGCCAATTTCGTATCGTCTCCGAAGCGCTCGCTGAGTATTAATTACAGAACCACCGTTACGATTACATTCCTCCACAACAAACGCACGATGGTCACCAAGCCACGCCATGGCGTACACTAAAAATGGCACGTACACCGCTTTCAAACAAAACACACTCCATATCAGTATCCTCACTGCAACTCGTACGCCGGGTACTTCAAATGCGGAAGGTTTTATTGTCAGATCCTGTAAGAAAACTTTACATACAGGCACTGAACACTAAGTTGTGATATTTATATATTCATATTTCAATTTTAGAATAAGTAATATGTCTGGAACCGTGTTTCGTGATACAGTCAAGCGCAGAGACTTACGCATATTACAATCTGTTAAATCCCACCGTTCGCGGGACTTTGTCAGTTCCATAGCACAATAAAAATGTTCTCATACATGTTTTGAACCTAACATTAAAACAATTTTAGCGGCTTCTCTGTGCAGTAAATACCAGGATTGGAAAATAACGTATTTGAGCTGGGTGCTACACTATACGGCAACCAACCGCGTTGCTCGTCCTGTGTCATTCAGGTGATCAGTGAGAAACTCGCTACATGGCAATCACGTTCGTGATGTTTAGGCTATTCCATTATCTACGATGACAGGAGCACTCTATTTCCAAAGTAGTCTATGTCCCTGCTTCAATGATGTAATGAGGTAAGTCAGCATTCTAGAGGGAGAACGTCCTGACAAATCACAATCAGTTTTCAGTCGTGCCATGTATTAGAACATCTTTGAGAACTCTTCATGAAATATGTCAGTTGCTCCAACACAGTCAGTCATTTCTGGTATACAAATGACTGCCTTGACTTCCGGGAAATGTTCCGTACCACGATCTTGGTGCTAGTTTCTCTATATGATTAATTTTTGATTGATTGCGTCAATCTGGTCCAACATATTTAAGCACTCCGTCTTCAGGCCACAAGTGGCCCATAGGGACCATCTGACCGCCATGTCACCCCTAGCTGAGGATGAGGATAGGAGGGGCGTGTGGTCAGCACACCGCTCTCCCGGTCATTATGATGGTTTTCTTTGACCGGAGCCGCTACTATTCGGTCGAGTAGCTCCTCAATTGGCATCACGAGGCTGAGTGCACCCCGAAAAATGGCAACAGCGGATGGCGGCTGGATGGTGACCCATCCAAGTGCCGTCCACACCCGACAGCGCTTAACTTCAGTGATCTCAAGGGAATTTTTTTTTTAACGTAATAAACTTTTATTTACAAAATAAACAAATACAGTGATGATATTCGAATGTACTTTCAATTTCTATTTCTGTTAGTTATCGAGTCTTTTTCTTTTCTTTTGTGATATGTAACTTTGTTGCAATTGTCTCTTTCGTTGTATGTTGTACGTTTGCAGGTTGATTTACACTGTTGCACTGATTTGTAATTCAGTGGGACAAAAATATTTCATTTTTCAGTTTTGTTTGCATTTTTGTTAATTTTATGGTTTGTTGATTCATACACTTCTAAGTTCTAGCCTTTAGGTAGAGTTATTGGTCTGGTGCCATTATATGGCATGTAACTATTATTAGAGTTGTCTTATTGGCTAAGGCTTACATCTAGGAGACAAAGGACAATGACAAATATGTATGAATGAATATTATATATATATAGCGAGGTGTCCACGAGATGGTGGTTGAGGGAAAGAGAGCGAGAGCGAGAGAGGGAGAGAGAGAGAGAGAGAGAGAGAGAGAGAGAGAGAGAGAGAGAGAAGTAGTGTGAGAGGGCGATATGGAACACATTTGAGACATAATTAAAGAATAATTCTATAAGTGGACAAACATATTCTAGGTACGCTTAACATGATTAAATAGGAATTGCAGAGAGATGTTTCTTTTGTTAGTCCACTCACATAGTCATCTTCGGCGTAGCGAGTGATGTTTCGCACATTTGTATGAACGCTACCTGGATATGCGCTATATGTGTAACGGTGTATCCACTGCGGCAAGGCCGTTGCCTGGTCCAACATATTTGTTATCAGATATCTTCGCCTTGCATTAAAGCAATTAATTCAAATAATTAGTAGTGTCGACCATAAAAGATTTTTTTCACCTCTCTACTTACTTGTAACTAAGTTCTCGCCGTTCAGCCTGCATTCAATGTCGTATATCAGAGGACAAGTGCATCATAATGTCCTTGTGGCTGTTGTTGTAATGACTTTCTAGTACATGTCTTCTGCTGCTCATAATAGTGCGATGGCGTATTAAATGCTTTGGATGGCCTTCGGAGGATACGGAACGTAAAGCAATTCATCTCCGGCACTAAACGATGTGGCATCTCCACTTTATCTTTTTTGGACAAGTGCAAGGACGCTATAGTACTCCTAATGCAGAACGTAAATCTAATTTGACAGCCGGCCGGAGTGGCCGAGCGGTTAAAGGCGCTACAGTCTGGAACCGCACGACCGCTACGGTCGCAGGTTCGAATCCTGCCTCGGGCATGGATGTGTGTGATGTCCTTAGGTTAGATAGGTTTTAGTAGTTCTAAGTTCTAGGGGACTTATGACCACAGCAGTTGAGTCCCATAGTGCTCAGAGCCATTTGAACCATTCTAATTTGACGCAAGTAGTACTGCCAGCAAAGTGCTTGGCGTCTGACGACGCAACTGCGTTGCCCTAGCGGCGTCCGACTGCGGCTTCCCTGTTTCTCTCTCCTCACCCCTCCTCATCCCTCAGTCCAGTTCGCCTCCGCGCTCTGAGCGCTAGCCAGGAGTGCGGCCGCAGCGATCGCGCTCGCAGAGTGCTGTTTGGCCACGTCTGGTTCCACACTTTCCTTTCTATTACTATCGTTGTTTTAACGTTGAGCACGTTTCTAGGGTCAGCCTCAGCGCATTCAAAAGCGCGTGTGGTGTCATCAAAATTATCAGAAGACAATACACATAGCTTTTTGGTGTCTTTGTTGGAGGTGAGGTGTATGAAATTGATCTGCAGCCTACTGTGCTTCATTAATGAAGAAAATAAATTTTCTTGTTCTACTTTGTATCACACACAGACCAACATTACAGTGCGAAGCCACACCCATCAACTAACTCGTGCAGATTGATTGTTGGCCTAGCACATGCATAAATTGAACAACCAGTCATAAAGTTCCAATTGCAGGTTGCCTGTCTAATGGCTTCCACAAAGAATAAAAGTTTAATGTAGGTTAATTTTTACAAAGAAGAAAACAGCAACCAGCCACTATTAACACTGCTATTTATTTAGGTAAATAGCGCCATAACCGGTCTCGAACTGGCAAGTTCATCATCAGACGGCTGTTCACATGATTTTCAAGATACACTTAAATACATTATCGTCCGCTTTCGATTTTTATTATTCGACCGTGGCGAAGTATTTTTGGTGTGTTGTTGCCCTACGGTAGAGAAACAGTGTTAGACGCGCCCTATGTGAAAATACCGCAGGGTAAAACCATACCAAAAATACATCGCCACAGTGGAATAATAAAAATCGAAAACGGACGATAATGTATTTAAGTGTATGTTGAAAATCATGTGAACAGCCGTCTGATGGTGAACTTGCCAGTTGGAAACCGGTAACGGCGCTATTTACCTAAATAAATAGCAGTATTAATAGTGGCTGGTTGCTGTTTGCTTCTTTGTAAGAATTAACCTACATTAATTGTACAGAGCCACGATCTCACCATGTCAGTTTTAGACAAAATAGAATAAAAGCTTGATTGCCAGTGTTTAGTATAATTACTGACCGAATGTAAAAATTTAAAATCTTATTTTAAAGATTTAAAGCAGTAACACATGTGCTACAGTTAAAAAGTCCGTGTCCGTAGCTGAGCAATCAGTGTACATGCTGCCACGCAGAAGACATGGGTTCGATTTCCGGTAATGCCAGGGAATGTTCGTTGGTGGGAGGACCGGTACAGGGTGCAGTCAGCCTCAGGATTCCAGCTGAGGATCTACTTCATTGAAAAGTTGCGGCGGCAAGCTCTGGAAATTTGGCAAAAGGATCGGGAGAGTGATGTGCTGACGATATGCCCACCACGCGCATAGCACCGCGTGGCACAGGATGACATGGCGGCCGGTTCAATCCCTTGGGCATTCAGCTATTGCAGGAGGACCTCGTTTTGAATCTAGGAACTGTGTCTATGCCTTGAGGCAATGTAATTTACGACGAACGTATTACCCGGACTATATTCATTCAATGACTTAACGACTTCCAACGAACTTTACCCATAATTTCACACCTGTATGAAACTTTTTGTCCCTGACACGCCCAGCAAAACAATAAAAGGAAAAAAAAAGTTTATCGCTTACTACGTTTTCCCTCTTCATACAATAAGACTTCAGGATCAGGTATGGCGTTTTAATTCATTGCTTCTTGACTACTAACTCTGTTCGCAACATGTTTTGCAGACAGTATCCATTGTACTACTGAATGTACCTGGGGAATTATATCACGTACGATACATAGTTCAGGAGATATAAGTCATATACATGGCAGTTTGATCATTTAGGGAATCGGGGATATAGGGGTTACTGGTTGTTATCAATAGATTACTATAACGCCCTAAAAAATGCAGTCCGTTCTGTAATTTGATATTTCATCCAGCCTATTAACAATATACGCGTCCGCAGCTCGTGGTCGTGCGGTAGCGTTCTCGCTTTCCGCGCCCGGGTTCCCGGGTTCGATTCCCGGCGGGCTCAGGGATTTTCTCTGCCTCGTGATGACTGGGTGTTGTGTGATGTCCTTAGGTTAGTTATGTTTAAGTAGATCTACGTTCTAGGGGACTGATGACCATAGTTGTTAAGTCCCATAGTGCACAGAGCCATTTGAACCATTTGAACAATATACGCTTTCAATGGTCCATTTGATAGAATTACTTTAGACTTTAAAGAAAAAGAGAAGAATGATCTAGAAGGAGACTTCTGCAACAGCGCTGAAAGTTCCTAAAATCATTAGTTGAAGACAAAGCCGCAACAGTGTATGTTGAGAAGGTAGATGTGCAGTAGCAGTTCTACACTTGAACTTGACGTTATCGTGGTAGTGCTATTTTCTCTGTTGGAGATGTGGGAAATATCCTGCGAAGGAATATTACCCTGTTTGATGTCCTCCCTGACGGTGCAACGATCAACCGTGAAGCGTAATGTACTACGCCAGGAAATAAAAAAAAAGAAAAACTTCAGTGTAGTTGTCGCCACGAAAATGCAAACGAGCTTCTCCTTTTCCATGACAACGCAAGGCCTCAGACAAGTCTGCGCACACGAGAGGAGCTCATAAACTTCACTGGACTGTTCTTCCTCATTCACCCTACATCTCAGATTTCACACCTACCTGGTCCAATGAAAGATGCACTCCGCGGAAACCAGTACTCGGGTGATGGGGAGGATACTGACGCAGCAACACGGTGCTTCCGACGTCGACCTGTAGAGTCGGCATACAGGCCCTCCCAGTACGGTGACGTAAGTCCATCGCATCGAACGGAGATTATGTTGAAATCCAGGGTTTTGTAGCCAAAAGAGTGGGGAATAATAACATGTGTAGGAATCCTGGATAAAACCACCCTACTTACAGAAAAATAAGTGTTGCACTACTTGCGGAACGCTGGCTGGAGTGGCCGTGCGGTTCTAGGCGCTACAGTCTGGAACCGCGAGACCGCTACGGTTACAGGTTCGAATCCTCCCTCGGGCATGGATGTAAGTTCTAGGGGACTGATGACCTCAGAAGTTAAGTCCCATAGTGCTCAGAGCCATTTGAACCATTTTTTCTTTAACTACTTGCGGAACACCCCTTGTAACAATACATAATCTGTAATCAACAGGTAGAAAATAATATTCTACAGATTTAAAACCAGTTGATGAATTTTAATGTTAAGGGCAAGTGAAGGTATCGTTTATAGTCATTCTGAAATATTATACGACGGTTGAAATTGGATTACAAAAATGTATTCTGTACACGAAATAGGTAAAATATTCGAGCACTCACTCACTCACTAAGACTCACTCCCCTCCCCCCCCCCCCCCCACACACACACACTCACACAAAACTAAACTGCTACTGAGCCATTTCTTTCAATTGTTTCAAAATAAAGACAGCACCAATTGAAATAAAGAATAAACATGAACAAGACATGAAAATTATCAATAGTTCTTACATCACAAAATCAAATATAGTCATGTGAAACATAATGAACTGGAAGCTATTGTAGGTCTTCACGACTCAGCAGGAAGCTATGTGCCAAAAGACTGAACAGTATGCTATAAGAAGGCGCATAAATAAGGCTTCTTCTCGGATGTTCTGGTTACTTTTGCTTAAGAAAATATCTCTTATTTTATCTATTGACACATTGACGATTCTTATTCTCCGGTTTTCTTCACTGATCAGCATAATGCAGCGTCGTTTCTTACTTAAGACCTTGTTATGCTAATCTGAAACACAATTAGCCAACAAGTGTCCATTCACATTATTCATGTTATATGGTGTGATAATTTAATTCAGTCCTACATGTTCTCTTTTACATCCAAGCATCTGTTCATTATTATCTTCTCTACAAACAATATTACACTGGAAATATTAGTAGACGCTAAAATTTAAAAATTTGATCGACAATAACTGAATAAGAATAATGAAATTAAAATACTGGTATTCCTTTTAACATAGTCAAAACTTTAATTTCTTACTGTGGTTAAAAGAAGAATTACAGCAGTTACTGTGGACTTTCGTAATATTCGAGCGAAGGTAGAACGATTGTAAACAAAAAGATAACGAAAGAACGTTGAAATGATTAAACTTGATGTCTATTAAAAGAAAATTAAAACTAAAAAAGAACTGTGACTGCCACATAACTCGTGAATCGGCAGAGTGTCTGAGTTGCCGAGTATTATTTACTCTTTCAAGAAAAATGAGGAAGTATGTGGTACGTATATTTTTGCGTGCCAAAAATGCTAAAGTGAGCTATACAGGGAAGAGATAATTAAGAACGTGATGCAACGACAGAAAGCGAAGGAAATAAAGGAACTTTGGCGGAAGGAATGCTAAAGTGAGAGAAAAGAAAGAGGAAAAGCGCTTGCGGAGGAATGACAAATAAGCGACACAAAACGAGCTGTGCTTCGCGAATAGAAGCAGCTTAGCTTAGAGCATTTCGTGACCGAAGCGAAAATGGTTCACACGCTTTGTAATTGTAGCGTAGTTTACGATGTTAAGTAGGCCACTTCAATATCACGCCTAGATACAGCAAAGCGATTGTCAGAGCCCATCTACACAGTTATAGTAAGACATATACTTGACGAGATGTACTCAGTATTTTAGCCAGGAATCTAGTTAACAGAGGAGGACAGGTATCACTCCCTCGTAGGACAATATCAGTATTTTACAGCATTTTCTGCGATAGTTATTCACTAGCGATTTTGTACTGTGCCACGATGAAAGGTTAGAGTTTAACGACCAGTCGGCAACGAGATAATGAGAGACAGGACATTACCACGGATCGTTAAGCACTGGTAAGGAAATCGGTCATACCATTGTTGAAAATAGAAACTCTTACTCGTTGATGTGATATATTTACACCACTGAAATCTAAATCACGCTCACTGAATAGGGATTTGAAACTCTTCCCTCCTGAATACGAGTCTAGTGTGATAACCAATGCCCCACTTTTACCAGTACACAAGGATATGTGAATTTAACCTTAATATCGGGCCAACGGGCACAAGGACGTGAGTACGTACAACAGACTGAAAATTGGTCACTCCTAGGAGTCTTGACACTACCGTGTTACACCGTTTGTAGCTTTGATAAAGGTCCCATTTCAGTGAAGAAGAATGTCAGAAGTTCCTCAGCTACTCCATAACTGGCAGAAGCCACTCATTGATGATTACGTGCCAGCCGTGGTGGCCGAGTGGTTCTAGGCGCTTCAGTCCGGAACCGCGTGACTGCTACGGTCGCAGGTTCGGATCCTGCCTCGGGCATGGATGTGTGTGAGGTCCTTAGGTTAGTTAGGTTGAAGTAGTTCTGAGTTCTAGGGGACTGATGACCTCAAATGTTAAGTCCCATAGTGCTCAGAGCCATTTTGATGATTACGTCCCATAAAGCTACCAAATTGTGGAGATGTTGATTGGTACGTTTTACCAGCTTTTTCATGTGGTCTTCGACATTTCCTAAGGAATTAAGGTCGAGTGATTTGATGGGCTGGTCGAGTTGGGGTAGGATTCGCGAATTTTCGGTTAAACAGGAACGCATGCATGCAGCCTTGTGGAAACGGCTATTTTCCTATTAGAAGATTGATTGTTCGCAGCATATTCATCATGAAGATGTAGAAGAGAGGACAACACTTGATTACTGAGCTTGTTGAAACATGCTAGTTCAGGTTCACAACGACCAGGACGAGTAGGCGTAAGACATGGTGCGAGAAACACGTACAAAACTTTACAGAATCAGCTCTGAACTACACCCACTCCTCACTGGACCGTAGGTTCACTCACGACTCGTCGGATTACAGTATGCACCTTCAGTCACCAGTCAGCTACTGTCCAGTTATTTGCTTCATTGACTACGTGCAGTTTTAGGGGTGCTGCTGTGAGCATTATCTCGTCAGAAGTACTCGACTCCAAATATCCATTACGCGCAGTTACATCAGCAATTTTAGTTCGAAACTGGTTCAAGTGGACTTGCACTAATTGACAGCAGCAATGCCTGTGTGGTTTGAAACGACTGTTGCTGATATAGCGTGACAGTCGTTTCCAGTGCTTGTCGGTTAGGATGTTTTTACAACCACTTTTCTTACACCGTGTTACGCGTGTTGGAGTGGTACACCATTCTTTGTAGGCACGTCGGACGGTCCACTTTGCTGCTCTGACTTAAACCAGCGACAGAGAGCCACATCACTGCCTGCTACCTGTTCTACATCATCGAAAGCGACAAATGTGCTTTTTAAGCGGGTGACATAATTTATTCGACGAGCTTATCAACCAGACGGGTAATTTCGACCAGAGTCCCACAAATCCAAGAAGCAATTAATATTCGAAAATAATGTAGCTGATAACTTTCCTCACGCTAGTCCTTTCGAAGCTTGTGCTCCGTCTGTGATGAAATTATAGCCAACAGAACTTTAATTTTCCATTCCTTCCTTCGTACTAATGACCCCATCATCGATAGGACGTTAAACCCTAATACTCCTGGCTTGCTTCCTCCCTTCGCCCTTATTAAAAACATCGTCGCCAACGGGACTTTGAACCCAAATCTTTCTTCCTCTGCACTAATGATCTTATTACCAATGGAATATTAAACCTCAAGTTCTATATCTTCGTTCCATCAAACGACATCAAGATCAAGTACTGTCTCTCACATCCTTCATAGAGTCAGGTTACCAAATGAAGCAGAAAACATCTGTGGCGTTTGTTGACCTAACTACCGCGTTCGACACTGTGGACGGAAGGCCTCATCTGCAAATTTCTCCGCATCATACACTGCAGAACAATGGCTCGACTGATTAATAGCATGCTAAGCGATCGGAAGTTCCAGATAATCATTGGAAGCAGCATAAGTAAGGAGAGGAAGCTGAACAACGGATTGTCTCAAGGATCAGTTCTCTCACCATTACTGTTCAAACTATATCTATCTGATCTACCTCACACTTCGTCCAGAAAATACTGCTATGCCGATGACCTGGCTCTAGCTGTACGACACCCGGAAAAGAAGACAACAGAAGAGATTGTAACCAATGACCTGTCTGGATTAGATAATTACTTCAGAATCTGGAGACTCCAACCCATTGTGAGTAAAACAGAAGTGTGTTGCTTCCATTTTTAAATAATCGGTTGGCGAACGTAAAACCGGAAGTAAGTTTCAGAGGCAGAATTCTTCGTCATAATTGGAACCCAAAATACCTTGGTGTCATCCTGGACCGTACACTATGCTTCAAACAATACCTTCTTAACTTAGCTTAAAAGTTGAGAGCTCGAAACAACATCCTCCTGCTAACAACTCCAGATGCAGTGCGCTGGATTGAAGGATTGGATATTCAGTTGTAACGACAAACTTAAGTTTCTTGTGTGTCAATATGTACGTATGAACAGGGTGAAAAGTATTTAAACCGACAAACTCTGGGAGGTTGTAGGGGACATCAAAACAAACATTTTTCCCTAATGTAATTTTTTCCTATGAGGATTATTTAAACCGGTGGAGGCCATATTACGCTCATCAGTTGTTAGAGGCCGTATTACGATCTTCATTTGTTAGAGGGTGTATTACGCTCTTCAGTTGTAGGCAACTGCTGTCCACTAGTGTAGTAGTGCATTGTCTCTGTCTACTAATGGAGCGATACACCTGGAGTGAGTACACTGATATGGTTGGTGCGTACTACGTAACGCACCACAACGGACGAGCTGCACAGCGGGTTTATCAACAACAATATCCTAATCGCCGTATCCCGCGTCATACGACCTTTGCTGCTGTGTGCCAACGTCTGCGTGAGACCGGGTCATTTAGCAGATTACCTGGACAGGGACGCCGTCGCACGGTAAGAACGCTGCAATTTGGGGAAACTGTCTTGCAGCATGTGGAGCGGGATCCTTCAATAAGTGCGGTTCTTCATTAATGTGTGGATCGGTGTTGTTGGGGACTGTTTAATTTGGCCGTATCTGCTACCTACGCCATTAAATGGCAGGCACTATTACAATTTTCTCGCCAGAGCATTGCCAGAATTGCCGCTCCCTACAAGACAACGCATGTGGTTCCAACATGACGGGACGCCGGCACATTTCGGTCGCCGTCTGCGTCGATTCCTGGACCAACGGTTCCCAGAAACGTGGATTGGCAGAGGTGGTACAATGGCCTGCTCGATCCCCAGATATGTCCCCTCTGAACTTCTTTCTGTGGGGTTATATGCGTAATCCTGTTTACTCAACTCCTGTTGCATCAGAAGAGGATCTGGTTGCCCGGATAGTAGCAGCAGCAGGAACAATTCAGGATACTCCTGGGGTTTCTGCCCGCGTCAGACAGAACATGATCTGACGGTGTAACCTTTGTTTACGTGTCAATGGAGGCATTTCTGAAAATCTAATGTAATTGAAATTGGGTTGTGTTAATGTGTTGTCTCTTGGTCATAAAAAAATGGAAACGTGTTTGTTGGTTTAATTAATTTGCGACCAGAGAAATCTTCCTCTACCGGTTTAAATACTCATAGGAAAAAATGACATTAGGGAAAAATATTTGTTTTGATGTCCCCTACAACCTCCCAGAGTTTGTCGGTTTAAATACTTTTCACCCTGTATATGTAATTTAATTTTATGATATGTCTGTATTAGCCATACGCTAAATAAAAGATCAACTCCGGTGTACTCAACGAGGCAAGGCTATTGGCGTATGTTTCAGAGAAATGCTTCTTTTTGCCTATGCTACTGCTCACAAATGGTAACTGGAGCTGTCAGCGTCTCCGTCTCCTGTGTATGGAAAATTAACTACAAAATCATACCACCCTCGGTCCAGACGCCACGCGCGGCACAATACCGCGGTCCCACACCAGTGCCGTATCAGCAGTGAGTGTGGGGTGGCCCACCTCACCCCAGGAGACGCTCCATTAGCGCTGGCGTGGGAAGCGAGGGTGTCCCCTCCCCCGGACGCCCTCACTGACTGACTGGCTGACCGCAGCACGCACCGCCAAGCACCAAGCTCCAGCGAGACGTTCTGGGTATCGAGTTTCTCCATCACCTCGACCCTTGCGCGTCCAGAGTTTTCGAAAAGGTACCGGGTCTAATAGGATGGTGCCTCTTGTTACATGCAGACTTCCTGAAACAACGGAAGCAGTAACAGAAACTCTGAACTTCGCTCCCAAATTAAAATTTGTACACTGTATGTTCGAAAGTATTTGGAAATCCCTATGTAATACGAAATTGACCGTGTAGATGCCACAATAGACGGGCCCATCAGTATGAAAGGAGGTGGAGAGTCAGTATAGTAGCAGTAACAGCAAAGTGTGCCGGTAAGGACAGCTCAGTGACTTCGAACGCAGATTAATCATTGGGTATCAGCTGAGTGACAAATCCATCACGAATATTTCAACACTTCTAAAGCTGCCCATGTCGACTGTCAGTGATGTGACTGTGAAATGAAACCAGCAACACCAAAAGCCATACCGAGACTAGGCAGACATCACGTACTGACGGACAGGGAGCGTCGTGTATTGCAGACGGTCACTGTAAAAAATTGCGTGAATGAGCGAAAGGAAACAAACATCAGTTTCAGAGTGCTACCAGCAGTCCAGATACGACAATATCTGTGCGCAGGGACTCAAAAACAACGAGGTACAGTGGTCTAGCAGCTCCTCGTAAACGACACATTTGTACAGTCAGTGCCTAGCGAGACTTGAAGAGGTGTACAGGGCGACGCTACTGGGTAGTGGATGACTGGACATGATTGACTTGTACTGATGAAATCCGATGAAGTGTTTGGGTTTGGCGAATGCCTGGAGAACATAACCTGCCGTCTCGTGTATTGCCAAAATAATGAAGTACACAGGAGGTGGTGTTACAGTACGAGAGTGTATTTCGTGGTTAGGATGTTTTCCCCTTACTGCGCCCAAGAAAACCCTAAATGCGGGAAGATGCAGAGAAGGAACTGTTTTGAGACGATGATTGATTGTATCATCATGACAGTGCACATTGTCACAAAGCAGTGTCTACGAGACTACTGGTCTGTGGACAATAACATTCCTGGAATGGTCTGTCCTTGCCAGAGTTCCGACCCAAACCAAATGGAACACGTTTGAGATGAGTAGGATTGTTGACGGCGCTACAGTCCCTAGCGTCCAACTTCAGTACCCTCTCTGCCTTCGGCTATTGAGGTACAACGGGCGGCCACTCCTCCCCCACACATTTATACATCCCATTCAAATATCCCAGCGGCGTTCAAGCTGCCATATAGACTTAGGGTGGACACACTGCATATTAATATTCACTAATAAGAATCTGCATACCTTTGATCGGTTAGTATAGTTCTCATTTCTGGTACTTCTCATTACTTTCGCATTTCTTCGATTTAATCTCACACCATATTCTACACTAAGACTGTGTATTCCATTCAAAAGGCGCTGTAATTATTCTTCACTTTCACCAAGCATAGCAATGTCCTGTTACTTGGTCGAGAAATACATACATGGTAGATGCGTAGGACCATTCAGGTTTGGTACAACTTGAATCTACGAGGGGGGTCTTGATTACACTATTCCTTATTGGGCTTTGCGCACTTCATATATTTCGTTACCAAGCAGAAGCTGTGGATAAGATGTGCAAAGATGTATATTGACCTACGATTGCACAGTGGTGATCTTTGTACAGAATTTTCAATTTTTGTATTTAGTATCGTACTTGCATTTGGATCGGACTTTACTGCGAGGCTCTCGAAGGTGAGAGCATGGACTGAGTATAATGCAGATATCATCTCATGGAGGTGTCTGTTGCTGTGCCGTTATCTGTTCGGGGAGAGTCGAGGCCGGGCTGTCCGTGGCGAAAGGCTATCCGAGAAGTAAACGAAGGACGGTGGGTGGCGCTAGCATTCACCATAGAAATGGAATATATGTTTGACGCGAACTCGCATTCGAGTTTTCGACTTCAGTACGGAAAGCTGTATGACGAATGCCACTTACACACGCCCTATGAGCCAACTCAAAACACTCCAGTTAGACAAACTGTAAAGGATATGCAGGAGGGCCTCTTTGGAGACTCAAAATGCTCTCCACGAAGAGCAGGTAAGCTACTGTACAGGAGCGAACAGGAGGGAGTCCATACGGATGTTATACTACTGCTGCAGTGTCTTCGTCACCATACACCCAAAAAGGAAACAACATACAAAACCCTCGTTCGATCAGCACTTGAATATTGATCATCAGCTTGGAAAACGTACCAGGTAGGACTGATGGAGAAAATACGCAAGATCCAAAGAAGAGCAGCGCGTTTCTTAGAGGTTCATTTAGTAAGCGCACAAAATCACGGAAATGTTCAACCAGCTTCAATGGCAGACGCTACAGACAGACATTGTCCATTACTCTTAAAATTCCAAGTGCCTACGATCCTAGAAATGTCAATTTGTTTCTTTCTCCAATTAGAAGACCCTGAAGGTAAAATCAGAGAGATTCGAGATCACAGGGATGCTTACCACAGTCGTTTTTCCCCGCGGATAAATTCTGACTGGAACTGGAAATGAGGGAGGTGACAGTAGCCCGCTAAGCATAGAAGCAGAGTCTCTATCCTTGAGTGTTGCCCTCGCCACATCTTCAGTATCGAAACTGTTTTACTGAATATCACTCAGGCGCTAGGCTGCGTGATAAAAAGCCCACCTAACGACTACTTCATAGCTTCTTCTTTTCGCTGTCAGCAGTAGCTTTAACTCTTGCAAAGTGATATTCTTCTGTGTCCGACGTCTGCTCATGAAATCCTATTCCACGTGCCTGTTTCTTCCATCTCATGTAGCAGTTACTGGCAGCGATTTGTCATCGTTGTTGTTGTTGTGGTCGTGGTCTTCAGTCCAAAGACTGGTCCGACGCCGATTTCCAGCCTTTACTACCCTGTGGTAGCCCCTCCATCTCGGCGTAACTACTTCAGCCCATATCCATTTGAACCTGCTTACTTTATTCAGGCTTGGTCTCCTCTACAGTTTGTAGCCTCCACGACCCTTAACTCTAACCCCATGCATACTCTTCCCTTCATTAGCAGATTTCCTTGATGCCTCAGGAAGTGTGTTCTATAACTGATTTCTTTTTTAGTCAGCTTGTGACATAAATTTCTTTTTCCCCATTTTGATTCAGTATCTCCTCATTAGTTATTCCATCAGCTCATTTAATTTTAGCATTCTACCGTAACATTACTTTTCAAAGGCTTTTACTCTCTTCTTGCCTGAACTGTTTATCGTCCATGATTCATTTACGTGCAAGGGTCGTTACGTCCTCCGCTATCGAGTTTTTCACAGCTGTATTACTGTTCCATGCGGTGTACTTTATACCGTATCTGCTAGTTTCAAGCACTAGGCTTTAAGATTTGTGCTCAACGTCGTGTTCTTCGTTCAGTTTTTTTTCGTCAGCCCGTAACTGTACAGCATTTACTGCAATATTTTTTCTCTGACTTTTCTGTCGTCCGCTTTGATCGCGCAATCACAATCTTTCAAGTAGAGTTACATTTTATTTTCCTGATGGCAACTATGTAATTAGGGTCGGCAGGTATTGCCGAGGAAATGGGCTGTGCGTTTCTTGAAGGACCCAATAATTTGCTATGTGACTTGGAAACGTCGTAATCAGGGTGTTCGGGTGTCTATTTGACTCCCTTACCTCCTTATACGAGTCAAGTGCCATAAACCGTACATTACCTTAATCAAAACGATTAGAAAACTTCATCTCGATCTCGGGCCAGAGGAACATAAAGACATGCATATCAGTCTGACGAGTCTGCCGTTGTTGGCAAACGGAATTCATACATAACGACGAATACATGAAGCGTATATTCTTCTACAATATGCTTCATTCGATAATGAGAGTTTATGTTATAACAGAGGAAATATTTTTAGCCGAAAGTCGGCTTGCGACTTAAGTAAATGGAGTAGGAAAGTCCATAATGCGGTATTTTGGCCCTTAAGCCTCCTTGTACCACTAGTGTCAATGTGACCTTAGTTTAAATATCATTTTGTTTCTTGAATCATTAAATTAATAGCTATGAAAAGAGAATCATTACTGTTACATTGAAAAACTGTAGTATTTCTTTATAGACACTTCAAAAAAGGTTTTGCATCACTCCGGTTCCCAGAACTCCGGAAAATAGACGTTGACTGTGAATATTGTATCACAGACACAGTCCCTTTGACTGTACAGAGTTGTCACTAAACCTGCCCGCCGGCCGCGGTGGTCTAGCGGATCTAGGCGCTCAGTCCGGAACCCCGCGACTGCTACGGTCGCAGGTTCGAATCCTGCCTCGGGCATGGATGTGTGTGATGTCCTTAGGTTAGTTAGGTTTAAGTAGTTCTAAGTTCTAGGGAACTGATGACCACAGACACAGTCCCTTTGACTGTTCAGAGTTGTCACTAAACCTGCCCGCCGGCCGCGGGGGCGCCGCTCAGAGCCATTTGAACCATTTGAACCAAACCTGCCCAAAGATGTAAACAACCATGCTCAGAGCCATTTGAACCATTTGAACCAAATCTGCCCAAAGATGTAAACAACCATGCATGAGCAGCGCCTATTAGACGGAAGTGGTCCAACAGCCGATGAGCTCCAGCCATTCCACCAGGAAGAAGGCACACGGCTCGTGTTGTCTGCAGTTCAACCATGCCTAGACGGTCAATACCGCGGTTCGATCGCGTCCACATTGTTACTTTGTGCCAGGAGGGTCTCTCAACAAGTGAAGTGTCCAGGCGTCTCGGAGGAGCCAAAGCGATGTTGTTCCTACATGGAGGAGATACAGTTAGACAGGATCAGTCGATGACATGCCTCGCACAGGCCGCCCCCAAGGGCTGCTACTACAATGGATGACCGATACCTATGGATTATGGCTTGGAGGACAGCAACGCCATCATGTTGAATAATGCTTTTCGTGCAGCCACAGGACGTCGTGTTACGACTCAAATTGTGCGCAATAGGTTGCATGATGCGCAAGTTCACTCCCGTCGTCCATGGCGAGGTCCATCTTTGCAACCACGAAACCAAGCAGCGCGGTATAGGTGGACCCAACAACACGTCGAATGGACGGCTCAGGATTGGCATCACGTTCACTTCACCGATGAGTGTCGCATATGCTTTCAACCAGAGAATTGTCGGAGATGTGCTTGGAGGCAACCCTGTCAGGCTGAATGCCTTAGACACACTGTCCAGCGAGTGTAGCAAGATAGAGGTTCCCTGCTGTGTTGAGGTGGCATTATGTGGGGCCGATGTACGCCGCTGGCTGTCACGGAAGGCGCCTTAACGGCTGTACGATACGAGAATGCCATCCTTCGACCGATAGTGCAACCATATCGGCAGCATACTGATGAGCCATTCGCGCTCCCATCGTGCACATCTTGTGAATGATTTCCTTCAGGATAACGACATCGCTCGACTAGAGTGGCCAACATGTTCTCCAGACACGAAACCTATCGAACATGCCTGGGATTGACTGAAAACGACGTGACACATCAACCACTCTGAGGGATATACGCCGAATCACCGTTGATAAGTGGGACAATCTGGACCAAACGTGCCTTGATGAACTTCTGGGTAGTATGCCACAACGAATACAGGTATGCATCAATGCAAGAGGACGTGCTACTAGCTATTAGAGGTACCGGTGTGTACAGCAATCTGGACCACCACCTCTGAAGGTCTCGCTGTATTGTGGTACAAATGCAATGTGTGGTTTTCATGAGCAATAAAAAGGGCGGAAATGATGTTTATGTTGATCTGCATTCCAATATTCTGTACAGGTCCCGAAACTCTCGGAACCGAGGTGATGCAAAACTTTTTTTGATGTCCGTATTAGTTCATTAAAGTGTTGCCAATTTACCCATTGTGGTCTGCATGACCCTAGTGATACTCACTGAGAGAATACAATCCTGGTAATAGGGGGGTAAGCATTCAAACTATTAGTGAAACTAAGGAAACATCACTAACTTGACCTCATATATTAAGGAGAAAAAACAAACAATCTCGCTCGAAAATTTGACCATAATTCTCATAGTAGGCAGTTATGGCCTTCTGAACGTACAGTTTTTAAACCTCGTACGCACTGGTTGTGTGTCAGTGGCTTCGCCCCACTGCAGACACGTAGTCCTAACGGAAATCCAACTAGCATTGCGGCTGCGCGTAGGGAATTAAGAAAAGAATGTTGAACAGTGGTCCCAGTACTTCCTCTGGCTCACACACACCGCACTGAACGCTAAGCGACTCTCAAGCTGGTATAAAGAGCGATGGCACTGGACAGAAGATGACAGTAAACGAGGGATATGGATTGATGAATCACGCTGCACCCTGAGGCAATCCGATGGAAGGGATTGGGTGTGACGGATGCCTGGAGAACATTATCTGCCTTCAGGTGTAGTGCCAACAGTGAAGTACAGAATAGCTGTTAATACAGTACGGGGGTGTATCACTTTGGGTGAATTCCGCTTATGACGCTTAAGCAAGCGCTGTATGCCGAAGGATATGCACGTGTTTCGCAGCACTGAGTACTGCGTACAGTACAGACACAGTTCGGAGATAATGATTGTATCATCATGACTCTGCACCCTGTCGCACACTGAGGTGACAAAGTCATGGGATACCTCCTAATATCGTATCGGACCTCCTTTTGCGCTGCACAGTGGAGCAGCTCGATGTAGCATGCACTCAACATGTCGTAGGAAGTACCTTGTAGAAATATTGACCCATGCTGCATTTACTGTTGTCCATAATTGCGAACGTGTTGCCAACACATGATATTATGCACGAACTGACCTCTCGATCACGTGCGATAAATATTCGATGAAATCCATGCCGGGAAATCTAGGTGGCCAAATCATTCGGTCGAATTTTCCGGAACGTTCTTCAGACCAGTCGCGAACAGTTGTAGCACGGTGACATGGCGCATAAAAATTTTAGCATTGTTTGGGAATATGAAGTCCACGAATTGCTGCAAATGGTCTCCAGGTAGATAAACATAACTATTTCCAGTTAATGCTCGGTTCAGTTGGACCAGAGGACCCCATTTCATTCCATGTAAACATAACCCACAGCATTATGGAGACACCACCAGCTTGCACAGGTCTTCGTTCACAACCTGGGGTCTGCGCCGTTACCAACTTAAATCAGGACATATCTGACCAGGCCACTGTTTTCCTGTAGCTGTGATCCTGCCGATATGGTCACGAGCTCAGTAGAGGAAATGCACTTGCGTCGGTCGTCTCCTGCCATGGCCCAAATATCGCACGGACTCGTTCACCAAGCGTCCCACATTGACTTCTGCGGTTTATTTCACGCAGTGGTGCTTGCCTGCTAGCACTGACAACTTACGCAAATGCCGCCGCTCTGGGACGTTAAGTGAAGGCCGTCGGCCAATGCGTTGTCAATGTGAGAGGTAATGGGTGAAATTTGGTATTATCACACATTCTTCACACTGTGGATCTGGAAATACTGAATTCCCTAACAATTTCCGAAACGGAATGTCCCATGCGTCTGGCTCCAACTACCATTCGCTTTCAGAGTCTGTTATTTCCCGTCGTTCGCCCATAATCACGTCGGAAACCTTTTCAGGTGAATCACCTGAGCGCAAATGGCAGCTCTGCCAATGTATTGTCCTTTTATACCTAGGAGACTCGATGCTAGCGCTATCTGCATATGTGCACGTCGCTATTGCATGAATTCTGGAGCCTCAGTGTAAAGCAGCAATTGTGAGACAATTGTTTGTGGACAATGACATTGTCGAAATATATTGGTCTGCCTGGAATCCCAACGTGAGCCGAACGGAACACGTTTGGAATAAGTTATAACGCTGACTTCGCTTAAAAGACAACGCCCAACATCACTTCGTTTACTTCTTTCAGCTGTTGATGAGCCGCGCGGGATTAACCGAGCGGTCCAGGGCGCTGCAGTCATGGACTGTGCAGCTGGTCCCGGCGGAGGTTCGAGTCCTCCCTCGGGCATGGGTGTGTGTGTTTGTCCTTAGGTTAATTTACGTTAAGTAGTGTGTAAGCTTAGGGACTGTTGACCTTAGCAGTTAAGTCCCATAAGATTTCACACACATTAGAACATTTTGAAGCTGTTGATGAGGAATGGTCTGACATTGCCCAGAGACATTCATTTACCTGATTGAAAGTGTCCCAAGCGGAGTTCTAACCGTCTTAATGGTGAAGGATGACACACCCCATTTAAAGTCCACAAATTGGTTCAAAATGGTTCAAATGGCTCTGAGCACTATGGGACTCAACTGCTGTGGTCATTAGTCCCCTATAACTTAGAACTACTTAAACCTAACTAACCTAAGGACATCACACACACCCATGCCCGAGGCAGGATTCGAACCTGCGACCGTAGCAGCAGCGCGGCTCCGGACTGGAGCCCCTAGAACCGCACGGCCACCGCAGCCTGCACAAATTGGTGTTTGGATACAGACAGTGTAGCTTCTCTCCACTTTAATAATGGTTCAAATGGTTCAAATGGCTCTGACCACTATGGGACCCAACATCTTAGGTCATAAGTCCCCTAGAACTTAGAACTACTTAAACCTAACTAACCTAAGGACATCACACACACCCATGCCCGAGGCAGGATTCGAACCTGCGACCGTAGCAGTCCCGCGGTTACGGACTGCAGCGCCAGAACCGCTAGACCACCGCGGCCGGCCACTTTAATAATCTTACCAACAATTAGGATGTATTTTTATACGTGTCATATTGTGTTTTTCATTGATTTGTGTTTCATTTATAACTAAGCCTTTATGAACTAACTTGGCCTCGTGATTGTCCGATCCGAAGATGGATCACTGAAAGGAAACAGAGCGAATCAACTATAGTCACTGCAGGAGGTGTAACTGTAAGAGGATGAGCTTGAAGGGGTTTCTCCTAAAAGCACAACATCATATTCCGGTCTCATTTGCCTGTCAGTTTTATCACGTTTCTCTGATGCTTTTGCGAAAAGTTTTATCTCACTATTAAAAAGAGCTCTCATTTTTTGAAGAGCCTTTCGTTAAAAATGTATCGTCCATTTAAAAAAAATTGTGATTCAGTAATTAAGTTTGTAAAAAAGAGGATTCAACATACAAACAACAGAGCGTTGTGTACTATCATTTGCCGAAAACGACGTCCCGATCTCTTGAATCGTTCGCGACATAAGAGAGGTGTTACGTTTAACGCGACTGTTACTGTGTTACGCTGCTGAACTACTTGCGATGTCTGGTAAGAAGTAAGAAAGGGGCAGAAAGCTGCCAATAGCGTGGTTCATAAGTACGAACCGATAACGACCTCCCTGTTTTCCACTGCTTACGAGGATGTCGTAAGGGCACAGGTTACGCCCCGAGAGAATACGTAATCGTGAGCTGCGGCCGCTAATGCGGACAGCGTGTTAGGGGCGGGCCGCTGTGGTGACACACTGTAGCAGCAGCAGCCGGTCCCCGCGCAACTTTTGGGTAGGCAAGTGCGCGCTGGCCGACTGAGGGGGCGGCGGAGGCGGCGGTGGCGGCACGCATTCAGCCACACGCACCCCGGCACACGCACACGCACACTCACGCGTTCTCGTTCACGCGCGGCCGGCTCTGGTGGAGGGTCAGCTAAGTGGCGCCGCAGCTGACGCGCCGCCTTGAGGCCGGCCGGCCGCCCCCTGAATTGATTTAGCAAACTACACGGCAATTTGCACCCACACCCTGCCCGGCAAGTCCCGCCCGCAGCGGCCACCGGCAATAAGAGGGCGCTTCCTGCGTCCAGGCCGACCGCGTGCGCGGAACGAACTTCTGAATACATCGCCTACGGGAGCTCATTCTCAGTAACAATGGCAGGACGTTGTGTGCTGGGCGTTCCGCGCGTAAACATGCGTCGCGCAGGGTCATTATTGCAATGGAATGCAAGTGAAATTGTGCGACTAATCACTGAAATACACTACTGGCCATTAAAATTGCTGCACCACGAAGATGACGTGCTAAAAACGCGAAATTTAGCCGACAGGAAGAAGATGCTCTGATATGAAAACCATTAGCTTTTCAGAGCATTCACAGAAGGTTGGCGCCTGTGGCGACACCTACAACGTGCTGACATGAGGAAAGTTTCCAACCGATTTCTCATACACAAACTGCTGTTGGCCGGCGTTGCCTGGTCAAACGTTGTTGTGATGCCTCGTGTAAGGAGGAGAAATGCGTACCATCACGTTTCCGAAATTGATAAAGGTCGTATTGTAGCCTATCGCGATTGCGGTTTATCGTATCCCGACATTGGTGCTCGCGTTGGTCGAGATCCAATGACTGCTAGCAGAATATCGAATCGGCGGATTCAGGAGGGTAATACGGAACGCCGTGCTGGATCCCAACGGCCTCGTATCACTAGCAGTCGAGATGACAGGCATCTTATCCGCATGGCTGTAACGGATCGTGCAGCCACGTCTCGATCCCTGAGTCAAGAGATGGGGACCTTTTTAAGACAACAACCATCTGCACGAACACTTCGACGACGTTTGCAGCAGCACGGACTATCAGCTCGGAGACCATGCCTGCGGTTACCCTTGACGCTGCATCACAGACAGGAGCACCTGCGATGGTGTACTCATCGACGAACCTGGGTGCACGAATGGCAAAAGTCATCTTTTCGGATGAATCCAGTTTCTGTTTACAGCGTCATGATGGTCGCATCCGTGTTTGGCGACATCGCGGTGAACGCACATTCTAAGCGTGTATTCGTCATCGCCATACTGGCGTATTACCCAGCGTGAGGGTATGGGGTGCCATTGGTTACACGTCTCGGTCACCTCTTGTTCGCATTGACGGCACCTTGAACAGTGGACGTTTCGTTTCAGATGTGTTACGACCCGTGGCTCTACCCTCAATTCGGTCCCTGGGAAACCCTACATTTCAGCAGGACAATGCACGACCGCATGTTGCAGGTCCTGTCCGGGCCTTTCTGGGTACAGAAAATGTTCGACTGCTGCCCTGGCCAGCACATTCGCCAGATGTCTCACCAATTGAAAACGTCTGGTAAATGGTGTCCGAGCAACTGGCTCGTCACAATACGCCAGTCACTACTCTTGATGAACTGTGGTATCGTGTTGAAGCTGCATGGGCAGTTGTACCTGTACACGCCATACAAGCTCTGTTTCACTCAATGCTCAGGCGTATCAAGGCCGTTATTACGGCCAGAGGTGGTTATTCTGGGTACTGATTTCTCAGGATCTATGCAACCAAATTGCGTGAAAATGTAATCACATGTCAGTTGTAGTATAATAATTTGTGCAATGAATACCCGTTTATCATCTGCATTTCTTCTTGGTGTAGCAATTTTAATGGCTTGTAGTGTACACACATCATCAAACGTACACTCAAGTGGCAAAGTCACGGGATGGCGATATGCACCTATACAATGGCGCTGGTATCGGAGCAGAACTGTTATTTGTACTGATGTGAATAGGTTTACGAAGTGAGTATGCCACACTACGGGAATAAACAGACTTAGCACGAAGAATGGTACTTGGATCTAAACTCATGGGAAATTTTATTTCAATATCGTTAGCAATTCGGCACTCCGAGATCCACAGTGTAAAGACTTCCGACAATTCAAAATTTCGGCTATTGCCTCTCACCACGGACAACGCAGTGGCCGATGGCTTTCACTTAACGACCGAGAGAAGCGGTTTTTGTGTAGAGTTAGCAGTGCTAACAGACAAGCAACACAGCGTGAAATAAGTGAAGAAATCAATTTGGGACGTACGACGAACTTATCTGTTAGGACAGTGCGGCGAAATCTGATGTCGATGAGCCATGGCAGCAGACGACCTACACGAGTGGCTTTGCTAACACACGCCATCGCCTGCAGCGCCTCTCCTGCGCTCGTGACCATAAAACTTGGACCCTAGACGACTGGAAAACCGTGAGTCCCGATTACAGTTGGTGAGGTCTGAGGGTAGATTTCGAGAGTGCCGCGGAGTCATGTGCCCAACTTGTCAACAAGACATTGTGCAAGCTCATGGTTGGTCCATAATGGTGTGGGCTGTGTTTACATGTGACGAACTGCGTCCTCAGGTCCACCTGAACCGATCATTGACTGGAAATGGTTATGTTCAGCTACTTGGGACACCATTTCGCAGCCATTCAAGGACTTCATGTTTTCAAACAACGATGCAATTTTTATGGGTGTCGATGCGTCATGTCACCGGTCCACAATTGTTCGTGATTAGTTTGAAAAAATGATTCAAATGGCTCTGAGCACTATGGGACTTAACTTCTATGGTCATCAGTCCCCTAGAACTTAGAACTACTTAAACCTAACTAACCTAAGGACATCACACACATCCATGCCCGAGGCAGGATTCGAACCTGCGACCGTAGCAGTAGCGCGGTTCCGGACTGAGCGCCTTAACCGCGAGACCACCGCGGCCGGCATTAGTTTGAAGAATATTCTGGACAGTTCCAGCAAATGATTGGCCACCTAGGTGGCCGGACGTGCACCTCATTCGACATCAGCCGTCCGCTGTGGCCGAGCGGTTCTAGACGCTCCAGTCTTGAACCGCGCTGCTGCTACGTTTGCAGGTTCGAATCCTGCCTCGGGCATGGATGTGTGTGATGTCCTTCGGTTAGTTAGGCTTAAGTAGTTCTAAGTCTAGCGGACCGATGACCTCAGATGTTAAATCCCATAGTGCTTAGAGCCATTTGAACCATTTCATTCGACATCTATGGGACTTAATCGACTGGTCAGTTCGTGAACAAAATCCTGCACTGGCAATACTGTCGCCTTTATGGACGTCTATAGAGACAGCATGGGTCAATATTTTGCAGGGGCTTCCAACGAGTTGTTGAGTCCATGCCGTGTCGAGTTGCTGCACTACGCCTGGAAAAAGGAAGTTTGACACGATGGCTTTTATCACCTGACTGTGTTGCATCACATTGATATGTCGTACAGGTACTTTCCTGTACTGTTGTGGCGGCCAGTGATCATGTATTAATATGCTACAGCACACTGTAAATATCGCACTAAAATTATGCCATTTTTTCATTTTATTTTCTTCCTGTTTATGTTAACCTATGTATTATAAAACTTAATCCTTTGCGTGCTACAGACTTGCTCCTTATATTTTGTGCTGAGAGCAGCTTCGTTGCCTCTGAGCTACTCGCCTCATGCTCCTCCTATCTGTACTGGCAAACGGCATTCTGGCCGCCATGAAAACCTTATCATCCGATTTTAAGAAAACTATTCAGTGAAGAAATTTGATTTTTATACATCTTACAGTTTGATATCTTCGTTCGATAAAGAACTGATTTTCTGTTCGTTATTCGTTACAGTTACGGTGCTGCATCACATTAAGTAAAGGTTAGCATGAAATTTTGAAGAGTTTGCAGAGGTAGAAATACACTGTTTACACTTTGCGTATGGTTGATAATACCTCATACATTTCTATGTATGAAATGTAGACGAGATATTGAAATTTTATTTAAAATTGAGAGCAGAACGATATATCATTTCTTTCTCGAGTTTTTGATTTTTATATCCGTCAGACAGTCGCACACGATACGCCCATTTCTGTCCCTGCGCACTGGGAACTATGTGGTCACAGTAATCGTCATATTTCATAAACCATTCGAGATACCGAAACGTGCTATTTTGCAAATGATAGCACCCAAAGAGGCACGTATACTTCATGATAAGAACTTGAAACTTTTTTATTCAGTAAGAATGGAAGTAACACGTCTGCAGCAATGAGAGAGTCAGTGGAGCTGGATCCATGAACAAGCCAGTAGTGGTTACGTTCTCCAAGCAGAGAATATGAGAGATTTTCGAATAGCAGTACACATATCAGTTCCATAGCCTACTGGTTAAGTACATGGAATAGCAGTTTGTTGACTCGATCTCAATTTCCACAGCAGCCATCATTTTCTTCGTTTTATTTTATTCCTCGTAGTCTTAAATGATTAATTACAAAGTTTAATGATGTTTCAACAGTTCAGTTCATATGTGTAACATTAATCTATTCAGTTTAGTTGTAAGTGAAAAGACTTTGGCTACCCCATTTACGCTCACTGATAAAATTTTGGAGCCAACAGCCTTGTCGTAGTGGCAACACCGGGTCCCGTCAGATCACTAAAGTTAAGCGCTGACAGACTGTGCTAGCACTTGGATGGGTGACCATCCGTCCTGCTAAGCGCTGTTGGCAAGCGGGGTGCACTCAGCCCTTATGCGGCAAACTGAGGAGCTACTTGACTGAGAAGTAGCGGCTCCGGTCTCATAAACTGACATACGGCCGGGAGAGCGGTGTGCTGACCGCTTGCCGCTCCATATTCGCATCCAGTCATGACTGTGGGCTGAAGATGTCACTGCGGAAGGTTGCTACCGTTGGGCCCTCATGGCCTGTTCAGTTGGAGTTCCTTTTTTTATATAAAATTTTGGATGAGCCGCTACTCCTACTGTGACTGTTCCTCCACCAGTCAGAATATCACCGCTAACGTTGCTTGCAAACATACACACGTTTACCATGAGCACTTCCTACGGCCGAATGATGCACTTGAATGGCTTGTAGCATTTCACTTGAAAGGGGAACACCAACGGGCACGCATTAGAGACGTCTGTGGAACAGGGTGAACATCCACCATGCGACGAAGTAGAATCACGACCAATGATCGTGTCCGCATCATCATGTTGCGCGTAGAAGGCTTGTGCACCAGAGAAGTTGCTCGACATGTGAATCCAATCCAAAGTGATATGATGCTGCCATGAAATCGGTTTCATTTGACGTGTGATGCTGAAGACTTACCCCGCACGGGCCGTCTACGTTCTACAGGTACACAGGATAATCGATATGTATGACTTTTAAGTCCAAGGAACCGTGTGCTGTGTGGTCCAGCATTGAATTCGGCCTACGAAGAGACTACAGGACGTCACGTATCGCATCAAACAAGTGATGCGAATCCCCATTCCAGACGACCATAACGAACACCTCGTCGTACGTCACAACACCGTGGACTCTCTTACAGATGGGCAAGACATCATACAGAATGGATGCTACAGGATCGGCGTCAGATCTGTTTGTCCCCTAATAATCGCATACAAAGTGTTTGTAGACATTCAGATAATATCGCACGCCTCCAACACTGCGTCCCGCATGAAGGCATCAAGGTGGTGGAGGAGTGATGTTCTGGTATGGCATTACATGGGACCACCTCACACCTCTCGTGGTTGTTGAGCGGAGTCTCAATGCTCACTGTTCTACAGTACAAGGTCGAAGTTCTTCAACCAATAATGGGTCAGTATCAACAACATTTTGTCCGCCCCCGGTAGCTGATTGGTCAGCGCGACAGAACGTCAATCCTAAGGGCCCGGGTTCGATTCCCGGTTGGGCCGGAGATTTTCTCCGAGCAGGGACTGGGTGTTGTGTTGTCCTAATCATCATAATTTCATCCCCATTGACGCGCAAGTCGCCGAAGTGGTGTCAAATCGAAAGACTTGCATCCGGCGAACGGTCTACCCGACGGGAGGCCCTAGACACACCACATTTATTTATTTAACAGTATTTTTGTGAAAATATCGTGGCGATGGCTCATTGTGCTGTGCTCGCGAACACATTCCTTCGACGAGCTAAGATATCCGGAATGGAGTGGACCGCCTGTTCTCCGGACAAGAGCCCAGTCGAAGATGTGTGGGATCGATCCCCACGAGCTATTTTTGGACGTCGATAACGAACACGCACTCTGCGCGACTTACGCGTAATCGTCATTGAAGAGTGAGACAATTTGGACCAGGTCTGGCTTATTGATCTCATCGATGGAAAGCCACGAGTGTTTCAAGACTGCGTCCGAGCAAAACTTTTGTTGACCCTAAAGAATGATCAGAAGATTTCCTGACTACGGAAAGAAGGAATGTCATGGACTTCAATGTCTCGTCAGCAACGAGGCCACTAGAGACGGAACGCACGCTCGGTTTGCCAGCCGGAGTGGCCGAGCGGTTCTAGGCGCTACAGTCTGGAACCGAGCGACAGCTACGGTCGCAGGTTCGAATCCTGGCTCGGGCATGGATGTGTGTGATGTCCTTCGGTTAGTTGGGTTTAATTAGTTCTACGTTCTAGGCGACTGATGACCTCAGAAGTTAACTCGCATTGTGCTCAGAGCCATTTTGAATACGCTCGGTTTAGGGAAGGATGGAGAAGGTAATTACCCGTGCCCTTTTGAAAAGAACCATCCGAGCATTTGCCCTCAGCGCTTTAGGGAAGTCACAAAATACTTAAATATGGATGACTGGACCGGTATTTGAACCGTCGTTCTCCCGAGTGCGAGTCCAGCGCGGTATATATCGCACCACCTCGATCGATCCCAGTACCAGGAAAACACTGTATCATGAAACTTAATAAGCATGGAACCATCAGCCACATTCTTCAGGCTACGTTGTCATTCTTGCTGTTATTGTTGTGGCCTTTAGTCCGAAGACTGGCATGATAAAGCCCTCTACGCTAGTCTATCCTGTGCAAACCTGTTCATCTGTGTATAACTAACACAACCCCCATCCATTTCAATTTGCTTACTGTATTCACCCCAGTTCTTCCTACATAATTGTTGCATGCTTCCCTTCAGTACTAAAATGACGGTTCCTTGATACCTCAGGATGTGTTCTATCAACCGATCCATTCTTTCAGCCTAGTTGTGCTACAAATAACTTTCTTCATCTAATTCGATCAATACTTCTTCATTAGTTAATCGATCTACGCGTGGAATTTTCAGCGATATTTTGTAGCACCACATTTTAAAAGCTGATATTTTCTTCTTGCTTGAACTGCTTATCGTCCGTTTCAGTTGCGTACTTTGCGGTCAGATACCTTCAGCACAGACTTCCTAACGTTTAAATTTATATTCGCTGTTAACAGGTTTCTCTTTTTTAGAACCGCTTTCTACTGTCAAACTGCATTTTATATCCTCTCCACTTCGGTCATCATCAGTTATTTTGCTGCCCAAATAGCAAAACTCGTATCCTACATTTTATGTGCCCTTGTTCCACTTTTGTTCGATTGTTATACGAGTATCAGACTTTTTAGCAAATCGATGCATGTTCAGTTTATAACCTAAATCTTTTGACGCAAACCAACTGAGATTTCAGTGTCTTCTGGTTTTTCTTTGGAAGGTGATGGTTAATGCAGACGACGTTCTTGTTGTTGCGAGAATGAACGACACTGCTTGAAGTCGAAGGCCTACCTTGTTGGGGTCATCTTCATTGACAGACGAACGCAACTGAATCTCAAAAAATCATGCTGCGTCCGATCTACTCCATTATCTCCTTAAACTTACTTAAAGCGTTTCCGTAAGCAGTTTCCCCAATTTCACGCAATATTTCTATATGTTCAGCTACATCCATATTCAGCACACCACAGCGAATTCCATGGATGTACAAAGATTTCTTCCCGGCTCATTCGCGTACAGCCCGCAGGAAGAATGATTACTTAAACGTCTCTGTGCACGCTGTAGTAAACCTAATCTTGTCTTCACGGTGGTTATGGGAGAGTCTGTTGTGTAGTCCTAGAGTCAACACTTTATAACAGTACTCGAAACTTTGTACACAGGCTTTTGCCAGATTGTTGCGTCAGTTCTAAAGCACCTGCCAGTATTTCGGTATTTCTGTTAGGCTGTCCCGTGGGTCAGACAAACTCATGGTCATCCTTGTTGCAGTTGTTTCTGTGCGTTCAGTATACCTTGTTACTGCTGTTTCGTATGGGTCTCACACTCAACGTTCTAGGATGGGCTGCACGACAGTTTTGCAAGCAATCCCCATTGTAGACTGATTCCGTTTTTCCGTCTCCTACCAATGAACGGAACCGGATGGTGTGGCCGAGCGGTTCTAGGCGCTTCAGTCTGCAACCGCGCGACGGCTATGGTCGCAGGTTCGAATCCTGCCTCGGGCATGAATGTGTGTGATGTCCTTAGGTTAGTTGGGTTTAAGTAGTTCTAAGTTCTAGGGGACTGATGACCTTAGAAGTTGAGTCCCATAGTGCTCAGAGCCATTTGAACCAATGAACCGAAGTCTTCCACGTGCTTTACCTGCGCCTGATCCTATGTTTACATTTCATATCCGCAAAAACTGTTACAAGCATACACAGGGATTGAACATAAATATGGAAACACCGCGAGAAATGCATGCTTGAACATTAATGGAGATGTCAGCCAAGCCTGTAGGTTCCGCAGTTGTATTTGAAGACGAACAGCCCCTGTGCAAAGTCCTCAATGCGTTGCAAATGTCAGACGTGGTCAGAACAATGTTCTGTGTCATTATGAGTGAATTATGTCAGAGCTAAGTGAATTCGAGCGTGGGCAAATTGTTGGTGCTCTTATAGTGACTGCTTCCATAACCAAGGCAGCTAAAAGTGTTAGGTGTGTTTCAAGAGGTACCATATCGCAGATTTATACCGCGAGCAGGGAAGGCGGAGAAACGTCGTCCGCTAAGTGACAACGCAGATGAAATTATGTGTTGAGTCACTGAGTGATCGTGACAGACGCCAACTGAAGAGAATAGTGACAAAAAGTAAGCGGACGGCACTTGCGTAAGTCACTGCAGAGCTGAATGTCGCACCTGCGAACCTTGTCAGCGCCAAAACAACACGAAGGGAGATCCAGAAGCAGGAAATTGTAGGGCGACAAGTACTCTCATTGATAAGACAGACTACGTGTCTACTGTTACACATGAACGACACAACCAAACTCTGAGACAGTGACAGTCGTATGGGAGCAGGGACATTTGAAAACTGAATTTAAGTTTTCTGATTTTGCTTTACTACCCTCTGTTTCAGTTCCTCCGTCATTCAAGAGCATTTGTACAGTCATAAATTTCACATTGTTCCGTTTCTGATGAAATGGGGAGGTGGATCCAGACTCGTCGTCGCTGTCACAAATCGGAGATTACACTGATTGTCACGATCGCAGTACCAGTTTTGCCGCAAGTAACCGTATCTCAGAAGCTAAACAGGACATAAAAAATGTGAATGGTTCCTCTTATGCTTGTGAAGGATGTAGCGTTACCAAAAGCTAGGTGTTTTGGCACTTCGTCGCTGCATAACAGAAGTTCAGCTAGTTTTGTCAGTAAGCCTTGCATGCTCTTCCGGGCGGTATCTGAGGTTCGAACGGTATAGCATTCAGTGGTTCCCATCCTTTCTTAGACCATTACGTCTGAGTGCGATTAGACATTACCTCCTACCGTCTGTTGCGCTTCCCTCTCCCACGTTATCACCAACTTCAACACCTAACTAAACCATAGGATGAAAGACATTTTTGGAACACTTTTATTTTTAAAATGATGAAATATGAATGATTACAAAACATACTTACCCTGCTTTGCTCCTTTCCACTGCGGGACTTGCTTGATCTGCACACTGCAATCCCATTTAAAATCAACCAAGTTAAAATGCTTGCGCTATACTTACTGTTCATAAATCGCTATCTCGATTACTGCACTCCTTACTTCTGAATTTACAGAAATTGGAAGACTTTAGGCTGGTAAAGCTTTGTGTGTGACCACAGCCAGTAATTCTAGGGCTATTCGGAAAGTGAGGAACGATCGGTCGCGAAATGGAAACCACTGTGAAAATCCGATGAGGCTTTTCACAGACGTTTTGTGCAGTGTCTCTAGAATGTCTGTCGATCGCATCAAGACGCACTTTTCAGTTGTGAGCAAGTAAAGGTGCCTAGAACAACAATGTCTCCTGCCAAGTAGGAGGGCCGGCTGAGAGGCTTCGCCTTAATGAATGCAGCCCACCTAACACAACTGCCACGCACTTCCTTCTTCATGGCAATTCTCATTCGCACTCTGCAGGGGCACTGAAGACGCTCTTGCAGCCTTTTCGATGGGAAGTGTTCGATCACCCACAACACAGCCCTAATTGGCTCGTCCTGACTATCATCTCTGTTCACATGAAACGCTGGATACGAAGAAAACACTTGGGCGTAGGCTACGCGCTATATACCAGCGTAGAGAATTATCAGAAAGCACAGGCGGCTGCCTTCTATGACGACGGTGTTGGAAATTTGGTATAACGCTCCGACAAATGTCTAAGTCGGAGCGGCGACTCTGTAGAGAAGTACCTGGAAGGTGTAGCTAAATGTGCAAAGAAAACAGTTTTTATTTTCATTGTGGTTTCCATTTCGCGACCGATCGTTCCCTACTTTCCTGTTTGCTTTTTGGTTTTCTCAGTTCACACAAGAAGATTCAGTAAGGTCATGTCTGTGTGGTATGGCTACAACAATAACTTTTTGATCCTCTGTTGTACATAGCGCATCTCTTAGCACCCTGTTTGCTACTTATAGTTCATTCTTATGCACATCGTTTGCGCCGCCCAATATTACAATGTCTTCACTTTGTGTCACGTAATTATTGTTTTTATAGTCTTTCAAAACTTTTCTTTAGGCCTGCTCCAGGTTTCACAACACTTGTAATATTGAGGTCCTGCTGGAAACGAAGAATTGCTGCAATTACTGTTCCGTGGTTGCCAGCAAGCAAAACTGTAGGCGGACTAAAATTTTTAGGAGTGACTTTGTTTGCAACATTGAGACAGTTACGTTTTACTGACTTATTACGCTTTGTAAATTTCCTGCCCGCCGATTCCGATTAGTAGTCTTGGTGTGAGTTGCTTGTTTCAACATTTTTAAATTCACAATCCGTCATAAGATGTTGAAATCGATTTCTTAACGGAACGTTTAACTCACTGGAAACAAATTTAGGTTTTGCACATTTCTTTGGTTCACTGTACTCCTGAAGTTGACCGAGTTCTTTATGTGATGGGTCAGATAGGCTTTTAATAATGTTTTCCAACAACAGAGCATGTTCTCTTGTGGCTTTCAGTTCTTTCTGCAGTGATTCGAGTACTATGATTTCACAATTTGCACGGCACATTTCACTCGCTGCCAGACGTCAGTTACACTTTGTTTCACACGTACACGAAATGTTTTCTTGATTTATTTTCGCGAAGCAATGCGAATGATACCAAGTATGCAACACTGAACAAATTCTAATGCCACTTGATACAATTTTGTCGCATAACTTGCACCTTATAGACGCTAAATACTCGCAATTTATGGACCGATTTACTACCACATCTATACGCGTAGCCATCGTACTGTTATAATAATTTCTGAACAACCCTCGTAGTAATAGAATTAACAATAATTATATTGTGTGCAGCACAATAGTACCCTTTATGCAGTTACTGCTGTGTCGCACTGTCAATTAATTCTTTTATCTGTATCGAAGCGAATAATGAAGCAATTACTGGACTACTGCAGGGGCTATCAATATCTCCAGAAGACATTTTCTTGAGATACTTTTCATTTATTAAGTATATGTCTCACATCAGTGATGTAGGGACAAAGCACATTATATGTGTGTAGTGAGTGAACTGTGTGAGGAACCTGTAACCTCCATCGCGTTAATGCTACTAATTGAGAAAAAATAATTATTGATAACTTAGGTAATCAATATTACAATCTTACCGAACTGTGACAGTAGTAATGATCTTTTCAAAATAATTTAGTTTCGTGACCGAAACAGTAGCGAATCGTTTAGTTTTTACCCCTCAGAAAATATCATTTTACCCCTGAGGAGGTAATTACCCGCAGCTTGGGCATCACTGACATGCGGGGACACGGTGTAAAAGAGCAACGCACTCCAACGGAGACTCGGCGCCACCAGAGAGGCAAGATGGCCGCTGATTGGTAAGTTCAAAACGAGCACTGAGCAACCAGCCAGCTGCCTATTGCGTACGGGAGAGCCAGTTGCAGCTTCACGGGCTGGCAGCTGCTAAGCAGTCCCCTCTGAGTATTGCGTGTTGCAGCGGTGCGGTTCCAGACACCGCCGCTGCAGCCAGTTCACAGGGTGGCGCGTCGCTACTTTTCACGCTAAAACACAGCGCTGCAACTCCTATTCAACAGCTCACATCTTTTCTCATGTACCACTTCCTACTCCACGTCACATTCATATAAGGTGTTAAATAATAGGGCGTAATACAGATATGTCACAGGGAAATTGCGGTTGTGGTATTTACTACTTTACTCGTAGTTGTACAACTCGCCGCTATCACTGTGGGGGAAGAAGAACTGTTGAGCCAAGTTTCCCTCTGTTTTACTTGTCCACCATATACGCTTAGCTGTGTTTTCATATTGGTACATCTTTCGACGTAAAACGTCATAACAATCGATGCCGCTTCTGAGGAGATTTGGCAACTGAGCGACAGCTTCTCTCGAACCAGTTCCAAACGTCACTCATTTGATTAAAAATAGGTATATGGCTACCATCTTGGTCTTTAAGGATAAATGTTTGTGCCACTACCACAGCGATATTCTTGGCTGCCAGACGTTGTCGACTACGTTCTCACGAAATGAACCCACGGATTTCTGTTTAGCGGATCGATATGTGTCCATAAAAGTATCATATCTCAGAGGCAAAACATCTTATCTGTCGAAATAGGTAAAGAGGAGCGTGTTTTTTACACGTTTTTATTAGGTCGGTTTCTTGTCTGTTGGTTCGGCACAAATTTGCAGTTATTTTAAGTAAACTTCCTGATGAGTTAGATACTTAAGACTTTCAATATAGCTCAGAACTGGATGACAATGCAATACTGACTCGCTTTCTTGTCTGATGAGTCGTGGAGGGTACTTTCTTTACGACTATCGTTTTCCAGTGAGTTACATACTTGAAACTTTCAACATAGCTCAGAACTCGATGAGCATGCAATATTAATCCGCTTCGTGTCTAGTGTGTGGCGGAGGGTACTCTGTGTACCACTGCTATTTCCCCCTTTTCCTGTTGCAGCTGCGAATATTTCGTGGTAAGAACGGTTGCTGGCAAATCTCCCTATGAGTTAGATTCGCATTATGTTTTCACTTCGAGGTCTTTTAGTGAGATAATCGTAGGAGGAAGCAATGTACTGGCTGACTCAGTGGAACAAAAATTGAAACAATCCTGACATTTACCACAGGTCTCTGTTGTAATCTCATCAACATGTTTGAAAGCGATTGAAAATTTTACACACACGAGACTAAAAACCAGAAAAAATTATTTAAATATTTTTTTCAATATAACACGTATTTAAAACGGACTGAAAAGTATAAAATAATTCCTCCTAGTCCCATACAGATTCCTAAACCCTATACACATAGTTCTGAAAATTTGTTCTTGTGAATTTTTAATAGCTATGAAAATACTTATGAATTTAAGACGAAAAACTTGGAACTCATGTAATATATAACTGATGCATGGGCAGTTCACCTCCTAACTACAGCGCGAGATAGAGCACAGGTTAGCACACTGGACTCGCTTTCGTGAAGACGTAGGTTCAAACCCACGTCTGGTCATCCTCATTTAGGTTTTCCGTGATTTCCCTAAATCGCTTCACGCAAATGCCAAGATGATTCCTTTGAACGGGCACGGTTGGGAATCGTTCGTTTCCATGAATGCAGTTTTTCTATCGTGAAGGTGCGGTGGGTACTGTAACTGCGACGTGCGTGGCAGAGACGTGAGCCGAAGAGAAACGGCTCTACCCTAATAAGCTCGGAAATCGAGCGAATGTGCCGATGTGTATTGTGAGACTAAACTACTGACATAGCGTAACACCTCTGGCGACTGTCAGTTCAGCCGTGGATGCAGTCTTATAGCGGCTGTCACTGCGTGATGGGACGGGGCAAACATTCATCACAAGTCTTCGACCGATCGTATAGACTCGCCAAAGGTCGAAGGAGAACCTGAAATAAAACGTTGCAAGTTTAGCTTATTATAGTAATAAATAGTTTAAATACAGTCGTCTGCTATGAGCCCATCATAGTTGTACAAAATGGCTGGAATACGCATGCAGTCAGTTTTTTTTTCAGAAAATTGTCAAATAAAAATGAGAATATCTTCGATCGAAGAGAAGCTAAGGGATTTAAAAATACAGGGTGATTCAAAAAGAATACCACAACTTTAGGAATTTAAAACTCTTCAACGACAAAAGGCAGAGCTAAGCACTATCTGTCGGCGAATTAAGGGAGCTATAAAGTTTCATTTAGTTGTACATTTGTTCGCTTGAGGCGCTGTTGACTAGGCGTCAGCGTCAGCTGATGCTAAGATGGCGACCGCTCAACAGAAAGCTTTTTATGTTATTGAGTACGGCAGAAGTGAATCGACGACAGTTGTTCAGCGTGGGGCACTGAGAATCCGCGGGAAACAACTCAGTATGAACGTGACTCGCCTAAGGTGAACGTTTTCTGTGCCATTTCAGCCAATAAAGTTTTTGGTCCCTTTTTCTTCGAAGGTGCTACTGTAACTGGACTACAGTATCTGGAGATGTTAGAGAATTGGCTGTTCCCTCAGCTCGAACAAGAAGCACAACAATTCATATTTCAGCAGGATGGAGCGCCACCACATTGGCACTTATCTGTCCATAACTACCTGAACGTCAACTACCCGAGGCGATGGATCGGCCGCCAGGCAGCCCGTGACAGAGCACTTCATCACTGGCCTCCAAGAAGCCCTGATCTTACCCCCTGCGATTTTTTCTTATGGGGGTATGTTAAGGGTATGGTGTTTCGGCCGCCTCTCCCAGCCACCATTGATGATTTGAAACGAGAAATAACAGCAGCTATCCAAACTGTTACGCCTGATATGCTACAGAGAGTGTGGAACGAGTTGGAGTATCGGGTTGATATTGCTCGAGTGTCTGGACGGGGCCATATTGAACATCTCTGAACTTGTTTTTGAGTGAAAAAAAACCTTTTTAAATACTCTTTGTAATGATGTATAACAGAAGGTTATATTATGTTTCTTTCATTAAATACACATTTTTAAAGTTGTATTCTTTTTGAATCACCCTGTACATTAAACCTACTAGCTTTCTTTCTGTAATGTCCATAATATTTACTAAAATTACCACCAGCCCTTTAGAAAAAAACGCTGCATTTTGACCAAGAGAAGAACAAGCTGCCTAGACAATGATATAGCAAAATGGACTACATTGTAGAATATTAATTATTGGGATTACTAGGCTATCCATAACAAAATTGTGTCAGTCCTGCAGCGCCTATTAATGATAGAATATTAATTATTGCTTTGTGTGGGATTGCTAGATTATGCAGAAACATATGTGTCTCAATGCTGTTGCGGTGTTGGACTTTATAATGTAAGTGGGATATCCATAATTGAAGGAAGAGTTACATAAAGAGATTTAATACCACTGAAATTATTCTCTGTAACCATACGTTAAGTTTTCAGGTCTCTAAACTGCAAAAACGAACAAGAAATACATATTGACTGAAGACATATGAATCACTTTCATTTTGCTCATTATATTATAAAGTTTGCATAGAGTTGATATACTGTATTAATTAATGTAACACTTCACAGAGTGAATTTTTAAGAAAGCATGAAAATCAGTGCTAATAGCGCTAAAATAATATCTAACAGTTCAGTGAAAACGAACTTGTAAAACGAAGAGAATTCATAGAAGCATTGGATGAGCTTTTGTACTGAGGCCTGTTGAAGGCAAGGCCTGAATGGATCGGGAATGAAACAAACAGAACAGTAAAAGTGACATGGAGTTGTTTTGGTGAACTAAAAACGGTCTTCGAAACCAGACGTCCACTGTCTCTGAAAAGGAAAGGTTATTAACAGTCTTTATTTATGGCAGTGAGGTATGGACATTTGAAAACTTGAAGCAGGCATATCGAACAGTAGAGAGATTTATTTTGAGAATTGCAGTGAAAGGCAGCAAAAGAGACAAAAGGATCAGGGACCTGACTGGAGTGGCTGATGTAATTATATGATTCCAGAGACCTTTCCAAATCTCGGGCACACACACACACACAAATATATATATATATATATATATATATATATATATATATATATATATATATATATACACACACAGGGTGGTTCATTGATAGTGACCGGGCCAAATATCTCACTAACTAAGCATCAAACGAAAAAACTACAATGAACGAAACTCGTCTAGCTTGAAGGGAGAAACCAGATGGCGCTATGGTTGGCCCGCTAGATGCCGCTGCCACAGGTCAAGCTTATATCGAATGCGTTCTTTTTAAACAGGAACGCCCATTTTTATTACATGTTCGTGTAGTACGTAAAGAAATATGAATGTTTTAGTTGGACCACTGTTTCGCTTTGTAATAGATGGCGCTATAATAGTCACAAACGTATAAATACGTGGTATCACGTAACATTCCGCAATTGCGGACGATATTTGCCTCGTGATACATTACCCGTGTTAATGCAGAAAAGGTCGATATCGTGTTGATGTATGGCTTAAGTGATCAAAATGCCCAACGGGCGGGTGCTGCTCGGTATCCTGGACGACATCATCCAAGTGTCCGGACCGTTGCCGGATAGTTACATCATTTAAGGAAACAGGAAGTGTTCAGCCACATTTGAAACGTCAACCACGACCTGCAACAAATGATAATGCTCAAGTAGATGTTTTAGCTGCAGTCGCGGGTAATCCGCACATCAGTAGCAGAGATACTGCGCGAGAATCGGAAATGTCAAAAACGTCGGTGATGAGAATGCTACATCAACATCGATTGCACCCGTACCGTATTTCTATGACCAGGAATTGCATGGTGATGACTTTGAACGTCGTGTACAGTTCTGCCACTGGGCACAAGAGCAATTACTGGACGATGACAGATTTTTTGCACGCGTTCTATTTAGCGACGAAGCGTCATTCACCAACAGCGGTAAAGTAAACCGGCATAATATGCACTATTGGGCAACGAAAAATCCACGATGGCTGCGACAAGTGGAACATCAGCGACATTGGCGTGTTAATGTGTGGTGCGGCATTATGGGAGGAAGGATAATTGGCCCCCATTTTATCGATGGCAATCTAAATTGTGCGATGTATGCTGATTTCCGACGTAATGTTCTACCGATGTTACTACAAGATGTTTCACTGTATGACAGAATGGCGATGTACTTCCAACATGATGGACGTCCGGCACATAGTTCGCGTGCGTTTGAACCGGTATTGAATGCATATTTCATGACAGGTGGATTGGTCGTCATTGGACATGAGAGTTAGCCAGACAAGTGGACTGTAGATGGATCAAAGATGTTCTTTGCTGGATTCCAAAAGAACACAAAAAACCGAGGCGACCACCACATGATGGAAGGTCGGAATTAACCAGCACTGAAAATCGGATGCTAATAATTGTGATGAAGATCAGGACAGAAGTTGCGGTACAACTATTGATATCCGTTTCAAAGGCATAAATACATAACCAGCTACACTTCTGTTACCAAACTGTCCGTAGTTGCTTTTCAGCCAGAAGCATGCAAAAAGAATTATAGTAGTGCTACATCGTCTCGTATTTAACATCAATAAATGTGTTGTTCTGCAAATGACTATGGAATTAGACAAAAAGTAGCAATGAAAAAGGAATTAATGCCTCAAAAATATGCTAGCAAACGACACTGCCTGATGTGAGCAAAAATGGGACATAAAGTACCACTAGAGATGATGTTTCATATCAATAAAATGAAACGCGTTTGGTGACGACATTCACACTTTCTTGAAATTATTGAATTCCATTAAAAATGACTCGATTTTCCCTATTGTTCATCTCGCTGTTGCTGCTAGATCTCGCCAGGTTAGTCTGCAGACAGATGCTGAAGTGGCTATGAAAACTTTCGTTTCTTTCGTAGCAACAACTTGCATCTGCGCCTAAGTTCAAATGATCCGGGAAAATGCCAAAGTCGCCAGCTCATCAGGTCTGCTCAAAGAGGCTCGTGGTTGGAGAGGCGCTCGTCTATAGAGATCGTTCCATGATGGCTCCTGGCTGCAGAGTAATTTCGTGCCATCTGCTTCCTACAAGAAAGGCTCGTGTCTCTCCGTTTTTCTGTTCTCACACCACTCTGATTGGCTGAACTATGAATGTTCCGAGTGCCGATCACTGAAAAGTTGTCTTAAAAGACGCTGGTCTCCTTACCTTACTCTAATTTCAGATCTTCAACCACTAACATACTACCTAACACTTGGGCCTGAAAAACGTTGTCATATTCTCTTTCTGTCGCTGTCTATGATCAGTGAGGATGGACATCTGTAAAGACAGCCGTGTTTCTCTTTCTCATTTCTAAACTATTTCCGTTACCCAATCGTAGTGGTTTTTATATCGTACGAGGCGTGTTTTTTTAAGTAAGTACCGTTTTGAGATTAAAAAAAGACATGCTAAGATATCTCAATAATTTTATTTTTACATGAAAGCCTGTACCTTAATCTACTTTTCTACATAATTTCCGTCAATATTGAGGCACTTGTCATAACGTTGTATCAGTTTTTGAATACCCTCCTCATAGAAGCCGGCCGCCTGACTTGTTAACCACTGCATCACCACTGTTTTGACATCGTCTTGAAGACGCTGACCGCCCAGGTGTTTCTTCACGTGCAGGAACAGATGGTAGTCACTGGGCGCAAGATCGGGGCTGTACGGTGGATGATCTAGAGTTTCCCATCGAAAAGATGTGATGAGATCTTTGGTCTGATTCGTCACGTGCGGACAGTCATTGTCTTGCAGCAAAACGATGCCCTTGCTCAACTTCCATGGACTGTTGCTTTGATTCTGGTGTGACGTAGGCCACCCATGTTTCATCGCCCGTAACAGTTTGGCTTAAGAAATCACCACCGCTTAAGGAAAGTCAATGCACTGTCTAAGCGTTTGGTTTTGTGCACATCCGTCAACATTTTCGGTACCCAACGTCCGCACAATTTTCGGTAATTCACGTGCTCGGTCACAATGCAATATAAAACACTACGAGAAACATTAGGAAAGGCATCCAGCAAGGAGGAAATCGTAAAGTGTCCTTTTTCTCTCACCTTATTGTCCACTTCCTGCACCAAACTTTCATTAACGACCGAAGGACGCCCACTCCGTTGTTCATCATGCACATTTGTGCGGCCACTTTTAAATGCTCTCATCCACTTTCTTACCATTCCATCACTCATAATGTTTTCTCCGTAAACTGCACAGATCTCACGATGAATATCGATCGCTTTTAGGCTTTTAGCACTAAGAAATCTTATAACAGCCCGTACTTCACAGTCGGCGGGACTCACGATTATCGGAGGCATCTTAAACACTCAGTACACAACGTAAACAAGGAAGAATGAGACTGTAATGGCGTCAGTGCGTAGATTAAGGTACAGGCTTTCATGTAAAAATAAAATTATTGAGATATCTTAGCACGTCTTTTTTAATTTCAAAACGGTGCTTAAAAAACACACCTCGTATTAAATTATATTGCAGGGTCTACGCTCGGAGAACCTCTGCCACGACTTAGGTGTCATAATCTGTGCTGTTTCCCATTTCTTTTTATGGTGTTATCTAAAGAGGTCTGTGCATTTCGACGAAGTCCAGCTTTCTACTGATCTGTCCACAGAAGTGCTCTTTCATGTCTTTGCCAAAAATGGCAATAACTCCTACACTCCTACCAAACACAGCTCGTTAAAGACTCTGGTGTGTCAGCAAGGAGAGAGATCAGCCTTTTTTTTTTTTTGTTTCCTCAAAGCACAGGCCAGTTTGACTGGCTTTTGCAGGTGTCCAAGAGTCCCTTCTGCAGATTCTCCTCACGCAGTCCCCGTGTCGGCTGTGATGGCCTACTGCACGTCCGGTCGCTCGTAGCCCATTGCAAGACGCTTTCATAGTGGTCTCTTAATCAGGTGAACATGTAATTCAGTATGGAAATGTAATCTGCATTAGTAGATTGATGGACATTTCATTTATCGGTGGGGATTAATTGTTCCGATTTGATTTGTATTTTTATTTCGGGTTTTATGCCAGCCAAGGGACAGTTTGGAAAAACGGTCGCATAGATCTTGGTAGGGTTTTTCGTAAGTTTATTTCTAGCAGGTACTGGAAAACACCCGCTCTCATGCGAAAGAGAAGACCAGCGTCACAGGTCCTGACCACATCCAATTTTGAAGGATTACAGTAAGAGCGTTCCATCTTCTCCAGGCTGGACAAAGCCCCATCCCCCAGATTTCACAAAATGGCTCCAGCGTCCGCAATAGACAAATGGATGAGCCTATATATGTGACCCAGTATGATTTCTTACAAAATGACAAAATCTTTGGTTACATGCAGTGGTGGGAAAACATTAATGGATAGTTGAGCAGATCGAAATGTAACGTGTAACATTTTCAGTTTAGAATGTGTCGCTGATTATGGGATGTTTACAGAAGCATTTGGCACAGCATTGCGTACGCACAAGAACAGATGTAGGAAAGTCACTATCGCAACAAGCTGATTTTATACGTACATTTGCAACCAAATAGTTCAGGTGAGCTGAAGGTGCAGAGGCCGCCCATTTCAACTGCGTAGTTCAGTCAACCAAAAAATCGAGTGTATTCACTTAGTCTGTGGAACAACAATTTCAAAAAATTTAAACGAATATCGGCATGATTACGGAAATGGGAAGTGTTACATCATGAAGTAGCAGTCCTAAATTTATCAAAATTCGTGAAGATGTTCCTCACATGATGGGTATTAAATGATTAAAATGTCATTCTATTTGTGACCGATACCAATTACCAACATTAGTATGTGGTGTTACACACACGGACACGAAAGCACCCTTATATTTGTTACGGGAAGCAAACAGGCTCTGAATGTCATCTTGAAGCATTTCTCGCAATTGCTGAAATATATGTAGATGTAGATACGGTTCGTCATTCCATAGAAATGGGTGGCTGGAAGCGGGTATGAATGTGATACATCTTCTTATCACTTTCGAGATTTGCTCTATAGACAACAAATCAGGGGACCGGACAGATCAGTCAACGGTCCTTACATTCTTCAAGGCGTCTGTTCTGTGAACTGCGGTGTGGGATCTAGGATTATGCTGTTGGAATGTGCTGTTTGGTACTCTGGTCATGAAGAGTACGGCAACAGAGTTTACCATACCCGCCATGTATTGCCGACCACGTAGCATCCCCTCTACAATTACCAAATAAGTTCTGCTGTCATATCCAGAGGCTCCCCACCGATTTATTCCAGGAGCAGAAGTCTGGGTTACCTTCTGTGCCTTCCCCCAGGCCGTCTATGTACATGTCGGCGTAGATCTGACCACCACAAACAGAAGCGAAGCTAATGGTGTGCCGTTGGGTTTTCAACCCAGTTGCTGTTTCCATTCTCATACACGCAACTTCGATGACCGACTTTGCTCAAACGCTGCGAGCTGTGCTGTTATGCATCCTAGCTGTCTGGATGGAGAGAAGGCAGCGAGTACAAGTCACAGCAGTTGAAAGAGATGACTTGACGATCGTCGAGATACTATTGCATAAAATGAAGTCAACAACTTGGCTGTATACCTGAAATTACACCATTAATTAATCAGGGCAACAAAACCTAACAGATCAGAAGGACCAACATGGAATGCCTCTGAACGTCCTAGTTGACTGGCTCTACACCTTGCAAATGACGGCTGTGATATGTTGTCAGTGATAATGACGCATGACAATTCGAAGTCACAACTGTTCTGTTCCTGACTGTTCACAGTGACACAGTGCATATAATCACGTTACTGATTCTATTCACATTATCTTCCTTATACGTAGTGTAACGAAGTTTTTGAAGTGCTTCGAATGTAATAATTATAAAAATCCGCCTCGATTGCACAAAGTACCTGGTGTTTACCTAGGTTTCAGCGTGGGCAACGGCGCCTTCTTCAGAACAATTTGATAAAACAGCTTGCCTAAATGGTCATAGTCAAAGGCTGAAATAAACACCTACAGGGGCAAGACCCCATTGAGTTCGGTGGAGAGCCTGTGACCATCGTACGTTGGCTGGGGCGAGGCAGCACACACAGAGATAAGTAATATTATTGACTTGGTACATACGTACCGTGTATTTGTTAAAAAAATTTATGGGGTCTTCCCCTGTAGGTGTTTATTTTAGCCTTTGACTATGCCCATTTAGGCAAGCTGTTTTATAAAATTGTTCTGAAGAAGGCGTGATTACCCACGCTGAAACCTAGGTAAACACCACGTACTTTGTGCAGTCGAGGCGGATTTTATAATTATTTTGTTACTTGCGATTGCTAACGCGCTGCTATGCTGAAAGTTCTTGCTTCGAATGAGTCACTGCAGACACCAGAAACTCTATGATACAGAGCCCCCATTTAAATTTGAAACAATGACTAACGTACGAGGGTCGTTCAGTTAGTAATGCAACACGTTTTTTTCTCGGCCAGTTTCGGTTGAAAAAATGAGAAATTTGCTGTGGGACATCGTGGAATATTCCTGCTTCACCCTCCCCCCCCCCCTCTATAGTTTCATGAACTTCCGATAGGTGGCGGCACTAAGCCTCCCCCGCAGCCTAACAGAAGAGGATAAAGCGTAACGAAGGACCATCTGTGCGTAGTTGCTTGCGCGTTACGAGTCTGGTCGTGCCAATTTTTTGTCGAACATCGTCACAGTAAGACATTACCTCCGACAACGACCAGCAGAGTAGGATCATGACAGTATACAGGCCCTCCCAGTAAAGTGGAATAAGGTCGTCGCATTGAACGGCGATTATGTTGAAAACAGGGTTTTATAGCCAGACTAGTGAGGAATAATATGGTGTAAAGGAATCCTAAATGAAACCAACCTGCTCTCACAAAAAAAGTGTTGTATTACTTATTGTACGCCCCTCATAAATGTCTCTAGTTGCTAGTAACCACAGTGAAATTGCTAGCCTTTCTTCTAGTTACGTTTGTTGTCGGTAATTAAAGTTCTGCTTACATATGTGCTAAGATTTGGACTAATGTTAAGGAAAGCTGGAGCTGTAATTGAGCGATGAGAGCAGCACCTCGATGCGTTTCATTTTTACGTAGAAATTTAGCCACCTAGATGCCCCGTTTCCTTCGTTTCTGTTCTCCAACGCGATATAAAGCGTGATGCGGAATATACTCCTAGCACCTTTACCGCGACAAAGGTAGCGAAAAAAAAAAGCAATACACTGCGTACGCTTGGATGTTTGTTCCCTTGCGAACTCTTCCGTTGTCTTCAGTATAAATATTTATTCGCAAGTTCAAGCCAATGATTGTGTGCACTAGCGAATCCACTGTGCATTGTTTGCAAATGCGCGTTAGCTTGTGTTCATTTTGGAGTAAAGGGGGCCTTCTACACAAAGGAAATATTTCTGGCTAGTTCCTCAATAATTATAACTCGAATTTTGTACCTTCATTCTCCTTGTGTTCCATTCTTGCACTTTAAACTTCCTGCAATCGTTTCCTACATCTTAAAGTTTCATATAACGTATGAATCTATAAGACTGTGAAATATACAAGTTGTCCCAGAAATGTTGCGACAAACTTCGAAGGCCATTAGAGGGTGTCCTGAGGAACAAATTTAGGACGGGAACCCTTGTCTGGAAACATCACCCAACGACGCTACAGAGCTTCGAAGTTATAGGCACTCGCCCCTGCTGCAAGGCTACCCCTTTGCCAGCAAACGTACACTGTAAGTTCACTGATCGTAGACAGTATGTCTCGGGATGTTGTTTGTTGAGTGATCACGACTGATTGTTACTATCGCTGCTGCTTATGCCGAAAAACATTGGAGACTTTAGAGGGTTACAGGAGAAAAATAAACTGCAGATGGAAACCTGTGTCCCAAACAGTCATCCACTGGGGCAACAGTGCATAGGATTCATTGGAGAATTTGCCTTTCTACGCAACAGCTAGCTCCATCTTCTCCATAGGCGATCGTGAAAATCAGTCTCTATTACTGAATAATAATAAACAGGGCGAGACGTTCCGCCTATGGTCCATTAGAGTATAGCCACGACCGCTACCAGAAGAGTGGTCTAGAGACAGGCGCTGGAGCCTATAATTTCGACGCTTTAGAGGGTCGTTGGGTGACGTTTCTGGACACGGGCTCCTATCCACGATTTTTTCCTGAAGACACGTTCTACAACCTCTAGAAGTCTGTCGCAACATCTCTGGGGTAAGCTGCACAGAAATCGCTGCAACGAGACTCTGTCATGCCAATTCCCCACAGGTACATGTTTCACCATTTTTCCTGCAGACAGAAACGTAATATTTCCTGTGTGGCATAAGTTTTGGATTCTCAATTTTATGTTCCATTATTTTCTGTAATGAGTTTAGAATTACGTCTTTCCCCGAAAATGACACTGCAACATCATTTACTAGACGCCTGTTACAGTTCAACTCACTACATCACATGACACTGGTTGAATGCGAAAAGTAGTCGGTATAGAAGAGCTAGGGGATCCAGTATTAGAAACAGAACTTTAGAAAACACTGGAAGACTTAAAATTAAATAAGGCAAGATGGGTAGATAACATTTCATCTGAACTTTTAGAATCATTGGTGTAAGTGGCAACAAAACGACTATTCTCGTTGGTGTGTAGAATGTATGAGTCTGGCGATATACTATTTGACTTACGGAACAACATCTTCCACACAGTTCCGAATATAGCAAGAGCCGACAAGTGCGAAAATTATTGCACAATCATCTTAACAGCTCACGCATCCAAGTTGCTGACAAGAATGATATACAGATGAATGGAGAAGAAAATCAAGGATCTGTTAGGCAACGATCAGTTTGGCTTAGGAAAGGTCAAGGAAGCAGGGAGGCAATTCTGACATTGCGGCTGGTAATCGAAGCAAGATTAAATAAAAACCGAGACACTTTCATAGGACTTGTCGACCTGGAATAAGCGTTCGACAGTATCAAATGGTGCAGGATGTTCGAAATTCTGAAGAAAAATAGGGGTAAGCTGTAGGAAATAACGGGTAATATATAATATGTACTAGAACCAAGAGGGAACAGTAAAAGTGGAAGACCAAGAACGAAGTTCTGGGATTAAAAAGGGTGTAAGACAGGGGTGTAGTCTTCCACCACTACTGTTCAATCTATACATCGAAGAAGCAATGAGGGAAATAAAAGAAAAGTTCAAGACTGGAATTAAAATTCAAGGTGTAGGATGTCAAGATAAGATTCTTTGATGACATTGCTATCCTCAGTGAAAGTGAAGAGGAATTACAGAATCTTCTGAATGGAATGAACGGGCTAATGAGTACAAAATATGGATTGAGAGTAAGTGGAAGAGAGACGAAAGTAATGAGAAGTAGCAGAAATGAGAGCAGCGAGAAACTTAACATCAGTATTGGTGATCACGAAGTAGATGAACTTAAGGAAGTCTGCTAGCAAGGGAGCAAAATAACCAAAGACGGACGCAGCAAGCAGGACGTAAAAAGCAGACTAGTACTGGAAAAGGACATTTCGGACCAAGAGGAGTCTACTAGTTTCAAACATAGGTATTAAACTGAGGAAGAAATTTCTGAGAATGTAAGTTTGGAGCACAGTATTGTAAGCTAGTGAAATTTGAACTGTGGTCAAACCGGAAAAGAAGAGAATCAAAGCATTTGAGATGTGGTGCTACAGAGTAATGTTGAAAATTAGATGGATTGATAACGTAAAGAATGAGGAAGTTCTCTGCAAAATCGGCGAGGAAAGGAACATGTGGAAAAAACCAACAAGAAGAAGGGACAGCCGGCCGGAGTGGCCGCGAGGTTCTAGGCGCTTTAGTCTGGAACCGCGCTACCGCTACGGTCGAATCCTGCCTCGGGCATGGATGTGTGTAATGTCCTTAGGTTAGTTAGGTTTAAGTAGTTATAAGTTATAGGGGACTGATGACATCAGATGTTAAGTCCCATAGTGCTGAGAGCCGTTTTTTTTTTTTTTTTTTTTTTTTTTTTGAAGCGTCAGGGTAGGACATCTGTTACGACATTAGTGAATAACCTTATGGTACTAGAGGGAGCTGCAGAGAGTGAAAACTGTAAGGGAAGCAAGAGACTGGAATACACCAAGCTAATAATTGAGGAGATAGGTCGCAAGCGCTACTGCTAGATGAATAGGTTGGCACAGCAGAGGAATTCGTGGCGATTGCATGAAACCAGTCAGAAAACTGATGACAAAAAAAAGTTTGAATAACCTTCATAAAATCCAGAACACGTCTTTACTGTAAATAATGCATAATCGCACTTCACACGCTATCAGTCAACGTTCTGCAGCTACAGAGCCTAACAACACATGTTTGGCTATTTCGCAGAATAAAACTTCCATATACCAACTGACTTCTTCAGTACCAGCTGACTTCTTCAGTTTAGTGGCTGAAGCCTCGGTATGGAAAGTTCATCTTCATACAGGTCTAAGAGTTCCGCATTTCTTTTCGTATTTTGTGACCTCTTTACAGTTATTGAGACTGTGATTAAGAACGGTTGACAATGAAGCTTTAGCCTCAAAGTTCTTATTACGAAATAAATGAAGAAGTCAGTTGTAGCTGCAGAAGATTTATTTCCTGAAATATTATCACCTGTGGTTCTTGAGCAGTTTGCTATGCAAGAATGGAGACGATTACGAAAAACATGTTTGGGTACTTCAAGCATCGTAGCATATGAAGATGAACGCGAAGAGTTCGAAACGCCATTGTGGATATCGTACAATCATGTTACTTTATGACCAAGGCTGACGTCTGTAAGCACATTTTTCACATTTTTACAGCTACGGTCACAGAAGGAATAATGCTTATGCTTGAACGACGTTTCATGTTTAGAATGAGTTCAGGCAGTATTCAGGCAAGACGTTTACAGAGAAGGGCCACGCTTGCGAGGCACGAGCCGTGAACGCGCGCCGCGGCAAGCCAGTCTGTCCTGCAAACAGACTGCCCTTTCTCAGGCTCGAGGCGGACGCATACCGAGGTCGATGCTGCCTCACTGAGGCCGGGGGGCCGACACCCTGAGCGCGTCTGTTGTTGTTGCGAGGGCCCTGAGCCGGCGTTGAATGGGCCGGCCCTATTCAGCCGCGACACAGGTAAAGTAGCCAGTTAAACGCGGCCAACACGCCCCTGGGGGCGCGGGCCGGATTAGACTTTGCGCAAACCCGTATAATAAACTCCCCGCTCTGTGCTATAGACTGGGCGGCCGCCGCTGCGGTCGCTGAGCAAACATTTGCCCGCACGCGGCTTAACGCTCCAATCGGCCGCTTTATTTCTCTCTTTTCCTGCTGCACGGTCCTCCCAGGTTTTTGTAGCTGTCTCGGTATATCTTCTGCGTGGTATGTTTCCATCAATTCCCCCCGTGGAACGTCTTCGGCGCTTTTGTAGAGACGCAAGACTTTTGCGAATGTTAGTCCACACACAAGGCACGCACAACCCAACAGTTCCGCCCTCCTGAATGCTGCAGTTTGCACTTTATTCTGCAAAACATTTCCAGACTTCTCGTTTCACAGTGCCCTCGATTGCCAGCAATTTACTTCATAAAGAAAAATATTTTCGTGGCAGTGGAATCTACTGTCACGCACTGTTTGAGAATCTCCCGCCGGCCGCGGTGGTCTAGCGGTTCTGGCGCTGCAATCCGGAGCCGCGGGACTACTACGGTCGCAGGTTCGAATCCTGCCTCGGGCATGGGTGTGTGTGATGTCCTTAGGTTAGTTAGGTTTAAGTAGTTCTAAGTTCTAGGGGACTTATGACCTAAGATGTTGAGTCCCATAGTGCTCAGAGCCATTTGAACCATTTTTGAGAATCTCCTGCTTAAAAAAAATGAAGCTATTGAGAATTCAGCGGGGCACCTTATCATCATCCGCAAGCAGTTTTTCGACTGACTTAATACGCTGCCGTTCCCGAGGCAAACTGCCACTGAAGCTGTTAACAATGAGATTTTAGCTCGTGTTGTCTGAGTAGCGAATGTGCAATACATGAACTGTCCTCTTTCAGAATGTGACAGTTTCGGAAATATTTAATTAGGTTAAGCTTCCTCAGTACTTCCTGAGGAACGGTATGTGCACACCTATATAGTCCTCGTCTGAACCCTTCCATAACCTTTCTAAATTAACGCTGTTTCGAAAGTCTCTCGCCACTGCCATGGACTCTCAAACATGCTGTTTTCGAATTTAAAGAAAAAGTGCGCTAGAACTCGGTCCTATGCAACTGAATTGGGTACTTCCCCTGTTTCAGACTCATAACATCGAGTGACTCAGTGTTTTAATATTGTTTTCCAGTGTATTTGATTAGCCTGTACATTTCACAAAATACCAGTACTGAGTAACGATGTTAATACATAATGTAATACAACTGAAGGCTCTGTCTCACACATTAAACGAAATTACCTAGCCGTTAATTTTTGAATGAATGCCACTTTCGCGTTAACGTTGCCCACACATATTATTACATATACTACTGTCAGAAAGTAATATTTAAGTATTTGCTACATACATTTTATTCCGTTCTGCACCTTACATATCATACCGTACGTAAAAACATCTAAAAATTGGATTACCTACTGTTATATCAACGAAGAATTCCATGAATTTTAAAGTGATAGATATGCATCACTGGTTTTCACTTATAAAATATCGTCTGGAAAAGACATTGCTGAATACAACGGAACATCAATCTTACGTAAGATATCCGCCACCCAAATAGAGTTTGTTCTTTATTATCGCAGCATTTATTACGTTGTGCAGCTCTGGAAATTGTGATCACTCGAGAAGCAAAAAGCTTTGCTCGTTGTGTGAAGCCTTGCAACACATCGCCGCACGCACCACTTTTTTGATAGTCAATACTGGATATCAACACGTTCTGCCACCCTCGGAAAAAGTGTGACGCTATTTTTCTTCTGGGTGAAATATGCCCACATGCACTTGAATTCATCGATCTCATCAGTCAGGGCGCAGTGTCATAGCTTTCTCCGCAATAGACGAGTAGCCCGCTAATTCTAAACACATATGTTATCGCAGACACATAAAAATATTCAATCCTATAGCCAATTTTCCTGAAAAACTGTTGTGTCCTTGCTGAGGCACATTCGCGCGTTGGCACGTTACTTGCGTCAGCTGCTTTCCCACCCGAGCATTGAAGTCTCCACGTGGATCCCTTTGGTGGTCGTGCAAACAAGCTGTAAACAATTCAGCCGTTAGCTGCAGCGTTACCTAATGAAATAAAATATAGGTAACGCATCGGACCACATGGGACAAAAACTGAAAACTGCAATACTAGGCACAATAACTGACGTGTAAACTGAGCCAACACTGTCATCTTATTGCCCTACTCACCAGCTACTGTGGTTAGTGCAGTCGTAGACGGTAAGCTTTTTCATTTTGCAGATTGTGTCTAGAGGTCAGACTCTTGATGTGTACTGCGCCTGTTACTAATCCTTGATGGGCTGGCGTATGGTTTACCTAGACGCATTACTTGCGTCAGTGATTGTCTTACAGACCTTGCAATTGATAATACATTTGTAAAGATCTATAATAAACTGCCACTCATCAAAACGAATCTGCAGTTTAAATCAGTTTGGTACTAGTTGCTATTTTGTCTAAAACTGACATGGTGAAACCGTGGCTGTGTACAATTAATGTAGGTTAATTCTTACAAAGAAGAAGACAGCAACCAGCCACTATTAATACTGCTATTTATTTAGGTAAATAGCGCCGTTACCGGTTTCGAACTGGCAACGGCTGTTCACATGATTTACAAGATACACTTTACATTATCGTGAGTTTTCGATTTTTATTCATCCACCGCGGCGAAATATTTTTGGTGTGTTAGTGCCGTCGAAAACTCCGTGCGATTTTGTTGCGAAGTTGCAGGATGGTTTTTTTCGAATATTCCAAAATATATCCAGCACTGATGTAATTTGTACATCACCATACTGTGCAAAGCACCACACACACACGCATGTGTGTGTGTGGTGCTTTTGTGAGTGTGTGGTGCTTTTATATTTTGGAATATTCGAAAAATACAATCCTGAAACTTCGCAACAAAATCGCGCGGAATTTTCGACAGCACCAACACACCAAAAATATTTCGCCGCGGTGGAAGAATAAAAATCGAAAACTGACGATAATGTAAAGTGTATCTTGTAAATCATGTGAACAGCTGTCTGATGATGAACTTGCCAGTTCTAAACCATTAACGGCGCTATTTACCTAAATAAATAGCAGTATTAATGGTGGCTGGCTGCTGTCTTCTTCTTTGTAAGAATTAACCTACATTAATAGTACTAGTTGCTTTAAATCTGCCAAATCGAATCATATACTATGCTGTAAAACTTTCAAAAATGTGTTAACCAATATTGTACCAGAGTAATGCACAGACGGCGCATCGTGAGACCAGTTTCAGCTGCCGCTATGGTCTTTAACACGAGGACCAACCGGAAGATAAGCATCCAAATGTAATGAAAACGCAAGAGGTTACGAGCGCGTGCTGGAAAGTAAAGGCTCCGAATTTTACATCTGAAAACTCTTAAAGCTTTTTATTAATAAAGCAAACTTTATTAACATTCTACATCTTTATTCTTCATTTCGGCATATTTGCAGCCGTCTCCCCACTAGAAGGCTCCGAACTGTAGCGTGCTACATGGCGCAGTGTAATGTAACTATGACGGTGCGTTAGGAACAGCGTGCTGTAATCGTGTTTCGAATTCGTAGAGTTCATCCACACATGTGCAAGCGCTGCGACAATCTTCACTGTCATCGATCGTTCTCCAGATAGTACTGTCCTGGTACCATCGAATTTTCATTTGTTTCCAAGACTTTGCCAGCGATGAAGCGATGCAAGCAAATGTAAAATTGTGGCTGCGCCAAGAAAGGCAAACATTCTACAGTGATAGCATCAACAAACTGGCCTCTCGTTGGGAGAAATTTGTTCGTCGCCAGTATGACTATGTTTAGAAATAAATATTTACACATGAAGAATAAAGATATGGAACTTTAATAACGTTTGTTTCGTTTGAAAAGGCTTTAAGGGTTTTCACATAAAATATTCCGAGGCATTACTTTTTAGCACGCCCTCGTATTTCTTTACAGTTGGGAGCATATCCGTTCCTTCTTTGGCATGCACGACATTTCACAATTCATCATACCTCACTTGTATGCGAAAAACGTGGTCCAAATGGCTTTAGGTTACCATATCCAGCAAAGCACGAAGTTATTTAAGGGGCTCCGGAACGCCCTATACTTGCAATGTTAAAATAACGCTTATAAATTACATCTTTCCTCACAAAGTATTTGAGGTAGGAAGTTGAACTTTTTACAGATTATTTATTGGAATATGGGCTACAACTTAACACAGGGATTTTACAAAATTTTAGTTCAGTTATTAAAGATGATTTTTTTCAATTGTAATGAAAATTTACAACATTTTTTTGCAATTTTTTATTTATATATTCAAAAATATACAGTTTTTTGGAAAAAGGCTGTCTTAAATTATGCAGAAGGTACTGTGTAACATTTACTGAAAGTTTGAAACAAATATGTTTGGAAGATCCTTAGAAAACATGTAATTAGTATGAGAAAATAAAAGTTTTGGGAATCGAGCGACAAAGATTGGATTAACTTTTTAGTGCATTCCAGGTCCATAGGATGGATTATCTTCATCCGCTGCAAACTCCTCCTCCAGCTTCCTCTTGTTCCTCCTCCTGTTTACTCTTGCTTGTATTTCTAGACTCTTTACAGCCCTGTCTGCAGCCCGAAGGCGTTCCTTGTCTAAAGCAAGCATCGCTCGTTGTTGTGTTCGAAGATTTTGCTACCATTTTCTTCAGTTGCAACACTGTTCCAAAAGGTGGTCATGTATGAACACTTATCACATTTCAGTTGTATTTCACTAGCAAGTCCTACGTGCTTTATTATGGAGAGTTCCAGACCAACTTCACTACAATGAATACATCTTACACAGTTTGAAAAAATTCCTTTGAGAACCGACATATCAAATATTTCATTCACATCCGATTCGCCCATAAAACATTCATAGTTTTCACTCATTGAACCAAGCTTCTTCTGTGAAGTATTTTCTTTCCCACTTTGACTGCTATGGGCAGGTGTACTTGAGAGGTTAGGTTCACTCACTTGGTTATCGTCTATATTGTTTACAGTAATAACACATACCTTTGGCTTTCCAACATTTCTCCTTTTGTTAAAAGCCTTCAGAGGATTTCTAATAACTTTACTTTTACTCATTATTATACTTCAACAAAACAGAGACTCAAGAAACAGAATTAATTACGAATATTTTCGAGATAACGACAGAGTAAATAAACATGAAACAATCGACAATCACACCAGCGATATATATTGAACCATCACAGGTTAGCCACAACACATACTTTATCTCACATCACTAAAATGTACCTGATGAACACGGACGTTAATAATAACACCATTTGACAGCAGTTTAACAGCGCCACAGTGGGTCACGCCCATGTAGAACACATTTCAAAAAACATTTAAAAATAGTTGTAGTCTTCGGAATTGAATAAATTATATATCTATTAAAAGGTAATAGTCTGCAGATTCAGAAAACGCAAAAAAGTAAAAATTGAACTTTTCATGATTTTGAGCCTTTCCGGAGCCCCTTAAGCAAGTAATGTTCTGTACACTAAGTTGGAAACGGTTGCAAAAGTCTATCAGGTCATCTTTATTTCTGGTGGGAAATGTTATGCTTCTATTTAGTGTTCTGCGGAGCAGTTTCAAAAGCTCAACCAGCTGTTTAAGGGCTCCTTTTAGATTTATCCGGAGCTGGTTCGTTTGGCTCGAACAGTCGATTACATCTGTATTTGTTCCTCCGTAAGCCGCCAATATAATATGTAGCGGAGAGTACATGGCGCAGAAGTATCAGTTTCCTCTAGTTTGGGCCAAAATGATTATCGCTACGTCTCCATCTAAATCCAATTTTTCAAATTTTTCCAAAGTGTTCATTACGCGAGAATATCATTAACAAGAAGTAAAATATATTGTTCATTCGACTTATAGAGTGTCCTCTACGAATTTCAAGAATATTCTCTTACACGACGCACAGTACACAGATTCTTCAAAAACATTATGACCACCGCAGATTGCGATTCTAAGGCGGCTTGGTGACGTTAAGGTGTCGTAACGTGGAAGAAAAGTACACAACTGGAGCAAAGAGGATTGGGAGTTTTTCTAGCAACAATACGGTCCGCAAATGGCGAAACTAACTGACATAAACAGCTTTCACAAAGGGCAGATTATTACGGCCCAGTGCATAGCAACGAGCGTATCTACACGGCACAACTGGCTGGATGTTCTCGTGCTATTCTCGCGAGTATCCACGGAAGATAGTTGAAAGGACGTGCAGACCGGATACTTGCCCGCTTTACTAAGGACAGGCGGCAGTTTGTGGCAGATCTGACAACAGAGTACAATGCCGGTGTAGGCACAAGTGTAACGTAGCACATTACTCAGCAAACATTATTGAATAAGAGGCTCTGCATGTTGACGCAACACCGTCAGTTACTATTACCGCATTATCGAGATTGAAAACGTGTCACCTGGTCGGATGAAACACTTTCTTGTTACACCAGGTTTATGGTCCTGCCCATATACACCGTCATCCAGGGATATACACTCCTGGAAATGGAAAAAAGAACACATTGACACCGGTGTGTCAGACCCACCATACTTGCTCCGGACACTGCGAGAGGGCTGTACAAGCAATGATCACACGCACGGCACAGCGGACACACCAGGAACCGCGGTGTTGGCCGTCGAATGGCGCTAGCTGCGCAGCATTTGTGCACCGCCGCCGTCAGTGTCAGCCAGTTTGCCGTGGCATACGGAGCTCCATCGCAGTCTTTAATACTGGTAGCATGCCGCGACAGCGTGGACGTGAACCGTATGTGCAGTTGACGGACTTTGAGCCAGGGCGTATAGTGGGCATGCGGGAGGCCGGGTGGACGTACCGCCGAATTGCTCAACACGTGGGGCGTGAGGTCTCCACAGTACATCGATGTTGTCGCCAGTGGTCGGCGGAAGGTGCACGTGCCCGTCGACCTGGGACCGGACCGCAGCGACGCACGGATGCACGCCAAGACCATAGGATCCTACGCAGTGCCGTAGGGGACCGCACCGCCACTTCCCAGCAAATTAGGGACACTGTTGCTCCTGGGGTATCGGCGAGGACCATTCGCAACCGTCTCCATGAAGCTGGGCTACGGTCCCGCACACCGTTAGGCCGTCTTCCGCTCACGCCCCAACATCGTGCAGCCCGCCTCCAGTGGTGTCGCGACAGGCGTGAATGGAGGGACGAATGGAGACGTGTCGTCTTCAGCGATGAGAGTCGCTTCTGCCTTGGTGCCAATGATGGTCGTATGCGTGTTTGGCGCCGTGCAGGTGAGCGCCACAATCAGGACTGCATACGACCAAGGCACACAGGGCCAACACCCGGCATCATGGTGTGGGGAGCGATCTCCTACACTGGCCGTACACCACTGGTGATCGTCGAGGGGACACTGAATAGTGCACGGTACATCCAAACCGTCATCGAACCCATCGTTCTACCATTCCTAGACCGGCAAGGGAACTTGCTGTTCCAACAGGGCAATGCACTTCCGCATGTATCCCGTGCCACCCAACGTGCTCTAGAAGGTGTAAGTCAACTAGCCTGGCCAGCAAGATCTCCGGATCTGTCCCCCATTGAGCATGTTTGGGACTGGATGAAGCGTCGTCTCACGCGGTCTGCACGTCCAGCACGAACGCTGGTCCAACTGAGGCGCCAGGTGGAAATGGCATGGCAAGCCGTTCCACAGGACTACATCCAGCATCTCTACGATCGTCAATAGCAGCCTGCATTGCTGCGAAAGGTGGATATACACTGTACTAGTGCCGACATTGTGCATGCTCTGTTGCCTGTGTCTATGTGCCTGTGGTTCTGTCAGTGTGATCATGTGATGTATCTGACCCCAGGAATATGTCAATAAAGTTTCCCCTTCCTGGGACAATGAATTCACGGTGTTCTTATTTCAATTTCCAGGAGTGTAGTTGCAGCGCGCCTTGGACATGGGCCGGCGGAGGCAGTATAATGCCATGGCAGGCATTCACCTGGGCTTCCATGGGGCTAGTGGTAGTAATCGAAGGCATCATGACAGCTAGGGCGCCTTGTCACGGTCCGTTCGGCTGCGCCCGGTGGAGGTTCGAGTCCTCCCTCGGGCATGGATGTGTGTGTTGTTCATAGCGCAAGTTAAAGTTAGATTAACTAATGTGTAGACTTAGGGAACGATGACCTTAGCAGTTTGGTCCCATGAGATCTTACCACAGATTTCCAAAAACAACTATGGTCTACGTGATCATTATTGCAGACCACCTTCACACTTCATTTCCTCCCTGGCGATGATGTCATTTTCCAGCAGGATAACTGACCGTATTGTGCTGCTATGATCTGAGTAGTAGTTAATACACGGTGATGTCTTGGCTACCAAATTCGCCTGCTTTGAACCCGACGGAACACGTCTGCGACGGTAAGGGGCGCTAGCTTCACGCTGACATACAACAGTCCCATAACTTGAGGGGATTTTATGACTTGCCCATAGATATCTGGTGCCACATACCTCCACGAACGTACCACGGACTTGTCGAATCCATCTCACGTAGAATTGTTGCTATGGTACGTTCCACAGATGAACCAACACGCCATTAATCAGGTAGTCATAATGTTTTGTCTCTTCTGTGTGCGTTTCCTGTAATATCTCCCATAGACGACTATTGAGAATTCCTGAAAAGCTGTCGTGCTGACTGAACAAAATTCTGACAGTTCTTCTGTGACTTGTATGTGCCTCTTCTGTTCATGAAACTTCGCACGGCTCCTAGACTCACGAACTATTTTTACTAAATGGAAAACAGCCTCTTTCTTGTATGAACTGTATTTCTTTGTGATAACTCCGCATTTACTGACGATTCCGTCATGTAGGCTAAATGGGCTATTTGGCCTCGTCATCGAGGGATTCGAAGTGCTGTTTGTGATGAGAGAAGGCGTAGAAGGCCGTACATTGTCACCGGTGATCGTTCAAAAGACTGAATCATATATATGAGCAGAAAGGATTCAATTTGAAATATAATAGCAATAGTTTTTAAATTTCGTATTCTGTTTCTGATGTTTACTGTGAGACGCTGTCAAAATTGTGTCAAGCAAAGCAGCGAAAGCTGTTGCATCACTGCTTGGTTGTAGGTTCTGTATGTGAATTTTGAAACTTCACAACAACGTAGGACGAAATGACAATAACGTGGACAAATGATTCACTTAATTTCATTGCTGCCTAAATTATAAGACCAGCTAGTAAGTGCCTACCTGGTGCATAAGTTTGTAGCATTTTTGTTGATCATGTTGGTTTTTCGGTTACTATAGATTTATTTTTCGATTGTCGTTTTTCATTTGTACACTCCTGGCCATTAAAATTGCTACACCATGAAGATGACGTGCTACAGACGCAAAATTTAACCGACAGGAAGAAGATGCTGTGATATGCAAATGATTAGCTTTTCAGAGCATTTACACAAGGTTGGCGCCAGTGGCGACACCTACAACGTGCTGACATCAGCAAAGTTTCCAACCGATTTCTCATACACAAACAGCAGTTGACCGGCGTTGCCTAGTGAATCGTTGTTGTGATCCATCGCGTAAGGAGAAGACATGCGTACCATCACGTTTCCGACATTGATAAGGGTCGGATTGTAGCCTATTGCGATTGCGGTTTATCGTATCGCGGCATTGCTGGTCGCGTTGGCCGAGATCCAATGACTGTTAGCCGAATATGGGATCGGTGGGTTCAAGAGGGTAACACGGAACGCCGTGCTGGCTCCCCACGGCCTCGTGTCGCTAGCAGTCGAGATGACAGGCAATTTCTCCGCATGGCTGTAACGGATCCTGCAGCCACGTCTCGATCCCTGAGTCAACAGATGGGGACCTTTGCAAGGCAACAACCGTCTGCACGAACAGTTCGACGACGTTTGCAGCAGCATGGACTATCAGCTCGGAGACCATGGCTGCGGTTACCCTTGACGCTGCATTACAGACATGAGCGCCTGCGATTGTGTACTGGAGGACGAACCTGGGAGCACGAATGGCGAAACGTCATTTTTTTTGGATGAATCCAGGTTCTGTTTACAGCATCAGGATGGTCGCATCAGGTTAACGCACATTGGAAGCGTGTATTCGTCATCGCCATACTGGCGTACTACCCAGCGTGATGGTATGGGGTGCCATTGGCTACACGTCTCGGTCACCTCTTGTTCACATTGACGGCACTTTGAACAGTGGACATTACATTTCAGATGTGTTACGACCAGTGGCTCTACCCTTCATTCGATCCCTGCGAAATCCTACATTTCTGCAGAATAATGCACGACCGCATGTTGCATGTCCTGTACTTGCCTTTCTGGATACAGAAAATGTTTGACTGCTGTCCTGGCCAGCACATTCTCCAGATTTCTCACCAACTGAAAACGTCTGGTCAATGGTGGCCGAGCAACTGGCTCGTCACAATACGCCAGTCATTACTCTTGATGAACTGTGGTATCGTGTTGAAGCTGCATGGGCAGCTGTACCTGTACATGGCATCCAAACTCTGTTTGACTCAATGCCCAGGCGTATCAAGGCTTTTATTACGGCCAGAGGTGGTTGTTCTGGGTTCTGATTTCTCAGGATCTATGCACCCCAACTGCGTGAAAATGTAATCACATGTCAGTTCTAGTATAATACATCTGTCCAATGAATACCCGTTTATCATATGCATTTCTTCTTGGTGTAGCAATTTTAATGGCCAGCAGTGTAGTTCACTGTTGCTATTTGAGTAAACATATTGCCATTTGGAGATAGTGAGTGAAGCTATGAACGTTAGAAAATGGACTCCGTGGTGCTGAAATTGGGACATTTCCGACATATCCTTCTGTTTGAGTTCAGTAGAAAGTTGGCAGCAGCGGAGTCAGCCAGAAGCCTTTGCGCGTGTATGGTGATGATGCCATTGGACGAAGCACGACGTGAAAATGGTTTTCTGGTTTTAAGGGGGATCGTTTTGATATTAGTGACTGTCTATGTTCAGCAATACCTTCCGTGTTTGAAGAAATTCGTTTGGATCCATTCATTCACAATGATTCGTGTTAGTGTATTTGAGAACTGACAAATGTGATGAACTGTGATCATTCCACCATTGTGCGGCGTTTCCATGCAATGTGAAAGGTTCAAATGCCGGGTGTACGAGTACAGCATGCTCTAAACAAAAGTTTCTAATATCAGCCGTTGGCCATAAGTGCGTCTCTGCTTACTCGTTACCCATTGGCTTGTGACAACAATGAACATTCCTATCTTATATAGATACAGTTGACGAGAAATGTTGCTTTATGTTAACATAAGGAAAAGAAAGGAATTGCTAACCGCAAGAAAAAGCCACAAATCCCCATACAGAAATTTGTGCGCATCCGGAAAAGATAATGTTATGAATCCGGTGGAACAACGACGTTGTGATGTACTACGAATTTCTTCTCCGAGGTGTAACCATCACTACTGACTTTTATTGATAACAACTGAGACGGTTTGGCGACGGAATCCAAGAACAACGACCAGGAAGACTGCGCTAAGTGATGTTACTCCATGATAACGCCCGCTGCCGCATTCTGCTGGACAGACAAAAAACGCTTTGCGGGACTTGCCTTCGGAAATCATACCACTCCCGCATTGTTCACTTGATCCTGCGCCCTCAGATTTTCATCTCTTCCGCTCTCTATCGAACAGCTTTCAAGGAGGTTCCTTTCCGGATGAAAATGCGCTCCGTCTCAAAACTACGTGATTTCTACAGTCGCGAAATCTAAAAGTTACCGTAGCGTTGGCAGACTGTTGTAAAGAGTGAAGGAGAATATATTGTATATATCTCTGCTATGTGTATCTGTTGTGTTTGTTAAACTTATGGAAAAACGCTACGACACTGCACCTACTGAATATCACTTGTTTACTTTGTTGAAGTAACAACGGTGCTAATGTGTTTGGGAGAGCATCATTTATGTTCTATCAACTCTATCGTAAGGCATTGACATCAAATGATTACTAAACTTCAAAGTTATTGAAGGAATGTGCTAAACATTCAACGCCTTATAACGAAAATAAAGTGCTTTGGAAATATTTTCTACTTTATTTCTTTAATTTATAGATAAATAATAATTTCTCTTTGTTATTGTACAACCTTACAAGACGTAGCAAACAGCGCCCCTTCAGTTACGACGCTCTATTTTTCTGTGTAGAAGCGGGTACGGCACTCCGAAAGCAGTGGGGGAGTATCATCCTGTGCCGAGAAGCTGGGAGGTCGCTATGGTCTGACGTCCACAGTTCACAAGCAGGCAAGTACAGCAGGCAAGGAACGGAGACATGCAGTCGTTCACCTTACTGCTAACACCACATCAGATGTACCGGCCATGTTTAAATTCCCGTGGAGGCGGCATTAGGTCTCTGCCACCCGGGAGCTTATTCAAAAGTAAACTGTAATTTATTTATTTATTTATGGATAAAATTTGTCTACAAGAGAACGAAAAATGTGATGTCTCGCAGGAGCGCAAGTGAACATGATTACGGGAAATAGTAAACGTTCCGGCAATTTGGGAGTCTTGTAGAACGTGTATCTCAAAGAACAAAAATAAACAGTTTTTTCAAATAATTACCTCGAGCCTGATAATACCATAAATGCAATTTAAATAAACAGGTGGGCAATATTAACGAAAGAAAGTAATTTTACAATACAGGTTTACAATGTGAGATGTAGATTCTCGGCGTAGTTCCATTTAGAAATACTGATGATCTGTGTTATGCTGCTACAAGTCACATATATATTTTTATTTTCTTTTTAGCTATCTACAAAGCTAATTTTCAGACGTGTGTACGAACAGAAATATGTGTTGCTTAATGATAAAATGTTTTAATTAAACTGACACACAAATGTTAGGGCTACAATTTATGCACTCTTCTGCAGATAAAGTGACTATTTTGGGATAATCGGAAGGGGGTTTGAGGGGATGGGGTGGGGGCGGATATCTATGTCCAGTGTTATATGCTGCAGTTATAACTTTTATATGGATCTGAGCAAGATGCATGTCGTCTGTAGAGTTGGAAAACGCAGCCTGTGTGGGATGCATGCAGATAGTTTTGCATCTGTTGCTATGGTGCATTGCATGTGTGACTCAATTGTAACAGTTGTTCACTTACGAGTTTGGCGTCCTATAGCTTCATTCACCATGTATTTTCTTCTGGAATTAAAGCGATACTGTTGTGTAACATTACACTCTTGTACTGACACTGCGTTGGGTGTATTTCGCAGCATATATTGTTTTTAGTTGGAAGTAAGCGTTACACTCTGATAGAAATATTCTAAGATACGCGCGCAAGTGGATAAAACATCTGAACTGTCTTCTCAAGCCCAGGGTGTTAAACAGTCATTCTACATAAATGTGAATCTGGCCCTGTAAGGTAGCTAATATTAGGTGCGGATCGAAACAAATTAATTACAAATGCTGCTGTCGCGTAACTAGAATGCATGAATTAATAAAAGTGAAAATTTGGGATATATTCTAGAAAGACAAAACAGCTGTTCCCTTTTTCATTCTACATATAATTTATCAGCTGTGCTGCCAGGGGTCAAGTGATACACAACGGTAATGTTCAATTACTTTCAACACTCAATAACAAAATATTTAACTCTTGGACATGTTGAATTGGCAATTATTAAATCGTTATGTCTGCAAATGAAAATGTTATCACAGACAAGAATGATCAAAAATCTTCGTCTATTAAATTTACTTCTATGATATTGTAGCTGGTCAATGCACTAAGTTGGTGGGAATAAATTTACCTTTTAAACCTATGAAAAAACTCTCATGTACTCAATGTGAGGGCAGGCTAGCATCCTAGCTTTTGATATTCAATGGTCAAAGCGTACACAGGTTGGCATGGGCAAAATCCCGACTCAACATTTACTGTGGCCTAATGCGCGATAGTACTTTATCATCGGGATCTGCAACGGCGTTGTCTCTGTGCTGGATCTGAAACGCTAATTCCGTACTTTGGCCATGACTGAATTCAGTCAGTGCCAACTTTAATGTGTTCCGTAGAACGTTAATGTTTCCCTAGTCGAAATAATGGCTATTGCACACTCGCTAAGGGTTGAAGTAACGTGCACAATTTCGTTGCCCACAAAAATTCCCGCAGGAATAATTAACTACCTCTTTGCTATCTGTTACCACGATAAGTGAAGCATATCGTCCACACTTCGCAGATGCAAAGCTCTAAATGCCCTCGCTATTTTCCATACACTTGAGCGGTCCGCCGCGAGACGAGAGAGATCTAGAAATTCTTAGTTCTCAAAATGCTTTTATGTAGTGGAGATCTCCCCACCATGTCGCGTTTGCGTCGCCCAGTATGGCTTCAGCCAACCGCTGTCTCGTTAGAAGTGAATTTTATTTTTCTTGCTGGGTCGCCGCTAGCCCTGTTAAAGCCATACAGGCACTTACCCTCGGTCCCGGCCGTATTTACATTAAACGGAATACTGTATTGTTCTGGCCTTATCCATCTCTGCGCTGAAGCTCAGCGTTCTCTTGTTAAGTGGGGTTTTCGAATGCCATTAACCACCTCTTCAGTTCTTCCCCAAAATGCGTTTCACTTTAACTTATTTATGCATGGCCCTGTCCTTATATTGGTAGATGTTGTTTTGTTAGTTTTCGGTACATGAGATTACTGCAATTGCTTTTTGCTGATAATATAGCTTTCTGAGGATCTCATACTGTATCGTACTGTCGTTATGGACCGAGCTCATGTAAGGTCCGTAAAATCCGGACGCCTTACAATATGCACAGCTTGTTTTATCACACCAGTAATGCACGATAGCAAGTGATGCTAAGTTAGCTGCATTCATCCCACACAGGCTGTATTTCCAACCCAACAGGCAATATGATACATCTTGCAGAACTACACATCAATATAATAACCACTGGACGTCAACTTCTCGTCGCTCTGTACACCTCCACAAGTGTCGCTTAGTTTCGACTACAAAAATGTGTGGCTCGTCAGGAACTGCTCAGTCATTGTAAAAACGCTAAACTAAACCCCTTCCGAACAGGCCGTGAAGCCCCAACGGTACCGCCATGTCGCTGTGTCTTCCTCAGCCCACAGGCATCACTGGATGCGGACGTGGAGGGGCATGTGATCAGCACACGCTCTCCTGGCCATTGTCAGTTTTCGTGACCGGAGCCGCTACTTCCCAGTCAAGTAGCTCCTCAATTGGCCTCACAAGGGCTGAGTGCATCCCGCTTGCCAACAGCACTCGGCACACCGGATGGTCAGCCATGCAAGTGTTAGCCCAGCCCAACAGTACCTTAACTTTGGTGATCTGAGCCCAGTCATTGTACCCTCATTCTTATTAACTCTCTTAACGTAGCCATTGTGTTAGCTGGGCTGCAGGTAGCGCTTTGGGACTCATAGGTGATTCCTTCGGCTGGTTTCATGTGGTTATTTTTACAATCACGCTCCGCAATGTTCTACGGTGCCTTTCGTTCAGTACGTGTGACCTCTCTGGTCTTGGTGTAGCCGTGGTTGTTCCTTTGCGTTTCCATTTCATAATCACATCACCAGCAGTAAATTTGGGTGCTTTACAAGGGTTGAAATACCTCTGGTGGTTTCGTTACTGTGATGACATCAAATAAGTGATCCACTTTCGAAGTCACTATTGATCTCTCTCCTAATCGATCCATTCTGCTATTTCTGCTTCCTCGTTTAATACTGGTGCGCCCCTGACATCTAGCGGCCAGTTCTGCATTACATTGGTGTGTCCACTTACTTTTGATAAGATAATGTATGCATGTCTGAAGAGAAGCACGAAATGAGTAGCATTATGTTAAGTTAAACAGAAAATAATTGTAAATGTGACTGATAGCACTGATAATTATTCCACACAACCACTTACTCATTATGATAACAACTATTAGAAATATTGTAAGTATGCTTATCTGTGCTGAACAACTGACTGCTTCGTGTGCTGTTCATTCTTATTACCGCTGATCTTCTTGTTATAAGTCGTCCTAAAATTTTTCACATTTGAGTGGTTAGAATCCACAGAAGCGGCTGGAAATTCTGATGTTACGTCTTCCTCTTATTTCTTGTAACACAATGCGGAAATTCCAAGAACACATTATGCTGGGAGCGATAATGCGGTTTCTAGGGTGGATTATCTCCAGAGACTGCCAGATCACCACAAATTAGAGGAAGAAATGTGAGTTTAATATGGTGTAACTTTAGTACCAGAAAGCATAGTGTATGCGCAGCTAAACGAGACGGCGAAGTTTCTCCTCAATTCGGAGCTTTTGCATCTCCTGAAATTATCCCTTCGCTGATAGGATGTTAAACCCAAGCGTTCTTTGTTCCTCACTTTGGAGGCATTAGGGTTTGTACGGAGTGTGGTGTCACCGCCAGACACCACACTTGCTAGGTGGTAGCTTTAAATCGGCCGCGGTCCATTAGTACATGTCGGACCCGCGTGTCGCCACTGTGTGATCGCAGACCGAGCGCCACCACAAGGCAGGTCTCAAGATACGGACTGGCACTCGCCCCAGTTGTACGGACGACGTAGTTAGCGATGCACACTGACGAAGCCTCGCTCATTAGCCGAGCCAATAGTTAGAATAGCCTTCAGCTAAGTCAATGGCTACGACCTAGCAAGGCGTCATTAGTAACGTTGCAAGTATCTAAAGAGTCTTACTTGTATCGCCACAATCTCCAGATGTACCAAAAGGATGGATTAAAGTTAAGTATTCCAGAAGCTACGTACTTTTCTTTATAGCACTCATTACGTATCCTGTTTCAGACCTCACGCAATCCTACTTTAACTTAGCGCGTGCCTTTCGGCTTCCTCTCATTGTGTCTAGGCTGTCTTGTCTAGACACAACACGGAGGTATACCGTTAGTCCTGTCCCGCGAATAAAAAGTAAGAGACAAAGTGACACTACTTCATTCTGCGCCCTCTGGAGTACTCAAGTAGATGTATAGATATTTTACTCGTAACCTTGGACTTAGATCTTAGACGATATGAAAGCTACAAAAGAGGATAATATTACTTGGTTTCCCAGCACTCTGTCGCTTTCTGTCACTTAAAAAATTCGATCATTACTGACATAGTGACAATGGTCTCGTAGGAAATTTCAGTTAGACCTTTTTCAAGTATGCAATACTTCTGTTGCTCTAGTAAGAAGTATATTTTGCCGCCATAACCTAAAATATTTACATTACAACGTCCACCTTTTATCGTCATTTTGTTTTGGTATTGATTTGTAAGGACAATGGGAGTCACATGACTATACCGTTACCGTGAACAGCAATTTCTTTCTTTTCCCGGCTTTCGTTAGTCCGTTATCATCACCTTGATTTGCTTGCCAAGGTCATTGCATTCGTAGAATCCAGACCTTGAGGTTGAACGTGTGACTCGTATGACGGAGACTGTAGCCTTGCGGAAAACCACTTGCTTTTCTTGTGGCAGAGCGGAAGGAGAATTTTGAGAAGGCGCGTTCGCTAGCAACTTTTCCCATTACTGGAGAGGTCTGCGTTACACCTGGCGCTGCAAGCGGCGGCCCGTTTTGTTTTATTTATGTTGTGTCGATGGGCAAAGTTGCTGCATCTGCCGACACGGCATCAGATGCTAAAGAGATGCCTCTTTTATGTATCCCGAGGGAATCCAGGAGACACTGTGCAAGAAGTTTGGCCTGCAGCTCCAGAGAAGGAGCTACGGTCTGTGGCGTCAGCAAAGTGACAGTCATAAGATTCGCTACCGATTACGGGTTTCGTCTCACACTTGCATCTTATACAGTCCGGTAGCCCGTGACAAAAAAAATTGCATTTATTTTATACTGCCTGATGCTTTAATCTGTTCTTACTGAAGACTTAACAAAAAGTTTGGATTCTAGGACATGCGACGCCCATGCGCTTTCAAACCTGTCGTAAAACGTAATTTTCAGAAACTATCTTACACTAGATAAAACTTCTTTTATGCACTATGAGCAATATAAATTGTTTATAGAAGAAAACAGCGAGCACCTAGCTACGATTAATGCAGTCAGCAACTTTCCAAATGTGTAAAAAATGTATATGATGAAACCATTTTATGCTGTTTGAAACCTTTGTCTTTTGCTTCGTTTCACACCATATCGTTGAAAAAAAATTACAAAATACATTTTTTTACACCTTGGAACGTTGCTGACGGCGTTAGTTCCAACTAGGTGCTTGCTGACTTTTTCTGTCAATAATTTGTATTGCTAATAATGCATAAAAGATGTTTTAGCTAGTGTAAGATAGTTTTTTGAAATAACATTTTACGACACTTTTGTGTGTGGGCGGTACTTAGCCCAGACTCCAGATGTTTTGATAATGGTCTTTTGTTTGTAAGCACTCGAATAACAACAAGCTAAAATACCTGACAGTAAAAAATAGTTGCCTTTTTTCATGGGCTCATTGATTATATTCTCAGTGAATGTAAGAGCTTTTCATGAATCTGGTAATATTGCCGTGATAGCGGATTTTTGATTCACTGAACCGCATTGTGTGGTTTTCACTTTTTCCACGCACTCACGACCGGTATAATAAACGTTTCCAGTAAATCCTTATAAAAATGTTTATCCTAAGAACTTTCTTGTGCGAAATGTGTGTTGTTCTTTCAGAATGCTGCGGTGTAGTTAAAACAGTCACTGAAATTTCGTTTACTCCTTTGGAATATATCGAACAGGTAAAAATCGTCACATGTTACTAAGTCTTGTTGGACAACTTGTAAACTTATTTTCCATCTAACCAAATACATGCTTACGAAGTTATCTTTAGTATCTGTTGTGTTAACGTTTTTTCTAATAGTGAAAATTACATTCTGTTACTATTTTTTAATTAGTTCTTGTTACAAAACGCATAAGTGTTTTCTTTCTGTATGCTGTGCATTTAGAATTGCTGGTAATACCAAGTTAAATACAACAAAGAGTACGCGCTGATTTACTTGCTTATAGGCGCTCACTTTTTTCCAAGTGTTGTATCAGCGGCGAAGCTTCGTGTGTAACTCACAACAACGAACTAAACTAGACTTACGTAAAAACTGTTAAAGAGCAGCCGTTCAATTTTTACGTAGGAAGTAGACAGTTGAGTTATTTCGTCATTTTTAGCGTTCATATTTCCTGCAGTCCTAAACGCTATTGGTCTTTGTTTCACCATGTAATCGCTGTGTACTTTATTCTCAGTTTACGGGAAAAAAACCGTAATTATCATGGAGAGGAGAAGCGTATAAGGAGCTACATACAGTCTTCTGTTCTGTAATAATTTATATAGCTTAGATATCCACTAGAGATATTAGACATGCAAAGATACGACTTACAATGCTACGCTGCTTCAAACAGTTATCGCTGTTGAAAAGCATATCATTGCACCTCTATATCAGGCCCATCAGACTGCAGATGGAAGCACAGATGTGTGGTTATTGACTGACAGCCTCTGTTCTATGGTTGATTCTTTATTTATGTTTTAGCACTGTGCTCTTTATCGTAGTCATTTACTAGATTATGTACGTGGCGTTGCTTCGTTTTACCAGCATAAGTATTCACAGTCCCACGAAAGTGTACTCTGTGACATTTTGATCCACTTATACGACATGCTATTTTCTGCTTATTGGGAATTTCCTTTCAAAAACTTACGGTGGGAAGTGATGGCCTGCAGCGAAGTCCCTCCAAATTAACTAGTCCATGGAAATTATACTAGGTTGGTCTGAAGGAAGTAGTTAACGCTTATTCTTCAACCCTGTAACGAATGGAGTACTACTGTTTTAAACACAAAAACTATGTTGTCTGGTACAGACCTCCATTAGGTTATAAACTGTAACGTTTGTGCAGTATTTATTAAATATCAATCTGTCTACGCCACAAACGATTAATAACTCATATACAAACGACTATTCATGGCTCGGCTTCTTAACAGTTCTCTTACGTACTTGCGATTAACGTTTTGGAACGACAAATGGAAAATATCTACCTACAGTGTGCAGTGGAAGAACGCGGAAGGTGTTACACAAAACGCAACAACCGTAGCGTTCGGAATATATTTCCAACTAATGTACTCCCGGTAACGAAGTCATTGCACAGAAAAAGACGGTAGTAAAAGATAAATAAAGAATTAATCATAGAACAGAATATAACAATTAATAATGCTATCACACACCTATGCATGCGTCTGCAGTTTAAGGACCTCATATCCAGCAATCCCACAACTACAAATTTTGAAACTGTATTTTTTCTGAACACAGAAATATTGTAAATCGAATCTTTGCACTTGTACTACCTCTGGTTAAAATATTTTATTACGTTAGGTAACGTTAAGACGAATAGTGCAAGGGCACATTTATACTGCCTCCGGCTGAAATATTTTATTATATTTGGTAAACGTCAGATGAACAAAACGAGTGCACACTGATCAACAACTACGCGTATATTCATTTGAATGTCAGTTATTGGAGAGAACTGTCGAATGTTAAGGTAATAATATTTTGTTTTCTCGTGATATGTGGAATAAAATATGAAAAATAAAGGCATAACTGAAACAAAATTTCCCTGCTAGCTGAAAGATGTAACAGTACTGTTTTTCACTCAGTGATTTATATTCTCCATAATTCTTCCGTAGTTGTTTCATTGGGTGTGTGCAATTTCATTGGTAAAACAATTAAAAGAACATGTATGTGAACTTTCGAAAATAATTTGTAGAGAGAGATGATGTATAGACAGATGTCAGAACTCACAAAGTGAAATAAATGATGCGAACTTCATAAAACGAAAGAAAAAAATTACTATTGACACTACATTACTAATTCTGCTCTCAACCATGATATTTTGCGTTCAAATTATTTAGCTCACCAATTGTAATCTGTTTCCTTGATGACCAAATTTTATTTTGATGACCCTTTCCTGGATTTTTTTTCTCTGATCCGGTACGCGGTCACACACACACATACACACACAGGTGCGCGCACGCGCGTCCACACACAAGCAGGTACGCATATACACATTGCATTAAGACAAGGCCTGCAGTCTGGTCTAGAACTACTACACACATTATGAGCCTGCGTAGTTATATAAAACTACAACAATCAAAAACCATCCTTATGGTTCTCGTGAACAGTTGCTTCAGCCCTAATTCGAGTGGGCGGACGAAATATAAAGTGATATACACATATAAAAGGCATATACAGGCCGTTTCGTAACTACTTGCCTAAATATTATTGAATTTAGAGGGACCCGAGAGGTACTGACTGGAATCAGGATCCACTTCGGAATACGAGCTGTTTCGAAACTCCAGTAACTAGCGTGAAAAACTCTTTTTCGTTATTGGTGGCAGTATACAGTTACGACGAGGTAACTAATACAGTGGCTATGTGCACTACGAAGGTATACTGAGGTGAGAAAAGTCCTGGGATAGCGATATGCACGTGTACATATGGCAGCAGCACATCGTACAGAAGGTATAAAAGGGCAGTGCATCGGCGGAACCGTTACTTGTACTCACGTGATTCATGTGAAAAGCTTTCCGACTGGAAGTTACTGACTTCGAACGTGGAATGGTAGTTGGAGCTAAACGTGTGGGGCATTCCATTTCGGAAAGCGTTACGGGATTCAATATTCCGAGATCCATAGTGTCAAAGGTGTGCCGAGATTACCAAATTTCAGGCATTACTTCTCACCACGGACAGCAAAGTGGCCGAGGCCCTTCACTTTACTACTGAGAGAAGCATAGAGTAGTCAAAGCTAACAGACAAGCAACACTGCGTCAAATAACCGCAGAAATCAGTCTAGGGCGTACGACGAAAGTATCAATTAGGACTGTGCAGCGAAATATGGCGTTAATGGGCTATGGCAGCAGACGACCGACTCAGTGCCTCTCCTGGGCTTGTGACCATATTCGTTGGACCCTAGACGACTGGAGAAATGTGACCTGGTCAGATGAGTCCCGATTTCAGTTGGTGAGAGCTGATGGTAGAGTTCGAGTGTGGCGCAGACCCCACGAAGCCATGGACCCGAGTTGTGAATAAGGCACTGTGCAACCTGGTGGTGGTCCCATAATGGTGTGGGCCGTGTTTACATGGAATGGACTGGGTGCTCTGGACCAATTGAATCGATCATTGATTAGAAATGGTTATTTTCGATTATTGGAGATCATTTGCAGTCATTCATGGACTTTATGTTCCCAAACCGCGAAATCCTCGCACAAACGAAAAAATGGCTGACATCGAAATATGTGTCCAAGGAATAGAAAAGCAACTGGAATCACTCAATAGAGGAAAGTCCACTGGACCTGGCGGGATACCAATTCGATTCTACACAGAGTACGCGAAAGAACTTGCCCCCCTTCTAACAGTCGTGTACCGCAAGTCTCTAGAGGAACGGAGGGTTCCAAATGATTGGAAAAGAGCACAGGTAGTCCCAGTCTTCAAGAAGGGTAGTCGAGCAGATGCGCAAAACTATAGACCTATATCTCTGACGTCGATCTGTTGTAGAATTTTAGAACATGTTTTTTGCTCGGGTATCATGTCGTTTTTGGAAACCCATAATCTACTATGTAGGAATCAACATGGATTCCGGAAACAGCGATCGTGTGAGACCCAACTCGCTTTATTTGTTCATGAGACCCAGAAAATATTAGATACAGGCTCCCAGGTAGATGCTATTTTTCTTGACTTCCGGAAGGCGTTCGATACAGTTCCGCACTGTCGCCTGATAAACAAAGTAAGAGCCTACGGAATATCAGACCAGCTGTGTGGCTGGATTGAAGAGTTTTTAGCAAACAGAACACAGCATGTTGTTATCAATGGAGAGACGTCTACAGACGTTAAAGTAACCTCTGGCGTGCCACAGGGGAGTGTTATGGGACCATTGCTTTTCACAATATATATAAATGACCTAGTAGATAGTGTCGGAAGTTCCATGCGGCTTTTCGCGGATGATGCTGTAGTATACAGAGAAGTTGCAGCATTAGAAAATTGTAGCGAAATGCAGGAAGATCTGCAGCGGATAGGCACTTGGTGCAGGGAGTGGCAACTGTCCCTTAACATAGACAAATGTAATGTATTGCGAATACATAGAAAGAAGGATCCTTTATTGTATGATTATATGATAGCGGAACAAACTCTGGTAGCAGTTAGTTCTGTAAAATATCTGGGAGTATGCGTGCGGAACGATTTGAAGTGGAATGATCATATAAAATTAATTGTTGGTAAGGCGGGTACCAGGTTGAGATTCATTGGGAGAGTGCTTAGAAAATGTAGTCCATCAACAAAGGAGGTGGCTTACAAAACACTCGTTCGACCTATACTTGAGTATTGCTCATCAGTGTGGGATCCGTACCAGATCGGTTTGACGGAGGAGATAGAGAAGATCCAAAGAAGAGCGGCGCGTTTCGTCACAGGGTTATTTGGTAAGTGTGATAGCGTTACGGAGATGTGTAATAAACTCAAGTGGCAGACTCTGCAAGAGAGGCGCTCTGCATCGCGGTGTAGATTGCTCGCCTGGTTTCGAGAGGGTGCGTTTCTGGATGAGGTATCGAATATATTGCTTCCCCCTACTTATACCTCCCGAGGAGAGCACGAATGTAAAATTAGAGAGATTAGAGCGCGCAGGGAGGCTTTCAGACAGTCGTTCTTCCCGCGAACCATACGCGACTGGAACAGGAAAGGGAGGTAATGACAGTGGCACGTAAAGTGCCCTCCGCCACCCACCGTTGGGTGGCTTGCGGAGTATAAATGTAGATGTAGATGTAGAAGTCATGTCACCTGGCCACTATTGTTCGCGGCTGATTTGGATAACTGTCAGGAACATACGAGTGAATTATTTGGCCAGCCACAACGCCCGACGTGAATCCCATCGAACATTTATGGGACATAATCGATTAATCAGTTCGTGTACGATAGCCTGTACCGGCAACACCTTCGCAATTATGGACGGCCATGGAAGCAGTATGGCTCATCATCTCTGCAGAGGACATCCAAACACTCATTGAGTCAATGCCGCATCGAATTGCCGCACTACGCCGATAAAAGGGGGATCCGACGCGATGTTAAGATAATTCTATGACTTTTCTCACATCAGTGTACCTAGAAGTGAAGACTGTTCATGTCATATTACATACTGCATATACAGGGTGTTTCAAAAATGACCGGTATATTTGAAACGGCAATAAAAACTAAACGAGCAGCGATAGAAATACACCGTTTGTTGCAATATGCTTGGGACAACAGTACATTTTCAGGCGGACAAACTTTCGAAATTACAGTAGTTACAATTTTCAACAACAGATGGCGCTGCAAGTGATGTGAAAGATATAGAAGACAACGCAGTCTGTGGGTGCGCCATTCTGTACGTCGTCTTTCTGCTGTAAGCGTGTGCTGTTCACAACGTGCAAGTGTGCTGTAGACAACATGGTTTATTCCTCAGAACAGAGGATTTTTCTGGTGTTGGAATTCCACCGCCTAGAACACAGTGTTGTTGCAACAAGACGAAGTTTTCAACGGAGGTTTAATGTAACCAAAGGACCGAAAAGCGATACAATAAAGGATCTGTTTGAAAAATTTCAACGGACTGGGAACGTGATGGATGAACGTGCTGGAAAGGTAGGGCGACCGCGTACAGCAACCACAGAGGGCAACGCGCAGCTAGTGCAGCAGGTGATCCAACAGCGGCCTCGGGTTTCCGTTCGCCGTGTTGCAGCTGCAGTCCAAATGACGCCAACGTCCACGTATCGTCTCATGCGCCAGAGTTTACACCTCTATCCATACAAAATTCAAACGCGGCAACCCCTCAGCGCCGCTACCATTGCTGCACGAGAGACATTCGCTACCGATATAGTGCACAGGATTGATGACGGCGATATGCATGTGGGCAGCATTTGGTTTACTGACGAAGCTTATTTTTACCTGGACGGCTTCGTCAATAAACAGAACTGGCGCATATGGGGAACCGAAAAGCCCCATGTTGCAGACCCATCGTCCCTGCATCCTCAAAAAGTACTGGTCTGGGCCCCCATTTCTTCCAAAGGAATCATTGGCCCATTTTTAAGATCCGAAACGATTACTGCATCACGCTATCTGGACATTCTTCGTGAATTTGTGGCGGTACAAACTGCCTTAGACGACACTGCGAACATCTCGTGGTTTATGCAAGATGGTGCCCGGCCACATCGCAAGGCCGACGTCTTTAATTTCCTGAATGAATATTTCGATGATCGTGTGATTGCTTTGGGCTATCCGAAACATACAGGAGGCGGCGTGGATTGGCTTCCCTATTCGCCAGACATGAACCCCTGTGACTTCTTTCTGTGGGGACACTTGAAAGACCAGGTGTACCGCCAGAATCCAGAAACAATTGAACAGCTGAAACAGTACATCTCATCTGCATGTGAAGCCATTCCGCCAGACACGTTGTCAAAGGTTTCGGGTAATTTCATTCAGAGACTACGCCATATTATTGCTACGCATGGTGGATATGTGGAAAATATCGTACTATAGAGTTTCCCAGACCGCAGCGCCATCTGTTGTTGAAAATTGTAACTACTGTAATTTCGAAAGTTTGTCTGCCTGAAAATGTACTGTTGTCCCAAGCATATTGCAACAAACGGTGTATTTCTATCGCTGCTCGTTTAGTTTTTATTGCCGTTTCAAATATACCGGTCATTTTTGAAACACCCTGTATCTTCCTGTAGTGGTGGTTCGCATCTAGTTGCTCTACTACATTAGCAGTGAGCAGTTGGCATTATTTGGTTACAGATGTAGGAATTACTACAGTCAGAGTGACTTATTGTTGGGCAGTCATAAGTTATGTGCTGGCACTTGACTACACCTTCCTTTTTCATTAGAGAAAGGTGCCAATGTGTGCGAAAGAAGAAATCCATTGTACCTAGTCAAAAACTTTTGCTATTTGCCTAAATGTCTCTTTCTTCTGTGCCCTTGCTAAAAAAAGAGTCATATCTATTTCCAATCTGAGCTAAATAGATTTTAAATAGTGTAGATAAGAAACGTCGCTTTGCACTCCAGGCTACAGAGACTGGTTGTGATTTGCGTGGTGGTATTTATACGGAAGGTACTCTGTTTTATTGTCTGCAGCGCTTTGTTCACAAAACAACAACTAGTAATTATTATTGGTAGTAAAAGGAGGAATAAGTACAGACGAGATTAGCAGTGTTACGTATAAGAGCAGCCTAATTTAAAAGGGAAAGGCAATATTAAAGTTTAGGAACGTGTGGGACAGTTTTCTTATTTTATGACGTCGTTTACGTAAGATCAATTCAGCTTTCGATTAAGTTCAGGGAAATTTATTCTAACCATTTCTAATCTGGATAAACAAGCACTGTGAACGTACTTTTTTTGTACTGATATATTTCCATATGTCAGCATTAATTGGAAAACTTTGAAGTTAGTGGTTTCTGTTTCTGATATGAGGCTGAAACATCTCCATTATAAATAGGTCCATCCAAATTCTTTCCTTCATTATTAACTACAGTTAATAATATTAATTCTTGTGAAACGACATTAGTTCATTCCTAGTCTGCCATTTTTGCCTATATTTGTGGCCTCGTACGTATCAGTAGACAGCAGTGGTTTTGGTATTTTGGATGAAAATGTATATATCCGTATCTGCCTTCTGCGTGTTCTTCACCGTATTCATCATCAGTCACTGTTATATTCTTAGGAGTCACCAGTACCGGAAATTATTCATTATGACGAACAGACTTTATAGCGCACGGGAAATTGGGACATTGTACGATTTTTTTTTGTTTTTGAGATGATTCCAACTATTTCCATAAATCAAAAAACAAAAACATGTTGGATGATCCATGGGAACAGGAAATGATTGAAGAAGTTATCCCTTAAACGCGCCTGTCATGATCTAACACATGTGAAACAGCTTAGTTGGTAGACCATTTCTTCTCCCGGTTTTCAGCCTTACACTCCAAATCAAGTTCCTCCACCATTTTGTAGACATGCATTTACAAACTGAGCATGAGAATTCGTAATACGTAACGCAATTTCTTTCAAGCGTTACACCTGCAGAAACTATTCAACTAAGCCCTAACAGGATACCCAGAGCACAGTGTTTGAATGGATTTTGATAGATAGAGGTAACATGTCAGAAGAGAAATTAGCTCGATAAATAGAAACTGATTTCGTGTTTGAATACAGGCCTCACAACTGCACCAAAAAATCATTTGTACTCTTTGTGACAAAAATGCTGTTGACCAATTTAATAGAAGAGTCTGGCATTTGTCAGGTGACGTGTGATTACGATTTATTGCAGAAGATCTTTCACAATAGCGTGCACGGGTCTTCATGTTCTGGTACCGCCGCCGAAATTTCGCTGCAGTGTGGGGTTCCTGATGAAACCGCACGGCTACCGCTGCGGTAATTTTCCCGCGCCAAGAATTGGCATCAGTGGTTTATTTGGACCCAGATCAATTCTCTGTACCGCTGTACTTATAAAATCAGCCTAGGCAGGGGTCGCCAACATTGCTTTGACCCGCCAGACAGGGTTAATCTTCCCACTGTTCCAAAGTCGACAGCTAAAACCCTTTTACTATGACTACCTAAATACTCTCAGAAGGATCCTGAAATCCCATCACTGGACTGGAATATGTACACCGCTAACAGTTCTAACGTCACCTCCTTTTGGCTCCTAGGAGTCACCGCCGATGATCTTCACAAAGGTAAAACATCAATACAGTCTCTTTCTCTCTCTCTCTCTCTCTCTCTCTTTGTATTTTTTTTTTTTCAAGTGGACTTCGCCAAGTCCCTCTATTGCATAAAATCTCACATCCAGCTAGCTAATGACTCCACGTACTTATACCGGCCTCTTCCTACTAACCATGTGCGCACTTCACGAACCGCTTCCTTGCTCTCGAAAACCGGAATACCGCTGAGCACTTCACACACATGCAAGGGAAACGCATCTGCCAAATCTTTCAGTTTTCGGTATGGGAAGAAATACTTCGTGTTTCATGGTGGATCATTAAATTTCTGAACTCAAAAACTAGTAATTATTTTGAATTAGCACCTTCACTCCGGAGATCTCAAGACTCCAACACCCAGCAATGCTGCCTATCAACTGCCTCGATTTCCCGAGCTCCAAACAAAACTGTTTTAACGTTCAAGGCTGTGAACCAATCAGTCTTCAGAACAGAATGTGGGCCACTAGTAGGACTTCTCTGGAAGATACTGATTCGTGACAAAAGTTACAGAAATTTGTTTCTATCGGGTGCTGGAAAAATCGGTCATCGCGGGACAATTACTCGCCCTCGAAATCGTCCAAGTAAGCTCAGGCTACCACCCATTTAGGATGATTGGGGAAAAAGTGGGCTGGATCAGACCCCTCTTACCCTTGCTACCGGAAACTGGACCTGGTGTCTACATCTATATCCACTCCTGCAAAACAATTTGAAATGCATGGTACCTCGATTCACGTATAAAGCGTGGGAAGAATGTTTACTTAAACGTCTCTGTGCACCTCGTAATTAATCTTGTCCTCATGATTCTTACAGATGCGATAGGTTGTGAGTTGTCCTATATCTCTATTTTCATTATTTACAGCTGGTTCTTGAAACTTTGTAGGTAGGATTTTTCGGAATAATTTACATTTATCTTAAAATGCTGCCAGTTCAGTTCCTACAGCTTCTCTGTAACACTCTTATGGTTCAAACCAGTGACCATGCGTACTGTCCACCTCTGTATAAGTTCAATACCCCCCATTAGTCGTATCCGGTAGGGGCCCAGAAAACTGTGCAATATTTTGCGATAGTTCGCACTAGTGATTTGTAAGCAACCTCGTTTGAAGACAGACTGCATTTCATCTTACGGATGAACCGAAGTCTACCAGCTGGTAAGACTGAGCCTATGTCAGCGTTCCATTCCATATTCTTACAAATTACTATACCCGGTTGACCGATTCCATTTGTGACTTATAGGATACTATGTTCGTTTTTCGATTTGTGAAGTGCAGGATTTCCTATTTCAAAAGGTTTAAAGCAAGTTACCATTTTTTGCACTACACAGAAATCTTCTTAAACTGCAGGTTTTTTCAAGCAAAGATTCATCATAGATAAGAACAAACTCTGTGAAGAGTCTGACATTGCTATTAATATTATCTGCAAGGCATTTAATATATGAGGGCTATCCGGGAGTAGCCCCACGTACAACACCAACAGCAAGAAATTCCAAATCCAGTCACAAATTGCGCTTGATAACGCATACGATCGTACTTTCGATAGCAAGTGTACATGTGCTACTGAGTTAAATGATTTTCGGGAATCAAGAAATGCTATACCCACTTGACTGCCTTGATCCATATCATCTGAAAAAAAGGGGATTTGAATTACACATGACAGATGATTCCGGGATCTGTGATAGCTGACATGGAGCAGGTCATTCTGTTCGAGATACCGAATTACATTTGAGTTCAAAATATGTTTTAAGATTATATGAGAATGCAGGCTTTCTCGGCGAATCTCGATGATAAAATCTTCTCGGGTTGACAGCCGAGTCAATGTGTTGTTCGGCTGCCAACCCGAGAACATTTTATCATGTTTTAAGATTGTATAACAAACTGATGTCAAGGGTATTGTACGATAGTTATGTGGATCACTTCTGCCACACTTCTTGTGACCTGGACTTGCTTCCAACTACTGGGAACGGGTTTTTGTTCGAGAAATCTACGGCAGATTATGGTTAAAAGCCGCAAGTTCGGTATAGGATCTGATAGGGATTCTATCGGGTCCTGGCGGTTCCTCGATTTTATCGATTTTGGCTGTTTCTCAATACCACTGACACTAATATCTACAGGGTGTCCCAGAAATGTTGCGACTTCGAAGGATTGTAGAGGATGTCTTAAGCAAAAAGTCGAGGATAAAAAATGGTTCAAATGGCTCTGAGCACTATGGGACTCAACCGCTGTGGTCATTAGTCCCCTAGAACTTAGAACTACTTAAGCCTAACTAACCTAAGGACATCTCACACACCCATGCCCGAGGCAGGATTCGAACCTGCGACCGTAGCAGCAGCGCGGCTCCGGACTGGAGCGCCTAGAACCGCACGGCCACAGCGGCCGGCAAAGTCGAGGATAAGAACCCGTGTCGTGGAACGTCATCCAACGACACTACAAAGCGTCGAATTTACAGACTCCCACGCCTGCCAATAGGCCGACATTCGGTAGGAAACGTGACTTAGTGCGCTGACGGTCCATGGGCAGAACGTCTCGCAATGTTGTTTGTTATTCAGTGATCGCGACTGATTGCCACGATCGCCAGTGAAGAAGATGCTGCTGCACAGAAAGGCCTTGTCTCCTATGAATGCTTTGTTGCCTCGGAGCATGACAGTTTCGGACATAGGTTTCCATACGCAGTTTACGTGTCTCCTGGAACCCTCTAAAATCCCCAGTGTTTTTCGAGTATGTAGGAGAAAAATGAACTGCAAATGGAAACCCATGTCTGAAACCGTTGTCCACCAAGGCAAGAGAGCATCGCATTCATAGGAGACAAGGCCTGTCTACGCGGCAGCTATCTTCCCATCTTCTCCACTGGCAATCGCGGCAATCAGTAGCGATCACTGAATAACAAACACATTGCGAAATGTTCCGCCTATGCTCCATCAGCGTACAAAGTCACGTTTGCTGCCGAAGGGGTGGCCTCTTGGCAGGAACCAGCGCAGTGTAACTTCAGCACTCTGTAGCGTTGTTTGATGATTTTACTGGACATGGATTCGTATCCTCTAACTATTCCTCAAGGCAGGCTCTCGAAGTGTGACGCATCGTTTCTGGAATACCCTGTATATCACTCATTTTTGCAACGGTGCGAGAATTAAATTGGGGCAATATCCTAGCAGATGATGTGTTGTGGTGTAAGAAAATGGATCGTAGACCTTGGTGTGTAGTCTTTTCCTCGCCCTGGGAAAGACTCTTTAGCGCAGCACCATAACGTGTAAGGCCTTGTACACATGATAGCGTTGCAACGAGCGTTATGGGATTCAACACGGCGCAACGCCGTTCGTGTGTACACGCCACTTTCTCTGACGCGCGTTGCAACGCGCGATGCAACGCTATCATGTGTACATAGCGTAAGGTACGTGGATGCGCCGCGCGGCAGCCGTGTGACGGCGTGGTGTGGTGTGTTGCGCAGAGTCGTCGCTGCAGGCGGGCCCGCCGCTGTTCGGCTACGGGCTGTCGGGCTCGCACGGCATCGCCAAGCCGATCGCGAGGCCCGCCACCGCCGCAGCCGCCGCCGCCGCCGTCTTCAGCCCCCACCTCCACACGCTGCTCGCCTGCCGGCACCCCTACCTCACCGGTAAGCCACAATATCAACGTCTTCTCTCTCTTATCGGTAATACGCTTCTTTCTTCTCGTCCTTTGTGCACCTTCTTGTTCTCAGTTCGTAGATTTTCATACACTGTCTGATCAATACCCTCCAGACATCCCTAGGTAATGCGGAATTGACCGTTAGATCTGAAGGGAGGCCAATATAAAATGAAACAGGGAAGTAGAGGAGCAGTAACAACAGAATAGTCCGCAGCTCGTGGTCGTGCGGTAGCGTTCTCGCTTCCCGCGCTCGGGTTCCCGGGTTCGATTCCCAGCGGGGTCAGGGATTTTCTCTGCCTCGTGATGACTGGGTGTTGTGTGATGTCCTTAGGTTAGTTAGGTTTAAGTAGTTCTAAGTTCTAGGGGACTGATGACCATAGACGTTAAGCCCCATAGTGCGCAGAGCCAACAACAGAATAGTTCGGTCAGAAGAGCTCAGTAACTTCGAATGTGATCCAGCCATTGGATGCCACCTTACTAACAAATACATCAGCAGATTGCAAAGCTTCTGAAGCTGTCAAGATCGGCTGCTGGTGATGCGAATTATGAGTGGAAAAACGGCCGATGTAGCCGAGCGGTTCTAGGCTCTTCAGTCTGGAACTGAGCTGCTACTACAGTCGCAGGTTCGAATCTTGCCTCGGACATGATGTGTGTGATGTCCTTAGGTTAGTTAGGTTTAAGTAGTTCTAAGTCTAGGGGACTGATGACCTCAGATGTTAAGTCTCATAGTGCTCAGAGCCATTTGGACCATTTTAGGAGTGGAAACCCGAAGGGACAACCACAATTGAACCAAGACCAGGCAGGTCTCACTGACAGAGATCATCGTGCACTCTGGAGAGTGGTCGTAACAAATCATGTGAAATCAGCGGAAAGACTCAGTTTTGAGTTCCGAAGTAATACCAACAGTCCTGATAACACATTGACTGTGTTTAGAGGGTCAGAAAGAATGGCGTACAATGGTTGCTGAGCTCCTCATATGCCGCATCAGTACTATGTGGCGCTTGAGGTAGTGTTCAGAACGCCCCTGGACTGTGGGTGACTGGGAACGAGTTTGGAGTGATGAATCACTCTATGCCTTGTGACAAATTGCTGGAAGGGTTTGGGTTTGGTGAATTCCTGCATTACGTTACCCGCCATAATGTGTAGTGCCGAAAATGAAGGGGCAGTCAAATGGAGACCGCACACTCGCCACAACCGGACCATGCAATGGTCCCATTCAAAAATAATCACTGTACGCCTTAGGGCATTTACACTGGGAGACGAGAAGATCAACTCCCGTTCCGTAGAAAGCTGTTGGTCGCTGACGGATTCACAACCACACCTGCTCTTCCACTTAGTCGTCCGACTGAAAGCGATGTTTATGAATGTCTTTCTACAGGACGCCGAAGATATAAAAACCACACGATGAAAGATCTGTGCTGTACAGAGGCCGTTGCTGGGTTTCCCAGCCAAATCGTTGAAGCATATCCTTTGTCCGGTTAGCAGAGTGGGGTCGGGCGTTATCGCACGTGTCGGCACGTGGTGGTTTTGAGAGGTTTCGTCATACGTAGAGTTACACTAAAAGTGCTTAAACACTGTCGAGTCACATTAAAGTCAACACCCGCCAAAAGCCTGAATAACCAACTTTAGCAGCACGGGCGTGCAGGAAGAGAGTCAGTAAGATTCTGGACCGTACTGACAGGGATGTGTAGTGGCCAGCTGCTCTAGATTTCACGTCTGAGCGAACAGCCCCATAGACAGGGTGCCACAGATTCTCGATTTGGTACATATCCGGTGGATCTGGTGGCCACGGGAATATGGTAACCTCATCCTGTTGCTCTTCGAACAACGCACGTGCACTGCGAGCTGTGTAGCACGTCGCATTGTCCTGCTGGCAGATGCCGAGGAAAAATAAACTGCATTCATGAGGTGGACATGGTCCAGAAGGACAAATGACTCCTTGTGTTGATCCAATGTGCCTTCCACAGAAAGCCACGAAAACATTCCCCAGACCATAACGCTCTCTTCTCCAGTCTGGACCCTTCCGACGATTGATGCAGGGCCGTCCACGCCGACGGCGAACTCTTTGATGGAGCATAAAACGTGATCATCTGAAAAGGCCAATAGTTGTTGCCACTCAGTGGACGCTCAGTTGCAGCTGCGCGTAAATTCCAGTCTTCGTCGCCGTTGAACAGTAGTCAGCATGGGTGCATGAACCAGGCACCTGCTGCAAAGGCCGATACGCAGCAACGTTCGCTGAAAGATTGCTGAGGAGACACTTGGTAACCTCCTGGTTCTTCTGAGCGGTCAGTTGCTCAACAATTGCAAGTCTACTCGCACATTCACACCTCCGCAGCCGCCGTTCAAGCCTGCCTTATATGGCCAGTGGTGCACCATGGATGCTTCGGTGCTGGTTTTCGATAGCGCTATTTTGCCATGTACTTTAACCATGGCGTCACATGAACGGTCTACAATCTTCGCCATTTCGAAAGTCAGTGAGCATGCCATTTTGGATGTCAGATGAATCACTCCGTTTCCGCATTACAACATCGGCTGCATTGTTACCTGCGTCCCTCCATAAGCTTTAAATACCCTCCTCTGCTAGTGCTGCCACCTGCCGTCTGTGAGTCTTGAACTCGAATATGGCGGTCGTCACAGTACTGTGACTGGACCGTGTGTAAACGTACGTTTTGTATCTGTGATGTATTACGTAGCGACTTTTCCTGATGAGGCTACTGTAGTACTGGCTGTCTCTGCGTAAGGAATCAGACGCCGAGTGGTAGGAAAGCGCCCGCCGCAGCTGCAGCCGCGGCTGAAGCCCCTGTTGACAACGCGGCGGGCAGCCAATTTGCGCCGCCGGTGCCGCCTGACGTGACGTGGAGTGCCGCCGCTGACAGATGACGTCATAGCTCACGTCGACACAATAACTGCCGTCGAGTGGCAGCGTGTTTATTGCGCGCGCCCGCGAAATCACCGCCGCCGCTTTGTGTACCGCTCCCCGCTCACTAACCGGTTTGTTTATCGAAGCCATCAAGCGATACGCCGCTGCAGTCTCTTGTAATGTGCTTCCACTTATGAAAGCAAGCTCAACGGGGCGCCATTTCAACCTATTACCTTGATATCGCCGTTGATGATCGTGTAGTTTTGCTTAGAGAGCACGACAGTGATGTCGCTAGCAGCGCAGCATCAATGATGACCAAGTAATGGAAAATTAAACATAAACTGTAGAACAACTGTATAAGGCGCTTGTTGAAACGCGAGAAAACAAGTGCACCAGTAAGGGTAACAACTGTGTAAAGCACCACACAGTGTGAAAGGTCAGTTGGCAAAAACGAGCCTTATGAACAACCTAAGTCTTACTTTTTAACCAATTTGGTTCGAACTTGGAACAGAAACGAAAATAGTACGCTATAATTTATCACAGTGGCTGTTTGCAGGATGCAGCAAAACTTTCTTTTATTGGGCAGTGAGGCTGGTTTCAAATATATGAGTACATAGAATACCTAAATCAGATTCAATGAACTCATCAGTTCAGAGAGGCAATAGTGGGTCGTTGGTCGTCTTACGAAACTTCACAGTCAGTTGCATGGCAAGAAATAATTGTTCAGCGCACTAGTTGCAAGTGTTTAGGCACTTACCGAAATATGTACTTATGTATTATCTGATGAGCAAGAAGATTAAGACCACTACGAAAAACCCCGTGCATGTTTAAAACGCCGTTAAGACGCAAACTGAAATTGTTGTGCACAATGGAATGACTAAAGTGAAGAATTTATGTTCCTAGCTGTGAAACCTAAAGTGGAAAATAGCACAGTATTAAGTTTGATATTAATGGAACATGTTTTAAACAACATATTAATTTATTCAAATTAAAAACACATATTAAACAATGAAAGAACTTCAATTGATGCTACAAAAATTGCCCTAGGTAAATTATACCAAGTAACCTGCTGGTTTTCAGCGTTACTTGAGGTTAAATGACCTACGCAGGGAGAAACGCTCACCACGATAACATAAGGGAACTCATCTCGTACGGAAAAATATGGGTGTTCGTTCTTTCCACGCGCTATACGAGATTGCAATAATAGAGAATTATGCAGGTGGTTCGATGAACCCTCCGCCAGGCACTTAAATGTGATTTGCAGAGCATCCATGTAGACCTAGATGTAGAAGGTTCCTCTGGGAGCAAAATAGACGAAGAATTTCTTCGCAGAATGTAGTCAGTCCATTCTAGCGCCTTCTGGATGATAACCAGCTCTGCCTACTCCTTTGTTATATGAATATTGTGTACATATCCAGGTAACACAGTGCAGCAACCAGTGGAGTCCTTATGTTTGGACCAGTCATTGTACACTACTATGTGTACTCGCTACTGACAAAGATAACAAGTTGGTTGCGGTGGTTATAGTAACGCATTCAGTTCGGTTCTACGACTGCGTCTACTACAGAGAACAGGTTTGTACGTCATGCTTGGTCAGGTTTATGACGCGATTGAAAATTTCTTAAATGACCCAACGCCGCACACTTCTTTGTTTCAAGAGTCAGTCAGATGTTGGCAAAGTATCAGCTTGGTGCAGAGACTAGCACCTGGCTCTTTAAATATAACAGAGCTTGGTGAGCAGTGTTGAGACTCTGTACTCGTACTCAGGAGGATGGTGGTTCATATCCTGGTTACAGCGTCCAGATTTCCCTAAATCATTTTAGGCGAATAGTCCGATGGTCCCTCTGAAGGGGAATGGATAATTTCCTTCATAAATTTTAGGTTTTGCATCGGCCCTAATGACATCGGCATTGACGGGACGCTGAACTCGACTCTTACTTCATTTCCTTCACAATTAAAAACAAAATAACTAAGGTGCGCACGTCATTATACGTGAAAATGATTTAGCATTAGACTTTACGATTATTAAGTCACGACTAGTATGAGTCATGTTATACAAATAACTTGAGTAACAATGGGAAGAGACAGTTACGTAGAGTGAATACGGTTTTACCTCAGATTGCTTTTTCTCTCTTTTATCGCATTTTCTCCGATTTTACCGCATTTGTATCTAATAATTTCGCATGGCCGCTGATAACCTCGTCGTTGAGCGCCCCAACACACACACACACACACACACACACACACACACACACACACACACACACACGCATGATAGTTCCGTAGATCTATCTCAAGGACTCAGTTGTCATCATCGATTCATTGGTAAGATACAGGGAAACTACTGTTTGTCTAAAAAAGAAATTGCATACAAAATGTTTTGAAGCCTGTAATGGAATACTGTTGAGGTGAGTGGTATGCGTATCAAGTCGAAGCAACAGAAAACATTCAATCTCTAGCCGCTTGATTGTCGGACCATTAGAGATCATGAATATATAATTAGAAGGATGAAGGTAAAACCTTCCTCAGAACTGTTTTCTAGTGTCTGAACACTGAAGGTACCAGCAGAGCGGATGAAACATCGAGTTTGGAAAACAAGTTGAGGAATATACGCAGTTTAATCAACCATAGGATAATACATACAGTTACAACGCCCACGAAAGCCTGCACAACCATATAGACAAATATTGTCTCTCTCAGAAGTCTACGAGCAGTCATTGTTCCTGCGCTCCATCTGAGTGTGGAACGAGAAGAAACCCCGATATATGGTGCAAACGCAAGAAGTCTCTCTGCTGCAAACTCCGTAATGACATGCAGGGTACAAAAATCGAGAAATGTCATATGGACAATAACATGATGTTTTTGCCTGTGGAAATAACGATTACCAATATCCAAAGGAGGGGCAGAGGGCTACCAATTATTTTCAGAATGAAAGGCATTAGTTTATTGTTGTTTCAATCATTGTCGTAGTCAGAGGTAACAATTTGAAAAAAAAAGTTTCCCATTGTTTTATTTTCCATCTCGGGGAGTGATGTGACAAACATAGTTATTCGTAAGTACCTCCACGGTTTCAAAAGCCGACTTCACCAAAACTGCATGAAACAGAGAAAACAGATACACAGTACGTGCGTGCTATCCTTGACACAAAGTGTCCGAGGAGGCAAAGCAGCAGCCCGCTTTACAAATCTGTCTACTGGGCTGAGACAACACATCCTGCAAGTGCAGTCTGTAATTATAAGAATTTTGCAAACGATTAGTAGGTTTCTCTTTACCAGTAAGGATATTAATACATATCAATAAAATGCAGCAAATCCCCACGGCTCTCTCATAGTCTATCTTGGGACTCGCATGTCCCGATGGCAGGCAAAGAAGTAAAAGCATTTGCATTTTTACATAATCAAATTTCGAAATTTCTCTGTTAGCTTTCGGTGAGTAATGTAACATGAAAGATAATAACCTCTAAAACGGTGAGGAATTGTTGCAATTATAAGCTATCTCGATTATTAGCTGTTGCTTGCATGGCGGCCTGCCCACGTGGGTGGATTTGTGGCCTGACCAGAGGACAGCGAAAGGCGCCCATTCAGAGGCTGACCGTATGTGCTTTCAACCACAAATCCAAAGCAAATGGTGAGTGCACGCACAAGCAGAAATGGCAAACCGCAGGAAGTTCAGTTAAGCAAGGAATGGAGAGAAAACCCCTCCGCTAAGAGTAACAAAAAACCCAAATACACATGAAAGCGATCGAAAGAAACAGCATTCGCTCATTTTCACGCTCGCGTAACCGTAGTCTGCAGGGCTGTCTTCACAGTCGTAATGCTGAGTGAAAAATTGATAATCTTCAGTGCACACAGCGGTTTTACACAATGACGTGTCGCCTCCGTAGCTGAGTCGTCAGGACCATGTGGAGGATTCGGGTTCGATTCCTGGTACTGCCAGGGATTATTCTGCGGTAGGAGGACTGGAACGGGGTGCAATCATTTTCGTGATGGCAGCTGAGGAACTGCTTGACCGATCAGTAGCGGTTCGAGGTCACGAAAGCTAACAACGACAGGGAGAGCGTATGTTGAATCCTCCGCCTCTGCATACGGCATCCAATGATGCCACTGGCGGAGGAAGACGTGGCAGTCGATCGGTACTGATGTTACCGTTAGGGATTGTGGACTGAATTTATGTAAACTATGAAGTTATCAAAGATGTTCAAGTTTGTTACTGTTATAGCTGCTAAATCGGCCACTAAAGCAATGTAATAGGGACTGAAGGAAACAAATTATAGTTACTATTTATTAAAACATAGAAGGTTGTATACATGGAAGAATCCCGGAGGTACTAAAAGGTATCAGATAGATTATATAATGGTAAGACAGAGATTTAGGAATCAGGTTTTAAATTGTAAGACATTTCCAGGGGGAGATGTGGACTCTGACCACAATCTATTGGTTATGAACTGCAGATTAAAATTGAAGAAACTGCAAAAAGGTGGGAATTTAAGGAGATGGGACCTGGATAAATTGACTAAACCAGATGTTGTACAGAGTTTCAGGGAGAGCATTAGGGAACAATTGGCAGCAGTGGGGGAAAGAAGTACAGTAGAAGAAGAATGGGTAGCTCTGAGGGATGAAGTAGTGAAGGCAGCAGAGGATCAAGTAGGTAAAAAAATGAGGGCTAGTAGAAATCCTTGGGTAACAGAAGAAATATTGAATTTAATTGATGAAAGGAGAAAATACAAAAATGCAGTAAATGAAGCAGGCAAAAAGGAATACAAACGTCTCAAAAATGAGATCGATAGGAAGTGCAAAATGGCTAAGCAGGGATGGCTAGAGGACAAATGTAAGGATGTAGAGGCTTATCTCACTAGGGGTAAGATAGATACTGCCTACAGGAAAATTAAAGAGACCTTTGGAGAAAAGAGAACCACTTGTATGAATATCAAGAGCTCAGATGGAAACCCAGTCCTAACCAAAGAAGGGAAATCAGAAAGCTGGAAGGAATATATAGAGGGTCTATACAAGGGCGATGTATTATAGAAATGGAAGAGAATGTAGATGAAGATGAAATGGGAGATATGATACTGCGTGAAGAGTTTGACAGAGCACTGAAAGACCTGAGCCGAAACAAGGCCCCGGGGTAGACATCATTCCATTAGAACTACTGACGGTCTTGGGAGAGCCAGTCCTGACAAAACTCTACCATCTGGTGAGCAAGATGTATGAGACAGGTGAAGTACCCTCAGACTTCAAAAAGACTATAATAATTCCAATCTCAAAGAAAGCAGGTGTTGACAGATGTGAAAATTACCGAACCATAGGTTTAATAAGTCACAGCTGCAAAATACTAACGCGAATTCTTTACAGACGAATGGAAAAACTGGTAGAAGCCGACCTCGGGGAAGATCAGTTTGGATTCCGTAGAAATATTGGAATACGTGAGGCAATACTGACCTTACGACTTATCTTAGAAGAAAGATTAAGGAAAGGCAAACCTACGTTTCTAGCATTTGTAGACTTAGAGAAAACTTTTGACAATGTTGACTGGAATACTTTCTTTCAAATTGTAAAGGTGGCAGGGGTAAAATACAGGGAGCGATAGGCTATTTACAATTTGTACAGAAACCAGATGGCAGCTATAAGAGTCGAGGGGTATGAAAGGGAAGCAGTGGTTGGGAAGGGAGTGAGACAGGGTTGTAGCCACTCCCCAAAGTTATTCAATCTGTGGTCCACGGGTAGCGTCTTTGATTTGTAATCAAAAACGTTTTCGGTCCCGGGTTCGATCCCCGCCACTGCCTAAATTTTGATAAATAATCAGCATTGGCGGCCGAAGTCTTCCGGCATAAGAAGTCAGCCTCATTCTGCCAACGGCCTTGTCAAAGAGGGCGGAGGGGCGGATAGAGGTTCAGGGCACTCTCTTGTCCTAGGGGTGGGTAATTGCCCCTAAAGGCGGAAGAATCAGCAATGATCAACGACATGAGGATGCAGAAGGCAATGGAAACCACTGCATTAAAGACACGTAACGTGTATCCACAGGACATGTGGCCTGTAATTGAAGAAGTGTCATGATGATCTCTCCATTGGCAAAAGATTCCGGAATAGTCTCCCATTCGGATCTCCGGGAGGGGACTGCCAAGGGGGAGGTTACCATGAGAAAAAGATTTAATAATCAACGAAAGGATAACGTTCTACGAGTCGGGGCGTGGAATGTCAGAAGCTTGAACGTGGTAGGGAAACTAGAAAATCTGAAAAGGGAAGTGCAAAGGCTCAATCTAGATATAGTAGGTGTCAGTGAAGTGAAGTGGAAGGAAGACAAGGATTTCTGGATTCGATGAGTATCGGGTAATATCAACAGCAGCATAAAATGGTATAACAGGTGTAGGATTCGTTATGAATAGGAAGGTAGGGCAGAGGGTGTGTTACTGTGAACAGTTCTGTGACCGGGTTGTTCTAATCGTAATCGACAGCAGACCAACACCGACAACGATAGTTCAGGTATACATGCCGACATCGCAAGCTGAAGATGAACAGATAGAGAAAGTGTATGAGGATATTGAAAGGGTAATGCAGTATGTAAAGGGGGACGAAAATCTAATAGTCATGGGCGACTGGAATGCAGTTGTAGGGGAAGGAGTAGAAGAAAAGGTTACAGGAGAATATGGGCTTGGGACAAGGAATGAAAGAGGAGAAAGACTAATTGAGTTCTGTAACAAGTTTCAGCTAGTAATAGCGAGTACCCTGTTCAAGAATCACAGGAGGAGCAGGTATACTTGGAAAAGGCCGCGAGATACAGGAAGATTTCAATTAGATTACATCATGGTCAGACAGAGATTCCGAAATCAGATACTGGATTGTAAGGCGTACCCAGCAGCAGATATAGACTCAGATCACAATATAGTAGTGATGAAGAGTAGGCTGAAGTTCAAGACATTAGTCAGAAAGAATCAATACGCAAAGAAGTGGGATACGGAAGCACTAAGGAATGACGAGATACGTTTGAAGTTCTCTAACGCTATAGATACAGCAATAAGGAATAGCGCAGTAGGCAGTACAGTTGAAGCGGAATGGACATCTCTAAAAAGAGCCATCACAGAAGTTCGGAAGGAAAACATAGGTACAAAGAAGGTAGCTGCGAAGAAACCATGGGTAACAGAAAAAATACTTCAGTTGATTGGTGAAAGGAGGAAGTACAGACATGTTCCGGGAAAATCAGGAATACAGAAACACAAGTCGCTGAGGAATGAAATAAATAGGAAGTGCAGGGAAGCTAAGTCGAAATGGCTGCAGGAAAAATGTGAAGACATCAAAAACAATATGACTGTCGGAAGGACAGACTCAGCATACAGGAAAGTCAACACAACCTTTGGTGACATTAAAAGCAACGGTGGTAACATTAAGAGTGCAACGGGAATTCCACTGTTAAATGCAGAGGAGAGAGCAGATAGGTGGAAAGAATACATTGAAAGCCTCTATGAGGGTGAAGATTTGTCTGATGTGATAGAAGAAGAAACAGGAGTCGATTTAGAAGAGATAGGGGATCCAGTATTAGAATCGGAATTTAAAAGAGCTTTGGAGGACTTACGGTCAAATGAGGCAGAAGGGATAGATAACATTCCATCAGAATTTCTAAAATCATTGGGGGAAGTGGCAACAAAACGACTATTCACGTTGGTGTCTAGAATATATGAGTCTGGCGATATACCATCTGACTTTCGGAAAAGCATCATCCACACAATTCCGAAGACGGCAAGAGCTGACAAGTGCGAGAATTATCGCACAATCAGCTTAACAGCTCATGCATCGAAGCTGCTTACAAGAATAATATACAGAAGAATGGAAAAGAAAATTGAGAATGCGCTAGGTGACGATCAGTTTGGCTTTAGGAAAAGTAAAGGGACGAGAGAGGCAATTCTGACGTTACGGCTAATAATGGATGCAAGGCTAAAGAAAAATCAAGACACTTTCATAGGATTTGTCGACCTGGAAAAAGCGTTCGACAATTTAAAATGGTGCAAGCTGTTCGAGATTCTGAAAAAAGAAGGGGTAAGCTATAGGGAGAGACGGCTCATATACAATATGTACAACAACCAAGAGGGAATAATAAGAGTGGACGATCAAGAACGAAGTGCTCGTATTAAGAACGGTGTAAGACAAGGCTATAGCCTTTCGCCCCTACTCTTCAATCTGTACATCGAGGAAGCAATGATGGAAATAAAAGAAAGGTTCAGGAGTGGAATTAAAATACAAGGTGAAAGGATATCAATGATACGATTCGCTGATGACATTGCTATCCTGAGTGAAAGTGAAAAAGAATTAAATGATCTGCTGAACGGAATGAATGTCCAATGAGTACACAATATGGTCTGAGAGTAAATCGGAGAAAGACGAAGGTAATGAGAAGTAGTAGAAATGAGACAGCGAGAAACTTAACATCAGGATTGATGGTCACGAAGTCAATGAAGTTAAGGAATTCTGCTACCTAGGCAGTAAAATAACCAATGACGGACGGAGCAAGGAGGACATCAAAAGCAGACTCGCTATGGCAAAAAAGGCATTTCTGGCCAAGAGAAGTCTACTAATATCAAATAGCGGCCTTAATTTGAGGAAGAAATTTCTGAGGATGTACATCTGGAGTCCAGCATTATATGGTAGTGAAACATGGACTGTGGGAAAACCGGAACAGAAGAGAATCGAAGCATTTGAGATGTGGTGCTATAGACGAATGTTGAAAATTAGGTGGACTGATAAGGTAAGGAATGAGGAGGTTCTACGCAGAATCGGAGAGGAAAGGAATATGTGGAAAACACTGATAAGGAGAAGGGACAGGATGATAGGACATCTGCTAAGACCTGAGGGAATGACACCCATGGTACTAGAGGGAGCTGTAGAGGGCAAAAACTGTAGAGGAAGACAGAGATTGGAATACGTCAAGCAAATAATTGCGGACGTAGGTTGCAAGTGCTACTCTGAGATGAAGAGGTTAGCACAGGAAAGGAATTCGTGGCGGGCCGCATCAAACCAGTCAGTAGACTGATGACCGAAAAAAAAATATGGAGCAAGCAGTAAAGGAAACAAAAGAAAAATTCGGAGTAGGCGTTAAAATCCATGGAGAAGAAATAACAGCTTTGAGGTTCGCCGATGACATTGTAATTCTGTCAGAGACAGCAGAGGACTTGGAAGAGCAGTTGAACGGAAAGGACAGTGTCTTGAAAGGAGGATATAAGATCAACATTAACAAAAGCAAAACGAGGATAATGGAATGTAGTCGAATTAAGTGGGGTGATGCTGACGGAACTAGATTAGGAAATGAGAGACTTAAAGTAGTAAAGGACTTTTGCTATTTGGGGAGCAAAATAACTGATGATGGTCGAAGTAGCGAGGATATAAAATGTAGACTGGCAATGGCAAGGAAAGCGTTTCTGAAGAAGAGAAATGTGTTAACATCGAGTATAGACTTAAGTGTCAGGAAGTCGTTTCTGAAAGTATTTGTATAGAGTGTAGCCATGTATGGAAGTGAAACATGGACGATAAATAGTTTGCACAGGAAGAGAATAGAAGCTTTCGAAATGTGGTGCTACAGAAGAATGCTGAAGATTAGATGGGTAGATCACATAACTAATGAGGAGGGATTGAATAGAATTGGGGAGAATAGGAGTTTGTGGCACAACTTGACGAGAAGAAGGGACCGGTTGGTAGGACATGTTCTGAGGCATCAAGGGATCACAAATTTGGCATTGGAGGGCAGCGTGGAGGGTAAAAATCGTAGAGAGAGACCAAGAGATGAATACAGTAAGCAGATTCAGAAGGATGTAGGTTGCAGTAGGTACTGGGAGATGAAGAAACTTGCACAGGATAGAGTAGCATGGAGAGCTGCATCAAACCAGTCTCAGGACTGAAGACCACAACAACAACAACAACAACAACAACATTATGTATTTACTGTAAATAAAGAATTTATTATTGTTACATTAAACCATACTATATATCTTATTGTTATTAATATTAAAATGGTAGCTATTTCTGCAACTTTAAACGTTGGCGTGATAAGAACTTAGGTTCCTTGAGAAAGGGCTTAGTAAAACAAAACTAAAAAGAATTAAATACACGAAGAAGATTGGTGTTCTTACGTCCCACTGACAACATGATCAGTAGAGACGGAGTACAAACTTGGATTAAGGAAGGACGGAGAAAGAAATCGCCCGTGCCTTTTCAAGGAAACCATGCCAGCATTTTCCGTAAACGATTTATTACAGAAAACCCAAATCACGATGACCGGACGGCGATTTGAACGGTCGTCTTCCAATGTGCTAACAGCTACGCTGCCCACTCGGTGGGGATGCAGGTGACACACTAACGAACTGTGACCTTCCCCAGAATCGACCGAGAGCGGTGGCGCAGTGGTTAGCTCACTAGACTCTCGTTCGGGAGGACGACGGTTGAAACCCGCGTCCGGCCATCCTTATTTATATTTTCCGTGATTTCCCTAAATCGCTTCAGGCAAATGCCGGGATGGTTCCTTTGAAAGGGCTCGGCCGATTTCCTTCCCCATCTTTCGCTAACCCGATGGGACCGATAACCTCGCTGTTTGGTCCCGTCCTCCCAAACCAACCGCCCAATCAGAACCGAACAATGGATCCGCAGCTGAGCGAGCGTGACGAATTACTAGCCGTCAGCTGCTGATGGCGTAGTAGAGGCATCAGCGTGCGGCCGCTCGCACTGCCGGAGAGGAATGTGGGGCATTTGACGGAAGAGGCGCGGACAGCGCAGGGTAGGGCAGGCCGCTATTTAAGAGGAGCGTGCCGGCGCGCTACCGGCCCCTCGGCGGCAGCCTGGCGTGAAATGCGCAGTCGGGGGAGAGGGACGGCAAACGCGGCAAAACCAGCGGAAAAAACGCCCCGGGCGCCCGAGCCGGGCCGCGCCGACAAACAGCCCGGCCGGCGTCGGGCGCGCCGCATTCCCTTGCGGATCTGCGCGGCCCGCGCTGTCTGGCTGTCAAATGCCGCGCGCCTCCAACTGCTCAACGCAAAACGACAGCCGCCGCTGCAGGTACACCGTGGAGGTCGAGTGTATCGTCTCAAATGGGCGGAACAGATTATCTCACAGGCTAGCTATTACAAGTGTGGCACCAGGAGCGAAGACAGATGGCGAAAGTTTACTTGTTGTAGGTATACAGTGTATTGGCAATAATCCACTATTAAATTTGCAGTTTATTTGGGGGTATGAGGCTGCGAAATTTGGTACACACAGCTGTCACTTCTGGCAGCAACAATGGTTACAACCCGGCTGGGCGTAGAGCCGCTGAGCATTGGTTGCAGATACGACTGCGTATTTCATGCTGCCTTGACTTTTATACCAGATTTCGTCGAACATAGCGGATACCTAGTGGGTTTCCACAGTGTCACAGCAGCCTACACCCAAGTGTTTTTTGTGGTTGAGAAACCTGAAGAACGAGTTTACCAAGACAACAGCCGAACATCCTCTGTATCGAGATTCTTTGTACAGGAGGAGCAACATGCGGTGTTTCGGTTATGTTGTTAAAAATAAGGACAGGTAGACTTCGAAAGTAGGGTGCAGCCACAAGCCATGAAATGTGTGAAAAGTAACCTTTATTGTCCAAAATACTGGTTACGCGAATCAGACATGATCGTGTTGTGTATCGAACAGCAAACCTAGTTTGAAGTAAAGGGCGGGTCCTTATGGTGATGACGTGAAGCGTCTTAATGTGATCATTTCCATTGTCTCAAATGCCTCTGAGCACTATGGGACTTAACTTCTGAGGTCATCAGTCCCCTAGAACTTAGAACTGCTTAAATGTAACTAACCTAAGGACATCACACACATCCATGCCCGAGGCAGGACTCGAACCTGCGACCGTAGCGGTCGCGCGGTTCCAGACTGTAGCGCCTAGAACCGCTGGGCTCAGTTCCATTGGCTGTACTGAGCTACCTTCTGCCTTTCTATACTTTGTAGTACCACTATTTGTCGGTGCATCTGTGCCTTTGATTCTGACGAGTAGGATGAACAGTAGAATGTTGCGTTAGACAGGCACAGACACTTTAACATTCAGGTATTGTGATTTCTCAACTTATATTTGACGTTTCACACGTCTGTGGGTATATTAAACGTATACATTCCCCCATAACTCCGTGTATCACGTATCCACTTATTCTGTGTCCCATGCTAAATTTGTGTGCTCCTTTTTCTACTCCTTATTTCGTCTGCTTGAGACAGTGTATGAGTGTCAGTTTGTAGTAATTCCACATACCTTGTTTGATGGGCACGAGTTCTTTGAATGCGTAGCAGTTTAGCCAACTTTCGTGCAGACCTTAAGTGGTATTCTGGTAGGCGAAAGAGACAGTAGCTATTTTATAGGTTGGTACAGGGAGTCGGGATGTATTTTCTCTGACCATTTCCGCTTCTACCTGTCGACATCGATCTGGTTGCGTGGGACGGCCCTGTACTGTGGGACTTCTGTAAGTGACAGTGTTTGTTCAAGTCATCCCTAGTAATGAAAGTTAAGAAGTTGGAATGTGTAAAACTTGTTACTTTGAGATGCTAAAGCGTTTCTTTCAGGCACAGCCATGATATAACGTACTGTAGAACTTATTTCAATTAGAGAGTGCTATCATACTTATTAATGTTTCCTTTCTTTTAACTTGATTATCTGACCTACCGCAACTAAGCGGTTTGAGAGTGTCTTCAACAGTCTGCCATTTCTGTTAGTACGAGTCTCTTACGTGTGAATGTACTGTGTGTTTTCTCTATGTTCGTGTTAAGATTCCCTTTCTGTGGTTCAATTTTATTTCATTTCTCGTATTTCGGGTTTCTTGTGTCATGTGAGATGGTGATAGTAACAACATCCTTCTCATGTGGTATATTGAATCTTCAGCTCTACAAACTTAACTTCTCTTACTGTGGCTTCTTTTAATAACTTACTGTTGGAGTGTAATTTTATTTCATTCCAATATCATTCGTGAGTTCTGTGATTTACATCGTGTTTATCTGATTCAGACCACGTTCATTCCCACCACTTTGTTAGTCCTTAGTTCAACACTATTATTGTTCAGGTTCGTTATTAAGCCTACATTTCAAATCGTGTTGTAATTTAGTTTAATTCTAAATGTTTCTGTATTTTTCGGATTCCCGAAACGGAGAACGTGTAAGCGAGTTACTGACCACGCGGTTGACCAGTAAAGTTCTCTGGAACATGGCTTGTAAATTTGCCTTACGGAATTTACTTTATGGCTTCTTCTGTGTGTGTGTATCTTATTGGTACGAATGTGCTTATACGTGCGAATTGAGGAATCTGTCTGGTTTACTCATCTCACATTCTATCCATGTGTTGAGATGCGATCTATGAAGTGGGTACTGTAACGTAATGTATATCAGGCATTCCTTGCGATTGTGATTTTTAGTTGATGCTGTTTTGTAATTTAAGTCGTAAATAAATGTTAAATAGTAAATAATAGTACATCCTAACGTTATCCGGGGCAACGGCCTTGCCGCAGTGGATACACCGGTTCCCGTCAGATCACCTAAGTTAGGCGTTGTCGGGTGTTGCCGGCACTTGGATGGGTGACCATCCGGGCCGGCATGCGCTGTTGCCGTTTTTCGTGGTGCAGTCAGCCTCGTGATGCCAATTGAGGAGTTACTCGACCGAATAATATCGGCTCCGGTCACAGAAAACCATCGTAACGACCAGGAGAGCGGTGTGTTCACCACACGCCCCTCCTATCCCCATCCTCAGCTGTGGATGACAGCGGTCGGATGGTCTCGATGGGCCACTTGTGGCCTGAAGACGGAGTGCTAACGTTATTCAGTGCAATCCAGCCAGACTTTATGTTTCATATTTTGTGTGTAAATTTGAGAGTTTTTAATTTGAATTTATTCATATTTTGGAGATACGTTTCCAGTGATTCAGAGTAATCTTAATTGATTTAATAACTCATCAACTCATAAATTTAGCTAATTGAGACATTCCGTACAAACAGGCACTAGGCTCGCTTTCAATATGACCAACGAGCAGAACGCGTTGTGGGTAAAGAGGCTTTCTCTCTCTCTCTCTCTCTCTCTCTCTCTCTCTCTCTCTCTCTCTCTCCCTATTTCTCTCTCTCTAGTAGTTTAGTCAATTGCGATTCTCTGTGACGCCAATTCTTCTGACCTGCACTACCTCCCGCAGACTTTGCAGGTTGGAATTCATTGTCTCTGTGGTACCACCTCATCCTTTGTCACCTTTTTTTCTTATGCTTTTGATCTTCATCGACATTAAGGTCTTTCCCAGCGAATCATGTATTCTCATGATGCGCAAAAAGTAGATCAATTTTTGTTTCAGTATCACACCTTCAAAGGAGCAATATGGTTTCATTTGCTGTAATACTGATCTGTTCGTTCTCTTTGCGGTGCATGGGACTTAAAGGAGTTTCTTCCGACATCACAGCTTAAAGGAGTCTATTCTCCGCGTTAAGGCTTCCTCATGGTCCACTTCTCACATCCGTAGATTACAACCGAAAAGACCACAGTCCTTACCACATGGATCAGCCTTATAAAAGTGTCTATTCCTTAAAACATTGTCGAGGTTGGACAATGCTTTTCTACCAAGTAACAAGCGTCTCTTGATTTCGTGGCTGCAGTCACCATCAGCTGAAATCTGGGAGCCGATATACTGTAACTGAACATTAAAACTACTTCCATTGCTACTCCTTAAAAATGGTTGGTTCAAATGGTTCAAATGGCTCTCAGCACTATGGGACTTAACTGCTTAGGTCATCAGTCCCCTAGACTTAGAACTAGGTAAACCTAACTAACCTAAAGACATCACACACATCCATGCCCGTGGCAGGATTCGAACCTGCGACCGTAGCAGCCGCGTGGTTCCGGACTGAAGCGCCTCTAGCCGCTCGGCCACAGCGGCCGGCTTGCTACTCCTCCTATAGGCTATGAAGTGGTAGGTGTAGATGCCACAATTTTGGTTTTCTTGACATTCAGCATTAGAACAGTCTTTGCACTTTCTTCTTTCATCTTCGGTAACACGACCTTTAACTCTTCTTTACTTTGTGCCATCAAGATGGAATCATTTTCATATCTAAGGTTATTTATATTTAAACTACCTATTTTAATTCCGGTTACTTCCTTATCTAACACGGCATTCCACACAGTTCCCTCTGCATAAATAAGGTGAGAATATGAAATCTTGCCGTGCTCTTTTCTGACTCTTGACCCATTTATTTGTTCTGTATAGGGTTCACCGTGGCTTTTTGTTTAGAGAATAAAATCCGTGTCAGATAAATGAGGTGATATGGTACTCCTATGTGTTTGAATACTTACCATAATTTATAGTGGGTGACACAGTCAAAGGCTTTAGACTAATAAATAAAGCAGAGGTACATATCTATCTGAAATTATCTTTCCCTATCCATAAAGGAGCTACAACCGTACAATCAGATATATTAATCGACTATTTCGTTAGTTTGGTTTGATGACATTTCTATGTCTTTACAGTCATACCTCGCTGAAGTAAATAATCTACATGACGTAAAAATCAATAACAGCAGTAGTCCTTAGCAGATGCTACACCATCTGATGAGTATCGCGTCACAATGCTTTTTGCTCCTAGTTATCAGATCTTCTGTGTCTCCTTCCAAGGAGAAGGCGATTCGCCTCTTCCGGTCATACAGGAAATTGTAACTATTGTTTGGTTCAAATGGCTCTGAGCACTATGGGACTTAACATCTAAGGCCATCAGTCCCCTAGACTTAGAACTACTTAAACCTAACTAACCTAAGGACATCACACACATCCATGCCCAAGGCGGGATTCGAACCTCGAACCTGCAACCGTAGCAGCTGCGGTTCCGGACTGAAGCGCCTAGAACCGCTCGGCCACAACGGCCGGCCTAACTATTGTTTCATCGGTCTTCTGATGTAACATCTACCGCACACCCAAACTTCTTTTGGTATCCCCCCCTTCTTACATTCTGTTCTGGCGTGAGAGAGCCATCTGTCTTAACTTTCTTTGCTTCTGTCTTCTGTTTTAAAAATATTCCTTTCTTGCACCCATTGCCATTTTTAAAAATGAAGCGGGTTTGCGCAGTCCTTCATGCAACTGAGGAATCTCGTTTCCAATGTTTGATCTATACTAACGAGTTAAGTATACATTACCCATGTTTTCAGACGTAGATCAAAACTTATGCAGCCAATAATTTGTAAAATTAAATTCTTTTCTCCTTCCTCGCTGACCTAGGTAATATAGTTTTCATTTGGTAGCATGTTTTTAAACGTCAGTTTACTCATTATGTACTGTTAAAGATGACGATACCTTCATGTTGCACGGCACTGCTCAACGAGACGCTACACAAAATAGTATGAAAAGACATTTTCAGTTGAAATATGAAATTTTTTCTGCTCCACCGTAATTGAATTAATCACGTTACATCAAAACTAGCGTCCGACAGAGAGAGAGAGAGAGAGAGAGAGAGAGAGAGAGAGAGAGAGAGAGAGAGAGAGAGAGAGAGACTGAAACTCGTATACAGCAAAAACGTATGACATTTGACTGACAACTACTCCGCGTCAAGAAAAGCTGACGTACGAGTATTTTGAAGAGACTGCTCTAACTGGCATCGCCTCTCCGATGTTTTGCTTACATTTGTGGAAGATAATGAAAAACACTCAATTTGGATACAATGTTTGTATGTGGGTGTGACGCACGTGTCTCCGAACAATACTTGGTCACTTGGGTCAACTATAGCATATGTCGCGTTTTGAGAATCACAAATTAAACTGTACAAAATGTGTACAGTATCATCCAGAGCCAGTAAATAAAAAACTAACAAGCGCTCACATAGTGATATCAACACATGCCGGCAGCATTGACTGTTCGGGGAGGTATGACTGACAATGGGCAGGTTGTGTTCTTTTACGTAACTGAACTATGAAAACTGATACTCTGAATTACATTTTTGGAGTACTAGAGTTCATACCAAGAACTGACTGATCACCTTCACTTTGTGAATTCTGGGTAAAGGTTTAAGTAAAATGTCGTGTGGCTAGGGCCTCCCGTCGGGTAGACCGTTAAGTGATTAGATATAAGTGGTTTAATTTTGTATTGCGTATGAAAGGGGTGGTCTTATGTCGGACAGTAGAAATGGAGTAACCGGGAACCTATGACCGCTTATATGGAGGACGGGTTTGGAAAGGAAACGCAGAACGCGGTAGAACTTGAGCTGGCAGCCTTATCGAACCAGTGCTGCGGCGAGAGTAAGGGAGAAGGCGGTGCTGGGAAGGGGTGCGGGACGGGATGAGGGAGGTGGTGATTTGGGGGGGGGGGGGCTACGGAAGGGGAGAAGAAGGAAGCGAAGGAGCAGGTGAGAGAATAATATGGCAACAGGAACTTCCTGGGAGCCCGAGTGATACGTTGACGCGATAACTAGACGCAGAAGTAAAGAGTGACACTGGCCAGTTGTCTGTGCGTCACACTATCCACTCTCACACTAGAGCATCGTGATTTTGAAAGTATCACTTCCATATATTAACAAACACTCATTACCAGTATCTAGATGTTTACATAGCACTGGTAATTATGAGAGTCTTGTGTGGATAATTTAAATTACAGGGTAAGCTTAATTCTAGCTTTACATGTGTTTACAAAAAGGCCCTCGCTCACACAACAACCTGTATATAATATGTAATTCAAATAAATATAGGCAGTAGAAGAAGTAAAATGAAAACTAACTCCAGCGAGTGCAAGAATTTGCCTGCAGCGGAACAGCGACTGTTAGGGATTAAAACTGTAGAGCAGTGAGAAGTCGAATTTAACTTTTGTCCTTGTATCACTCGAACATCTTGAGCATCTTCCCAACTGTGAAAATACAATGATATGAATTCACAGATTCAACTTACGATGTGACAACTTAAACTACTGTACGTATTAGCGGGCCACACGTTAGTAATATCAGGCTGTGTATAGCGCCGCCGTCATATATATAAAATGGAGTAAGTTGCTTGTGCACAGTTAACGTAACTCTATGGTCAGGTACATTCTAAGATTAAACAGTAAGACCTATATCATTTCTTGTTGAGCGAGTCAAAGCCCTGTGGATATGCGCTGTAACTGAAACTACTTCATGAAGGCTAATGTAAAACAATCTAATACAAAAAACACTGATGTCACTAAATTATGGCCAAATATCCGCCACTTTTTTCGGGCGTTCACGCATACGAGTCTGAAAAACATAACTGGTTATTAAAATAATTTAGAAAAGACATTGTAAAATTAAATACTAGAATTATAATTGTCACTTATAAGGGCATTCATACACATGTCATGTATATAACATGTTGTTAATGCTATTAAAAACCAACATATATTAACGTAGATTAAACGTACCATTCAGACATGGTGACATGATTCGTCTTGCGTCTACAACTATTAGAGTGCAATATGTAGAGAAATATACATATATACAGATATCTGGTACATATACGCATTTGCGAGTACTCGTGAATTTTACAAATTCCAAATAGCATGGAACTTCCGTATTTAAACCAGATGGCAATTAGGAAGGCGATATTTGTTGGCCCTGCTGACGTCGTAAAGGAGGTAAGGAGTAACTCATTGATGATTAAATCCAGTAGAGGAAGCGAACCGCGGCAGTGGTGACTGATACGTTTCACCCTCTGTTCTAAACGACGCCACACATTTTCTATGGAGTTAAGATCACGGGAAGCAGTGCGCCACTTACGGCTAGATAAGATGTCTGAGTATACGTTAAACCAGGAACATACGTGTCCATCGCCGTGAATACAGCTGTTGCCGTTTTTTAAGAGGGTGTGATCACGGCATACTTATCGTGAACATATAGAAAGTTGGAAAATAGTGGTAAGTTCCTGTGGGAGTAAACTGCTAAGGTCATCGGTCCCTAGGCTTATACACTACTTAATCGAACTTAAGCTAACTTACGCTAAGGACAACACACACACACATACCCGAGGGAGGACTCGAACCTCCGACGGAGGTAACTGCGCGAACCGTGGCAAGGCGCCCTAGAAAAAAATGTTCAAATTTGTGTGAAATCTTATGGGACTTAACTGCTAAGGTCATCAGTCCCTAAGCTTACACACTACTTAACCTAAATTATCCTAAGGACAAACACACACACCCATGCCCGAGGGAGGACTCGAACCTCCGCCGGGACCAGCCGCACAGTCCATGATTGCAGCGCCTAGACCGCTCGGCTAATCCCGCGCGGCTGGCGCCCTAGAGCGCACGGCTACCACGCGCGGCATATGAACATATAGGAGTGACAATGAACACGATAACCTGAATGTGTGGACCCAAGCTGCGGTACGGAATAGAAAAACCCAAAACTTTACAGGAGCACTTCCAGTCTGAACTACATCTTCTACATACCGCTGACTTAGCGCCTCATTGGACTGTCTGTGTATTCGACGCCGTGCATAGTTTGAAAAGACACTTCGGGCCACACTAAACGTCTCCAGGTAGCTATTGCTTAGTTTCTGTGTAGTTTGGCCCACTGAAGACGTACAGCTTGATGTGCTGCTGTGAACGATCCTCTTCTGTGAAGTACCCCTCTCAAATGTCCACTGCCTGCAGTTCACTTCGGAACGATCATTCATAAACTGTGCTAGATGGATCTGCATTCAGGGACAGAGCGATTCCTACCGGATTTGAAAGAGATGCTTGTCTCCGATCCTGAACTACTACACCATTTTACGACACTGTTCTTACGCCGTGTATAATGGTACACCAATCCTTATAGACACATTCATACACCAACAAGTCAGGCAACTTTACGGTGCGGTCATGGACAACCATACTGGTTAGGTCCTCTCTGCTATTCTGCCAGGTCTGTACGTCGATCCATCTTAGTGCGCTGATTCCATAAACCGACTTGCACGTATAACTTACACCATTTCATCTCAATGACTTGCGTCAACTGTAGGGGTCACATGAGGTGTTGGTAACAGTTTTACACAATCCACAGCGCTCTACAGCTACTAATGTGCTTATTTAATGCGGTGACCAATATTTTGTGCAGTGGGAGTGTTAGTATTTGAGACACAGCACTCTAGTCGTCACAACGAATGGAATAATTTGATGTCTTATGTGACTGAGGTGTCTCCATACTAGAGTTGTAAAACTACTGTAGCCGCCGCAGGCTTATCACGAGTAAGCGTAGACCACCATAGTTGACCTAGAAGCTTTGGTCTGTTAGTTGTGCTGCATACCTATCAGGCGTCACCTCATAACGATCACTTTCTTTACATATGCGATCAGAGTCTTACTAGATACCCGTAAAAATCGGAAGCGGTGGACTGTGTGGACACTGAGAGAGGATATATGCACTGAAGTGACAAAAGTTGTGGGGTGCCTCCTAATACCATCTCAGAACACCTTATGCTCCGTGTAGTGAAGCAATTCGGCGGTTGTATGGACTCGACAAGTGCAGAAATATTGAGCCATGCTGCATCTATAGCCGTCCATAATTGCGAAAGTATGGCCGGTGCAGGAATTTGTGTATGGTCTGACCTTTCGATTATGTCCTATTACGATGGAATTCATTTCGGGCGATTAGGGTGATCAAATCATGCACTCGAATTGTCTAGCATGTTCTCCAAAATAATCACAAATAGTTGCGATCCGGTTATGTGATGCATTTTCATTGATAAAAATCCCATCGTTGTTTGGGAACATGAAGTTCATGAATGGCTGCAAAAGTTCTCCAAGTTGCTGAAAATAACCATTTTCTGTCAACGAGCGGTTCATTTGGACCAGAGGACCAAGTCCATTCCACATAAAAACAGTCCACACCATAATGGAGCCACCACCAGCTGGTATAGTCCCTTGATCATGATTTGGGTCCATAGTTTTGTGGGGTATGAACCACACTCGAACCCTACCATCAGCTCTTACCAGCTGAAATCGGGGCTCATTTGATCAGGCTATGGTTTTCCAGTCGCCTCTGCGTTCTCCGTGGTGAGAGGTAATTCCTAAAATTTGGTGTTCTCAGCACACTCTTGACACTGTGGATGTAGCAGTATTTTGAATCCTCTAACGGTTTCCGAAATGGAATGTTCCAGACGTTCAGTTCCAACTACCATTCCGCGTTCAAAGTCTTTTAATTCCCGTCGTGCGATCATAATGACGTCGGAAACCCATGCACAGGGATCACCGGAGTACAAATGACTGCTACGCCAATGCACTGCCCTTTCATACCTTGTGTTCACGACACTGCCGCCATCCCATGCCTTCTCTAGCCTCAGTGTAACTGGTAGAGTATCCTACAGAACATTTTTGGTCTACAGAGTTATCCTCCTGCGTGTTACTTAAAAGTAAGCAGGATTTATAGCAAGATTGTAATAGGCAATGTTTAATTCAGGCTATATTCGAAAATTGTTGATCTGCAACGAGGAACAGATGGATGTTGTGGTAAATATGAATAAAACAATACAGATATATCACAGAGTGCCAGAAATCACAATTTCTCCATTAAAAGGTAAAACAAAAAAAGGCAAAACAAAATATATCAAACATCGCTTCAGTACTTCGTGGAACTTATACAAAATATGTTTCTGTTATTCATTAACAACTACATTTGAATCTTTCTCGTCCCATCTTAGCAAGAATATATTATTGGTACTTCCATGTGAGTAAAACAACCACCACCACAGTCGACCGGAGTGGAAAACAACGTGTTGATGACAATGGTCGCAATAGGGGACAGACGGGGCACATTGCAGCAAGCCACTGGCTTTTGAGTGCTGGAAGGCAGCAACTGATGAGAAGCCGTACGATCAACAGCCACCGGCTAGTTGCAGGATATATAGAAGCCACCCCACACCCTGTGCCGAACTGAGCCGTTTCCACACCGCCTACATGCCGCAACGCATCAGCCAGAATCTGGCAAGATGGGCATTGGCTGCTGACGCTACAGACCAGAAGGTAGAACTATACAGTGTATTGCAGAATCAGTTTCAAAATTTTGGATGGGGGATGTATCACGCTTAGACGATAGTTTAAAGTACATCTACATCTACATCCATACTCCGCAGGCCACCTGACGGTATGTGGCGGAGGGTACCCTGAGTACCTCTATCGGTTCTCCCTTCTATTCCAATCTCGTATTGTTCGTGGAAAGAAGGATTGTCGGTATGCTTCTGTGTGGGCTCTAATCTCTCTGATTTTATCCTCATGGTCTCTGCGCGAGATATACGTAGGAGGGAGCAATATACTGCTTGACTCTTCGGTGAAGGTATGTTCTCGAAACTTTAACAAAAGCCCGTACCGAGCTACTGAGTGTCTCTCCTGCAGAGTCTTCCACTGGAGTTTATCTATCATCTCCGTAACGCTTTCGCGATTGCTAAATGATCCTGTAACGAAGCGCGCTGATCTCCGTTGGATCTCCTCTATCTCTTCTATCAACCCTATCTGGTACAGATCCCACACTGCTGAGCAGTATTCAAGCAGTGGGCGAACAAGCGTACTGTAACCTACTTCCTTTGTTTTCGGATTGCATTTCCTTAGGATTCTTCCAATGAATCTCAGTCTGACATCTGATTTACCGACGATCAACTTTATATGATCATTCCATTTTAAATCACTCCTAATGCGTACTCCCAGATAATTTATGGAATTAACTGCTTCCAGTTGCTGACATGCTATTTTGTAGCTAAATGATAAGGGATCTATCTTTCTATGTATTCGCAGCACATTACACTCGCCTACATTGCGATTCAATTGCCATTCCCTGCACCATGCGTCAATTCGCTGCAGATCCTCCTGCATTTCAGTACAATTTTCCATTGTTACAACCTCTCGATACACCACAGCATCATCCGCTAAAAGCCTCAGTGAACTTCCGATGTCATCCACAAGGTCATTTATGTATATTGTGAATAGCAACGGTCCTATGACACTCCCCTGTGGCACACCTGAAATCACTCTTACTTCGGAAGACTTCTCTCCATTGAGAATGACATGCTGCGTTCTGTTATCTAGGAAATCTTCAATCCAATCACGCAATTGGTCTGATAGTCCATATGCTCTTACTTTGTTCATTAAGCGACTGTGTGGAACTCTATCGAACGCCTTGCGGGAGTCAAGAAACACAGCATCTACCTGTGAACCCTTGTCTATGGCCCTCTGAGTCTCGTGGACGAATAGCGCGAGCTGGGTTTCACACGACCGCCTTTTTCGAAACCCATGCTGATTCCTACAGAGTAGATTTCTAGTCTCCAGAAAAGTCATTATACTCGAACATAATACGTGTTCCAAAATTCTACAACTGATTGACACTAGAGATATAGGTCTATAGTTCTGCACATCTGTTCGACGTCCCTTCTTGAAAACGGGGATGACCTGTGCCCTTTTCCATTCCTTTGGAACGCTACGCTCTTCTAGAGTTCTACGGTACACCGCTGCAAGAAGAGGGGCAAATTCCTTCGCGTACTCTGTGTAAAATCGTACTGGTATCCCATCAGGTCCAGAGGCCTTTCCTCTCTTGAGCGATTTTAATTGTTTCTCTATCCCTCTGTCGTCTATTTCGATATCTACCATTTTGTCACCTGTACGACAATCTAGAGAAGGAACTACAGTGCAGTCTTCCTCTGTGAAACAGCTTTGGAAAAAGACATTTAGTATTTTGGCCTTTAGTCTGTCATCCTCTGTTTCAGTACCATTTTGGTGACAGAGTGTCTGGACATTTTGTTTTGATCCACCTACCGCTTTGACATAAGACCAAAATTTATTAGGATTTTCTGCCAAGTCAGTACATAGAACTTTACTTTCGAATTCATTGAACGCCTCTCGCATAGCCCTCCTCACACTACATTTCGCTTCGCGTAATTTTTCTTTGTCTGCAAGGCTTTGGCTATGTTTATGTTTGCTGTGAAGTTTCCTTTGCTTCCGCAGCAGTTTTCTAACTCGGTTGTTGTACCACGGTGGCTCTTTTCCATCTCTTACGATCTTGCTTGGAACATACTCATCTAACGCATATTGTACGATGGTTTTGAACTTTGTCCACTGATCCTCAACACTATCTAACTCGAGACAAAACTTTTGTGTTGAGCCGTCAGGTACTCTGTAATCTGCTTTTTGTCACTTTTGCTAAACAGAAAAATCATCCTACCTTTTTTAATATTTCTATTTACGGCTGATATCATCGATGCCGTAATCGCTTTATGATCGCTGATTTCCTGTTCTGCGTTAACTGTTTCAAATAGTCCGGGTCTGTTTGTTACCAGAAGGTCTAATATGTTATCGCCACGAGTCGGTTCTCTCTTTAACTGCTCAAGGTAGTTTTTAGATAAAGCACTTAAAAAATTTCACTGGAATCTTTGTCCCTGCCACCCGTTATGAACGTTTGAGTCTCCCAGTCTATATCCGGCAAACTAAAATTACATTAAGATTATGGAATCTTCGACTCATAGGATGCAGGTCGGTGTCGAAAGGAATCTTCCCGCTTAGGGAATACGCATATAACGATTATAAACTATTTAATATGTGATTAGATTGGTTCCACTTGACTTTCAGTTGGAATAAATTATCGTCGTGTACGTCGTTGACTTGACCGCTTACCTGAAACCGTCGAATCATGGACCGCTACGCGTTGATAAAGTTGCTTGATCTTGGCTAGAATAGTTTCGAGTTATTCCTCTCTGTAAATGATTTCCTGATACTTCATGAACCCACAGAGATAAATTTGAAGAGACTTGAGTTTGGGTGATTTTGCAGGGCAGTTTACATGTCCGTTAGGTACTATCGAAGGTCCTGAGTGCCTAGTCTTCCAGAAACCTGTCACTTCTAGTGAAAACTGTACAGGTGCTCCACAATGCTAAGAACACAGTTGTCTTCTCGTTTGAACCATCATACCTACAAGAAGAGTTAGGAGAACCAGTTGTAGAAATGCCAGTTAAACACGACGATTCAGGCAGTAAAGAAAAATGTAAGACCCCCCCACAAGTATGCTGTCAATCGATTTTATCTTGTGATGACTTTATGAGGCAGTAAACGACAGTTTCATTTGCAAATAATTGTTTTTGTCTATTTCTAGCTCTTTTTCCACCTCTTACTTCGGCGTCCCTCTTCCCGTTTTCTTTTGCCCTTGTTTCGGCAATGACAAATTTATGCCCCTTGTGAATGCAGTGCGCAAAGCACACATCCAATCTGGCATATCATACTTACCCACTACAGGTGTGTAAAATGTTTACCATTCAAAGATTAAGGAAAGGCAAACCTACGCTTCTATCATTTGTAGACTTAAAGAAAGCTTTTGACAATGTTGACTGGAATACTCTCTTTCAAATTCTAAAGGTGGCAGGGGTAAAATACAGGGAGCGAAAGGCTATTTACAATTTGTACAGAAACCAGATGGCAGTTATAAGAGTTGAGGGGCATGAAAGGGAAGCAGTGGTTGGGAAGGAAGTGGGACAGGGTTGTAGCCTCTCCCCGATATTATTCACTCTGTATATTGAGCAAGCAGTAAAGGAAACAAAAGAAAAATTCGGAGTGGGTATTAAAATCCATAGAGAAGAAATAAAAACTTTGATGTTCGCCGATGACATTGTAATTCTGTCAGACAGCATAAGACTTGGAAGAGCAGTTGAACGCAGCGGACAGTGTCTTGAAAGGAGGATATAAGATGAACATCAGCAAAAGCAAAACGAGGTTAATGGAATGTAGTCGAATTAAATCGGGCGATGCTGCGGGTATTAGATTAGGAAATGAGACACTTAAAGTAGTAAATGAGTTTGCTATTTGGGAAGCAAAATAACTGATGATGGTCGAAGTAGAGAGGATATAAAATGTAGACTGGCAATGGCAAGGAAAGCGTTTCTAAAGAAGAGAAATTTGTTAACATCGAGTATAGATTCAAGTGTCAGGAAGTCGTTTCTGAAAGTATTAGTATGGAGTGTAGCCATGTATGGAAGTAAAACACGGACGATAAATAGTTTGGACAAGAAGAGAATAGAAGCTTTCGAAATGTGGTGCTACAGATGAATGGTGAAGAGTAGATGGATAGATCACACAACTAATGAGGAGGTATTGAATAGAATTGGGGAGAAGAAGAGTTTGTGGCGCAACTTGACGAGACGAAGGGACCGGTTGGTAGGACATGTTCTGAGGCATCAAGGGATCACAAATTTGGCATTGGAGGGCAGCGTGGAGGGTAAGAATCGTAGAGGGAGACCAAGAGATGAAAACACTAAGCAGATTCAGAAGGATGTAGGTTGCAGTAGGTGCTGGGAGATGAAGAAGCTTGCACAGGATAGAGTAGATGGAGAGCTGCTCAAACCAGTCTCAGGACTGAAGACCATAAAAACAACATCAAATAAAAAGAGAAATAAATAAAGATATGTTGTTGTTGTTGTTGTTGTGGTCTTCAGTCCTGAGACTGGTTTGATGCAGCTCTCCATACTACTCTATCCCGTGCAAGCTTCTTCATCTCCCAGTACCTACTGCAATCTACACCCTTCTGAATCTGTTTAGTGTATTCAGCTCTTGGTCTTCTATTCTCTTCTTGTCCGAACTATTTATCGTCCATGTTTCACTTTCATACACGGCTACACTCCATACAAATACTTTCAGAAACGACTGCCTGAGACGTAAATCTATACTCGATGTTAACAAATCTCTCTTCTTCAGAAACGCTTTCCTTGGCATTGCCAGTCTACATTTTATATCCTCTCTACTTCGACCATCATCAGTTATTTTGCTCCCCAAATAGCAAAACTCCTTTACTACTTTAAATGTCTCATTTCCTAATCTAATTGCCTCAGAATCACCCGATTTAATTCAACTACATTCCATTATCCTCGTTTTGCTTTTGTTGATTGTCACCTTATATCCTCCTTTCAAGACACTGTCCATTCCGTTCAACTGCTCTTCCAAGTCCTTTGCTGTCTCTGACCGTATTACAATGTCATCGGCGAACCTCAAAGGTTTTATTTCTTCTCCATGGATTTTAATACCTACTCCGAACTTTTCTTTTGTTTCCTTTATCGCTTGCTCGATATACAGATTGAATAACATCGGGGAGAGGCTACAACCCTGTCTCACTCCCTTCCAAACCACTGCTTCCCTTTCACGCCCCTCGACTCTTATAACTGCCATCTGGTTTCTGTACAAATTGCAAATAGCCTTGCGCTCCCTGTATTTTAACCCTGCCACCTTATTTGATATAGAAGTAATTTTTAACTCTCTTAGAGTAGTAGAATTGTGTAACAAAAAGAGAATCCAAACGTGGACGCAGTCGGGCAGCCCCAGAGCTCGCTCGTTACCCAGTGCCCCGTTTGACTGGTGTGTGGACGGCCGCAGGAGCAGTGCACGTGTGTCCGTGTGTGCCGCAGTGTCGACGGCCGGCGGGGCGGGCGCGGGCGGCGGCGGCGGCGCGCCCACCGCGGTCTTCCCGCTGCCCGGCTCCTTCCCCTGGGCCAACAGCTCCAGGGGCAAGCCGCGCCGCGGCATGATGCGGCGCGCCGTCTTCTCCGACCTGCAGCGCAAGGGCCTCGAGAAGCGCTTCCAGATCCAGAAGTACATCTCCAAGCCTGACCGCAAGAAGCTCGCCGAGAAGCTCGGCCTCAAGGACTCGCAGGTCAGTCGCGCACGCACACTGCTCCTGCTTCTCTGCACGTGCTCGCATGCGCGACAGACTCACTAAGCTTGCTGCCATCATGTGAGTTCAAGTTGATACCTAAAAGGAGAACTTATGCACTGGTCCTCTTCTATTTTCTTCACATTTCTGGAACTCGTAGTCAGATCGCGGGCATAAGTTTCCTACAACCAGAAGATGAACTTCTCAAAAATAACCAAAAAACTCGATTTTTATTTCCACTCGTATTTAACTGCAAAAAATTTCTTGCCTCTGTTAACGGAGTGGTCTACACAACTGCCAGTCCTGGTAATCGCAAGGTAGCTGGTTATATTCTGACTATAATCAACTTTTCCAAATAGTTAATCCATTTTATTATTATTACTAACATTTTATCTGTGGCTTCACCCACATGTGCATTCGATAAATTTACTGAATCTACCTCTTCTGCCCCTTCTCTGTGATAAACACTTCCTCCCTTTGTCTGTACACCTCATCCTGCCACCGCCATCTGTCTATCTACTCATCTCAACTCTCTCTTTCTCTTCATCTCCTCCTTCCCTCTCTTTATTCCATTTCCTCAAACGCCCCCTCTGACTATACCATCCCCTCACTCTCTCTTTCCATATCCACCTTCCAATCTTCCTTCTCCACATGTCCAATACCCCTCAACACCTTCCACCTGCCTCATGCAACTCCACCTCCTCCCGTCTCTTTGTCGACTTTCTCCTCTCCCTCCCTCTGTCTATCCTCTCCTCTTTCCATCTCAACCTGCCACCATACATACACATCAATATGTAAAGTCCCTGCAATACAGTTCAGTAAAGCATGTTGGCACTACTCCCACAACATGCATGTTATGCAGGGCACACTGCACGTCAGGAGTTTGAAAGCCATTTATTTGCCTCTCCATTCAAAGCAGGTTGATAAAACAGGCTGACAACTACTCCAAGACAACACACCTGTCATACAGGGTAGCCAACATGTCAGGACCCAGAAAACTGTTTCTTACACCTGGTATGTAGACAGCTCTGCAAACCATCTTGAGTTGGTGGGCCAATACTGTTCCCACACAATATGTATGTTCTGCAGGGCAGAATATATACCAGGGACTTAAAAGACCACATTTTTATATGTATCTCCACTACTACTGGGTCAAAGCAACTCGTGCAAAGTAACTCAGTAACAACTCTAACTACCCGTTTATATGAAGTTACTCCCTGCTACATCAACAAAATTAACTCTTGAGCACATTACATGCACTCAGATAAATCCATAAATTCTTCATACACCACAAGACAGTAACCACTTTCACTGTAAATGGTTATGTGCAGGACACCTACATTGCACCGGGACTAATCGGAAATCGTTCCGATAACAGTACTATATTCCACACAGCAAATACACTGAACTGCCAAAGAAACACAGCATCTCCGAGGTAACGACGAAGTGGCGATTTTTCTTTACGACCATGTCACGAGTGTACCGTGACTATCAGGAATCCAGTAAAATATCAAATCTCCGACATCGCTGCGGACGGAAAAAAATTGTGCAAGAACGGAACCAACGACGACTGAAAACAATCGTTCAACGTGACAGAAGTGCAACAATTCCGCAAATTCATGCCGATTTTGATGCTGGGACATCAACAAGTGTCAGCGTGCAAACCATTCAACGAAATATCATCGATAAGGCCTTCCCGAGCTGAAGGCCCACTCGTGTACCCTTGATGACTACATGACACAAAGTTTTATGCCTCGTGTGGGCATATCAACACCGACAATGGACTGTTGGTGACTGAGAACATGTTGCCTGGTAGGAAAAGTCTCGTTTCAAGTTGTATGGAGCGCATGGACGAGTACAGGTATGAAGACAACCTCATGAATCCATGGACCCTGCTTGTCAGCAAGCGCTGTTCAAGCTGGTGGAGGCTTTGTAACGATGTGAGGCGTGTGCAGTTCGAATGATATGGGACCCCTGATACATCTAGATACGACTCTGACAGGTGACACTTACGTAAGCATCCTGTCTGATCTCCTGCATCCATTCACGTACACTGTGCATTCGGACGGACGTGGGCAGTTCCAGCAGGACAATGCGACATCTCACACATCCAGAATTGCTATAGAGTGGCTCCAGGAACACTCTTCTGAGGCTAAACACCTTCACTGGCCACCAAACTCCCCAGACACGTTCATTATTGAGCATATCTGGGATGCCTTGCAACGTGCTGTTCGGAAGAGGTCTCCACCCAATCGTTCTCTTACGGATTTATGGACAACCCTGCAGGATTCATGGTGTCCCTCCAGGACTACTTCAGACGTTAATCGTGTCCATGGCACGTCGTGTTGAAGCACTTGTGCCTGCTTCCGCGGCCCTATACGATATTAGGCAGGTGTACCAGTTTCTTTGGCTCTTCAGTGTATTTAGAATTGTTAAGTGGGCCATTATGTAGAAAGCCAACATTGTCGAATTCCTATTGATTGCGAATGCATATTGACTGCATGTTACACTATTATTTACTGATGTTTTTACAAGATGTTGATTTTACAGTTGACATTTTGTGGAGAGTGACTATTTTCCTAATTTATGCCCAATTATGAGCATGACGTCCTGCAATATATGTTAATAACATAAACTCAGTCACTTTAAAATGGCATAAAATGTCGAAACCTGCGTCGTAATTAAATAAACGACAAAACAGTCAAATGGCGGTGTGTACATTTAAAAATTATTGTATAACTGTTGCTCAGCAACATAAAAACTGTTTACAAAGGCCGGGGTTTTGTTGCACGATGGAAAACGAGCAACCTTGAAGTACGAAGACTGTGTGACAATAAGCATGAAAACGTTTTAGAAACATTCATTATTACTAATGTTAAGGTCGTCAGATTTTACATTGATGAGCCAAAACATTATGACCACCAGCTTAATGGCTTTTAAGTCCATCTTTGGAACGAAATACATCATTGACTATGTATATCAAGTACCCGACAGATTTTTGGTAGATTTGTAGAGGTATGTGGCATTAGATGTCGACGAACAGCTCATGTAATTCGCGTAAATAACGGGTCGCTGATTTACGTATGCTGCGATGGCGCCCGATATCGATCCAAATGGGTTACATACGATTTACATCAGGTGAATTTGGTCGACGAGACATCAACGTGAGTTCACTATAATGTGGCTCAAACCACTTTAGTACGGTTTTGGCTCAGACACACGGCCGATTATACTGCTTAAAGATGACATCACCGTCGGGGAAGAGATCTAGCATGAACGAATGCAGGGGGTTCGCAGCTGTCACTGTGTCTTCGATTACTACCATACAGGTCCCATACAAGCGCAGGAGAATGTCTCCCATAGCATAATGCTGCTCCCACCATCTTGCGTCTGAGGCGCGCTTAACGTTTTGATCCGCCGCTCACCTCGGTGACAGCGTTTGCGGAGACGACCATCGACCTAAAGCAGCAAAAATGTGATTCGCCCGAAGAGCCAACACCTTCCCATTTATCGACGGTCTGATGCCGTTGGTTCCGTACCTATTGCAGTCGTAACTGACGATGTCGTTGGCTCAACATGGAAACACGTAGGGGGGACGTCTGTGCGGAGTTCCATGTTCAACAATGTATGATGAACGGTGTGCTCCGCTCCGAAACACTTGTGCGTACACGAGCATTGTGCTCTTTCGGTAGAGATGCCACACATCACCAGTCCTACTTTACAGAGCAAACAAACCTCCAAGTCCGAAGTTCTGTGGAGAGTCGTGGACGTCCAACCATTTAGCGCCTATTGGTAGTTTCACTGTCCTTCTGCATCTTTCCGTAGACGCTTACGACAGTGGCACGTGACTTTCGACTAGATTCGGTGTTTTCGAGATACTCGTTCAAAGGCTCCACATAATAATAATCTGTCCTTTGTCAAAGTCGGTTACCTCAATGGATTTATCCACTTTCAGCCCATATCTTCGCGAGGGTGATCCCCGTCCGTGTCTGCTCAGCTTACATACTTTTAATATCACATCACGGGCCCGCAACGCCACCAAGAAGCATCCAACGTTGCGGTAGGTAGTGGTCATAATGTTTTGCCTTATCAGTACAAACGCTGTCGAAGGTGATTTAGCTGCTCCTACAGGTGTCATTTTAAGCGACCCTCAGTTCAACATATAGCCTTCAGAAACCTCAAGCGATATTTTCATATTCTCTCGGAGGCTACGGACAAGCGTCGGCCGAAGTGGCCATGCGGTTAAAGGCGCTGCAGTCTGGAACCGCAAGACCGCTACGGTCGCAGGTTCGAATCCTGCCTCGGGCATGGATGTTTGTGATGTCCTTAGGTTAGTTAGGTTTAACTAGTTCTAAGTTCTAGGGGACTAATGACCTCAGCAGTTGAGTCCCATAGTGCTCAGAGCCATTTGAACCATTTTTGCTACGGACAAGCTATTCGCCCCACAGAGAAAAATGAACAGGATCTTATTGCAGCAAATTTAAATTTTCTTCTGAGATACGTTTTCGATAGAGGTCGTAGTTTTCGAGTTATTCAGGAAAAACGTATAAAAAATGCTTCGAACATACCCTCATTTCCACGCCTCGTCCCCACCAGTCAGGGAGTGCAACGAAGAACGTACTAGAAATACTGACTGCTGAAGGATGTGGATGGGTGGAGGTGTGTTTGACGGCCAGTTTCTAACATTTTTCTTGAATAACTCGAAAACCATGGGCTCGAGCGGAAATGTATGCGAGTACAAAACGTATTTACATTAAATTTCTACAAAACGGTTCTGTTTGTTTTTTCTGTAGGGCTAACAGTTTTCGCGTAGCGAGCGAGAGAGTATGAAAATACCGCACATGGTTTTCGAAGATTGGATATAAACTCCCCGTTGCATGAAACAACATCGGTAGGGGCAGCTGTATCACACTATGTATTATGTTTTTTTTTTTACTGTGTTGTAGGTAACAAAGGCGTGTAATTTTTGATAAGTGTGTCTTTTGTTTTTATTTAGTTTTCTTCTTGAAGCTACTATAACTTTTGTTACTGTTTTTACCACGATGTAGCCTCACAAAAATTAGCTAATTGAAAAAATATTACATCAATTGGTTATTTCATAATGATACAACACTACGATAGAAACTGAATTCTATCAAGAAATTCATAGCAGCTTTGGATCCGTACATACGAAGGAATAGAGACGAGTGACTAGAATAATCCATTAGTGCTATGCAACGTAGTTTTATGTGATACCATGGAAGTATGCAACGGACCACGCAGCTTATCTTGCAGGCGTTGGACAAAAATATGGAAAAAAGGCGAATAATGCTTGCTTGAACATAAATGAAGATGCTAGCCAAACCTGCAGGTTGCGCTGTTGTATGTGACGATGAACAGCTTCTGTGTAGTGTCCTCAATACGCTCATCGTCATGAGTGTTCTGCCTAAAGGCAGGTTTTCACATGGTAGTTCTCCAGACTGTCTGGTCTACTACCATCCTCTTCAGGTCTGCATAATTTCCTCTTCCCTTTATGTCGTCTATCACCTTGTATCTCCTTCTTCCTCTCAGTCTTCTCCCACAAACTAATCCTTCCAAAGCATCTACTAGCAAGCACTCCCTTCTCAATGAATGTCCCAACCAGTTCTTTTTCCTTTCTCTCACAACCTTCAGCAGACATCTTCTCTGACCAACCCTTTCCAATACTCTTTCATTACTCACTTTTTCCATCCAGCTTATTCTCTCCATTCTTCTCCACATCCACATCTCAAATGCTTCTACCTTTTTTCATCCTCTCGTCTCAGCGCCCATGTTGCTGCTCCATATACTGCCACACTCCAGACAAAATATTTTCCAAGCCTTTTCCTTAGTCTTTTATCTAATTTGCCACATAAGACTCTCCTCTTTCTGTTGAATGCCTCCTTCGCTATGGCAGTTCGAGTTTTCACCTCCTGGTGACATCTCAAGTCTTCAGTTATTGTGCTTCCGAGATATTTAAATTCACTTACTTGGCTAATGGTAGATTGTCCTATTTTAATATTGGACAGTCTGCGTCTTGTACTTATGACCATACTCTTTGTTTTTGCTGTGTTTATTTGCATTCCATATTCCGCACGAGCTTCATTCAGATCTTTGAGCATGTTATTCACTGTCCGCTCACTTTCTGCCACTAATACCATGTCATCAGCAAATTTTATACATTCTATGCTCTTTCCACCAATACATATTCCTCTTTTCCCATCTAAGCTTTTCGCAATAATCTCTTCAAGGTATACGTTAAACAACGGTGGGGAAAGCAACAACCTTGTCTAACACCTCGTCCAATGCTGCTTCCTTCTGACATTTCAGTTCCAATCCTTATCCTTACTTTCTGGGGTAAATATAGATTCTGTATCAGTCGTCTCTCTTTCCAATCTACTCCTTTCCTCTTCAAAATATCCATCAGCTTGTTCCACTGAACTCTGTCAAAAGCCTTTTCTAAATCTATAAAAAACAGCCAAGATTTCTCTACCCTTTTCCATATATCTTTCCCCTATAGTTCTTAGCAGGCCAATAGCATCTCTTGTTCCTTTTCCGAACTGCTCCTCTGCAATCCCTCTATCCAGCTTGCCATATAACCTTCTATTCAACACTCACAGCAAGACTTTAGCTGCATGAGAAATTAGACTGATGGTACGGTGCTCTTCACATTTTTACGCTGAATGCGCTTAAATTTTCTTCTGATATACGTTTTCGATAGACATCGTAGTTTTCGAGTTATTCAGGAAAAACGTACAAAAGAAGCTTCGAACATACCCTCATTTCCACGCCTGGTCCCCACCAGTCAGGGAGTACAACAAAGAACATACTAGAAATACTGATTGCTGAAGGATATGGATGGGTGGAGGTGTGTTTGAAGGCCAATTTCTAAAATTTTTCTTGAATAACTCGAAAACCATGGGCTCGAGCGGAAATGTATGCGATCAGAGCAGTGGTCTGCGTAGTTATGAGTTGGGTTGGGTTGTTTGGGGGAGGAGACCAAACAGCGAGGTCATGAGTCTCATCAGATTAGACAAGGATATGGAAGGAAGTTGGCCGTGCCGTTTCAAAGGAACCATCCCAGCATTTGCCTGGAGCGATTTAGGGAAATCAAGGAAAACCTAAATCAGGATGGCCGGACGCGGGATTGAACCATCGTCGTCCCGAATGCGAGTCCAGTGTGCTAGCCACTGCGCCACCTCGCTCGGTATGCGTAGTTACGAGTGCATCGTGTCGCAGGTAAGTGAATTCGAACGTGAACAAATTGTTGGTACTTGTATGGGGGGCTCTTTCCATGAACAAGGTTACCGAAGGTTTTTCTTTTTGTGTATGTGTGCGTTTCAAGAGGCACCGCATCAGAGATTTATACTGCACACAGAGAAAGTGGAAAAATATCATCCACTACGTCACAATGCGACCGAAGTTTGTTGTCAGTGATCATGACAGACGGTCATTGAAGACGATTGTGACGTAAAATATGAGGATGACAGCTGGAAAAGTCATTGGAGAACTGAATGTCGCACTCGCTAACCATGTCACCAACAAAACAGCACCAAGGAAGCTCCAGAAGCAGGGAATTGCAGGGCGAGCTGGAATTCCAAAAACACCCAGCAGTGATACAAATGCCATTAACTGGAGAACGTGATGCCGATGCCATAAAACCTGGACTTTGGAGCAATGGAAGAAAGTAATTGCCGCGCGGGGTAGCCAACTCATTATTACTGTCTCTTTGCGCCTTTCTGTTACTGTACCCTGTCTTACAGCCAAAATCTCCTTTGCTCTCTCCTACTAATACTGTTTCCTCTCACTCTCATGTCTCTCTTTGATCTATCTTACAGCTATTTCCTCATTCATTCCCTCCCAATGCTGATGTCTTCTCACACTGTTGCTATATCTCTCTTCCTCGTTGTCATTGTCATAGACATTGTCTTTCATTATCACTGGTTCTCACCCACTCGCACTTACTCCTGGCTCTCTTCCACTGGCACTTGTCTCTTTTTCTATTACTGTTCTCTCACAGTCAATTATGTTCCACTGCCACTATACCCCTCTCTTTCTCTCACACTGCCATTGTCTCGTTCTATATTTTTATAACACGATCACGGTATACTGTCTCCTGATATTTATTAATTTTCCGTCTCTTTCGGGACAAACACTGGACTACATTTTGCACACCAGCCGAAAGTGAAAATGCATGGTCACCTGGAAAGAATTTGTAGAGAAAACACTGGCAGCAATTAACTGCCTCCTTCGTTCTCACATTAAAAACGCGCGAATATATTCGCATTGCAAAATGTATAGCGAAGTTTTTAGAGGTGCTGAGGTAAGTAGAATGTGGCAGCTGGTATCCCACTTTTCAGTCAATCTTTTATAACAGGAGCGTATTAGTCCTTCTTCTGCTGCGACAGGAACATTTTGCCGCTGGTTGCCTTCTTTCCCCTGCTACAGCAGGGTATATCGCTCATTATGATAAGAAATTTTATGGGTCAGGGAAATTTTGATAGTTTTCTTATGTGAAACTGAAGTAATGCAAAACTAATTTTACACCTCAAATCGGATTTTATGTGCACAAAAATATTGCATGTGCTTCAGTGTTCTACAACATGAGGTTTCGAGAATCCTTCTGATGACGACGGGGACCCTTCACAGCATACCTCTCCGTGCTAGGTCACTTCATAAACTACGTTTTCCCCACAAAAGCCGGCCGCGGTGGCCGAGCGGTTCTAGGCGCTTCAGTCCGGAACAGCGCGACTGCTTCAGTCGGAGGTTCGAATCCTGCCTCGGGCATGGATGTGTGTGATGTCCTTAGATTGGTTAGGTTTAAGTAGTTCTAAGTTCTAGGGGCCTGATGACCTCAGATGTTGAGTCCCATAGTGCTTAGAGCCATTTGAACCCCACAAAACTGGATTTTACGTGCGTATTTTACATGTGCACGTAGGGTAAATTTGAACCTGTGTACTTCAGAGACGGATAAAGATATCAAGAAAATTTTCAAGGTTGTTCGAGATCAGCATCTTAGGAATATATCGTAGAAATTACAGCCATTTTCTGTTCCCAGCCGTCTTGGAATCCGCGGATCGGTTTTGGTAGCCAAAAACCATGAACTAAATCAGTTTCCATAAGCATTTTAGACGTCCCATGGACCATATCTAATGCAGAAAGAACCAACCGACTTCCTCCATTTGCTTAAGCTGGAGCAAGTGTGTAATATTCAAACTTTGACCCTGTACTGTGGGATAGTTAAAGTAAGACGATACTTCTGTTGGGTACGCGTATGGTCCCTTACGCAAGAGCTATCTAAAACATTTGAGCCTACATTTTCATCACCGTTAGAGCTCGAGGTATGAGCCCCGCAAGAGTCCCGTTTCTGTAAGTGGCGTTTTCGAATACACTACTGGCTATTAAAATTGCTACACCACGAAGATGACGTGCTACAGAAGCGAAATTTAACCGACAGGAAGAAGATGCTGTGATATGCAAATGATTAGCTTTTCAGAGCATTCACACAAGGTTGGCGACGGTGTCGACACCTACAACGTTCTGACATGAGGAAAGTTTCCAACCGATTTCTCATACACAAGCAGCAGTTGACTGGCGTTGCCTGGTGAAACGCTGTTGTGATGCCTCGTGTAAGGAGGAGAAATGCGTACCATCACGTTTCCGACTTTGATAAAGGTCGGATTGTAGCCTATTGCAATTGCGGTCTATCGCATTGCGACAATTCTGTTCGCGTTGGTCGAGATCCAATGACTGTTAGCAGAATATGGAATCGGTGGGTTCAGGAGGATAATACGGAACCCCCTGCTGGATCCCAACGGCCTCGTATCACTATCAGCCGAGATGACAGGCATCTTATCCCATGGTTGCAACGGACCGTGCAGCTACGTCTGGATCCCTGAGTCAACAGATGGGGACGTTTGCGAGACAACAACCATCTGCACCAACAGTTCGACGACGTTTGCAGCAGCGTGAACTACCAGCTCGGAGACAGTGGCTGCGGTTACCCTTGACGCTGCATCACAGACAGGAGCGCCTGCGATGGTGTACTCAACGACCAACCTGGGTGCACGAATGGTAAAACGTCATTTTTTCGGATGAATCCAGGATATATGTACAGCATCATGATGGTAGCGTCCGTGTTTGCCTACATCGCGGTGAACGCACATTGGAAGCAAGTATTCGTCATCGCCATACTGGCGTATAACCCGGCATGATGGTATGGGGTGCACTGGTTACTCGTCTCGGTCATCTCTTGTTCGCATTGACGGCTCTTTGAACAGTGGACGTTACATTTCAGAAGTGTTACGACCCGTGGCTCTACCCTTCATTCGATCCTTGCGAAACCCTACAATTCAGCAGGATAATGCACGACCGCATGTTGCAGGTCCTGTACGGGCTTTTCTGGGTACAGAAAATGTTCGGCTGCTGCCCTGGCCAGCACATGCTCTCACCAATTGAAAACGTCTTGTCAATGGTGGCCGAGCAACTGGCTCGTCACAATGCTCCAGTCACTACTCTTGATGAACTGTGGTATCGTGTTGAAGCTGCATGGGCAGCTGTACCTGTACACGCCATCCAAGCTCTGTTTGACTCAATGCCCAGACGTATCAAGGCCGTTATTACAGCCAGAGGTGGTTCTTCTGGGTACTGATTTCTCAGGATCTATGCACCCAAATTGCGTGAAAATGTAATCACATGTCAGTTCTAGTATAATATATTTGTCCAATGAATACCCGTTTATCACCTTCATTTCTTCTTGGTGTAGCAATTTTAATGGCCAGTAGTGTATTTTAGATCGCATACTTACCTATAGCGCTGACGAAAAAGTTGCCAAATCCAAAATTATACCCCCGGGGCCTGATGCTGACTTATGTACTATAGGTGTGCTCTGTAATACCGTCTTTAGGAGAACGAGAAAGAATACCGGAGTGACCTCTTTTTCCTTGACTGAGACTCGTCCCGGATGGGTCAGAAAAACGGTTCGCGGATAGACGACGACTACTACGGCTGTTGACGTGCGACAGTATACCGCCGTGCTTGTGCTGTAGCGTCATGCCCGCCCCCGGGGCGCGGCCGCCTTGGAGGCCGTGGCTGGCCGGGGCCGGCAGCCCTTCCTTCCGGGGCGTCGCACAAAGGCCCGGCCCGGCGCGGCCTGGCGCTGATTCACGGCGGCGGCCGCTCCCGGCGCCGATACGCCGGCGCTGTCACCCGCACGCCACATCTGGACACAGCCTGGCCCGCAAGTCGCCGCGCCCTCCCTCTGCGACTCCTCCGCGCCACGCCGGCGCCAAACAATTACACGACGTCGGGGTCGAACGCCGATGTCGTAGACAGATAAAAAGTGAAGAAGTGTTAGAGGTGATAGCCTACGCAGATGACCTCCTCCTGTCGGTTGGCGGGCGTAGTCCCGAGGATGTAGAGCCAAAAATAGAAAGGACAATGAATAAATTGCCACTATGGTGCCAAAACGCCAAAATGAAAATATCACCAAGTAAGTCAACATGTTGTTGTTGTTGTTGTGGTCTTTAGTCCTGAGACTGGTTTGATGCAACTCTCCACGCTACTTTATCCTGTGCAAGCTTCATCTCCTAGTACCTACTGTAGCCTACATCCTTCTGAATCTGCTTAGTGTATTCATCTCTTGGTCTCTCTCTACGATTTTTACCCTCCACGCTGCCCTCCAACACTAAATTGGTGATCCCTCGATTTCTCAGAACATGTCCTACCTACTCATTCCTTCTTCTAGTCAAGATGTGCCACAAGCTCCTCTTCTCCCTAATTCTATTCAATACCTCCTCATTAGTTATGTGATCTACCCATCTAATCTTCAGCATTCTTCTGTAGCTCCACATTTTGAAAGCTTCCATTCTTGTCTAAACTATTTATCGTCCACGTTTCACTTCAATACATGGCTACACTCCATACAAATACTTTCAGAAACGTCCGCAACTCGTGGTCGTGTGGTAGCGTTCTCGCTTCCCGCGCCCGGGTTCCTGGGTTCGATTCCCGGCGGGGTCAGGGATTTTCTCTGCCTCGTGATGACTGGGTGTTGTGTGATGTCCTTAGGTTAGTTGGTTTAAGTAGTTCTAAGTTCTAGGGGACTGATGACCATAGCTGTTAAGTCGCATAGTGCTCAGAGCCATTTGAACCATTTGAACTTTCAGAAACGACTTCCTGACATTTAAATTTATACTCGATGTTAACAAATATTCCCTCTTCAGAAACGCTTTCCTTGCCATTGCCATTCTACATTTTATATCCTCTCAGCCGGCCGGAGTGGCCGTGCGGTTCTAGGCGCTGCAGTCTGGAGCCGAGCGACCGCTACGGGCGCAGGTTCGAATCCTGCCTCGGGCATGGATGTGTGCGATGTCCTTAGGTTAATTAGGTTTAATTAGTTCTAAGTTCTAGGCGACTGATGACCTCAGAAGTTAAGTCGCATAGTGCTCAGAGCCAGCCATATCCTCTCTACTTCGACCGTCATCAGTTATTTTGCTCCCCAAATAGCAAAATCCTTTACGACTTTAAGTGTCTCATTTCCTAATCTAATTCCCTCAGCATCACCCAACTTAATTCGACTACATTCCATTATGCTCGTTTTGCTTTTGTTGATGTTCATCTTATACCCTCCTTTCAAGACGCTGTCCATTCCGTTCAGCTGCTCTTCCAAGTCCTTTGCTGTCTCTGACAGAATTACAATGTCATCGGCGAACCTCAAAGTTTTTATTTCTTCTCCATGGATTTTAATACCTACTCCGAACTTTTCTTTTGTTTCCTTTATTGCTTGCTCAATATACAGATTTAATAACATCAGGGATAGGCTACAACCCTGTCTCACTCCCTTCCCAACCACTTCTTCCCTTTCATACCCCTCGTTTCTTATAACTGCCGTCTGGTTTCTGAACAAATTGTAAATAGCCTTTCGCTCCCTGTATTTTACCCCTGCCACCTTCAGAATTTGAAAGAGAGTATTCCAATCAACATTGTCAAAAGCTTTCTCTAAATCTACAAATGCTAGAAACGTAGGTTTGCCTTTCCTTAATCTTTCTTCTAAGATAAGTCGTAGGGTCAGTATTGCCTCACGTGTCAACATACCTATTACTAAAAGGACAGTTAATTAGAAACCCAACTGTAAGAATCGAGGGCTCACCGGTTCTTCGGCGACGTGAGACACGCTACATGGGAATCATCATTGACAAAAGGTGGAACTTCGGGAAACACATTGACACCTTAACCCAGAAAGCCCTCCAAACACTAAACAATCTCATCTGCATCGGACATAAAGTATTTTATCTTCCCCCTCACTTCATAAAACTATATCACAACGGTATCCTAAAATCAACCGTAGTAGTAGTAGTAGTAGTAGTAGTAGTAGTAGTAGAAGAGGGTTGTTTTTTGGGCGCACGACAGCAAGGTCTTCAGCGCCCGCTCAGTAACATAGTGAGACGGGTGTCAAGAAGAAAACTCAGAACAGTAATTTAGAACAGAACATAAAACAAAGGTAACAAGCTGTGAAAAATATGTGCCTACCCACACCGAAGCGTGGGATGAAGCAGGGCGTCAGCAGTAAAACATGGACAACACAGAAAGAAAGTGGTAGAGGAAGCTAAAACAATGTAGCAGATGGAAGGGGCTGGTTGACCGCAAGGAAAAAAGAGAGGAGTCAGCCACTCTGCAATACACTAAAACTCCAGCCTAAAAGTTTAGGCCAAAGTCCAGACACATCACACATCACAAAACTTTAAAACCCTAGTCACACACGTCTCATCGTTAGCTAAAACACAAGGCAGATCCTCATCAACTTGTGCTTCTGCCCTTGCGTCACGGTATAAAATGCAGTCTGTTAAAATGTGTCGGACACAAATGGGCACACCACAAGCATCACAATACGGAGGATCCTCCCGCCGTAATAAAAGGCTATGTGTGAGAGGACAGTGCCCGATCCGAAGACGTGTGAGGGCCACCTCTTCCCGCCTGAGCAACCGGCAGGAGGAACGCCATGGCCGAGTTGTGGACTTCACCAACCGCAGTTTATTGGCCGTCATCGCCAGCAATTCTTCCTCCCACAACTCCATGCACTTCCTGTGGAGTGCAGAGATGAGAGACTGCAAGGGAATAGGACACTGGACCACATCCTGCTCTCTGCAGGCCTCCTTGGCAGCCCGATCGGCCTGTTCATCGCCCCATATTCCGACATGACCAGGCACCCAGCAGAAGGACACCTCCTTACCCCGCCGTTGGAGCAAGTACAGTTGGTCATATATCAGCTGGACCATCTCCTCAGTTGGGCACACATTCTGGAGTGATTGTAAGGCACTAAGAGAATCGGAGCAGAGAAGAAATCGGTTGCCCCGAATACGATTCATCTGCTCCAGTGCCTTCAGGATCGCGTGGAGCTCCGCTGCGAAAACGGTATATTCATCAGGGAGGCGAAGCCGGGTAACATGATCAGGGAACACCACAGAACAGCCAAGGAAATTCTCCTCTTTGGAGCCATCAGTGTAAACGACGGTGAAACCGTGATGCACATCTAAGATGTTAAAAAACAGAGATTGGAATCTAAAATATGGTGTGCTATCTTTCTTAAAAGTAGTCAAATCTAAAAAAGTTTGGGTCTCCGGAGGAGCCAAGGTGGAAATCTGCTCCAACCGCGACGTAAAACACGAAGACCAGCCATAGACATCGCAGCGAGGTAATCCTGTGCGCGAATCCCATACGGCTGCATCGCACGTTGCCGGTTATGAAATAGCCGTGCCAGAGGAAGCCGAGCAACGGTATGGTGTGCAGGTGTGTATGGTGTGGACAAAGTTTTATAGGCCTGGCGCACTGTAAGTAGCCGGGTTACGGCACGGGAGTCTGGGCACACAGTCTCACGAGGGTTGTGCCCGCCATGACAGTGAGAAGGGTTCAGAGAAACATGATACTGAGATCTGTGGGGGCCAACAGAACATCCCCAGGGGAGCCCTATTAGTAATAATGGGGCTCTGCCCCCTGGACATTAAAAGTCGAGAACAGGCTGCGTGGTTTTGGGCTAAAAAAAGGAATACCGCGAAGATAGAAGATATATTAGGCATTGGAGTTGAGGATGAGGGTGAGATAAGGTGAAGAGGCGAGCAATTGTGGCAAGAATTATGGGGAGCAGAAGAAACAGGTCACAGAACATTTGAACTTCTTCCTAACGTCGGGGAAGGACTGGGCATGAAATACTTTGAACCTACCCGAGGACTGATCCATTTTCTCACTGGTCATGGGCCATACCCAACATATTTATGTCGGTTCGGGAAAAGGGCCACACCCGCGTGTGAATAAGGTATACCAGAGGGTACGCCCGATCATGTGGTCAACGAGTGCCCCCTTTTCAATGATGTAGCATCCACATTACGTGACCAATTACCTGACCATGACGCATACCACTCACTTAGACGAAAACTCTTGACCAATTGGCGGATGAGGTATCACGCAAAGTGTTAAAAGAATAAATTAAATTAACAATTGAGACACACCAAACACTGAATCTAGCCCCCTATTCCCTTACCGCCTGTGCGTGGACAGGCCGACTTTCCTCCCAGTCTGGAATCAGCCGCGGACAGGACTAGGGGAAGTGGGGTACGACACCACCAATACAGGACAAAGCACCGGACTTGACTTAGATTAGAACTAGTTAGACTAGGAAATTAGTTATTTAGGAAATTATTTATTTAGGAACCTGCAGCGAATAACATCCTTGGTCTCCCCAGTGTCAGGGGCACGCTCACCGGGATTAGCTCGATGAGCAAGGCTCTAAAAAGTGGGTTTATAAACTACTGACACAACTGTGACGCTGCAGGCAGTAGAGTTCAGTCAAACCTAGGTCATATAAAGTTAATATTAATAGTAACAAATAAATTTGTTTAACTAGTTGTTATCTACTTAGCTGTAGCTCACTAATTAATAAAATCTGTATCTAGCTGCAATTAATGTTGGATGAAATTAGGACCCACTAATCATTTGAGTTAAGACTGTATAATTATTATAAATTTGTAGTAAAGATTATTATTTAAAAAAAAACTGCGTGAGACCCCATATTTCTCTCCATTCCTACTCTAATCGTGTGTGAGATGGACTATTGTTAATGAAACCACCACTTTCCTTGGGAAACTGATTCCTACACATTTCGCGGTCGGAAACAACGGTTTCCAGAACGCTGAACAACAGACTTACCTGACGATCTTTGATACTGCTTACATCTTCCTGATGCGCCAACGCTTCTCTAAGGACATCATAGGCTAGCAACTCTCCTTGAATGGAGCTCACTCATTTGGACTGCAGTGCGACCTCGATTTTGGCCCTGGCGTAGAGCATAGAACAATTATGGATCGTTTCCAAACCATTTAAACGTTATTCGAAGCGACAAAGGCTGTTTACGTTTTTTCACTGCTCTGTGCCTCGTCGTCCTGTGGCGCGGTCATAGACAGATGCGACATTGACACAGGTAACTGTGAGCAAAACGACAGAGGTTCCCTCTAAGATCCCCAGTTTGGCAAAACCCTCGATGGCACCTGCCTACATTTATTCAGAATTTTAAAAGTGTGCCTGCACATAGAAAACATGTGAAGTAGACCTAGGTGCCTGCAGGTAAGCAGCCATTTGACACATTCCCGATACCAGATACACTATGTGATCAAAAGTATCCGAACACCTGGCTGAAAATGACTTACAAGTTCGTGGCGCCCTCCATCGGTAATGCTGGTATTCAATATTGTTTTGGCGCACCCTTAGCCTTAATGACATCTTCCACTCTCGCAGACATACTTTCTGTCAGGTGCTGGAAGGTTTCTTGGGGAATGACAGCCCATTCTTCACGGAGTGCTGCACTGAGGAGAGGTATCGATGTCGGTCGGTGAGGCCAGGCATGGAGTCGGTGTTCCAAAACATGCCAAAGACGTTCTATAGGATTCAGGTCATGAGTCTGTGCAGGCTTGTCCATTACAGGGATGTTATTATCGTGTAACCACTCCGCCACAGGCCGTGAATTATGAACAGGTGCTCGACCGTGTTGAAACATGCAATCGCCATCCCCGAATTTCTCTTCAACAGTGGGAAGCAATTAGGTGCTTGAAACATTAAAAAAATGGTTCAAATGGCTCTGAGCACTATGGGACTTAACGTCTGTGGTTATCAGTCCCCTAGAACTTAGAACTACTTAAACCTAACTAACCTAAGGACATCACACACATCCATGCCCGAGGCAGGATTCGAACCTGCGACCGTAGCAGTCGCGCGGTTCCGGACTGAGCACCTAGACCTTGAAACATCAATGTAGGCCTGTGCTGTGATAGTGCCACGCAAAACAAAAAGAGGTGCAAGCCCCCTCCATGAAAAACACGACCACACCATAACACCACCGCCACCGAATTTTACTGTTGGCACTACACAAAAAATGGTTCAAATGGCTCTGAGCACTATGGGACTTAACATCTGAGGTCATCAGTCCCCTAGAACTTAGAACTACTTAAACCAAACTAACCTAAGGACATCACACACGTCCATGCCCTTGGCAGGATTCGAACCTGCGACCGTAGCGGTCGCGCGGTTCCAGACTGTAGCGCCTAGAACCGCTGGCCACTCCAGCCTGCGGCACTACACACTCTGGCATATGACGATCACCGGGCATTGGCCATACTCACACCCTGACATCGGATCGCCACATTGTGTACCGTGATTCGTCACTCCACATAACGTTTTCCCACTGTTCAATCGTCCAATGTTTATGCTCCTTACACCAAGCGATTTACCGGCGTGATGTGCGGCTTATGAGCAGACGCTCGACCATGAAATCCAAGTTTTCTCATCTCCTGCCTAACTGTCATAGTATTTGCAGTGGATCCTGATGCAGTTTTGAGTTCCTGTGTGATGATCTGGATAGATGTCTGCCTATTACACATTACAACCCTCTTCAACTGTCGGCGGTCTCCGTCAGTCAACAGACGAGGTCGCCCTGTACGCTTTTGTGCTGTACTTGTCACTTCACGCTTCCACTCCACTATCATATCGGAAACAGTGGACCTAGAGATGTTTAGGAGTGTGCAAATCTCGCGTACAGACGTATGACAAAAGTGACACCCAATCACCTGACCACGTTCGAAGTCTGTGAGTTCCGTGGAGCGCCCCATTCCGCTCTCTCACAATGTCTAATGACTACTGAGGTCGGTAATATGGAGTACCCGGCAGTAGGTAGCAGCACAACGCACCTAATATGAAAAACGTATGTTTTTGGAGGTGTCCGAATACTTTTGATCAGATAGTGTACCTGCCTACAGGTGCTTAGGACTACCCTTGAAAGTTATAAGGGTCGATGGAGCAGTTTATTACTCTGAGATTTCTTCCATCTGATAACCATTATGACTAAACCGAATGCTGGAATGTGCTTTAGATTACATTTAAAATATATTTTTCTTAACCTAAAGTGTTAAAAACCATTGGGACTATTTTCTCTCGACGCCGATATCTCGTTATATCGCCATCGAAATTCTACAGGGTTGGTTCCCCTCAACCCCGCGATCTTTCTGATATTGGAATGGATTACTACACTGAAATTGCTCTAGAAGGCAATAGAAACCTATCGTTTTCCTGCGCAACTGGCATTACCATCTACATCCTGGCCACGTCAACCATGATCACACCAAGGGTGGGCATGGCACATGCGCACTGAAGAAGCATAGTACCTCTCGCTGCTTCGAATCACGTCCGCATTTCGTTGAATGGTTTTGAACGGTCTCTAGTGGTTCTGCCATGTTCGCCAGAGCAAAAATTGAGGTCGCACTACACTCCAAAGAGGTTGTATCACGTTCAATAGTGTTGCTAACCCACGATGTCCTTAGAAAAGCGTTGACGCATCAGGGAGATGTCAACAGTGTCAAAGATTGTCAAGAACTTTTTCCTATGGTTCGCCGCCCTGCAAACTGTCGTTCTCGAACGCTAAATATTTGAGAATCAACGTCCCAAGGAAAGGGGTGGTTCCATAGACGCCCTTTATGCCCCCTCCTGAGGGCTTCCGTGTAGATTCTGAGTGGCGGCGTCTTTGGAATGTTTTCCTCTGTTACTCTCAAGAATACTGCGTGATTTCAATGCCATGCGTCATGGTTCTGACCTCCATCGCAGAGGCATAAAAAGAATGGGTGAATTACGGGTAAGAGAGACTGTGACGACCTTCCCATCATGTTACATGTCCACGGTGGGATTTGGCAGAATTTTTTTGTGAAATCTGGTGCCGATGTGACATCGTTAACCCACTTTAGACGTCACACAAACTTCTGAGCTCCGGCCTTTTTTTCGCACCTTGGTGTTTGAAGCGTCGTCGAGCCTGACAATGACATCGCAGAGCGTCACGCTTTTAAATCGTTACAGAGGAAGGTTGTAGGCATTTCTGATCCAAATTTAAAGCTTCTGTGTCGCAGTGTGAAAAAGTTATTCCTTAATTCTGTTGGGCTGTGTATATATTCCTTACGCATATATCAGGTAGTATTGAAAGCTGGAGAACAGGCAGTAGCTGAAAGAGGTTGAGATACCCATTTCCCATCACTGTTGGATATTCTTGGTCATGGCGAGTAGATTTCTGATGCGGTTGAGGCAGCCCCATGTTTTTCTTGATTGGTTCGCTCTCGGGTGTTGGATGGACGGATCTATTTTACCTAACTTCTTATGAGCATGCAAGGAAGTCCTCCATCCCTCTTTTAGATTACAGCTTTGTGCAGAGAGTTGGCCATTGTTTACCCAAGGTGGGTGTCTTGATTTTCGTTGGATCCGTGGTAAGTTGCTTAATATTTCACGAATTGATAAATTTCTGGATTTATCGAGTTTCATCCATTCACGTGTTGCTGCTTATTGTCATATTAGATTTGGAGAGCAATATTGGCGAGTACTGACAGTCAAGGTACTGGTATGGATGTGAAAGTTCCTGCCACTGTCCTCACCGCATTATTTAGATGGATTAGACAACAATCTCAGCTAGTCCAGAATCTTGATATGTTCAGGGCAGCACAAAGCGCGGGTCGATTAGAGGAACTCGAAATCGTGCATTCTTTCATCTGTCTTGGGTCAACTGTCTGTGACACGGGAATCTACGAAGGTGAGATAAGAAGACACATCACGTTACGGCGAATGGCTGGTGGAACAGAGGGATAACGAGCAGCACAAAGACTTGGCTTCTTGAAACAGTCGTGTTTTCCCTCTTCTTTTTGGTTGCGAAACGTAGTTCTTTAAAGCCAGAGACAAGCAGTGTACTGATGCGTTTGAGCTATGGCGCTGGTGCAGGATGCTGCTCAAAAATGAAGTGAAAGAAGAAGAAACGTGTTCATTATTGAGCAACCCAGTATCCACATTCGTCTCTAGTGTCAATCAAAAAATTCTTTAGTTCTTTGGCGATACTGTGGGAAGAAGTGGAGGAAACCTAGAGGATGTAATCATGGATGGAAAGATCTAGGGCAGGAGACAGAGAGGAAGAATGTCGAGCAGGTGAGTAGATCAAATGAAGAATATCTCCGGTCTGCTTCTCCAGTAGGTTCTAAGAGAAACCGGTAACCGTTCGGGATGGAGGCGCTGGGTTCATGGGGGCACGGCGATCTGCAATGAGGACGAGTCCTGATCATAAGGCCGTCAAGGACCTCACACTCGATCAAGCTTTCCTGCAAAGATGTAGTAGCCGACAGGCGCTACGACACATCTGTGATGTATTCAACCTCTCTTGACAATGGCTTCGACTGAAGGAAAAGCATTGGCCGTAGTAGGAATGTTTCTAGCATTTGTAGACTTAGAGAAAGCTTTTGACAACGTTAACTGGAATACTCTCTTTCAAATTCTGAAGGTGGCAGGGGTAAAATACAGGGAGCGAAAGGCTATTTACAATTTGTACAGAAACCAGATGGCAGTTATAAGAGTCGAGGGGCATGAAAGGGAAGCAGTGGTTGGGAAAGGAGTGATACAGGGTTGTAGCCTCTCCCCAATGTTATTCAATCTGTATATTGAGCAAGCAGTAAAGGAAACAAAAGAAAAATTCGGAGTAGGTATTAAAATTCATGGAGAAGAAGTAAAAACTTTGAGATTTGCCGATGACATTGTAATTCTGTCAGAGACAGCAAAGGACTTGGAAGAGCAGATGAACGGAATGGACAGTGTCTTGAAAGGAGGATATAAGATGAACATCAACAAAAGCAAAACGAGGATAATGGAGTGTAGTCAAATTAAATCGGGTGATGCTGAGGGGATTAGATTAGGAAATGAGACACTTAAAGTAGTAAAGGAGTTTTGCTATTTAGGGAGTAAAATAACTGATGATGGTCGAAGTAGAGAGGATATAAAATGTACACTGGCAATGGCAAGGAAATCATTTCTGAAGAAGAGAAATTTGTTAACATCGAGTATAGATTTAAGTGTCAGGAAGTCGTTTCTGGAAGTATTTGTATGGAGTGTAGCCATGTATGGAAGTGAAACATGGATGATAACCAGTTTGGACAAGAAGAGAATAGAAGCTTTCGAAATGTGGTGCTACAGAAGAATGCTGAAGATAAGGTGGGTAGATCACGTAACTAATGAGGAGGTATTGAATAGGATTGGGGAGAAGAGAAGTTTGTGGCACAACTTGACTAGAAGAAGGGATCGGTTGGTAGGACATGTTTTGATGCATCAAGGGATCACAAATTTAGCATTGGAGGGCAGCGTGGAGGGTAAAAATCGTAGAGGGAGACCAAGAGATGAATACAGTAAGCAGATTCAGAAGGATGTAGGTTGCAGTAGGTACTGGGAGATGAAGAAGCTTGCACAAGATAGAGTAGCATGGAGAGCTGCATCAAACCAGTCTCAGGACTGAAGACCACAACAACAACAACAAAGTGGTTTCCGATTTATAAAGTTCAGCGAGTATCTCCATCGCGTTCCTTTCACGACTTTCCATGTTAGGAAACGACCACACTACTTCAAACACAAAGGACATTACTATCAACATACCAGAGTAACATCATGTAAACAGCGATAGGCCTCACTTTCGAATTTCTCTGACGTCGACACGAAGACATAGGGCGAACTGAAATCTCCAGACCTGAAACCTGGGTGGACGACTCGCGCACACTCTCTGATCTGGGCAGCTGCACAGAGAAGTATGCTTATGAGATCAACTTGCGCTAGTAGGAGCCGGTAACTCTTAAGCGCTTTCGCTAGGACGTCATTGTAAGAAACTAAGAGTTATGCTTTCATCAAAATTGTTTTACATACAAAATTTGCATTTCCGAGCATGGTTTCCTTGTCAAAACTTTACCTACTAAATCCCCTCTAGTATCCTTAGAAGCCTGTAATAGGAATTGTTAAACACCCTGTATATCATTATCGGGTCGCAGGCGTGTGAACACTCCAACATCAACAAGTGATTAATTACATTTGTTGTTATTAATAAAACCTTGATAATGCTTTTAGCAAACATTTGAACTGTATTATCAACTTCAGCATGTTTAATACGTTGCTAGTAATAACACATATCTCTTACACTAAACCTACTTTTACTATTTACTTATATTAAATTTCTGTTTTCTTATGTCAGACAAGTTTCTCACGATCTTATCCGTGTATTTTCTCTCATAAGCTTTGTATGTAATAATTAGTGTATGGTTCATTACATCTGTTTTTGTGATTTGGCGCGCACTCTCGCCTAGCCACGGGTGGGACCACCACAAAGTGTCATAGCCACTGACCTATGCCCGTCGGTGCCAAAATTCAGATCTCCTGGGGCACGTTCCAGTGAATTCAGAGTGTATACATGATAGTTTTGTCCTGTAAGCACGCCCCCGCACCTTCTGCCCTAGCAAGCGCACAGCAAACCCAACGCAAAGAATCAAGTTCCTTACATCTGTAGTTTATATAGCTGTATAGGAGTTTTGTGTCATTGCAAACTACAACTCAGTACTGTGTTCTGACAGTCAGTAAATTCTCGTTCTAGACGACATAAATGTTAACTGTCTGGACTCCTTAAAATCGATGGTTTATACAGTTGTGGCTGTCAGAGTATATGACAGCGCCTAAAAAGACATACAGGGTGATTCAAAAACTTTGCATCAAATACCTAGGGGTGAGAGGTCACGACATGGGGAAAATCTCTGTTGGTTCGTCATAGACGGGGGACATGGACTGGATAAATGCTTGTCAATATTAATGACACTCTCTAAGGCGCTGCAGTCATGGACTGTGCGGCTGGTCCCCGTGGAGGTTCGAGTCCTCCCTCGGACATGGGTGTGTGTGTTTGTCCTTAGGATACTTTAGGTTAAGTAGTGTGTAAGCTTAGAGACTGATAAGCTTAGCAGTTAAGTCCCCTTAGATTTCATACACATTTGAACATTTTGGGCATATTAATGAAATTCACCAACAGCCACGTAACTTAAGATGTTATTTTATTTTATTTTGAAGGCTACCAGTTTCAGTACACTATGCCATCTTCAGACCGCTGCATAATGAAAGAGTATACATGTAATGTATGTCAGGATGTACAATGAAAGCTTACAGAAAGTGACAGGTAATTACAACAGCGCTTAAAGCTTAAAAATGAAAGTAGTGGCGTTAAACCAAATCTCTGCGTACATCCAACACAGTAGAATAAAACATGTATACATATTTTTCTCTTAATATGTCGACTGCCGCTGGATTTTGCGTCAAGTTGTTTTTTGATGCTGTGATAACTAATTATATCACCAGTTGTGATAGTACCTAACCCGTAAATATGCATACCATTGTCCTTCATAGATTACTGTGTGACATTTTACTTTAAATGAAGATAGGTCCTCAAATATACTAGGCGTTTTCTCGTCGACAAAAATTTTATGAAAAGACAAGCTTTGTTTCAGCGAAGCTCCTGATAGTTCTAATCTTTTTAATGTTTCTGCATGTTCTCTTGTAAATCTGTGGTGTTCAATAGCTTTATGACTAACAAATGTGTACACATGTTTTAGTCTATTGTGCTGGATGTGCACAGAGATTTGGTTTAACGCCACTACATTCAATTGTAGCTTTAAGCGCTGTTATGATTACCCGTCACTTTTTGTAAACTTGCTTTGTACACCCTGATATACACAGCATATTTTCTCTTTTATTTTGCAGGAACCTGAAAATGGCATAGTGAAATGCTGAAACTGGTAGACTTCAAAATAAAATAACATTTTAAGTTACACAACTGTCAGTGAATTTCATTGACATTGACAATGGGGCAAATTCTGTTAGAGGCAAACTGTTCGATGACGCTTACCAACGACGTTAGGCGTTCTTTTGCATTGGTTATGCCCCTGAGGGACGACAAGGTGTAGGTACTCTGCGACGTGCGTATGCATTGTGCGTTGCCTATAATACAGTCAGGTGCTCCATATGAAAGAGGCTAGCCATAGCAAAATTAACGTTCCTGATTCGCTTTTAAAATATCTTTCTCCTCTCACAGACACTTGTTGTTATGTTTCCTTGTTAAACAATCACTCTTTCAATCTACTGAGATAGGTAATATCCTGCACATCTGGTCAGTACACCCTCCTATTTCGGTGAAATCTCGTCTTCCAGGACCGGCGAATACTAAAGCCCGCCTGGCGCTTCCGGAAAGCGCCAGCGAACATTTTGTCTCAAACGAAAGTTGTTTCCCATGACATGATGTGTCACCCTTACACGTTTGATCCAAAGACTGGAACACCATGTATAGTCTCATAACAAGGGAAAATGTAAAACGTGGCCCTATTGAATATTCTCTTCAAATACTCTGGGCAGACTAGGCTATGGCCACTGAATTCTTAATGTGTGCGATGTCTAGGAACAGAAGTTGGCACGGTTATGTGAAGATAAAAATAACATGGACAAGCGAGATAGTTATCGGTGGATCACCTTTGTAGAGAGGAAAACTGCTTACAGTATCTAGAGAATTTTCCTGGTATTGAAGTCTACTTCGCCTAAAGGCATTCCTACCAGTTGGTCACAGTTGGTTCTGGAGATGTCCGAAATAGTGCCGCGATTAAAATCTTCGTTTTGTATACAGGAGGAGCGAGTTTCAAATTCCTGATGAGTAATCCTGATTTAGATTTTCGGTAATCACTCCAGGCGACTGCCTGGGTGATTCCTTTCATAGCGCATATCCTTTTGCATCTAAACTTCTGCTTCTCTCGTGACTTCATTGCTGATAGTAGGCTGAAGTACAGCCTTCTGTGCTTTCAGTTGTGAGGTGTATGCTGATTATTGTATTCGCCGCAACTATATACAAGAACATTTTCACTTTATGGATGACCACATACTGGCATACTGAAAAGTAGTTTAATATGTATATTCGTAATCAGGCTATTCACAAACATGCGTATATAAATTGTGAAACGCACAACTTCACAAGAATAATTAGTCCAGAGTCAAAATAGTTTTTGTTGTTTCTGCTCCTGAGCTTTGTTAAATTGTAGAAATTTCATATCGTAACACGTGAAGCTGCTGAACAATTTATTTTTAGTTGAACGACTGGTTTGGTGTCAGAGACCATTTTACAGTATCCGTTGTACAACGTAATGAATACAGAACATGCATAGTGCTCAAAAGATACTTGAACACTATACTAAGATACACAGAATATATACAGTCTTTGTTAATAACAGGTGTTACATATATCCCATAAAACAGTTGTCAGAATGTAGCATTTGCAAATAATATTTTGTAATGGAGTGGTAGATGCATAGTGTGTCCATTACACAACCATCCAGAGAATACATCAAATGAAATGACAAAGAATTGCTATTATGAATAGTATTATTCCGGAATGAGATTTTCACTCTGCAGCGGAGTGTGCGCTGATATGAAACTTCCTGGCAGATTAAAACTGTGTGCCGGACCGCGATACTTTTTTAGTAGTATTATTGTTCGTAGTACAATATGACGAAATTTTTGAATACTTTTTTTGTTTATCGATTCAAGTTGTTCGCTTAAAATTAAGTTTGGACATTTTTGTTTGTTTTTCAATTCAAGTTGTTCATTTAAAATAAAGTTGGAATCTTTAGCATAATGCGAAAAAATTCCAATCTCTTCCATGACATTTATATACCTATCTGTCTCTATTTTGTGTAGAATAGTAACACTGGTTTCAGTTTTCTCTGCTACATCCTTTTCCTCCGTTTGTGTGACTAGGTCAATGGATTGCTTTTATCAGTGTTACAACATTATTTATATTGTGTACATGTTTTCTACCTGTTCGCCCAATGTAAAATTTATTGTAGTTGTTACACTGTATTTTATATATGTCAGATGGGTCGCAATGGGGTATGGAGTAAAATTTATGTCCTATATTGGATTGCATTGTATTACCAGTCCGAAAACAATTTTTTATTTCTGTTATACGAAATATATAGCGAATTTTGTCAGGTATTTGTCCGATATTTGGAAAAACTGCATATTTTTGTTTCTGTTTTTTCTCCTCATTTATTAAGGCTTTATATCGCTTAGCTGTCTTATAGCGCTTATTTTTCTTATTGCTATAGATTTTATTAATTGAATCAGGGTTGTATCCTTTTTCTGTGGCTATGTGTTTCAATTTATTTAACTTAATATCAGTGTTCTTATTAGATAGTGATGAGCGGGTTATTCTATCTGTCATGGAATGATAAAAAACGCTTTTTTTATGTGTCGTAGGAGGACATGAAGTATTATAAGTATTATGAATTATCCCATTAAACGTGATTGGTTTTCGGAAAACATTAGATGCAATATGAGTTCCATTTACATTGTAGATAATGACATTTAAAAGTTAATGCTCTCCTCTTTTTCATATTCAGTGATATATTGTATGTTTTTGTGAAGTTCTTTGAATTTCCGATGACGTGTTGCATTGAACAAAATAATCGTGTTATCTAAATAATGCCCCTAATACATTTACTTGCCAGTTAAAGACTTAACCACGGACTGTAACCTTGCAGGAACATTACTCAACTTTTTCTTGACCATGAAGAAAATAAGCTCTTCAAAGGCCAAGTATTGCTAGTTGACAAGACAATGCATTAGAGATGTTATAGAGATGCAAATCAACTTTCCCTTCATCCATAACGTTGTACAACAGGTACTGGGAAAAGTTCTCTGACAGAAACCGGTTTTACAATTAAAAATAAATTTTTCATTAGCTCCGCATGTTACAATATGTCACTTCTACAGTTTAGAATGAACTTTCGATGCCATATTAAGATTCAAATATGTTATGAAGTTCCACTGAAGGCCTAACAGACTGATCACATGCGTCACTCAGCTTCCCGGCCGGTGGGCCCAACAGAAATGTTTACGGGCTACACCGCTCTAAATGGACGTACGGTGAGAGACGGGTGTGGCGAAAGAGATATGACTATCGGTTATCGATTCCCACCGAATCAGTCACTCCATCCGTGAAATTATAGATAGCACATTCAACAGTGAGTGATGCAGTGATCAAATGAATACATCACACAGTTATAAAGGTCAGACCTCATCCGCAGAAGCTAAAAAAAATTACCGCATAAAACGGTAATCTGACATTTCAGTATAGCCTCAGACATCCCTGAGAGTAATAAACTTTATTGCAATCGAAATGCGATCTCCTGCTAGCATCGAATGGACGATGAGGCTCGGCATATTATGAGGCACCATGCAGGAAGTTGTATTAGTCGGACAAATGAAATTATTCAATTGGAACAGACACTGTCACATTGTTATAACGCGAGTTTTGATTATGCTAAACATTACTGTACAAATTATGCTCACTGTTCCCCCAGGTGTAGCATGGGCAACATGAACGTCCCTGAGAGTAATTAAATTGCCGAGAATAAATGTTACTTGTGGCTCACGCGTTTTGGAAGCTCATCCGCGCGTATAATGCTGTACGTAATGTGCAAATGATACATGCAGAGTGTGAGCAATTGTGATAGGTACATTACAGGTATAAGGAGTGTACGGAAAAGGGAGGTTACAGATTAACTTCCCTTCGATATCTTTAATCGATCACGACCTAAGTAAAACTACCCTAGAATTATACAATGATTTAGGGAAGCAATGATAACCCTGTATTTGGTTGGCTGCACAGAGATAAACCTACTGCTTTTAACCTGAATCCAGCGCCATAACCCTTACACGATCTCAATCGGTATGTACCTTGATATTTATATCACTGTTGATGACACGAAGACTGTTAACATGTTCGTAGTAACATAGATATCTTATACCTCCTTTATTGTCCTCTCGTTTAAACAATCAAATCCAGGAGAGAAATCGCTTACAACAGCATTTACAGGCACATAAATTCTCTGTAAACCACTATGAAGTGCAAGACAGAGGGTACTTCCTATTGTACCTGTTATTAGGACTTTTTCCTGTTCCATTCATGTATGGAGCGCGGGAAGAATGGCCGCTTAAACGCTTCTGTGCGCGCTATAAACGATGTAACCTTGTCCTCGCGATACGTACGGGAGCGATAAGTAAGGAGTTGTGATATATTGCTGGATTTGTCATTTCAAGCTACTTCTTGAAAATTTGTTAGCAGGCTTCCTCAGTATAGTTTGTGCCTATCTTCAAGCGTTTGCCAGTTCAGTTTTTTCTGCATCTTCGTGACACATGACACTTTTCTACGGGTCAAACAAAGCTGTGAGCATTCGTGCCGCCTTTCACTGTACATATTCATTATCCTTTGGAGTATTGTCCAGTGATTAGGAAAACGGCACGCTGCCACATTTGCTACGTTTCTGGAAATATGCGAGGACGAATTCAATCATTGTGTGATTAAGTGTTATCACTACTTATCTGGAAGTGGGAGATTTGGAAGTGATCACATGTTCAAAGCAATTTTACATCCAAACGCTGCATTTTCGGACATAAGTCCTTTATCAAAACTTGAACTACTATGTCTCTTTTCAATCCTTGGAGGCTTGTAATAAAAACTGTGAAGAATCTGTATGCAGATTACGTAACCGTATTTTCAGTCAGCACCATCTCCACGTACATAGGGTGTTGCGCATAGGGACCAACGTAGGTATACGCATATGAAGGGTAATTCAGTAAGATAGGCAAATATTTTAATATGTTATCCTACAAGTAAAACCAAAGAAAAAAGTTCTTATAAACATAGGTCCGCAAATGTTAAGTCACGGGGTTATCGCTGATAAAAGATTTTGCCTGAAATTTAGCAACTTCCCTACTATAAAGCCATCGAAAAACTATGAGAGGTTAAAGTAAAGCACGATTTCCATTTACTTTGTTGTTGTTGATCTGGTGAATCTAATAAAACATGTGCCAGACGCGTATCTGCAGTATTTCCAGAAGATCCAGAGAAGCAAAGATGTAATTTCATAAAATTTTTAATTTATTAACTACTTGACCCAGTTCGTTTTGTAAATTCCAGACAATTGCACAAAGTTTTCAACAGAAGTTGTAGAGAATTTAATTTTGGAAAAATGATGGTAATAACGTTAACTGTGTCATATAATCTGCCTTTATTAATACCATAGCACAGGTGAATTCATGTTAAACCGAAAAATACAAAGCTCAGTGTTAATGAAGTTGTACAGTGTAGTTACAATTTCACAATACTTTCACAACAAATGTACAAAAATATCTCCACCTAGTTCAATGCATTTAGCTGCAAGTGTATGAACAGATTTTGTTGCTCGTTTCAGTTTCACAGCGTTGTTCTTAATTTCATGTCTGCAGCTCGTTTCTAGTGGATAGCGTTGCTGCCTTTGGATCACGGAGTCCTGGGTTCGATTCCCCGCCGGGTTGGGGATTTTCTCCGTTCGGAACTGGGTGTTTGTGTTGTCCTCATAATTTCATCATCATTTGTGAAAGTGGCGAGATTGGACTGTGTGAAGATTGCGCATTTGTACTGCCGCTGATAACCGCACTATTGAGCGCCTCACAAACCAAATATCATCATCATCATCGTCTTAATTTCGTCTATTGCGTTCATAACGCACTCAAGTAAATCCTCACGTGCATTGACTTTGTCATCATAAACTATGTCTGTCATCCATCCCCATACACAAAAATTCATTGGTGTTAAATCGGGCGGTTGGGGTGGCCACAGACGTGTAGCACCACGACCATTCCATTTCTGGGGGAAATGTTCATTTAAATGTGTAGTAATCGCGCTGGTGAAATGTGGAGGCGCGCCGTCATGTTGAAAATACATTTGGAATCGCATCTTCAAGCAAGCGGGGCATTCCTTCTTGAAGGAATTGTAAGTACGTCTCGCCAGTTAGACGTCTTGGGAAAATGAATGGTCCAATAAAGTGTATGTTGATTATACCACACCACACATTCATGGTAAATCTCTGCTCGAAATTGCGCTGCGCTGTTGCATGTGGGTTTGCTTCAGACCATACGTGCTCGTTGTGTAAATTGTTTATACCATCTTGAATAAACTGTGCCTCATGAGTAATTGAAAATCATTTGTGTAACTGACGATTAGTATTTAACCAGTTGCACAACTACAAGCGAAGAGCAGGATCTCCCGTATGTAAATGACCCACTTTTTGTCTGTCGTAAGGTTACAGATTATTGTACGTCCGTGTACGCCATAACATAGGCTGTGGAATGCCTAATCGTTGAGAGATACGTCGTGTACTGGTACTCTGGCTACGTTGAACAGTATCCATAATATCCTCATCATCGTCTCCACGTATCGAGCGCTCGTACTGATTATGAACGCTAGGTAGAGAACCTGTCTCCCCTAACATTAGAAATACTCCGCTAATGGTTCGTGCATTCGGAATCCCCCGAGTTGGTTCAAATGGCTCTGAGCACTATGGGACTAAACATCCGAGGTCATCAGTCCCCTAGAACTTAGAACTACTTAAGCCTAACTAACCTAAGGACATCACACACTTCCATGCCTGAGGCAGGATTCGAACCTGCGACCGTAGCGGTCTCGCGGTTCCAGACTGAAGCGGCTTTAACCGCTTGGCCACACCGGCCGGCTCTCCGAGTTTGATAACGTACGCAATATTCGTTAACTGCAGTCGTAGCATTACCATCACATTTGGGATAAATAAACACCATATCGGTGTATTCCTCTGTCGTAAATTTGAAAGGCTCCCTATTTCATAAATAATTTGCACACTACAACAGTTACTGTGTGGCTTGACTTAGAGACGCTGTTGTTATTATGTTCTTTCACTGAACAATACAGAAAACTAACTCGTTTCAAGGTTAGGAAACGACTGAAACAAGTCACTAACTATGCCAACAATGACATAAACGTTTCTACGTTCTTAATGGAAAGCAAACAAATTTACCTGTATAATAATATTTGCTTCTCTGGATGTTCTGGAAAACTACTGCAGGTACACGTCTGGACATGTTTTATTAGATTCACCACACCCATAACAACAAAATAAATGGAAATCGTGCATTACTTTAACCTCGTACAGTTTTGCGATGATTTTTTTCTTTAGATTTGCTTACCTTCGTGAATCACCCTGTAGAGGATGTCTCACTGTTGTGGTACAACGTAAAGGGTGAGAAGCGAATAGTGAAACATGTAAATAGTCCTAATAAACACAGGTCCGGAAAACAATTGTTTCCCCGATAACAATCATGGACAAGTGCAATGTTACAATGCTGTTAATGTATAAGGCCACGTTTATTTCGAGACGCCGCGAGTGAGACGTAACTTACCAAGTGATAAACTGCCGTCTTTTGATATTATCTTGTTTGTGGATACATAAGTTCTGGCAAGCGGCGTTTTGACAACAAGTATATATATCGGACGTGGCTCGCCAATACAATGGCCTCCCAGATACCCCTTTTTTAAATTGTTGGTTTTTTTTCTTTCTAAGGTGGTATTTGAAATCTTTGGTGCATTCTAGCCCTCTTGCTGGCGCCGATGAACTCCGGGAACACATTGAGGATGGTTGTCAATGCACTCGGAACACGCCTGGGATTGTTGAACGTGTAAGGGCGTCGACGAAGAGTCGGGTTGAAGACTGCTTTCACATGAACAGTGGTCACATGGAACACTTCCTATGATGTGTTTGTTCACAAATGCATATCTTCAGTCTGAGTCCTTGGAGAAGCTGTTGCAACATGATCATGTACTGTGTTGTGATAGGCCCGCCCAGTTTTTAGGCGGTTTTCCATCTGCCTCGGCAAATGCGGGCTGCTTCCCCTTATTCCGCCTCAGCTACACTATGTCGGCGATTGCTGCGCAAAGGGGTTACACTCGTCTGGTATGAGACGTTCCCTGGGCGGTCCACCGGGGGCCGAACCGCACAATAACCCTGGGTTCGGTGTGGGGCGGCGGAGGGGTGAAGTGGACTGCGGTAGTCGTCGTGGGGCTGCGGACCACTGCGGCTGCGGCGGAGTCGGAGCCACTCCGTCGTTTCTGGGTCCCCGGTTAACATAACATAACTGTGTTGTGATACGCAGTATAGGGGAAGCCGTTGGTTTCCGGACCTATGTTTATTAGTTTCATTGTACTCTGCTCGGCTTTTTCATTTGCATCTACACTGCCCAGTCCATTAATGTGACCACTGTCAAAAGCCTGAATAACCACTTTTAGGAGCGCGGACGTTTTCAAAGAGAATCGGCGAGGTACTGGAAGGAACTGATAGGCATGTGGGGCCACGCTGACTCCAGTGCTGTGGCCAGCTGCGCCAGATTTCTAGGATGAGGATCCATGGCGTGAACAGTCCGATCGAGATGGTTCCACATAGTCTCGATTGGATTTAAATCCGGGGAGCTCCAGTTGAGTATGGTAAATGGAAATGAGCGTTTGGCGTCATTGGCCGGGGGGCCCCTTACGGGGCACGTCCGGCCGCCTTGGTGCAGATCTTATTACATTATTACATTCGACGCTACATTGGGCGACCGGCGCGCCGGATGGAGATGAAATGATGATGAAGACAACACACCCAGTCCCTGAGCGGGGTAAGTCGCCGACCTAGCCGGAAATCGAAGCCGGGTCCGTTGGACGGCAATCCGTCACGCTGACCACTCAGCTATTGGGGCGGACAGTTGAGCACGGTGAACTCATCCTGGTGCTTTTCGGACCGCGCACAGACACTGCGAGCTCTGTGACACCTTACATTGTTCTGCTAGCAGATGTCATTATGCCGAGGAAATAACTAATTGCCTGTATTGTTGGACATAATTCTCAACGGTAGATGCACATTTTTGTTGATGTTTTTGCGCCTTCCAGAATGACGACCACCCAGGAATGCCACGAAAACGTTCCCCAGACCATAACGCCCACTTATCCGGTCTGGATCCTTCCGAAGCTTGTTACAGGCCCGAACAAGACCTAATCGAGCATAAAATATGAGTCATCTGGAACGGCCGCCTGTCGCCGCTCAGTGGACGTCTAGCAGTTGGGGTACTGGCATGTACATTCCAGCCTTCGCCGCCGATGATCAGCAGTCAGCGTTGGTGCACGAACCAGGTGCCTGCTGTGGACGCCCATATTATATAACGTTCGCTGAACAGTTGTTGAGGAGATACTGTTAGTCGCTCGTTGGTTGATACGAGCGGTCAACTGCTCAACAGTTGCACGTCCATTCGTCCTTACACATCTCCACAGCCGTTGTTCCTCCATGTTACCTATGGCCTGTGGTGCACCACAGTTACCTCAGCGCCAGTTTTGGATAGCGCCATTTTAGAATGCACGGTATATTTTAACCACGGCGGCGCGCGAACATTTTACAAACTTAGCTGTTTCGAAAATGCTCCCGTCCTTGGCCCGAAAGTCAATGGTCAATCCTTTTTGCACGTCAGATTAATAGCTCCATTTCGGCATTAGGACAACGACTGCACTGTTATCCGAGCCCCCGTGACACGCTTTATATAACATTCATTGCCTACGCTGCCACCTGCCGTCTGTGAGTGGTTATATGGTAGAAAACCCAAAGAGATTCAGGTCGTATGTAAAGTATACCAGTGGCAAAAAACAATCAATATCGTCGTTGCGCGATAGCCATGGAAATGTTACCCATGACGGTGCCGCTAAAGCGGAGTTACTAAATACAGTTTTCCGTAATTCCTTCACGAAAGAAGACAAAGTAAATATTCCAGAATTCGAAACCAGAACAGCTGTTATCATGAGTGACATAAAAGTAGATACCTTAGGTGTTGCGAAACAACTCAAATCACTGAAGAAAGGTAAGTCTTCCGGTCCAGATGGTATACCAGTCAGGTTCCTTTCAGAGTATGAAGACACAATAGCGACTTTCTTAGCAATCATATACAACCGCTCACTTGACGAAAGGTCTGTTCCTAAAGACTGGAAAGTAGCACAGGTCACACCAATATTCAAGAAAGGAAATAAGAGTAACCCATTGAATTACAGACCCATATCACTGACCTCAATCTGCAGTAGGATTTTGGAGCCCATACTGTACTCGAACATTATGAATCACCTTGAAGAAAATGACTTATTGATACATAACCAACAACGATTCATAAAATATTGTTCTTGTGCAACACAGTTAGCTCTTTATTCCCATGAAGCAATGAGTGCTGTCGACAAGGGATCTCAGATCGATTCCTTATTCCTAGATTTCCAGAAGGCTTTTGACACCGTTCCTCACGAGCGACTATTAATCAAATTGCGTGCATATGGAGTATCGTCTCAGTTGTGTAACTGGATTCGTAATTTCCTCTCAGAGAGATCACAGTTCGTTGTGACAGACGGTAAATCATCGAGTAGAACAGAAGTGATATCTGGGGTTCCGCAAGGTAGTATCATACGCCGTCTGCTGTTCCTGATTTACATAAATAATCTAGGTGATATTCTGAGCAATCCCCTTAGATTGTTTGCAGATGACGCTGTAATTTGCCGTCTAGTAAAATCATCAGACGATCAATTCCAGTTACAAAATGATCTAGAGAGAATTTCTGTATGGTGCGAGACGTGGCAATTGGCACTAAACAAAGAAAAGTGCGAGGTCATCCACATGGGTACGAAAAGAAATCCGATAAATTTTGGGTATATGATAATTGCACAAATCTAAGGGTTGTCAAATCGACTAAATACCTAGGAATTACAATTACGAGCAACTTAAATTGGAAAGGCCACATAGATAATATTGTGGGGAAGGCGAAACAAAGACTGCGCTTTGTTGCCAGAACACTTAGAAGATGCGACAAGCCCACTAAAGAGACAGCCTACATTACACTTCTCTGTCCTCTGCTGGAATATTGCTGCGCGGTGTGGAATCCTTACCAGGTAGGATTGACGGAGGACACCGAAAAAGTGCAAAGAAGGGCAGCTCGTTTCGGGTTATCGCGCAGTAAGGGTGAGAGTGTCACTGATATGATACGCGAGTTGGGGTGGCAGTCACTGAAACAAAGGCGGTTTTCTTTGCGACGAGATCTGTTCACGAAATTTCAATCACCAGCATTCTCTTCAGAATGAGAAAATATTTTATTGATCACCCACCTACGTAGGGAGAAAAGATCATCATAATAAAATAAGAGAAATCAGAGTTCGAACGGAAAGATTTAGGAGTTCCTTTTTCCCACGCGCCATTCGAGAGTGAAATGGTAGAGAAGTGGTATGAAAATGGTTCGATGAACCCTCTGCCAGGCACTTAAGTGTGAATTGCAGAGTAACCATGTACATGTAGATGTAGGCGTCGAATATATGCGGTAGTCGCGTTAATGTGAATGGACCGTGAATAATAGACGAACTAATAGTGAAACACATTTTGTATTCAGACAGCAGATTTTATTACCAGAGTCTGTGATGGCTTATAAGATGAAGAAATATCGTTCGAGATAGATGTAAATATTTTACATATGTCGTAGTATCCGCCAAGTGTAGCGTTCATGAGAAGTGTGAGACTGTGAGGAACCGGATACAGACTTCAGCGGATGGTGACCGTAAGCTTGAGCTCACCGTTAACAGCCCTGCGCTGGTCGTGTGTGCAATTAAGGAAACCACTCGAGTGCATACAGTGGATTAGCGCTCCAGTGCTCTGGCAGGGTGCGGCTATGTAAGTGCGGGGGGGGGGGGGTGGTGGAGAGGGGGAGGGGGTGTCTGCTGGTGTTGAGCAAGCAGCACACGCGTCTGCGGTGTCTGTGGGTTACCCGCAGAGGCGTAAACATTAACAGACGAGGCACGCCGTAACTGGTCTGAGCCGTATTCTCAAGGAACCAGGTTCAGATCCTCACCCGCCAATTCTAGTTTCATCGCACTTTCTGCCAGCCACGAGCTGTGCGCACAGCAGAGCATCTAGACAAGAAGCAAGCGTGACGATTCAATTCTGATTTTTAATGCCAGAAGCGTTGGACTGTTTTGTTGTCTACATCTACGTCTGTAAGACTATTTTGCAATTCACGCTTAACTACCTGGCCGAGGGTTTAATCGAACTAATTTCTCTACCATCCCACTTCCGAAGAGTGCGTGGGCGAAACGAACATTTAAATCTTCCGTATGAGCTCTGATTTTTCTAATTTTCTTACGATCATCATTTCTCTCTATGTAAGTGGGCGAAATGAAATATTTTCGCACCGGAAGGATAAAGATAGTGATTGAAATTTCGTAAAAAGATCTCGCCACAACGAAAAACGCCTTGTTTCAATGACTGGCACACCATCTCGCTTATCATTCAGTGACTCTCTCCCTCCTCTTTCGCGCTAATAGAAAACGAGCTGCCCATCTTTGAAATCTTTCGACGTCCTCCGCCAGTTGCTACGAACTGTGATCTTTCTGACTGGATATTACGAATACAGTCGCACAACTGAGACGATACTCCAAAGGTAAACAATTCGATTTGTAGCTGCTTGTGAGGAATGGTGTCAAACGCCTTATGGAAGTGGTTCAAATCGCTCTGAGCACTATGGTACTTAACTTCTGAGGTCATCAGTTCCCTAGAACTTAGAACTACTTAAACCTAACTAACCTAAGGACATCACACACATCCATGCCCGAGGCAGCGTTCGAAACTGCGACCGTAGCGGTCGCGCGGTTCCAGACTGTAGCGCCTAGAACCGCACGGCCACCCCGGCCGGCTCGCCTTATGGAAATCTAAAACCATGGAATAAGTTCGAGATTCCTTGTCGATAGCACTAATTACTTAATGTGAATAAAGAGACAGTTGTGTTTCACAAGAACGATATTTTCTGTATCCGTTCAGTTGTGTATGATTGATAACTGTGAAGCTATTTTATCAGTACACTCTGAAAGGAACCTATCTGGAATAGAATCTGGACTGAAAGACTTGCCTTTATTAAATGATTTAAGGTTCTTCTTTTCACGGATGATATCGACTTCTAAGTTTCTCATGTTTGCAGTTCTTCTTGATCCGAATTGTGGAATATTTACTTCGTCTTGTTTGGTGAATTAATTTCGGAAAATCTTGTTTAGTAATTCCATTTTAGTGGTGCTGTCAACGGTAACATTACCATTGCTATCGCACAGTGAAGATAGTAGTGTTTCTTGCCACTGTTTTACTTTCCAGACAATCACAATCTCTTTGGATCATCTGCCATATATCGAGACAGAGTTTCGTTATTGATACTATTAAAATAACCTCGCATTGAAGTCCGCGCTAAAATTCGAGCTTCAATAAAACATCGTCAGTCTTGGAGAACTTGCATTCTTTTCAATTTGGCGTGTTTTTTTTTATCTGCAATAATGTTCTGACCTGTTTTGTATAACATGGGGGATCAGTTCCGACTTTTATTAATTTATTTGCTATAAACCTCTCAACTGCCGATGAAACAATTTCTTTGAATTTAAGCCACATCCAGCATATGGTTACACAGTTTGGAGGAAGTGGATGCTGTCTCTTAGAAAGGCGTGAAGCAAATTTTTTATCTGCTTTTTAAATACATATGCTTTGCTTTTATTTTTGGTTGATTTGGATGTACGATATTCAGTCTTACTATAACGACCGTCTGGTCACTAACCACTGTATACGCCATGATGCTCCCTATTGGTTCAGTTGTAACCCTGTCAAACTGTATAAAGCGTCTAAAGGCTGAAAGGCAGATGTACGGTCCATCTGGAGTCAGGTGTGAGTGCTAAGTAGCTTCGTTTTTAAAACTGCAAGTTAAGTCTCACAGTTGCCGCAGTAACATCAGGGTGCCCTCCAAAATAATGACTGAGGAAACTTAAGACTAGCAAATGAGACACAAGTCACGATTACTTTGATTTATTTCGATAAAATGTGTGACAAAACAAATGACAGACATTGGAAACATTAATACAGTGAAGCCTTGTCATATCTGACGTAGCGGTCGATGGAGGCGGGTGGGGACAGGGGGTGGGGGGTGGGGGAGGATGCTAATAATCGAGAAGTGAATTAATTTCAATCAGGAAGTGCCCAGTGATGGTCGTTTTGTTAACTGAAAACAGATTTATTGGCGTTAAAATACATATTTTTAGAATGAAGCTTGAGGTAATCGAACTACTGTAAAATGATTTGAATGTCCTCACACATCGTCTCACTGTTGGGAGATCGCTCCGAACCCCAGCTTCCGACATCATTAAGTTTTCTGGTTTGCACCCCCGAGGAAGAATGGCCTGCAATTCATCCACAGACGCTCAGATACCTCATGGAGATTATCCTCAGCACAATCCAAGCCGTCACAAAGGTGAAGAGTGGGGTCATCCGTCATTAATTCCATCTAATAGGTGTCCAGATACTTTGAACAGATAGTGTGTGTTCCTGACAGTTCGTGGAGACGTTTTTCCAGTATCCTCTGCTAGATGTTTAGCTGTCGTTGCCCATCTAGTCGTCGAAGAACACCACGATCTTTTCGCGGTGAAGTCGTTCTGCAACGGCCCGTTCGTATTATTCTGCCCACGTTATAGTCTTGAGTTCTTCACGTCACTACTCATTCTACAGCCAGTGCACTACAACGAACTGTGTGATCTGCCGGTATGCTGCTCCCATGTGCGTCATGCCATTGTTTCGACGTTCCTCAAAGTCAGGAAGATGACGATAAGCTGGAAGTGCATGTCATCTAGGCACGCTGTGTTGCCATCTCCAGTTGAAAGATCCCGTTACTGTTAGACACCCCAATCAGCCATTGTACAGTCACACCATTCTACGTCCGTAGGAACGGCTTTTTTACGCACTAGAAATGCTATAAATAAGCTCCTGCGTCTGTTAATGCATCCTCGGCTTACATGACGGCAAGGGGGTCCTTTGTATGAAGTGTCTGAATGTCTGTGGAGCAATGCCAGCCCCTTCTTCGTCAAGCGCCGCTCTAGAGAAGGTAGTGATGCTGGACGCTGCGGCGTAGAGCCAAGTCGACGTTGTAACATATCCCAAAGGTGTTCCATTGGGTTCAGATCGGGATTCTGGACAGGCCAGTCCACTTCAGGAATTTTATCGTCCACAAAACATTGCCTTAGAGATGCTGCTTTGTGACAGGGTGCATTGTCGTGCTAATATAAACTGTCAACATCTCCGAACTATTCCTCCATTACACACGGTGTACAATACTGAAAAATTTGTTCGTATTCTTCCGCATTTTATTAAGTGCGTTGAGGGGATCACATTCTAACGACGGAAAACGCTCCCATACTGTGGCACTACCTCCTCCATTCTTCACTTTTGGCTGTATAAAAGGTGGCAGATAGCGTTCTCCAGGCATTCGCCAAACACACATCTGTCGGATTACTACAAGGTTCGTTACTCCAAATCACTCGTTTTCAATCATCCATGGCGCAGAGGCGTCGTTCTGTTGATCAGCTCAAGCGTCGCTTAGCACTGACTGCAGAAATTTGTCACTTATGAAGAGCCCCTCCACCATTGTATCCCATTATTTTTAACTCCCTATGCGCACTCATTGTGCTGGCCCAACTCCTGGTAGCGCTTTGTAACTCGTGAGTGACTTCTTCCGCAGATTTCCTACGAATTTTTACAGCCACCCTCTGCAACGCTCGACGGTTCCTGTCCATCATAACATGAGGTGTGTCTGGTTGTTGCTTTTCTCATTTCCACTTCACGACCACATCACCAACAATCGACTTAGGCAGCTTTAGAAGGGTTGAAATGTTCCTGGTGAATCTGTTACGTACGTGACGTACAGTGACTACTGCACCGAGCTCTCCTAACCGACCCATTCTGCCGTTACTGCTACTCCACTGACAATGTAACATTCCCGCCTCATTTATACTGACGGGTCTGCCTCTCATTACATCTAGCGGTCAATTTCACATTACATAACGGTGTTCGCATACTTTTGATCACATAGTGTATATCGCTTAGTGGCCGTGATACTTAGATGACAGGAATCCGGTCACTTCCTTCTCGCGTCCTTCCTGCAGTGTGATAAGGTGATGGGAAGAAGCGGAAATGATACTGACAAAAGGGATTCTGAGGAATACAGCGCAGAGGTCAGATGTGCTCAGCCAGTGGAAGCCCGATGGTAATCCACGATACACTGAGCATTAATGCATAGTTGATGGGGTTAGGACATGGAGAGTATTTTACGTGACGGTGCTGTCGTTTTCGGTTTTGGTCCTAGCAAAAATGGTTCAAATGTCCCTAAGCACTATGGGACTGAACATCTGAGGTCATCAGTCACCTAGACTTAGAACTACTTAAACCCAACTAACCTAAGGACATCACTGGCATCCACGCCCGAGGCAAAATTCTAACCTGCGACCGTAGCGGTCACGCGGTTCCAGACTGAAGCGCCTAGAACCGCTCGGCCACATCGGCCGGCCCGGCGTTGGTCCTAGCATTTTATGTCCGTAAGACGTGTCCGAAAGAACAGACACCACATATATAATGAGGGTGATGACAGCCAATGATCCATTCAGTGCAGATGAACACCAAGTTCGATCTCTTATGTGAATTGAAATGCCGCGAATAATGAGGCTAATGAGCAGGGGTGTAAGTTGAGAAGTTGGGTCTAACGGGAGGCGTGCTAGGGTGGTCAGTGCGGTTGTGGTGACCAGTATGTCTGTATGGCGTAGTGGTCAACGCATCTGCCTAGCAAGCAGGAGACCCTGGTTCGAATCCCAGTCCGGCACATATTTTCAACTTCGTCCATTGAATTAAATCGATGCCCACTCGCATTGCGTCGGACACATTGTGTTGCCGATATGCGAGTAGCAAAAGAGGAATAGTCGGCGGTGCGTTTTGCGAAGCAGTAGAAGGACGTCAGCTGTTAGTTAATGTTGACCACCAACCTCAGCGTCGTGCCCTTGCGGCTTACAGCGCCTGCACATCACGCCGCGTCCCCGCAGTTCCACGGAGCACTCGCCCGGGATCGTAAAACGCGAGGGTAGCGCCTACGCCGCGCTGCGGGGCCCCTTTTATTATTCAGTCGGGCCGGGCGACGGCCGCCTGCTGCTGTTGATAGGTCGGCAAGTCCCGCCACAGGCCGGAAGCCAATTTCTGCAATTGATGGCGCGTGCCCGCTGCCGCGGCTGATAATCCGGGGGCGCAGGGCCTCCCCCGCCGTCTGTCTGCGGCTCCTGCCGCCTCCTCTCTCCCTCCGACGTCCGCATCAGCCGCCGCGCGACTTGACGAGCCACTTCCTTCCCCCATGAATGTGTGCGCACCGTCTTCGAACACACGCCTACTCGTGTGCTACGAGTTATCCAGATACACTACTGGCCATTAAAATTGCTACACCAAGAAGAAATGCAGAATGCAGATGATAAACGGATATTCATTGGACATATGTATTATACTAGAACTGACATTTGATTACATCTTCACGCAGTTTGGGTGCATAGATTCTGAGAAATCAGTACCCAGAACAACCACCTCTGGCCGTAATAACGGCCTTGATACGCTTGGGCTTTGAGTCAAACAGAGCTTGGATGCCATGCACAGGTACAGCTGCCCATGCAGCTTCAACACGGTACCACAGTTCATCAAGAGTAGTGACTGGAGCATTGTGACGAGCCAGTTTCTCGGCCACCATTGACCAGACGTTTTCAATTGGTGAGAGATCGGGAGAATGTGCTGGCCAGGGCAGCAGTCGAACATTTTCTGTATCCAGAAAGGCCCGTACAGGACCTGCAACATGCGGTCGTGCATTATCATGCTGAAATGTAGGGTTTCACAGGGATCGAATGAAGGGTAGAGCCACGGGTCGTAACACATCTGAAATGTAACGTCCACTGTTCAAAGTGCCGTCAATGCGAACAAGAGGTGACCGAGACGTGTAACCAATGGCACCCCATTCCATCACGCCGAGTGATACGCCAATATGGCGATGACGAATAGACGCTTCCAATGTGCGTTCATCGCGATGTCGCCAAACACGGATGCGACCATCACGATGCTGTGAACACAACCTGGATTCAACCGAAAAAATGACGTTTTGCCATTCGTGCACCCAGGTTCGTCGTTGAGTACACCATCGCAGGCGCTCCTGTCTGTTATGCAGCGTCAAGGGTAACCGCAGCCATCGTCTCCGAGCTGATAGTCCATGCTGCTGCAAACGCCGTCGAAATGTTCGTGCCGATGCTTGTTGTCTTGCAAACGTCCCCACATGTTGACTCAGAGATCGAGACGTGGCTGCACGATCCATTACAGCCATGCGGATAAGATGTCTGTCATCTCGACTGCTACTGACACGAGGCCGTTGGGATCCAACACGACGTTCCCTATTACCCTCCTGAACACACCGATTCCGTATTCTGCTAACAGTCATTGGAGCTTGACCAACGTGATACGATAAAGCGCAATCGCGATAGGCTACATTTCGACCTTTATCAAAGTCGGAAACGTGATGGTACGTATATCTCCTCCTTACACGAGGCATCACAACAACGTTTCACCAGGCAACGCCGGTGAACTGCTGTGTGTGTGTGTGAGAAATCGGTTGGAAACTTTCCTCATGTCAGCACGTTGTAGGTGTCGCCACCGGCGCCAATCTTGTGTGAATGCTCTGAAAAGCTAATCATTTGCCTATCACAGCATCTTCTTCCTGTCGGTTAAATTTCGCGTCTGAAGCACATCATCTTCGTGGTGTAACAATTTTAATGGCCAGTAGTGCATATCTTCTGTGCATCACTGTAGTTGTGACGCAGCTGTGGCTTTTCATTGTGTCATTTACTGTATACTGTGTAAGGTGGTTATAATTTCGCAACTTACAAGCACTCATCTGCACACTTTGCCGCGATTTACAACCGGAATTAGCTACCATTTGATAGATTGTATATCCCATATATGAATATTTAAAGAAGACTGACATTGTCACGTACACCTTGTAAATATTTGTTAACGCTGATTGCATGAAAAGTGATGATGGACTGTCTTTACCATCAAAACGGCGTAATGAATGGTGCAAATGGTTCAAATGGCTGTGAGAACTTTGGGGCTTAACATCTGAGGCCATCAGTCCCCTAGAATTAGAACTACTTAAACTCAACTAACCTAAGGACATCACACACATCGACGCCCGACGTAGGATTCAAACCTGCGACCGTAGCAGCAGCGCGGTTCCGGACTGAAGCGCCTAGAATCGCTCGTCCTCAGTGTCCGGCGGCGTAATGAATGATTGCTTATACTAGTAGAGGTTGGAAAACCAGCGGAAATGAAACGGCAGGCGTAACTTAAGCCATGGATGGAAAGGCCCGCACAGGTGTGTTAGTCCTGCTTAACACAGGAAGTGGCCCTAGCCGGACGGTCGGGGCACCTGAGCGCTGAAGCACAATAGGGTGGCTGCTGGCCGGTATTGTAGCTAGGCAGGAAGCGTAATCGAAAACTCTGACAATCTTGGACGCAGCAGAGAGCAACAAGGAAGCGTTACCTCAGAAATCACGCAGGCTGGGTTATTTCCAAGGATTTTTACTCTGAGAAGCGTACCATTGTCTGAATTCCTAATTAATGGGGATAGGTATTTCCTCGCAAACTTTCCGCGCTCAATGACAAAAGACTAAAATATGCTTGGTCGGAAGAATCTGTGGAGAGGGATAGTATTACGTGATTTCGTGAATATGATTCGCCGTCTGCAGTTACTAGGGAGGGGAGCTGAGATTTGCTGTGAAGCCAGCGGTGGAGAGAATGAGGTCTTCCGTTTTGAGCGGCCCGAGTTTGACGGTCGCTCAGTATGGTTGGTACAGACGGACTTGCGGTCTTTGTTCTCAGGAGATTTTATAGTTAGAACGGTTAGGCATTCTACTGTTGCGAACTTACACGAATCTGGACTTCGCCTCTGGCTAGGGAGTCGTCGTTGAGTGTGCAGCGTTCAGTGATTGAGAGCACTTCTTCTGTCTATACTCACGTTGAGACGTTATCTGAATTCCGTCCTTGTGGTCCTTGTGGCTGGGAGTTCGCGTTTCTTGTCTATAGAACATAGAGAGGAGAAGACAGCATTAGATTACACTAGTCAGAGGACCACATTCTGCCGTACTAGTGTTTGAATGAGATGTTTTTATATTTTGTGGCTGGAGTTCGTTCGTCGTCGCAGGCGTGTACGAGAACCATCACTCCAACGCACCGGACGCAATTCATAAGGTGATATTGCTAATTGCTTCAGCGTATAGCGCTATAAAGCTAAACAGCTGCGATCACGTAACTTTTATTTCCACTGAAGTTGCACACCACTGTAGATCATCTTTGAAAATAGTGTCTTGTAATGTTTGGTACGCAGATGATGTCAGTCATCTCGCATTATTTATATTAGATCGCGTAGTCATAAAAAGGGACAGATTTGGGCAATCGATGAGTAAGATTAGTTAGGAAATTCATTTGTATCTCTTTATGCTCATTGGACATCGATATATGGCAGGTTACCTTCCATTCAGAAGGCTGTTGCATACGGCGACTGTTTTCTGACTTGTAAATAATAGATTTCAACTATAAGTCGTTCTTTTTAAATTTTATTGGCAGGTCTAGATTTCAGCTAGAAACTAGCCATTATCAATGCACTATCATTTTTGATCAATGCATGTAACGCCTGTTGGTCGGGCTTCGTTTACAGTTCATTGAATGCTAGCAATTAACAGTATTCGATGAACTGTGGACGAACCCCGACCAACAAGCATTACATGCGTTGATGAAAAATGATAGTGCATTGAGAGTGGCTAGTTTCTAGCCGAAATATAGATCTGCCAATAAAATTTAAAAAGGACGACTGATAGCTGAAATCTATTATTTACAAATATAAAAATTTGTAATATATAAAGGAGTTTTAATCTAAAATAAATGTCTAAGCAAAAACAACATTTATCATTTAGTAGTTACTAGTTCCCTTAATTATTCATTTATGTTTAGGTTGTAATTTATATGTTAAAGAGACGAAGGAGGAAATAATATCACAATTAAGAGATCCTAAGGTCTGCTTCAGGGGGTTGTCAGACAGGGCCAAATCTTGATTTTCGCGTTCAATATTTTCCATTGCCCACATTCATTTCACACCCGCCTGGTGTAGCATTTTGGAACTGCTGCAAACTGGAACTGTCCAAGTTGTTGGGGTGGTGTGGTAGGTGCTTTTAAATTGAATATACAATCAGAAAAAAAACACGCACCACGAAGAAATTATCAGAATGGGTCGGAACTCGATATTTGTGATGTAAATGTACAGCAGACAAACAAGTGATAAAATCTGCAGAAAGTTTGATGATTCGCTCAAGAGAAAGAGCGCCACGAACTGAGCAAACCAATAATCTGTGTGTTCACCTCCTTTCTGAAAGCAGTTATTCGGCATGATATTAATTTGTAGAGTTGTTGAGTGTCCTCCAGAGGGAATATCGTACCAAATTCTGTTCTATTGGTGCGTTGGATAGTCAAGATTCTGAACTAATTGCGGAGCCCTGGCCATAATGCTCTTGATGTTCTCAATTGGGGACAGTTCCGGCGAGCTTGCGGGTCAAGTTACCGTTTGAGAAGCATGAAGACAAGCGTTAGAAACTCTCACCGTGTGCGGGTACGCCCAGGTTGGCTTGCTATGAAGGGCAACAAAACGGGGCGTACAATATGGTCGGCGTAGCCCTGTGCCGAAGGGTGCCGCGAATGACAACCAAGAGGGTCCTACTGTGAAATGAAATGGCACCAGGGATCATAACTGCTGGTTTTCAGGCCGCATGGCCGGTGACAGTCAGTAGAATTAACTTCAGTGATGAGGCCCGCTTCGAACTGAGCTCTGATGAGCAGCGAAGACGTATCTGGACTCGCCCCAGACAGCGGTGGAGTGTCAACCTGATTGTTGCCCGCCATGCGACTCGATAACGAGGAGTGAGGGGCTGTGATGCCATTTCTTTCATAGCAGCACCCCTTAGCTTGTCATCTACAGCACTCTTACAGCCACTTGGATGGGCGACTATCCGGTCTGCCGAGCGCTGTTGACAAGCGGGGTGCACTCAACCCGTGTGAGGCAAACTGAGGAGCTACTTGATTGAGAAGTAGCGGCTCCGGTCCCGGGAACTGACATACGGCCGGGAGAGCGGAGTGCTGACCACATGCCGTTGTATATCCGCATCCAGTGACGCCTATGGGCTGAGGATGACACGGCGGCCGGTCGGTACCTTTGGGCCTTCATGGACCCGTTCGGGAGGAGTTTAGTTTTTAGCACTCTTACAGCACAGCAGTATGTCAACGATATTGTACGCTCCCTTTTGTTACCTTTATAGCAAGCCATCATGGGCTTGTATTTCAGCAAGATAATACCCTCCCGCACACGGCTAGAGTTTTTACTGCTTATATTCGTGCTTGCCAAATCGTACCTTGACCAGCAAGGCCGCCGCATCTCTCCACAATTGAGAATGTTTGGGACATTATGCGCAGGGCCCTCCGACCAGCTCGGGATTTTGACGATGTAACGTGTCAACTGGACAGAACTTGACACGATATCCCTCAAGATGACATCCAACAACTCTATTAATCAATGCCAAGCCGAATAACTGCTTACATAAGATGCACACGTGGACCAACGTATTATTCATTGCTCAAATTACCCGACCTTTATCCCATAGGGCCTGGAACATGTCTGAGAGTATGTGGAACAGCGGGTGAATCGTAGTGAACAGCATCTCCGCATTTTTGTATATCTACGGGATCTGATCACCGTTGAGCGGCATATGCGAAGAGACGTGTGGGCGCTCTTCCTTTGCTTAGTGAGGCCATTGTTACTCGGTATCAGAGTAGTGTCTAGTTAAGGTCACTGATTTTGTCGACCACTGTTCTAACCTGCATGTTAAAAGAAGCCTCTGCTTGTGTAGTACACTGGCGTAGAGTACTTAGGAACTAAAGTACCTTCAGAACAAGTTGCCGCTACCAATAACTCGCTGAAACTTGCACCATACGCAGAAAAAATTACAACAATACAGCAGACAAGAATTAATATCGGCAGCAATTGAGAGATTTATACCAAATAAATTGGTACACAAAACGGGTCAGAACACTGTTGCAGAAACAACGAAGAAAACACACCAAATTTAAGAGGACGAAAAATTCCCAAGATTGGCGATCTTTTATAGAAGCTCGAAATTTAGCGCGGACTTCAGTGCGAGATGCTTATAATAGTTTGCACAACGAAACTTTGTCTCGAAACCTGACAGAAAATCCAAAGAGATTCTGGTCTTATGTGGAGTTTGCTAGCGGTGAGACACAATCAATGCCTTCTCTGCGCGATAGAAATGGAGATAGTGTCAAAGACAGTGCTGCCAAAGCAGAGTTACTGAACACAGCCTTCCGAAACGTCTTCACAAAAGAAGACGAAGTAAATATACCAGAATTCGAATGAAAAATAGCTGCCAAACTGAGTAACGTAGAAGTCGATATACTCGGAGTAGTGAAGCAACTTAAATCACTTAATAAAAGCAAGTCTTCTGATCCAGACTGTGTACCAATTAGGTACCTTTCGGAGTATGCTGATGCATTAACTCCGTACTTAACAATCATATTGAACCGTTCGCTCGACGAAAGATGCGTACCCAAAGACTGGAAAGTTGCACAGGTCACACCAATATTCAAGAAAGGTAGTAAGAGTAATCAACTAAATTACAGGCCCGTATCATTAACGTCGATACGCAGCAGGATTTTGGAATATATATTGTGTTCGAACATTATGAATTATCTCGAAGAAAACGGTCTATTGATACACAGTCAACACAAATTTAGAAAACATCGTTCTTGTGAAACACAACTATCTATGTCCTCCCATGAAGTGTTGAATGCTACTGACAAGGCATCTCAAATTGATTCCAAATTCCTGGATCTCCGAAAGGCTTTTGACACTGTACCAAACAAGCCTCTTGTAGCGAAATTGCGTACTTGTGGAATATCGTCCCAGTTATGTGACTGGATTTGTAATTTCCTATCAGAGAGGTCACAGTTCGTAGTAACTGACGGAAACTCATAGACTAAAACAGAAGCGATTTATGGAGTTCCGTAAGATAGTGTTATACGCGCTTTGCTGTATCTTATCTATACAGACGGTTTGGGAGACAATCTGAGCAGCTGTCTTAGGTTGTTTGCAGATGACGCTGTCGTTTATCGACTAGTAAAGTCATCAGAAGATCAAAACAAATTGCAAAACGATTTAGAAAAGATATATGTATGTTGCGAAAATTGGCAGTTGACCCAAAATAACGAAAAGTGTGAGGTTATCCACATGAGCGCTAAAAGAAACCCGTCAAACTTCGGTTACACGGTAAATCATGTCAAATCTAAAGGCCGTACATTCAACTAAATACCTAGGTATTACAATTACGAACTACTTAAATTGGAAGGAACACACAGAAAATGTTGTGGGAAAGGCTACCCAAGGACTGCGTTTTATTGGCACGACACTCCGAAAATTTAAGAGACCTACTGAAGAGACTGCCTGCACTACGCTTGTCTGTCCTCTTTTAGAATAGTGCTGCGCGGTGTGGGATCGTTACCAGACAGGACTGACGAAGTACGTCGAAAAAGTTCAATGAAGGGCAGCACGTTTTGTATTTTCGCGATACAGGGGAGAGAGTGTCACTGAAGTGATACAGGATTTGGGCAGGACATCATTAAAACAAAGGCGTTTTTCGTTTCAGAGGAATCGTGCCACAAAATTCCAATCACGTACATAGGAAGAAACGATCACCACGATAAAATAAGGGAAATCAGAGCTCGTACGGAAAGATATAGGTGTTCGTTCCTTCCCCACGCTCTGCATGATTGGAATTATAGAGAATTGTGAAGCATGTAGAAGGTAAATGGAAGAAATACGCAACAAGAACAGAAATGACATTTTCACTCAAAGACAAAAATTACGCTGAAGTCACCGCCATTTATGATGGTGCCCTGGACATTAAATGAGGCGGAAAAGGTTCTTAATAGGATGTGTGGCCACGCCGCACGGCGTTGCATACTCTGCAAGGTGCTTCCATCTTAGCCCCAAGGTCGGTAAGGAGTTCTTGTGGTAGGGCGATCCGTTCCTCTACCAGCGTAGTTGGCAAGTGCTGGTTGGCCGTTGCTACATGTGGACGTTCTGCGATGTGTCTCCCCAACGAATCCCACTAACGCTCGATGGGATTTAAATCGGGGAACGGGCAGGCCGGTTCATTATCCGAATATACTCTCGTTGCAAGAGCTTCAAAATCTGCACTGTCCTATACGATCGCACATTGTCCTCCATAAACTTGAAGCCAGGTCCGAATGCACCACGGAAAAGACGCACACGAAGAAGGGGTACAGTGTCACAATAACATCGACCGCAGGCTCTGCCGTGTTCAAAGATTTGGAGGTAAGTAGCCACCTGCAACGTTAGGCCTCCCAATGCACATACCTGGACGACCAAAACATTTACGTTCGATTGAATTTTCTCCTTTTCAGAATACTGAAGGAGCGACGCTTTTTGCTTACTAAAAAATACTACAGCCTAGATTGCATAAAATATTTCTTTATTTAAGACAACGGTTTCAACAGACTTCAGGCCTTAAAAACCTTTTCTTGTGAAACGTGATCATTTTACGTTGGACCTAATTTTTATCCACATGACAACTTGGTTGTGAGGTCCAACGTACAATGAACATGTTTCACAACAAAAACATTTTTAAGACCTGAAGATGACAGCAACGTCTGTCGAAACCAGTCGTCTTAAATAAGGAAATATTTTATGAGATGTAGACTGTTGCATGTTTTTAGATTATGTTCGACACTGTTCTTATGTGCATTACGCGTTCCCGTCTGTCGTCATGTGACGATACGTCCAGCATTATCAAGTATAATCGTTTTCGTGGTCCAGGTATTATGGTGTTATTCCTTCTGTTACCTTCTGCACTACACTGTAGCAGTTTTTCTGTGTATGCTCCAAGTTCCATCCATCTATGCTACTTGGCAGTGACAGATGATATGAAACTTACTTTCACTCTTAAGTTTTCCTCACCAATATGCTAAAGGGTCCCGTCAACCTTATGACTCGTCTCAGCAAGGCACTAGTAGGAAATGAAACGACCATACGATTTTTACGTCTGCAATGCTCAGTGGGGCAAGGTCAGGCGCAGATCCAGAGTTTGGTTGTGGCAGAGGAGGATCACTGTCTTTTACGTATAACTTACATCTCCTTCAACATGCTGTAAATGGTTCAAATGGCTCTGATCACTATGGGACTTAACTTCTGAGGTCATCAGTTCCCTAGAACTTAGAACTACTTAAACCTAACTAACCTAAGGACATCACACACATCTATGCCCGAGGCAGGATTCGAACCTGCGACCGTAGTGGATGCTGTAAATGACTAGGATTTTAAACACAATAAAAATAAAATATTTAAAATCTATACTACTATGCAAAGGAAAGTCTAGTTTAACGTTTTTACCAAAAGTCTCAAGAACGCTCCGTCAATCAATCAACAAAAACCTCGGAAAGTTCTTGCTCGATTAATTTCAATCAAATTTTCACACGATCCTCTAATAAACCTTCGCACAGACATAGGCTACATTTTTTAAATACATGTTCTAGATCGATCTGCTTCAAATGTTTACACGATACTCTATAAACGTGCAGACAGGCATAGGCTGCACTTTTCTAAAATATATACAGTGTATATATAATACGTAAATGGAAAAGATTGTAACAAAAAATCTCCAGAGTTCTTCACCAATTTATTCAAATTTTTGCGCTCTACTTTAAAAAGCAATCACACAGACACATACCACAAAATTTTTAATTTATATGTTATATAAGCACATGCAGTATAAAAAGGGGCAAAGCTGTCGCCAAAAACCTCGAAAAATTCTTGATCGATTTACTTCATATTGTTTCACGATATTCTAATAAACATACAGAGAGACACAGGCTATGTATTTCTAATATATAAATCTACGTGTAATGTATAAAGGGAGAATATAGTTCTCAGAAATCTCGAAAAGTTTTTGACTGCTTTATTTCAAATTTGTAAGTGATACTCTACTGAACGTTCGGACGGATATGGGCTATATATCTTTTAATATGTAACTGTGTATGCAATATATAAAGGAGATATATTACCAAAAATCACGAAAACTACTTGGCTGATGTACTTCAAATTTTTACACGGAACTCCAATACATATTCACACTGACATAGAACATATATTTTTAATACATATAATATATTAATATATACGTAATATACAAAGGGCAAAAGTTGTTACCAAAAATCTTCAAAACTCCTTGGCCAATTTAGTTCAGTTTTTAACAGGATAATGTAATGAACATTTGGTCAGACATAGTCTACATTTATTTAATACATAAACGCACATGTAGTATATAAAGGAGAAACTTCGTTGCCGAAAGTCTTGAAAAGTTCTGACCGATTTACATCAAATTTTTACACAATTCTGTAATGTACAATCGGATGGATATAGGCTACATATTTTTGATATATGAATATACAGGATGGACATTAATAAAATCGACAAACCTCAGGGACGGATTCCTGGTTGGAAATGGAGGAAAAATAGTCCTATAAACATGTGTCCGGAAATGGATGATGTGCGTGCAACGACAACAAATCGCATCGGAAAACAGTACAAAGGTGCAGCTCATCCATGTCACAACATATGTTCAAAGTGGCCCCTGTGGGATGTAATGCATCCTTTCACACTCGCATCATGGATTTCCGCACTCTTTCGCATGTTCTGCCGGTTTCCGAATAGCGTCAGAAGCATCGTATTGAAGGGTGTGCACATCAGCATGCACAGTGCTTTTTAGATGCCCCCAGAGATAAACATCCAGAGGGTTTAAGTCCGATGATGTGGCAGCCCATGCTACAAGGCTTCCGCGTCCTACCCAGCGTGCGAGTCCTGGGGAAGACATTGAGGTGTCGGCAAACTGTAATGCAGAATTGGGGTGGTGCTCCATCATGCAGACAGCACATAACCTGTCGTATTGCCGCGCCCCTGCACGTTCGTCTGTCTGCAAGGACCCATGACCTAAAAAAGGCTCGGAAAGGGCTTGAAATGTTGTGTGATGCGGTTGGTGACTGTGGAGAGACTTGTTTTGGTATAACCGTGCTGCCTCTCGACCGTTTCCATCTGCTTGGCCGTAAACAGACACCGTCTCGTATGAAACTTCCTGGCAGATTAAAACTGTGTGCCGGACTGAGACTCGAACTCGGGACGTTTGCCTTTCGCGAGCAAGTGCTCTACCAACTGAGCTACCCAAGCACGACTCACACCCCGTCCTCACAGTTTTACTTCTGCCAGTACCTCGTCTCCTACCTTCCAAACTTTACAGAATCTCTCCTGCGAACCTTGCAGAACTAGCACTCCTGAAAGAAAGGATATTGCGGAGACATGGCTTAGCCACAGTCTGGGGGATGTTTCCAGAATTAGATGTGAGGAAGGGACGTGAGTCGTGCTTGGGTAGCTCAGGTGTTAGAGCACTTTCCCGAGAAAGGCAAAGGTCCCGAGTTCGAGTCTCGGCCCGCCACACAGTTTTAATCTGCCAGGAAGTTTCATATCAGCGCACACTTCACTGCAGAGTGAAAATCTCATTCTGACACCGTCTCGGCTTGTTCCCTATGCGAATACCGGACCATTCTCCTACTTACAGCACGCTGCGTCAATCACACAGCCTTAAAGACACAAGGAACACACGTCAGATGGTCAGAGAAACTTTCATTCGTTAGCTCCCACTACCTTGGCAACGATCCATTCCCAGACACGTGTTCATAGGAGCTTTCTTCCTCCATTTGCAGTGAGGAGTTGGTCCCTGCAGTTAGTCGGTTTTATTGATGTTCGCCGTGAATACGTAGTAGATAAGCAGGAAACGTTGTTGCGAAAATTCTCGAAAAGTTATTGACCGCTTTACTTTAAACTTTTACACGGTATTCTGATAGACATTCGGACGGACGTGGGCTAAATATTTCTGAAAAATAGTGTGCAGGTTTTATGTTGAAACTGACTCCGAGAAAGAAAATCCTGTATTGTGTTCTGTTGTGAAAATGTGAGGTTTTGTTTTCTTTCTTACAGATTGTTTCTCCCACATATATTCTTTCTCATTACATACATACATTTTACAAAATTGTGTACACAATAATCTGCAATTTTCTTAACTTACAGTTGGTTTCTCAAAAAAAAAAAAAAAAAAAAAAAAAAAACCGGAATGGTTGTGTTGAAACGTCCCCTTTGAACAATTATACGTGACTGTGCTTAAACTGACACACAATATTTTTAGCGCAACGCAATCTGACTTTCAAAATTCCCTACTAAAGAATGGCCCTGACTAACATTAAACTATACCTTTCACAAATCACTTACCTCACAAAAATCTTCGCTGCTCAAGCTACTGCAATACAGCGAGCGCCACTACTGCCAGCTAAATAAAAGAATCAAACTATGGAAGGCACTAACTACTGATAGGGATAGTTAGCAAATGAAAGATATTAATAGAGAACAAACAATGTATTTACCTTGATATCATCATATATAAATATAGCAGTTCATGACAAATTACAAATCTCCGCCATCTCTCTCCCCACATCCACCACTGCTGGCGGCTCACCTCCAACTGCGCAACGCTACGCGCTGTTCGCATCCAGCAGCCGCTGCCCAACACTACAATGGCAGACAACAATGCAAACCAGCCACAGACTGCACACAGCACAGCCAGTGATTTTCAGAGCGCTACGTGGCGTTACCAATATAAGAACCTAAACAGCCTACTTACATAGCCCCCATGCTCCCCACAAAAAATTTTGCAAATTTTTTTGGGCACTGGCCAATACATATTTGTTAAAATTTTTTCACAATTACAATAACAAAGAAATCAAAGGCACACACTTATTGATACAATGTTGGTCAAAAGCTAAAAATTTCTCACAGTCCATAAAGATAGTCCTAATCATTCATCATATAGTAATTACAGTTTTTTTCACAAAGTCTCATTAGTAAAAGAAATTGCACACAGAAGTAGTGGATTTCCATGCAGTCTTGAAGAAGTAGCGTTGTCCTTCCAACGGAAAGACAGTGCTGACTCTTGACATGCTGACAGATAATGGGCCACAACAGAGCAAACCCACAGCAGAGTCATTCGAAGTTTGGAAGAATATTGGTAGGTAGGTCATCACAGAGCAGACCCACTGTAGTCCTGGTAGAGATTACGGTATTGGTGGGCCACCAGAGGTGCAGACCCACTGTAGTCCTTGTAGAGATAATGGTAATGGTGGGCCATCAAAGATGCAGACCCACTGTAGTCCTTGTAGAGATAATGGTAATGGTGGGCCATCAAAGATGCAGACCCACTGTAGTCCTTGTAGAGATGGCCAGCAGCCATCTGTTGCGATTGTGCAGGTGCACATTCACCATCAAAGAGTCTTGCGGAGAATATAGCAAGTCCATAAACCACCACTTGTGCACTCACAAAGTTTTTTGGAATTGTCCATAGAACGAGCAATGCTGTTATCCAGTCCCTTGCTGAATTATCAACACACGTGCAAACACTAACAGTCCCTACTTCTCACATATTGTCCACATACTATGACCAACAGAAACGTGTGCAGTGAAATGTAACTAACAAGTTAATAATATCATGAACTGGTGACAATTACAATTTTATAACATAAGAATACAATAACAAAGGTACAAAATACATCATTAAAAACATAATAATACAGATAACATTTGTAGTACAGGCTTTACAAAAGAATAGAAATAAACATATACATCAGTGGAATTATGACATGGGTACATACATAAAAGATCAGAGTAACTTTCGAAACATCAACTTCACACATGAGCATTAAACAGAACAGAATTAATAATATCTAACATCTTTACAAAGTAAATAACATATTATTAATGCCAATTATATTCGAGGATAACAGTATTCCTCATCATAGTGAATGTAGCTTAATATTAAAAGAAGAAAAAATTCTATGAAACTACACAGAGACAGGAAGAAAACAAATACACAAGGGTACACACACACATAGTGGGATAACACCAATAGGAAAGGACAGGGTTTGTTTCATTGCAGTATTTTGCAAACAAAACTTTCTTTGCTTCTTGGAGATCTCCCTTCATTCATCATTATTCCCAAAAGTCCTATCTAAGCCTGCCTTCTGTATTTTGTTCACATCCTCTGTCAAAAATAGTTTTTCTCTCTGCTTTCTGTATTCTGTTCACATCCTCTGTCAATAATAGTTTTTCTCCACTGTACAGTATCCTTTTTATTTTGCCAGACCATTTTCTGATAGCTTCTCAATGCATTTCTTATAAATTTATAATAGTTAGTTTCTTATATAGTCTCCTCTTAAGCTAACTTAAATCTACTGAGCTCAGATACTAAACTAAGGAACGAGGCAATGCAGCATCACATAACAAATCAACACAAACAGCAATGCAAAAAATGCAAATTGGCAAAGCTAGCAGCATAAATGAGCAAAAGTCAAATTCAATAACACTATGCCTGGCAAACAGCAGCAACTTATACCTAAACATGACATAGCGCAAGCAGAAAAAATATTACACTAAAATGGCCATGTCTAATACCTATGTCACATCTTAACATTAGAGTGATGCATCACAAAAACTTACGCTAGTAGATAAGTTACCAAATCGTAAAAAAATTATTTATGCAATTGCTGTGAAGGGAAATGTCTTTTTGTGCTCCCTCATTTGTTTTGGATAGATCATAAAATTATTTACTGGATCTGTAGGCATAAAATATTTATATTAGTACATATATTAAATTTTATTTTAACCAATGCTGCAGTGCAGCTAGAAACTTGATATTAAACAAAATGTGTAAATAAATACATAAAGCAAGCCATATGGCATTTTTCTTAACTAGCAAGACAATAGCTGTGAAATGTTTCTCATCGTTTCATTAGGCATTTCAGTAAATATCATAAATTACGAGCTCCACAGTATGCTTTCAACAAGGAAATGTCAGTAGCGAGTATAATGGCCCCCCCTTTTTTTTTTTTTTTTTACCTATGCGGCTGAAAGGCTAATGGCTTTTTTTTTTCGGGCGGCTGTCGCCCAGGTGGGTGCCCGCGACGCATTACGTGCAGGTGGTCACTTAACTTTCTTACGGAAATATTTACGGCAGCAGTTTCCGCTACAGTGACAGTCTCACATAAAAATATTTCACAGGTCAAGAATTAGCGTTGCAAATCTGTAGAAACAAAATGCTATTGATATAACAGTGTCAAAAAATTTTCGTCTGCATTGTAATACATTCATGCATATACACACGCATTTCATAACTCTTAAAGTACGATTCTTGGTTTCCAACAACCTTTTCATAAATCAGAGTCCCTAACCCCTACTCATTATTCCTTACCTCATTATACATATACATATTCGTCGACACTTCTTCAATATTTCATCATGAGAAATACGTAGCATAATAAACATTCCTCAACAACATAATACACATCGTCGTCGTAATAATAACATTATAACACTTCAGTCAAATCTCTCAGAAAGCACATTAAATTCAGAATGTATTTTCAAATAAACCAAAATGTTGCATTAAAATCTCATTAGCAGTACTGGTAAATGTTCTAAGTATGTGAGCCTTATAGTCGTTACGTAATCGTGCAACAAACAAGCAAGAATGTACACACACAATAACACTGTGACGTCTGTTCACTATAACAATGCATTCGTCATTTCTGTTTAAATAAGTTCTCTTGGTTCTTGACTGGATATTTCACTTCAAACATTGTTACATGTTAACAGATTCTAAATCTGACAAAGCATATTAGTAATGTGAAGCGAAAAATTTTATGACAAAGACTAAGTTAAAAAGCAGATTATCTTTCAATAAACGGTTTTACTTGTGAAATGTGGTGTAAACCTTTACTCTTCCTAGTACGCAGAGTTTCAACTTCAACGCAATTATCATGTGGTATACGTCGGATTCTGTAAGGTCCATTGTAAACTAGAAAGAATTTGTGACTCAAGTGTTTCTTCTTATGTGACAATGAATGAGCTTTAATGAGAACCTTCTGACCAATATACAATTTCTTTGCATTTGCTTTACCGTGTAGTTTTCTCCTTTTGTCTGCTGCAGATTTTATATTTTTAAGAGCCAAATCAATTATGTCTTTGTGTCGAAGTTTACGTGTATTTGGGAAAGGTACAAGCTCTCTGATTCTGTTCGGTGGTTCTTCATTCTTTAGTACAAGAGTAGGTGGTAAAGCAGTGGAATCATGAGGCATTTCATTCAGCACATTTTGAAATAAGTGTAAATATCTGTCCCAATGCTGATGCTTTCTGTGACAATAAAGCCTGCAAAGCTTATTGATTTCTTTCATAATCCGTTCGGAGGGGTTACAATGTGGTGAGTACAATGAAATAAAAACAGGTTTGATTTTATGGTTGCGAAGCATGCGTGACCAAACAGCAGATCTAAATTGCGGTCCGTTATCTGAAATGACTTTAGCAACGTGGCCAACTTCACGTAAGAAATTTTTAACAAAGGCGTTGGATACAGACCGTCCAGTGGCTTTACGTAACGGTGTGAAAGAAACAAATTTTGAAGTAAGTTCAACAGCGACTAGAATGTACGAAAATCCATTAGATGTTCTGACAAGCGGTCCCAAGAGATCAACAGCAGCAAATTCTTTTAATTTAGAAGGAATGATAGGAAACAATGGAGCACGATGTGAGACAGTAGATGGTTTCGCCTTTTGACAAAGTTTACAAATAGACAAGACTCTTCGAATTCTCTTTTCCATATTGTTAAAATAACAAGTCGTTCGAAGAATATGATAACATTTTCGTGGACCAAAATGTGCGTAGCTGAAATGAATGTACCAAATGAGCTTATTAACAAAATCGTCAGGAATGCAAAGTACCCATAGCTTGTCATCAACAGTGCAGTGTTTGAACAGTATGTTGTTTCTAACCAGATAATAATGCCGAATCTGTGTGTGTGTCTTTTCATGCCATTTGCTCTTGATGTCTTTCCAAATCGGATCTTTATCTTGTTCATGAGCAATGTCCTTTAAGGATGTGGTGATGAAGTTTTCAAAGGCGACTTTCTGAATGTAAAGAATACTGAAATTTTTCTCGAGGTTGCCTTCTGTGGTACTTTTCTCAAGCCCAGCCGGTGCGCGTGACAGTGCGTCCGCAACAATGTTCTCCTTGCCGGGAATGTAGACTATTGTGAAGCGGAATTCTTGCAGAAACAATGCCCAACGTTTTAACCTGTCATGATTTAATTTTGAAGACATAAGAAATTGTAATGCACGATGATCACTGTACACTTTTACGTGCTTACCAGAAAGAAGGAAACGGAATTTGTTAAATGCCCAAACGATAGCTAAAGCTTCTAATTCAGTAACGGAATAATTTTTTTCCGATTTTGTTAGCACTCGGCTAGTAAAAGCAATGGTTTTCTGAATGGTAGTGCCATTTTCTATGGCTTCTTGAAATAAATGGGCACCAAGACTGACTTTAGAAGAATCCGTGCTAAGGCAGAAATCTTGTGACAGATCTGGATGAGCTAAGATTGGCGCGTGAAGTAACGCTTCTTTCAAAGAATTGAATTCCAACTGTGCTTGTTCGTCCCAGTTCCAAATAGTATTTTTTCCAGTGAGAGAACAAAGTTTTGGTGTAACAAGAATTTGCATATTCAGAAAACGACGGTAAAAATTTACGAGACCTAGAAAACTGCGGACTTGTCTTTTTGTGGATGGAACTGGAATGGCTCTGATTGCTTCTAACTTTTCAGGATCCGGTTGAATCCCTTCAGAAGAAATAATATGACCCAAAAACTTCACCTTTGTCCTACCGAATTCAGACTTTTCCAAGTTAACTGTAATTCCAGATTCTGCAAAAATACGTAACAAACTGTTGAGGATGCGATTATGTTGTTCCCATGAAGCTTCTGCTATCAGAATATCGTCCACATATAAGGTGATGTGACGTTTTAAGAACTCAGGTAATATCGAATTTAGCCCGCGAATGAATACTGCTGAAGAAATGTTCAAACCAAAGGGAAGTTTCCAAAACTGATAACAAACGCCGAAACAAAGGAAAGCTGTGTATTTTCTACATTCTGGATGAAGTTCGATCTGATAAAAGCTGGATCTGAGATCAATGGAAGACAACACTTTTACACCATTAAAATTTTGAAGAAGTTCTTCCATCGTCTGCGGCCTGTCTGTTTCAGGAATAATGATAGTATTGATTTGTCTCGAATCTAAGACAAGCCTGATCGATCCATTTTTCTTCTCAACAACATGTAACGGATTGTTGTATGAGCTTACTGCAGGCTCAATAATGCCCTCGTCAAGCATAGATTGTATTTCTGTTCTAACACGGTCCCTATAATGCGCCGGAATTACGTATGGTCTAACACAAAATTTAGTATGCTCACGAACACGAAATTGGTATTGAAATCCCTTGATTGTTCCTGTTTTGTGAGTAAAAACTGTGGAATGTGCTTGTAAAATCTCAAAAAGGTCCTGCCTATCAGTGTCATTACAATTCTCAATTGTTTGAATTTTATTCTGAATTAACTCATTAGTGTCAAATGCGCCGTCGATATCATCCCTGTCAGTACTTGCAGAGTGATTGTTAGTGTCTAGTTCCGTAGAAAAGTCCGAACTGTTGTCTAACAGAAGGTAAAGCCGATTAATTTCCTCGTCATGGTTTGAGAGCCAATCTTCAAATTTCAAAGCTATTGACTTACCTTCTTTCTCTAAACTTATTTCAGCATCGTGAAAGTTTAAGATTGCTTTGTATTCATTCAAAAAGTCTACTCCCAATATAATTTCCGTCGACAATAATGGAACAATGAGAAAGTTCATAGAGAAGCTGTGGCTTTGACAAAAGCATTCTAAATTGGTTTGTTGGCGTACATCTACACTTTTTCCAAAGATTGCACCTTGTAATTTAATCTTACGTAACGGAAGTGTGGGGCAATCGTTCGATTTGTTGCATTTGCTAAAGGCTGTTTCACTGATTACTGAAATGGGACTGCCAGAGTCAAGTACTGCCGTAAATTTTACGTCATTTACAGTAATGTGAATCACAGGATATGCAATGTTGTTATGTTTTACGTCGTGTTCCTGGAGTAAGATGTCCCTAATGTCTTCCATTTTTACGTAATTACTAGCTACGGCAGATGCGTCGTTAGTGTCATAAGAACGTTTTGTGGCTGCCAGTGGTGTGAGTCATTGCCTATTGTCTCTTTGTTGGCGCGCGTCGTTATTGGGATTTGGAGACCTAACTTCTACAAATTCACCTCCTCGAGAGGGCCCTGCTCTGTTTGAATCCCGCCAGTTCTGATGCAATTCAGGTCTGTCGTTACGATCACATCGTCTGTCGTCATGTCGGTAGTTCCTGTAGTTTCTTTCTTGTCGGTTAAGTGGTGGAGAATTTCTCCCTGAATCGTAACTGCGCGCTGAACTGTTGCGTCTGAAGTTATTCTGTCTCCCTTGATAATAATTATTTTGGTTCCCATATTGTCTGTTTCTCTGATTGTCTCTGTGATAGTCACTACCGCGGAGAGGTGATCTTTCCCTGTAATTATTACTACTCTGCCAACGGTTGTCGTACGGGTGGTGTCTATTTTGGTCACGATTTGCGTTGTAAGAATAGACCAGTCGTGTCCGGTTATTGTTTCTGTCGTCACGGAATTGTGACGGATGTGACCTGTAATTGTTGTGTCCTTGTTTTCGCGTTCCGCGATTATCAGTGTCAATTTCTAGTTCTTGTAACAGTCCCTGAAAAGCTTCAATGTCGTCTTTGCAACGTCCTGCTAAAATAATATGCCGTAAATGTTCAGGTAATTTGATTAAGCAAATGCGGATGAGTTCTGAGGGGCTGTATGGGTTTGACAGGTACTGATTCTTGTGCAACATGTCTTCAAAATATTTCACAAGACTGGAGAATTCAGATTGTTCGAAATGTTTCATCATTATGATACCATGTTTTACGCGGTCTTGTGTGGCTTGAGACCAATACGCTGAGAGGAAGGCATGATAAAATTCTCCTTCACTGTGGCAATCGTGAATGACCGATCGCATTCTCACAGCTGGTTCATTCTCTAAGTAGCCACACATAAATTCTAATCTGTGTTCCAACGACCAGTTAGGAGGAAAACAATGAGAGAATTGATGGAGCCATGCTTGTGGATGAATGTCGTTGCCAGAATTCTTAAATGTTTTGAATTTACGTGTAGTAATGAACAGCTTATAGTCAAAATCGTCATGTCGGCGAGTCGCATATCGGTCATTGTTAGGTCGTGTCGGCCGTTCCATCTCAAAATTCGGTGCACATTGCCAATTTCTTTCATAACTTCCGAAATGCCCTGTGTTATTATTTTGCGGCTTTTCCGTGTTTCTAAGTCCCTCTTCCCGTGTTGGAGCGCGAGTGTCCTCTGAAATACGTAATTCTTGTATTACCTGTGTCAGCTGATCTTGTACTTCCCGGATTTCTCTTTGGTGTTGTGTATTAATTTGATTCTGATTTTGTTTGAATTTTCTGATTTGTTCATACTCTTCTGTGTCAGTGAAGGCTACGGGTCTTGTGTCATTCAGATCATCATCTACCTTTGTAGATAAGTTAGTGACCTGATCCGAAAGTTCGGCTACTTTCTCCGATAGTGTACTTATTTCTTCAGTGTGTTTTTCTGAACCAAGTTTCAGAATATCTACTGTGTCCTTAAAGTTTTCCTGAGTTTTTGCAAGTTGCGTAACCAAATCGGTAGATGCAACTGAGTCAATTTTAGCCCACAAGGTCTCATGATTTTCATGAACAATGGTTTGCAGTTCTTTTATGGCTGCTTCGTGATTCTGTAATGCATTTTCATGCCGCGAAAAAATAGGTTGAAAATGCTCACAAATTTGTGTTTTTACATCATTACAGACTTTTTGACATTTCGATTCAATGTTATGTAACTCAGTAGTTAAATCTTCACGTGTTTGTTCAAGCGTGGTGTGAAGATTTTGTTCCATTGCGTCTAACTGTTGCTGTGTTTGTCTCTGGTGTTGTTCCATTGTGTCTAACTTTTCAAGCTTTTGTCCCATTTGTTGCATTAATTGTAATAACAATGCACTGGTGTCTGAAACATGTTCCTCAGTGCTTTTCGGCAGTGAATTTGCACCGGCAACATTCACATTTTGACCAGCAGAAAATGTGTCTTGACTTATTTGAGAAAACGGTGAGGATCCAAAACCTGAATCTACAGTATTTGCGAGATCGTGTCGTGTCATTTCGGCTTCCTGAGGCGAGCTATTGCCGACCGATCGATCGATAATGCTTCCCTCTTCACTAATTGTTTCACTGTCCACGCCATTGTTTGACGCCCGCTCCATTTCCCTATGCACAGTTACCAAATTACTACTTTGAACATTAGTAAATTCATTACTCGGCGGCGCTGATAAGCTACGCTCGTCGTCACTATTATTTCTCAGTTTAGTTTGGAGCCTAGTGTTACGTTTTTCACACGCCATAATTGTCACAATATTTCACACGATAACACAGAAAAGCACAATTTGAAGAGCAAAAATAAGAGAACACATTAACATAGCACTGAAAATAATATCTAGTTAATTGCAGCTGCGAAATACTTGGTGCAAATCTACATGCATGCCACAACTGTTTTACTGTACAACAATGAAAGACTGCAACTACAAAGGAGATTTTCTCTACAATTACGCGCTAGCAATAAACAAAATCTACACTAATTACACAAACTACAAGAAAAATCAGAAGATTCCAGTGAGGTATCCTAGGCTAAGGGTCGACATATGAAACGTCCCCTTTGAACAATTATACGTGACTGTGCTTAAACTGACACACAATATTTTTAGCGCAACGCAATCTGACTTTCAAAATTCCCTACTAAAGAATGGCCCTGACTAACATTAAACTATACCTTTCACAAATCACTTACCTCACAAAAATCTTCGCTGCTCAAGCTACTGCAATACAGCGAGCGCCACTACTGCCAGCTAAATAAAAGAATCAAACTATGGAAGGCACTAACTACTGATAGGGATAGTTAGCAAATGAAAGATTATTAATAGAGAACAAACAATGTATTTACCTTGATATCATCATATATAAATATAGCAGTTCATGACAAATTACAAATCTCCGCCATCTCTCTCCCCACATCCACCACTGCTGGCGGCTCACCTCCAACTGCGCAACGCTAAGCGCTGTTCGCATCCAGCAGCCGCTGCCCAACACTACAATGGCAGACAACAATGCAAACCAGCCACAGACTGCACACAGCACAGCCAGTGATTTTCAGAGCGCTACGTGGCGTTACCAATATAAGAACCTAAATAGCCTACTTACAGTGTACATGGCTTATGATCAGAATGGTACTATGGAATACGAAGCAATAAAAATAAGTAGTGAGGCTCAAGTTCAGGGAGTCCGCAGCTCGTGGTCTTGCGGAAGCGTTCTCGCTTCCTGCGCACGGGGTCCCGGGTTCTATTCCCGGCTGTGTCAGGGATTTTCCCTGCTACGAGATGACTGGATGTTTTTGTGTTGTCTTCATCGTCATCATTCATCCCCATTACGGTCGGAGGAAGGCAGTGGCAAACCACCTCCGCTACGACCTTGCCTAGTCGGCGGAGTGGGTCTCCCACATCGTTCCCTACGGTCCTCTGAGTATGGGACCTCATCTTCATCAAGTTCAGAGAGAGGAGGGAGGAGGAGATTAGGATGAATATCCAATTTGGATATATACTTAACAATTTCGAATCGTTGTCGGGTTCGATAGTGTTTTACTATAATCATAATAATCAGTAGTCAATACAGTTCTTTTGGTACTCCCTGCCACTCCCCGCGGTGCCCCGGCCACGGTAAGCGGTGGAAAGAAGTGGACGACTCCGCCAGTCTCTAACCGTTTGCGGAAATTGGATAGGGGCCCGTGCAGTGTTTGCCGCTGCGGCGTCAGGCGGGCGGCGAATTAGCGGAGGTACACAAGGGCCGGCCGGGGGCAGCTGTCTGGCCGCAGCTGAGCGGTCGCAGGCGGCCCTCGGGGGCAAACACCGCCGGCGGCTGTCACGCCGGCTCCTCGCAGCACGTGCTCCGCCGCTTGCCAGGCCCTCACTCATCCTACTGTCATTCCGGGCATGTTGCCCCTTGGGAGAGCACTAACACAGCGTTTTCTGTGCTTCATCAATAGTTCTCTCCTTCTCCTTTAGACACTGTCCATACACTGCTGAGTGAACGGCTCATCACTACTGGTTGGTTGGTTTGTGGGGGTTGAAGGTACTAGACTACAAAGGCCATCGGTTCTCTCATCACTGTTCTTCGACTAAACTCCGACTTTTGTCATCAGGTATCGGCGTATTCCAGCAATTCACTTGATATCATCAAGCCATCTCTTCTGGGTTCTTCCAGCGAGTATTATTGTGTTTCCAAGGTACGCCGAATAAAATATCATTTCTGGCTGTCTCCTCAAGCTCCTACTGTTGACTATTCTGGTCGCCAGGACTGCTTTCCGGTATCTTTCGGATAGGGCTTTTATCAAACTTCGAGATAAGCGACCTGCCTATCTCTGATCATTCTAAAAGTGTTGTGTCCAAATCCTACGTACTGGGCCGACATAAGGATCTGTGACTTTCTGTTAGGATATTGTTTACTAGAGCCTAGTAAGGAAATTTGAAAATTTGTGGTAAGTTCCTGTGGGACCAAACTGCTGAGGTCATCGGTCCCTAGGCTTACACACCACTTAATCTAACTTAAACTAACTTACGCTCAGGACAACACACATACCCATGCCCGAGGGAGCTCTCGAGCCTGCGACGGGGGAGTCGTGCGAACCGTGGCAAGGCGTCCCTGACCAGGCGGCTACCCTGCGCGGCCATTGTTAGGTGTGTGTTCTTTATGGAAATCGTTATACGAATGCAAACCAAACCTAACTTGCCCTAACGTGAGAAAACTATCCCTTAAAGAGGCAGTTTACAAAAGTATGTGAACATCACAAGCCGGCCGAAATGGCCGTGCGGCTCTAGGCGCTGCAGTCTGGAACCGCGAGACCGCTACGGTCGCAGGTTCGAATCCTGCCTCGGGCATGGATGTATGTGATGTCCTTAGGTTCGTTAGGTTTAACTAGTTCTAAGTTCTAGGGGACTAATGACCTCAGAAGTTGAGTCCCATAGTGCTCAGAGCCATTTGAACCATTTGTGAACATCACAAACACAACATAGTACCACGCTTAATACGGTGGTCGAAAGCGGTTGGCATTCAAAAGAGCTTCCAGTCGTTGCGGAATGGATAAATACAAGCCCTATGTGATTTTATAAGGAATCTCGTACCATACTTCCTGCAAAATAGTGGCAAGTGAGTGGGACATTCAGCTATGCACTGACTTTTGCAGCTGTCATCCTGTAATCGCTCGTCACTGTCCTCTTCCAAGATCGTGTGTCACGATCACTCAATACGACGCCATGTCACTTTTTGCGCGGCCCCTCCCGCCGGAGGTTCGAGTCCTCCCTCGGGCATGGGTGTGTGTGTTGTTCTTAGCATAAGTTAGTTTAAGTTGTGTGTAAGTCTAGGGACCGATGACCTCAGCAGTTTGGTCCCTTAGGAATTCACACACATTTGAACATCACTCAACAAGCCCTTTGGTCCGCGTTGCGACTTAGCTTTCCCTGTATGAGATATAAATCTTTGATACGGTGCCTCATTAAACACCAAACGCCTCTACTACCTTGATTGCATTAAACACCCACCGTACGCCCGCCAACAATTTTCCCATGTTGTCACTTAGCTACGACGTAATGAACTCAGAACTACACAGAGCACTGTTCTGACCACAACCGACACTTAGACCGTATTGAGGGCACTGCACAAGTGCCGTTCCTGGTCAAATACAACAGCGCGATCTGCAGGCTTGCGTAGCATATGTTCAAGCATGCAATTTCTCACGGTCTTTCCATATTTTTGTCCAACACCTAAGCGTGACGTACATTTCGGAGATTTACTCAGAAACAGCTGTAGCGGGTCTGCTTTAATTTTCTACACTTTTAAAAACACTTTAAATGTGGTTGACCTATGAGACGGGCCAAAAATTGTCACTGCTGCTATACCACTTCCAGAAAAATTCTGTGATTCCATCACCTAACTGAAACGTGCAAACAGCTAACAGTTCACACACGACCTATAGTGGAGGCAAATACACCGCATGGGCTTCAGCATCCGAAGACAAATATTTCCTGAATTTGTCTTAAGGGGCTCTGAAAAGGCTCAAAATCATGAAAAGTTCAATTTTTACTTTTTTGCGTTTTCTGAATCTGCAGACTATTATCTTTTAATAGATATATAATTTATTCAATTCCGAAGACTACAACTATTTTTAAATTTTTTTTGAAATGTGTTCTACATGGGCGTGACCTACTGTGGCGCTGTTAAACTGCTGTCAAATGGTGTTATTATTAACGTCCGTGTTCATCAGGTACATTTTAGTGACGTGAGATAAAGTATGTGTTGTGGCTAACCTGTGATGGTTCAATATACTCGTATATCGCTGGTGTGATTGTCGATTGTTTCATGTTTATTTACTCTGTCGTTATCTCGAAAATATTCGTAATTAATTCTGTTTCTTGAGTCTCTGTTTTGTAGAAGTATAATAATGAGTAAAAGTAAAGTTATTAGAAATCCTCTGAAGGCTTTTAAGAAAAGGAGAAATGTTGGAAAGCCAAAGGTATGTGTTATTACTGTAAACAATAAAGACGATAACCAAGTGAGTGAACCTAACCTCTCAAGTACACCTGCCCATAGCAGTCAAAGTGGGAAAGAAAATACTTCACAGAAGAAGCTTGGTTCAATGAGTGAAAACTATGAATGTTTTATGGGCGAATCGGATGTGAATGAAATATTTGATATGTCGGTTCTCAAAGGAATTTTTTCAAACTGTGTAAGATGTATTCATTGTAGTGAAGTTGGTCTGGAACTCTCCATAATAAAGCACGTAGGACTTGCTAGTGAAATACAACTGAAATGTGATAAGTGTTCATACATGACCACCTTTTGGAACAGTGTTGCAGTAACTGCAACTGAAGAAAATGGTAGCAAAATCTACGAACACAATAACGAGCGATGCTTGTTTTAGACAAGGAACGCCTTCGGGCTGCAGACAGGGCTGTAAAGAGTCTAGAAATACAAGCAAGAGTAAACAGGAGGAGGAACAAGAGGAAGCTGGAGGAGGAGTTTGCAGAGGATGAAGATAATCCATCCTATGGACCTGGAATGCACTAAAAAGTTAATCCAATCTTTGTCGCTCGATTCCCAAAACTTTTATTTTCTCATACTAATTACATGTTTTCTAAGGATCTTCCTAACATATTTGTTTCAAACTTTCAGTAAATGTTACACAGTACCTTCTGCATAATTTAACACAGCCTTTTTCCAAAAAAACTGTATATTTTTGAATATATAAATAAAAAATTGGAAAAAAATGTTGTGAATTTTCATTACAATTGAAAAACAATCATCTTTAATAACTGAACTAAAATTTTGTAAAATCCCTGTGTTAAGTTGTAGCCCATATTCCAATAAATAATCTGTAAAAAGTTCAACTTCCTACCTCAAATACTTTGTGAGGAAAGATGTAATTTATAAGCGTTATTTTATCATTGCAAGTATAGGGCGTTCCGGAGCCCCTTAAGCGATTTTGGGGAAATCACGGAAAACTTAAGCCTGGATTTCCCGACGGGGATCTGAACCACCACCCTCCTGATCATGAGTCGTTCTGCCGGAGTCGGATTCGGAGGCGAGCGTAGTATTTACGTAATAATCCTTTCTGCATATCAACAGAGCTATTCAGATATTCAGTTTATTTAGGTATATAACAAAATTACTTTATCGCAAACGTCTTACGTAAGTAATGACTACAAAATGCAATGCAAATACGCATATTGAAAAGAAAAAGAAAAGGCGTCCCGTTAACTGAATCAGGCATAAAAATTGCATTAAGAGTTGAAATCCGAGTCCGTCCACGAGATTAAACAAGGGGCGTTGAATGGCAACCATTTCACAAATCAACTTATCAAATTCTTTTGATTTATAATCACGGATTCTTTCAAAATTACGTGTTTATTAGTTTCTCGTCGCGTGGCTTAAGTGGAGGATGGCGAGGTAACACTACTTTTTACGTTCGAGTTTCCTGCTTTGTTTGTATTTAGCAGTGTATAACAATTATAAACATTCTTTTAGCAAATCGCTTGGACCATCTTTTGTTGTTGTTGTTGTTGTTGTTGCGGTCTTTTAAAGAATCGTTTGGACCGTCTTTAGTTGTTACTGTTATGGTCTTCAGTTCGTGGACTGGTTGCTGCAGCTCATCATGCTACTCTATCTCGTATAAACCTCTGTACCTCCGAATAAGTACAGCAACCTACATCCATCCGAATCAGCTTACTGTATTCATCTCCTGGTCTCCCTCAACGACTTTTACCCCCTCTCCCTCCCCCATACTGCCCTCTAATACTACACTGGTGATCTCAGAATGTGTCCTATCAACCGATCCCTTTTTCTAGTCAGATTGTGCCAGAAATTTCTTGTCTGCCCAATTCTGTTTAGTATTTCCTCATTACTCACGTGATCTACTCATCCAAATTTCAACAGTCTTCTGTGGCACCAAATTTCAACAGCCTCTATTCTCTCCTTGTCTAAACTGTTTATCATCCATGTATCCCTTCCATGCATGGCTACTCTCCTGACAAATAGATTCAGTATAGACTTCCTAACATTTAACTGGGCCGCGTGGAGTGGCCGCGCGGATAGAGGCGCCATGTCACGGATTGCGCGGCCACTCCCGCCGGAGGTTCGAGTCCTCCCTCGGGCATGGGTGTGTGTGTTGTTCTTAGCATAGGTTAGTTTAAGTAGTGTGTATGTCTAGGGACCATGACCTAAGCAGTTTGGTCCCTTAGGAATTCACACACATTTGAACATTTGAAATCTCAACTGAACTTTAATTTATAATCCATATTTTTCTTTGGTATGCTTTACTGCTTGCTAAGTGTACAGTCTGAATAACATCTGATATAAGATAGAACCCTCTCTTACTCACTTCTCAGCCACTGTTTCCGTTTCATACCGCTCGACTCTTATAACTTCCGTCTGGTTTCTGCACAAGTTGTAAATAGCCTTTGTCCCCTGTTTTTTTTTTTTTTTTTTTTTTTTTATCTCTGCTAGAGAGTACTCCAGTCAGCATTTTCAAAAGCTTTCCCTAAGTCTACAAATGCTGTAAATGTAGGTTTGCCTTCTCTTAACCGATCATTTAAGAGATATCGTGGATCCAGTATTGCCCCGCGTGTTCCTACAATTCTCCCTAATCCGAACTGCTGTTCCCCGAAGTCGGCTTCTACCAGTCTTTCCATTCTTCTGTATAAAATTCGTGTTAGCATTTTTCATCCATGACTTATTAAACTGATAGTTGAGTAATCTTCATCCCTGTCAGCACCTGCTTTCTTTAGAATCGGAATTATTATACTCTTTTCAATGTACGAGGGTATTTCGCCTGTCTCATACATCTTGCTCACCAGATGGAAGAGTTTTGTCGTAACTGGCCCTCCAGTGGCTATTAGTAGCTCTGACGGAATGCCGTCTACTCCCGGAGGCTTATTTCGAGTTAGGTCTTCAGTGCCCTGTCAAATTCTTCTCTCAGTATCCTCGTTCCATCTCATGTTCATCTACGCTCTCTTCCATTTTTATAATATTAACTTCAAGTAAATCTCCGTTGTATAGGACTTCTATATTCTCCTTCCAACTTTCAGCTTTCTCTTTTTTGCTTAGGACTGGTCAGGGTCTTGATACTCACATAGCTGCTTCTCTTTTCACCAAAGGCCTCTTTAACTTTCCTGTAGGCGGTATCTATGTTTCCCCTGGTGATATATGCTTCTAAATCCTTTCATTTGTCCCTTAGCCATTCCTGCCGAGTCATTTTACACGTCCCGTCGGTCACGTCTATAGACGTCTGTATTCCCTTCCGCCTGCTTCATTCGTTGCATTTTCGTATTTTCTTCTTTTGTCAGTTAAATTCAATACCTTCTATGTTGTCCAAGGATTTCTATTAGGTCTTTTCTTTTAACCTTTTTGACTTTCTGCTGCCTTCACTGCTTTATCTCTCTGATCTTCCTTTTCATCTTCTATTCCTCTGTCCTTGTCAGTCGTTGCCTAATGCTACCTCAGAAACTCTCGACAACCTCAGGTTCTTTCAAAGTGTCCAGGTCTCATCTCAACATCAAACATAAGCAGAAAGAGAACATTCATCTTCCTGGGTGTAATGTACATTGCTCAGTCTGTTATAAAATGTGGAATTGTGACCATGGAAAAGGCAGGCCGTGGATTACGGAAGATTAGGTAGAGGATGTGTTTAGTCAGTAACAACAGTTTCGCTTAAATCTCTACTGAGTCGAACAGAGATTAGATTAGATTAGATTCAGTTTTCGTTCCATAGACCCATAAAATTAGATGATTCTCGTGGGTGTGTAGCACGTCAGCAAGTATAACATAAAAAAACATAAAACATTTGAATATAATACTTACTACCCTGATCATTTGTAAGAAGATTGTCAAAATAGGTGAATACAATACAGTAAAACTGGAACAGCTAATATTTACGGAATTAATACGCTGTCAGAATGAAACATTGTTATGCACTATTAATAAATTTATCATACACAAAACACCTATCTTGATTGTTGTGACAAAGTGCTGTCAAAATTGAAAATGTAACAGACATTTTTACTTAAGCTGGCTGACAGTCTCTGTTAAGATATTCATCAATAGAGTAGAAGGATTTGCCTATCGAAAAGTCTTCCAAACTCTGTTTAAACCGTACATTATCTGAAACCAAGTTTCTAATGGTTGCTGGCAGTTTATTGAAAATGTGTGTTCATGAATATTGGACCCCTTTTTGGACTAAGTCAAGTGATTTTAGGTCTTTATGTAGATTGTTCTTATTGGTAGTATTGATACTATGTATTGAGCTAATGCTTGGACACAGAGATATATTGCTTGCAACATATTTCATTAAGCAATGAATATACTGAGTAGCAGTGGTTGTAATACAAAACAACGAAAACAATGCGGGTTCCATCACAGTGTAAGCATACAGAGGACCAAACACTGAAAGCATATAATGTGTGACCGCTTGTTAACGAAAGAGCAAACCTTACGAACTCTTATAATAATTATGGTTCTAAAAAGACACTGAGAATGGACATAAGAGAATACAAATAAAGAATATGGAAAGCAAGAGCACCCATGTGGCCCAGAATACGTGTCGAATTACCGGTTGATCGGTATGCACGTTAAGAATTAGTTGTACGAGTATGCACCATAGATAATTTGAACGTTTCTTATACTGAAATGATGTGGAACTAGACAGTTTACAGGATATGGAAGTGTGATTAGTGTTAACATCAATGAACATATTTTTTTTTCATGCAACTACACCTAAAACCAATGTTCTCTTTTTACATAAAAACAGAATCTGGTCAGTGGACTAGAAGGAGTTGTCCAGGAAAAATGATTTTAAGTTATATTTAAAACTTGTTTTGCTACGTGTCAGACATTTTATGGTACTGGAGAAATAATTAAAAATTTTTGTTGCCGCGTTTTGAACTCCTGTATGAGCCACTGACAGCTTAAGTGTTGGGTAATAAATGTCATTTTTCCCTTTAGTGTTATTGTTATGGACATAACTGTTCCTCTCAAGTTGTGACGGATTATTTACAACGAATTTCTTTAGCGAATACTTGTATTGTGACAGCGCATTTAAAACGCGTAGCTCCTTGAAGAGGTACAAACGTGGCTATAGTGGATGAACGCTACATGTTACTCTCGCTGCTCGCTTTTGTGCAATCAATACCTTCTTTCTAAGTGATACGTTGCCCCAGAAAATTATTCTTTATGACATTATTGAGTGGAAATATGCAAAAATGTCACGAGCTTAATTCGTTTGTTTCCAAGATTAGGAATTATACAACGGGCAAAAGTAGCTGAACTTGATTGTTTGAGAAGCTCAGTAATACACTTCTTCCACTTCAAATTTTCTTCAATACGCCCACCCAAAAACTTGGAGATTCTGCCCTTCTTTCTGATTCCTGCTCATTTGCTGCATCAGTTGTTGATATGACTCTGTTGGTTGTACAGAACTGAATGTAGTGTTTTTTTCAAAATTTGCTGAGACCCATTTAACAGTTCTTTGGAAAACATTGTTTATAAGCTCTTCTGTTGCTTTCTCTGTGTTGTGATTTATCGTAACACTAGAATCATCCGCAAAAATGCCTAATTCTCCTTGTTGATTGTTAAGTGGCAGGCCATTCGCGTATATAAGGTATAGGAGTGGACCCAAGAATGAACCCTGTGGGACTCCCTTTATGGTTTCTTCCCAGTCATTAAAATTTTTACGCTTTAGAAATGGTTTGAATTACCCTGCACGCCCTTTTGCATTCTATTTGTTAAGTATGATTCAAACCAGCTGAGTGTAAAAATGACAGTTCCATAAAGATTGAATTTTTCTACGAGAGTACCATGATCTACATAATCGAATGCCGTGGAAAGATAAAAAAAATACGAACTGACATTTTATTATTTAAAGCTTTTACTATTTGTTGAGTGAAAGTATACGCAGCATTCTCGATCGAGTGACCATTCTGGAATCCAAGCTTAATATGCTAAGCAAACTGTTTCTACTTAAGTGTGAGTTTACTCTTGAGTATGTAACTTCTCGATTATTTTGGAAAAAATATGTCATTAAGGAAACTGGGCAATAATTGTTTAAGTCTCTCTTGTCACCTTCCTTATGAAGAGGATTAACAATTGCGTATTTTAACCTTCCTGGTAAAGTTCCCTGTGTCAGTGATGCATTGCACACATCACTAAGAAAACTACTTAAGTTGAGACAACTCTTCAGAATTCTGTCCGAAATCCCATCAACATTATATGAGCTTTTGTTTCTTATAATTTTTATACTTCTCTTAATACCAGTGAAGGATGATGGTGCTACTTCTAGTTGATTAGAGTTTTGTCGAATGGCATTTTTAACATATTCTTTTGCCTCTTAAACTGAACAATTGAATCCTATTTTTGCTGCTACGTTTAGAAATTGACTGTTAAAAGTACTCACATCTTGTGAATTATCAGTCATAACATTATCATTTAATTTAATTGTTATGGTATGTTGTGCACTAACTGGCTCTCCTATCTCCTATTTGACAATATAGCATTAAGTTTTAACCTTATTATCTGCCATTACTTATTTCTGTCAGGAGGTGCATACTTCTGGACTTTTCAGTGAATTTCCTTAAACTTTATAGTATTTTTTGGTAGTATGGATATAATGTCAGCTCTTGGCTTATTTTGGCCTTTGTATAAATTTCCCTCTTCCTCTTACATGAAATTTCAGTTCCTTTATTTTCGTTTGTTTTTTCATAGGTCTTCTGAATAAGATTTAGGGAATCAGCTTTCAAATATAGACACAAATTTACTATGGAATGAATTGAATTCGACATTAGCATCTCTTTCTACATACACCTCATGCCACACCACATCTTTTAACTTACTCTTAAAAACATTGTATCCTGTTCTCATTAATAAGCCTCAATTCTTTTTATGAACCTGCCTCAGGGCTGTAAGGTTCCATATTGTGAATTCCCTTAATTGTGCATCATGATCAGATGGTCCATAGCAACAGGGTACACGCTAATTGTTTCTATCTGACCATTGTCTAGAAAAATGCCGTGAGTCAGCATACTGTCGCGAACCAACTAATCGAGATTTTACGACCACAATACGTTTAGAATATGGTCTTGATTTCAATGGGTTGCACATATTATAGAAATGATCAAAGGACTTTCGAGAAACATGAATAAGAACAATAGAGGTTTCGTTACACCATAGCCCGTTCGGGATAGCTCCACTCTTGTAACTCCGTCTCCAAGGAAGTACGAGGCCACACAGAAAGTTATATTTGCACTGGCTGTGTACCCAGACTTCTCCATGCATGTATTCACTCCATTCTTCTATTGGTTCAGCTCTTCCTTCACCCTCTCTCTGCCCATATCCACTCTACTCTACATCTACTCTACATCTATACTCCGCGAGCCACCTTACGGTGTGTGGCGGAGGGTACTTATTGTACCACTATCTGATCCCCCCTTCCCTGTTCCATTCACGAATTGTGCGTGGGAAGAACGACTGCTTGTAAGTCTCCGTATTTGCTCGAATTTCTCGGATCTTTTCGTTGTGATCATTACGCGAGATATATGTGGGCGGTAGTAATATGTTGCCCATCTCTTCCCGGAATGTGCTCTCTCGTAATTTCGATAATAAACCTCTCCGTATTGCGTAACGCCTTTCTTGAAGTGTCCGCCACTGGAGCTTGTTCAGCATCTCCGTAACGCTCTCGCGCTGACTAAATGTCCCCATGACGAATCGCGCTGCTTTTCGCTGGATCATGTCTATATCTTCTATTAATCCAACCTGGTAAGGGTCCCATACTGATGAGCAATACTCAAGAATCGGACGAACAAGCGTTTTGTAAGCTACTTCTTTCGTCGATGAGTCACATTTTCTTAGAATTCTTCCTATGAATCTCAACCTGGCGCCTGCTTTTCCCACTATTTGTTTTATGTGATCATTCCACTTCAGATCGCTCCGGATAGTAACTCCTAAGTATTTTACGGTCGTTACCGCTTCCAATGATTTACCACCTATGGCATAATCGTACTGGAATGGATTTCTGCCCCTATGTATGCGCATTATATTACATTTATCTACGTTTAGGGAAAGCTGCCAGCTGTCGCACCATGCATTAATCCTCTGCAGGTCCTCCTGGAGTACGTACGAGTCTTCTGATGTTGCTACTTTCTTGTAGACAACCGTGTCATCTGCAAATAGCCTCACGGAGCTACCGATGTTGTCAACTAAGTCATTTATGTATATTGTAAACAATAAAGGTCCTATCACGCTTCCCTGCGGTACTCCCGAAATTACCTCTACATCTGCAGATTTTGAACCGTTAAGAATGACATGTTGTGTTCTTTCTTCTAGGAAATCCTGAATCCAATCACAAACCTGGTCCGATATTCCGTAAGCTCGTATTTTTTTCACTAAACGTAAGTGCGGAACCGTATCAAATGCCTTCCTGAAGTCCAGGAATACGGCATCAATCTGCTCGCCAGTGTCTACGGCACTGTGAATTTCTTGGGCAAGTAGGGCGAGCTGAGTTTCACATGATCTCTGTTTGCGGAATCCATGTTGGTTATGATGAAGGAGATTTGTATTATCTAAGAACGTCATAATACGAGAACACAAAACATGTTCCATTATTCTACAACAGATTGACGTAAGCGAAATAGGCCTATAATTATTCGCATCTGATTTATGACCCTTCTTGAAAATGGGAACGACCTGCGCTTTCTTCCAGTCGCTAGGTACTTTACGTTCTTCCAGCGATCTACGATAAATTGCTGATAGAAAGGGGGCAAGTTCTTTAGCATAATCACTGTAGAATCTTAAGGTTATCTCGTCTGGTCCGGATGCTTTTCCGCTACTAAGTGATAGCAGTTGTTTTTCAATTCCGATATCGTTTATTTCAATATTTTCCATTTTGGCGTCCGTGCGACGGCTGAAGTCAGGGACCGTGTTACGATTTTCCGCAGTGAAACAGTTTCGGAACACTGAATTCAGTATTTCTGCCTTTCTTCGGTCGTCCTCTGTTTCGGTGCCATCGTGGTCAACGAGTGACTGAATAGGGGATTTAGATCCGCTTACCGATCTTACATATGACCAAAACTTTTTAGGGTTCTTGTTTAGATTGTTTGCCAATGTTTTATGTTCGAATTCGTTGAATGCTTCTCTCATTGCTCTCTTTACGCTCTTTTTCGCTTCGTTCAGCTTTTCCTTATCAGCTATGATTCGACTACTCTTAAACCTATGATGAAGCTTTCTTTGTTTCCGTAGTACCTTTCGTACATGATTGTTATACCACGGTGGATCTTTCCCCTCGCTTTGGACCTTAGTCGGTACGAACTTATCTAAGGCGTACTGGACCACCCTTCTATCTGTCCACATCCTCCATGCCCCATTCTCTGACCATCTCTTCCCACTCTTCTCTCTGTCTATTTCCTCCTCACCCTCTCTCTGTGTTCATCTTCCCCTCTCCCATCACTCTGCGTATCTCTTCCCCCCCTTTCTCTCTCCATGTCCTCTTTTCTTTCTCTGTCCGTCTCCTGTCCTCTCTCTGCCTATCCCTCTGATCTCTCTCCATCTACTTCTCGTTCTTCTACCTGTGCCTGTTTCCTCCTTCCCTCACTATTTATCTATCTCTCTCCACGTCCTCACATTCACTCAATAGGAGGCTGGTGGTTCTTACCACTACAGTACTTTTTTATATACATGTACGAAATTTCAATGTAATCTTTCTAGGGTTTAGGTGCGGTTTTTACCTGTGGTTTTGCTCATATACACACATTTCAAATACATTTCACACATATTTAACATATTTCACACAGATTTGTACACATATTTCACCTACATGTCTAGCGAATTTCGCTCTGTAGTTTCGTTTTCACCTACCACAATGTTTATGACGTCATGTCTCCTGAACCTCATACTGTATAATGATACACTTTTGCAGGTACATCCAGTGGCTTATGGTTCAGGTGATAGCTTTACTGCATGAATAGCGAAAATGTAGTAAACGATAATTTTTTTTCCTTTGATCATTTTCTGGAGGTCGTCAGTGAGAGAAAGTGCCTTAAAAATTTGAAATTATGTGTAAAGTTTGTTGCAAGTCTCTAAGTGATCTCATATTTAAGTACTGGATGACTGAAGTATAGGTATTGTCGTGTCGTGGGCTACGCTGCGTTTTCACCTCCACCTCTTTAATAGGTAGGTGGGTCTTACACCCACAGTGACTCTCTCCAGACAATAAATGATACGAGGTACCAAGCTAGATTGAAATCGGTCCAGTGGTTCAGGAAGAGACGTGGAAAATACATACGTATGTACATCCATTTTTATCATCTGTATAGACTTCAGCGCAATCGCGAACTTCCGTTACATTCTCTGACGAACTTGGGCCCAAAGAGTTTCCTACTTCAAAAATATCGATCCTACGAGAGGCTCTTCGCTTCAACAAAGATTTCGTCTACTTATAGTTGATGAAGTATTGTTGGTGGGGGGAACGTTAGGGCGATGAATGTTTATTACAGTACATTCACGCAACATAGCCAGCTTTCATCGTTCTCATATTTATACCTTCACCAGAAAGTACGAGTCATCATCACAGCTTACTCTCTGAATATCACAACCTCAGCCAATACAGAATCTTGAATAGTGTTGTAATGATCGCCGCGTTAAATTCCCACCAGTTTGTTGAGACGTTTACTGACCACGATTGGAACTCGTATTTGTGCGTCACAATAGGTCAGACGTCCCCAAGTTGGACGATAGCGTGGCCCCATTCGGGCGGCGCCCACTGGGGGCTAATGAGTGTTATCTGTGGGAAGGCGCGCCTGAATTAGCCGGGCCCCCCCGCCGGCTTTGTGCCACGGAGAAGGGGTCGGCGATTTGTTTTTAGAGCCCGCCGAGAGTGCGGCCAGGCTCGACTAATTCCTCCTCACCCAGCCGGCCGGGTCCGCGCGGGGGACGCAGCTATCAAGGGAGGGCGGGGGAACGAGGGGGCAGCCCCGGCGCTTACGCTCATAACGCAATTATCACGGGAGGGAGGGGAGGGCCAAAGCATATGCCGGCATTCTGCGGTGCGGAGCGGCGCGAAGCCTTCCCGCTTTTCATTTGTCTCGGGACGGCCGTCAGCTCCCGCCGGCGGCGTTTGAGCCCAATTTATGGGGCCAACCCGGCCTCCTACACCCTCAACCGTCGTCGCACCCCAGCGGCGGCGTCGAGTGTTTGTAATTAATATCCGGCAGACAGCGTGTTGTTTGCGAGTCTGCGACGCCGCGCCAGCGCGTAGGCTTTCTATCACCTCCCCAGTGTCAGGGCGGAATATACTGGCACCCAGGTACCTACCGCGCTCCCTTACTTCAGAAAGGCGTTCTGTGCAGTCTGCACTGTCACCTAATGAGGACAGTACGACCTAATGAATATCAGACCAGCTGTGTGGTGGGATTAGCTTTGTAAAACTACCGTAGGCTACCATAGACAATCGTAAGTTAGCATACACTACGAAACTTTTCCTAGTAGCTTTGGCCAGTTAAGGCCGTACCCGTATTACGTGAACGTTAGGTGTGTTGCATACCTTCCGGGCGTTACCTGATCTCGATCGCTTTGCTTACGTAAGCGATCAGCCTCTTATTAGATTCCCCTAGAAAGCGGAAGCGATGAACTGTCGAGAAACTGAGTGAGGATATGAACTGACAGATAGAAAGGAGTTGTATGACATAAGCGAAAATTGGTAGGCATGTTTCTACATCTGAGAAATGATGTCTAGTAAAATTTCGCACCATTCGCAAAAGCACGGCGCTAGTAGCGCCACTACAAGGATGGAAATAAGGTTTGCTTTAAATACACACTGTAACAATTTTGAGCGTTAATTACCTTTCAAACTGGACGCAGTGAGTTGATGTTAATCAAGAATGCCTATAAGGCCACAAAGACGCCATTATCTTCACCTCACTGACATAGTGTAATAGGGCTATGAGAAGCTGGAAGTTCATTCTGCGATATTGCAGAAAGACTTGGCGGGAATGATTGCTAGAAGCGGTGGTCACGTGAATGTACAGTCGAAAGAAGACCGGGTTCTGGAGGGCCATGTGGTACTACTGAAAAGCAAGGCCATCGTGTTCGGCGTATCAGTCTGGCGTATGTATCTGCAATTTGAGCTGCAGGTAGCACAACAGTGACACAACGAACTGCTACAAATCGATTACTTCAAGGACAGCTCCGAGCCAGAAGCGCTGTCGCCTAGGCGCTGATGTTGATACACGCCGGGTGTGCGTGTTAAACACCATAAATGTATTTCTGTCCTCATGCAAGGGAGTTGAACATAAGCATCGGATTAATCAACTTCTACAAAGAATGGTCCAGTTGCTAGGCGATCCATTAGCTCGTCAATACGTAGAAGTGGAAACCAATCACTGTTTGAGTGGTAACCGTAGCTTGAAAGTTAGCACGAAGTCTCATCTTCCTGTTCGCTTTTCTTGTGATGGCAATTGGAGAAGCCCACTGACCTATAGGAATGGGTTTCAAAACCGATTTGGTATAATCTGTTGAGTTCGGATGCAGCTTCATCGCGAATGGCATTGGACACCGGACGGGCACGGTAAAACTTAGTTTTTCATTGTATTTGCTCGTGATAAGGGTAGGAAAATTCTTCGCCTGTCCCAGTATGCTATTGAACAAATGCCCATATTTTTCAGTCAGCTGCTGAATACCGGCATGGAAAAACTGTGCAACATCCGCATGCGCACTTTCCTGAATATCTAAATAAATAAAAATTATCCATGCCAAAATATTGAGACTAGAACGTGACTGAACTATCGTGAGCCGGCCGGAGTGGCCGAGTGGTTCTAGGCGCTTCAGTGTGGAACCACGGAACCGCTACGTTCGCAGGTTCGAATCCTGCCTCGGGCATGGATGTATGTGATGTCCTTAGGTCAGTTAGGTTTCAGTAGTTCTAAGTTCTAGGGGACTGACGTCCTCAGAAGTTAAGTCCCATAGTGCTCAGAGCCATTTCAACCATTTGAACCAGTATTTGACAAATAAATCGAAATCAGTCTTCAGCGTGCAAAGTCTTGGAACATCTCTGAAAACTCGCGATAAAATGTTTCAGCTATTGTAACATATTCAGTCGTGTCTGGTACACAAATGACTGCGTTAAATTCCGGTAAATTCTTCAGGTCATGAAGCTGATGGTGATGTTTCCGTAGATGTAATTTGTATTTGATAATATGAATCTTTTCCATCATATCTGATGATTCTCCCCTTCCGTTACAAGACTTAATGTAATCAAACAATAGGTGACGTACGCTATAAAAGATTATCTGACTGCTCTATTTGCCCATAACTTTTTTTTGCCTAATGACCGCCACAAGTTCAGCCAGCATACTAGGTGTGGCTAGAAAAAGCCGGACTAGTACTGGTGAAACAATAAAACGAATGCAATAAGGCTGAAAGTCGCGTGGCCTGTCACGTGACTCTCGCTCCGCCTACTGCTCGAGTTTCATCTACCTCCTGCACTCAGTCTGCCCGTGGCGTCTGTTTTAAGTAGTTGACGTTTTGTCTGTGCGTCGGAAAATGTTGAGTGTACAGCAAGAACAGCGTGTTAACATCAAATTTTGTTTCAAACTAGGAAAATCTGCAAGTGAAACGTTTGTAATGTTACAACAAGTGTACGGCGATGATTGTTTATCGCGAACACAAGTGTTTGAGTGGTTTAAACGATTTAAAGATGGCCGCGAAGACACCAGTGATGACACTCGCACTGGCAGGCCATTGTCAGCAAAAAATGATGCAAACATTGAAAAAATCGGTAAACTTGTTCGACAAGATCGCCGTTTAACAATCAGAGCAGTGTCTGAGTTAACAGGAGTTGACAAGGAAAGTGTTAGGCAGATTCTTCATGAAAGTTTCAACATGAACAAAGTGTGTTCAAAAATGGTTCCAAAGAGTCTCACAATTGAACAGAAGGAACGCCGAAGAATGATTTGTTCTGACATCCTGGAAAACATTGAAAGTGATCCCACTTTCTTACAAAATGTTATTACTTGCGATGAATCGTGGTTTTTTTACTTACGATCCCGAAACTAAACGCCAATCGATGCATTGGAAAACCCCTGGCTCTCCACGACAAAAAAAAGCACGAATGTCAAAATCGAAATTCAAGGCAATGATGATTGTTTTTTTTTACATCAAAGGGATTGTGCACATTGATTGGGTACCAGAGGGACAAACAGTGAATCAGCATTACTACATTAGCGTCCTGGCTACCCTACGTGAGCGAGTACGGAGAAAACGGAACGATTTGTGGAGAAAAAAGTCATGGATCCTTCACCAAGACAATGCCCCAGCTCACAGTGCGTTGTCAGTGAAGACGTTTTTGGCAAAACACAACATTCCCATCTTAGATCATCCACCCTTCTCACCTGATTTGGCCCCCTGTGACTTTTTTCTTTTCCCTAAAGTCAAGTCAGCTTTGAAAGGAACTAGATTTGAGACTGTTGAAGCAGTAAAAGAAATAGCGACGAAGTAATGTATGGACTCACCGAAAATGATCTGCAGCATTGCTATGAACAGTGGAAAATTCGTATGGAGCGGTGTAGAGACCGAGGAGGAGAGTACATTGAAGGAGGTAACATGTAATTGTAAATAATTGTAAATAAATGTTTTTTCCAGCATCAGTCCGGTTTTTTTCTAGCCGCACCTCGTACACTCTCGTTTGTCAGAAAGCCAAGTGCATCATATCGTCTTCGTGGCTGGTTTCCTAATGATGTTCCAGTGAATGTTTTTACAGCTCGTAGTTGTGCAATAGTTTATAAAGGACTTTGCATGCCATTCAAACTATATGCAAAGTAAAGAAATCCAGTTCAGCATTGTATGATATGTGTTCTCCACTTTTTCTTTTTTTGGATAAGTGCATAGACCACATGTTACTCGTATACCAGAACGTAATCTAATTTAACACACTTGGTATTGTTGGCGGACTGTGCGACGCCGGTTGCCTCGCTCCATCTGCAGCCTGTTCCAGTTTCTCTCCGCCCTTCAGCCCCACTCGCCGCTGCGCTCGGAGCGCTATGCAGGAGCGCGGCCGGAACGTTCGCGCTCGACGACCGCTGCTTGGTCAGGCCTGGTACAGAATCTCAGCCTGTATCCTGTTATCAGCAACGTTCTGAATAACAGCATCGTCAAGCATTTCCTCTTAAAATAAGGCTCCATAAGAACTGTGAAATTTACAGCTCCTAGTCATGCCTTGAGTTTAAAAAAATGGTTCAAATGGCTCTGAGCACTATGGGACTTAACTTCTGAGGCCATCAGTCCCCTAGACATAGAACTACTTAAACCTAACTAACCTAAGGACATCACACACATCCATGCCCGAGGCAGGATTCGAACCTGCGACCGTAGCGGTCGCGCGGTTCCAGACTGTAGCGTCTAGAACCGCTCGGCCACCGCGGCCGGCCCTTGAGTTCAACAATTAGTGCTTTGTAAGATTGATTATTATGACGACAGGTACGATAAAGTTTTAAACCACCTGCAGTTAAATCAATGTGCGCATCGAACAAGTCATTTAATGCTCAGATAATGTCTTCATAAGGCAGGGTATGGGGCTCTAACGGAGGAAACAGCTTGAGACACAATTGGAAAACATACACTCCCACGCAATCGGAAAATGTACGCTTCTACCCACGAAAGAAAGAAAGCGCGTAGTGATCCACCTGACAAGTTGTACGCAGCGAAGTGTTGCTCTCGCTGCAGGCGGTGTTCTGTCCATTCCTCTTGCTTTGCATCAAAAGAGCGGGATGGTGGACAAGGCGGCATCTGCCACTGGCATTCTGCGCTTCACTCGTCTTTCTTTGCTGAGAATGTTGTGCTTCCATCAGTCTCCCAAAAACTACTAGCAATGATCCAATTTGTTGACTCTGTAACTGAGTAAGTGCAGAGAGTGGTTGTTCTCCAGAGATAAGATACTAATGAATTACAGACATTGGCTGCAAGTTGGCCTCGATGTCAATCAATGGAAGCAATAGGAAATTTGTGCCAGACCACGATTCGAACCGTAGTCTCCTACGCAGTTCCTCTGACAACTTTTTTTCTTTCCTCATAAAAACCTTCCTAGCACCAAAAGAGAGCAGCTGGGGCAAAGTGAGCAGGGTTTGCAACCAGAGGCCTGCCCACCATGACCCGTTCCCACCCCCTAAGAACCAAGGAAAGCGGTATGGAATGTGGAATAAGAGGTACAAAGAACTTCAATAATTTATTTATTTCCTTTTTAGATTATTATTATTGCCACCAAGAATAGCAGGTAACTGATATCGCGAGGAGGAGTTGGCGGCGAGTCACCAGACTCATTGAAGCTGTCGATGCATAGTTTTTCAGAGAACAACATTCCGATGACCAGAGAATATACTGGTTCGTTTATGTTAAGAAAGACACTACGAAGGAAACTGGAGAAAATGAGTCTGTATTTGGGATTATGGACAACTGCAGAAAAGCGTTCATTAAGAAAGTTCCAAAAATTAAGGACAGTTTTCTCACTGTCAGCAAACAAGTAGTGAACTTTGTGATCACAAGTCCAATTCACGGAGCTCCTCTTCGCTTGAGGGAAGTATCACGAGTCCAAAAAGAGGAGCATTTGAGGAGGTACCTGATGAGGTGTTGTACGGGTAATTGAGACCAGCATCTGTCGCACCAAGAATGAGATACTTATCACTGATCCGCACACCAGGCGATGCTCGTCTGTGTTCAGAACATGAGAGGCGATACATAACGGGGTGTCTGCGAGGCGAATCCCGAGAAGGCGTGACCGATATACATGCTTCGCATTGACTGGAAGTTACCGTGCAGACTGGAAGTCAGTGGCAAGATAATTAACGATCACCAGACGGCACGCCAGTCGCCGTGAGGATACTTCCCCTCAACTACATTTGCTGATCTGTGTTGCTGAAGACAGCTGTAGATCGCCTTTGCGGATGCAAGAGCGTTGGCAGTATCGGAGTACGGGCGTAGCTCTGTTCGAGAAAAAAACGGTGGCAGTGTAAGAAGGGCACCGGGATGTCCGAAAGCTGTGTAGGAGCTAAGAGAGATCAAGCGCCTCCAGTAGCAAGCTGGTAAGGGCCGTAGGACAATGGCACCACTGCACCATTTGAGAGCTGATGAAGAGGGATAGCCGGCCGCGGTGGCCGAAAGGTTTTAGGCGCTCAGTCCGGAACCGCTCGACTACTACGGTCGCAGGTTCGAATGCTGCCTTGGACATGGATGTGTGTGATGTCCTTAGGTTAGTTAGGTTTAAGTAGTTCTCAGGGGACTGATGACCACAGATGTTAAGTCCCATAGTGCTCAGAGCAATTTGAACCATTTTTGAAAAGGGATATCACTCTATCAGGGACGTGATAGATATCTAAACCGCCACTGTACCAGGGGAGGATGAGGGTCTCGTACCTTATCTTGAACGACAAGCCGTGGCAAACATACACTGATCAGCCAGAACATTATGACCACCCACCTACAAGCCCGCCCAGCTAGCCGCGCTCTCTAACGCGCTGCTTTCCGAGCGGGAAGGCGTGCTGCTCACTGGCACGAATCCTCCCTGCGGGTTTGCGCCGAGGTTTTTGAGGCGGTTTTCCATCTACCTCGGCGAATGCAAGCTGGTTCCCATTACTCCGCCTCAGTTACACTGTGTCGGCGATTGCTGCGCAAACACATTTTCCACGTATGCGTACACCATAATTACACCACCATGCAAACATTTGCGGTTTCACTCGTCTAGTATGGCCCTGGTGGGTCCACTGGGAGCCGAACCGCACAATAGCCCTGGGTTCGATGTGGGGCGGCGGTGGGATAGGTGGACTACTGTGGCCTGTTGTGGGGCTGTGAACCACTGAGGGCTACGGCGGGACGAAGCCTCTCTGTCGTTTCTAGGTCCTCGGTTCAATGCATATATACATACCCACCTAACAGCCGGTATATCCACCTTTGGCACGATTAACAGCGGCGACCCATTGCGCCAAGGAAGCAATGAGGCTCTGCTAGGTAGCTGGAAGGAGATGGTACCACATCTGAACGCACAAGTCACCTAATTCCCGTAAATTCCGAGAAAGGGGATAATGAGATGTGATGCTGCGTTCAGTCACGTCCCAAATTGTTCGATCGGGTTCAGATCTCGCGACTTGGAAGACCAGCACATCAAGTGGAACTCTCCACTGTGTTCATCGAACTGCTCCATCACACTTCTAGCCTTGTGCAATGGCGCATTATCTTGTTGAAAAGTGCCACTGTCACTAGGAAACATTATCGTCATGAAGGGCTGTACGTGGTCTGAAACCACTGTAAGATTCTTCTCGGCCATCATAGTGTCTTGCACAAGTTCCGCTGGACCCATGGATGTCCACGAGAATGTTCCCCAGAGCATAAGGGAGCAGCCGCCAGCTTGTCTATATCCTGCAGTACAGGTGTCAAGAAGCGTAGCCCTGGAAGACACAGATTCGCGCTCTCCCATTGGCATGATGATATCTGGAGTCATCAGACCATGTAGCCCTCTGTCACTGCGCCAACATCCAGTTCCAATGATCACGTGCCCATTTCAGTCATAGTTGCATTTGCACATTCATGGGTCGTTGATTGCGGGGACCCATTGTTAGCAGTGTTTAGCGAACTGTGTGTTCACAAACATATATTCTGCCCAGAATTAAAGTTCCACCACAGTTCACCGATTGTCCTGTTTTACCATTCTGCCTTGCCTACAGCGTGCGACATCTGCGATGACGGGTTGCCGCCCAACCCTACAACTTCTAGATGTGGTTTCGCCTTGGTTTCGTCAGGTGTTGAAGACACTCACCACAGCACTCCTCGAACACCCAACAAGTTGTGCAGTTTCCGAAATGCTCGTGTCGATCCTCTGGACCTTCACAATCTGCTCTTGGTCAAACTCAGATAGATTGCGTGCCTTCCCCATTTTACACATGGGCAGCAATCTAACTGATACTACAGGGTGTATCAAAAAGAATCATCCGAATTGGCAAGTCTATATTTCTGAAACTAATAAACGTATCCAAAAATGTTGTTTTTTGATGAACGGGGCACTCTGATTAGCTGTCATTCCTCGACAGGTGACGCTGCTATCGCCTGGACAGGTTTATATCGCTAGTAGGTCGGTGGTCATAATGTTCTGGCTGATCAGTGTATGAACCCAATGCTGCTAGCATGTGGCGGGACGGCGTAATAAGAAATATCTGTGCCATGTGGGGGATACGTGACGTCAAATATACATTTACATATTAAGTCCATTGCAGAAGATCGACTGCTCATAAATGGTGATCACAGAAGATGGTTCAAATGGCTCTGAGCACTATGAGACTTAACTACTGAGGTCATCAGTCCCCTAGAACTTAGAACTACTTAAACCTAACTAACCTAAGGACATCACGCACAGCCATCTCCGAGGCAGGATTCGAACCTGCAACTGTAGCGGTCGCGCGGTTCCAGACTGTAACGCCTAGAACCGCTCGGCCACACCGGCCGGTGATCACAGTAGACCAGCTCCTTGTTGGGACAGCGTGCACCAGGCAGTTGAGGGCAATCGTACGCCGCAGATCACTTGCGAAATAGTGCCCTAAGCATCGGATAGTAGCAGATACACGCAATGGATCAGCGCTGTCCACAGGAAGCTCCACATCTATAGCCATAGCGCTAGATTTGCGGACGTTAAGGCAGCTACCAGAAGCTTCGATATAGGTGGTAACCCATGTCTGTGCTAAATGAAGACTCCAATTCCAGTGGCAAACGCTCCAAGACAGACGTTGCGCATGACGATGTGTGTGCGACTAACATTCCGATTGCGTACGTTCCTCGCCAACCTCTATTTTGCTTCCTGATACATACATCTCACGAAAAGACCGTTATGGTAAAATTGGAGAAATTTCAACTCAAATTCAGGCTTCCCAATAGCTGTCGCATTCGAGCCTGGAATAGGCAAGAGCGTAAGTGACAGTAGTACAGGAGACACCCTCCACCAAAACGCAAGTTGGTTCGAGCAGCGTAGATGCAGGCAATTGTAACACCATACCTCGTACGTTCCACAGAAAGCGATCTTAATCCACAATCAAATGGAAGAATGCCTTTAGGGCTGAGCTTCTATGATATCTCTTTGGGACCCTCTCCTATTCCTTAGGTTTCATGCATGAACAGTATTATCAAAATTCTTCAAACGACCAACCACGTCAAAACACCTCGATTAGTCATGCGGGATAAATAAGACAGGCGAAATGCTCGAATACTTCTAGAGGAATGTAACATACCCAGTACCAAGGATAGGTAGACCCTGACTTTCAGTTTTATAGGTCACGTTCCTAAAACACTAATACCAATTGCAGGCAGAAGAGTGGAAAGAATGGTACAAACTGACATGGGTGAAGATCAGACAACGTTCTGAAGTAAGGTAGGAACACGCGGAGCAATTCACACGTTATGACGATGCTTACAAGGGAACCTCCCCATCGCACCCCCTCAGATTTAGTTATAAGTTGGCACAGTGGATAGGCCTTGAAAAACTGAACACAGATCAATCGAGAAAACAGGAAGAAGTTTTGTCGAACTATGAAAAAAATAAGCAAAATATACAAATTGAGTAGTCGATGTGTAAAATAAGCCACATCAAGGACAGTGTGATCTGAGGAGCGCCGTGGTCTCTTGGTTAGCGTAAGCAACTGCGGTACGAGAGGACCTAGGTTCAAGTATTCCCTCGAGTAAAAATTTTAACTTTTTTATTTCCTAGCAATTGACGTGTGTCAATTATCAAAGTTCAGGCACTCACACAATCAACTTCGCTCTCGAAAATTCCAGGACATGTTCAGATTTGCTTGGACATATGCAGGATTTGACGGTCTACACACGGAAAAAATTGGAAAACGTTAAAAACATATGTTTTGACAGAGCACAGGGAAAACTGTGTGACTGTGAAACTGTTGCATTCATTTGTTGCAGTTTATGTGACAAACTCTTATGTTTTCATCACTTTTTTGGGCGTTATTATCACATGCACAAGAGAACCTAAATCGGGCAAGGTAGAAGAATCTTTTTACCCATTCGCCAAGTGTACAAGTTAGGTGGGTCGATAACATATTCCTGTCATGTGACGCACATGCCGTCACCAGTGTCGTATATAATATATCAGACGTGTTTTCCTGTGGAGGAATCGGTTGACCTATGACCTTGCGATCAAATGTTTTCGGTTCCCATTGGAGAGGAACGTACTTTCCTCTACTAATCGCACGGTTTTGCGGTGCGCTCGCAAAACACAGACACTAAACTTATTACAGTGAACAGAGACGTCATTGAACGAACTGACAGATCATAACTTTGCGAAAATAAATAAAGTAAAATATTCACCCGAGGGAAGACTTGAACCAAGGACCTCTCGTTCCGCAGTTGTTCACGCTAACCACGGGACCACGACGCTCCTAAATTGAGAGTATGCTTTATGTTGCTTATCTTGCACATGGACTTCTCAGTTTGTATATTTTACTTATTTTTTCCGTAGTTCCACACAACTTCTTCCTGTTTTCTCGATTGATCTGTATTCAGTTTTTCAAGGCCTGTCCACTGTGCCAACTTATAACTAAATCTGAGGGGGGTGCGATGGGGAGGTTCCCTTGTTAGAAGAAACGTAAGCCAACTCACATTTATAACATTGGTAGATTTTAAGAAAAGCTGAGATGAGAGTGTTGACTCTTTTACATTCTGAAGTTATCATGCCTTAAAAAAAAAAAAAAAGAGAGATGCAGACAGCAGTATAGACACAGAAAGCCATAACACCATACCTCGTACCTTCCACAGAAAGCGATCTTAATCCAAAATCAAATGGAAGAAAGTACGATCTCTACAGAAACTGTATTAAAAGTCGGAACTGCGTTTCCAGTTGTGGAAAAGGAAATGAGCACACACTATGCCACTCCCCGCCGTGACCGTGCAAGAAGCATCGAACCGATCTCCTGCTACAGGCGTGATTTGACCATCTCATCACAAGGCGCCGTCCTTTACGAGAGCATGAAAACTATTTCTGTGGTCAGCCAGACAGGGATGGAGAACATACTGACCATGGTTTCCAGTCTGCAAGTTCACATTCTTGTCTAGCCCACTGAAAGAAATATTTCTATTCTCTACTCAGCGGGACCAGGAGCTATGATTATAAATGAAGATTTTGAATTCTAATTGATAGATATATTTGATAAACTTTCACACACACAACATAGTAATATTCCTGATAATAATAATAACAGTAATAATAATAAATATATCTCTGTCGTAATCAGCACTATGAATAGTTCAGAGGCAACCTCTACGGTAAGATCCCATTACATGGTCTTTCGGCATGACTTCTGATAATTAAAGTTAATTGCTCGCCACAAAAGTGCAAAATACAGTCACCACTTGCCACGCGGTTTTGTTATCATTACGGGGGACGGCACAGAAAAAGTTACTTCCACGAAATCTAAGCGATCCAGGACGGTGTTCAATCCTCGCAAGTTCACTTCCTATTTGTACCATAATCATGCGTTTAGCTGAAGCGTGGCTGTGACGTCACCCGAGGCAGCGCGTACACCGGCGTTTGACTGATTCAGACCGTACGGTAGTTGGATGCGAAGTGAATTTCTTTCACTGCCTCTCCATCCGTATTTATGTACGTGAGCAGCGGACGGCCAAGGGAACATCTGCCGTCATCCGCTCTATCCCAAAGTAGCAGCATCTAAATGGCTACTTTCTAGGTCACATAATATTTTATAACACTGTTGCATTTTAATTTAGAAGCTTCGTACTTTTTGTATGAATGTAATTAAGTTGGCTATAATCACAGAAAAAGATTTAGCTCGCGTGCATTTAAACTTTGCCGTCTAGAATTTTTAGAACTGAACTGACAGTAGAACATGACCTCTGAACTACGTCTTTGTGAGACATTGTATTGTTTGGTATGTGCATCAAAGTCTTGAAACTTTTTATAGCTCTATTATTCAATGCATTTCATCAGGTGCTGAAATCAAAACTTTCTATCATTAATATTACCGATATTTAATCTATTACAAATAACGACGTTTTTGTTCCAAATCTAGTTTTTAGTAAATTACTCGAATACTATTAGAGGTAGCTTAATAGGGTCACATAATTATTGCTTTTATATCAAACTGAGGCTTCACACACATTTTTGGCTTTCTAGATTTATTATTTAACGCCACTTATTTTTCATAAAAACGTGGATTCTGACGAAAATTTTGTTCCGATCAAGTTGAAACTTGTAACAGTTCATTTTGACATACATTTGCACATTCTGACCACTTTTTGGCTTTCTGCTTTATTATTTAGCGCCACTTGATTTTTATTTAAAACCATGTATTTAGGGAACGATATTCATCTGATCACTCTGACAATGACAATTTAAACATCAATATACAATTAATATATAATTTAAAATGTATATACTAAAGGATATGTTGAAAAAAATTGCGAAAGTTATTTTACTTTTTAATTTCATTCTTAAATTACGGCGCAATTCTTGTATGTTACGCACAGGCGCATTATGATGACGTGGCGCTAGTGGCAGTGAACCGGGGCGAGTCCCGGCACACTCGCTCGTCCCCCAATCTCTCAAATGATACAGCTCTTGTTTCACCACAAAGAGTGTAGGGGATAGCACAACTTTGTTGATAAAGACCTGCAGATATGTTGGCGCACTGAAGAATAATGGCTCTGAATTTTTTGTTCTGTTCTCAATATCAGTTGAGGTATTACATGTTGTGCAAATTAGTCGGTCGACTTTTCTGCTTCGTCGATGCAAGTTGCCACCCCGTGCCGCTAGAGGGCTCCGAATTTCTGCGTGTAACAAGGCGGTATGTAACGTAATTATGTCGGTGTGTCAGAAACAGCATGCTGTAATCGAGCTTATAACCGCAGAAAACGTCCACAAACGGGGCATCCGCCCCTTCAGCACGATCGTGGCAGACCAGACAAGGGCGCTGCTACATCTGAAACCATCCGACGCCTTGGGTTCACTGTCACTGGTCGTGCTCCATACAGTCCGGACTTGGCCCCATCCGATTTTCACCTGTTCCCCAAACCTAAAAAACATCTTCGAGAACTTCACTTTCATAATTATAAAGCGGTGCAAGCAGATATGAGGTTGTGGCTTCGTCAACAAAGTCAAACATTCTACAGTGATAGATAGTATCAACAAACTGGTCTCTCGCTGGGAGAAATGCTTTCGCCTCCACGGTGACTATGTTGAGAAATAAATGTGTTGGCATGAAGAATAAAGATGTAGAATGTTAATAACGTTTGCTTTATTTAAAAAGTTTTAAGAATTACTAATTAGTACCCCCTCGTATATTGAAGTGAAGCTCACACGACTGAAGAAGATAAAAAGACACTAAAATAAACGGCAAAGATGTCTGAATTCAGAAGAGCTATTAATAGATTGGCAGACAACGCTCAGTCAATCGAGAAAAATCACACACCTCAGAAATCTGAGGACACGTGCAAAATCAAGAAATAAAATACCTAATTGGTGAGCGAGAGTGACACAGTATAATGACTGCACATGGTAGTAGAACGTGGCAGATTGCCTTAGCGGTGGTATGCGGGCAACTAGTGATGAACAAGATCATTAACTTTTCTCTGATTGACGGCAATCTTTTATGGACCATTTGGTGTCTGCAGCAGTCAGTTGAAATGGCTCTGTGTGATTCCTAAAACGTACCATGTGGTCTGGAGACTGACTGTACCAGCCACGGAAACGGGCCTTGAGGGCAGACCAACTCGGGTCATAGTGAAGCAGAGCCTTTACTGTGAGGCTTACTTAAAACCTCGCGTTTCGAAGAAAATGTCAACGCCCGCAGGGAACATTACTCTTTCATAGCCAACCTAAGTATTCTCACAGTCAGGCTGGCTTGCACATTTTTGGGCAGACTGATCAGTTGCGTTAACTTTGCAGACACTGACTTCTTCTAACGGCCATAAACGCTTGTCTGGTCCCTCCCTAGTGTATTCATATGCGAAGGACCGCTCAAACTTGGCACATAGCGTTCCCTTACAACGAGAAATGAGATACTGCCAAAAACTGCTATCTTTTGAATTAATTGCTTATGACGCCCAACACAAATAATGGGTAATACTCTTAACCAAAGCATCATTACTTTCTGTTTGGAGCTGTCATTCTAGCTCGCAACACAAAATCACAAATCAAACCTTAGTCAAAATGAATTAATATAATGGCTAACTTCGAAGGCTTGTTAATCCCTAACTAATCTAATTTTGATGTGATAACATGGGTTTTCTATCCGATGAGTGTGTGTTATCACAGCCAGACAAGCATTATGAGGCTCAGTGGACGTGAAAGGAACACAGTAATCGAGAAGGGGGTGTGACGGGGGCGTACTCTATCCCAGACGTTATTCAAGTAGTACGTTGTGGAAGCTGTGAGGGAAGCCAAGGAGCAATTTAAAAGGGAATTAAAGTTGGTGGAGTAGAAATTAAATTTTAGTGTTGGAGGATATCTCTGAACATTTGTAACAGGCGGCAAAGGACTTGGAAGATCAGTTGAATGGAACGGATAGTGTTTTGAAAAGCTGTTGTCAGGCGAACGTCAGTAAAAGCAAATTACCGGTAATTGAGCACAATCGAATTAAATGACATGATGCTGAGGACTTACTACATTAGCAAATGAGACCATAAAAGTAGTCTACTAATTCTACTTGGGCAGCAAAATAACTGACGACCGGAGAAGTAATGAGGATGTAAAATACAGTCGATTTAGTGAAAAGCATTTCTTAAAACGAGAACTCGTTAATACGGTACATAAATTTATTTGTTATAAAGTGTTTTTTTGAAAGAAATTTTCTGGAGCATAACATTGTACAGAACTTAAACGTGGAAGACACACAGTTCAGATAAAAAGAGAGTAGAAAATGGTTCAAATGGCTCTGAGCACTATGGGACTCAACTGCTGAGGTCATTAGTCCCCTAGAACTTAGAACTAGTTAAACCTAACTAACCTAAGGACATCACAAACATCCATGCCCGAGGCAGGATTCGAACCTGCGACCGTAGCGGTCTTGCGGTTCCAGACTGCAGCGCCTTTAACCGCACGGCCACTTCGGCCGGCAAGAGAGTAGAAACTTTTGAAATGTTGTGCTACAGAAGAATTTCTAAAGATTATGTGGGTGGATGGAATAAGTAATGATGAGGTATTGCATCGACTTGGTGATGAAAGAGCTTTATGGCAGAACGTGTGTAGAAGAAAGGATGTGTCATAGTATACATGCTAAGATTTTATTTATTTTTTATTTAGCCTATGGCTACATCACAAATAATAATTTTACTGTTCAAATAACTTACGGATTTGCTGCCGGGTGACGTCGTCGAGCACCGCCGATATTTCGATAGGAGCACAGCTCGTGGTCAGGCCGTAGCGTTCTCGCTTCCCATGCCCGGGTTCGATTCCCGGCGGGGTCAGGGATTTTATCTGCCTCGTGATGACTGAGTGTTGTGTGATGTCCTTAGGTTAGTTAGGTTTAAGTAGTTCTAAGTTCTAGGGGACTGATGACCATAGACGTTAAGTCCCATAGTGCTCAGAGCCATTTGAATGGCAGGGTGTGCTCCTGTCGAAATATCGGCGGTGATCGAGGACGTCAACCGGCAGCAAACCCGTAAATTATTTGAACATTCAATTCGCCGGAAAAAGTTAAGGTCTCACAATAATATTACCATTGTATCGAACTACAAATTAATATCCAGGCCACGAATACTTTCCAGTCCTCACTCCGTCATCACCAGGAACACTATTGGATCGCCAGGGAAGGCTTTCAGAGGACATTCTTGAATTACGTAGCGAACAGCCTGCTTGTCAGCGCTACAGTCACAGCTACGAGAAGTTATTTTCTTCGGCTTGTACAGAGAGTCGGCATACCTTCCAGTGTTGGTTCTCATTTGGTTGAGAACCGACCAGATCTTGCGTGGCAATTCAAAGTCAGGTGGGGCGGTCGACATGCATGGCATCTAAAGTTGTTCCGTCGTAGCATTAATCTGCCGCGTCTGTTTCCAGCAGTTATCAATATTAAAACTCCTTCCAGGTAACGTTCTGCCGATTTCCGGCGGTGTGTAACGAGTTCGAAGCCTACCTGTACTGATTGCTTGAAATGTCTTCGTGAAGAGGAATGTTAGGGTTTTTCTGTAGTTTTTTCTACACCCGTACAAATACACTTTCTCGCTGCCGAGATGGAGGTGGAACATGTCTCAATATGGGTAGCCAGAAAGTAGGTGTAGGTCAGATGGCACCAATTATAAGACGCACGGTGTGAGTGAGCTGTGTATGAACAAGTTTTGTGTGAGCACTACTCATCAAGACGAGCTCATGTACGGAGTGTCAAGGAATGATTGATTGTACCAGGCTAGTATGTTTAGGAGTCGATAATCCGGGCACAGAATGCCTTTGCAACAGCTTTGCTACTTAGAACACGAGTAAGAATGAGTGACTTGGTAGTTCACATTTTGAAGAACTATCGTCAACGTGGCCCAAAAATTTGGGGCAACCTGCTAATAGCAAAGCGGAAGAACAATGTTGTGCAGCAATCGAGACATAGAGTGTTATTTTGAGGGTACCACATACTGAAAGCAAGAACAACGCTCCGAGTAAACAAAACAAATAAAAATGGAGCATAATTAGTGCGGTTATCTCTCGGGGACGGTTGGGTGGTGAAGGAACATAAATCTGAATAAAATTAATGTTCCCTTCTCTGCAGAAGTCTCGCATGACGCCGCCTCCTCCCTAATGTGAAAGTCGGGTCATAAAATACGAGTCAAACTTATCTCATTAAATAAAAGCGTACGTGGCCGACAGAATTTTTTTTTAATGACAGAACACCTCTACTGGTCCCTCCTCTTTTGCACGACCTCAACGCGAAACGGCATGACATCGCTGCAAAATAAAGGATAACGGATACGCAACAAATAAAGATAATTAATTTTATCAGAGGATAAAATGACACGTGTAGTTAACTTTATTAAAGTGAAATGCATTTATATATCATAGCTTCTGCTCTTTTTGGTGCACGCCCGGCTCCTCTCTCTCTCTCTCTCTCTATTTTTTTCCTCTCTCTCTCTCTCTCTACGCTTTTATTTCTGCCCGCTCGCTTCTGCTCGCACGCTGCCGCCACTGTTGAAAAGCCCATCTCGGAATTACGTCGGTGAGTACGCCATGCGGAAAAATACCGGGCTCGTTTCAGGTCTTTGCAGTGTAATACGTCTAGCGGAACGGACACAATTTGAGCCCTTTTTTAAAAAAGCGAGAGGAATGATAAAATAATTTTTTCCAAAAAACAAGCTGCGAGGCGGTGGCGAGGGCGCGGTCCGGGCTTCCTTTTAATAGTGAGGGGTGGGAGGGAGGAGGGCTTGCGGAAGGCAGCGCGGGCCGCCGTATGGAAATGACACGTCGCGGAAGAGAAAAAGCGCCCGGCTCTGGGCGTGCGCGCGCGCGTTAGCCTCGCTCCGCCGGGCAGCCGTATCAAAGCTTAGTCCGCCAAAAAATATATATCAGCTTCTTTTTTGGGTTTCATTTGCACTCGCTCAGCCGACAGCGCGAGCGAGAGAGATCGCCTCTGTCAAGTACGATAATAAAACAGCGCCGCTCCGGCATAATAAAATAAAAAAAAGGGGCGGGGTAGGGGTGGCAGCACCAAGATTAGCCTCATGTGATTTCAGGGCCACAAACAACACAACCGCCGGCGCTCGTTATCTTCAATTGACTAAACATAGTCTTCCCCCCCCCCCACCCACCCTCCTATCCCTCCCTGTTTGCCTCCCTCGGTCCCTGCTCTATTTTCATGTGAGTCCAGGCGTAGCGGTATCCCTGTTATTCACGGTGATGGCTTTATTAAAAAATGTATACCGGTGGCAATACTGATTAGTAACTAGTTATTCTTTGTTGTTTAATCCAGCGTGAAGCTGCTAAATTAAAGGACGGTATTCTCTGCCATTGTCACTCAAAACCATACCAGGTGAGGTGGGGCAGAGGTTCAGGAACTGGGCAAATACGTTGATAGTGTCGTCAAACCTGTCATAGGCAGAAAGGCTCAAAACTTAAGGTTCCAACCATCTTCACGAACACTGACTGCCAATAAAAATTCACTTCCTGAAAGAAACGGTCCGCTGTCGACATAATCTCCTATACGAACATACCGTCAGCGAGTACGAAAATGATTACAGTTTCAGTGAACTGTGGCGACTACAACGACCATCAGAGTGCATTATTACAGTCACCACGCTGTTGAAGCGGAGCTTCTGTTCCCTTTATTTCAATAAAATGACTAGCTACGAGTTCGGTCCAGGTTGAAAGTTCGGTGCACAACTCAGACTCGTGATTTGCTGCAGTTACGGAACAAATAAACACTGTCAAAAACTGAGACTCCATTGTATTTATTTCAAAAATTCAGCCACAGTCAATCATAAAAAAATGTTCAAATGTGTGTGAAATCTTATGGGACTTAACTGCTAAGATCATCGGTCCCTAAGCTTACACACTACTTAACCTAAATTGTCCTAAGGGCAAACACACGCACCCATGCCCGAGGGAGGACTCGAACCTCCGCCGGGACCAGCCGCACAGTCCATGACTGCAGCGCCCAAACCGCTCGGCTAATCCCGCGTGGCCCTGGTATTTACAAGAATTTTCTAAACTGTCACCCCAAAATCAGCATCCTCAACTGCACAAAGAAGCCGCTAGAACTATTTCAATGTTAGGTTCAAAACATGGATGCGAACATTTTTATTGTGCTATGAAACTGACAAAGTCCCGCGAACGGCTGGATTTAACAGATTGTAATATGCGTAAGTCCATGCGCTTGACTGTATCACGAACCACAGTTCCATACATATTACTTATTCTAAAATTGAAATATCAGTATATAAACATTACAACTTAATGTTCAGTGCCTGTATGTAAAGTTTTTTTACTGGGTCCAGCAATAAAACCTCCCGCATTTGACGTAGCCGGCGTACGAGTTGTAGTGAGGATACTGATATGGAGTGTGTTTTGTTTGAAAGCGGAATATTTCCCGGAAGTCAAGGCAGTCTTTTGTATACCAGAAATGATTGACTGTGTTGGAGCAATTGAAATATTTCATCAAGAATTCTCAAAGACATTCTAATACATGGTACGACTGAAAACTGATTGTGATTTATTCGTCAGGCCGTTCTCCCTCTAGAACGCTGACATACCTCATTACCACCAGCTTGAGTTGGTTGCCGTATAGTGTAGCACCCAGCTCAAAGATGTGTTTTTCCAATCCTGGTATTTACAAAAAATGTTAAAAAATGTGTGTGAAATCTTATGAGACTTAACTGCTAAGGTCATCAGTCCCTAAGCTTACACACTACTTAAGGGGCTCCGGAACGCCCTATACTTGCAATGTTAAAATAACGCTTATAAATTACATCTTTCCTTACAAAGTATTTGAGGTAGGAAGTTGAACTTTTTACAGATAATTTATTGGAATATGGTCTACAACTTAACACAGGGATTTTACAAAATTTTAGTTCAGTTATTAAAGATGATTTTTTTCAATTGTAATGAAAATTCACAACATTTTTTTGCAATTTTTTATTTATATATTCAAAAATATACAGTTTTTTGGAAAAAGGCTGTGTTAAATTATGCAGAAGGTACTGTGTAACATTTACTGAAAGTTTGAAACAAATATGTTTGGAAGCCCCTTAGAAAACATGTAATTAGTATGAGAAAATAAAAGTTTTGGGAATCGAGCGACAAAGATTGGATTAACTTTTTAGTGCATTCCAGGTCCATAGGATGGATTATCTTCATCCTCTGCAAACTCCTCCTCCAGCTTCCTCTTATTCCTCCTCCTGTTTACTCTTGCTTGTATTTTTAGACTCTTTACAGCCCTGTCTGCAGCCCAAAGGCGTTCCTTGTCTAAAGCAAGCATCGCTCGTTGTTGTGTTCGTAGATTTTGCTACCATTTTCTTCAGTTGCAGTTACTGCAACACTGTTCCAAAAGGCGGTCATGTATGAACACTTATCACATTTCAGTTGTATTTCACTAGCAAGTCCTACGTGCTTTATTATGGAGAGTTCCAGACCAACTTCACTACAATGAATACATCTTACACAGTTTGAAAAAATTCCTTTGAGAACCGACATATCAAATATTTCATTCACATCCGATTCGCCCATAAAACATTCATAGTTTTCACTCATTGAACCAAGCTTCTTCTGTGAAGTATTTTCTTTCCCACTTTGACTGCTATGGGCAGGTGTACTTGAGAGGTTAGTTTCACTCACTTGGTTATCGTCTTTATTGTTTACAGTAATAACACATACCTTTGGCTTTCCAACATTTCTCCTTTTCTTAAAAGTCTTCAGAGGATTTCTAATAACTTTACTTTTACTCATTATTATACTTCAACAAAACAGAGACTCAAGAAACAGAATTAATTACGAATATTTTCGAGATAACGACAGTGTAAATAAACATGAAACAATCAACAATCACACCAGCGATATATATTGAACCATCACAGGTTAGCCACAACACGTACTTTATCACACATCACTAAAATGTACCTGATGAACACGGACGTTAATAATAACACCATTTGACAGCAGTTTAACAGCGCCACAGTGGGTCACGCCCATGTAGAACACATTTCAAAAAAAATTTAAAAATAGTTGTAGTCTTCGGAATTGAATAAATTATATATCTATTAAAAGGTAATAGTCTGCAGATTCAGAAAACGCAGGAAAGTAAACATTGAACTTTTCATGATTTTGAGCCTTTCCGGAGCCCCTTAACCTAAATTATCCTAAGGGCAAACACACACACCCATGCCCGAGGGAGGACTCGAACCTCCGCCGGGACCAGCCGCACAGAGTCGATCATCAGATATCGTCCAAGGTTTTCTGCATGGCTCCTCAAAAAGGTGACAGCAGATGCATATGTTGTAGGCATGTATACTAAATACGAGTCTGGCTCATGTCACAGTGTGGCCAGCTTTAGCTCGGTCCGGAGGACACGGGGTTACGCTGTGGCCAACGAGATGTTCGGGCCCTGTTGCACACGTCACAGCACGTGACTCTACATGTCTTACAAGTTACTGTGCCCATCTCCAGCGGGAAGCGAGTTGTTACTTCAGACGACTTAAATCATTCGTAAATGCACATTTAAATACATCCAAACCCTCAATAACAGATGACAAAATGGGCACCTTTTCACTGACATGTCATTTCCAGTGGGCTCGGATGCAGCTGAGCACTAGCGATGTATGTCAGGGAAGGCAGCTAGTGTGACGTCACAAATTCGCTGTGGGGCCTGTATTCCCGTTGTCCGCGGATCATGCCATGTCGAGGCCCACGAGAATTACGGGCAGCGCAACGTACTTCTGACGTGAAACTAATTGTCTTTGCATACATACATTGTGAACGCTCGTCTACATCCGGGGCCAGGTGGAAAGTCAGATGCGACGGTGTTGCGAGTGCTGTAGTGTGGGCTTTATATATCGCAGGACCCTGAGACATCGCCGGCCTGTGTGGCTGTGCGGTTCTAGGCGCTTTAGTCTGGAACCGCGTGACCGCTACGGTCGCAGGTTCGAATCCTGCCTCGGGCATGGGTGTGTGTGATGTCCTTAGGTTAGTTAGGTTTAAGTAGTTCTAAGTTCTAGGGGACTGATAACCACAGATGTTAAGTCCCATAGTGCTCAGAGCCATTTGAACCATTTTTTGACCCTGAAGCATCTTAGCTACGTTCATTAATCGGTGCTCTTGCTGAGTATGATCAAAAAAATAAATCTTCCACTTTCTGCCCAACAGGTGAAAATACGGCACTGTAAGTAATCAGAATTAGGTGCAGGAAAAGTGGAGGAACGATCAACCACACGATGACGGTGGTTGATGCACATTCATTAGGATATGGTCACAAGTTACAACGTATGTTCAATATGGTCTCCCGACTTAACAGCATGCTACATGGTTGCCAGATGCTCACAGAATATCCGAAGTAAGCTATCCTTCAGATCATATGTTCTAATATCCCTTCCGATATCCTCACAACTAGAAGGCACATGGATTCAGGTCAGGTGCTCTGGAAGGCCAAACATCTTGAAGTTGACTGCAGATGATGAGGTCATTGCCAAAGGCTTGTTGAAGCAAATCTTTCACCTGCCAAGTGACATCTGGTGTCGTCCCATCTTGCACGAAAATAGTGAAGTGAACACAGTTGTATTCTTTGCTGGTTGGTCGTTTTTGAGGAAGGGACCAAACAGCGAGGTCATTGGTCCCGTCGGATTAGGGAAGAAAGTCGGCCGTGCCCTTTTAAAGAAACCATCCCGGCATTTTGCTGAAGCTATTTACGGAAATCACGGAAAACCTTAACCAGGATGACCGGACGCGGGTTTGAACCGTCGTCCTCACGAATACGAGTCCAGTGTGCTAACCTCTGCGCCACCTCGCTCGGTTTGTATTCTTGTAAATCTGGAATCAAGTGTTCCACAAGGAGGCCCTTACAACGTGCAGATGTCACTGTACACCTAGCGGGCTCGCGAGGTGTCATCTCCTAGAAGAAAAATGGACCGAGAATGAGGAAACTTGTGGAACCAAACCACACAGTCACATAACCTGACTGCAGTGGATGTTTTTGCACAAAACACGGCGAAGTAGAACCCCATATGTGACGGTTTTGTGCATACACGGCACTGTGCAGAGTAAAATATGCTTCATCTGTCCAAGGGATATTCCACGGCCACATGTCATCCAGATCCATGCACGCCGTAAAACGAATGGTCAGGTCACGGTGTTGTAGCCTGTCTTGGGGCTTCATTTGGTGCACATTTTGAATGTTGTAGGGATACCAGTGAAAAATGCGCCACAAAATCTTCTATACAATTGACCAGGGCGGTGGGACAATTCCCGTGACACCTGCTGAGCACTGGTTGCAAAATATGAAGCATGTGCTGCACGGTCGGCTATAGTTACAGTAGCCTCATCAGGAACTGCCATGGGAATCGGCCGCCTCCTTCTCCCTGCTGCAACACCTAATTCGTGTGTCTTCAAGTTTACTGATCCTATTCCTTATCACATTTATTGACATTGGTCCTCTCGCAGCTATTTCTGTTGGCGATATTCCTGCAATTAAGCTCTGCTATTACCGCTGTTGTGATCAAACACTTTTACCAGCAGTGCATGGTCTCTCTTTTCAATAGCCATTGCGTTTCGTATGGATATCTTCAACCTTGTTAGCATTTTACACCTATATTCACTTCACAAAATAAATCAACACGTGTCAGCTGGTAACGAACAGCATACGGACATCAAAACAGGAAACATTTCACATTCTGAGTGCTCACAGCGCCATATTTTCACCTGGTGGCGGGAAGTCGAACTATTATTTTTTTCAGAATGCTCTGTGAGCGCATCGATTAATGAACATACCTGCGAAGTTTCAGCATCCTCCGGTGTATACAGTCCCCACTGCGGCACTCAGTTTAATTATAACCATCCGGTATCAAAGTGGTATGAAACGGTCGCTAGAAGTCCTAAGACCTGTAGAACCACGTGCTACGACCCACGCCACATTGTTCATATAACTCATTGGCCCCGTGCCATGGGAAGTGACGTGGTGAAGGATGGCGCATGTCCGTCCGATTGCGGTGTGCTCGCTTCATGCTGTGCATATGTGGTTCTGCTGATTGTGGCAGCAAGTAAACAGTCTCGATCTCTAAATACCTGGCTATAGTGTACACGATCGTGTTATCATGTCTGAGATCTCCTATAAGGCATGTAAGCAATGTCAAATGCTTAGTGATTACTGTGAAGTAATTGCCTGTTTGAGAGAACGATGCCATCACTTGATTAGACTTTGAAAATGTCCACATCGGTGATCTGCAGTAAACAACTGGTCGAATCGCGCAATATTCAGTGAATGCGAAAGTGAGAGAAGTCACATGCATCGTTAAGGTACCAGTAAGCCAATTCTGACCACAAAGTCTCTGTTGATCCATTGTGGATGTGGAACAGCGGCCGGTCAAATATAGAACAAAGAAATTGGCCAAACAGCGGTGAAAATTGAGAATAATTATGATATTTCATCAGTGATCATAATTCTTAGGCCGTAGATAAGCGCATTATTGTGTTCTTCATAGATTATAGTGTGACGTTTTATTTTGTATGGGGTTAGGTCCGATTATGACTAGGGTTTTTTTCATCTTAAAGAATTATTTAGATTTTTATATTTAAAAAAGGAAAAAAATTGGCAAGCTTTGTTCGGCGGAGCTTCTGACTGTATATTGCCTATGTTTGGTCTTTTTTTATTTTTGGCATGTTCTCTTACAGATCTGTGATGTTAAAATAGTTTCAGCTCTAACAAATCGACACACACACTCTACTCTGTAGTGCTCTATGCACACAGTGATTTGTCTTGACCATGCTGCTTGCATTTCATAGCTTTTAAGTACTTTCATTACTACCCATCACTTTCTGTAAAGCTTTCCCTGGTACACCTTGATATGAACTATATGAATATTCTTTTCATTATGAAGGCACCTGAAGATGGCATAATGGATTGTCGAAACTGATAGCAAAAAGAAAATAAAAGAACTTCTCGACCTGCACGGCTGTTTGGCCAATTTCTTTCTTAAATGAACACCAAGGAAGGTTCATTCTATTGTACACTGAACACGTCACAGCTGCTTCATATCTCCAACTACCATCTGCGCATTAGTGATGGACTCAGTACAACAGTACGTTTCGTCCCGCACCAGTTGGAGACTAACAGCAGGCGTGTTACTGAATCGCCGTTCCTTGTGTAGCTTGTCGTTAACATCATGGTACAGACGGTTGCGTTTACAACGGTGTCTTATCTGGGACGCGTAGGCGGCTGACGAGCAGTGCCACAGAATTTTCAGTGATGAGTCTCGGTTCTGCCCGACCGTCCATGTGGGAGTGGTCGCTCGCAGGGGAGGGGACATATCCTGTCATGTTACAGGCAGCATGCGCTGTTACTCCTAATCTTATGATATAAGAAGCCATTGCGTATGACCCCAGATCGTCTCTGCTATTGATTCTTGAAGCTCAATGGTACGTAAGACATATTTGCGTCCTCAGCTATAACCTCTCATAAGGCAGCATCAATTGGTACCATAGAATTTGAAGCCATTTTCACTATTTTTCGACCGTGACTGTCTCAAGAAATATGTAAAGGTTTTTTTTTTTTAAATTGCCGCTACGAGTCACAAACTTTGTCAACTATTGTATTACTTATTTATTTTGCGACATGTATCGAGGGTTATACCACATCTTCAGGCTAAATGGCATTACAAAAACAACATTACAATAAGGTCATACTGATGTTACTTAGTCTTTTCGTAACTGCTGTGGTCATCTTTGTTCTTCTGGATCGCCGGCGCATAACTTCCAGGTAGTAATCCATACTAATCGCACGAAGAAAAGTCAGGAACTCATGATGCACTATCCCATTGTAATCAAAGAAAACAGTGGGAAGGACCTTCACATGTGATCAAACTTGTAGAACTTTTTCGGTCTTGGTTCTCCCGGTAGTTTCCATTGGGGCGACTGGGCCTTGGTTTCGGCGTCATACCCGTACACCCATGTTTCGTCACCTGATATAACCTTGTTTAGAAGTTTTTTTATTGTTGTCATTCAGCAGTTTGTACGCGACTTTGTTCTTGGTCGAAATTCAGCAACTTCGGAAAAACTTTGCTGCTACACGTTTCATACCCAAAACATAAAAAAGTTGTTTGGTATGAGCCAAAAGATATGTCGAGATGGTGATTCGGCGATTTTACAGAACCATTTTCTTACTTCTTCCACATTGCCATCAGTACTTGATGTGCTAGGGCTACCAGAGCAGTCGCCGTTTTCAACGTCTTATCCACCCTCTTTAATATGTTTCTTACAGTCTAAAATCTTGTCTTACTGTTACTAAATTCGCCAAAAGCGTCAGTCAAGATTTAGAATGCAGTGCTGCACTTTATTCAGTTTTTCAAGCAAAATTTGATGCAAATTCTTTGATCCATCTTTTTCGAAAATAAAAATTTGCTGATCACTCGAAAATAAAAGTATGTATAATCTTTTCGACTGTCAACAATAAACTAAATATTCAAAATAGCTAAAAATAGAAACATACATCAGGAACATGTGTACCAGCAGGATAAAAAGAATTGAAAATCGGATGTATAAAGCTCACAAAATTAAAAAAAAATCCCATTGCATTTGATCCCACCAAAGCAGAATATACAGGGTCGTCCACTGATACTGATAGGGCCAAATGTCTCACGAAATAAACATCAAACGAAAAAACTACAAAGAACGAAACTCGTCTAGCTTGAAGGGGAAAACCAGATTGCGCTATGGTTGGCCCGCTAGATAGCGCTGCCATAGGTCAAACGGATATCAACGGCGTTTTTTTTTAAATAATAAACCCCATTTTTAATTACATATTGGTGTAGTGCGTAAAGAAATATGAATGTTTTAGTTGGACCACTTTTTTGATGGATGGCGCTGTAATAGCCACAAAGGTATAAGTACGTGGTATCACGTAACATTCCCCCAGCGAAGAAGGTCGATATCGTGTTGATGTATGGATATTGTGATCAAAATGCCCAACGGGCGTGTGCTGTGTATGCTGCTCCGTATCCTGGACGAGTTCATTCAAGTGTGCGGACCGTTCGCCGGATAGTTACGTTACTTAAGAAAACAGGAAGTATTCAGCCACGTGTGAAATGTCAACCACGACCTGCAACAAATGACGATGCCCAAGTAGGTGTTTTAGCTGCTGTCGCCGCTACTCCACACGCCATTAGCAGACAAACTGCGCGAGAATCGGGAATCTCAAAAACGTCGGTGTTGAGAATGCTACATCAACATCTATTGCACCCGTACGATATTTCTATGCACCAGGAATTGCATGGCGACGACTTTGGACGTCGTGTACAGTTCTGCCACTGGGCACAAGAGAAATTACGGGACGATGACAGATTTTTTGCACATGTGCTATTTAGCGACGAAGCGTCATTCACCAACAGCGGTAACGTAAACCGGCATAATATGCACTGTTGGGCAACGGAAAATCCACGATAGCTGCGACAAGTGGAACATCAGCGACCTTGGCAGTTTAATGTATTGTGCGACATTATGGGGGGAAGGATAATTGACCCCAATTTTATCGATGGTAATCTAAATGGTGCAATGTATGCTGATTTCTTACGTAATGTTCTACCGATGTTACTACAAGATGTTTCACTGCATGACAGAATGGCGATGTACTTCCAACATGATGGATGTCCGGCACATAGTTCGCGTGCGATTGAAGCGGTATTGAATAGCATATTTCATGATAGGTGGATTGGTCGTCGAAGCACCATACCATGGCCCGCGCGTTCACCGGATCTGACATCCTTGGATTTCTTTCTGTGGGGAAAATTGAAAGATATTTGCTATCGAGATCCACCGACAACGCCTGACAACATGCGTCAGCGCATTGTCAATGAATGTGCGAACATTACGCAAGGCGAACTACATGCTGTTGAGAGTAATGTCGTTACACGTACTGCCAAATACATTGAGGTTGACGGACATCATTTTGAGCATTTATTGCATTAATGTGGTATTTACAGGTAATCATGCTGTAACAGCAAGCGTTCTCAAAAATGATAAGTTCACAAAGTTACGTGTATCACAATGGAACAACCGAAATAAAATGTTCAAACGTACCTACGTTCTGTATTTTAATTTAAAAAACCTACCTGTTACCAACTGTTCAAGTGGTCCAACTAAAACATTCATATTTCTTTATGTACTACATGGATATGTAATAAAAAATAGGGGTTACTATTTAAAAAAACGCAGTTGATATCCGTTTGACGTATGGCAGCGCCATATAGTGGGCCAACCATAGCTCCATCTGGTTTCCCCCTTCAAGCTAAACAAGTTTCGTTCTTTGTAGTTTTTTCGTTTGACGCTTATTTCGTGAGATATTAGGTCCCATCACGATCAATGGACTACCCAGTATATGTGTATGTTCTGGATCTCCTCCCAAACCCCTGAATTGGTTTTAATCAAATTTGACACAGAAACAGCAGGCTTCACGATTATAACCTCCTATCTCCAATAGTAGTGGAGATACGGGCAAAGACATATTTTTTCAGCCCTTGGCGTATAGGCTACCTGCACAGCAGGCATGTTGTGTGGGAACAGTATCAGCCTGCCAAGTAAAATGCTTTGCGGGGTGGTCTACATGTCATGGACAAGAAACAGTTTTCCAGGCCCTGAAACAAAGACTGGCCTGTATGACAGATGTGTTGTGTTGGAGCAGTATCAGCTGCTTAATCGTTCTGCTTAGAATGGAAACCTGTACTTCAGGGGCAAATAAATTATTTCTATGCCCCTGAAGTCTAGCTTACCCTTCGTGAGAGGTGTGTTGTGGGTGTAGTATTGATCTGTTTTATTGAACTGTATTGTAGAAGCTACACATCCTGATGTGCATGGCTGGGTAAATGTTGAGATGGACAGAGCAGGGGATGGATAGAGTGAGGGGGAGGAGGAAATGGACTGAGAGAGGGAGGCTGAATATGAACAGGGGTAGTGGCAGATGGAAAAGGAAGAGGGGAAGTGGAGATGGAAAAAGAGGAGGGGTTGAGGATATCGTCAGAGGGAGGGAAGAGGAATATATAGAGAAAATGGGAGGATGAAATGGATGAAGAAAAGGGGAGGAGGAGACGAAGAGACAGAGAGAGTGGGGAGAAGAAAATAGACGCATAGAGATGGAAGGATGAGGTGGACAGATAGAGGAAGGACAATGTGATAAGATAAGATACTGTATTGTCACATAACATGTTTTTATACATTCGATTGAGAACATTGGTGACTTGTCAGTCTTTAACCTAAGTTGTTATAGTATTTTATATACTACAGGAAATACGCAATACATACATTGCTTATTTTAATAAAAATACAACATTATATTTTAAATCTTTTCGTAACTCATCGAATCATTACCATAGGCTTCATACACCTACATGAAGTATGGATGTACTGAACGGAATACAAACCGCCATTCAACCTATGATTCTATATATAAACATGAATATACAGTGCAGGTGTATACTTTGTATCTATATGGCTTCGAGAGTATACCATTTGTACTTCTATCCGTACTCCCTATTCCTATTTTTAAATGCTTCTTAACTATAACATTTGCTTTTTAATCATTTAGAAATTCTTCTAGACTATAATAACATTCGCGTTTTAGGAATATGCCAATGGTCTCCAATGTGGATTCCCCAAATATTGACCTTATCTTATTTCTGATCTACAGAGCCATGTAATATGGAGTATTCTCATATAGTGTGAGTCTGTGACAAGGTAGCATGTATTTCAATTTATGTCTAGTTTCATAGGCATTTGTGAATGTATTTCCTTCGAACAGATGCGAGTGCTTCTGTTCAAAGAGAAGTATTTCATATATGAAGATGGAAGGGATTGTCATGAAGTCCAGGCTTTCGAATAGTGGTTTGCATGAATGTCTACTATTAGTTCCTGTCACTGCTCTGATTATTATTGTTATTATTATTGTTTTGAATGGAATACTCTCTTTCAAATTCTTAAGGTGGCAGGGGTAAAATACAGGGAGCTAAAGGCTATTTACAATTTTTTTACAGAAAGCAGATGGCAGTTATAAGAGTCGAGGGGTATGAAAGGGAAGCAGTGGTTGGGAAGGGAGTGAGACAGGGTTGTAGCCTATCCCCGATGTTATTCAATCTGTATATTGAGCAAGCAATAAAGGAAACAAAAGAAAAGTTCGGAGTAGGTATTAAAATCCATGGAGAAGAAATAAAAACTTTGAGGTTCGCTGATGACATTGTAATTATGTCAGAGACAACAAGGGACTTGGAAGAGCAGTTGAACGGAATGGACAGTGTCTTGAAAGGTGGGTATAAGATGAACATCAACAAAAGCAAAACGAGGATAATGGAATGTAGTCGAATTAAGTTGGGTGATGATGAGGGAATTAGATTAGGAAATGAGACACCTAAAGTAGTAAAGGAGTTTTGCTATTTGGGGAGCAAAATAACTGATGATGGTCGAAGTAGAGAGGATATAAAATGTAGACTGGCAATGGCAAGGAAAGCTTTTCTGAAGAAGAGAAATTTGTTAACATCGAGTGTAGATTTAAGTGTCAGGAAGTCGTTTCTGAAAGTATTTGTATGGAGTGTGGCCATGTATGGAAGTGAAACGTAGACGATAAATAGTTTAGACAAGAAGAGAATAGAAGCTTTCGAAATGTGGTGCTACAGAAGAATGCTGAAGATTAGATGGGTAGATCACATAACTAATGAGGAGTTATTGAATAGAATTGGGGAGAAGAGGAGCTTGTGGCACAACTTGACTAGAAGAAGGGATCGGTTGGTAGGACACGTTCTGAGACATCGAGGGATCATCCATTTAGTATTGGAGGGCAGCGTGGAGGGTAAAAATCGTAGAGGGAGACCAAGAGACGAATACACTAAGCAGATTCAGAAGGATGTAGCCTGCAGTAGGTACTGGGAGATGAAGAAGCTTGCGCAGGATAGAGTAGCATGGAGAGCTGCATCAAATCAGTCTCAGGACTGAAGACCTCAACAACAACAACATTATTTTGTAGTATGAAGATTCGAAGGAGGTTTGTCTTTTCGGAGATGAGGAGAAGGAGGCGTGTTTAATTATGTATCGAATACACATCTGAGCGAAGAAATGGGAAAAAGGATCTTGTATATATTCTGAAGGCGGAAGAGGCAACTGTGCAGTCCCAACGGTGCAAAAGAAGGAGAGGAATATTGCTGTCGGAGACCACATACTTGCCCATTGGAGGGGAGTAGTTTGGAGTTCGAGTGGCAGGCAAGGAGCAGGGCAGGAGCAGCTAGCCGCCAGGCGTTCCTCCCTGCTCGCGGCTTTCAATATGGCTGGGAGCCCGGCCTTCCGCAAGACGGCAGCTTTCATCGATAGCCCGGCGCCAGGCCCCACCCGAGTCTCCGTCTCCCCAGAGCCGCCGCCGCCGCCGCCTATCTCGGCTGTCGACTGCACCCAGCGCCGAATAAAATTTAATTATACGCGGAGGAGCCGACTGTGTAAGTTTCCTCATTTTGATTCGCGCCCGCCCACGACTTCCTCCTGCTGGGCTCCCCTTTTCTTTATTTGATTCTTTTTCGCGTCAAGATGGCGCTCCAGTATTAGTCCACCATGAATAGACAATCGTATTATCCGCGGATGGGGGGCTGAATCGAGACGCATGCATTAAACATGAGCTCCCCCACCCGTACCCCTCTCCTCTCGCCCCTCATTCTCTCACCACCCACTCAATCTCGTGGAATATATATTTAATTTTTTCATTTTTTTCAATAGAAAAGTCGTTACCATAAAATTGATTCCCCTATACCCTGCAACTCCTCCCTGACGGCAGTTCGCAGGGAATGAAATATCCCTGCTGGGAGATGCGGAAATATTTGCCATTGAGATGTCACACTGGCGAAACGACGATGAAAATTACTTCCATGTCTGCGGGAGGCACGAAGGGAGAAGTTGTGGCAAGGGAGTAGCTTCCCTCTGATTTCGTTCTCTTTCTTTTTTTTTCTGCTTTTCTTTTAATTTGACGCCACATCTCATCATTGAACCGTTTCACGAAAAACCACGTACTTGGAGATGTAAAGTTTTGAATAAAACAGTAATTTATTGTATTATGTTATTTTTTTATTTTCTTATTTATTCGAACAGCGCTTATACGGAGCACGTTAAATCAATATTTCAGTTCCTGCTGCATGTATTTTCGCTCCTCGTCGACAGTCGTTAGGTAAGTTCTGAACTCTGCTCCAGAGATGTTCGATATTATAGGGCTTTCATTTTCCTTCTTGTCCGTCCCTGATGATCACTTTCTGAATTTTGTCATTAGACAAATTCCTGTTATGTGTCTCTAGTATGTTGATGTTTGCTTCTTCGAGGTCACTTAGCGAAGAGCCACATTTTTGTTTTGTGGATTGTGTGTACTATGTTCTCTACATATTCAATGATTTCTGGGTTAGGTCGTGGTCTATTGTATTCCGTTTCCGGCGTTCTTGGGTCAATAAGCCTCTATCAAACTCCCAATCGCATCCAAAATAGATTTAGCGTTTAAATGGCCCAGCAGATATCCCGTCAAAAACTGAATACAGATCAAGCATGAAAATAGGAAAAAGGTGTGCTGAGCTGTGAAAAAAGAAGCGAGGTAGAAACAGTGAACGGTCCAGGCTTAAAAAGCACGACATCGAGAGGTATTTAAGAGCAGTGGTGACGTGATTAAGTAATCTCGGTGTTGGACTGTGAACCGGACGAGCCGTGTTCAACACTCTGTCGTGCAATTTATTTATTTATTCATTTATTTCCACGACATCATGAACTGTCCGTGCGGCCATTGAAATGTTTGTTCTCTTTCTGTAGTCTTGGCAGTTGTTATACTACACATTGGTTATAGAACATGAGTCGAGTGGTAAGAACATGTTGTTGTAGCAAGTGAATGTGACGAATAGTGAGAGTTGGTGAGATACCACAAAGACATCTCACAGAAATGAAAACAACAAAGAAACGAGTGTGAACTATGTTGCAACAAAAGAATTCAAGAGTCAGAACTACTAAAACGGTGCGTAACTTCAAAAACGTTATTTATTCATTTATTTTTGGCAGAGCACAGGGGAACTGTGTGATTGTGAAACCGTTGCGTTCATTTGTTGCAGCTTATATGACAAACTGCTACGTTTTCATCATTTCCTTGCGAATGATCACATTCACATTCATACGCACACCGAAATCGGGCAAGGGGGCATATCTCACTCACTTATTAGGCGTAAAAATTAGGTATTTTGATAAGAGATTCCTATCATATGACACACGTACTGTCACGAACGCCGTGTATGAGACACCAGACGTGTTTTCGGACGGAGTATTCTGTTGACTTGTCACCCTGTCATCAAACGTTTGCGGTTCCCATTCGAAAGCTACTATGCTTCGGCTGGCAACAGAGTAGCTGTGTGGAGCCTGCAATCATTATAGGTCCCTACCTTACACCTCATTGTTACAAACGGACGTTACACCACGACTCAGACACAAATTTGAATATAGCGAACAGCGGAGAAAAAAAATTGACATGAGGGAGGTTTGAACACGGCTCGCCCGCTTGGCAATCCAACACCGTAACCGATATATACAGGGTTATTACAAATGATTGAAGCGATTTCACAGCTCTACAATAACTTTATTATTTGAGATATTTTCACAATGCTTTGCACACACATACAAAAACTCAAAAAGTTTTTTTGGGCATTCACAAATGTTCGATATGTGCCCCTTTAGTGATTCGGCAGACATCAAGCCGATAATCAAGTTCCTCCCACACTCGGCGCAGCATGTCCCCATCAATGAGTTCGAAAGCATCGTTGATGCGAGCTCGCAGTTCTGGCACGTTTCTTGGTAGAGGAGGTTTAAACACTGAATCTTTCACATAACCCCACAGAAAGAAATCGCATGGGGTTAAGTCGGGAGAGCGTGGAGGCCATGACATGAATGGCTGATCATGATCTCCACCACGACCGATCCATCGGTTTTCCAATCTCCTGTTTAAGAAATGCCGAACATCATGATGGAAGTGCGTTGGAGCACCATCCTGTTGAAAGATGAGGTCGGCGCTGCCGGTCCCCAGTTGTGGCATGAGCCAATTTTCCAGAATGTACAGATACACGTGTCCTGTAATGTTTTTTTCGCAGAAGAAAAAGGGGCCGTAAACTTTAAACCGTGAGATTTGTACAAAACACGTTAACTTTTGGTGAATTGCGAATTTGCTGCACGAATGCGTGAGGATTCTCTACCGCCCAGATTCGCACATTGTGTCTGTTCACTTCACCATTAAGAAAAAATGTTGCTTCATCACTGAAAACAAGTTTCGCACTGAACGCATCCTCTTCCATGAGCTGTTGCAACCGCGCCGAAAATTCAAAGCGTTTGACTTTGTCATCGGGTGTCAGGGCTTGTAGCAATTGTAAACGGTAAGGCTTCTGCTTTAGCCTTTTCCGTAAGATTTTCCAAACCGTCGGCTGTGGTACGTTTAGCTTCCTGCTTGCTTTATTCGTCGACTTCCACGGGCTACGTGTGAAACTTGCCCTCACGCGTTCAACCGTTTCTTCGCTCGCTGCAGGCCGACCCGTTGATTTCCCCTTACAGAGGCATCGAGAAGCTTTAAACTGCGCATGCCATCGCCGAATGGAGTTAGCAGTTGGTGGATCTTTGTTGAACTTCGTCCTGAAGTGTCGTTGCACTGTTATGACTGACTGATGTGAGTGCATTTCAAGCACGACATACGCTTTCTCGGCTCCTGTCGCCATTTTGTCTCACTGCGCTCTCGAGCGCTCTGGCTGCAGAAACCTGAAGTGCGGCTTCAGCCGAACAAAACTTTATGAGTTTTTCTACGTATCTGTAGTGTGTCGTGACCATATGTCAATTAATGGAGCTACAGTGAATTTATGAAATCGCTTCAATCATTTGTAATAGCCCTGTATTTTACGGTGTTTGACTACCAAGCGGGCGGGCCGTGTTCAAACCTCCCTCACGTCAATACCACCGAGAAAACAGGAAATTGGCGTCGTGAGGAGGAGGGCGCAGCAAGACGTCAGACTCATCGACGTTTAGTTTTTCCGAAAAGAACATTCCGATGACCACAGAATATATCGCTTCTAAGTATGAAAGAGGCGGGCATCAACTCTTCATGACACAAGCATCCCAGCAATGGGGTGTGTTATGGAAGACACTGCAAAGGTAATTGGATAAAAATTGTCTGTACTTTGGATTGCGGACAACTGCACAATGGCGTTCATTAAGGAATTGCCAAAAATCAACGACAGTTTTCTCGCCACCAGCAAACAAGTAGTGAGCTGTGAGTCCACAAATCCACTTCACAGAGTTCGCTTTGCAGGAAGTATTCGAAGTCCGGAAAGAGGAGCAGTTGAGTAGGTATCTGATGAGGAGTCGTATGGGTAATTAGGGACAACATCTGTCGCACCAATAACCAAACACCTCTTGCTGGTCTGCATACCAAGGGATGCTCGTCCGTGTCCACGACATCACAGGCGACACACAGCGGGGTGTCTGCGAAATGAATCCCGTGAAGGCGTGACCGGCATACTTGCTTCCCATTGACAGTAGGGTACCATGCAGACTCGACGTCAGTGTCAAGATAAGGAGCGTACACCGATCGCCAAACGGCACACCAGTCGACGTCGGGGTGCTTCCCCTTCACCACGTTCGGTGACCTGCGCCCTGCGCTGCTATACATAAAAAAAACAACAACAACATAGATCGCTTTGGTGGGTGTCAAGTGCGCTGGCATTATCGCAGTATGGACGTAGCTCTGGTCGAGGGAAGAGTGGCGGAAGGAAAAGAAAGGCGGCTGGAGGTCCGAAAGCGGGATAGGTGCTGAGGCAGAGTGTGGTGCAAGGGCCTCCAGCAGTGGGCTGTTAAGGCACGTTGGATAAGCGCGCCACAACTCCATGTGAGAGCCGACGAAAAGAGTTAGCGGTCTGTCAGGAACATGATACAAACCTAATCCGCCCCTGCACCGACGGAGGGTGACGGCCTCGTACTTTGTCTTGAACAGCAAGCCGTGGAAAACAAATGAACTCAATGCCGCTAGCATGCGGCGGACCATGGCCGACGGAACAAGAAGCGTCTGTGCTTAGTGGGGGATATGTGACGCGAAATATATATTTACATATTGCGTCCGCTGCAGAAGATCGAGTGCTCGTAAACGGTGATCTAAGAGCCCAGCTCGTAGTTGGGAAAGTAGGCGCCGGCAGTTGAAGGCAATCGTGCCGCAGATCACTTGCAAAATCGAGTTATAAGCATTGGATAGTATCAGCTATATGCAAAGGAGTAGCGCTTTCCGCAGGAATACCCGCACCTATAGCCATGGCAGACGTTAAGGCAGCTACCAGAAGCTTCGCCGTAGGTGGTAACCCATGCCAGTGAACTCAGCACCTCTGGGAAGAACGATGACGAGATCGTCTGCATAAGCAGTGCAGCTGAATACGTGATCACCGACAGAGATCCCAGAGAGGCGCTGATGGAGGCGCAGAGCAACGGTTCCATAGCGAAAGCACACAGCACTGCAAGAGCGAGCAGCGTTGACGCACTGATCGACGGATCGAGATGGAGAAGTGAGATGGCCATTGTAGTGTATAACGGACGTACCTCTACGAAGGAGGCGGATCACGATGTCGACCGTAGTATCAGGGCTTTCTACACTCCTGGAAATTGAAATAAGAACACCGTGAATTCATTGTCCCAGGAAGGGGAAACTTTATTGACACATTCCTGGGGTCAGATACATCACATGATCACACTGACAGAACCACAGGCACATAGACACAGGCAACAGAGCATGCACAATGTCGGCACTAGTACAGTGTATATCCACCTTTCGCAGCAATGCAGGCTGCTATTCTCCCATGGAGACGATCGTAGAGATGCTGGATGTAGTCCTGTGGAACGGCTTGCCATGCCATTTCCACCTGGCGCCTCAGTTGGACCAGCGTTCGTGCTGGACGTGCAGACCGCGTGAGACGACGCTTCATCCAGTCCCAAACATGTTCAATGGGGGACAGATCCGGAGATCTTGCTGGCCAGGGTAGTTGACTTACACCTTCTAGAGCACGTTGGGTGGCACGGGATACATGCGGACGTGCATTGTCCTGTTGGAACAGCATGTTCCCTTGCAGGTCTAGGAATGGTAGAACGATGGGTTCGATGACGGTTTGGATGTACCGTGCACTATTCAGTGTCCCCTCGACGATCACCAGTGGTGTACGGCCAGTGTAGGAGATCGCTCCCCACACCATGATGCCGGGTGTTGGCCCTGTGTGCCTGGGTCGTATGCAGTCCTGATTGTGGCGCTCACCTGCACGGCGCCAAACACGCATACGACCATCATTGGCACCAAGGCAGAAGCGACTCTCATCGCTGAAGACGACACGTCTCCATTCGTCCCTCCATTCACGCCTGTCGCGACACCACTGGAGGCGGGCTGCACGATGTTGGGGCGTGAGCGGAAGACGGCCTAACGGTGTGCGGGACCGTAGCCCAGCTTCATGGAGACGGTTGCGAATGGTCCTCGCCGATACCCCAGGAGCAACAGTGTCCCTAATTTGCTGGGAAGTGGCGGTGCGGTCCCCTACGGCACTGTGTAGGATCCTACGGTCTTGGCGTGCATCCGTGCGTCGCTGCGGTCCGGTCCCAGGTCGACGGGCACGTGCACCTTCCGCCGACCACTGGCGACAACATCGATGTACTGTGGAGACCTCACGCCCCACGTGTTGAGCAATTCGGCGGTACGTCCACCCGACCTCCCGCATGCCCACTATACGCCCTCGCTCAAAGTCCGTCAACCGCACATACGGTTCACGTCCACGCTGTCGCGGCATGCTACCAATGTTAAAGACTGCGATGGAGCTCCGTATGCCACGGCAAACTGGCTGACACTGACGGCGGCGGTGCACAAATGCTGCGCAGCTAGCTCCATTCGACGGCCAACACCGCGGTTCCTGGTGTGTCCGCTGTGCCGTGCGTGTGATCATTGCTTGTACAGCCCTCTCGCAGTGTCCGGAGCAAGTATGGTGGGTCTGACACACCGGTGTCAATGTGTTCTTTTTTCCATTTCCAGGAGTGTATATTGCAGAGCACTTCTTTCAGGTAGTCATGATCGACCCGATCGAATGTTCGGCTGAAATCAAGAGCTGCCAAACGTCAGGCGTACGACGAGCGTGAGCAAGAGCGATTATGTTCGATAGCGACAGAAGGGAGTGTGGATATTGCTGGCACCTCCCAGAGAAGTCTGAAACCACGTACCAAGCCGTCTGTTTAAACTGTGTAGCCAACAGCCGGCTAAAGATCTTTGTGCCACTCTTGAGTAACGTCAAGGGGCGGTAATCGCAAATCCGTGATTTACCCCGAGGCTTGTGGATGCGAATGAGGAAGCCATCGAGGAAACCGTCTTGAATCGATACGAAAGGTGACATACGGTCCTGACTAATTTCTGTCCACACTGGCGCCATAAGGTGACGAAATGTCGGATAAAACTCCAGTGGGAGACCATCAGGGCCAGGCGACCTGTTCGTGGAACCCATCCTCTGTGACGTTAGCAAGCAGATCTATCGTCGCATCCAAGGGACCTGAGCCAGAGGAAAGTGTGGATATGGCCATAATGTTGGCAGGGTGGTGACGTTTTTCAGAGTACAGCATAACATAGTGTGTATGGAGGGCACGCGATATCCCGTTGGGTATAAAAATTCCGATCATCATCGGTTGTAAGAACTTTAGTCAAAGACTTCCAACGGTGGCATCGTTCCGCCATGACATGATACAAAAATGGGCGCTCCTGCTCTAATCTGTTGAGTGTGTGCGCCCTGGCCATAGCTTCTTCAAGGTGGCGGCGAGAGAGGGATGTGAGCTGTGCCTTGGCACGATTCACCGTCGCCTGGCGCTCTGGTAAATGCGGCATCATGGTAGATTCATCGAGAATGGTTAAATAGAATTCCTGAGTCCTTCGCCGCCACGCCGAAACCTCCCTTCCGTAACCAATCATAGCCTTGCGGAGGGCAGGCTTTGCACAGAGCACCCACCAAGACAGCGCAGACTGATAGGCACCACGGAGCCGTCGGCAAGCTGTCCACGTGGTCTCGATGAGCTGCCAGCGGTCGGGTGAAGTAAGGTGGATCGTGTTCAGTTTCCATTGTCCACAGCTACGCCACATCTTTTGGTGACAGAGATAGATGGCGCGGATATATACGTCTTGGGCAGAGAACACAGTGGGCCAGACTTCAGCAGCCGACACCCCAGTGACAATATGCCGGGAGATGTAAACTCGGTCGAGGCGGATGGAAGACTGGCTAGTGAAATGCGTAAATCCCAGATTATAGCCATGAACATGCTCCCAAGAATCCACAAGTTTGAGGGGCTGGAGAATTGTCGCTACCGCCGGACACAGAGAGTGACATGGTATTTGGCCTCTGGGTGCTTAGGTGCTGATGAAATCGACTCCCACGGTCAATGCATCCTGCCGACCCATGAAAAGAGGCATAAATGTCTCTGAGAAGAAGGTAGAATATTCACGGCGCTGAACCGAACCAGATGGCATACAGACATTGACGATCCTGACGCAACTAAACGTGAGAGCCATACCTCTGGCATCAGGCAACTGCATTAGTTAGGATACTGTCACGCAAGAGGATCGCCACCCCACTACCAGTAGGGGAAGTATGAGAGACATGTGCCATAAAACCATGGGGAGTGCACCTGCTGGAGAGAGCAAAGTCAACGTCCGAAGCATACAGCATATCATGCAGTAAAGACAGCTTGTGGCATACACGAATGGTATTGACATTGACTGTGGCTATGCGATAGATATGGAAAGCTGTAACCGCCAGGAGGATGGGCGATTTTAACATGGGGGAAACACAGAGAACTCCCTGTTAGGCTCCCGTCGAAGGGCACATCACTGTGACGGGGAGGGAGCCAACACTACCAAGGAGGGTACATCTCCCTCCACATCTCCAGAATGTCCACCCATAGCATCGACGTCATCCACCCAGGAGACAGACGTCTCACCAGGCCGTTTCAGTGGAACACTATCAGAGGTGCGCCCACAGGTAACATCAGACACGGAAGCGGAGGCAACCGCATCAGACGCAGGCGGAGGTGGACACTGACTGGAGATGTAGCCGTGAAAGGTCACCGCGTCTTCAGGTGTCAGGGCGTCAGAGGACAGAGCACCATCATAGCAGGGTCGTCATCCTGTGTACACGCGCGTCCGTTGCTTCCTAACATGCTGTTCCGTGTCGGATGGCGGGCGGCTATCGTCCAACATGTGGCCAGGTGGCAGAAAAGCGGAGGTCGGTATAGCTCCATGATCAACAACCATGTGGTCCGACAGATAGTTTGTGCCTGATGACAGTCATCGTTCATTTTTATTGCCTCCGATAGGGGTGTAAGAGAGACAGGAAAAACGTCCATCACGTCGTCGAGAGGAGTCGACGCCGGTACCAACTGATTCAGAGGGGGCGCAGCAGGCAGCACCGGCGCAGACGTGTAAGACAGAGGTAGCACAGTGGGTGCCACAGGAAAAGCGACGTCTCCGATCGGCGTCTGAACCATTCTACGCCGGAGGCATTCAGAACGGACATGACCTTTCCGGCCACAAACTGAACAGGTGAGTGGCTGGCCATCGTACGTGACGACAGCCCTATAGCCGGCAACAACCAAGTAGATAGGCATGAGAAACTTCCTGGCAGATTAAAACTGTGTGCCGGACCGATACTCGAGCTCAGGACCTTTCCCTTTCGCGGACACGTGCTCTACCATCTGAGCTACAATTCAGTCAAATTGCTGCAACGTGGAAACTTCGAAACATATGGTGTCCTCAATTTTGTCCATCAGATAAAAACTGAACTAAGGAAACACATGCCTTCCTGAATGAAATTTTCACTCTGCAGCAGAGTGAGTGCTGATATGGAACAGATTAAAACTGCGTGCTGAACTGAGACTCCAACTCGTGGTTCTGATCTCCACTGCAGAGGCTCCAAAAAAAGGGGTGAAATGTATCTAAAACTGGATGTGACGTCCTTACCATCGTGTAATACGTCCATAGCGGCATTGGGCAGAATAGTGATGGCGAAATTAGGTGCCAATTGGGCATCATTAACCCTCTTTCACGACACGTGAGCGTCTGAGATCTGGCCTTTTTTCACATGTCTCGACACCTTCCTGCTTCAAGCGTCGTCGAGCCCGATGGTGCCGTCGCAGAGCATCACACTTGAGCACCATTACATAGGCAGGTTATACGTAACTTTGAGCCAAATTTCAAACTTATACATCGCAACGAAAGGTAATTGCACGCTTTCGAAAAGTGACCCTCTAATTCTATTGCGTGGTGTAGTTAATTACTTCCCAAATGAGTAACAAAAATGTCTCATTCAGGCAGTAAACTGAGCCATTGGAGACCAGTACATAATTCGTAACAGCATACATATTACTGGTAATGAAATGTCGTGTGACGAGGGCCTCCCGTCGGGTAGACCGTTCGCCTGGTGCAAGTCTTCCGATTTGACGCCACTTCGGCGACTTGCGCGTCGATGGGGATGAAATGATGATGATTAGGACAACAAAATACCCATTCCCCGAGCGGAGAAAATCTCCGACCCAGCCGGGAATCGAACCCGGGCCCTTTGGATTGACAGTCTGTCGCGCTGACCACTCAGCTACCGGGGGCGGACATATTACTGGTAACATTAAAGATTACACCATAACAGGAATCCTTGAATGCCATTTTGGTTTGGATCACGTATGCGAATTTCGATTAATTACGATATTTTCAGGGTGGACCCACATTCCGACGACAAAATTTCGTAGCGTTAATGGTATTTGCTGACTATTTTCGTACAACGCACCAGTAGTCTCCAGTCGGTCATTACTGAGTAATAAGGTAATTATAATTACGATTTACGCGGTGTGTTATCCCAGTTACCTTTGTTTCTGCGAAAATACCTTCATAACAACGAAAACCCTATAATATACAACAATAAAAAACATAGACTATATACATATGCTAAATTACTGTGATTTGCTTGCCGTCGTTACCGTAACAGCCGAACATATCGTCATTGGGCAGCTCTTCCAGTGGGTTCAGTGAAACCTATGAGCCAACAACGGCTACTACTATATACCAAACTACTCTGAAAATATCCCTGAACAACGCCTGAAATTTTGTCGGTGGATATCAGGTTTACCCTGTTTACGGACATCTAACGATGAAAATTCATCGAATTGTCCAGAATGTTCTTCAGACAAGCCAATTGTGGCCTGGTGACATGGCACACGGTCATCCATAAAAATTCCACCTTTGCTTGCGACCATGAAGTCCATGAGTGGCTGCAAATGGTCTCCAAGTAGCGGAACGTAACCGTTTCCATTCCATGTAAACATAGCTCACACCATTATGGAACCACCACCAGTTTGCAAGTTGCCTTGTTGACAACTTGGGTACATGGCTTCGTGGGGTGTGCACCACACTCGAACCCTACCATCGGCTCTTACCAACTGAGATCGGGACTCATCTGGCCAGGCCACGGTTTTGCAGTCGTCTAGGGTCCAACCGATTTGGTCACGAGTTCAGGATAGGCGCTGCAGGCGTTGCCGTGCTTTTAGCAAAGGCACTCGCGTCGGTCGTCTGCTGGCATAGTTCATTATCACCAAATTTCTCTACACTGTCCAAACGGATACATTCGTCGTACGTCCCACATTGATTTCTGCGGTTATTTCAAGCAGTCTGCTAGCATTCACAACTCTACTCAAAGACCGCTGCTGTCGGTTGTTGGGTGAAGGCCGTCAGCCACGGCGTTGTCCGTTCAAAAATGGTTCAAATGGCTCTGAGCACTACGGGACTTAACATCTGTGGTCATCAGTCCCCTAGAACTTAGAACTACTTAAACCTAACTAATCTAAGGACATCACACACATCCACACCCGAGGCAGGATTCGAAACTGCGACCGTAGCACTCGCACGGTTCCGGACTGAGCGCCTAGAACCGCGAGACCACCGCGGCCGGCCGTTGTCCGTGATGAGACGTAATACCGAAATATTCTCGGCATACTCTTTGACACTGTGGATCTCGGAATATTGAATTCCCTAACGATGCCGAAATGAAATGTCCCAGCGTCTAGCTCCAACTACCATTCCGCGTTCAGAGTCTGTTAATTCCCGTCTTGCGGCATAATCACGTCGGGAACGGTTTCACATGAATCATCTGAGTACAAATTCAGCTCTACCAATACACTGCCTTTTATATCTCGTGTATGCGATACAACCGCCATCCGTATACGTTTATATTGCTATCCCACGACTTTTTACACCTCAGTGTAAAAAGGCGTTTCACTTAAAAAGGAAAGAAACTATCGATTTAGAATACTAGGTGCAATCATTGCTGTTGTAGCAAGTAATGCGGAAGACGTCTAGTGAGAGCGACAGTTACGGAGAACGGACGGGTGTTGGAAAGAGGAAGGGGAGGCGTTGGGGTTGCGACACCATACGTTGTGACTGAAGGTGAGGTGAGGTGAGCTGAGTTGAGGTGGAGGGGTATTACGGCGCAGGTGTGGCAGCGCCTCTACGCACGTCAATAGCGGCCTGCGCTCGCAGCGAAGTAGGCAGAAGGTGGGGGCGACGGAACCCACCAACTTCCCTCCCGACACGGCCCCATCAATCAAGGCGGGGTCGACACCTTCTGCGGCGTGCCGTTTCGTACCTGACTGTCGCACTGGCAAGTGCTCTGCGGGCAGCGGCCTCCTAGCCGCAAGATCCCACAGAGAGCTGACGTGCTCTGATGACTCAAAACATTATGGCGGCCTGTTTAAGATCTTGATGGTTCATTTTTGGAGCGCAATACGCTGGTGATGACGCGTGACGTGAATTCGTCAAGCCCTCGGTAGGATTCTGGAGCTGGGGAAGGACCGTGTGTCTTGCCTCGATATCTCATACGATAAGAGCACTGCAAGTAAAATACAAGGTTCCAGATTCGAGCCCCAATCCGGCACCGCGCCGTCAGAGGCGCCTTGCCACGGTTTGCGCGGTTCTCCCTGATGGAAGTTCGAGTCTTCCCTCGGGCATGGTTGTGTGTTTTCTCCTTAGCGTAACGTAGTACAAGTTAGATTAAGTAGTGTGTAAGCCTAGGGACCGATAACCTCAGCAGTTTGGTCCCATAGGAACTTACCACTAAATTTTAACTGACCAGGAAATATCGACATCTGTACTCCGGAAGCACCTTATGGTGTGTGGCGCAGTGTATTTCCGCTACCACTATCATCCTCAAATCCCTCTTCCTGCTCCATTCGCTAATGGTGCTTGGCAAGGTCGACTACCGGCGTGCCTCTGTATGTGTTGTAATTTATGAAATTTCTCGTCGTTTTCATTTCCTGAGATATAGGTGGGAGGAAGTAGCACGTTGCCTTCTTCTTGAACGTACAGTCTCGACATTCTGTCCTTAAACCTCTCCTCGATTTACGACGCCTCTCGCCTGCCTCTCAGTTTGATGAGCGTGTTTGCTACGCTCTCGCGCATACTAAGCGAAGCTGTGACGAAATCCGTAGCTCTTTTTTTTCTATCTGTATGTTGAGAATTCTACACTGACGACCAATAATGAAGAACGCGTCGAACCAGTGTTGTAACATACTTGTTTGGTGACTGAATTACGAAGGGACGTCAGAATGTAAGTTATATATGTCACCTACGCTAAGATCATTACGCAACAACAGGGCCACATTATCAGAAGAGGCTGCATGTCCGGGCTTTGCTGCAAACAGTTCATGCACAATGAGAAAATAAATCACTTTGCTACTGAGTAATTAATCTGCATTGCTTGCAAACTCATGCTAACATGCAAATACATTGCATCTGATAAGGTGCTCACCCCATGACTGATTGGACTTACTGCCATGGTGTACCACTTCCTGGGGCTTTGTTTGTGACAATCAATGCATGAAGTGATTTAGGCTGTTCATATCTTTTCTTATTTTACAGAAGTTATACGTAGATTTTTTTTAATAAGTACACTCCAATGAGTTCATTTAAGAAAGACTTTTTACTCTTTTCCACATTCTTATTTGATATCACAGACTGTATGCATGTATGTGTATATGTATGTATGTCGAGATCTCCCCTAAAACCACTGGATTGGTCACAACAAAATCAGGCATACAAACAGTAAACCTCATGAGAATCAGCATTGTGGGGTCCTGGTTGCTTCAATAAGAAAGGAGATGTGGGAAAACATGTTGTTCTGCCCCTGCCATATAAGTTATCCTGCATGACAGATGTGTTTCTGGAATAGTAGTATCGTCCTGTGTATCTACCTGCTCTGAAGGGCAGCCTACATGTCAGTGCACAACAAACAGTTTGGCTCAAATGGCTCTGAGCACTATGGGACTTAACATCTTAGGTCATCAGTCCCCTAGAACGTAGAACTACTTAAACCTAACTAACCTAAGGACATCACACACATCCATTCCCAAGGCAGGATTCGGACCTGCAACCGTAGCAATCGCGTGGTTCCAGACTGAAGTGCCTAGAACTGCTCGGCCACAGCGGCCGGCAACAAACGGTTTCCCAGGCCAGAGATGTACAGAGTCCTGCACAACAGATGTATTCGCATGACTTATCGACTGGCTTTGCAGGGCAGGCTACAAGTCAAGATTAAAAAACCGTTTTCAGTTCCCTGATGTATAGGCTACCCTGCACAACAGTTATGTTGTGGAGATAGTATTGGCCTGCTCCATAAACCTTTTGCACAGGACCTAATGCTCCAGTAACCAATCAGGGAAATGGTCAGGAAGAAGGAGAGGAGAAGGTGATGGATGTGGAGAGGGGGACAGAAGGAGAGGTATAGTGAGAGGGGGTAGAAGTAGATGGACAGAGAAAGGTAGGAAGAAATGAACAAATAAACTGATGGTCAGACAGGGGAGAGGAGGAGATTGACAGACATTGGGTTAGGAGGAGATAGGCAGAGAGTGGGGAAGAAGAGACGGACAGCGACAAGGGAGTAGAAGATGGGATGAGAAGAGGGCCAGAGAAGATGGGAAGAGGAGATGGTGAGAGGAGCAAATGGAGAGACATAGGGAGAAGGAGGAATTTTGCATACAGAGGGCAAAAGGAGATGGCCAGAGGGGAAGGGGGATGAGGAGATGGACCAAGTGTGATGGGAGTAGGAGGTGTATGCAATGTAAGTGTCAAAATGCATATGTGGGCAAAATCTCTGGGAAAAGGATAATTAATAAATTTAATTGAAGTTACATGTTTTGTCGCACAAGCCGTACTCTATAAGCCAATCAGGGGATAGAATGGTCCACTGTTTCCTCATTGGCTTAAAGGAGGAGGTCACCGAACTGTAATGCTGCGTCCAAACCTGCAAGTGGCAACTATCCTCGGTCGGAAATACCCATCAGTTGTTTTGTGTGACATCAGCTTTCAGCTAAAACATGTAATATGTTTCGAATAACAATAAAACGATCATGGCTGTATGACCTATAAATTTTATATTGCATTCAACGTAAGCAAAATAAAATTGTAAAAGAGAAGAACTATGTGATGAAGAACCAGGGAGTTAAAAACCGGTAGCAGCTTTGTTTGGCTATAATAAATAGAATGGTTAATAGTGACTGTTTACCACGTTTTACTCTTTTTAAGAATCGACGTGTAATAATAAATTTGTTTTGTGTCATGCTTGATGGATGCTGGCAGCTGCCCTTTTTAAACACCCCCCCCCCCCCCCCTTAAAGTCGAGCCACGCTGAGACGGGGCGCGCGCCGTGCTGTGTTGCAGGTGAAGATCTGGTTCCAGAACAGGCGCATGAAGTGGCGCAACTCCAAGGAGCGCGAGCTGCTGGCGAGCGGAGGCTCCCGCGAGCAGACGCTGCCCAACAAGAACAACCCGCACCCCGACCTCAGTGACGCCGAGGCCGACCGCCCCCGCCTCGACCTGTCGCCGCCCCCGCCGCCCCCGCAGCAGCAGCAGCAGCAACAGCAGCAGCCGGGGGCCAGCAGGCCGCTCCCGGACGAGGAACTCACGCCCCCGGAAGACGACGATGACGACGAGGAAATCAACGTCACGTGACAAGAGCGAGCGTCAACTTAGCCCGCCACGGACAGCACGCGCACCAAAACGCCCTAGAGGCGCTATCGGACACACCTCGCCCTCAATAAAAACGCTGTTAGTATCTCAATTTTCCTGAAATCGACGTATTAGCGCTGTTGACGAGACTGCAGACGAGCACACGTTCACCCGAGAACTGTACAGGTCTCGCAGTGGAATAAAGAAAAAAAATAGACGTCACTCTCCCGAACTGATTCAGGCTGGTGTCAACCATTCACATCACCAAGGGACACGTACATAAGCCAGAGGAAACAATATATAAATGATCTGAAAGCTATGTTTCACCTTGCTATAGACACTTGGTCAGCTTTCAGTATATGTAAGCTACGTGATCCACGTGAAACTGTTCTGTTAGTGAGATAGCGAGTCGTGAGGGAAACAAGGCAAGAAATCCTCCTCATGTTCACTTTTCCTTTTGGAGCAACTGTTGCTGCGTACAGGAGCAAACGCAAATTTGTTGACTGTAGATGGTTCTCTTTTGTTTACACGCAGGCCTCGAACGCGACCCACACTTCCCACATTCGCGAGACTCCATTGCTGACGTCATTCAGCGCCACAGAAGAAATTTAACAGTTGTTAATGTGCGAGTGCTATTTTCAGACTGGCTTCCTAACACAATATCGTTAGTGGGACAATCAGATAGAATGTTGAAAACAAGTGCTTCGCTTCAGGTTGACATTACCCCTTCGATACCAGTGACTTTTTTACCGGGAGATGCGATACGGATCGAGTTCTTAAGACTCGCAGAATCAATGGTGTGCCTGAAAAAGTACTGAAAATATCTTCTGCGACAAAGTGGCCACGTGTTCCCGGATGTTGAAAGGCGGTTGCCTCTTTAAAGAAACAAATCACTAATTTCCGTGTTTTAGATTAAATTCGGTTGTCTGTAAATCCATTTTTTTCCAAAAATAGGAGTAAATGAAAGACTGTTTCATACTATTTATTGGATAATTGACTCTTTCTTTGTAATTCTGTGAACCAATACTACTGATTTTTGTACCTGATCCTTCCGGTAGGTTAATAAATCATTTAACGCTGTTTATATTTTCGGTGATAAGCACATTTTTGTTATAGGTACTAACATATGTGATGTACGGGTCAGATTTCTCATTATGTACCGACACTCCTAATTTATAATAGAAACTCTGGAATGCCTCATTTATTCAACTGATTTTAAGTACTCGCAACAGTCACTGAATCAAAAGGACGTATCCAATGCATTAAATGAAGAGCGGCTCGCTCTGTCTTACAGATAATCATTTCCAAAAATGTTACTCAAATGGGACTATCCTACTCTTTACAATATACTTGTATGTTAGCCCCACAGCCTCGTGGGAGAAGCTAAGTTGAGTTTGGAAGGAATAAACAGAGAGTTATCGTAAGCTGTTCTTTTTAGTCGACATGCGATATGTGCTTCAGTAACACTATTTGGAGGCCACATCGCGATGAAACTGAGTATCCGGAGCTTAAACCTTTCAATTACAATCATTTCCAGGAACTTTTGGCTCAGAATTTTAGTTCTGCCAGATGCTGTATTTCAGTATACGTCCCAGTATCTCCGTGCTTTAAAACTGCAGCATCGAAACTACCTATGAGTAGAGTACTGTATCAATGACCTATTAAACGTAGTAGCCAAGAGACACATTTTACCAAACCCTAAAATGTCCGTCCCACATATTATACTACAAGCACACAAATGCTTCTATCAACAGTTGTCTATTGATGAATACAAGAAAATGACGCCATTGTCATCTTCTTCTGACAACCAAGTGCAATAATAGAAGCTGCTGTGTTATTCCGGCTTTCAAGTCCAGTACAAGTGGATATAAACTATGAAGGTAAGCCTGCGCTCGTATTAATGTTACGCATGCCATCCAGGCTTCCTCGAGTAGTGGCCGTGGACACAGGTCCGACTATTCGGCGATACATATGCTGAAGATCGTCTTGCAAAACACTGTCAAAGCCGCTGATGTACTGTCGTTACAGAGTGTAATCTAATCTTGTGTTGTATATTTACGCAAAAATAAATTATAGTCCACACCGATTTGTAGTATCCTTACTGTTACATCATTGTTTCCTCCCTTTATCCACCCATTACCGTAATTTAAATTTTTTCCCGTGATTACTATCTCTCTTTGCTTTATATTTCAGCCAAAGGTATTCACGGGTGGCATAGCAGCTGATATTGAGACTGGAATGTGTTATATAAAGCTCGTGATTTCTGCACACATTGCCCCCGGATAAACAGCTGTTTTCACTGAAGCGCCAAAGAAATTGGTACAGGCATGCGTATTCGAATACAGACATTTTTAAACAGGCACAATGGGGCGCTGCGGTCGGCAACGCCTACATAAGGTAACAAGTGCCTGGCGCAGTTGTTACTGCTGCTACACCGGCAGGTTCTCAAGATTTAAGTGAATTTGAACGCGGTGTTATATACGGCGCACGAGCAATGGGACACAGCATCTCCGAGGTAAGCAATGAAGTGGGGATTTTCCCGTACGACCATTTCACGAGTGTATCGTGAATATCAGGAACAGGTAAAACATCAAGCCTCCGACTTCGCTGCGGCCGCGCAGAGTGGCCGAGCGGTTAGAGGCGCCATGTCACTGACTGTGCGGCCACTCCCGTCGGAGGTTCGGGTCCTCCCTCGGGCATGGATGTGTGTGTTGTTCTTAGCGTAAGTTAGTCTAAGTAGTGTGTAAGTCTAGGGACCGATGACATCAGCAGTTTGGTCCCTTAGAAATTCACTCATACACATCGCTGCCACAAGAAAAAGATCCAGCAAGAAAGGGACCAACGACGACTGAAGAGAATCGTTCAACGTGACAGAACTGCAACCCTTCCGCGGATTTCAATGCTGAGTCATCAACAAGTGTCAGCGGGCGAACCATTCAACGAAACGTCATCGATACGAATTTTCGGTGCCGAGGGAACACCCTTATACCCTTCATACTGCACGACACAAAGCTTTACGCCTTGCCTGGGCCCGTCAACACCGACATTGGACTGTTGATGACTGGAAATATGTTGCCTGGTTGGGTGAATCTCGTTCAAAATTGTATCGAGCCGATGGACATCTACGGGCAGGCAGACAACCTCATGAGTCCATGGACCTTGCATGTCAGCAGGGAACTGTTGAAGCTGGTGGAGGCTCTCTAATGGTGTGGGATGTGAGCAGCTGGAGTGATATGGGACCCCTGATACGTCTAGTTACGAATCTGACAGGTGACACGTACGTAAGTATCATGTCTGATCACCTGCATCCATTTATGTCCATTGTGCATTACGACGGACTTGAGCAATTTCAGCAGGACAATGCGATACCCGCTACGTCCAGAATTGCTACAGAGTGGCTCCAGAAACACTCTTTTGAGTTTAAACACTTCCGTTGGCCACCAAACTCCACAGGCATGAACATTATTGAGCAAATCTGAGATACCTTGCAACGTGCTGTTCAGAAGAGATCTCCATCCCCTCGTACTCTTACGGATTTATGGATAGCCCTGCAGGATTCATAGTGTCAGTTCTTTCCAGAAGTACTTCAGACATTAGTCGAATCTATGCCACATCATGTTGCGGCACTTCTAAAAATGGTTCAAATGGCTCTGGGCACTACGGAACTTAACTTCTAAGGTCATCTGTCCCCTAGAACTTAGAACTACTTAAACGTAACTAACCTAAGGACACCACACACATCCATGCCCGAGGCAGGATTCCAACCTGTGACCGTAGTGGTCCCGCGGTTCCAGACTGTAGCGCCTAGAACGGCTCGGCCACACCGGCCGGCGCAACACTTCCGCTTGCTCGCGGGGGCTCTACGCGTTATTAGGCAGTTGTATCAGTTTCTCTGGCTCTTCCGCGTATAAACAAATGTTAATGCTGAAACTCACTGTCCACTCGTAGGCGCCATTTGCGGTCCAGAAAACCACGCGGAAAAAAGAGAAAACACCATATTTTGAGGCGATGGGAGAAGTTCGGTAACCCCTCGCTGTTTAAGGCGCCTTGCCTTGCGCGGCTCCCTCCGTCGGAGGTTCGAGTTCTCCATCGGGCACCGGTGTACCTTTTGTCCTTAGCGTAAGTTAGTTTAAGTTAGATTAAGTAGTGTGTAAGCCTAGGGACCGATGACCTCAGCAGTTTGGTCCCACAGCAACTTACCACAAATTTCCAAGACTTGGTGGAAAATGTGATTAACACTGTAGAAGGCGACTGCCATGTTAGTACCAGATAGTTGGCCCGCCAGTACAGGGTAAGCCAGATGACCGTGGGCACGCTCTCCAAGACAACTGTTACCAGCCTTATCAGCTACAGCATGTGCAGGCCTTACTCGCGACATACTTTCCACATCGGGAGTAGTTTAGTCACTGGTTTCTTCACCAGGCAACCATCCTACGCACAGATGAGGCCACATTGGTGCGGAGTGGTATCTTCAACTTTCGTAACAGTCATCTGTGGGACAGTATGCAGACAGCCCAGCTATAGCGAATGATCAGCATCGGTGCAGGTGAAATATGTGCGCCGGGATAATTGACGACCGTATTTTGAAACAGTCGTACTCCCACGACACCTAACATGCCGGAACTATAGACGTTTCTTGCGGTGACTTTGCCTCCCCTGCTGAAAGGAATGCTATTCATGATTCGAAGGGTTATGTGGCTGCTACATGATGGTGCTCCAGCCCACTACGCCGTCAATGTCTGGCGCATCTTCCCTGGTCGACGGACGGACGAGGGGGACCAGTTGCATGACCTGCTCATTTACCGGATCACAACCCGTGAGATTTCTGGTTATGGGGCCATCTCAGAAGTATCGTGTATGCGGAGTGGAGACACTTGAGCAGCGTGTTCACACTGCCTTTGACACCGTTCGGATGCAGCCTGGCCGATGTGAACGTGTGAGACAGAAGATGCTACGGCGCGTACACGCCTGCGTTGAGGCACATGGGAACCATTTTCAACACATAATGTAACTGTGGGTGCATGTTACAACGCGTATTAGACCGCAGTCTCTGTAACAACGTATCACTGAATAAATGGTATCTATCATGGAAACTGTGCATTTATGGACATAAGTTCATTAGACCTTTTCTGTTCCGTGGCCTCTCATCAATCAATCCCTAGAGTTTGTACTCGGTGGAAAAAATCACTCTGTGTATGGTATGTGTCAATGTAACATGTCGATGTCACCGTCGTTCTCCTCATGAGATTGTACTGTCTCTTTCAAGTTCACATAAACTTCAGCAACTAATAGAACAGCTAAACAAAGGACAGTAGGCCTAAAATTAAATTCCAATAAGGGTAAAAGCGTCACAGTGAACATGCATTAAAGAAAACAACACAATTAGTAATGAATTCATAGAACCTGTTGATGAGCTTTTGTGTCACGACAGCAATTGGAAGAACAATTGCTCCCAGCTTCAGGCAGTGTTGGCTTCGGCCACACAGCTTGAGGCTGTTGCCAATGGGCATCACTGTGGGGGTCCGGATGGGGGTTTGTCGGGGAAGGCCAGCTCGTCCCACGCATCCCCTGATCGGACTACGACTGTGGTTACCCGGGATACTGCCCGCATTGAGGCTGATCCCTCACCTGTGGTAGAGTGGGAGGTCGTTTCAAGGTGTGGCAGGGGGCGAAAGACATTCCGGAGGGCTGAACGGAAAGCCTCTCCAGTTTGTCTGATGAACCGGTTTCAGGCTCTGTCTCAGGCTGATACTGATCTTCGGCCTGACATGGCTGCTTGTCCTGTTCCAGAGGTTGCCCCTCAGTCTGCAAGATCCGGGCAGTTGCAGAGGGTGGGCTTACTGGTAGTTGGGAGCTCCAACGTCAGGCGCGTAATGGGGCCCCTTAGGGAAATGGCAGCAAGAGAGGGGAAGAAAACCAATGTGCACTCCGTGTGCATACCGGGGGGAGTCACTCCAGACGTGGAAAGGGTCCTTCCGGATGCCATGAAGGGTACAGGGTGCACCCATCTGCAGGTGGTCGCTCATGTCGGCACCAATGATGTGTGTCGCTATGGATCGGAGGAAATCCTCTCTGGCTTCCGGCGGCTATCTGATTTGGTGAAGACTGCCAGTCTCGCTAGCGGGATGAAAGCAGAGCTCACCATCTGCAGCATCGTCGAGAGGACTGACTGCGGACCTTTGCTACAGAGCCGAGTGGAGGGTCTGAATCAGAGGCTGAGACGGTTCTGCGACCGTGTGGGCTGCAGATTCCTCGACTTGCGCCATAGGGTGGTGGGGTTTCGGGTTCCGCTGGATAGGTCAGGAGTCCACTACACGCAACAAGCGGCTACACGGGTAGCAGGGGTTGTGTGGCGTGGGCTGGGCGGTTTTTTAGGTTAGATGGCCTTGGGCAAGTACAGAAAGGGCAACAGCCTCAACGGGTGCGGGGCAAAGTCAGGACATGCGGGGACCAAGCAGCAATCGGTATTGTAATTGTCAACTGTCGAAGCTGCGTTGGTAAAGTACCGGAACTTCAAGTGCTGATAGAAAGCACCGAAGCTGAAATCGTTATAGGTACAGAAAGCTGGCTTAAGCCAGAGATAAATTCTGCCGAAATTTTTACAAAGGTACAGACGGTGTTTAGAAAGGATAGATTGCATGCAACCGGTGGTGGAGTGTTCGTCGCTGTTAGTAGTAGTTTATCCTGTAGTGAAGTAGAAGTGGATAGTTCCTGTGAATTATTATGGGTGGAGGTTACACTAAACAACCGAACTAGGTTAATAATTGGCTCCTTTTACCGACCTCCCGACTCAGCAGCATTAGTGGCAGAACAACTGAGAGAAAATTTGGAATACATTTCACATAAATTTTCTCAGCATGTTATAGTCTTAGGTGGAGATCTCAATTTACCAGATGTAGACTGAGACACTCAGATGTTTAGGACGGGTGGTAGGGACAGAGCATCGAGTGACATTATACTGAGTGCACTATCCGAAAATTACCTCGAGCAATTAAACAGAGAACCGGCTCGTGGAGATAACATCTTGGACCTACTGATAACAAACAGACCCGAACTTTTCGACTCTGTATGTACAGAACAGGGAATCAGTTATCATAAGGCCGTTGCAGCATCCCTGAATATGGAAGTTAATAGGAATATAAAAAAAGGGAGGAAGGTTTATCTGTTTAGCAAGAGTAATAGAAGGCAGATTTCAGACTACCTAACAGATCAAAACGAAAATTTCTGTTCCGACACTGACAATGTTGAGTGTTTATGGAAAAAATTCAAGGCAATCGTAAAATGCGTTTTAGACAGGTACGTGCCGAGTAAAACTGTGAGGGACGGGAAAAACCCACCGTGGTACAAAAACAAAGTTAGGAAACTACTGCGAAAGCAAAGAGAGCTCCACTCCAAGTTTAAACGCAGCCAAAACCTCTCAGACAAACAGAAGCTAAACGATGTCAAAGTTAGCGTAAGGAGGGCTATGAGTGAAGCGTTCATTGAATTCGAAAGTAAAATTCTATTTACCGACTTGACAGAAAATCCTAGGAAGTTCTGGTCTTACGTTAAATCAGTAAGTGGCTCGAAACAGCATATCCAGACACTACGGGATGATGATGGCATTGAAACAGAGGATGACACGCGTAGAGCTGAAATACTAAACACCTTTTTCCAAAGCTGTTTCACAGAGGAAGACCGCACTGCAGTTCCTTCTCTAAATCCTCGCACAAACGAAAAAATGGCTGACATCGAAATAAGTGTCCAAGGAATAGAAAAGCAACTGGAACCACTCAATAGAGAAAAGTCCACTGGACCTGACGGGATACCAATTCGATTCTACACAGAGTACGCGAAAGAACTTGCCCCCCTTCTAACAGCCGTGTACCGCAAGTCTCTAGAGGAACGGAGGGTTCCAAATGATTGGAAAAGAGCACAGATAGTCCCAGTCTTCAAGAAGGGTCGTCGAGCAGATGCGCAAAACTATAGACCTATATGTCTTACGTCGATCTCTTGTAGAATTTTAGAACATGTTTTTTGCTCGCGTATCATGTCATTTCTGGAAACCCAGAATCTACTATGTAAGAATCAACATGGATTCCGGAAACAGCGATCGTGTGAGACCCAACTCGCCTTATTTGTTCATTAGACCCAGAAAATATTAGATACAGGCTCCCAGGTAGATGCTATTTTTCTTGACTTCCGGAAGGCGTTCGATACAGTTTCGCACTGTCGCCTGATAAACAAAGTAAGAGCCTACGGAATATCAGACCAGCTGTGTGGCTGGATTGAAGAGTTTTTAGCAAACAGAACACAGCATGTTGTTATCAATGGAGAGACGTCTACAGACGTTAAAGTAACCTCTGGCGTGCCACAGGGGAGTGTTATGGGACGATTGCTTTTCGCAATATATATAAATGACTTAGTAGATAGTGTCGGAAGTTCCATGCGGCTTTTCGCGGATGATGCTGTAGTATACAGAGAAGTTGCAGCATTAGAAAATTGTAGCGAAATGTAGGAATATCTGCAGCGGATAGGCACTTGGTGCAGGGAGTGGCAACTGACCCTTAACATAGACAAATGTAATGTATTGCGAATACATAGAAAGAAGGATCCTTTATTGTATGATTATATGATAGCGGAACAAACACTGGTAGCAGTTACGTCTGTAAAATATCTGGGAGTATGCGTGCGGAACGATTTGAAGTGGAATGATCATGTAAAATTAATTGTTGGTTAGGCGGGTACCAGGTTGAGATTCATTGGGAGAGTGCTTAGAAAATGTAGTCCATCAACAAAGGAGGTGGCTTACAAAACACTCGTTCGACCTATACTTGAGTATTGCTCATCAGTGTGGGATCCGTACCAGGTCGGGTTGACGGAGGAGATAGAGAAGATCCGAAGAAGAGCGGCGCGTTTCGTCACCGGGTTATTTGGTAACCGTGATAGCGTTACGGAGATGTTTAATGAACTCAAGTGGCAGACTCTGCAAGAGAGGCGCTCTGCATCGCGGTGTAGCTTGCTCGCCAGGTTTCGAGAGGGTGCGTTTCTGGATGAGGTATCGAATATATTGCTTCCCCCTACTTATACCTCCCGAGGAGATCACGAATGTAAAATTAGAGAGATTAGAGCGCGCACGGAGGCTTTCAGACAGTCGTTCTTCCCGCGAAGCATACGCGACTGGAACAGGAAAGGGAGGTAATGACAGTGGCACGTAAAGTGCCCTCCGCCACACACCGTTGGGTGGCTTGCGGAGTATCAATGTAGATGTAGACGAAAATAAAGAACAATCAAAGAGAAAAAAACACAGAAATAAATGGCATGGAGGGGCTTCAGTTTACTAAATAACATTTCCAAAACCAATATTCCAATGCGTCTTAATATATGAAAGTGTGTTACCAGCTTCCTTACGTCACATATTCGTCAAGTCGCCGTTTTAAATGAATCTTTGCCTGTGTGGCATGATTGTGGATATACAGTGTGTCAGGGTGTAAGACCAGATTCTCCTATTGATGACTGAGGGCAGTATACTGAACAACATTTCATCAGTATTTACTCCATTTGCAGAGTAACAATTGTAGCTAAGACAATTAATATGTTTTTAAGTTGGTCAGTACCTCCAAGTACTAGTGGCACAAGCCAGCCATTGATATTTACTTTCTCTGGGCAGATACTGATGTGTGGACGCATTAATAAAAAACGAATAGTGTATACTGACAGATTTAGTCCACTTTCTGCCGCAATTACGACTGTGCAGAAAACATCAGGTAGTAAAATTTATGCCGGCCTTTGTGACCTTTGTGACCGAGCAGTTCTAGGCGCTTCAGTCGGGAACCGCGCTGCTGCTACGGTCGCAGGTTCGAATCCTGCCTCGGTCATGGATGTGTGTGCTGTCCTTAGGTTAGTTAGTTTTAAGTAGGTCTAAGTCTATGGGACTGATGACCTCAGATGTTAAGTCCCATAGTGCTCAGAGCCATATGAACCATTTTTTTAGTAAAATTTATTATGTTCTTGCTTGAAGACTGTTAGACGCAGAGAGAAAAACAACTAACACACTGAAGTGGATATATGCTATTAATCACAATATCTGTATCTATACCCCTAACACCCTATACATTTCCCCTACAATCATTTGCCTTTTATGGGTAGTGGTATGTTGTGACACACAAAAACCCACGCTGAGTCTCATACGAACCTGCATTGCATGGGTACCGTGTGTAGTCACAGTAGCTATTTAGAACTCTTTAATGTCACTGATGTTTCCCTTTGGCATGGATTTTCATTCCTCATGACATATTTCTTACAATGTAGGTTCAGTATTTCGGAAACAATTCCGCGGATATCGTTTGTGGTCGTCGTCTTTTATTAATTTCAATCCAGTTGCTTCCATTCAATTAATTTCAGTGAATTTAATTCATTCGACGAGATGCATGACTATTACATCCTTGTCCGGCTCCAGGGAAGAATCGAGTCAATGGTGAGAAATGTTGAAAGTCAAGGCCTCGAGCGCTACACCTAACTCAACTGGTCCCTCTCGGACAGGTACAGTGGAGAAACACTAATTCAGGCACTGAGAACCGTAAGGGCCCAAAGCACATCTTCGTCGATTTTGAGACAGTAGGCTGTATGCATGCTCCTGATATCTGTTGATCTTACGGTGAAACAGCCTTATCAGTGTTATACCCCTATGCTGTATATACGAACATTTGAGGAAAGCTGTCTCATCGATTTCTCTGATTTTCACTTTAATAGGAGCCCAAAACTCAAATTTTCATTGCTGTAGAAATGCTCACTGGCTATGCTGACGCCCGTTTGTTCATAAAAGCTGGAAGCTCTTGAAGGAATGCGCCCCATACCCTCACGTGCCATGGTCTCAGCATTCCAGTCTAAAACGGACGCTGAAGGTTTTAGATCCTTTATGAGTGTTACCGACCACACCACTAAACAAAAAGTTGCTGTTCTTAATAATACTGTGCATTGCACGAATTTTAAAATGATGAAATTTACAACGGGTTGCCATGAACTTTAACTTATACTTAACATATTCTTCATGGAAGTTGTGGGAGGCCACCATTTTCTTAAAGACACGTCAGTGGAGGACCCAGTTTCTAGATGCCTTGCAAAAATGTGGTGCCCAAATCCGTTGATAGAAGGTAAATATCATTACTGAAACATAAAGACTTAACAAAAGTAGTAGATCGAACTTGAAACACATATGCTTAAGAAAAGTATTACAGTTCATGCCTAAAGCGAACAGACAGTTTCAACTGAACGCCAAGTTTTTTTTTTTTAGAAATTAGAGTGCAGCAGGACTGTCGTTTTACTTTGTTTCACTCTAGGGTGCTACAGAAGGTAAGTACCAGAGTTATACTGCTCTCTCGTGATATATAGTGAGTTTGAGAATAAACTTTTCGTCCTACTGAAGGAGGTTACTGTAGCTTTTGTTGTAATGAACGACTCCTGGCTACTCTTTTGTGATCAGCAGCCACGAAGCCTTACTGTTACCCTTCGAGTGTCTGTGTATTTTCTTGAAGTGTAGTCAGAATCGAAAGATTTTTGTTCTGCCGTATCTGGTACCTAATCAGATCTTGATGGCGTAGCAGTGGTTCCTTGATCAGCATACACAAGCTGACGAAAATGCCGCGTAACTCACAAGGAAACGTAGCCGGTGACGTTTGAACGCGGCCAGTTTATTTAAGTTTCAGAACACAAGAAAGGCATCTGGTTCAATCTGACGTGCTATGGACAGCTAGAAGCGGTAGGAAGGGAGTTTCGAGCGCAAAGAAAGGAGAAGAATCGATCTGCTAGTTACGTATTAAAAAGGTGAATGCGACGTGGTGTATGCATAGGCTGTTACACAGCGAAACAAATCTGGTCGGTAAGTTGTTAGTGGATTTCTTCGATATTTCGGATGAAAGGCCAAGTAGTATATCGAAAGTCATTATGGCGATGACCCAGCGGCACAGCTAGAAAATGAACCGACATCAGCAGGCGGCCCATTGTGACGTGACAGTGGCCAGAGCTGTGGTTCTTCATATTATCCATCACCTCCAAAAAAAGAAAAGAACAAAATTTCCTCCAGGTTACTTGACTGATGAATACAAAATCTAGGCGAAGCAGCTAAGACGAAATGATCCTCCACGATGGTGCCCTCTTGGAGTAGTACTAGACATTTCACCTAGAGTCAAGTTCGCTACCTACCTAAATAAAAAGAAAACAGTTTTGAAAAACTGCGAAAAGTCGCTGAGAAGACATGCTAGCAACAGGCAAGTGTTACAAGAATGAATAATAACAATGTACGTGATCATTTCATCCCAATGCGAAAATAACGTGGAAATTTACACGACAGAACGTATGAATCTGAGCGATGGCTATTAAACCAAAAATTTATCCAAACAATACCTTAACATTCGAAGCTTCCAAAACATGACCGTAGCGCATCAAAAGAAAAAACAAGATTGTTTCTCCTATTATCACGCATAAAGTTGGCACAGCAGGTTTGATAGTGATGCCGCTGATATAGAAACGAAAAGTCATCAGTTTGTTAGCAGAGTAACGCGTTTTACCGAAAAGTATAATTTTCCACCAGAGCAGATAATTAATGCAGGTAATTCAAGATTTACTGAAGACTTACGGTCTGAGAGAATTTTTGCCGTTAGGGGAGCAAAGACGATTTACTGTGCCGTGGATTCCGCTGCAATAACCACACGTTCATACATGATAACGCATGTTATTGTAATGGATGGCATCTTTGTTCCAGACACGTATGTTCATATCTCGGAACCCAGCGAAATTTCCAGCAAGCATCGCACTTGAATTGCCCAATGTGAGAGGATATACCAGCAAATCACCAAACATGGCGAACAGGTGTTACGGCCGGATTTGCACAGCAGAGATAGAATTCTTCTGGTTGATTCTTGGACAGCAAATAAAGATGGTAGTCTGTACAACGAAACAGTTGCTGCAGACGTTGAATTTCACATAAAGCTGATCCCTGAAAAATATGCTGGATTGGTACACACCAGCAGACGCTTGCTTTTTCTGTCCATTCAGAATTATGGTACGGTTCATCGCATGTACAGTGGCTATATCATCCACAGTTAAAGCCTGGCAAAGAGAACAATTTCTTCGCATTAAGTACTCGTGCACTTCCAATTTTCGACAAATAGATGCAAACAAATCATGCGATTTCCTTTCTTCGAATGTGGTTACACCGATGAACATCCAGAACCATTCCAGACAACTTCTGAATACTGTTTCGAGTGTAGTTTAGAAGAATGATGTTTCAAAGAGGATCCCTGTCTTTATATGTACTCCTAGTGTATATCTGGCCGATAGTAGCTCCTATGTTTCTTGTTCGTAGCAGTTGTAATTTGTATGCTATTCATATTTCGATGTTGGCTGTTCAGTTCATTAAATAGATTCAAGATGTGTGTGACAGCAGTTGAGCACCCTTCCTTGGCAGATCTGTTCACTCTGCAGTTACTGCGGAACTTAGCGGTGACAACATGTGTTGTCTCCAAAGGATACGACTTCCCACTTGAATCATACACGCTGTTCAACAGAATTAAAGACTCACTTTTTCGAAACCCCGTAATTGCCCCGCATTGCAAAGCAAAAGTTTGAAATTGGGCTCAACGGTGCGTACAACCTTCTTCTGCAACGGTGCAAAAGCGTAGAGGTCTGCGAAGTCATCCCACGCTCGATGACGCTTCAAACACCAAAGTGTCGACATAAGCGAAAAAAAAGTGACAGCTGAGAAGTTCATGTCACGTGTAAGGTGGATTAGTGATGACACACTGGCACCAAATTTCACCACAATTCTGCCCAACGCCACCGTGAGCGTGTCACACGATGGGAAGGACGTCACAGCCCCTGCAATCCACATTTATCTCCTTCTTTTGGCACCACCGCGTTGGGGTACAGAACAGCGACGCTCAGCGTTGAAATCACGCGATTTTCTTATGAGTGGCAGAAGAAAACATTCCAAACCTACTGCCGCTCGGAATGGGGTCGAAAAGGCTGCGGGGAGTGACATAAAGGGTTTCAGTTAAACCACCTGTTTCCTGGGGCTTTGATTCATACACATTTCATGCTCGAAAATGACAGTTCTCAGTGCGATGGACAACAGGGAAGTCGTTCTTGGCATCCTTTGACACTGCTGAAACACTCGCACTTTCAACTCTTCTCTAAGGACTTTGTGGGGCTGCATCCCCTTTGAATTTGGTAACACCCCTTTGGAGTGCAGCACGGCTCAAATTTTTACTCTTGCGCACAGTCTGGAATCACTAGGGATCGTTCAAAACCATTCGACGAAATTTGAACGTGATCTGAAAAAGCAAAGGGAGTTTATTCTTTTTCAGTCATCCTATTTCGTGTCCTGCTGTGGCGTGATCACAGAAGGATGCGATATTGACACATGCGTGAATAAAATGGCAGAGGGTCTTTGTTTAAGACACCCCAGTTTTGTCAAAATCCCCGATGGTAGCCGCCCTCCTTTATTGAGAATTTTAACAGTGAAAGTGTAGAACAATCTGTAAAGTAGTCCGATGCGCCTGCATGTAGGCAACCCCTTGACATCTCTGCTACTCCAGTTCCCTGCCTGCAATCACCTCAGACTAGTTAACAGGCTATCTCCGCACACGTTCATTTTTAAGCTTCTCAGTAATCGTGGGCGCCTGTCACCGAGGGTTTTGCTGAACTGATTGGGAGGGGAGAGGGGGTGTTAGAGGGATCGTTTTTCCTTTTAGTCGCGCATGTGTCAATGCTGCACACTTGCACACTTCCGTAATCACGTCACAGATGGAAGCGGATCAGGAGGGTTGGAAAGTCATAAGCATCACGCTGAAATTTCGTCGAATGATTTTGAATGGTACCTAGTGGTGCTCCAACCCTTACTTGAGAGCAAAAATTATGGTCGCGCTGCACTCCAAAGGGCTACGATCAATTTTAATGGGAATGCAACCCCACAGTCTCCTTAGAGAAGAACTGAAACGTCCGAGTGTGTCAGCAATGCCAAAGGATGTCAAGGACGTCTTCCCCATTGCCCGTCGCACTACGAACTGTCGTTGTCGACAGCTAAATATGTGAGAATCAGCGTCCTAGGGAGAGAGTGGTTTCATTGGCAACCTTCTTTGTGACAACCCTCGAGCCTTTTCTTGCAAATTATGAGTGATACTGTGTCTGGAATGTTTTTCTCGGGCAGTCATAAGAAAACCGCAAGATTTCAACACTTGGGGTCGCTGTTCTGTCCTCCATTGCAGGGGTATCAAAATAAGGGGTGAAATGTCGGTAAGTGGGGCTGTGACGACCTTTCCACAGTGTGGTGGCGTTGGTCAAAATTGTGGTAAAATTTGGTGTCAATGTGACATCACCGACCCACTTTACACGCCACGTTAATTCGGAGTTTAGACCTTTTCTCGCATGTACAGAAATCTTGGTGTTTGAAGCTTAGTGGAGCCAGGGGAGTCGTTGCAGATCGCCACGCTTTTGCACCATTATACAGGAAGGTGTGGAGCGATTACAGGGTTTGGAACAAGTGATCCTTTAATTCCGTTGCGCAGTGTAGTTCTATATAGGCGCCGGTGGGAGATAACTATTGAAGTAAAACAAGTTACTTTCCAAATTTGACATTTAGATCAGTTAGCTAGCCCACTCTACACGTTAATAGTTTATTAGGAATGACATTAATGGTAGCCCACACCGATAATGCAGTATCCCAAACCCACAACTCTCGTCGTTATCCTTATCTTGTAGTCGTTTGTTGGCCAGTGTTGCAGGTCCGCGGCTTCATATGCAGATTGACGGTTTTTTAACTTTATAAATAATGAAGAAAAACTTCTGATAATGTTTCTTTACTTGGCTAAGAAGCAGAAACAACAACACTAGTGAGATGCACTCAGCTATCTCCCAGCATCAGAGTTCCTACGTTCGTGCTAAGCAAAAGTAATACAGCGCAATCTTGAAAACAAAAACACATCTCTGTCTGTCAAAGCTTCTGCCTGGTACACCCACCACAAGGTGCGAAGACTGTTCACTCAATTGCTACTAAGTTGCCTGCTTATATTCTTAGACGCTTGTCACATCATTCCAATGGTGTCAGATTAGCCCTAGGTCAGAATAATTTATGTCTCTTATTAATGAAATTAAGTGTCATGTAATTTTAAGCTATGTTTGTGGACAACTATGTACATAATTCAGTGCATCCAAATAACATTGGGAGTCTCTCACAAATTTTTGAGTCTACTCACTTACAAACTGTGTTTATAATGTCTTGACTGAAACAGGGTGGAAGGGCTAAAAACACACAAAAATAAAAGTCACTAGAAAAATGCCAAAATGGAATTCAGACACTATGTTATCGTGGAGTACATCAATCGATTCCGCTTCATAGAGGATTGTTAAACCGGAATATGATTTTTGTATGCAAACGATTACGACAGATATCGATGTATCATTACCGATGTTTTAATCAATTACAGGCGTTGGACAAAAATATAGACCTCCAGCATCGTTACCTGAACTTACCACGACTTAGCGGGAAGAGTGGTATAAGATTAACTTGAAAACCATACTGGACATGACTGACAGCTGTTTTGTAAAGCCAACAGTTTCCGCACACCGTGTTAGGTGGGGTGTTGTGTTATGTTTCTGGTGTTTTCATATGTTTGTCCTCCCCGTTTATAGGGTGTATCACGTATAGTTTGTTCAATAAGATGAATTCTGACGGAGGTTCGATGCGCAGAGGTAGCAAGCTCCGCTCAACGACTCTCACCACATTGACTGTCGACGAATCCAGAGCGGTGAGGGGAGAATAAGTCGCGCTTACGTCACACAGTACTAGCATTACTTGCTCACACTCACTGGTAAATATTTATGTTCCGAGTGGCTCTGGGTGGTGCTACTTCTTGCTCTTAATTCCATACCAGTTCTCACAAAAAATCTGACATTTTTTAAAAAAATAAAAAAATGGTACTAGAACTTTCAGTCTGACAATAAAATGATCACAGCGCGCCATTTACGAGGCATATTCTGAAAGTAATGTCCGAACAGGCGCGAAATGGAAACCACTGTGAAAATCCGATGGAACTTTGCACAGATGTGTTGGACAGTGTCTTTAATGTCCTTGTCGATCGTTTCACGTCGTTCTTTTCAGTTCAGAGCGCAAAATGATCACGTAGAAATGCCTAAAACAACAGTGTCTCCCTCCAAGTATGTGTGGATCTGGTGAGAGATTTCGCCTGAAGCCATGCAGTCCACATAACATAAAAGTCATGCGTTTCTTTCTTCAAGAGAATTTTCAGCCGCAGTCTGCAGGGGCAATGAAAACGCTCCTGCAGCGTTTTCGATAGGAAGTGTTTGATCACCCACAATATAGCCCTTAACTGGCTCCCTCCATTGTTCATCTCTGCTCACATGAACCTCTGGCTGCGAAGACAACATTTTGGCACAAACAACGAAAGGGAGACGAGCGTAGAGAATTAATGGAAAGCACAGGCGGCTGCTTTCTGTGACGAGGGTATTGGAAAGTTTGCGCAACGCTACGACAAATGTCTAAGTTGGAGTAGCGACTATCTAGAGAGGTAGCTGGAAGGTGTGGCTAACTGTTGCGGCCGAGCGATGTGACCAAGCGGTTCTAGGCGCTTCAGTCCTGAACTGCGCTGCTGCTACAGTCACAGTTTCGAATCCTGCCTCGGGCATGGATGTGTGTGATGTCCTTAGGTTAGTTAGATTTAAGTAGTTCTATGTCTAGGGGCTGATATCCTCAGATGTTTAGTGCCATAGTGCTTAGAGCCATGTGAACCATTTAACTGTTGCGAACAAAAGATTTTTGATTTTCACTGTGATTTTCATTTCGCAACCGAAACTTTCTGAACAGTACTCGTACTTCTCAATGGCAACAACGTAAGTTTCTGAAGTTGTCAGTGTCGGATACCAAAGTCGACGGACTCCTACCGAACTATACTGATTCAGAAAGAAAGGCAATATAACATTCGAAAACGTGTCAAAAGTTACGGTTTGACGGAAAAAGATTGGTCGAGTACTTCGTGTTGCACTAACTGTTGCACATTTGTGAATTCACTTACCCTGAAAAATGCAGCCGTACCTCTCCAGAAAATCAGAGAATTCCACAATCAACCTCTCTACCACACACTCATAGCAGTACCCTTCGAGTAAGACCGTTTGTTGCCCAGATACGCATATATTGTCTGATTAAAAGTATCCGGACATCCCTATGTGATGCGGAATTGACCACTAGATGTCACGAGAGGCTGGCCAGTCAGTACAAAAGAAGATGGGGAGTATTGTGTTGTCAGCAGAGAAGCAATAACAGTGGAATGGGTTGGCCAGGAGAACTATGACTTCGAAAATAGACTAGCCATTGGGTATAGCCCGAGTAACGAAGCCCTTAGAGATATTTTAGTCCTTCTAAAGCGGCCTAGGCGACTGTTGGTGAACCGGGAACGCGAAAGAATTACTCCAGCTAAGCCCAGACCAGGCAGTCCGCATCTACTGACGAACAGGGACTGTCGAACAGTGTGGAGGATGATTGTAAAAAATCTCACATCAGTGGGAGAAATCACCCGCGAATTCCAAACTGCTAACTGTAGTCCAACTACTGCAGTCACTGTTCTTAGGAACTTCAAAAGAATGGAGTACAACGGTCGAACATGTCTTCGTAAGCCACATATTTCTGTAGTCAGTGCTAAGCGATGCTTGAGGTGGTGTAAAGATCGGCGTCAGAGGATTGCGAATAACTGGTGACGAGTGATGAATCACGCTAAACCCTGTGGCAGTGCGATGGAAGAGTTTGGGCTTGGCGAATGCTTGAAGAGCGTTACTTGCGATCATGAGTAGTGGCAACTGTTTAGTATGGAGCAGATGGTGCTACGGTGTTGGAGTGTTTTTCACAGTCAGTGTGTGTAGCGCGTCCAGTAGAGGAACAGTTCGGAGATGACGACTGTATGCATCAGCATCACAATGCACTCTGTAAAGCAGCATTTTTATGGAAATTGTGTGTGAGCCATAACATTCGTCCCCCACCCGAATCCAATGGAACATCTTTGGGATGAGTTAGAAATTCTACTTCGCTTCAGCAAACCCCAGCTTCCAACATCACAACTTTATCTGGTTTCGGCTCTTGGGGAAGAAGTGGCTGCCATTTCTCCACAGACGTTGAGACATCTCATTGAAAGTGACCCCAGCGGGTTTCAAGCTGTCATAAAGGCGAAAGGTGGACATGCTCCATATTAATGCCAACTAGTAAGCGTCTGAATACTCTGGATCAGATCCTGTACATAATACAGACTAGGCCTTTATATTGTTCCAGAAGTAAATTTAAAAAATAGGTTCATTAGTTCTCAGGTGTTGTGTTAGATGCTGTCTTGGAAACTGCTCAGTTTTTCAAAGAGGTAGCGGCCTCGTTGAAACAATCACGTAGTTTCCACAACAGTCAACGCCTGACAATTTGTCAACCATTTATTACATAGGGATTATGTTAGACAGTGCGCCTTGTACATTTGCTGGCAGGAAGTGGTCCAAAGCGTACATGAGTTGGATAAATTTCCTAAGAAGAAAAGTAGAGAAGTATTTTTATAACGGCCCCTCCCGCCGGAGGTTCGAGTCCTCCCTCGGGTATGGGTGCGTGTTTTGTTCTTAGCATAAGTTAGTTTAAGTAGTGTTTAAGTCTAGGGACCGATGATCTAAGCAGTTTAGTCCCTTACGAATACACACACACACACACACACACACACACACACACACACACACACACACACACACATATATATATATATATATATATATATATATATATATATATATATATATATATATATATATATTTGTAAGGGCAATTTTTTTAACCTCCAATTGGTCGCGAAATTAAAACGACAGTGAAAATACGACTAAGCTTTGTGCAGACTTGTTGCGCAATGTCTCTGGTATACCCATCGATTGCGCCGTATCGCATTTTTTAGTTCTGAGCACACAGCGACCATGTAAAGATGCCTAGAAGGATAGTCTCCCAACATGTGTGAAGTGTCACCTGAGGAGTTTCGCCTGATTTCATGCAGCCAACACAACGTAACTGCCATGACCTTCCTTCTTCGTGACGATGCTCGATCGCACTTTGCAGGGGCAATGAAGACGCCCCTGCAGCGTTTTCGACGCGAAGTGTCTGATCACCCACCATGGAGTCCGAACTTGACTCCCTCTGATTTTCATCTCTTCGCTCACATGAACCGCTGGCTATCAGGAGAATATTTTGGCACAGACAGGGAGTTGCAGGCGAGCATAGGGAATTGGTGGAAGAGATAGGTGGCTGACTTCTTCGCCGAGGATATTGGAAAGTTGGTAGCACTATAAGACAGATGTCTCAACTGGAGCAGGGACTATGCAGAGAATTAGCTGGAAAGTATATTTAAACGTTACCCGCCCGGTTAGTCGTGCAGTCTAACGCGCGGCTTTCCGGATTGGGAAGGAGCGACTAGTCCCTGGTATGAATCCGCCCGGCAGACTTGTGTCGATGTCTGGCGAGCCGGCCACTCTGTGCATGATTTTTAGGTGGTTTTCCATCTGCCTCGGCGAATGCGGGCTGGTTCCCCTTATTCTGCCTCAACTACACTATGTCGGAGATTGCTGCGCAAGCAAGTTCTCCACGTATGTGTACACCACCATTACTCTACCACGCAAACATAGGAGTTACACTCACCTGGTGTGAGACGTTCCGTGGGGGGCGGGGGGGAGGGAGGTGGATCCACCGGGGGCCGAACCACACAATAACCCTGAAAGAGTGGTTCGGTGTGGAGCGACGGAGGGGTGAAGCGAACTGCGATAGTCGTCGTGTGGTTATGGACCACAGCGGCCGCGGCGGGGACGGAGCCTCTCCATTGTTTCTAGGCCCCCATTAACATACAATACATACAATATAATAGTTAAAAGTTGCAAGTAAAACATTTTTATTTTTATTTTCACTGTGGTTTCCATTTTATGACTGATCTGAGGTTGAAAAAAAAGTAGCCTTCGGATTAAGATTTTGGGACCAGCAGGTTACACCAACATTCACCAGATTTACCCCTTACGTAGTCTCTGTGGCCGCCAAGAGAAACAATAAATTCAAAGGTACTTGTAAGAGCGAGAATTCGTTATACACAACAATAATTAGATAGTGTCCCCGGAGGTCTACTTACGTTTCATCTGCGTATGTCGTCGCGTCTGACACCATTTCCTGGGAGTTGGTGGACAGCGCTACTTGCATTCTTTCAGACTGGACGCACAACAAGCCATAGGGCTTCAGATTTATACATTTTATCGCACCCACCACAGCAAGGTGATACGAGCAGCTGCTTCGTTGAAATCCACTGTACCATCCGACTCTGGTCACGAGAACTTTTAAAGTACTTATTATGCGGGAAAAACTCTGATAACAAAAATTAGAAATATCTCCAGCACCACCAGGTTTCGACCATGCTTTCCGAAGGTTTCTCTCGGACGGAAGGCAAATGCTGGAACTGGTAATACCCTCCTAAATAATTCTAGCTGGTGACTTCTCCGCACCATACCCAGCTCATTGAGATTCGTCTTATGAATCGAATTACAGACATCGCACCCTACCATTTCCGAAAATAAATGAAATACATTAAAAGATGTGTAACATGTTCCGGGCAGGCCGGCCCTTGTGGCCGTGCGGTTCTAGGCGCTTCAGTCTGGAACCGCGTGACCGCTACGGTCGCAGGTTCGAATCCTGCCTCGGGCATGGATGTGTGTGATGTCCTTAGGTTAGTTAGGTTTAAGTAGTTCTAAGGTCTAGGGGACGGATGACCACAGATGTTAAGTCCCATAGTGCCCAGAGCCATTTGAATCATTTTTTTGTTCCGGGCAGAGTACTTTGAACGTTCCATACCAAAACTTGGTATCGTTTGGCTGATTTTCTGTGACCTTATGCTGCTCATATCGTTGACAATAATGGCTTCGGATTTGAGTCATTTGGTTCTCTGACAGCATTTCTCTAAGCTAATTACCATTCTGAGCTATCTGGAGTGTCTCACTTCCAGCTCGAATAGCTTGTTCATTTAACTGTGTTTACCTCCATGCATTCTTTCCCAATCAATGTTTGTGTGTACCAGTGGGTTTGCCCTCTCATATCTCCTATCTATTCTGTGTAACGACCCAGTGCCGGCAGACAGACATTCCATCCATGGACGATGTTATATGCTCACGAAATGCTTCTCGTCTATCGAATATGAACAAGCACTGCCTGGAGAGGAACTTACATATAAACGTCATCATGTGGACTGCATTAAAAACGAATATGTAACAGAACGTGTAAAAGTGTACGATACTTATTAAGATTAACAGTGGAGAACGGTCTAAATGCCAAGTAAAAATAAACAATTAACTCACAAAATAGCTAGGCAACAAAAAATTTTGCGTTCTAGGTATAGGCCACAGAGGATTCCTGAGCCACAGTGACCTCGGCGTATCGATGAAAATTAAAATGTGTCGTCAGGGACCAGTCACAACCACAAAACATGATATTATTATGTGAAGTATTAAACGGTACAAATGAACATCGGGACACGAAAATTAAACAGTGTAATTTAATTTACAGCTTCACTTTGCAACGGAAAACGGTGCATATGGTACGGTAAGGTAATTTTGCAATATGTGGATTAAATCACAAACTTTCACAGAACGTTCTGCCTCTGTTTAACTGTTCGCAACCTTAACAACTAGCATCAGGCACTTGTTTCTATTGGTGCCCACCATTGTCGGTTCTGGACATCAGTCGCCTGTGTACCACACAAGATATGCTGTCGCTTCCAACGACGATCAGGTAGAAATAATGAAATACGCTGTTCGGGAGTGTTCTTTTCATAGTGTGTGGATGTAACATTTTAATATGTTTCAGTACTGTATGAAATGCGATGTACTCTCATATCTTTAAAGTTGCGTTCAAAAACAAACAGTGCGAAAATCTGTAACTGTAGTACTTATGCAACCACAAATTTAAAACTTGATCACTCTTGCTTCCTTATCCGCCAATTCGTCAGTTATTACATCTGACAAGATTTCAAATAGGTACCTCTCCCTAGGCAGCAGTTCTACATCACTAATTCTGTCTCTAGTAATAGGAATTCTTAAACATATCCTTACAAGGTTAAGGTTCCACGGACTCCTATTGACTTGTGCAAACCGACATGTTACGTCAGAAGAAGACCTTTTGAAACTAAACTCTTTGGTTCGTTCAGTACTGATTGGCACTCCCTCTATAATTCCTGCAAAGTATCAGTTTCAAATATGTGTCGATGCATGCGTGAAGACAGACTATAGTAGCGTATACCACCACCAGATGGTGTCGTTGCAGCCGGCCGCTGTGGCCGAGCGGTTCTGAGCACTTCAGTCCGGAAACGCGCTGCTGCTACGGTCGCAGGTTCGAATCCTGCCTCGGGCATAGATGTTTGTGATGTCCTTAGGTTAGTTAGGTTTAAGAAGTTTCTAAGTCTAGGGGACTGATGACCTTAGATGTTAAGTCCTATAGTGCTTAGAGCCATTTGAACCATTTGGTGTCGCTGTTTCCCATAGGTGGCGCATTATAGGAAGCAGACAAGCATAGACAACGGTGGACATTGTGGTTTCACTGGAGGGAAGGAGTAACTGCGTCAGACGTCCACAAGAGGTTAGTAGCCATGTGTGGGAAACACATGATGGGAAGCCGCAGACCCGTACTTCGTTGCCTGTCAAAGTTCTTAGACGGTGGACACTGACGGTGGACACTGAACCACTTGGCGTCCAGCAACTGCATGCCGCCCAAAAGATGCCCAGCGTGTCAATGAGTTGATAATGGGGCACTGGCAAATCACGTTTGATGAACTAGAGAAGGCAATATGTCTATCACGGGGAACCCTCCACACCATCATCCACGAGGATTTGAAATGAAGAAGGTGTGTACACAATGGGTGCTCCATTCCTTCACCACTGCGTAGAATCAGAAGCACGTGGAGATATACCAACAGTTGGTGCAACAGTACAGTGAAGATCCAGCGGAGTTTACTGAGAGTCTGGTCACTGTCGACGAATCATGGTTCTTCCACGATACTCCAGAAAAGAAATGCCAGTCAGTGGAATGGAAGGGTACTGGGAGCCCTGGTCTCAAGAAGTCACTGCCAGGTTTATATATGCCTCCACAGAAAATTGAGCCGAGGTGTTCCGCTCCAACAGGACAATGCGGGGCCATATGCCAGTCGCCAGACCATTGCCACGACGCGTGAGCTATGTTCTATTGTGCTACCACATCGTCCATATCCTCGGATCTGGCACCTAGCGGCTATGCCTTTACGACTCAAAGAGTTGGGTTGGTGTTGGGGGAGGAGACCAAACAGTGAGGTCAACGGTCTCATCTAATGAGGGAAGGACGGGGAAGGAAGTCGGTCGTGCCCTTTCAAAGGAACCATCCCGGCATTAGCCTGGAACGATTTAGGGAAATCGCGGAAGACCTAAATCAGGATGGCCGGACGCGGGATTGAACCGTCGTCCTCCCGAATGCGAGTCCAGTGTGCTAACCACTGCGCCAAAGGGGTAAGATGTTCGCCACAAATGACGAATTCATGTAGCTGTCCACCAGTGGCGCCGGGATACATCTACATCTAAATCTACGTGATTACTTTACTATTCACAATAAAGTGCCTGGCAGAGAGTTCAATGAACCACCTTAAAGCTGTCTCTCTACCGTTCCACCCTCGAACGGCGCGCGGGAAAATCGAGCACTTAAATTTTTCTGTGCGAGCCCAGATTTTATCGTGATGAACTTTTCTCCCTATGTAGGTGGGTGCCAACAGAATGTTTTCGCAATCGGAGGAGAAAACTGGTGATTGAAATTTCATGAGAAGATCCCGTCGCAACGAAAACCGCCTTTGTTTTAATGATTGCCACTCAAATTCACGTGCCATGTCTGTGGCACTATATCCCCTACTTCGCGGTAGTACAAAACGAGCTCCCCTTCTTTGTACCTTTTCGATGTCATCCGTCAGCCCATCTGATGCGGATCCCACATCACACAGCAATACTCCAGAATAGGGCCGATACCCGCAAAGAAGGTTTTCTTACGTACGAGTATATACGGAAGCTGCCAGAACGATGGCAAAAGAGCACAGAGGCTGTAACATAATCTGTATTCGTTTGTTCAGTGACTGGTTCCGGTGAACAAACAAAATTTTAGTGCCAATCATTTTTGAACGCACCAAGAATAACTCATAAAGGCAGTTTAGAGACTTTCTAAAGGTTCGAGTGCTTTAGACAAAAGGCAAGCATACTGCGTAATGCTTTCTTTAAATTTAAAGGCAACATAACAGATCTGATAATTTCCCTCAGAACTCGCTGAAAAGACACACAGACTTTTGTTCGAACGGCCATTTAGGTGGCAATAGAAAATAGTGCCTACCTTTTTCCTGACACCGGGTTTTTAAATAGAACCCATCTGGTTCACTCGGACTCACAGTGGTCGGTGTCCTGGAGCAGTCAATACGTTGCGTGCGTGTTGATCATGGATGACGCTGTAGACGAAAGCCCGCTGCCGTCGCCACAACACGGTGAGATGATGAAGTCTACAGGCTAGGTAAGACGGCATCATGCGTCACCCTCGCTGCTCACTGCTAGCATTCTTGTCTCCCACTAGTCTAGGAGTTTCAATGATTGCAGTTGTGAACTTTGATTCTAACTGATGCTCGATAGCACGTGAGCTTGTTATCGAATACTTGATACTGAACACTCATTCCTCCCTGTTCCTGTGACTAATATTATTATAATGTTACCTTAAAAATCTGAAAAGCTGAGTACAGGCTATCTCACTAGAGTAGGAATACTGAGGAACCCCACAGGTCCGAAACACTAAACTTTTCAGGAGGTAAGAAACATTCCAAATCTTAAAATCATGCCAAAATTCCAGTTATCTTCTCATTTTTGTTACAATGAATTTAGTTGGAAGAATTCCGGTGACTGTAGGTAATCATTATAAGTTTTCTTGACGTTAAGTTAAAATTTATTAAGTTAAATTTATTAAGTTAAAATTTATTTATTTATTTATTTAGTGAACATGTGGACTTTCTCAATATTTTGTAATAAATAAGTATAAATCATTGGTCTACTTGATTGCTAATATGGACAAAAATCAAACAAATCATGCCTATTTTCCATTCTCTTTGATATCACTCCATACATGGTTCACTCTTCGACTTATGTTGATCAACTACAAATGTCACTGCAGAAGTTCAGGATGATTTCTTTTTTTGGTAGGAATCGTAGAAATCTCTTTTTTTTCGCTTGCAGGCACATATCGAATGTTCTCTCTGTTTAAAACATAAAACTTTTAGAATCCGTATCTTTTGCACATGTAGGGGTTTCTCTACGATTTAAGTGATACAATGGCTGCATAACAACAAAGAAATTGCCAGAACATATGGTGTTCCTCTATATCATGATCAGCCTGTATGTTAAATGTGCAAAATAACAGGTAGCTCAGTTTTGTCAAAAAATGGACATTTGGGGTTTTTCGATATTCCCATTCAATTATGGATTCGAATTTGGACCCTTCCCGTTGTTATGAATGCACTGTTCACCTACATCCCCATGATTAGCTGCGATTGATCCATTTTGAAAGTGACTGATTCACGCCTGCAAAAAAGGATCGCGTTAGACGAAGCGATGGGGAGGCAAGGTATAATACCACATGCACTCGTCTCAGCAGTGAGTTAGGAGTTTTTCAAACGCACACGGATCATCTCGTAAATATTAGCAAAGCTGTACACATCGCCGTTGCAGTTTCTTCAACCTTATCAACGCAGGTGCTTTACCCTTCACTTTAGATATAACACCAGACAGAAACGTCCAATGGATTGAAGTCAGATGATCTTAGGGGCCAAGGCATCGGCTCCGCTTGACCTATCCATCTTAGATTATATTGGCGCGTTAAATGTCTTCCATAAGCAGAAAAATGCGCCAGTGTAGCATCATGCATGTAGTGCATTCTCCAACAGTGGACCGTAGGCGAAATGTAAGTCCAATGAAGAGGACTGAATGGCTATGTGCACATTTAAAATAGCTGCGTTAATACTAACTAGGACGTATGGGATAAAAACATGTTCCCCAGTTTTTGAACTGACTGTAGTCCATTCAGGATTTACTGTTTCATGTAATTCCGTTCCAGCAGGTCGCTACAGAGGTGAGGAAACAAGGTAAGGCTTTTTTCTGCTTACAAGTAACTTTTCTGATGTTTTACTTGAACATTAAGTAATATGGTGACTCTACTGCGTTTAAGCTTCACTTTCGCGTGAAAGTAATTGTTTCAGATGATCCCCAAAATCAAAATAGAGCATTTTTCAGAAAATGGTGAAATGGGGCAAATACCCGCACGTGTTTAGGGTAAATCCCCGAAGCTCCAACGATGTGACGACAACTATTCCATTATGACCCTGTGAAAGGTGAAATTCAACACACACTGCGTGAGTTTACCTCACTCGATTGTCTAAAATGAAGATTTAGTGGAAACCTTCTCTCAAAATCATTGAATCCACTGGGGGCCGAACCGCACAGTAACCCTGGATTCGGTGGCGCGGTTGGACTACTGTGGCCTGTTGTGGGGCTGTGGACCACTGAGGGCTATGACGGATTGAAGCCTCTCCGTCGTTTCTGGGTCCCCGGTTCAATACACAACACACACAAGACCGATAGATAAGTGCAACGAACGGTATGTGTGTTATGAAAGCTGTAAGAATTTTATACAAAAGTTATGCAAAGGTTTTGAAATAGTACGAAAAACTGCTACAAGATAGCGCTGTAATCGCAGCACGTAGTGCCTATATAAATAGTACACCACGGCTCAGAGCGCTTAGCCCCACCTTTGAAATGTCGATGGAGGTTAACGTACTGAAGGAAGAAGTTTAAATCATGTTTTCTATTGAACACCACATAGAATACTACAGGTTAGAACACAGCCCTACAGCTACAAGATGCAGTTTCCAAGCATGTCTTTATATTCCTGAAGGACCTGATGAGAAAACGATTCTGAAGGTCTTAACCAAATTCCAACGGACAGGCAGCACGGCTGATGATTTAGTTCGGAATGTAGCTACTCCTGACAAATATCGCCGCCGTTTCTGGAATTATTCAGCAAAGTCCAAGGAAATCAGTCCGAAGAATGGTAGCAGAGACAGATTTGAAGTATTAGTTCCAGCACACTGAAAATGCTGAGACAGAGCCTACGCACGTTTCCATTCAAAGTCCAAAGCCACCTGTCTAACTGTGGGAAAGAGAGGTGACTTTGCAAACGAGATTCTCGCAAAGACTGATAATGAAGGATCTGATGTTGGCTGCAACTGTTTTACAGATGAAGCACAATTCCACTTGAATGAAAACGCTGATGAACAAAACTGGTGCTCGTGCGGGTTCCAGAAACCCTCGTTTCTGTAAAGCTAAATCACTGTATTCTCCCAGAGGTACTATTTGGGCTGCAATGTGCAGCAGAGACATTACTGGTCCAACTTTGTGCGACGAATGATCACTAGTCAAAGTTACGTTGTAATTTTGGTACAATTTGTCGCCACACAGCTAGCGTTGAGGACCGACCAGTCACGAAGTGGTTCATGCACGATGCGGCCAAACATCGCACCGAACAGGTGATGCGTGTTTCTTGAAGAATACTTCGGGAATAGAAGCACTGTGTTGGATTATTGTAAATTTAATGGCGAAGAGATGGATTGGCCTCCATATTCGCCCGATCTGACTCCTTGTGACAACTTTATATGGGGCACACTGAAAGACACTGTCTACGGACCACAGCACCACGCTGAACGAGTTTGAATCGGCGATCTGTCTGAGATCTGAATCCACTTCCGTTGAGACTCTACAAGATGCGATAGCAAATTACATCATTCTTTTGCGCCACTTCAGTATCAAATAGACTGTGATGTGGCTGGAAAAATTGCTTGCAGAGACCAAGTTTAATTATGGACGCTGATACTGTACGTGAAGCACAACGTAGAGGACCATCTACTAGCAGCTTTTCGAACTATTTCGAAACTTCATTATAACTTTTGTATAAAATCCTTACAATTTTCACAATAAACATACCTTTAGTTGCACTCGTCTATCGATCTTAGCTTTAGATGTATTTAATTTTGGAATCAGGCTTGACACCCCGTATACTGGAGCACTCCTCAGCATCTATGTTCCCCCGGCTAAGTTTACACTCGTTAACACATAAACAAACAGTCGTCGGTGCTTGTGCAGAGTTCGCATGATCTTCATTACATTCAGTTAACCAGCGCAGTTGTACACTTCAAATAAAAAATGTTTAACAGTTGTGTAAAATACATTTTACTCCATCTTCCATGCAACACATTACACTGACCGCTTCATGTCTTTGAAAACTTGAAAAAAAAAAGTGTTACAAGAATTATGAATGCTAAAAGTGACGCGGTGGGCATTTATATGATTTACCACATAGTAATGTACGGGTTAAAGAACTCGAGTATCTCTATAGTTCCATCAACGTCACAAGAATCAGTTTGTATATACCTTCATAACTACAGCATAAAATGAACATCAGATACATCGTGGTAGTCAGACAGGAAAGGAAAGTTCTTTTCCTGCGCTAATAATCGATTCCTAAGGATGCAAAGTTCAATAGTGATTTTTGTTTTAAGAAACAAACTGACGAACGGCCTACAGTTCGTTTCTGGAAGATACTAAACACAAAATTTCCATTTCCGTCGTACACTGGTAGTATTAGATAAGAATACAGAGCTGTTGCGTCTGCTAAGGGTTTCTGAAGAAAGTTCCTCCTCGAAAATAAAACGAATACTTCGATACAGGGGAGCAGGAGACGCCTGATGCGTATTAGTTGGGAGAGAGAATAAATTTGGCGTTCATTAGTATTTTATACGCGCAGCAGTTACAGAGGGAACGAGGACTGGCTGCTCCCTTTCCCTCCCTCCCCCCTCTCCCACACCCCACCGCCGCTCGGGCGTCGAGCACCCCCTTCCCTCGACCGCCCTCCGACGCCTGCAGCGCCGCCGCGCTCCAGACCACTTGATTCTCATCTGTTCTTGCAAGATGGTGTCGGCTGCAGGGGACGCCATTTTCATATCCATGAAATTATGGCCGCTCCATTTGCATGTTAAATCCATCCGTTATTTCATAACGACTTTAACGACCTCCGGCCCTGCAGCTGCTATTAGAATATAAACGTAACGCTGCAAGTCTTTTACTTTTAATAATACAGTCAGGAGTGCGAGCAGAAGATTACGCGCCGTAAAATGTGTTTTTAAGGACTGTTCACAAACAAACATCCATAAATAAGGGGTTCCACATTACAAAGGAACGTGTACCTGACAGGAAATTCACGGCGTTGTTGCACTGCAGCAGTTCATTTGAAAGTGTCGACTTTCGTAATGTAGACGATGAAGGCTACCATTCAATTAAGGCTCCATGAATATGATGAGACTCAGTACGATTGGTAAAGTCGCTTCATTTGTTTGATCGCAAAGTGGGATATCATAACACAAGGTGCTTGTAAGGGTCACTAATGTTTCAGGCAAGTTATCTTCTGACAGAGCCGGTTTAAGGCCCAAGGGACACAAGCGGTCACTCCGGGTGATGAGCTGATAGGGGTGTCACAGACGACCAGGTGCAAAATTTTTATACAGGATGTATCACACTTAGAAGCGAGAACAGATACGGGTAGAAGTGTACGAAGAAGGGTGGCAAATGATTTTATCGCTTGAGTGGAAAAACGTGCTCGAATAAGTTCTGCATATTGAATTGGTGATCATTTTGCTATAGAGAATGTCTTATTAGTAAAGTACTACTCGTATTAGCTATTTAATAGTTTGTATTGTTAAAAAGACCGGGAAATGATTTATCGAAGGTAAATACCGGGTGATCAAAAAGTCAGTATAAATTTGAAAACTGAATAAATCACGGAATAATGTAGATAGAGTGGTACAAATTGCCACACATGCATGGAATGACATGGGGTTTTATTAGAACCAAAAAAATACAAACGTTCAAAAAATATCCGACAGATGGCACTTCACCTGATCAGAATAGCAATAATTAGCATAACAAAATAAGGCAAAGCAAAGACGATGTTCTTTACAGGAAATGTTCAATATGTCCACCATCATTCCACAACAATAGCTGTAGTCGAGGAATAATGTTGTGAACAGCACTGTAAAGCATGTCCGGAGTTATGGTGAGGCATTGGCGTCGGATGCTGTCTTTCAGCATCCCTAGAGATGTCGGTCGATCACGATACACGTGCGACTTCAGGTAACCCCAAAGCCAATAATCGCACGGACTGAGGTCTGGGGACCTGGGAGGCCAAGCATGAGGAAAGTGGCGGCTGAGCACACGATCATCACCAAACGACGCGCGCAAGAGATCTTTCACGCGTCTAGCAATATGGGGTGGAGCGCCATCCTGCATAAACATCACACGTTCCAGCTACTGTTTATCAGCCAGGCTGAGTATGATGCGATTCTGTAACATATCTGCGTACCTCTCACTCGTCACGGTAGCAGTTACAAAACCAGAATCACGCATTTCTTCGAAGAAAAAAGGCCCGTTAACGGTAAATCCAACCCATACCGTGACTTTCTCGTCGTGCAATGGAGTTTCCACGACAGTTCTAGGATTTTCGGTAGCCCAATTTCTGCAGTTGTGGGCGTTGACAGACCCTCGGAGTGTGAAATGAGCTTCGTCGGTCCACAACACGTTACTCAACCAATCGTCATCTTCTGCCATCTTTAGAAACGCCCACACCGCAAATGCCCTCCGCTACAATAAATCGCCAAGTAACAGTTCATGATGCCGAAGGATTTTGTACGGATAGCATCGGAGGGTACGCCTCAGTGCCATTCAAACAATAGTATATGGAATGCCGGTGTGACGTGCGATTGCACGAACGCTGACTTCCCGTGCATAGACGAACCCGTTACAGTCTCCATTTCTTCCTGAACTGTCTCAGCAGAATTACGCCTTGTGCTTGGTCGGCCACTACGGGGTCTATCGTCTAAACAACCCGTGGCTTCGAACTTCGAAATCATTCTCGCCACAGCTGCATTTGTCAATGGACCTTTACCCGTTCGAATCCCCTTCCTATGCGGATAGGATCGTAACGCTGACCTAGCACATTCCCCATTCTGATAATACAGCTTCACTAAAAGTGCCTTTTCAGGTAAGGTCAACATGTTGCAACTGCTGGCACATCTGATTCTCTCTCATTACAGCTTCTTTTATACACGATTGTCATGAGCAGTCACTGACGTTTTGCTGTCCAGCACCATCTGTCGGACATTTTGTGAACTTTGGTTTTTTTTTTGTTCTAATAAAATCCCATGTCATTCCAAGCATGTGTGTCAATTTTCACCTTTCTATTTACATTATTCCGTGGTTTATTACGTTTTCAAATTTATACTGACTTTTTGATGACCCGATATTTACATGAAGGGCGCTCGATAAGTAGTGCATTTTTTTTTTTTTTTTGCCAATTTCGTTCGTATTGAGAAGGCGAGATTAAAAGTGGACAGCTATTAAATGTGGGAGAACCTGATTTATCTTCAAAGAGTCCCTTTGTGTCTCCGCTTGTATACACAAAATCAGTAGATGTTTTTGCTGTGCAGTGTTGAGTACTCCATAGTTCTTTGTCGTAAAAGAGAGTTTTTCATGAAAACATCACAATGTGTAGTTTATAGATACAAACATTAAACGATATTGTCACGTAGAAGAAGGTGTAATTAGATGAATGACGAACACACTTCACCTAACGAAAGTTTATTCAGCACTTGCACATACAAGAGCGCGGAGCGAACGGCCAGAACACATACAGTATATATACAGCTGCAGGACATTCCGGTACAATGATGCTTGACATTTGTGGATACATCTAGAATGTACTCGAACCGAATATAGAAATTAAAATTGTACACTTCCAGTGAGTTTTGAACTCTCAACATTCTATTTTTTTATCTCATTTTGTTCTACATTGTTCGTTGAATTTGTTCGGGGCGGACGTCCGATGACACCCCTTCAGGTTGTTCGTTGATCCGTTCACTCAGTTTTTTATTACAGAGGGTAGCTACCCCTCTGACCGAGCACGCTGAGCTACCGTGCCGGTATCCAGGCAACAGTTTAGTATCATAACCACTACACCACGATGCTACTCAGCCTCTTTTGCGACAAAATAATGCTACACAAAAATGTGTGAGCGCGTTAGATAATGCTGCGAACGATTATTGTAAGTGTGAACTCAAGTTGTGTGTGGAGGTCTTCATCGGACTAGGGAAGGATGGTGAAGGAAGTCGGCCGTGGCCTTTCAAAGAAACCATCCCGGCATTTGCCTGAAGGGATTTGGGGAAATCACGGACAACATAAATCAGGATGACCGGACCCTGGTCTGAACCGTCGTCCTCCCGAATGAGAGTACAGTGTGCTAAGCACTGCACTACCTCGCTCGGTTTGTATGTGGATTAGGAGCATTGTGAAAACATTTCACTATGACACTTAGTTCTCTATTGAAAAGGCACGGGAGGGACTCCATACTTTCATTAAGATGTTTACCTTTGCAGGGACTCATAGATTTCTTTTTTTTTATGAACCATTCGCCTCCTGTTGAGAATGTGCCATTCTGAGAACTGACGGCCGTCTTCCTACTGAAGTTGACTACTCGTTTCTCAATGGTTTTGTTTGTTCTGTACTTACTCCACTCACTGTAATGCTAATGTTAGTCATAGCCGTTACAACTGTCTCCTGCATCAGCCATCTTGTGCATGCCATCTGGTGTCTGCGGTGGTATGAGAACAAGAGTAGTGACTGTGGGCAGTGTGAGGAAGGTAAACACGGAAATGGACTCCTAATACCTTGGATATACTGTTCTAACTCTCCACAATGTCTTACAGTCAACACACTTTCTCGCCGCTTTTACAGCATGCTGTCCAACGTTAGTAGAATGAAAGGTTCAAATGGTTCAAATGGCTATGAACAGTATGGGACTTAACCTCTGAGGTCATCAGTCCCCAAGGACTTAGAACTACTTAAACCTAGTAAGGACATCACACACATCCATGCCCGAGGCAGGATTCGAACCTGCGACCGTAGCGGTCGCGCGGTTCCAGGCTGTAGCGCCTAGAACCGCTCGGCCACTCCGGCCGGAGGAATGAAAGGAGTTGCCCAACAGACAGCTCTTTCATTCGGTCGTAAACTCTACCATATTATCTGCGCTACATTAATTTATGCTCTGACACGAAGCTGAACACTTGTGTGTATCTGACTGAGTTGCTGACGTCGCTATTTAGCGCCCTAAACCGCAAATCATCATCGTCATCATCCTTTATGTACTTATGCTAACTCGTTGAAGACATCGTACAGGTTTCCAGAATGAGATTTTCACTCTGCAGCGGAGTGTGCGCTGATATGAAACTTCCTGGCAGATTAAAACTGTGTGGCCGACCGATACTCGAACTCGGGACCTTTGCCTTTCGCGGGCAAGTGCTCTACCATCTGAGCTACCGAAGCACGACTCACTACCGGTCCTCACAGCTTACTTCTACCAGTATCTCGTCTCCTACCTTCCAAACTTTACAGAAGCTCTCCCAAGTGCTCTGCCATCTGAGCTACCGAAGCACGACTCACGACCGGTCCTCACAGCTTTACTTCTACCAGTATCTCGTCTCCTACCTTCCAAACTTTACAGAAGCTCTCCCAGGAGAGCTTCAGTAAAGTTTGGAAGGTAGGAGACGAGATACTGGTAGAAGTAAGCTGTGAGGACCGGTCGTGAGTCGTGCTTCGGTAGCTCAGATGGTAGAGCACTTGCCCGCGAAAGGCAAAGGTCCCGAGTTCGAGTCTCGGTCCGGGCACACAGTTTTAATCTGCCAGGAAGTTTCATCGTACAGGTTGTTTACGATCCTAGTTTTGCACGCTAGATATTCAAAGTTTTCTTAAAAAAAAGAGAATTACTGATATTAAGAAATGACATTAATCAATACACACAACATCAATATAAGGAAAGTTGGTAGCCGTATTTCTACATCTGAAAGATAATGTCTATTCAAATTTCGCACCAGTTCGCATCACAGTGGCGCTGGTAGCAAATCAGGTTTCCTTCAAGTACAAACTGTAACGGTTTTTATCGTTAGTTACCTTTGATATTAGCGTGGTGAGTTGATGTTAGTCAAGAATGCCTCTAAGGCGACGAAGAAGCCATTACCAGTACCTCACTGAGTTTGAACGAGGTCGCGTAATAGGGTTACGAGAAACTTGATTTTCCTTCAGCGGTATCGCAGAAATATTTGGCAGGAATGTAAGCACTGTACATGGTTGGTGGCAGCGGTGGTCACGGGAATGTGCGGTCGCAAGAAGACCTGACTCTGGACGACCACCTGGAACTACCGATAGTGGAAGTTAACGAGCATTGCGCTCTCATTTAAATACATGGCCGAAAGAGTCAGCCTACAGAAATTGTGAAACGAACCCTGTCATCCAGGACCGCGTGCCACAAAGTGCGCAGATTCACCACGAGATGGGGAAATGTTGTCTGTTGAGGCCTAAGCGCTGTAGTGTGCAAGTGAGACGGACGAGAACCTACGTCATAGGCAAACCCAGTAGAAGGCTTTTGTGGCCGAGGAGACGTAGCAGTGTTAAATATGGGGGACCTAAGATCGGCCATAAAGGGAAACGCTTATGAAAACCATTTAATTCTGTAGTACTGCAGGGAATCAAACCACAGTAATTTTAATCTGCCATCGTCCATAAATTTCCAAGGTGATCCCAACAAAACTTGAATGTTGATCGTATCTATAATAGTTTAGGATTTACTGTTAAAAGTGAAATTAACAAGTTTTGTAACAAAGCCCTGAATACTAAGTCTGTACACTTTGGTCGATCTTAACGATCGATATTACATATAGAAGAGTGTTATTAAAATGACAAACGTTGTAAATATCAACTCTGTAACTTCATTTGTTTAAAAGATATAGTAAATTTAAATTGTTAGCATTTTCAGTTAAGCATCAGCTCCACACAAAACACATTGAACGACAGCATGTCACCTTATTGAATCATTACGTAATAGAATATTTGTTGTAAAGTTTAGTGCAATAGTTACTTTTGTTCTTTATTTATTTATCAAAAAGCACATTGGTGCAAGGCCGTGACATTCAAAGTGAAGAAGGAAATTGTATTGGTTTTATGTAAAAGAATTTAACGTTTATGATGTAATGGATATTATTGTTACTTTATTTAGAACGTGAAAGTGGTCAAGCTTTGATTATTTAAATATGTTAAAATATAAAATAATGTAGAATAAGCTGTATCCAATCAGATGGACGGCTTCAGGAAAGGAAACTGCCCTAGACAGTTGAACGACGATATTCGGCGGGAAACGCGGGCAGAGACGGGCGGAGAGAGAGTACTGGGGCAGACGCGAAAGCGGACAGTTTCTGGTCGAGACACCACCACCCAATCTAGAAATTGTCACGAATGATGATATGATGAAGTGATGAGAACAACACAAACACCCAATCCCCGCGCAGAGAAAATCCCTAACCCAGCCGGGAATTGAACCCGAGACCCTGTGATCCAGAGGCAGCAACGCTAGACTTTAGACCACGAGCTGCGGGCAGGGGATCGACATTGGTTTAGTAGTTTAATCGTGAAAATGTAACCGACTGATCTACTTTCGCATTTAATAATGTTAGCATGGATTAAGCACCTCAAGACTTGTTTTCTGGCTGTTTGTTACCCGTGGCTGCGTCGTATATCAGTAAAATGACATGTAATGCATGTATTGCTTTATTGGATGGGAGACCCCGGTCAGGACGTTTGGCCGCTTCGTGCAGGTCTTTTTATTTGATGGCACTTCAGCGACTTGCATGTTGCTGATGATAAAATGATAATGAGTGTAACACACGCACCCATACCAGACTGGAGAAAAGACAACCCGCTCAGGAAGGGAACCCGGGACACTGTGATCCAAGGTCAGCAATGTTAACCAGAAGACCACAAGCTGTTAACCTATATCAGTAATTTTATTATGATGAGTGACGCTGACAGTAATAAAATAAAATGTAGACTTTTTAAATTTATTAAGCAGCATTAAATTGAGGAAGGAAAGAAATAAATAATTTTTAGTTCGGTGCAGCGTAGATTTTATAATATTTATATGTACAAAAACGTCATATGTCCTCCTATGTCTGCCTATTACCCGCTGCAGTACTTGCGTATCATAACCAAATGCAGCCTCACTAAAAGCCTACCACGTTCTAGATGGAAAGGCACGATATATCTCTGTCTGTCGAACACTAATGTAATGACGTCGTCGTTGCGAGTCTTCATACGTCTTAGAAGCTACAAAGAGACGTAAGGCTCAGTGACTAAAATTCGACGGTCTTATGACGTACTGGTATGGTAGAACGTAGTAAAGACGCTGGTGATTCTATAAGGATTATATTCATTACGTTGAATCGTGTTATGTGGAACACAAAAAACGATAAATGCATTTTCACAAATAGCATAAAGTTTCAATGGTAACGGGTAAAAAGCTTTTTCAAAGAGTAAGTTAATAATTCTTTCACGTTTCGTGTTATAGTCTTCAGATCAATAAATGCCTTGTGTTACACACTTTATACAGTAGCCTATGTTCTTCCTTAGCGTTCAAGCTATCTCCATACTAAATTTCATTTAACTCAGTTCAGCAGTTTAGCCGTGAAAATCTAACACACAGAGTTACTTTCGCATTTATAATATTAGTATGGATACAGATTAGAATTACTCCTGAAATACCCTTATTTGATTTCATATTTGTAACCCTGTACTCAAATGACCTGTTCTTTGTGCCACCACGCTTCAGTGATTCACACTATATCCAACTTCAACCTATCCATTTCTCTTTTAAAATTCTCTAACCTACCTCCCCAATTACGGGATCTAACTTAGCATGCTCCGATCTGTAGAACGCTAGTTTTGTTTTTCGCGATGAAAACATCCTCCTGAGTAGTCTCCAATCTGAGATCCAGATGTGGCATTATATTATCTCCGAAACTTTTTGCCAGATAGGATCTCATCATCATTAAGCTATACAGTAGTGCTGCACGCCTTCGGGAAAATAACGGAAGTAGTTTCCCCTGGATTTCAGCTGTTCGCAGTACTGACACAGCAAGGCTGTGTTACCTATGTTACAAGAGCAGGTCTACATCTACATCCGCACTCTTCAAACCATTGTGAAGTGCATTGCAGAGGGTATTTCCCACTGTACTAGTTATTGGAACTTTTTCCCATTCCATTAACGTGCAGAGCGCAGGACAAATGACTGTTTAAATGCTTCTCTGCGTGCTTTAATTAACTAAATCTTGTCCTCACAATCCGTAGTGGAACTATACGTAGGGCGTTGTAGTACACGAGGTGCGACAGTAAGGTAATGAGACTGATGTGAAAAAAAATGTTGCTTACCGTTTTAGTCAAGTTTAATGTTGTCTCCTTCAAAGTAGTTCCCTTCTTATTGAACAAACTTTTTCCAGCGCTTCTGCCATTAATGGCAACATTTCTGGAACTCATCTTCTGTAATATCCTCCAAGACCCTAGTCACAGCTATTTGGATATCTTGTGTTGTTTGAAAATGGTGTCCCTTGACCGTACTTTTGACTCTTGAAAATAGAAAAAAGTCGCACGGAACGATATCTGGTGAATAAGGTGGCTGTGGTAGTACAGAAATTTGTTTTGAGGTTAAAAATTGCTGTACTGATAGAGCAGTATGGGATGGCGGATTATCGTGATGCAGAATCCAATTATTAGCAATGTTGGCACGGACACGAAGTACTGTTTTACGAAGTCTTTCTAAAATTTCAGTTCTTCTGCAATCATTTTTATGGATAGTCTTCGATCAGATCGTGCGAGTTCATACACCGTGGCCAACTTGATATCCATCCATGAGGTTGATGGTCGTCCACTGCGGTCTTCTTCTTCAACATTCGTTCTGCCTTCACTAAACATTTTATGCCAACGAAAAACTTGAACGCTTGACATAACCTCATCTCCAAAAGCCTTCTGAAGCTTACCATAAGTTGTCGTCGCGTTTACACCCAATTTAATGCAAACAGAAATGGCATACCGTTGCACAATATTATGAAGTTCCATTTCCGTGAGACACAAACACATGTTAATTTATTACAGCATAACTCACGATTGAGCAATCAGCTCAGAATCAGCTTATAGACCAAAGTCAAAGATATTGTACCTACGCAAGCCTGCAGGGTTGCCACATCTTGCAAAGAAAATCAGTCTCATTACTTTATTGTCACGCCTCATATTTCCAGATTCACTATTTAAAGGTGGGTCTTGGAACTCCACAGGTAGGCTTTTTCGGGGCAGTTCCCATCTAACTTCAGGCGTCTGCCAGTTCACATTCTCCAGCATCTCTGTCATATTCTCCCACATTTCAAACAAACCTGTAACCGTCCATGCTGCTCTTCTCTGTGTACGTTCAATATCCCCTGTTAGTCGTACTTAGCATGTGTCTCGCGAACTTGAGAGATATTCTAGGATGGGTCACACGAGTGATTTGTAAGCAGTCTGCTTCGTGAACGAATCGAAGTCTGTCATTAGGATATCCTACGACTCAGCCTACGTAATTGTTGAATTTCATATACCTGCAAACTATTACACCCAGGCATTTGTGTATATTTTTTCGTTCTGTGGAGTGCATATTTTTATATTTCCGAACTTTTAAAGCAAGTTCCCGATCTTTGCATCACTTTGAAATCTTGTCAATACCTGGCTGAATATTTGTGCAGCCTCAGACAGCGCTTCATTATAGATAAGTGCATCATATGCGAAAATTCGGAGCTCATTATTTCTATTGTCTGCAATGTCAATGATATATAACATGAACAGCAAGAGTGCCAACACACTTCCATGGGGAACACCCAAAGATACTTCTACGTCTGTCGCAGTCAATCATCCATACTGTTGTCTCTGGAACTATTGGACAGGCTGACTATTCGTCATATTAAAATATGATATCTGTCTGTTTTAGTTACATCTATGATATGGCTATCTGTAGTGTTGAGGCATGCAAGCCACCCTACCTCAGCGAGGTGCAAGATGCAGGGGAGGGGGAGGATATTTCTGTTTGGGGTAACAGTGTATAAACCACTGCCAAAACTCCTCGTATAGGAGGATACTCTCTTCTTTATTTTGGAAATCGAATGGTTGCTTGTCCTGTTCATGCACTGCTCATCACAATATCAAATATTCGCTTTACAGAGTGATGGCACTGTGTGAGTTATTGTGTAAGGCTGTAGAAATAATTCCCTCTAAAATATCCGCTTCAAATTTTGCTGTGTATACAGAGTGAGAGAAATTTGACATCATTGTAGCAGGCTCTGAAACTGACAGTTTTATCCAGAGACTGATGAATAGTGTAGCGGACACCTAATCATAAACACAGGATCAAAAATGTGAAAAGCAGCATGATCATTTCTCCCCTTTTCATGTCAAACAAAACCAAACTTGTGGCTCGTTGGGTCGTGGGTAAGTGTCAGACCTTAAATCCATAATTCTGGGGTTTGATCCTTACTCTGTCCAAGGATTATCGCTTCTATCATCACTGGCATAATTAGTGTACGTGAGTCGCACTGTAGTCAGGAGTCCACATGAAACTGTAGATCCCCTATAAAGAAACCAAGTAAGTTAGTTCAAAGGTCGACGGAAGATAGGGGATACCACCTCCAATAGGACAATGCCTAGTAAAGCGCTGTGGTGCCAAACCAATCCATGGCTTGATGGCTAAGTTATTCCTATATCACTTCTGAGTTATTCCTATATCACTTTTCCTTATAACATGTGCACTTCAGAGATCCTGTTGTTCTGCAGCTGAAAGTCCAGAAGGCATGAAAGTGTTGTCGCGTAAGTGTCTAAAGCGCTGCTTAGCATACTACACGAATTATCCGTCTCAGTCTACTAGTTTACTCTAACAAATTATGCCAAGTTTGTAGTCTTCTAAAAGGGTTTCATTTACATGTCTTTGGTGATGTCAATGACACCCTAAATCTGTTCCGCATACCATCCTATGCAATACGTTGCAGTTCATGAACATCATTGTTTGCATACTGAATAGTTCATAATTTCCTATACTCTACGTATTCTGCTGATGTACAGTAGTAAACAAGCAATGCAAGAAGATGCGTTACCAGACTGAATGAAGAACGTAATAATCAGTTTTTGAATGGACGTACATATTAAGGTCTTTAGCACCCACATTACAATGCTATGCGATGAATGTTGTTACAGTCCCCCACGGAGGTGTCCTCTTAAATCTGTCGCTGTCCAATGCCCGCTTCTTAGAATATAAAGTGCTCTGTGCTAAAATGTAATAACTGAAACAAACACGCCATAAATATCACAAACACATGAGATTTCTTGACAGAGTACGAAACTTTGCGTCAGGTGACTCTCACAAGGCAAACTCCCCATCGCACCCCTCTCACATCTGGTGGTAAGACGGCGCAGTGGACAGCTCGTCAAAAATTTAACATAGATCGAGAATGAAAAAGGAAAAAAAGGTGTACTGAACTGTGAAAAAAGAAGCAAAATCGAAACCGTGAAGGTCCAATTTCAAGATGGGCAACGTCGAGCGATCAAAAATACCCGAGGCGTTGTGTTTATGTTGGTTGAAATGGCTCTGAGCACTATGCGACTTAACTTCTGAGGTCATCAGTCGTCTAGAACTTAGAACTAATTAAACCTAACTAACCTAAGGACATCACACACATCCATGCTCAAGGCAGGCTTCGAACCTGCGACCGTAGCGGTCGCTCGGCTCCAGACTGTAGCGCCTAGAACCGCACGGCCACTCCGGCCGGCTTGTGGTTATGTGGTGGCTGGATTGGACTACCATGCGGGAGTTCCATGTTCTAATCTTCCTTGTGTCAATTGTTTTTTTTTCCTCACTATACTATCAACTGTCTGTCCGGTAACCGACGTTTCTGTTCGCTGTATTAAAATTTGTGTGTGTCGTGGTGTAATGTCCATTAGGAACAGCGAGGTGTAAGATGTACATTTCTCCTATTTGTTCTTAATCACGTACCGCATGTTACGACTCTTATGTTCCGTTTTGGAAGTTTTGACTCTTGAATTCGTTGTAACATAGTTTACACCGTTTATTTGTTGTTTTATTTCTGTGAAACGCTTATGAGGCATCTCGTCTGCTCTCACTATTCATCACATTCACTTGCCACGATAATATATACTTATCACATGACTCATCTGCTATAACCAATGTATAGTATGACAATTGCGAAGACTACATAAAGAGAACATACAAGTCAATGACAGGACGGAAAGTTCGTAATTTTGTGAAAAAATAATAGTAATATGGGGCACGAGGGAGATTTGAACACATACCTCTCGCTTTGCAGTCCAATACAACCACGACCCCGCGATTCTCGAAATTCGCTCGATGATGCATATCCTGAGATTGGACCGTTCACTGTGCCTATTTTGCTTCTCTTTTCACAGTTCAGTACACCTTCTTCATGTTTTCATGCTTCTGTGATGGGGAGTTTCCCTTGTCAGAAAGAAAGACACAAACGAATTACAGACATTAGGACACGCAGTGTATAAAACAGAAAGAAGTTCACTGCAGCTTGTCTGTTGCTTTCATCAACCACAGTTTGTTTTCTCTCAGTTTACACAACTGATGTATGATCTAACTCTTCAGTGAAAGGATTACGATCTAGGGAAGAAAGCACATTTTTCTGCTTTTTATCATAAGAAGATCTCTTTGAGTACTACATTAGCTTACGCCTGCATTTACATACCTTATGTACATAGCTTGTCTTTAAATATCATAATTTCAGTCTCAACTATTCGGGCGGTCAGTCCAAAAAGTTACGAGACGGGATTAATGGAAGATAGAGGAAAGTTAAGATGGCGGCTTTTATGCTTCACGTGTTCTACGTAGTCTCCCCACTTGAGTGCAATCCACGGAACGTTCATAATACCATGTGAAACTTTCGTAAAAGTCCTTTGTGTTATTCAAATCGCGCGTCAGGTATATCGTCAAAGCGTTGACCCTTTATGTGAATTTCGGCACTTCATCATTTTGCGGTAGGTCCACATTGATAATACCAAGACTCGCCACACGAGAGGATTTTTCTCAGAAAATAACTGTTCGCTTTTCGCATTTCAATCAAGTTGCGGCAGGACTCCATGTACGTTGTTTTTCTTCGGGAGTCGAGGCGTGTGGGACAAGCTTTGCACACACTTTTCTCTTCTTGAAAACATTCTGGAGAATGTCTTCAACATTTGACTGACAGATGTTGCTCCATTGTGACTTGTGACACAGCAACGTCGACCACGTAACACTGCCTGCTGCTAGTGCCCTTACAATAAAAGGGTGGAACAGATTAAACTAGTGTGCGTTATCAGTAGAACATTTTTTGACAACGTAACAATTTAATTCGTAATTTAGCACAGCAATCAAATATTAATAAAAACTCAAAACCAATAAAATTTAAATGAATTTAGTACAATAATAAAATAATCACAAGCACAAATAGAGAAATTAGTTCAAGCAATTTCAAACTATACTGAGTTTAACGATCAAATGTTTGATATAGATACTATAGCAGAGAAAACGTTGTTACAACAGTCAGTTATTTCCTGAGGAATCGAATTAACTAAAACACAAATCAGCTTTAAAATCATGATACGTAAACACGATAAGAAGTTGGTGCAGACCAACTTCAGAAATGATTGGTAGTTCTGCATTAAGGCTAACTGGATCGCAAAGGTGAAAGTCAAGCACCACGCAAGGAACGACTTTATTGCTTTAGTCTGCAATGTTTGTTTCACATGCAACTGGAGACTCTATATCTAAGTGTGGCAATCGCTACTGGATACCTAGAGATAGAAAAATTCCGAAACGCGTCATATGAACAATAAAGTCATTCCTTGCCTGATGCTTGACTTCTAGCATTGCGACCCAGTCAGCTTGAATGCAGAGTTACTGATTACTATAATAATGGTCGCATGCCTCCCGCATGACTTTATATCACATCTATACAGCTTCGGAACAATCAGTGTTTACCAAACATAGAAGAGAAGGTCCAAATATGGGCAATGGTCTAAATATTGACTTGGAGGCCTAGAATGCATAAAGTGCTGCCACCTGGCATTGTTTGGCTGCAGTGAGATTTTGCGCGTGAAAAAGCTTGGTTCTGTGGACTACACTCTATCGACAGGTATGCCCTTAACCATTTTCTTTAAAATTTGACTCACCTCTGCATGTAGTTTGTTCGAAGAATTGTATTATTGATACGTTAAAGTATCTGTTTCCCAGTTTTCATTGTTCCGTCTGTATTTCGTAATGACCGTTAGGGCCATTTTGTAGGAACCATAGTGTAGTCAAAATATGCGCTACCTGAAGGGTCTAATTCTGGGTTAGCCCATTTTTGGACCAGTTTATATTCCTATAATTTTAGTTGAAACCTACTCAAGATTTGTTTTTCAGAATGCCTCGTAACAAGTCTAAATACGAATCAAAGGCCATAATGAAGACGTCGGACCCTTTGAAGATTGTTGAAGCCATCACTGCTGTGAGGGTGAAGAAAATGGTAGCGCTACAGGCTGCAGAAGTATATGATGTATATCGCTCTACCCTGCAGCCTTTAAGTAAGAAAACGGATCTTACTCCCAACTGCTGCTACCAGTACTACGCTAGGTAGGCCTTCTGTTTTAGGACCACGTCTGGAAGAAGAGCTTGACTTATTTCTTACTTGTCCACTATGGAACAAAGGTGTTTTGGTTATACTTTATCTGATTTGAAACGAATGACGTTTGTTTTAGCGGAGAGGAATGGCATTAACATACCTTTCACCACTAACGCAGCTGGTAAAAGCTGGGCAGATCTTTTCCTGACTCGTTATTCATCTCGCCTATCGATCGACCCTCAGCCAGGATCGTCGCGAACGGATAACACAGAACCTCCAACGGTAAACTTACCGACAAATTCAGGTTATCCTCTCCTCAGGCAGGAGCATTTTCTAAATTTCCTTTGCTCATTCCTTCCTCGCCACTTGCACAACCAGAAACTTGGACTCCTGTTAGCCGTTTTGACACCTACAATTCCAAAGAAAGCAAGCAATAGAGGTCGGAAATTTGCAAAAGCTTGCTTGATTACAGAATCACTGTACAAGAAAGAACTCATAACTTGCTTGGACAAGTCACTGTAGAAGAATAGCAACTTTTCCTGACCAAAACTTGAAGCAGATTCAAAAATCAAATCGGAAATTTGTGGTAAATTCCTATGCGACCAAACTGCTGAGGTCATCGGTCCCTAGGCTTATACACTATTTAATTTAAATTAAACTAACTTACACTAAAGACAACACACACACCCATACCCGAGGGAGGACTCGAACCTCCGAAGGGGGAGCCGCGCGAACCGTGGCAAGGCGCCCAGGACCGCGCGGCTACACCTCGCGGCTCAAAAATCAAATATAGAAGGCTAGAAAAAGAAACAAAAATCTACGAAAGAAAAAGAAAGTAGACATATCTTCGTCTGACGAATCATCTAATGAGTATGAGCCTATCCTAGACGACGAGGAAAGTGATTTCGAGCTTTCTGAAGATCGCACACCTTCTGGGGCAGATGTGTTGTGCATATTCTGCGACAGCCCATTTCAGCGGACGCCAACGGACAAATTTGGATTCAGTGTACCCGGTGCCACATGTGGGTGCATACTGAATGTGCAAGGATAGACAATGGAGTTTATATTCGTGATTACTGCAAATAAACCTGTACTTCAACCTACTTTTTACGTTATTTTCCTTCATCTTAAAGATAGCCCATATTTGGACCCAAGAAAAAAATCGGCGTTTCTGTATTGGTTTTTTAAATAAATTATTTAAAATAAGAAGAATGATTTTTGATTATTTAATCCCCCATAACTCTGATGGGCACATGTTACTGTACCGTACCAGGGCTTCTTCAATAATTTAACCATTGACAGACAAATATTATAGTGTCAAAACCTTAGCTCCTAGAACATGCGTCATACAGGGGACTCTGCCATTCGATCCTCCAATAAACATGTACCTTGGTGCTTGAACATCAGTCTACCTCAGCACATGCAAGATACAAGAAAATACCACTGAGCAACCTGGAATAGTTCAACATTAGAAACAAGACACGACTTTGGCTTATTGTATTAGTAACATCTGCTGTACCTAGTGCCGACGACCAGTCTTACAGCACCATTAATCACAATGCACAAAGAAGATCTACCCCGTCGACCGTCCAACTAATCACACACATTCAGTATGAGATCAGTATCATACACAGCAGACATAATACACTGTTGGCAGTCATATTACTGTCATCATCTATAAACACAGTATAGCGACGCACTGTTTGCGGACAGCTGTCGGCCGATGCCAATTTAACAATGATCAGGTTACAGTACCCGCTCAGAAGAAAATGATGACTACGCATCTAGCCACCCGCACAACATATGCAAGATATCCTCAGCGTGTCTGACATAGAAGGAACATTGACGCACTGTAACAGGTTCCAACATCTCAAGTCTGCTCAGCACAGCTCTACGTGCGGCGACGTCACGCACCAAGCCCTACTCCCGGCTTGCGGCCACACTTCTCCGTTGACCGACCAACACCGTTAAGCCCGCTCGTTCCTCTCACAGTTCCCTCGCTCTGCCATCCACGTCCTCATATAAATGTTTCCTCAATCAGAGAGTCATTCCACGCTAGTAGCAGGAAAACCGGGAGACGCTAGATTCACCTCGGTGACACTTCTCCATAACGTCACTATGATGTGTACAAGCCCAGTTTCGACAGTCTGGGATGCCTATCGACTTCCGTGGTCGTATCGATTTCTGAGGAGTAGAAGAAGTCACATTTCATGTGTTTATCTCGGTGGCATATCCCTGTGACGTCACTATCACGGTTACGTGCCTAGTATAAACCTTTGGGGACTACATCTATCGACTTTCGTGGTCGTATCGAGTCTGAGCGGTGAAGCATGAAATGTCGTTTGGCTAGGGCCTCCCGTCGGGTGGACCGTTCGCCTGGTGCAAGTCTTTTGAGTTGACGCCACTTAGGCGACTTGCGTGTCGGTGGGGATGATATGATGATGGTGAAGACAACACAACACCCAGTCCCTGAGCGGAGAAAATCTCCGACCCAGCCGGGAATCGAACCTGGGCCCCAGTGCACAGCATTCGGCTACGCTGACCACTCAGCTATCGAGGCGGACAGTCTGAGCAGTGATACTCCCTTTGTAACAGTCGTCCACCTTGTGTTTACGGAGAGGTGTCAGCTAGGTGAGCCTACTGCCTCATGGTTTCGACTGGGAGTTGGCACCATCATCGTGTTATATATAACACCACCTAGGGAAAGCTTTTGAAGTAGCTAAAAATGGTTCAAATGGCTTTGAGCACTATGGGACTTAACATCTGAGGTCATCAGTCCCCTAGAACTTAGAACTACTTAAACCTAACTAACCTAAGGACGTCACACACATCCATGCCCGAGGCAGGATTCGAACCTGCGACCGCAGCGGTCACGCGGTTCCAGACTTGAAGTAGCAGTTTACCGATGTGAAGTAATGTGACTGGTTGCTGTTTTCAATACCTAATTATTTCCAAGCGTGAAAGTAATGTGTGGATAACCAAGCTATATTCTTTTCCGAAATGGCCTGGAAATATCCAGTCATTGTGTGCGCCCCATTAGTTTTAAAAAATTGAAATAGATTTATTGATTGTGCAGCAGTGGATAAGCCACATCTTTCCTCATCTTATACGATTTGACTTGTTTATTGACTTCGTTTTAATTGATCTGTTTTTATTCATTTGAGGACTGTATACGTAACGTAAATTTGTCTAATCACATATACCAAGTTATACGTGCTTTGCGCATGTTGAATAATAAATTAGTACTATCTTCAAAATCTTCTAAAACCGTGAAAAGATTGTGAGTACTGAGTATCGTTGTGATTGTGGTAGCCATTCTTGCTGATGAATTAAAGCGTTAACTCATATCTCCAGTTGGTACATTCATTGCAATTTTGGAAAATATTGTTGTCTTTCCTTTCTTTGAAAGCGAGAATCTGCCAACTTCATACTTCGTTATTTACATAATTATGTATTACGAAACGTAGTTAACAATAAGCTTCCTCCAATGGTAAAAATATGCTAGTTGTATGAAGTATGTTCTAACTTGTGCGAAAAATACAATTTGCGAGAAAAGTGAACTTCTTTCTTTGTACCTGAAAATAACTGAAAGGAAAAAACAGAGTACTACGACAAAACATTTCGCCTGCTTATATATAAGATGTTCTTGTTTGGAAAAGAAGTCTTCTAAAGCAACTAGTTTGTAAATTTTCTTTTATACATTGTAGACGGCTGAGACTAAATTACCTTTTAGTTCTTTTTCAAAGTATCGAGCGTTTCTGTTCTTTTTATTTTGAGTGGTACTTTGCTTTAACAGATGATCAACGTATTTAGAACATTTACTGGCATTTGTTTGTTTCATTCTTAATTTGCAAATTATTGACAATGACCACTCACTCCTGGGAGAGATTTCTCTTCTCGTATGTACATAATATCGAATGTTACTGAAGATACTTTCTTAACAAGGTCCAAGATTATTTTAGAAAAGTGGAGGAGGAAAATTTTTTTATAAGTAGCGGGACACGAACAAACACGTTAACTATACTTTTTTCACAGCTCAACACTCTGCCCATTGCTGCATTATACACACTTGCAAAATGTGACTCGCTTTCATATTTAGACACACTGATTACTTCAACTGCCATTGTGTTTTTACCTCATATTTAATTGTAACAAATCGTACCAACAACGAGGCGTTTTCGACAGCTCCTAAGTATCTGAAGCAGCATATATTTATAAGACATAAATTGTTACCAACATACCAAATATGGCTTCTACCACTTCTCAGAACACTATACGACCACGAGAGTCGATAGACATCCCAAATTGTCGAAAATGGGCATGTACACGTCGTAGTGACGTTACGGACAAATGTCACCCAGGTGAATCTAGCGTCTCCCGTTTTTAACGACTTGTAGAATCTTAGGACATATTCTGAGCTCAAAGAAAATGAGGTATTTCGAACAGAATAACCTCCACCCTGCCAATCAACATGAAGTCAGATAAAATCGATCATGGGAAACTTAGCTTGCAGTTTTCTCATCGGATGTTATGAAAGCCATGGCGCAATGCACTATTTCCTGGTTTCCGAAAATCATTTGGCTTAATAACGCACTTAGCCACACTATCGAAATTACGATCGTATGGAGTACCACAAGAAATTTTTGACTGGATTGAGGTTTTCATGGTATGGAGAAACAGCATGTTATATTGGATAGAGAGTCATCGACAGATGTAGAAGTAACTTTAGCTGTGCCCCAGGGAAGTGTGTTAGGACTTTTGCTATTAATGTTGTATATTAATAACCGTGCAGACAATATTAATAGCAACCTCACACTTTTCGCAGGTGTTGCATCTATCTATAAAGAAGTACGCTGTGAAAAAAGCTGTACAAGTGAACAGTTAGATGTTGATAAGATTTCAGAGAGATGTAAATACTGGCAACTTATTTTAAATGTTCAAAAGTGTAAAACTGTGCACTCCATCAATGGTGCACAGCCGAAATCTGTCATACAAAAACAGAGGTCAACTATTTGTAGCGGTATGAAATGGGACAATCACATGATTTCAGTCGTAGGTAAAGGAGCTGGCTCTGAGCACTATGGGACTTAACTTCTGAGGTCATCAGTCCCCTAGAACTTTCCAGACTGTAGCGCCTAGAACCGCTCGGCCACTCTGGCCGGCTAAAGGAGCTGACAGACTAGGTCCGTTTGTATAGTACTAGGGAACTACAGTTGGTCCACAAAGGAAATTGCTTACAAAATACTTGTGTGACCCATCCTAGAATATTGCTTAAGTGTGTGGGACCTCTGCCAAATAAACCTAACAGTGGTATCGAACGTACAGGAGAAGAACGGTACGAATGGTCAGAGGAATGGTTTATCAGTGGGAAGATGTTACGGAGATGGTGAAGAAACTGAACTAGCAGACATTTGAAGGCGGACGCAAACTGTCCCGAGGAAGCTTACTCGCATTTACAAAATTTCAGTAGCCAGTCGTATATGATGAGTCTAGGAAAGTGCTACAACTCTACGCATCGCTCCCGTAGGGATCGTGAGAACAAGTTTACATTAATTACAATGCATACAGAGGTATTTAAACATTCTTCACCGCTCCATATGTGAGTGGAACGAGAGGAATCCCTCGTAACAGGTACAGCGGGACGTGCGGTCAGCCATTTAATTCACAGTTGTTTGCAGCGTACGGATGAAGATGTGGATGTGACATTTGATCGCTAAAGTTGGCAGCGAGGGTAATCAACACTAATCAACATTTAACGGCTCGAATTCCAGCGACACCTATCGATTCATTATTAAGGAGGCTAGATGCCAAGAAAATGTGAGAGCACTGTACTAGAGTTGAGAATTCGAACCGCACAGAATCGAAGAGGGCAAAGCTGAGTGAGCCATCTTATTTAATTATTAGTAAGCGGAAACAATTACTCCAAATCGCAGTTCATTCCATCAAATATGCCTATGATGTAAAAGGCGAGTCAGTTTTCTGACAAAAATACAATTTAATGCTTGAAGTTCGTTACAATTCCGTATAAATTTTTACAAAAAATGTATTCTTGTGATAAGCATATTGAAAACGTGTGTTTCGAAGCAGCTTGCTGATAGACTCGGCCTATCAAACAGTATCTACGCTCGTATACGAGTAAATACAGGGAGCACTTAGCATTGAAACCCCGTAGAAGAAAATATAATTTGTTGGATGCCGATTTTCCTGTATTTACAAGACTTATAAAATTCATGCCTCTCCAACACAAAGTAAGGCCAACAAATCTTGCCTGGATGACTGATTTGCGAAATCAAATAACCTTGAATGCAACTGCGATGTCGGATATCTCCGTACTCATTAAGCATACGTGCTTGTGAGAATTTACGTTATGCATCTGTGGGAAGGTGTAAGCTATTTGACAGCTGTGTTCTGGGTATCACAAGCTGAAAGAACTGCCGTGTCGAGCGATGACCGAGCGGTTTGAGGTGACACTTCACGGATTGCGCGGCCCCTCCCTCGGGCATGGGTGTGTGTCTTGTTCTTACCATAAGTTAGTTTAAGTAGTGTGTAAGTCTAGGGACCGATGACCTCAATAGTTTGGTCCCTTAGAAATTCACGCACATTTAAACATTTGAACTGAAAGAACTCAGATATTTGTTGATGTCTTACCTGATGACTGCTGTTGTTGCTCCGCACTCTTCTGAATTTCACGAGTTTCTTAAGATGTTGCTGAATGGGGACGGGAACATTAATGTTGCTAGCCAGTTGCCTCGTCTCAGACTGTTACTCAGCAACGGCATGGCCTGCTGCAGGGACATAGGTATTGTTGAGAACTGCGGCACGTCGCCAAAAAGAGAATATGCGAAAAATAATAACTGCAAAATTAAGGAAACTACCCAGCGATATTAACAGGGCGTAACTAGACTGGGATGACCGCGGCAATGCCCCCATGGATAATGTGACCATAGAAAGATGAATAAGGAAGAATTAAAATGGAAAGAAAAGCGTAAAAATTATAGTAAAATCAGTCAAGAGAAGTCTTCCGTTACGTTAAAATAATGAAGGATTGCTTTGGTAATCATTCTGACGTAAAGACATGTGAATCGCGTACCCTCTCTGCCCACGTCAAAGATCAGTCTGCGTTAGGACTCAAACATCAGTTAACTGATTCTGTGGAACCAAAGGGACTGCCAGAAGCTACGGATACATTGGCAAACTATTATGGTGAAATCACCTGTGAAATAATCCAGAAAAAATGAAAGTATGCGCATTCCACATGCCTGATAGAGAACCCTAAATACGGTCGGAAACAGATTGCAAGAAATCTAATTGCGTGGGAATAAGCCTAGGCAGCACACTGTCATTAAAGAAAACACTGTACTGACCTGAAAAGAAAAATGTGTGAATGGAATGATATTATACGTAAACTGACTGGTTCAACACTGGGGGGCACAGTCTGTAGTCCTTCCAACGGCAACAGCGGGACTCTGTTTTGCAGCCGAAGAAAGTGTGACACCAGTATCAGAAGGCGTCTTGCCACTCCAAATAAGTAGACGTCGCTTTAAATGAGAGTGCCAGGATTGTCACCGGATGCCTGAGCTCTACACTTTACTGTTTTGAAGTGCGTTTATTTTTTCTGATTTTACGTTTATTGGAACTTGGCAGACGGCCTTAAGCAGTGCTGTAGAATAAGACGGCAGTGAATGGAAGCCGGTTCCCACAGCGAGAATGGCGCGCCTCCAGACTTCCGAACTGACCCTCCACTGAGCCGTGGTTGGCTTTCCTACCGTGCAGCTGCCAACATGCAGGAATTTGGAGTCCTTGCACTGACTGACCCGACCACATGTTATGTGTTAACAAATACAATAATTTAATACCGCTGCAGATGGGATTTTAAAATCGTTTGAATAAATAATTAGTGCAACTGAAGTGGATCTCTCTAAATTAATTATAGATATTAAAAATTTAGGGTCATTTTTGGAATGACTAGTACCAGGAAGAATCTTCACTATAACAATGACTGCAGTAAACCAGTCAATTCAGCAATCAAATGACCAATGTTAACTTACCGAAGATGTACTGAGGTCTCCAATGTTTAACGGTGTAAGCAAGAAAGTTCGGCTGCGCTCCAATCTCATCAGTCGGCGCTGGGACGCTCTCGCACCTTATCCTTATGCGATAGCCGGCTTTGTTATGCTCTCCGATTTTATTTACGTTTGAGAGGAATCGTTTCATAATACTAAACTGTTACTATTTTATGGTATTTGCAAATAAACATATGGTAATGGCACCCTGGGAGTTATTTCATATAAATTAGCTTCCCACACCGCTATTTAGAATCGCAGGTCGCCCGCTTGCATCTTCTGGTGATTCACTAAGACAATCCATAAAATGGTCATCTTAATCAGCGCAGTTACGGGTGTGAAGGCTTGACAAGTACACTGTACATCATCTATACTACCTTCTACGGAATCGTAGCTGAACTGAGAAACTATGGTGGTTTGGTAGCGCGAGGGGATTTTGCAATCAGTCCACAAAATTAAACCTCTTGCGGCCACAGCGCCAAGAAACATCAGAAGGAAAATATCCAGTGAATTAGGGAAGAAAAGGCAGCAAACCGACACATGGCACTTAATATATAGCCACCAAACAGTTCCAACTCGTCTTAAGTCGAGGAAGAGTTTCATCCTAAGAATCTAGAAGGACGACGTGAGACACGAGGCGTATTTTATGGTTGGACAAAACTTGCGCTGCAAAGAGGAGATCACAGAAGGGCAGCAACTACAGTATATAACATAGGGACCACCAAATAGTTTAAGGATGGGAGTCGCAAAATGCAAAATGAACATGGTTAAGTGGGGCCACTCTGATCATGACCGGTGTGAATATGGAGGAACACATACTATTGAACATTTGCTCATGTGCCCCAGGATGGAGTTCGGTTGCTCAGCGGAAGGTCTATTTTTACTCGGGGACAAGGACATTAAAACTGCAGAGTTTTGGAAGAAGAGAGTTTAGATGTTCTCGGCGGGACACAAAGAGCAGAAAAAGTAACCTATGACCAATTGTTTCGGCCAAGTCTATGACAGAGATCCACCAAATGTGGCGTGTACAACGGTGTGAAACAAGGATCAAGTTATAATTTTGATGTAGTCCTCAAAGGCGCCATAGAGGCTAAGAGACTAATCAAGAAGTAGTACTGTATTTCGAAACAGCTTGGAATGTCTACTGATGTTTTAGACACCTACTGTTGTAGAATTTAAGACCTTAGTCTGAGCTAAAGTCAACAGATCTAGCTCGGTGGGCTGGCAGATATGAAACTTAAGGAGCAATTCACTGATATGAACATAATTGATAAGGGTAAGGAACGTAACAACAGGTCTTAAAAAATGTAATCTTAACAGGTTAAGATTCAATGTAAACCTACTGGAAAGAAATAATATACCAGCTAGTGCTTTATAATCAGAGACTATGGACGTCGCAGCAGCCTCTGACCTCTTAAGAATGGCGCTACGAGAAATATAGGAAGGGTGATTAAGTTTTAACATCCCGACAACGACGAGATCATTAAAAAAGGAACACAAACTCTGGTAGAAGAAGTATGAGTAAATAAATCTGCCCTGTTCTTTTCAAAGAAACCATACTAGCATTTGCGTCAAATATTTCTTTTTTTTAGGAGGGGGGGGGGGGGGGGACACAGAAAACCTCAAACTGGATGTCTACAGGAGGATTTGAATTGCTGTCCCCCGGAATGCTGTCCAGCGTGTTACTACGGCGACACCACGCTCGTTTGCTGTCGAAATTTGATAAATGTCACACTATAAACTGCTTGACGATAATTTAACGTCTATGAAAGAAGGGGCAACGAGTGTAAATTGCCTTCAAAGGAATTAAAACAACAGAGAAACATTTCGACGAACTTTACAAAGAGAGAGACTAACAAAACCTACGTTTCTAGCATTTTTAGACTTACAGAAAGCTTTTGACAATGTTGACTGGAATATTCTCTTTCAAATCCTGAAGGTCTCATGGGTCAAATACAGGGAGCGAAAGGCTATTTACAATTTGAACTTGAACTTGTAGCAACACTTTGTTATACAATTATTGGCAACATTAATCCGCAATTAAATTCCTGGTTTTGAGGAATGATACAGTATATGTTATGGACGCACGTATAGAAGTATAACTTTTTTTTAGAAATGCTGCCTGCAACGAATGCCTTAAAAATGGATTGAGGGTGGAGGTGTGCTAGGGTGGTCAATGCAGTTGAGCAAAGCCTTTTGTGTGCTCGTCAACACTGTAGTATTCTTGTACCATAGGAATGAAGGCAGAGATACCGGTACCGTCTTTCTACAACACAACTGCACACATATATTAACAGGGTTCTTTATTACTTGAACAGATAGCTGCTACTTAAAGTCCCTGTGTAATGGTAAAAGCTGTTCCATAATAGTTCATGTTATCCTCATTACTGGTGAAGTACAAGTCCCACTATGTGATGAATCACTGACGCCAAACTGGGATGTGAGTTAGTGCGCCAGTGACTGAGTTAGTGACTGAGACTGCACTCGTGACTGGGAATGAGACTGGGACAGAGCCGTCTGGTCAGCGGCGGCCATCTCAATACTTGCGCTCGAAAGGCGTTGGCGGCACGTTGCTTGCAAGTGTGTCTTTGCCTCTCTCTTGATAGGAGTGCTTGACCCAGAGCCTGCCTACTATCGATCTTTTTGCAACATCTTTGCCAACTGGTGTGCTGGTGACAGCTCACGCCAGCACAAAGCCTCTGTGCCTGGATGATGTAGTGGTTAGCACATCTGCCTAGTGAGCAGCAGATCCAAGTTCAAATCCTGGTCTTGGTATAAATTTTCCTCCTTTCCTTCAGTCTGTACATATATATATCACTGATGTTTCAAACTTTAAAAGTTTTCTGGAACCATATAGTTTCATTTGATTAAAACAGCTGCATTTGAGTTTCAGGCAGGATTCCCCATTTCTTTTGTTGCTGATGTGCTCCAATACAGTTTGAGAGCCTCTGCAATTCTGATCGAGTTAAGGGGTAATACCAAGGAGGCTGAGGTGTAAATAGGAATTTGGATTGAGGAGGGAAGCGTGCTAGGGCAGCCCATGCAGTTGTGCAAAGCCACTGTGTCAGGGTGATGTAGTGGTTAGCGCATCTGTCTAGTGGACAGGAGACCTGGTTTTGAGTCCTGGTCTTGGAACAAATTTTCATTCGTCACTTTAGTCGACATACATATATCATAAATGTTTCAGATTTGAAAAAGTCTCTGGAACTATATAGTTTCATTTCCCCAAAATGAAATTTTTCAGTGACATTTATCTTCTGTTTCCAGTATGGATAATGTTGATATTAATTTTCTTTAAACCTGTCCTTACGTAACAGGTGCGGCAGTGGAAACGGGCGGTTTGGTTACCCTGAAAACAGCACATTACGTTAGGAACGACAATCCTGGACTGGTGCTGGTGCCATCTGGACAACAAACCTTTGCCATTGACGCTGATACCGATATTCAATCGAGATGGCGTCGTGGACCGCTCAACAACACTCTGTTGCCGTGAAGATGTTTTACAAAAACAACGACGGCTACGTGGCCGCGTAGCGTGTATTTCGCACTCATTACAATCTCGCACGTCATGCGCCAGGTCCGTCGTCACAAGTAAGCGTCTGTGGGCACAGAACTTTGAGGAAACGGGTGATAACGGTGTGAAAGAGGGATGGAAGCGCAAAACGCGTGTGTGCAAAACAGAATGTTGCAACAGTAGAAGAATCCTTCAATCGATGGCGCTGGAACTTGACATATTGCATCGCTGTGTACAGCGAATATTGCTCAGGGAACTGCAGTATCACCCATACGAAATTCAGACAGTGCAAAAACTGAATGCGGACGACCTCCCAAAGACACTACGCTTTTGCAGGGAATCGCTGGAAGCCATGAACGACAACCCACGCCGGTGAGACTATCTGTTCATGAGCGATGGGGCCAGTTCTTATTGCCAGGCTTCGTTAATGAGCAAAACTTCAGATATTGGTTATGTGAAAATCTTGAAATGTTTCATTAAAAGCCACTTCACAGCCGGCAAGTGGTAGTGTAGTGCAGCGCATCGTTACTTGGATGGGCTTTCTGGTTTGGAAATATGATCATTAGGGTAAAAGTTGCTGTAAGTGGTCACAGACTAACACGAAGCGTGTCATAAATGATAAGAAATTTTAACCTCCAGAACTCAAAGCAGTGCCTCGTACATCTCTCAAGAACGTGCTCTAAAGACTTCGGTCTTGGGCGCCTTGCCACGGTTCGCGCAGATCTCCCCGTCGGAGGTTCGAGTCCTCCCTCGGGCATGGCTTTGTGTGTTGTCCTTAGCGTAAGTTAGTTTAAGGTCGATTAAGTAGTGTATAAGCCTAGGGATCGATGACCTCGCAGTTTGGTCCCATAGGAAATAAAAAAAAAGGACTAGACTCCGAGATCCAACTTCCAGCTCAGAACCCACAAATATTCTTCAACCCCCTACATCAGTATCTATCCCGCTGTAGAAGTGTAGATAAAATTATAGATACAGCAGCACACACAGAGGCACAGAAGCATTCGTTCTTCACACGTCCCATCCGCAGATGGAACAGGGTCCGACTTTAATTTATGTTTCAATAAAAAATAACCTCTATCACGCAGTTTATAGTGATTCGCAGTGCTGTGTTCGGATGCAGGCTGAGTTGGCATCCCTTCGCTCCCAGCTTCAGGCAGTGTTGGCTTCGGTCACACAGCTTGAGGCTGTTGCCAATGGGCATCACTGTGGGGGTCCGGATGGAGGTTTGTCGGGGACGGCCAGCTCGTCCCACGCATCCCCTGATCGGACTACGACTGTGGTTGCCCGGGATACTGCCCACATTGAGGGTGATCCCTCACCTGTGGTAGAGTGGGAGGTCGTCTCAAGGTGTGGCAGGGGACGAAAGACATTCCAGAGGGCTGAACGGAAAGCCTCTCCAGTTTGTCTGACGAACCGGTTTCAGGCTCTGTCTCAGGCTGATACTGACCTTCGGCCTAACTTGGCTGCTTGTCCTGTTCCAGAGGTTGCCCCTCAGTCTGCAAGATCCGGGCAGTCGCAGAGGGTGGGCTTACTGGTAGTTGGGAGCTCCAACGTCAGGCGCGTAATGGGGCCCCTTAGGGAAATCGCAGCAAGAGAGGGGAAGAAAACCAATGTGCACTCCGTGTGCATACCGGGGGGAGTCATTCCAGATGTGGAAAGGGTCCTTCCGGATGCCATGAAGGGTACAGGGTGCACCCATCTGCAGGTGGTTGCTCATGTCGGCACCAATGATGTGTGTCGCTATGGATCGGATGAAATCCGCTCTGGCTTCCGGCGGCTATCTGATTTGGTGAAGACTGCCAGTCTCGCTAGTGGGATGAAAGCAGAGCTCACCATCTGCAGCATCGTCGACAGGACTGACTGCGGACCTTTGGTACAGAGCCGAGTGGAGGGTCTGAATCAGAGGCTGAGACGGTTCTGCGACCGTGTGGGCTGCAGATTCCTCGACTTGCGCCATAGGGTGGTGGGGTTTCGGGTTCCGCTGGATAGGTCAGGAGTCCACTACAGGCAACAAGCGGCTACACGGGTAGCAGGGGTTGTGTGGCGTGGGCTGGGCGGTTTTTTAGGTTAGATGGCCTTGGGCAAGTACAGAAAGGGCAACAGCCTCAACGGGTGCGGGGCAAAGTCAGGACATGCGGGGACCAAGCAGCAATCGGTATTGTAATTGTCAACTGTCGAAGCTGCGTTGGTAAAGTACCAGAACTTCAAGCGCTGATAGAAAGCACCGAAGCTGAAATCGTTATAGGTACAGAAAGCTGGCTTAAGCCAGAGATAAATTCTGCCGAAATTTTTACAAAGGTACAGACGGTGTTTAGAAAGGATAGATTGCATGCAACCGGTGGTGGAGTGTTCGTCGCTGTTAGTAGTAGTTTATCCTGTAGTGAAGTAGAAGTGGATAGTTCCTGTGAATTATTATGGGTGGAGGTTACACTCAACAACCGAACTAGGTTAATAATTGGCTCCTTTTACCGACCTCCCGACTCAGCAGCATTAGAGGCAGAACAACTGAGAGAAAATTTGGAATACATTTCACATAAATTTTCTCAGCATGTTACAGTCTTAGGTGGAGATTTCAATTTACCAGATATAGACTGGGACACTCAGATGTTTTGGACGGGTGGTAGGGACAGAGCATCGAGTGACATTATACTGAGTGCACTATCCGAAAATTACCTCGAGCAATTAAACAGAGAACCGACTCGTGGAGATAACATCTTGGACCTACTGATAACAAACAGACCCGAACTTTTCGACTCTGTATGTACAGAACAGGGAATCAGTGATCATAAGGCCGTTGCAGCATCCCTGAATATGGAAGTTAATAGGAATATAAAAAAGGGAGGAAGGTTTATCTGTTTAGCAAGAGTAATAGAAGGCAGATTTCAGACTACCTAACAGATCAAAACGAAAATTTCTGTTCCGACACTGACAATGTTGAGTGTTTATGGAAAAAGTTCGAGGCAATCGTAAAATGCGTTTTAGACAGGTACGTGCCGAGTAAAACTGTGAGGGACGGGAAAAACCCACCGTGGTACAACAACAAAGTTAGGAAACTACTGCGAAAGCAAAGAGAGCTCCACTCCAAGTTTAAACGCAGCCAAAACCTCTCAGACAAACAGAAGCTAAACGATGTCAAAGTTAGCGTAAGGAGGGCTATGCGTGAAGTGTTCAGTGAATTCGAAAGTAAAATTCTATGTACCGACTTGACAGAAAATCCTAGGAAGTTCTGGTCTTACGTTAAATCAGTAAGTGGCTCGAAACAGCATGTCCAGACACTATGGGATGATGATGGCATTGAAACAGAGGATGACACGCGTAAAGCTGAAATACTAAACACCTTTTCCCAAAGCTGTTTCACAGAGGAAGACCGCACTGCAGTTCCTTCTCTAAATCCTCGCACAAACGAAAAAATGGCTGACATCGAAATAAGTGTCCAAGGAATAGAAAAGCAACTGGAATCACTCAATAGAGGAAAGTCCACTGGACCTGACGGGATACCAATTCGATTCTACACAGAGTACGCGAAAGAACTTGCCCCCCTTCTAACAGCTGTGTACCGCAAGTCTCTAGAGGAACGGAGGGTTCCAGATGATTGGAAAAGAGCACAGATAGTCCCAGTCTTCAAGAAGGGTCGTCGAGCAGATGCGCAAAACTATAGACCTATATCTCTGACGTCGATCTGTTGTAGAATTTTAGAACATGTTTTTTGCTCGAGTATCATGTCGTTTTTGGAAACCCAGAATCTACTATGTAGGAATCAACATGGATTCCGGAAACAGCGATCGTGTGAGACCCAACTCGCTTTATTTGTTCATGAGACCCAGAAAATATTAGATACAGGCTCCCAGGTAGATGCTATTTTTCTTGACTTCCGGAAGGCGTTCGATACAGTTCCGCACTGTCGCCTGATAAACAAAATAAGAGCCTACGGAATATCAGACCAGCTGTGTGGCTGGATTGAAGAGTTTTTAGCAAACAGAACACAGCATGTTGTTATCAATGGAGAGACGTCTACAGACGTTAAAGTAACCTCTGGCGTGCCACAGGGGAGTGTTATGGGACCATTGCTTTTCACAATATATATAGAAATGACCTAGTAGATAGTGTCGGAAGTTCCATGCGGCTCTTCGCGGATGATGCTGTAGTATACAGAGAAGTTGCAGCATTAGAAAATTGTAGCGAAATGCAGGAAGATCTGCAGCGGATAAGCACTTGGTGCAGGGAGTGGCAACTGACCCTTAACATAGACAAATGTAATGTATTGCGAATACATAGAAAGAAGGATCCTTTATTGTATGATTATATGATAGCGGAACAAACACTGGTAGCAGTTACTTCTGTAAAATATCTGGGAGTATGCGTGCGGAACGATTTGAAGTGGAATGATCATATAAAATTAATTGTTGGTAAGGCGGGTACCAGGTTGAGATTCATTGGGAGAGTGCTTAGAAAATGTAGTCCATCAACAAAGGAGGTGGCTTACAAAACACTCGTTCGACCTATACTTGAGTATTGCTCATCAGTGTGGGATCCGTACCAGATCGGTCTGACGGAGGAGATAGAGAAGATCCAAAGAAGAGCGGCGCGTTTCGTCACAGGGTTATTTGGTAACCGTGATAGCGTTACGGAGATGTTTAATAAACTCAAGTGGCAGACTCTGCAAGAGAGGCGCTCTGCATCGCGGTGTAGCTTGCTGTCCAGGTTTCGAGAGGGTGCGTTTCTGGATGAGGTATCGAATATATTGCTTCCCCCTACTTATACCTCCCGAGGAGATCACGAATGTAAAATTAGAGAGATTAGAGCGCGCACGGAGGCTTTCAGACAGTCGTTCTTTCCCCGAACCATACGCGACTGGAACAGGAAAGGGAGGTAATGACAGTGGCACGTAAAGTGCCCTCCGCCACACACCGTTGGGTGGCTTGCGGAGTATAAATGTAGATGTTGATGTAGATATATAAACTCACCAGTGGCAGGATGGGATTAGGAACGGAGGAGGGAGAGGGGACTGCATTTTGTACACTTGTCCCGCGACCAAATGACTCTCATTGCGCCCCTGGTAGTCATGTAAATGTTGATCTAGGAGAAATATATAAAAAGCAGCATGACAGGAGTAGCCTCTGATTTTTCTTCACTGTGCTACTTTCTTTCTGATTGTAAATGATGTGTATTTCTTGTCTCTTTAGGCAAAAATATTGATTGTAAGGTCATCTTTAGGACTGTTAATTACAAATAAATTAATTAAAGGTGGCTTACAACATCCAATTCTATGTTAACGTCAATGTGATTTATTCCACGTACAAGGGTGGTTAGATAAGTTTGGTAAATTTCACAACGGAATTGAATAGTTTTGTCGCACTTTCGTGGTTCGTAAGTTTGACTGTTCCGAGGACCGTATAAAGAAGTTCAACACTATACAGTATACAGCTCATTGTTGACAGCCGTCTGCATTGGTCAGTCTGCCGACTGAGACTGAAAGTTGAGAAAAATCGGCTTCATCCTGCTATTGTTTCTTTTCATTTTAAGTGCTTTACTGCCGCAGAAAACAAAGCAGAATTGGACGAAGTTCACATGGAGTCTGCACCATCATTGAAGATTATTTACTTTTCGATTAAAAAAAAAAAAATTGCCGGCCAAAGTGGCCGAGCGGTTAAAGGCGCTGCAGTCTGGAACCGCAAGACCGCTACGGTCGCAGGTTCGAATCCTGCCTCGGGCATGGATGTTTGTGATGTCCTTAGGTTAGTTAGGTTTAACTAGTTCTAAGTTCTAGGGGACTAATGACCTCAGAAGTTGAGTCCCATAGTGCTCAGAACCATTTGATTAAAAAATTTAAACATGGTCGGACAAGCACCAAAGAAGGAAACCAATTACAGTGGTTTTGAGAAATGACGTGCTGTATGTTGTAGATGCGTATATAGAAATATAACCTTTTTTTAGAACTGCTGCCTGTAATAAAGACCTTAAAAATGGGGTGAGGAGGGAGGTGTTCTAGAATAGTTAATACAGTAGTGCAAAGCCACTGTGCCTGGGTGGTGTAGTGGTTAGAACATCTACCTAGTGAGCAGCAGACCTGGGTTCGTATCCTGGTCTTTGTGCAAATTTTCCATCGTTTTAGTCTATGTATATACATCATAGATGTTTCAAACTTGAAAAGGTCCCTGGAAGCACATAGTTTCATTTGATTGAAGCACTTGCGTTTGGGTTTCAGGTAATATTCCCCACCTCGTTCGATGCTGATGTGCTTCAATACAGTTGGAGGTCCTCTACAGTTCTGTTCGAGTTAAGGGGTAATGCCAAGGGGGGGCTGAGGTATAAATGGGAATTTGAACTGAGGAGGGAGGCGTGCAACTGAGGCCACCACGAAGGATACCAATGACAATGCTTTCGAGGAATAATATGGTATGTTAGCCTATAGACACATATGCACAAGTATAATATTTTTAGATCTGCCTTAAAAATGGGTTGAGGAGGAGTCCAACTGAGATCACCGCAATGGAAACCAATGACAAAACCCGTGATAAAGTAATGCAAGACCGCTGAATAAAAATTCATAAGATAGCTGAGACTGTAGGCATCTCAACTGAGCGAGTGCATAATATCCTGCACTGAGAAATGGCTTGGAAAAAACTGTGTGTGAGGTAGGGTTGCCAGGTTGTACGTTTTTCCCGTATTCTTATTTTTTTTTTTTTTACTGTTAATTTCGCCTTACGTTTTTTATTTCCCCGTACAGCACTTTCTTCCGTTTTTTTTTTAATATTTGGCGCTAAACTATCGCAGAACCCAACACAATTCTTCCCCTTAATATACATATAACAAAAATTCACATTAATTTGGTTATATTTGTTGTTATTACCGTTCAGATATAGATTTTAGGCTGGTTTACGTTTAAATTGGTACTTCCGACGATCACTCGATTGCATAATCGATAATGTTGTCGATATACTTATTTCCGATTCTGATGTGTACAACTACAGATGTTTGTAAACTAATAAACTTCGTTGCAGTGATAATTTCTTGAATCCATACAGTGGAAAGTCTAGTTTTCTTAATTTACTTTTGTTCAAGAATTGTAATGAGTACGCCAGTGAAGAAGAAACGCGGCAAGCAACAGCAATACAGTCAAGTGTACTTAAAGAAATGGGAAGATACTTTCGCGTGGGTTAGGCATGGCTTAACTTCTGATAAACATGCTTTTTGTACGTTGTGCAGGAAGGAATTCACCGTTTCTCATGGTGGGCAGTTTGATCTCAAGCAACACGCTCAGTACAAAGGACATCAGTTAAAGGAGAAAGCAAGTAGTCAAACCACGAAAGTTTCCAAATATTTTGTGAACTCTAAGAAATCTGAAGCCAACGTTTTCATAGCTTGTGAGTGAGGACTTTTGTATCACACAGCCAAACACAACCTAATTTGTTCAAGTTTGGATTGTAGCAATAAATTGACGTCATGTATATTCACAGATTCAGAAACCGCTGTAAAACTTTCCTGTGGCAAGACGACGGCAGAAATGTTGGTGAAAAACGTATTAGCACCTAAAAGTGTCAGTGATGTTGTTAATATTCTAAAATCTCCTGAAAATAGTAAGTTTTTCTCAGTAGCAACAGACGCTTCGAATAGAGGCAACAGAAAGATGTTCCCAATTTGTATAAGATACTTTGAACCTTTAGTAGGTGGAGGCCTACAGAACGAGTTGTTAACATTTATTGAACAGCCTGATGAAACTTCAAATGCAGTGGCAAAGTTAATTGTTGATAGTCTGGAGAGCCATTCACTAAATATTAATAATTTAACTGCATATAGTGCTCACAATGCTAATGTGAATTTTGGCAGGGAACAACCTGTTTATCAATTACTGCTTTCCATAAATTCCAACATGCAGAAAGCCAGTTGTTCAAACCACATGCCACATGGTTCATAATGCAATGAAGCATGCTATGGAAGAGCTGGAAATGGATGTAGAGAATCTTGTTTTGAAGCTCTATAATCATTTCTCAGTATCAGCTAAAAGGCGTGAGGAACTGAAACTACTTTTTGAATTTATGGATTTTGAGTGGTCTGAGATATTAAGGCATGTGCCCACAAGATGGCTGTCCTTAACTTCCACCATTAACAGATTGATTGAGTGCTGGCCAGCTATAAAGAGCTATTTCAGGAGCATTGATGCCTGTCCAAAGCAACTTGCATCAGTATTTTTAGCTGAAGACCCAGTGAAAGGAATTATTCCTGAAATTTACTTGCATTTTGTGTCAAATATAGGAGGCCAAATGCAAACAGTATCCAAATACCTGGAGAAAAGGGAGCTAAGCGTCATTGAATCACATAACAGTCTGTGCATGATGTACAAGAAGATTACACAAAGAAAGAAGGATAAATTCTATGGGAGTGAAACCAAGAAATTAATGGGAGAGATTTCATCAACATCTCTTAATAAGATTTCATGTGAATTTGATTCTTTCCATGACACATTGTTGAAATATCTTGAAAACCATTATGACTTCTCAGCTAGTAATACGAGGTGCATTCAAGTTCTAAGGCCTCCGATTTTTTTTTCTAATTAACTACTCACCCGAAATCGATGATACTGGCGTTACTTCTCGACGTAATCGCCTGCAGACGTACACATTTTTCACAACGCTGACGCCATGATTCCATGGCAGCGGCGAAGGCTTCTTTAGGAGTCTGTTTTGACCACTGGAAAATCGCTGAGGCAATAGCAGCACGGCTGGTGAATGTGCAGCCACGGAGAGTGTCCTTCATTGTTGGAAAAAGCCAAAAGTCACTAGGAGCCAGGTCAGGTGAGTAGGGAGCATGAGGAATCACTTCCAAGTTGTTATCACGAAAAAACTGTCGCGTAACGTTAGCTCGATGTGCGGGTGCGTTGTCTTGGTGAAACAGCACACGCTCAGCCCTTCCCGGACGTTTTTGTTGCAGTGCAGGAAGAAATTTGTTCTTCAAAACACTTTCTTAGGATGCACCTGTTACCGTAGTGCCCTTTGGAACGCAATGGGTAAGGATTACGCCCTCGCTGTCCCAGAACATGGACACCATAATTTTTTCAGCACTGGCGGTTACCCGAATTTTTTTTGGTGGCGGTGAATCTGTGTGCTTCCATTGAGCTGACTGGCCCTTTGTTTCTGGATTGGAAAATGGCATCCACGTCTCATCCATTGTCACAACTGACGAAAAGAAAGTCCCATTCTTGCTGTCATTGCGTGTCAACATTGCTTGGCAAAATGCCACACGGGCAGCCACGTGGTCGTCCGTCAGCATTTGTGGCACCCACCTGGATGACACTTTTCGCATTTTCAGGTCGTCATGCAGGATTGTGTGCACAGAACCCACAGAAATGCTAACTCTGGAGGCGATCTGTTCAACAGTCATTCGGCAATCCCCCAAAACAATTCTCTCCACTTTCTCCATCATGTCGTCAGACCGGCTTGTGCGAGCCCGAGGTTGTTTCGGTTTGTTGTCACACGATGTTCTGCCTTCATTAAACTGTCGCACCCACGAATGCACTTTCGACACATCCATAACTCCATCACCACATGTCTCCTTCAACTGTCGATGAATTTCAATTGGTTTCACACCACGCAAATTCAGAAAACGAATGATTGCACACTGTTCAAGTAAGGAAAACGTCGCCATTTTAAGTATTTAAAACAGTTCTCATTCTCGCCGCTGGCGGTAAAATTCCATCTGCCGTACGGTGCTGCCATCTCTGGGACGTATTGACAATGAACGTGGCCTCATTTTAAAACAATGCGCATGTTTCTATCTCTTCCCAGTCCGGAGAAAAAAAATTGGAGGCCTTAGAACTTGAATGCACCTCGTAAGTATGCAAGGTTGGAACCTCTTTCTTTGAATGGAGAATTACAATACTGTGATTTTGAACTTGCAGTGCAAACACTTAATCTACAAGATTGGATCAACCGGATTCAGCTACATTAAGAATTTTGTAAAGTGAAAGATAACTTTACTAACTGTATCACTAAAGATGGTGATGTTGCGTCTAAGTGGGTAAAATTCTTCACACTAGTGCCTAAACAAAAAGTGACAAATATCTCTCGGCTCATGTGTTTTATACTAAGCATAACAGGTTCAAATGCATATGTGGAACGAGTGTTTTCGATGATGAAGGACAAGTGGACTGATGTTAGGAACAGGTGTTCACCAGAACTTATAAAATCAGAGCTTCAAATAGTAATAAATTTTGACATGTCCTGCAAAGATTTTTTTAACCAGCTAAAGAATGACAGTACATTCCTAAATAAAGCTAAATCAGTTTCAAAATACCATATAGTGATGTGAAGTAATAGGGCTTAAGATGTAAATGAGAGCTATTTTTGATTGAAAATGGCATTTAATAAAACTATGAATGCACTAGCCATTAAAAAATATGTCCATGAAAAATCTTCCTTTTTTGTGAAGAAAGTGGCAATCCTAGTGTGAGGTGATGTCGTGATTGCTCAGTCTACCAAAAGCGCATCCAACACAACATTTCAAAATAATGTGTGGCTATGCTTGATAGCAATCCGCAAGACTTTTTGCGCCTATCTGTGACAATTGATGAAATCTGGGTGTGCCATTGCTCACCAGAGTCGAAACGGCAGTCAGAGCCTTGGACAAAGGGTGGAGAAAGGGCATCGAGGAAGGCAAAGATTATTTTGTCAGCTGGTAAGGGGATGGCAACTGTTAGGATTTCCAATGAATAATCCTCATCGACTACTTGGAAAAAGGTAGAACTACAACTGGACCCTATAATGCTTCATTGTCAGATCGTTTGAAACTTGCGATAGCTCAAAAATGACCAAGGTTCCCACACAAAAAAGTGCTCTTTGTCAGGATAATTCTCCAGCCAACCGCAACAGCGATAACAATTTCGAAAGTACAAGAATTAGGCTTTGAGTTAGTTCTTTATCCACTGTGTTCACCAGACTGAACCTCAAGTAACTTTTTCCTTTTCCCTAACTTGAAACTTTGGCTTGTTGGGAAGAAATTATCATCAAAGGGTTCAAATGGCTCTGAGCACTATGGGACTTAACATCTGAGGTCATCAGTCCCCTAGAACTTTGAACTACTTAAACCTAACTAACCTAAGGACATCACACACATCCATGCCCGAGGCAGGATTCGAACCTGCTACCATAGCGGTCACGCAGATCCAGACTGGAGCGCCTAGAACCGCTCGGCCACATCGGCCAGCTTATCATCAAATAAAGAAGTGATAGAGGCAGCTACGAGTATTTTGCAGCGTTTGACATTACCTGTTTTTACGATGGGATGAAACAGTTGGAGGATCTTTGGACCAAGTGTATATCCCTCAAAGGAGAGAATGTCGAGAAGCAAGGTGAGTTGTTTACGAAATAAACATTATTTCTTGCTTTTTTACCGGCTTTATCAAATAACCCTCGTACATCAAAGGTCTGTTTAATGATGGGACATACTGAGCAAAATTTGTAAACGAGTAATAAATATAATTAACAACGATATAGGACGACTGTTATAACTGAATGTGTAGTACATGGCATCGACTTCAACTTTTTATGTCATGGGATGTAAATATAAGATGCAGCACCCGCACCTTATTGTTTCTGTGTTTTACTCGTACTATTTCTCAACATTTTTGGGCAGGTTATTAATTTGTTTAACCTGATAAGATTATCGTCTTCAGGCCCTCTCTTACATCTAATCAGGATTTCACACAGAGAGTGTTTTTTTACATAATAGTTACGTAAGAAATAACAATAATTTTTGTGAGAAATAGTAATAAAATTATTTGAGTGTCCGTAGACACAATAAGAATAAACAGCACTGACTAAGAACTAATCAATTTAATACCGGCAGTACTTCTAGTAGTACTGCTGTCAGTAATAATGATAATATTAATACACTGAAGCGACAAAGAAACTAATATAAGCATGCGTATCCAAATACAGAGATACGTAAACAGGTAGAATACTGCGCTGCGGTCGGAAACGCCTATGTAAGACAAGTGTCTGGCGCAGTTGTTAGATCGGTTACTGGTGCTACAATTGGAGGTTATCATGATTTTCCACGAGTGTTCCGCGAGTATCAGGAATTCGGTGAAACATCGAATCTCCGACATCGCTGCGGCCGGAAAAAGTTCCTACAAGAACGGGACCAACTACGACTCAAGAGAATCTTTAAGTGTAACAGAAGTCCAACTCTTCCGCAAATTGCTGCAGATTTCAATGCTGAGCCGTCAACAAGCGTGCGAACCATTCAACGAAACATAATCGATACGGGCTTTCGGAGTCGAAGGCCCACTTGTGTATCCTTGATGACTGCACGACAGAAAGCTTTACGTCTAGCCTGGGTCCGTCAACACCGACATAGGGCAGTTGATGAACGGAAACATATTGCCAAGTCGGACGAGTCTCATTTGAAAATTTTTCGAGCGGATTGACGCGTACGGGTATGCAGACAACCTCACGAATACATGGACACTGCATGTCAGTATGGGACTGTTCAAGCTGGTGGAGGCTCTTTAATGTTGTGGAGCGTGTGTAGTTGGGATCCCTGATACATCTAGATGCGAGTCAGACAGGTGACACGTACGTAAGCATCCTTTCAGGTCACCTGCATCCATTCATGTCCATTGTGCATTGAGCAATTCCAGCAGGACAATGCGACTCCCCACACGTCCAGAGTTGCTACAGAATGACTCCAGGAAAACTCTTCTGAATTTAAACACTTACCCTGGCCACCAAACTCCCCTGACATGAACGTTATTGAGCATACCTGAGATGCCTTGCAACGCACTGTTCAGAAGACATCTCTGCCTTCTCGTACTCTTACGGATTTATGGACAGTCCTGCAGGATTCATGGTGTCAGTTCCCTCCAGCACTACTTCAGACATTAGTCGAGTCCATGGCACAGCGTGTTGCGGCACTTCTGCGTGCTCACGGTGGCCCTACACGGTGTTAGACAGGTGTACCACTTTCTTTGGCTGTTCAGTGTAATAATAATAGCAGTAACAGTAATAATGGCAGATACAAAAAGAATTTGTATTTTTACAAAATAATTATTTTCTGATACAGCGAGTGCTGGGGAAGGAAAATTCAAGGAGACTGCACAAGCTAAGAACGCTGGTAAATGAGGAAGATTTTGTTGGAAAGAAGGATGTAAAGGGGTAGCGAGTGCGTACAGGACAAAGGCAGTCATTATTGTTGCTTCAGTAGACTTGTCATTAACTTTCTTTTGAGACTGGAGATGTTATTCAGTTCTCTAATATAATTAGGAATGATACTCCATTGTGGGTTTCCTGCTATTGAAAAGGCCAGTTGAACGTCACAGATATACTGTATTATACACAGGCGTTCATAACCAGTTACAGGGGCCGTTAGCTTCCCTGGGAATGGTCTTGCATTGTAACATTGCTGTAGTCAAAAATTGGAAGTATAAGTGTTTCCATGATTTTTTTTTTTTTCAGATCAGAAGGGGAGAGTTAAATTTTTGTACGGCATCGAGATAGCGCTTGTTGCAAATTGCAGTTAAGTGCTCAGTCCCGTTTAGATTTTCATCTATTGTTTCCTAGATACTCTTGCTGACGGAGAGAGGTTGATGTGTGTCTCATATAGGATCAAAGACGGTGCGGTAGGGAGTCTCGATATTTCGGGCTAATGAGCCTAGAATGACCAACCAGCGCCGCTTGGGATTTAGGTGGGTTGAGATTAACCCTGTATGCTGTTCCGGATTTGATAGTGCACAAAGGTAGAATTAAAATTCTGGATAGGGTAGCTTTTGTGTTTGAGTAGGTACGTTTGTATAATGTTTTGTGTATGTATGCAAGTAACCTTAACAGAATAGAATATGTTTGTTATCTCAGTAAGTCGATAAGCGATGAAATTACGGCAATAGTTCACGGACTGTCGATGACACAGCCATTACGTCTTTCAAATTTCGCTGTCGTGTCACAGTTACCATTCATGCCTACAGATGGCAGGTCAAGCCAGCAGTGTTCATGTCATTTGTTTTTGCATGTGTTAACATCATTTCGTCACAATGTGCAACATCATTTGTGGATAATTCCCCTTGGAAGTTTTCCCTGTTGAAGTATGGAAGGCGCTGTTCATCAGGAAACGTTAGAACAAACAATGCCAACATTTTTGTTATCTTACATATCTGCAGGTTGGTATCTGTTACTAATTTGTGTGTTACGAAAATAATGTTCGTAAATGTCATTCTTAATGTCGCAATTCGCTTGTTTTTATTTGCGTTTTGAATACATGTGAAACGTCAGATATTTTACAATATAATGCTGTGTGCATTTTCCCACCAATGTATTTAAAAGAAGTTGATGTATGTTATCAGGTGTTGATATCCTTCAAAACTATGGATGGTATCTCCTTGGTGCAAGTTTATTGTGCCTCTATGCATGGAGCAAAATCAAACCCCACGTGTATAAATGGTTGAAAGACAGGGAAGACAGGCAGTTTGCTGCTAAGTACCACAAAGGTTAGTTCATTGGGAAAACAGGGAGCTACTAAAAGTATGCACGAAAGTAAATCTTACTATAATTTTGTAGAAATGTATTAGAGTAACAAATACTCCAACTATGTTTCCGTAATATAAATGCTTCACGAAACTAAACTTTAAGCAAAAGCACCGTCTTCCTTTCCAAACTAATAACTAGTCATCACTTCACTCTTTCATGTGAAAGAATTTAAGAATGACTTTCAGATCCAGACCTCATCTATAAGAGACAGGACGCTATCGAGACTGCCAGACGTCGCCTGGAGGAGAAATATGCGGCAGAAGCTGCCAAGGCTGCAGAGAAGAGGAAAGAGGTATGTTTGTAACTAGGATTTCAGCAATTTGGCCCAACACTGAAATGTAGCCGTGTAAAGCTGTTGTCGAAATTTATATCATGTCTGGTCCTGAAGTGAATATTACTATTACTGCAAGCACTATTCCTCAGGGTATTCTGTGAAAGAAAATATTTGAAGTATCGTACACACAATTTCCATGTGTTTGCCTTGATATGATTGCCTGTGATACTGGCATATATCTGTTCTAGAAAACTGTCATTCTCTGAAATAAAAATACACATAGAGTTATAGTGTAGCCAGAGGGCTAAGATGAAGTATGACAATGTGGTTGTCAGTTTGGAAATTAACAAATATTATGTTCTCATAAATGCTAGGTAACTGCTTAGTTAAGATAGTAGTGATACCTGTATTTTGTAGACCTTGAGCTGTACTACAGATCAGACTGTCTCCACACTCAATGTTTCAGGGGAGGGAGGTATTATGATTGTTCTGGTGAAACTCTTGTAAACTTCAAAAACTTCAGCAGCTATTTAGGCTACCTGAATACATTTGTATTGTATGTCTATTGTTTTGCTCAAAATTTCATTTCCTCAGTTCTACATTGTTGCTGTCTTGGAATAGATAATGCTAGGATAGAAATGTAGAACTTGTACAGTTTTAGGAGATTATTTTGGTCAATGTTACTATATTCTGAGTTAGTTCATATTACCATTTGTCCACTGGAATGTACTGTTAACACTGTTGAGTGGTATATTCATTATGCAATTTTACAACTTTTTTTGTAGATTAACATGATCTGGATTTTCCTCAAAGAATTGGTATGTCGCAGATGGGAACTTAATGTGCAGAATGCCGTGATTACTGTTGTGTGGATGGCTTTGGAGAAAATTCTCTTACTTCTTTCACTTCCTCTCTTCTTTTGCCTCTGTGCTGTCACTAATTGAAAGTCACTAATTGTAATCTCCTTGTCGCTTTGCAGAAATTTTGCTTTCAATGTTTTTTTACTCATTAACTTTCATCATTTGTTAACTGTCTGTCTGTATACATACTCAACAAACCATCGTACAGTGCCTGACAAAGGATACCGTGTGCCACTAACAACCATTTCCCCCTCCTGTTCCAGTCACAAATGGATTGAGGGAAAAATGACTATGTATTAGCCTTCTGTAAGAGCCCTAATTTGTCTATTTTGTGGTCATCATGCAAAATGTATTTTGATGGCAGCAGAATCATTCTGCAGTTAACTGCAGTTGCTGGTTCTCTATATTTTCTCCTTAGTGTTTCGCAAAAGGAATATCGTCTCCCCTCCAGGTATTTCCATTTTTCATGTAGCAGCTTCATAAAACTTTCATGTTGACTAAGCCTACTGATGAAGAATGTAGCAGCAGGCCTTTGAATTGGTTCATTGTATATGTGTAATCTGTTCTAGTAGGCAACCCAAACACTTCAGCAGTACTCACGTGAGCTCCATTGATTTCGCCATGTGTTTGATGGCTGTGCTGTACAGGTACTAGTCTGTCACAAAACCAGCTCCCCAAAATTTCTCAAATGACAACTATTCATTTTGTTCACCATATGATTGTGTAGTTATTGTCTTTCAAGCTGTATGTGTTCTGTTGTTCATCCCACTTCTTCTATACTTTCATACCACTGTGCCTCTATTCTTTTCTTTCTTATTAATGTTTTTTATTCACTTTTCCCACTTGTTGCCTTTTTTATATAGTTTCTTTCAAAGTATCTGGAAAACTGCTTTGAACACAAGGCATGTGTACTTCTCTTATTTGTTTTCCACAACCACTACATTGTCTCAGTATGCCCCATCTTCCATTCTACACTCTTATCTGTGCACAAGACTGATATTAGCTGCACTCAGTTGTGGGAGATTCATAATTATACATAAACTTTCCAACAAATTGACTGTGTACATGCAGTTTGTATTCCTTTACTTTCTTCTTGTTTTCTTAACTTTTGTAAATGGTGTTTGATCCTTCCATAATTTCTTATAGTTAGAAGAGAAAAAAAGACAAGAATGGTTGCGACGACAGGAAGGAACATCGCATCCAGGTCACCGACTAAATGAGAGACCGGATCAAGATTCTCATAATAATGGCACTGATGAAAATGCCAGCAGGAAGAAGCCAACAGGACTGAGATCAGGTAACTTATTTCATTCAGAGTACTGTAAAGCATTCGGTACACTGGCAAGAGTATCATGAACAAAATGAAAAGAAAAAGTTTACAGTGACAATGCCTAAGTGTTCGTCTTCATATTCCAATTCATCTTTTGAAACACATTTTCTGGAGGTTAGCCTTTCTGTTATGTGAGTTTGATGCTAGCTCTATTGTCTTTCTTCAACCAAATTAACAGAAATGAAAAGAGATGAACTAGAATAACTTACTTGTATTCCACATTTTATGAAACAAGAAAACGGTGTAATCCTTAGTTTCGCTATCGGATTTTTGAATGTGGTACCCATTATCCACAAATTGTGACAGTGAAAGAGAGAGAGAGAGAGAGAGAGAGAGAGAGAGAGAGAGAGAGAGAGAGAGAACCATGACAAATGACCTGACAACAGTAGAAACTACATAGTGCTTTGCAAACCTTTCATTCCATTGTGCTCCCTTCACCAGATCACGCATATTAAATGGAAGCAATTTATTTGTTGCTGTAAGTCCCACTATTTTTCCTCCCCCTCTTCAGTGCTGAAAGGGTGATTGGTTTAAGAACTACCAAAACAATGTTTTTTTACAGATGTTATTCTAACATTTATTTTTACCGGAACCCATCATGAAGACAAGTTGATGTCTTCATAAAGTATAAGATTCTTTTTTTCTGACAATTTTTTAATCCCCTCCCCCTTGCTTCACGATTTATATACCCTGTGTTTGAATTAATAGCCCATTAAAATGGTGAAATTAATCTAACTCTAATTTTCTTTAACCATTGTATTAAAATAGTTTGAATTCTTGATAATCTGCCAGCTTTCATTTTCTTGTGCTACGTTACCTCTCCACAAGTAAATTATTAAAGGTCATTTCAATTGCTTTGGTACTAGAAATTCCTTGCCCATCCCCTGGCCCCTACTCCATGAATTTTTAAATATTAGGTAATTGTTTACTGCACAGGAGTTATAAATGTTGTTCCGTAACTGTGCATTTTCTGAGAACTAGCTGCCTTATTGGAAAGTGCTAGATACTTTATGTATGTGAGACGTGATTGGCAACTGGAGGTGAAGAATGGACCCAAGCAGTGGGTGTATGGTATCATTTTGTTAATAACAGCAATTAGTTTCCCTTGTGCCAACTTGTAAGGTATCTGTTACCTTTTGACAGGCTTTCGAAATTCTTCCCATCTGTTTCCTAAAAATGTGCCTTCTACAGAGAGGAAGTGTGTCTCATGCAGGAAAGGAAGTCATTGAATGGAAAATGCTTACTCTGCAGCATACTGAAATGCCTTAATAACGTTGTACTTACTATTAAATGGCAAGTTTCATGCCCATACTTAGTAAAATTGATTGTAATTTTGTCAGTAGTTTTAACTGTGTTAACTGTCTGGTTTAATTTGATGTAAACTGAAAATCTTAAATAATTTGTTTTTGTTCCAGAAACTTGTTTGTTTTGTTCATGCCACTATTTTGATTAGTTTGGTTTTAGAAAGTAAGATATTAGCACTTTGTTGCAAACTTGTAATGATTGTTAAGGCTATATATCCTACACAAAATAGTTTGTTTTGTAAACTAAGCAAAATAAATATTAACAAGTAAAATTACATGAATGACGGGACACAATTTTTCAGATTATAATCCTCTAATGGGCGGTGGATCCAGAGGCTATCGCCCACCAAGACGTTCATGCTGTCCCTCTGGTGGTTGTGGATGAATAGTGGTAAGTTAAGGTATTTTGTCATGATGCCATATAGTTGCAATTCATTTATTTTTTTTCCATCAGTCTACTGGCTGGTTTGATGCGGCCCGCCACGAATTCCTTTCCTGTGCTAACCTCTTCATCTCAGAGTAGCACTTGCAACCTACATCCTCAATTATTTGCTTGACGTATTCCAATCTCTGTCTTCCTCTACAGTTTTTGCCCTCTACAGCTCCCTCTAGTACCATGGAAGTCATTCCTTCATGTCTTAGCAGATGTCCTATCATCCGTCCCTTCTCCTTATCAGTGTTTCCCACATATTCCTTTCCTCTCCGATTCTGCATAGAACCTCCTCATTCCTTACCTTATCAGTCCACCTAATTTTCAACATTCGTCTATAGCACCACATCTCAAATGCTTCGATTCTCTTCTGTTCCGGTTTTCCCACAGTCCATGTTTCACTACCATACAATGCTGTACTCCAGACGTACATACTCAGAAATTTCTTCCTCAAATTAAGGCCGGTATTTGATATTTGTAGACATCTCTTGGCCAGAAATGCCTTTTTTACCATAGCGAGTCTGCTTTTGATGTCCTCCTTGCTGCTCCGTCTGTCATTGGTTATTTTACTGCCTAGGTAGCAGAATTCCTTAACTTCATTGACTTCGTGACCATCAATCCTGATGCTAAGTTTCTCGCTGTTCTCATTTCTACTACTTCTCATTACCTTCGTCTTTCTCCGATTTACTCTCAAACCATACTGTGTACTCATTAGACTGTTTATTCCGTTCAGCAGATCATTTAATTTTTCTTCACTTTCACTCAGGATAGCAATGCCATCAGCGAATCGTATCATTGATATCCTTTCACCTTGTATTTTAATTCCACTCTTGAACCTTTCTTTTATTTCCATCATTGCTTCCTTGATCTACAGATTGAAGAGTAGGGCGAAAGGCTACAGCCTTGTCTTACACCCTTCTTAATACGAGCACTTTGTTCTTGATTGTCCACTCTTATTGTTCCCTCTTGGTTGTTGTACATATTGTATATGACCCGTCTCTCCCTATAGCTTATCCCTACTTTTTTCAGAATCTCAAACAGCTTGCACTATTTCATATTGTTGAATGCTTTTTCCAGGTCGACAAATCCTATGAAAGTATCTTGATTTTTCTTTAGCCTTGCTTCCGTTATTAGCCGTAACGTCAGAATTGCCTCTCTCGTCCCTTTACTTTTCCTAAAGCCAAACTGATCGTCACCTAGCGCATTCTCAATTTTCTTTTCGATTCTTCTGTATATTATTCTTGTAAGCAGCTTCGATGCATGAGCTGTTAAGCTGATTGTGCGATAATTCTTGCACTTGTCAGGTCTTGCTGTCTTCGGAATTGTGTGGATGATGCTTTTCCGAAAGTCAGATGGTATATCGCCAGACTCATATATTCTAGACACCAACGTGAATAGTCATTTTGTTGCCACTTCCCCCAATGATTTTAGAAATTCTGATGGAATGTTATCAATCCCTTCTGCCTTATTTAACCGTAAGTCCTCTAAAGCTCTTTTAAATTCCGATTCTAATACTGGATCCCCTATCTCTTCTAAATCGACTCCTGTTTCTTCTTGTATCACATCAGACAAATCTTCACCCTCATAGAGGCTTTCAATGTATTCTTTCCACCTATCTGCTCTCTTCTCTGCATTTAACAGTGAAATTCCCGTTGCACTCTTAATGTTACCACCGTTGCTTTTAATGTCACCAAAGGTTGTTTTGACTTTCCTGTATGCTGAGTCTGTCCTTCTGACAATCCTATCTTTTTCGATGTCTTCACATTTTTCCTGCAGCCATTTCGTCTTGGCTTCCCTGCACTTCCTATTTATTTCATTCCTCAGTGACTTGTATTTCTGTATTCCTGATTTTCCCGGAACATGTTTGTACTTCCTCCTTTCATCAATCAACTGAAGTATTTCTTCTGTTACCCATGGTTTCTTCGCAGCTACCTTCTTTGTACCTATGTTTTCCTTCCCAACTTCTGTGATGGCCCTTTTTAGAGGTGTCCATTCCTCTTCAACTGTACTGCCTACTGCGCTATTCCTTATTGCTGTATCTATAGCGTTAGAGAACTTCAAACGTATCTCGTCATTCCTTAGTACTTCCGTATCCCACTTCTTTGCGTATTGATTCTTCCTGACTAATGTCTTGAACTTCAGCCTACTCTTCATCACTACTATATTGTGATCTGAGTCTATATCTGCTCCTGGGTACGCCTTAAAATCCAGTATCTGATTTCGGGATCTCTGTCTGACCATGATGTAATCTAATTGAAATCTTCCCATATCTCCCGGCCTTTTCCAAGTATACCTCGTCCTCTTGTGATTCTTGAACAGTGTTGTGTCGGTAACTGGGCCGACACCGTGAAGTTGAGATGGCTGAAAATGCACGCTAGACTAACGCTGTAGCCGATAGGGCACGCAAGGCTAACGCAGACGGGCGTGAAGTCTGGAACATGAGAACTTATAAATGAATAAGAAGAAAAGTATGTAGATGCTTATTACTTATCTTTGTATTAGTCCTTGGAATACATCTCTCTTGAATACTCGTAAGCTATAGGCACTGATACAAATGGCGCCTTGCTAGTTCGTAGCCATTAACTTAGCTGATGGCTATTCTGTCTCTCGGCTAATGAGAGAGAAAGGCTTCGTACATCTGGTCGGTAGCTAGGTTCTCGTACAACTGGGGCGAGTGCTCTCTCGTATCACGAGACCTGCCTTGGTGGTGGCGCTAGGTCTGCGATTACACAGTGGCGACACGCGGGTCCGACATGTACTAAATGGACCGCGGCCGATTTAAGCTACCACCTAGCAAGTGTGGTGTCTGGCGGTGACACCACAAACAGGGTATTCGCTATTACTAGCTGAAACTTGTTACAGAACTCAATTAGTCTTTCTCCTCTTTCATTCCTTGTCCCAAGCTCATATTCTCCTGTAACCTTTTCTTCTACTCCTTCCCCTACAACTGCATTCCAGTCGCCCATGACTATTAGATTTTCGTTCCCCTTTACATACTGCATTACCCTCTCAATATCCTCATACACTTTCTCTGTGTGTTCATCTTTAGCTTGCGACGTCGGCATGTATACCTGAACTATTGTTGTTGGTGTTGGTCTGCTGTCGATACTGACTAGAACAACCCGGTCACTGAACTGTTCACAGTAACACACCCTCTGCCCTACCTTCCTATTCATAATGACTCCTACACCTGTTATACCATTTTCTGCTGCTGTTTATATTAGCCAGTACTCATCTGACCAGAAATCCTTGTCTTCCTTCCACTTCACTTCACTGACCCCTACTATATCTAGATTGAGCCTTTGCATTTCCCTTTTCAGATTTTCTATTTTCCCTACCACGTTCAAGCTTCTGACATTCCACGCCCCGACTCGTAGAATGTTATCCTTTCGTTGATTATTCAATATTTTTTTCACGGTAACCTCCCCTTTGGCAGTCCTCTCCCTGAGATCCGAGTGGGGGACTATTCCGAAATCTTTTGCCAATGGAGAGATCATCATGACACTTCTTCAATTACAGGCCACATGTCCTGTGGATACACGTTACATGTCTTTAATGCAGTGGTTTCCATTGCCTTCTGCATCCTCATGTCGTTCATCATTGCTGATTCTTCCGCCTTAAGGGACAATTTCCCACCCCTAGGACAAGAGAGTGCCCTGAACCTCTATCCGCTCCTCCACCCTCTTTGACAAGGCCGTTGGCAGAGGCTGACTTCTTATGCCGGTAGTCTTAGGCCACCAATGCTGATTATTTATCAAAATTTAGACAGTGGCGGGGATCGAACCCGGGACCGAAGACGTTTTTGATTAAGAATCAAAGACGCTACCCCTAGACCACGGGTACCATAGTTGCATATGAATATTAATTTAAAATGTTTCTTGCTCACAGTTGGTGATTGTAAGAACTGACTCCAATAACATTCCGACAGAAATCAAAACTTCTAACTGTGATTAATTTTTTGGTATTTACATAGGAAGTGTGTTTGAAGAAAGTAACTTTTTACACCTTTCTATACTGAGTATAGCTAGTGAGAGTAGTAGAGGTATTTTCTTTATTTATTTGGATGGAATATGTTGTTTATTTTATAAGGAACAAGCATATTAACACATGATGAAATAATTATAACATAGGTTTATATGCATGAGATATTTGAACAATAATAATCATTGTAGAGAAAATGCAAGTAAATATCAACATCAAAGTTCTCAAGCCACTTCTGTTGGTTCTACCTATGCAGGGTCCATCTGCCTTGATTGCAACACTAACTGATATGCCTGAGGGCCTAGTTGGTTGCTTCTTGATCACTTTCTGGAAACTGTATACAGGGTGCATATGCTCCAGGAAATCCGGAAAAGACGTGGGAAGTTTTTCATCCAGGAAACGCCCAGGAATTTTTTTTAGGATTCTGGGAATTTTTCGTTATTTTATTTTTCAGTTACCGTATTTACTCGAATCTAAGCCACACTTTTTTCTGGTTTTTGTAATTAAAAAAAAGCCTGCGGCTTAGAATTGAGTGCAAAGCATTAGTTCTGAAAAATGTTGGTAGGTGCCACCACAACTAACTTCTGCCGTAGAGTATATGTAGCGCTACACAGGCATGCTTTGCAGGCACAAACAAATACTGGCATTAAAACCTCTGCGTCAGTAAATAAATTAAAAGAAAAGGTAGAAAAATGTAAATATTATGCCATGTATTCTTTCGTGTCTGCTGCTATCTCATTTAAATCCTGTCTGCCTAATAAACTACGAAACTAGAGTGAGACAACAGCAAACGCGGAAGAATATACATATCATATCATGTCATGTTTATATTCTTATTATTGTTATGCTGAGTAGTGATACAGTCAGAAGTGAAGCACGGCAACTGACTAGATTTTTAAATCTAAGATGACTAATTTCTGTGCAGATTGTAATGTAGTAAGGAGGCATCTGCAAAGATTTTCAAACGGAGAAAAATTTTCGCTTAACTCTCGTTCAGAACATCATCTATCATACGCCGTTTATTTGGTTCTTGTTGATCATTATCAAAGAAAGCAGCAGTGTAAGTAACAAAAAATATCAGTCTCTTGCCATTGTTTCGCTAATGAGACAATTCCTCTATTTTTTTATATTGTAAGCCGCGGAAGCGCGCACAAAAGCAAGCCATGCCGCGAGGGGCAACAGGTCATAAATGGTCTTTATAAGAATGCGACAAACAACGCATGACACAGTACAATAATGCATTTTGAGCTTAGAGTGACGTAAACACCTATAACAAAGAGGACGGCACTTATCAGATCAAAGCAAAATAAGCAATCGATTCAAACCAGACGAAGCACGTGAAAAAGGAAGGGTACTCGTATAAATATGGACAGAGCGCCTGACACATAGCAGTGGCTACTTGGTAAAGCTTAACTGTTAAGCTTAAGAGTCGAACCAAACTACTGTAGCTGTATCTTTATCCATTCTACCTAAATTGTGTCTCTTGTTACAATGGACCAACTTTGTATCGATCTGGAAGTGCGATCTAAAACTTTTCTCTCTCCTTGAATTTAGAGTCTCAAATTTCAGGAGTGGCTTAGATTTGTGAAAAATTTTTTCTTGATTTTGAGTATCATTTTTCAGGTGCGGCTTAGATTCGAGTGCGGCTTAGATTCGAGTAAATACCGTTTATTTCTGTAATTTTGACTGGTAAGAACTCATGTTTTGTTAAAGTGTTTGACTTTAGTCTGTTACTCCAGAGTAATACTGCAGCAGTAGAACATAAACAAGAGGTAACACCACAATAAGACTTTAGTAGCAAAGAAAAAGTTCTGTTAACAACACAACACAGTGCACATACAAGTGTGTGCTGATAGCAAAATGTGTCAAGGGCTTTATGGTGAAAACTATGCAATTCTTCATAACAGCAAACTGCTTTCAATGAATGTGACATCTCAATTACATTTCTAACAGCTCACAGGAAAATATTGTGAATGTTTGAGAACCATTCTCTTCAAAGTAAATTTCCTTTTATGCAAGACAAATTATGTTATATGTGAGAGTGTGTGATTAATTTCTTAAATTATATTGTGTGTAACTCTTACAAAACTTAATGCTTGGAGGACCAGACACTTATAAATGTTTCAGGCACAGAAGACCAACCATTTATGACATTAAAAATGTTACTGCCAGGTCCATGTTTTGATATACCTTAATGGATAACACAGCTAAAAGACTAATCTTAAATGTTAATAATAATGATAAAAAAGTATAACTGACTTTTTAAAAAATGGGCAGGGTGAGTTCTTGAGCAATTTGACACATAATCTGCTTTTCTATGGAAAAGTCGAAGTGCTCAATAGAACGTGTATTCAGCCAGGTGACCAACAAGAAGTTTGGTACATAGCAGTGTACTCTAAAATCATACTTGTCAGAAATATTCTCCTGCTGCAGTTTAAGTTCTGCTCTTAGGTTCCTGCCTAACCATACATTCAGTTTTTTTTTTTTCCCAACCAGTATTATATGTGAAAGCTCGACTTTTCTTGATGAAAATGTCATCTAGTAGTTATATTCTGCAAAGCAAGAATATATATTATCCTGGCATATTTTCCAGAATTTGAAGTTTACTGCAAAACCGCTCGGAGCGCTACTACAATCTCTGTTTTTGTATTGTAGCATTGGCATCACACTTCTTATATTTTGCTGTTCAGTGTTCCGAAACTACTGTGCTGTATTTGGTGCATTCATATTTATACTTTTGTAATACAAAAATATGCAGCGTGTGTGGTGCCGTGCATTAGAGGTCTTTCTAAAATGTTTTGTTTTTTGCTGTGAGTACCAGGCAGTTTGACACCAGTGTATAAAGCCTCTACCATTCAGAGTATTGATATGTTTCATAGCCACTAGGGGAAAGTATATTGTCACTTAACTTGGAAAAAAATGTACTTTCACCGAGGTATAGTGTATTTTCACATGGAAAAAAATGCAATTTCACCTAGAAAAAGTATATTTTTAACCAGGAAATTCAGGGAAATTCAGCGAATGCCCCCCCCCCCCCCCTCCCCCATATGTACTCCGGTATATCACTCCCCCCCAGGTACAAAGCAACTCCACACATTGCTAAGAGTTCCATAAGTAATATTTCAGTTGCTGCCAGAAGAGCAGCAGCTTCTTCAAACTGCGGCCACTCTGAGCAACTTGTTCAAAAGATTACTGATTACCAACAAAAGTGAAGCCTCTAAACTTTTGTTCTGACAATTAGTCAAAGAGAAAAAAGTGTGGTCAAACTATGAGACTCCTGGGGAACTGCTGTTAGTACTCCTTCTCTTTCGTAATGCAACCACCAACTCAAGATTGAGGTATAAGAACAAAATTAAGAAACTCTTCGTGCCTCATAGTGTAGATGACACTGTTCATTGCTTTGATCTTCTATGTTGTGGAGTATTGTGCTCCAGCTTGTGTGCAGAGTTGTTAATAACAAACTGATACTTGAATTAACTACTCTAGAATGATTTCTGGAACCATTTCATCATGGGTAATGAGACTTAATGTCATCAGTACGAACCTGGCATAAAATGATGAAGTGCACAAATTCACGTGATGGGGCAATACTTTGATGACATAACTGACATGTAGCCAGTGTAGCTCATACATTTACCTGTATCCCAAAGAATGACTTCTGACAGTTTCACATGCATGCATGTATGATCATTTAGTACACTGTATTTAAGTGGGGCATTCTATGTAGAACACATGAAGCATTAAAACCACCATCTTGACTCTTCTTCACTTTTATTTATCGAATCTTGAAACACCTTGGACTGATGGGCTACATAATATGAAATACAAAAAAATTCTCAAGTGAATAGGCAGTCCTATATTCATTTTAAATTTACGAGGGTTGAATGAGAAGTAATGCCTCCACCTTTGTTAATTGGGTTTGGATGGGAATATTTTAATAAATCGAATGCAGAAATAATCCTTAGAATGTGATCTTTAATTGCCAATATTCAATTTCCACATAATCACCAGCCAATTGGAAACATTTCTGCCAATGATGAACAAGTTTTCTGAAGCCATCATGGAAGAAGTGGACACTCTGACACTCTGTTTCCGGAACCACAGACTTGCAGTTTTCTCAAGGTCTTCATCAGAAGCGTAATGATTTCCCTGCAGATTGTCTTTCTTTATCGGAAACAGATGGAAGTCAGACAGTGCTAAATGTGGACTGTGTGGACGATGCCGTACAATGGTGAGATTCAGTCTCTGAAGTTCTGCTGTGGTGGCACATGAAATGTGTGGTTTGGCATTGTCATGCTGCAGGAAAACATTTTCCTTTTCCTTTTGGTCCCAGCGACGCACAGTACTGACATCAGCACGATCGCCGTAAACTGCTTTCTTTCTCCGATGAATCTCCTTTGGGGTGACACCTTCTGCTGTCAAGAATTCAATGACTGCACATTGCTTAAATCTCAGTGACTGACTGTGTGTGCAGGGTTCCATACTTTATACTGTAACAACACAACCGTTCAGTGCTTAGGCTTTCTGCCAACTGGAGCTCAAGAGAAAAAGCTACAGAACAAGCCAGTACCTGCTGCATACCAATGCTGCCAACAGTTGAAGAGTTATGAAGGTGGAGGCATTACTTTTCAGGAAGCACTTAAGGAAACTACTATTTGTCTGGCTGAGGGGCTAGTAAACTTAGTTATTGAGTGGGAACTTGTATATTCTGTCACTCTTCTATATCTGTGAGCTGTAGGCATACTGCAGTGTCATCATGGGGTGTGGTATGTTGAACGTTGAGCTACAGGAAGAGTGGAGTAAAAAGAAATTTCTTCAACCTCAGGATGTGCTGCATGGTGTCAGTTTTGAGCTGAAACTGTTATTAGTCTAAAAGTTCTGGGTGTGCCTCAGCGGTGTTAGTTTTTCTAAATAACTGGATCAGTCTTGAAGATCTGACTTTATTTCCCTAGTTGGTCATATTTGTACCAAGGTTTCAAATTCTTCAAATAAGATACCTCCAATGGAAAGGGTATGGCATGTGTAAGTAGTAATACCCGCACAACTAAGATGGCTTTAGATAATTTGCAAAGCACTTTACCCTAGAAGTATTGTCTTAGCTGTAACAAAAGTGTTTCTGATCATGTCTTCCTGAATGTTAAAGGAGCAGAGTGGTTGTGGGGGAAAAACAGTCTTCCATCTGCAAAAAGGCCCTATGGAGCATCCCTGTAGTGCTTTGCAGGCATTCTGAAATTAAAACAAAACTTTGTAATTGTTATCCAGGACTTAATATGATAGAGACTTCAAAAGCTTTATAAAGAGTAAAGATAAAAATGTACCAGATGTTCAAAATATATAGGTCAGTGGCAAACTCAAGTGCAGGCCACATTTGTATTGAAATTTTTCACTGTCTTTGCCCAATCACAAAGTAGCTTGTTTCATTTGTCTCGAGCAAGACCTCACATTGTCAAAGTCGGAGGCTATTTTGTGTTGCAACTGTGGGCATACCACAATCGCGAGATACAGGTTTCCCATTGAAAATATTGTCAACCTACATGATGCCTGAATATCACATATAGTGCCAAGTTTTTGGAGGGCTGTCCAGGTGATCATGTAGTGAGTATTGAAGAATGTAAAGCATGCATCAAAGAAAAGTTGATGTAGGTGGTATACATAGTAAAGCAGTTTCTGTATTTCTTCCATAGTTGCATCTGGAGCGTTATGCACCTTCTGCACACTTATTGCAGTTAGTTTCCATTAACACCACAGCTTGATGGCTCTGTGATTAAGTGCCAGACTACAGATCTAAAGGTCTGGGGTTCATTCTCTGGTTAGTTCTAGCATCTAATCTGTAATTTTACACTTTTTTGCCTCTGGCACTGATAATTAATATGAAAATGCTGTGTTCATGTTGAACAGTAAGTCCCCCGGTAACTGACTGGGTAACTCAGTGCAGAGGTCTGAGGAATGCAAGACATACCATTTCGTTACTACCATTCCCAGTAATGAACTTTGCTGACAGCTTTGCCTTTTAACTTAGTTTCATCTACATTATAACCAATGTACTAAAGTCTACATGTGTCAATAATAAATAAAACAAATTAGCTACTGCTCCAGTTACATAAAGTAAATATGAGGCTTCAAAATTGTTTTTTGTTGTTGCAGGTATTCTGTTTTTGTTTCAGACCTTGATATGTTGTATTTGTTTATGCAGTGTAACATTAGATGAACATTATCTCAAAGTTTAATGTAAGAAGTTAAAACTTCAAATGGAAGTGACAAATTCAATATGAAATGTACAAAAGTGACTAGGACCGTAAAGCGGTAACACATATAAATTGTTATAGCAAACTTGATGTTGTTTTGGCTGTGGCGTTAATTTAGTTCGATTTTACACATTGTCATCATTTATTTATTTTTGTGTCTTGCCTGTTTTCTACATGCTGTTTTATATCTGTTAGTTGTTATCACTCAGTCAAACGTATAAATTGTAAACATATTTTTCTTTGCATTTGTTCCAGGATGGCACTGAGTGGGAACTGTAGCAAGTGCAACTGAGCTCTTGAAAGCTGTGTGTTGATAATTTGAAAGTCTGTGATAATTTGTGGATGTCTTATTTATCAGCATACTTGTTAATAATAAACGAATTTAAATAAATACTTACAGAAATATGTAACACAAGTCATCTTCTGCTTTTCATTTCTACAGTGGAGAATACCACAGGGCACAAAGTGAGGTGGCACAGTGGTTAACACACTGGACTCTCATTCGGAATGATGACGGTTCAAACCCATGTCCCACCATCCTGCTTTAGGTTTTCCATGATTTCCCTAAATCATTTCAGGCAAATACCAGGATGGTTCCTTCGAAGGAACACGTCCTCCCCTACCTCTCTCCCCCTCCGCCCTCCCACTCTCCCCCGCTCCGCCCTCCCTCTCTCCCCTGCTCCGCCCTCCCTCTCTCCCCCGCTCCGCCCTCCCTCTCTCCCCTGCTCCGCCCTCCCTCTCTCCCCCGCTCCGCCCTCCCTCTCTCCCCTGCTCCGCCCTCCCCCGCTCCGCCCTCCCTCTCTCCCCCGCTCCGCCCTCCCTCTCTCCCCAGCTCCACCCTCACTCTCTCCCCCGCTCCGCCCTCACTCTCTCCGCTCCGCCCTCACTCTCTCCCCCGCTCCGCCCTCACTCTCTCCCCCGCTCCGCCCTGTGTATATCATCTTTGTGAGTTGATTGTACAACATTTGTAACATTTAAGGGACGTTCAACTTCTCTCTCTTCACAATTGCACTCCCTACTTCTTCAGGATCCTGTTCCTCAACAATTTTCACTGCAGCAGCATCATCATTCTGAAGGACCAGGTCATTTTCTTTGTTGTCATCTTTCTAAAAGCTTGAATTTCCTCATCATCTGTTTCTTGTGCATTACTATTCTCACAGAAAACTATCAAATCTTTGTTACCCATATCCTTGGAATGAGAGTTTATGAAGTCTCACACTTTGACAACAGTGAATCCAATCTACCATGCCATGTCCACAATTTCTCGGTGCATGGTGATATCAATGATCACTTCATCTTCTGACACACACCATCAGGTCACAGCTTCCTCTAGACACCATTCATATGCTTTGGAGTGATGTCAGTGCACATGTCGCTAATATCGATCACGGTGTTAATAATAATCCATCGCCAGAAAGTCTTTGTGGCAAAATCATCTCTTGAATAACATTCTCCTGACAGATTAGAGAAAATTTAATGCCAATAGTATTTCTTCAATGTAGAAATAACTCCTCTGTTCATGTGTCGCAAGATAAATTTATTGGTTGGTGGGGGAAACAGTGTTTGAGTGTTTTTATGTGAGTCAGTAATGGGAAGCTGGCAGTTGGCAACATGACTGAGTAGGAGGAGCATTTTGAAACAGATTTTATTCTTTCTCAGAGAAGGCCTTCAGTTCTCTGTTAGTTAATTAAAAAACAGTCACTGAAAATAGCAGAAGTAATCCAACCTTCTTTATTCCATATCCAATGAACTCCCAGCCTACTCTTGTCTCAACCCTTTAGTGTCCTAGGATTGTGAGAGTACTGGATCATAAGGGATTTTAATTTGCAGTTCCCTGCAACATCTCAGAAAATAATGGTGCAGCTTTAAATCCTATCCATGTTTTCTCTTCAGTAGAAATCAAAGTGCGGGTAGGCATTCGCTTCGAAAATAAGCTTTCTTTTAACGTCTTTATAAATTCCTTGGCTCCAGCTTCATCTGCTGGCAGAATACAACTTCTGTAGGTGGCTCTTTCCCTTGATGGGGATACTTTATTTCCTCTTACCCGACATTTTTTTAACTGTTGGAAAATATGCCCTAAGTCAGTGAAGACAAATACCAAGATGGTCGCTTCGAAAGGGCACAGCTGCTTTCCTTCACCATCCTTCCCTAATCTGAGCTTGTGCTCCATCTCTAAGGACCTCATTATAGACTGGACATTAAACACTAATTTCCTCCTCTTCCCCCTGACAAATGCAGCAGATGATCTGCTCTGAGAAGCACTGATGCATTACTGCTTCCACATACTGTTATCAAATTGCAGCACTGGACTTAAAACTAAAATCACATATATGCGAAAATGTAGTAAACAAGTCAGTGTATAATGGGGTGCGCCTGTACCTACATAGAATATATCGCTATAAGACACATACAAGGATTGACTGCAAAGTAATGCCTCCACCTTTGTAACTCTTCAACAGTTGGCAGCATTTGTATGCGGCAGGTACTGGCTTGTACCGTAGCCTCTACTCTATAGCTTCAGTTGGCAGGAAGTCTTAGCGTTGAATGGTGGTGTTGTTACAGTGTAAAGTATGGAACCCTGCACAGACAGCCGGTCAGTGCGATTTAAGCAATGTGCAGTCATTGAATTCTTGACAGCAGAATGTGTCACACCAAAGGAGATTCATCAGAGAATGAAAGCAGTTTATGCTGATTGTGTTGATGTGAGTACTGTGCATCATTGGGCGAGTAAGTTTAAAGATTTTGAGGTGGGAACTTCTGACCTGCATGACAAACAAAGAGTTGAACGTCCTGTGACAGCAACCACCAAGTTTCACAAGAAAAATGTTGACAGATTGATTCAGGATGATTGTTGCATCACTCAGACAGAAATTGCAAGCACAATCGGCATTTCACAAGAACATGTGGATCACATCTATTTCTTTGCAAATCTCTCTCTTTACGTGCCACCACAGCAGAACTTCAGAGACGGAATCTTACCACCATACGGCATCCTCCATACAGTCCAGATATAGCACCGTCTGACTTCCATCTGTTCCCGATAATGAAAGACGATCTGCAGGGACATCATTTTGCTTCTGATGAAGACGTTGAGAGAACTGTGAGACTGTGGTTGTAGAAACGGAGTGGTGACTTCTTCCGTGACAGTTTCAGAAAACTTATTTATCGTTGGCAGAAATGTATTCAATTGGCTGGTGATTATGTGGAAAAGTGAATATTGTTAATTAAAGATCACATTCTAAGGATTATTGCTGTGTTTGATTTATTAAAATATTCCCATCCTAACCCAATTAATGAAAGTGGATGCATTACTTTTCATTCAACCCTCATAGTTCAAGGGATATGATATAAACATTGAGATGTGTGAAAAAATGCTGCATCATTTATTCTGCATTACTAAGACACTCCTACAGTCGAATCAATGAAAGGAAGTCCCTGACAGCTGGCCATGCTTTTGACAGCTTTCATCTGTGAAGTGTAAACAGCTGTAAGCAAAAACAATAGCTGTCTTCAAAGCTGTGAAAAGGCATTGCCAGAGAGAAGTTTGCAAAATGCGGTGAAATTTTTTTGATGATGCACTACAAACACATTTCATATTTTATTTTTGTTTCTAATAAGAAACTGGTAAAATGAAAACCCGGTCAGTGCCAAGTGTGTCAGCTATAGTCGAGAATATCTGTACCAGCTCACAGCACCATTGCCAGCTTTGAACTATGAAGCACTAACAGCTATGGGTGAAAACAGTAGTTCTGCAGATCTGTGACAACACTGAAGTGTTTCTACAGAGATGTATACAAAATTGTATCACATTGTGATTGCGGAAGGGCCACTGCAACTGTCAGGAATCAATGTAAGCTGACTCATCTATAGCTGTCTAGAAATTTAAGCATGCTTCCTTTCTGGTCATCAGATACTGTTGCACATAAATAGCTTCACAGCATAACTTCAACACACTATACAATGAAACACATGTGGACCCCAGCTGCCTGTCGTCTGCTAAAAAGTGCAAAGATTCCCACAAGTGCCAGAAAGCAGTGCACTTTACGTGTGTACAAATATACATGCATAGTTGCACAGTTGGGAATTTACGCACATGCGCAAAGCTAAAGAAAAGGCATCATGTGGATTCATAAAGGAATGACCAAGTAAAGCAAAAAATCTACTAGGGCTTCAAGGCAGGAATCTGGGACACTTACCACTGTTTCTAGTGAAAATGAAAAGAAAATGATTCCTTCTAGAAGATGAAAGATTTCTTATAGTCATACACAATGTGGGGAATTGGAATCCCTTCAAGTAGACAAACGTCTCGTGGGTTACTAAACAAAAATGAACTGTGTTAATATTTGTGATAGTACATGCATACAACATATAAATTAGTTCATATTTTCTAAATAATGACAAATATGTAAAAATATGTATGTATATTACATAAAGATAATCATAACTGTGGGAAAAACTGTACTTCAAAAATGTCATATGTGTATGGGTTAAATAATATTAAGTACAGTAATGTTAACTGAACCTGGGGCTAAAGTACACAATGAACTATTTCGCTGTTACTGAGAATTGAGACTTCACTACACAACGTAACTGTAGCTTGTCAGTTACTTTGTTAACAGTGCTGTGCAACTGTAATGGAAATCCATCTTTAAGGAACAACAGTATATGTTGATATAATTCCAATATAAATCTGCTAGGGTGAAACCAAGGAGATTCTCACATCTGTAATAAAAGAATGCAGACTTCCACAGCTGTTATTTGATGGTGACTCTAAATGTGATGTAAGACTAAGGTAATTTATAAAACAACTTTGAAATTCTTATTATTATAGGAAAATTGTAAAATTTCTTTACTGTATAGAATGTTGTTTGTGTGTCAACCTTATGGATGTGCAAACTATAATCTTACAGTAGAAAAGAATGACTAAGGTATGAGAAGTATAATTTTCATGTCAGCTATTTATAGCAAAAAGTCAGTAGTTTATGGAAGTAACAAGTAACAGTGAATAAGTGATAATGTGGGGTTAGCCTATTGCTGTTGTCTTGTTAAGTTATCCATTGTATCTCCAGAGCTGTTCCACATAACTCTGAAATGTTGATTTACACAGAAGAAAGAAATTTTAAAGGTTTCATCGAAGCTACCCATTACCAGTCCAGTAGAAGTTAGTGCTCAAAGATACTAACTGCCACCAATCTGTTAATGAAATGTGAGTGCAGCACCTTAATGAACAATTATATTTTATGGTGTTGATGCCATATTCGTACTAAAACATGATATGGTATTTTCTACATGTGGTGATGACAGTAACTACCAGAAGTAATGCAGATGATTGGTTTCTATTGTGTTTGGGTTTCCAGTAAAATGAATTTCAAAGGGTGTTAGAACAAGCAATGAAAAATGCAAGATGGATTAATGACAATATTATGAAAAGGAAAGATACTACTCACCATGTCTGGCCACTGGTCCGCCTTCAGTGGCAAGTGGCAGTGGTCCCTCCAGGGGGCTCACTGCTCTTTGGCAGGTTTGTGCTTGGCTACCATGGGGCCCCAGCCCAGCCTTTACAGCATCTTTTCCCATCTGTGCCGGATGTCTGTCTTTGTGCTGTTCTTTTTCCCCTCCCTTGGTGAACATATCTGGGATGTTTTTGGAAATGTGTTCTGCATTTTCAGTAGCTGATATCAGAACAGTTTCTCCACTGTTTCTTGTTCCTTTTCCCTTTTTTCATTCCCCTTCTCCCATCCTTCCTCCACTTAGGCATTTGAGGTTTCTCTTTTTCTTCTTCCTCCCTGTGCACTCCTGAGGGCCGGCCTACATCTCTGATGGTAACAGATGACTGGGTAACACGTAGTTCCCACCCCTGGGTCAACAGGTATGGTTTGCATGTATCCCTGGCACAGGCCAGGCCCAGGGAGGGCTGATTGCCTGAGCTGCTACCTTCCCAAATTGCTGATTGGTCCCGCTGTAAGATGTTTGGGAGATGTGACAAGAGCTGTGAACAATCACATAAGGCAGATGCATCCCCCCTCTGAGGAGCCAGTCATCATCTTCACAGTCAATGTCTACTAAATGTAAATGGAATGAGGCTAACAATTCGAAGACACTCCCAGCTATGCCACGGTTCCTTGTGGTTTCACGTACTGAAAATAGTCAGTCCTTTGATATGGTAAATCCATTTATTATTCAGAAATATATTGATGCAACTGCTGGTCCTATGAAATCTTGCTCTCATTTATGCAACAGCACTTTGCTTTTGGAGACTCCTTCTGATTCTCAAGCACAAGAACTGCTTGCAGCTCTGCTCCTCCACGGCTATTCAGTTTGTGTCGAGGCCTATCAAACACTGAATTCTTCACATGGTGTTCTGTACACCAGGGTGCTTGATGGTCTGACCGAGGCAGAAATCCGCAAATACCTCTCTGATCAGGATGTTGTTGCAGTCCATTGCATGATGAAAAAAGTAGATCCATCCTTAGTGCCCACACACACTATTTTTCTCACTTTTGATTCTGAACATGAGGCACTGCTACCAGTGTCATTGTTACTCCTCCGTGCTGTATGAATTGCAATGTTGACCATGCCATCTCCTGCCAAGCGGGGTGTCCAGGACATCTGGATGAGGGAAAAAGTGTCTTACCCGATCACTCACAAGTTGTTGTATAGTTGGAAATCATGCATTCTACCTTCCGCCACTTATGGTACTGTCCTTGCTACATCTTGCTCCATGAAAGACATGACCACCCAGACATGAGACCGCAAATTCAGCACCGCCATTGTAAAATCGCCCAGTATTATTGTAGCATTCCTATCTCCTCCTCCTGCTGTGCAACAAGCAAACAGTTTTTCACCTCATAGGGTGAAGTCACATGCTACACAACTGGCATTCCGGAAAGGACAGAAGGAATACTCCCACAAAGGCTTCTTGTGCCCCTCCAGCATACTAACATCTGATCTTCCTCTGCCAACCAGAAAGGCTCCAAGAAATCAAACAAAACAAACAGTCTTCTCTTTCACTGGCTCAGAGATCCTTTTCCATGGTGTTGCCACATGATATCCTTGCCTGGCTGACCTCCATGTCACCAGTGAGCACCACCTATGATTTTTCTGCCCTGGTCTTCAGAGACCTACATAAGGAGTATGTTGACGCATCTGTAGATTTGTTAGTGCAGGATCCTCCAGTTTTTGTGCCCTGTACCAGTGAGTCTTTGAAGGCTGGCACTCAGCAGACACCAAGGTGACACCCCTTCATTTTTTCCCACGTCCCCTTTCATCATCATGACTCTCCTCCAATAGAATATTTGCAGCCTTCGATCCAAGAAAGAGGACTTACAGCTCATCTTGGAATTGCAGCATCCACTTGTTATCTACCTCCAGGAAATAAAATTGCATCCTCACAACCCTATTGAACTCTCACATTTCTTCCCAGCAGTCCACTTTGATCTTCCCACCGAGGATGGCATTCCAACCCATGGGGGGTCATGCTGCTCATCCGAGATGATGATCATAGTCAACCCATCTCTCTGACTACCCAGCTTCAAGTTTTTGCAGGCCACATTTTCCTTCCTCTCTTGGCCTTTTCCCTTTGTACCATTTACATCCCTCCATCATCTGGTTTCATTAGGGCAGACGTCCTTCAGCTTACTGGGCAACTCCCTCACCCATTTCTGATGCTCAGTGACTTTAATGCACCTTATACCCTTTCAGTTTCCCCCAGAACTTGTCTGAGAGATGCCCTCTTGGCTGACCTTCTCAATCAACCTCACCTCGTCTGCCTTAACACGGGAGCACCCACACTGGACCTCTTCTTCTGCACTGCCCAGCTTGCCCATTGTCTCGAGTGATTCTTTCCCTCTGACACATACATGAGCGACCATTACTCGTGTGCTATCCATTTGCTAACTCCTACCCCACCTACGTGTACACCCAAATGGCAGCTTTCCAAAGCTGACTGGAGGCTTTACTCCTCCCTGGCGACGTTCATTGGACAACATTTCCCCAGTTGTGATGATCAGGTAGAATATCTTACAAATGTTATCCTTACTGCTGCAGAATGTTCTGCTCCTCACACTTCCTCTTCACCACATAGTGTCCCGGTCCTATGACAGACTGAGGTGTGCCGCGATGCAATTCTCGCATGGAGACATGCTCTCTGTGTTTTTAACCATCATCTTACAGTGGCAAACTGCATTCAATATAAACAGTTGTACACACAATGTCATTGTGTTTTTTGGGATTGCAAAAAAGCTAGCTGGATTTCCTTTACTATTTCTTTTAACAGTTCCACTCCCTCTTCCGTCATGTGGGCCAACCTCTGACAGCTCTCTGGGACCAAAATCCATTCCCCAATTTCCAGCCTGACAGAAGCAGATGATTCATAATGGACTCTATTGCTGTCTGCAACTTCTTGGGCTGCTATTTTGTGGAGATTTCGAGCTCCACCCCCTAACACCCTGCCTTCCTCCATCGTAAACAAGTAGCTGAGGCTTGGGTGATACTCTTCTCTCCTCAGAATCGTGAGTGCTACAATGCTGCTCTTACTATGAGGGACCTAGATCATACTCTCTCTTCATCCCTATCCTCCGCCCCAGGGCTGGATGATGTTTACATTCAGATGTTGCAGAATCTTTTGCTTCAGGACAAGCACTTTCTCTTCTTATGTACAATTGCATCTGGGCAGTGAACACTTTTCCCAGAAGGATGGTGTGAAGCCACTGTCATACCCATACCAAAGCCCGGTAAGGACAGATGGCTTCCTTTCTCATTTCTCTCACCTGCTTTGTTTGCAAGGTGATGGATGTATTATTCATGCACGGCAGGTAAGGTGGCTCAAGTCTCACAATTTACTAACCGTTGTGCGGTGTGGATTTTGAGCACGCTGTTCTGCAGTTGACCACCTTGTCGCTTTGTCTTTCTTTGGTTTTCTGCGGAAATATCATAGTGTGGTCATGTTTTTCAATTTGGAGAAATCCTATGACACCTGTTGGAGGACTGGTATCCTCTGCAATCTCTACACGCGGGGCTTCTGTGTACGCATGCCTCATTTCATTCAGGAATTTTTTAAAATACAGAGCTTTCAATGTACATGTGGGTTCTGTCTTCTCGGACACCTTTATCCAGGAAAACAGTGTGCCTGAAGGTTCTGTCCTGAGCATCATCCTCTTTGCTATTGCCATTAATCCTGTTATGGCCTGTCTGCCACTGGGCATCTCCGACTCCCTTTCTATTGATGATTTTGCGATCTATTTCAGTTCTCCATGGACTTGTCTCCTTGAGCAGCTTCTTCAGTGATGTCTCAATTGTCCTTACTCATAGAGCATCGACAATGGGTTTTTGGCTGCCATCCTTTACTGTGAATGGGTTTCACTTTACTACTGACAAAACCATTTGTATGAATTTCTGGCTGTGATATTGATTTCTTCCACCACCTTTACATCATGGGCCTGTTGCTCCTCCATTCATTGAAACTACAAAATTCCTGGGGTTCATGCTCGATAGGAAACTTTCTTGGCCCTCCCTTATGTCTTTCCTGGCCACTCACTGTATGCAGTCCCTTGATGTCCTACATGTCCTTAGTGATACTTCCTGGGGAGCAGATTGGACCACCCTACCCCATTTGTACTGGTCCCTTGTCCGTTCAAAAATAGACTAATGGTGTATCTGCACATCTGTCCCTCTTTACACTGCCTCAATACTATCCACCATCATGCAACTGTTTAGACACTGGTGCCTTTTACACTAGTCTGGTTGGTAGTCTGTATGCAGAGCTGCCAAACTACAGCTGTCATACTGCCGTGACCTTTTCTTCAGCAGATATGCATGCTGTTTTTCTGCCATGCATGGCCATGTGTCCAATGCCTCTTCCTTCGATGACTCCTTTGATCCCCAGTATGGGGCATGTCCTTCTTCTCTGTTACCTCCTGGAGTTTGTTTGATGTATTTGTCTCTCTAATTAACTATTTTTCAGCTGTATGCCAAGGACAGTAATATAGTTTATTTGAAATATTCTGAAATTAATATTAAAGACTCTTTGCTGTGAAGCAGTTGCAGGGTGTGATGTGACATACACCTGTATCATCTGTTTGCATGTGTAGTAGTCTCTGTGGAGTATCAATTTCACCTTCTTGCACTTGAAACCAGCTGCAGAAGTAACCATTGCCCAGATATTTCGGATTCAGAGTTCTTTTCATTTGTTGTGATGCTTGTGTCAGCCTCAAAAGTTACTTAGAAAACAAACTACTACTCAATGATCTCAAACTCTTCTTGTTAGCAGTATGTGTATTAAACACCAGTAACAATGTGGACACTGCATTTAACAGTTGCTTACAACTTCAAGTTAAACACCTTGAGCCATTGCAACATATCATGTTCACCAGAGTTGCCAAGCAGCAACTGACTTCACTTAATAGAGATGTCAATAGCAAAGTCTCCAACTCATGGGTATTCCATGGACTGGAATGTATCTCCTAGGTGGGTTGTCAAAGGCATGGAGTAATTGTTTGCTGAAACAAGTTCTGCAATAGTTAAATGACCTGTTAGAATTCTTGGAATCTCTAAATACATTAGTTAAATTTCACAAGTTGTTATTCCAAAACCCAAGCCAATTTCATTAATGTTACCTCGTCCTCATTGTAGGTCAGCTACACACTTTTGTTCACATTAAACCTCCTAACAAACAAGTGTACTTACATTTTGACAGTTTTCATCCTTTCCATATCAAAAGTTCCCTCCCCTATATCCTTGGCATCAGATTCAAATGTATTTGTTCAGATGCAGATCTTTTACAGTGATACACCACCATTCCCACCTCATCCTTCACTGGACACAATTATCGCACTAGCCCAATTCAAAAGCAGATTTCCCAGGTCATTACATTCAATCCTGGTGCTATTGATCTCTCCAAGAGACAACTTCGGAGTATGCCTCTTGTCACTCAGTATTATCCAGACCTTGAATGAGTTAATCAGCTACAGCAATAAGGCTGTGACTTCCTAAAACCATGCCCTGAAATGAGCTCCATTCTGTCTGAGATTTTGCCCACCGCACTGAGAATAGCTCTCTGTCACCTTCCAGTCTCTGCAATCTCCTTGTCAGACCCTACTCTGCTTCTGCACTCACCTCCCTACCCTATGACTCCTACCCCTATGACCATACCTGCTGTAAGACTTACTATGTGTGGTGTTGTGGAAAAATATCCACTACCAGTCACAATAAAAGGTTGTTTATTCGTCATGACGGATATTTTTCTACAACCCCATAAAGGAACAGTCACGGAGTTTGACAGCATCCACTATGGATAAAATTCATTTACCATATGTGCCCACCTACTGCGATTTCTACCAGCCCTGCAACTGGGAAAACATATACCATCAAAAGAAGAACCGCCTGTGAAATGACATATCTCATGTACCAGCTGTAAACACTATTCGGCCTTCTGCATTGGCATGTCTACCATCAGATTATCAGGTAGGGTGAATGGGCATAGGCAGAGAATGTATGGTGACAACACAAAATATTCTGTTGTAGAGCATGTTCTGCAACATGATAGTTGTGACCTTGTTGCCAGTTTCATCAAACCTCGCATCTGGATTCTTCCCCCAGTCATCAGTTTCTCAGAACTCTGCAGGTGTAAACTGGTGTTACAACATTTCCTCGGTTCTCGCCACCAACCTGCCTTGATTTACATTAATTTCTCCTGCCTCAGCATTTCTTCTCAGTAACTATACCTTTATCCATTTCCTTTTAGTTTTTTACATCTTTTATTTTCACATACAATGCACTTAGATTTCTGCTCTTATTAACTTTTCTATGGCGTTTATTCAATAAGCTCTGTTTTGCTTCTTACCCTATCTTCCACCTTCAAGCTCTCATGTTTTCAAATCTCATAAGATGCAGGCACCAACAATCAATCTTTCCATCTCATCCCATTCAGTAACCCCCCTGCGGGTCCGGGGTAAGAATAGGCCCGAGGTATTCCTGCCTGTCGTAAGAGGCGACTAAAAGGAGTTTCAACCGTTTCGGCCTTCTATGTGATGGTCCCCCTTGGGGTTTGACCTCCATTTTTCAAAATTCTACAGAAGTACGAGCCATTTGGGGAAGGACACCTTACATGGTGTACCATTGGTCCTAAGTGCACTAAGACCTTGGCACTCAGCATTGCACTGGCGTTGTAACCATACCCACTATTCCTCAAATTGGGCCTAAACGCGTGATGGGTTGTCCCAGTTACGCCCATAGTGCATCTCCATCTGCACCAGCGATCATGGTTGACTTTCCATGGCACCAGAAATCCAGCACGGTAGCCAGCCCGTTGTGGTGGGGTCGTCATGTACCCTCTACGTTGTAGCCCCCTGACAACACAGGGATCGTACTGCCGATACCTGAGCTGCACCCTCCCCACGTCGGCCAAGGAGTAGATGCCCGTCTCCTTGGGGCATCAGGACTCCCGGCAATGGTCATCCTGCCAGGTGGCCCTTGCTGCGGCTGGGTGGCGCCCGTGGGGAGAGCCCCTGGTCGGAGTGGGTGGTATCGGGGCGGACGTTTCGCAGATGAAACGTCAACATGTATCAGGTCGCTCTGCGGCCGAGTCTTTCAAAAGAAAAGGTACCATTTCTAGTTCTGGTTCTCCTGCCCTTTCCCCCTTGGCCACTCCATGGGAGGAGGGACAGGCCCGCCGACTTGGGGTGAAGTACTTCCCCCGCTATTTGGTCTGTCCTCGAACCGATGGGGGGACGTTCGCCACCTCCAAGCCCATGTTCTTTGTTCAGCACATTGAGGACGTCTTTGAGGAAATCGAGGCTCTCAGCAAGATGCGTTCAGGGTCCGTTCTTCTCAAGACCACCTCCGCCACACAGTCGGCGGCGCTCCAGGCGTGCGACCGCCTTGGGGACATCCCAGTATCCATTGTCCCACATCTGGCACTAAATAGGACGCAGGGGGTTATATTTCATCGAGACCTCCTGCTACAATCTGATGAGGAGCTCAGGGCCAACCTGGAGCGCCGAGGCGTGCATTTCGTCCGGCGAGTCCAGCGCGGCCCCAAAGACCGTCGCATCGACACCGGGGCCTTTATCCTCGCCTTCGAGGGGGACGTTCTCCCGGAGAAGGTAAAGGTGATGTACTACCGGTGTGACGTGCGACCTTACGTCCCGCCTCCTATGCGCTGTTTTAGATGTTTGCGCTTTGGGCACATGTCGTCACGGTGTGAGGCTGAGCCCCTTTGTGGCGATTGTGGACGTCCTCTTCATTAGGAACATACATGCACCCCACCACCTCGGTGCGTTAATTGTCCTGGCGTCCACTCGCCTAGATCCTCAGACTGCCCCGCATATCAGAAGGAGAAGAAGATACAAGAAATCAAAACTTTGGATTGGCTCTCTTATTCTGAGGCCCGGAAGAAGTACGACCGCCTCCATCCCGTGTCATTGACCACTTCGTTCGCCTCAGTTGTGTCCACTCCTTCCGCGGTATCCTCACCCCTATCCTGTCCCCCCTCCGCCTCCTCCGCCCATCAGGGGGCTCTGCCTCCGCCTCCCAAATCCCTCCCTCCCAAATCCTCCTCCCCCGTGGCCCCCACCCCCTCTGCCCCAGGGGCTACCCTTCCTCCTCCTCCTCCTCCTCCCCCCACGCCACCTGAGAAGCGATCCTCTTCTCAGGCGTCCATCGGGGAAACGTTCCGGACCCCAGCTTCCGAGGTCTGGCGTTCCAAAACGGACCCCGCGCATGAGGACCTTCTTCGGGTCCAGCCCACCATCCCTGTGCCTCCTCGGCCTTCCAAGAAGGCCTCCAAGAAGAAGTCTCTATCCCCCTCTCCACCCCGGCGCGTTTCGTCTGACGCTCCATCCGTGAGTCGCTGCTCCCGGCCGTCCTCAGTTTCGCCGGGACGCTCTGCTGCCAGGCGCTCCGCCGGCCTTTCGTCGGCAAATGATGCGGCCCCTCTTACACAACCAGGGACAGCGGCCGCGGCTGGCGACGAGTCGATGGAACCGGATCCGCCTCCCGTCGGTTGTAGCGTTGTTCCCTCGCAACCTGGCCCTCCGCGGCCGTCGAGGTGACCAGCTCTTCCCCCGTCTCGTTCCCCCAACCTTTTGACTAGCGATGGCGTTGTTTCATTGGAACATAAGAGGTATTCAATCTAATTGGGAGGAATTACAACTGCTCCTCCGCTTGCACTGTCCGCTCGTCCTTGGTCTCCAGGAAACCAAGTTGCGCCCGACTGACCGTATTGCCTTTACCCACTATACCTCGGAGCGGTATGACCTCACTCCTGTGGACGGTATCCCAGCTCATGGTGGGGTCATGTTGCTCGTTCGGGACGATGTTTATTACCATCCCATCCCATTGACCACCCCACTCCAAGCAATAGCTGTCCGCATTACTCTTTCTGCTTTTACTTTTTCAGTTTGTACCATCTACACTCCACCGTCATCTGCTGTTAGTCGGGCTGACATGATGCACCTGATCGTTCAGCTTCCCCCGCCTTTCTTATTGTTTGGCGACTTCAATGCCCATCATCCCCTTTGGGGCTCTCCTGCATCCTGTCCAAGAGGCTCACTCTTGGCGGATGTCTTCAACCATCTCAATCTTGTCTGCCTCAATACCGGCGCCCCGACTTTCCTCTCGGACTCTTCTCATACCTACTCCCACTTGGATCTCTCGATCTGTTCTACCACTCTTGCCCGTCGGTTCGAGTGGTATGTCCTTTCTGACACCTATTCGAGCGACCACTTCCCCTGTGTCGTTCGTCTCCTGCACCACACCCTGTCCCTACGTCCTTCGAGCTGGAACATACTGAAAGCTGACTGGGGACTTTACTCCTCCCTGGCGACCTTTCCGGACCACGATTTTCCCAGTTGTGACAGTCAGGTCAAATACCTCACGGCTGCTATCATCAATGCTGCCGAACGTTCCATTCCTCGTACTACTTCTTCTTCACGTCGCGTTTCCGTCCCCTGGTGGAACGAGGCTTGTAGGGACGCTATCCGTGCTCGACGAAGTGCTTTACGCACCTTTCGCCGCCATCCTACGTTGGCGAATTGTATTGAATACAAACGACTCTGAGCGCAATGCCGTAGAGTCATCAAAGACAGCAAAAAAGCTTATTGGGCCTCTTTCACCAGCTCCTTTAACAGTTTTACTCCCTCTTCCGTCGTTTGGGGTAGCCTGCGCCGGCTGTCGGGCATTAAGGCCCACTCCTCAGTACCTGGCCTGACCTCAGGTAATGAGGTCCTTGTTGATCCTGTGGCTGTCTCCAACGCCTTTGGCCGCTTTTTCGCGGAGGTTTCAAGCTCCGCCCATTACCATCCTGCCTTCCTTCCCAGGAAAGAGGCAGAAGAGGCTCGGCGACCTTCCTTCCACTCGCTGAATCTGGAAACTTATAATGCCCCCTTTACTATGCGGGAACTCGAACGTGCGCTTGCACTGTGCCGGTCCTCTGCTCCGGTGCCAGATGCCATTCACGTTCAGATGCTGGCACACCTTTCTCCGGCGGGCAAAAGCTTCCTTCTTCGTACCTACAATCACGTCTGGACCAAAGGTCAAGTCCCCATGCGTTGGCGTGACGCAGTTGTTGTTCCTATACCCAAACCCGGGAAGGATAGACGCCTTCCTTCTAGTTACCGCCCCATTTCTCTTACAAGCTGTGTCTGTAAGGTGATGGAGCGCATGGTTAACGCTCAGTTAGTCTGGATTCTTGAATCTAGACGACTACTTACTAATGTCCAATGCGGCTTTCGTCGCCGCCGCTCCGCTGTTGACCACCTTGTGACCTTGTCGACATTCATCATGAACAACTTTTTGCGAAGGCGCCAAACGGTAGCCGTGTTCTTCGACCTGGAGAAGGCTTATGATACCTGTTGGAGAGGAGTTATCCTCCGCACTATGCACAGGTGGGGCCTACGCGGTCGCCTGCCCCTTTTTATTGATTCCTTTTTAACGGATCGAAAGTTTAGGGTACGTGTGGGTTCCGTATTGTCCGACGTCTTCCTCCAGGAGAACGGAGTGCCTCAGGGCTCCGTCTTGAGTGTAGCCCTTTTTGCCATCGCGATCAATCCAATTATGGATTGCATTCCACCTAATGTCTCAGGCTCTCTCTTTGTCGATGACTTCGCGATCTACTGCAGTGCCCAGAGAACATGCCTCCTGGAGCGCTGCCTTCAGTGTTGTCTAGACAGCCTCTACTCTTGGAGCGTGGCAAATGGCTTCCGGTTCTCTGAAGAGAAGACGGTTTGTATCCTTCCGCCATCCTTACATCTTGGTCCCGTTGTTCTCCCATTCGTGGACACAACTAAGTTTCTAGGGCTCACGTTGGACAGGAAACTGTGTTGGTCTCCACATGTCTCTTATTTGGCGGCCCGTTGTACACGTTCCCTTAATGTCCTCAGAATTCTTAGCGGTTCATCTTGGGGAGCGGATCGCACTGTCCTGCTTCGCTTGTATCGGTCCATAGTCCGATCGAAGCTGGATTATGGGAGCTTCGTCTACTCGTCCGCTCGGCCATCCCTCTTACGCCGGCTCAACTCCATCCACCATCGGGGGATACGTCTTGCGACCGGAGCCTTCTACACTAGTCCTGTCGAGAGTCTTTATGCTGAGGCTGCCGAGTTACCATTGACCTACCGGCGCGACGTACTGCTGTGTCGGTATGCCTGCCAGCTGTTGTCTATGCCCGACCACCCCTCTTACGAGTCCTTCTTCGCCGATTCTCTCGACCGTCCCGTCAGTACGGGTTGTATGTGTCTGCCCTGCTGCCTCCCGGAGTCCGCTTCCGTCGCCTGCTTCGACAATTGGATTTTGCCCTCCCTACCACCTTCAGAGAGGGTGAGAGGCCGACACCACCTTGGCTCCAGGCTCCGGTTCCTATTCATCTCGACCTCAGCTCACTTCTGAAGGAGGGTACTCCGGCTGCAGTGTATTGCTCACGGTTTGTCGAACTTCGTGCTCGACTTGCCGGGCACACCTTTATTTACACCGATGGCTCCAAAACTGACAACGGTGTCGGCTGTGCCTTTGTCGTCGGGGCCGCCACTTTTAAATACGGGCTCCTCGACCAATGTTCCAGCTTTACGGCCGAGCTTTTTGCTCTCCATCAGGCCGTTCAGTATGCCCGCCGCCACCGCCATTCATCGTATGTACTCTGCTCTGACTCACTCAGTGCTCTTCAGAGCCTTGGAGCTCCCTATCCTGTCCATCCGTTGATTCAACGGATACAGCAGTCCCTCCATTCTTTCACTGATAATGGTGGTTCTGTCAGCTTTCTGTGGGTTCCCGGACATGTAGGGGTGCCTGGGAACGAGGCTGCGGATGCCGCAGCCAAGGCTGCAGTCCTCCTGCCTCGGCCAGCCTCCCATTGTGTCCCGTCATCTGACGTTCGTGGGGATGTATGTAAGAGGCTTGTGTCGTTGTGGTGGGATGCTTGGTCATCCCTCCAAGGAAACAAGCTCCGGGCAGTAAAACCGCTCCCAACTGCTTGGACAACATCCTCCCGACCATCTCGGCACGAGGAGGTCCTTCTGACCAGGTTGCGGATTGGGCATTGCTGGTTTAGCCACCGCTACCTGCTCTCCGGTGACCCAGCCCCTCAGTGCCCTTGTGGTCAGGCATTAACAGTGCGCCATGTTTTATTGTCGTGTCCCCGTTTTAGTCAATTTCGTGTTATCCTGTCCCTGCCATCTACTTTACCGGGTGTTTTAGCTGATGACGCTCGAGCAGCTGCTCGTATTCTGCGTTTTATATCTTTAACTGGCGTGTCCAAAGACATTTAACCTTTTTACTTATTTTATCTGCATCTTTGTCAGGTCCTTCTGATGTCCCCCCATCCCCTTGAATTTTAGCAGATTCCATGTGCTCTAACACCAGTGACTGGGCGCTAATGACCTCAGCAGTTGAGCGCCCTTAAACCCTACAAAAAAAAAAAAAAAAAAGAAAAAAAAAAAAAAAAAAAAAAAAAAAAAAAGAAAACATTCAGTAAGTCTCCCCTGAACCGTGGTTCTCAGTAACGTTTCTGAATGCTCCCCATATCATAAACCCCACCAGTCTTCTTCCTTCACCCCTCTTCCTTCCTTTTCAACCCTTCCGCCAGCAAAAAGGAGCCACTGGCTCTGAAAGCTTGCAAATTTTGGTACCTTTTTGTATGTGTGTTCTCCTGCCACTGCTCAGTGAGTGAATTTTTTGGTTTTCCAATTACATTATAGATTTTCAATAATGAAATTTGTCATAAATGATCCATCACAATCTGAGAAAAACAGTGATGTCCATACCTACAACAGTAGAGAGAAAAATGGCCATTATTACCCACTGTTAAAGTTGTAAGTGCATCAGAAAGGAGTTCCATATGCAACAACAAAACTTTTTTACCATTTGCTCAATGACATAAAATGTCTGGTGTAAATAGTGCTCAGAGCCATTTGTCTGGTGTAATGAAGCAAGTTTTAAATTTAATTTAAAATAATTTCTCCTGGGTAACTCCTTCTACTCCATTGACAAATTTCTACTTAAAAACTGGTAGGCAGTAACAGTTCAAATAATCTATGAAATATAACTAACTAGTTAACAATACTCTATAATATTGCTGTCCACTGCCCCCTTTCACAGATATGCTCCATCATCACAGTGTATGAACAGAGAATACCAAAAATTCAATGAACACACTAAACTAACAAGAAAATTCGCTTTAAAAATGGTGAACATATTTTTGTTGGATTGTAAGATCAAGGTATAAGATATCATCTTAAACCAAAGTGATATTTTGTACTGCAACGGTTACTCATTTATTACCCGTTTTGTGTTGAGTACAGCTGAGTTTGGGCCCTGGATCATCAGCAAACATTGTAATTATAGCACTGTTTTCTCTTCTGAGGAGTATACATTGCTTCCAGTTGCATTGTTTGAGCTTACACAAGTTTACCTTGCCAAACAGATCCCACTCAAGCGTAGGAAAATGTTAATTCGTTGATGTTTCTGAAGCTTGTGTTAAATCTAACTACTGTCAGTATTCTTTTTCGCTGTGATACTATTACTGAAGCACAATGAAAAAATGTCTGTAGTGTTTGTAAGAATGGGAAGGAACTAGTGGCAAGTTGAAGCTTGGAGTCAGTTTCTGAGATACACTTGAATACTGCAGTTGGTGGTGAACTGTACACACATGGCAAGAAGCCCAGTTTGGATCCCAGTCTGGACCATAGTTCTGACTCGTCTCAAAAGTTCAAATGTTATCATTTACATCTAAGATTTTTTTTCTCTTTCACCTGATTATATTTACTGTTACACCCTCGAATAGAAAATCATATGATTGCACATGATTATTGGTTATCCCTGATACTGATTAGTCTATCAAGTGAAAATTCTAAATTCCTCGTCTTCTTAGTCAGGTTTGTTCCTAGAATCCACACTTTTTGCACAAGTTATAAGTTTTTCCTTCTTCCCAGCAGATCATTTCAAACAACATTCATTTTCCTCTCTTCACCCGGTTATTCAAAGAACTGCTTTTTTCTTATACTTTTCCTGGGGAATCCCTATTCCCTTTCTCATGTGCAGTGCTTTTTACCTACAACAACTCTTTTAACAACAATAGTATTGGTTATTTCTTTCTCTTACAGCTGTTGTCACTGAGGATTTTTCTTCCTTCATAGTCCATCCAATCTTTATTTTCTTGTTTTCCTCTTCTTCACATTTCCACCACCATGCTCTTAAAGAATTTAATGAAATGGATGCTTCTCAATATTTATCTATTTTTCTGTTTCTTTTACAATTTCTTCACTTTTCATATATCCTGATTTTTAAACAGGTATTTCTGTTCCTCCCAGGATTTTACAAGTCCCAACGATGGAAAAGCAGAACTGTCTTCATATCTTACTTCCCATAGCGTCTGTACTCCAGAGGGGCAGCTACAAACGGCGGCTGTGCACCATGTTAGTAGCAGCCTAAACATATGCTGGCAGCAACTCTAAAATGCCTTTGGGAGTGGTGACCCCATCATAATAATAGCCTATATCTGAAATGGTACTTCAAAACCAGCCTCGGAAAAGGTAACGTGCAGTTATTGGGGTGCTCGGGCAACTGTGAGAAGTGGGTGCCTGGGCACCAACACAGTGAAGGTGGGTATCATTAATGTGATGATACACAAGTGATAGAGTGCTGATGATTCGGCTGAGGACAAGGAATGTAGTGAAGGACTTCATCCAAGGGAAGGAGGAGATAGTTGGCCCATATGGGTATGGGAGGAAAAATGAGGAAGGAGAGAAAGTGATTGAGTTCTGTAAAAGAAGTGGGCTGATTGTGGGCAACACATGGTTCTGTAAAAAGAATAGCTAAAAGATAACGAGACATGAATGGGGTGGTAGACGGACAAAGATGGTCATCGGTTACTTTCTGGTGGAAAAGAAATATCGGAGACAGTTGACAGATGTAACTGCCCTCCCAGAAGAGGCTTTTGATGGAGATCATTGAGTGGTGGTGGCAAAGATGAGATTCAATGAATTGAAAGACATAAAGGAGGAAATGGAAAGGAAAATAAAAGTGTGGAAACTAAAGGATGGCATGGTACAAGAAAAGATTAAGGAGTTACTTAAGCATAAAATCCCTAACACCGAGTATGGCAATGTGGAAGATGAATGGGGTAAGTTCAAAGGAGCATTTGTAAGCTCTGCTGAAAAGCCTTCAGCAGAGTGTCTGAAAGGGTAAAGGAAAAGGAGACACCATGGTGGAATGAGAGGATGAAGGAGGCAGTAAAATAAAAGAAGAAAGCCTGACATGAATGGAACAGAGACTGAACAGCTGAAAGTAAAAGGAAATACCAGGATAGTAAAAATAAGTGTAAGAAAATGCTAGCAGAAGAAAAGAGTAAAGCTGGGAGAAATTCACCTGAGAGTTGGAAAAAGATGTTACTAGTGGTAAGAGGATGATATATGGAATTCCAAAGAGTGTGAGGAAGGAAAAAACATACATAAAGCTAGCAAAAGGGGAACGTGGAGAGCTATTAATGCAACCAGAAGAGATAAGGAAAAGATGGAAAGAGTACTTTGATAAATTACTAAATATGAAGAACAGCAATGGAAAGGAATAGAAGTATGGGGGAGGGGTGAAGGGGGGGGGGGCAGGGGTCTGGAAGAAGAGGAGGATATAACGATGTTACAAGTGGAACTAGCTCTGAGAAAAATTATAACAGGGAAGGCACCTGGGATAGATGAAATTACTGTCGAAATGACAAAGGCAGCTGTACCAGTTGGACTGCAATGGCTATATAATAATGGAGAGGATACTGGAAACAAGAGTGAGAGAAAAAGTGGAAGGGCAGTTAGAAGAGGAGCAGTATAGCTTTCGTCATGATAGATCGATAGTGGACCCAATCTTTAGTATGAGACAGTTGATGGAAAGACATTGGGAGTGTGGGAAAGATCTGGTGATGACATTTCTTGACCTAGTGAAAGCATATGACAGTGTTCCCAGGGAAAAGGTATGGGAAACCTTGAAGAGAAAGGGAGTTGAGAAGCAAACACTTGAAGTCATCCAGGCAATGTATGAAAAAAAGGTCTAGTTGTGTGCAGACACCAGTTGCAAGAACTGAATGGTTTAAGAATGTTACGGGACTAAGACAAGGAAGTGTGATATCACCACTACTATTTATAATGGTGATGGATGAAATAGTCAGACAAAAGAAGCCCTTAGAGGAAGGGAGATGAAGCTGTTACTATTTGCTGATGATATTGTGGTGTAGGGAACAAGCAGTAACGAGGTACAAAAACAAATAGACATCCTAAATGATAAGGTCGAGAAATATGGGATGAAATTTATTGTGGAGAAAAGCAAGTCCATGTTGGTAACCAGAAGGGATAGAGAGAGCAAAGGACAAATTAATATTAAGGGATGGGGTATTGAAATAGTGGACAACTTTAAATTTTTGGGAAGTGTATTAATGGGGAATGCTTGTTTGGAGACAGAAATTAGCAGAAGAATACAAGAGAGTAGAACATTTTATCAGTGTGTGAGGGGCTTGGTGTGGGGAAGGAAAGTGTCAATGAGGTGCAGGCTGGTGCTATGCAAGACTTACTTCACACCCATACTAATTTACGGCTCAGAGACTTGGACTATGAGTGGAAGAGAGGAGTGTAGGATATAATCCTGTGAAATGAAGTTTCTGAGAAGTATGCTAGGGAAGACGAGGGGAGACAGAGTGAAAAATGATGTTAGAAAGGAAACTGGAGTGGAGAAGTTGACTGAGAAAATTGAAAAGAGTGGATAAAAATGGTTTGGGCATGTGAAGAGGGTGGGAGAGGGAAGAATACCATGAAGAATCATGGAGTTCAAGATTGAGGGCAAGAGGCCAAGAGGAAGGCTGAGAACAAGATGGATTGATACAATAAAGATGAGTTTAAGGAGCAGAAACCTGCTATGGAACCAAATTGTGGAAGAAGAATGGTGGAAAGACTGAGTAAAGTGGCGTACTATTGATACCTCTAGACCAGATGTTGGATAGAGGGGAATGAAGAAGAAGAAGATTTTTGTTCCTCCTGTTTATGTTTCATCTTTTTTCATTTTTTTAAGTTGCATCCTTTGGGGAGCATAAACTCTTGTTTTTCCAAATACATCTACAATTTCAGTGCTAGGATCAAAGGTAAGACACATTCCCTCTTATTGACACCATAAATAGAAAAAATGCTGTAACTTAATGAGTTTTATGCAGCTCCAACATTTGCAGTTGTTCCTTTCAATTTGGTTCCTTATAAAAATCAAGTTCAAGAACATGTTACATTTTAGTGCATTTGTAGTTCTTCTGTTTGGAACATTACAGTATGATGGCAAGAATTACTCTGACGTTATTTGTGTTTATCTTTAGTTTATAGTTGTCCATGGTGCCAGTTAAAATTATCAGTATGTAGGCTTATGTAAGTCCTATTGCAAACTCATCTGAAGATCTAATGCAGTATATCTGTTTACCACATGTTTTAGCCAAATGTTGTGATTCTTTTTGTTGCTTCTGACTTTTGTAACAGACAAATTAAATAAATAGGGGGAGAGGTGACATCCTCATTAGACATATCTACTTATACTAGCCTCTTTCTTAATTACAGGAATTTTTATCCAAATAGTCTTGTTTACATTATACTGAGAGTAGTTTTTAATTCCTTCAGTCTCTTCCAGTTTTGTTCAGTTCTTCAAAAATTTCAGGTTAATTTCAATTTTTGTTTTTATAAATAATTTGTATTGGTATTATGGCTTCACTTATTCCTTCTGGAAAGTATTCCAGTGTAGATTTACCAGTGTAGATGTAAGAATGAAATAATTTAATCTTAAAACTCAATTATGATATGAAACTAACAAATACATAACAGGGATACTAATCTTGTATCAAAACCTGAAACTACTTCTTCTTGTTAATATCAAACAATGGAAACTCCACGTAGGAGTATCAACAATGTAGGAAAAGACATAGCTACTTTCTAAATAAGGCACATCAAGTTGCAGACAGGCACTCTCTCTCTCTGCAGAGGGCAACAAATAAATAGGGTGCAGGGTGAGAGATAGAATGGGGAGGAGATGATAGATGATAGGGCAGAGGGGGTGGAAACTGTTGGGTGTAGGGTGTAGGGACAGTATATCACTGTGGGTTGAGGCCGGGATAATTACGGATTCCGAAAATGTGTTGTAAGGATAACTCCCATCTGCACAGTTCAGAAAAGCTGGTAGTGGAGAGAATGATCCAGATGGTTTGGATAGTAAAGCAGCCATTAAAATCAAGTGTGTTGTGTTCAGCTGCATACTGTGCCACTGTGTGGTCCACTTTGCTCCTGGCCACTGTTTGGTGGTGGCCGTTCATCCTGGTGAACAGCCGGTTGGTAGTCATATCAGTTTAAAAAGCAGTGAAATGATTGCAGCAGGGGATGATGAATGACATAGATGCTTTCACAGGTGGCCTGGCCCATGATGGGATAGGATAAACCTGTTACAGGGCTGGAATAGGAGGTGCTGGGTGCGTATTGGCAGATTTAGCACCTGAGTCTTCCACAGGGATATGATCCTTGTGGCAAGGAGTTGGGATCGGGAGTGGTGTAGGAATGGACTAGGGTGTTGTGGAGGTTGGGTGGGCAGTGGAACACCACTTTAGGATGGGTGGGAAGTATCTTGAGTAGGATGTCCCTCATTTCAGGGCACAGTGATGGGTAATCAAACCCCTGGTGAAGGACATGGTTCAGTTGTTCTAGTCTGGGGTGGTACTGGGTGATGAAGGGGACACTCCTTTGTAGCTGGTTCTTGGTAGTGCTGAGAGGATTGGAAGTGTGAAGGGAAAAGGCAATGGAGATCTGTTTGTGGACTAGATCTGGGGGATAGTGCCCGTCTGTGAAGACCTTGGTGAGACGCTCAGCATGCTGAGCAAAGGACTTTTTGTCACTGCAGATACACTGTCCTCAGGTAGCCAGGCTATATGGGAGGGAATTTTAGTGTATAAGGGATGACAGCTGTCAAAATACAGGTACTGTTGGTGGTTGGTGGGTTTAATGTGGACAGAGGTGCACTTTTTGTTTAATTATGCGATTAGGTAATCACACAATTAAATAAAAATCACATTACAGCCTACTACAGACCATGTTTACATTTATTAAACATCTGGAGGCCGTGGATCCCCACAAATACAAAATGTTATTTGCTTTTTCTGGGTTACATATTTCCAGCTTCTTTGAATGTTTAGATTTTTTCCTTGTATTTTTAATGTGTGTTAGGTTTTGCAAACAATATAAAAGTTTACCAAACCCAAAATAGTTTTTGTTTACCATTCTAGTCCACTATTCTACTTTCAGTAGTTGAAATCTTACAAGTTGAAACCATAATTATAAATTGTTACACATTTTTTTCAGTATACACTTTGAAATAAGGCTCTTGGCACTGAGTTATTTTGCACGCTCTGCATTGGTATGTAGCATCTTTTCTCACAGTCTTTCTTCTTTGGCTATAACAAAGAAAAAAATGTTTCATGGGTCAGAAAACAAACAAACCTCAGAAAATAATGCAACAACACAACAAACATTTCACAAAATCAAAATGAGAAACACTTACTTGAAATTTGATGCAATTCTTCTTGCCTCCTGAATCATTGATATCATCCTCACTGTCACTATTAACAAAATCTTCCTCCAATTCATGAAAAATTTCATCATTTGTAATAAAAAGCCATGACTTTCATTTATTTACATACTAAATCAACAGTTGCCACCGTCCAGCAGCTTGAATTCATACAACAAATGGCTGTGTGGCTGTTACATGTTGTAGGGCAGTAATAACACACTTTAGACATCGAATATACATTTATTTAGCACAGAAGTAAGCAAATACAACATGACAGTAAAAACATAGTGCGCTGAGAGAACATAGACATAGATAAATCAAAGATGATTGAGTCCAAAGACATGGCACTTTATGCTAGAGGCACAACAGAGCCCCCCCTCCCCCCTTCCCCCCTCCCCCCTCCCCCCCTCCCCCCCACCAGTGCGGAGGGAAGATTTCTCACTTGAACACAAAATTTTCGTGCCAGCATGGCAGTTGAAGATGGCATCCACCGCGAGAAGTGGCCACGTCGGAAACCGCAGCGACAGAGTCACATGCGTTGGACTGTGCATAGGTGGCGGAACATCACTCGAGGTCACATCACTAGCATCAGCAGGAGTGGTGTGAAGGTAGGCAGATCAGAAGTGTCAGAATGCAGTTCAGAGAGGGACCACACTGGTTTTAAGTGGTTAATGGAAACTGTTTGTGGTCATCCCTTGAGATGTATTAGGAAAGTATTCATGTCACGACATAAGAATCGGTGTGGGCCCAAATAATGCCATTTCAATGCCACACGCATGGAGTTGTCACACAGCATCATGAATTCACACAATGCCAGGTCCTTGTGGACAAACACCGGCAGCGTGGTGTGAGGGCGAAGCGGGGTGGGGCGTAGGTGAACAACTGAGCATGCACCTGTTCCACAAGGGCTGCGAGGTCGATGGCATCAGCTGGCGGTGCACCCTCCACAAATTCTGCAGACACAAGGAGGGGTTCTCCATATAGGATCTCTGCCAGTGATGCATTCAGGTTCTCCTTATGTGCAGAACAAATACCGAGTAAGACCCAAGGGAGGGCCTCGGACCATAACCCGCCGTGGCACATGAGCACGGCTTTTGGAATTCGGTGCCATTGTTCAACCAGGTGGGTGATAGGCCATAGTGTGGGATTTTGCAACATCACACAGCTCGTACAGTCAAGCAAAAAGCATGGACTTGAATTGTCATCCCTGATCGGTAATGAGTGAAAGAGGGCAGACAAACCTTGCAACCCACACGGATAAGAAAGTGGACTAAGGACTCTGCTGTTATGTCGACAACAGACACTACCTCAACCCAACGAGTTACGTGGTCGATGTATTTGTACCCCTTGGAAAGGGGGAGCAGTCTGACCATGTCAATATGGACATGCCGAAGGTGACCTCTTGGGATGTCGAACTTGCCTAAGGAGGCTGCGCATGTCTGCCAACTTCACTATGTTGGCATGGGGCACATGCGTGGGTCCAAGTACGGCAATCACGTCACACACCAGGCCAGACAAAGCGTTCACTGACTAGTTGTTGCCCATGTTGCCACACAGGCAAACCTTGCAACCCACGCAGATAAGAAAGCGCAGGCTATGGACTCTGCTGTTATGTTGATGAGAGAGACTGCCTCGACCCAGTGGGTTACATGGTCAGTGTATTTGTACCCCTCAGAAGGGGGAGCGGACTGACTACATCAATGTTGACATGCTGAAGGCGACCGCGTGGGATGTCAAACTTCCCTATGGAGGCTGCGCGTGTCTGCTGACTGTACTACATTGGCATGGTACACACGCGTGGGTCCAAGTGCGGCAATCACGCTGCACGCCAGGCCAGACAAAGCGTTCAGTGATTAGTCATTGCCCATGTTCTGCAGTGGGTCAAGTTATGTAAAGCATCAAAGATCCCACACTGAAGAGCAGATGGTACCAAGAGGTGTGGGGAGCCTGTAGAAATGTCCAAAGGACCGAGGTCATCAACCCATGCAGGACAAGAGGTTCGATAGCGAGTGATAACTTGCCGTCTGAAACTAATTGCTGTGGATCGATGTCTTTCATCTGGAGTCAGGTGAGGTCAGCACTGAGGTACAAGATAGATAGTCAGCTATAACATTTTCTGCACCGTGGATGTAGCAAGCATCTGAGGAATGTTGGCATATATAGTCCATATGCCAGAAACATCGTGACAGAAGATCCTTCGTCGGGTTGCATGTTGCTTCCATGAGAGGCCTGTGGTCCAAGTAGATAGTGAAAGGGCACACTCGAGGTTTCTTCAGAAGAGTTTGATTGTCTCATAAACTGCGAGAAGCTTGTGGTCAAAAGCTGACCACTTACACTGACTCCTGGTTAGTTTTTTTTAAAAGAAGCAGAGCAGCTGAGTGGAGTCAGCGCTGGGCTGTTGTAAAACACCGCCCACAGCTGACTCACTTGCATCAGTTGTAATAGAACCATGGGCCTCTGGATCGAGGTGGGCAAGAGTGACAGCTTTCGCGATTGCAGTTTTGAGATTATCAAATGTGTCGAGCATGGGTTTGGTCCAGTCCAACTTTTGTTTCCCTGTGGTATTTTTACTGGAGAGGGCATTGGTAAGAGCCAATTGGGTGGAGGCAGCTCAAGGGATGGGGCATCAAAAAAAGTTTACCATACACAGAAAATGATGGAGTTGAGCATAATCTTCAGGAAGAGGCAGTGCGAGAATGGTTTTGAAACGAGAATCCATTGGTTGAAGACCGCTGGCTGAGACAGTATGGCCTACGAATGTAACTGATGTAGAACAGAGTTGAGATTTATCACGGTTGATCTCCACACCATTGGCCACAAGAGCCGAATGAACTGCATCCCCTTGGCAGAGGAGGAAAAAAGTCAGAATGTCATCCAAATAAGCAAAAGTGAAAGGCAGAGGTAGCAAAATGGAATCAATGAACCTTTGCCACGTATGTGCAGAATTTTTCAAGCCATAAGCGTGTAACAGTATTCAAATACACTCCTGGAAATGGAAAAATGAACACATTGACACCGGTGTGTCAGACCCACCATACTTGCTCCGGACACTGCGAGAGGGCTGTACAAGCAATGATCACACGCACGGCACAGCGGACACACCAGGAACCGCGGTGTTGGCCGTCGAATGGCGCTAGCTGCGCAGCATTTGTGCACCGCCGCCGTCAGTGTCAGCCAGTTTGCCGTGGCATATGGAGCTCCATCGCAGTCGTTAACACTGGTAGCATGCCGCGACAGCGTGGACGTGAACCGTATGTGCAGTTGACGGACTTTGAGCGAGGGCATATAGCGGGCATGTGTGAGGCCGGGTGGACGTACCGCCGAATTGCTCAACACGTGGGGCGTGAGGTCTCCACAGTACATCGATGTTGTCGCCAGTGGTCGGCGGAAGGTGCACGTGCCCGTCGACCTGGGACCGGACCGGAGCGACGCACGGATGCACGCCAAGACCGTAGGATCCTACGCAGTGCCGTAGGGGACCGCACCGCCACTTCCCAGCAAATTAGGGACACTGTTGCTCCTGGGGTATCGGCGAGGACCATTCGCAACCGTCTCCATGAAGCTGGGCTACGGTCCCGCACACCGTTAGGCCGTATTCCGCTCACGCCCCAACATCGTGCAGCCCGCCTCCAGTGGTGTCGCGACAGGCGTGAATGGAGGGACGAATGGAGACGTGTCATCTTCAGCGATGAGAGTCGCTTCTGCCTTGGTGCCAATGATGGTCATATGTGTGTTTGGCGCCGTGCAGGTGAGCACCACAATCAGGACTGCATACGACCGAGGCACACAGGGCCAACACCCGGCATCATGGTGTGGGGAGCGATCTCCTACACTGGCCGTACACCACTGTGATCGTCGAGGGGACACTGAATAGTGCACTGTACATCCAAACCGTCATCGAACCCATCGTTCTACCATTCCTAGACCGGCAAGGGAACTTGCTGTTCCAACAGGACAATGCACGTCCGCATGTATCCTGTGCCACCCAACGTGCCACCCTGGCCAGCAAGATCTCCGGATCTGTCCCCCATTGAGCATGTTTGGGACTGGATGAAGCGTCGTCTCACGCGGTCTGCACGTCCAGCACGAACGCTGGTCCAACTGAGGCGCCAGGTGGAAATGGCATGGCAAGCCGTTCCACAGGACTACATCCAGCATCTCTACGATCGTCTCCATGGGAGAATAGCAGCCTGCATTGCTGCGAAAGGTGGATATACACTGTACTAGTGCCGACATTGTGCATGCTCTGTTGCCTATGTCTATGTGCCTGTGGTTCTGTCAGTATGATCATGTGATGTATCTGACCCCAGGAATGTGTCAATAAAGTTTCCCCTTCCTGGGACAATGAATTCACGGTGTTCTTATTTCAATTTCCAGGAGTGTAGTTCGAAGGGTGTGATGATGGCCATCTTTGGAATATCCAGTGGGTGCATAGGAATTTGGTGATATGCCTTTGAACAATCTAAGACTGAGAATAACTTTGAGCGATGCAGTAGTTGCATGAAATCCTGGATATGAGGAATTGGATAGTTATCAATAATTATCAGAGAATTAAGCAACCTGGAGTCCCCACACATGCTTAAGGAGCCATCCTTCTTAGGAACAATTTGGATATGTGAAGACCAGTTGCTGTCTGATGGTCGGAGCACACCGGAAGCCAATAAATCCTGAATGGTTTGGAAGCATTAAGATGCCTAGCTTTATAATGTACAGGTAGATAAATAAAAAATGATTGAGTCCAAAGATATGGCACTTAATGCCAGAGATGCCACAGTTATTTTGGAAACTACATGCCCTTCACTACACAATAAAGACCTTCAAGCCTGTTAATGTACGTGATTTTGACTTTAAAAGTGGGAGAAACTTTGCCCTGTCAAATGACAGGATTGTCAGTTTACTGAATTTTTGTATCCATTCATATATGATGTACATGTTAAAATGGATTATAATATGTGAAATGATGGTAGCAGATGTTTGCCATTGAATCTGGGAGTTTGATGGACTCGATACTAGTTATTGATTCATCCAAGGATCATCTTACTATGATACAGGAATTGTCATTATGATTTGGTGGAAAGACATCGCTCAAAATGTAAAAATGCATAGAATAAATAAGTATGCTTATATGAGGATGGGGCAATAATCATCTGTGATTTTATTGAAGGAACTATACTGGCATTTGCCTGAACTGATTTAAGAAAACCATGGAAAAAATAAATCAGGATTGCCTGCAGAGAAAACTCCATCCTCATTGATGCTAATTTGTCCAGCATTCCTTGTGTGTCCTTTCTCAGCATGTGTGTGGGTTAAACGTGGGTATGTTATTCCTACTGCTCCTCTTGGTGTGGAATATGATACCTGACTTGCTTTGGCCTCAGGTGATGTGAAGATGAGTTCTCCTCAGGCTCATGCTGCTGTGGAGCAGCAGGTCCTGCCAACGTGTTGTTAGCCTGCTGCGTTGTTGGTGGCCCCACTCCAAGGCGAGCCAGTTGTGGGAATGATCCACCTTGTCATACAAAACATGAGTAGTTTCTGCTGGAATCTGTTTCATGACAACAGGATCCTGTATCTTTGTGCAGAAAACCTGTTGAATGCAGCCTTGGGAGGCATAGAGTGAGCAATAGAGCCTGATTCTGCAGCCTTTGCAGTGCTATGATGCATGTGTTGGCAGTTTTTCCCCACACCATGGTGGTGTACTTCAACACGGGTCTGTCCAGGGTTAAGTACAGTGTAATAGATGGTGTATCAAAAAGAATCATCCAGTTTTAAAAAATCATAACTATTATGTTATTTGAGATATGTGCATGAACAACACACTATTGGAAAAAGCAAACTCTCGAGTTTTACGTGGTTATCCACTTCAGTTCTAGTGAAAATGGTGTTGGGACAACAGAAAGAGCTTTGTGTTCTATGTTTTGCTCAGTGTGGGTCAGTAACAACTGACTTTCACACTAGGTGTTGTGTGGATCCCCCTACAGCACAGAGCATTAGATGATGGCATGAACAATTCTGAGATAAGGTTGTTTGTTTGGACACAAATCACAGGGCCCACCCCTGAGTGTCTGACACAGACATCGAATGCATCCACTATAGTTTCACAAGGAGTCTGCAGAAATCTATTCACCATGCTACTCGACAGCTCAAAATGCCCCGATGTTTATCTGGCATGTGTTACATTGACATTTACACATGGAACGATACAAAATTCAGCTACTGCAAGGTGACAAACAACAATGTGTGGAGTTCTGTAATTTCCTTCTTGGCAAGATGGAGGATGACAGTTTTCTTTCACACTTAGTGTTTAGTGACAAGACAACATTCCATTAATTGGAAAGATGAATTGTCATAATGTGAGAATATGAGGTACAGAACAACCACATGAAGTCGTACAACAGCCGGCCAGAGTGGCCGTGCGGTTCTAGGCGCTACAGTCTGGAGCCGAGTGACCGCTACGGTTGCAGGTTCGAATCCTGCCTCGGGCATGGATGTGTGTGATGTCCTTAGGTTGGTTAGGTTTACTTAGTTCTAAGTTCTAGGCGACTGCTGACCACAGCAGTTAAGTCGTATAGTGCTCAGAGCCATTTGAACCATTTTTGAAGTTGTACAACAAGAGAGAGACTCTGCAAAATTTAATGTGCTTTGTTCAGTTTCATGGAAAAAGGTGTATAGGTGTATGGTCCATTTTTATTTACCAAGGACACTGTTAAAGGAAGCAGATATCTCCATATGATTGAGAACTTTCTTTTCACACAGTTGGAGACTGATTCAAACAACTTCATTTATCAATGGGATGGGGCACTGGCATCTGGAAGTGTGGGAATTTTTAAATCAAAGGATTAATGATTCAGCCTTACATTACTGGCCTCCAAGGTCACAGGACCTGACTGTACATGATTATTTCTTGTGGGGATTTATAAAAGACTCTGTTTATGTACTTCCATTACCAACAACAATGAATGAACTGAGACATCACATAACAGCAGCTGTGGAAGCTGTGACTCAAGACATGCTGACTGCAGTGTGAGAACAATTTGAATACCGCATTGACATATACTGTGTATCTGAAGGGTGGCATATTGAACACCTGTGAAAAGGTACGAAAAAAAATTCTGAGTTTCCCATTCATCAAAAAACAAAATTCATTGTATATATTTATTAGTTTCATAAATATAGGCATGCCAATTCTGATCATTCTTTTTGATACACCCTGTGCTGTGGTGCAGAGGCAGCAATGCCTGAGGATTAAGCAATGGATACCAGGCTTGGAGCCATCCCACTGCTGTGCTTCTGACATCACGTTTATGTGGTGCCCACGTTAGCTGCTGATCGAGGGTCATTCTGAAGTATTTTACAGTCTTTGTACATGGGATGGGGCCTCCCAGGATATTGACATAGGTCAGATCTGGTGACAGCATCCAGTAGCTGGAGACTACTGCCTGGCTATTAGTTGCATTGAACCTGAGGTGTCACTTCATCGACCACAGCCCAGGAAGTTGCACTTGAGTTGGAGGTGGCATGTTGTTGACTGGACACTCATGCTGCAGATGAAGAGTGCTGTGTCATCAGTGGAAAGAGCCAATCAACTCAACATGCACCACCCATAGTGTGTTGACAGTGTACAGGGAGTACAGCAACCAGTTGAGCCAGCACCTCTGTAAAAGAAAGCCTGTCTACGTAGTGCGTGACGTCACAAGATGGTTACACACATAGTCCCTTCTTCAACAGTTTCACGGAACAGTGCTTGTGAATAGTCGTTTGGCGAGTTTTGCGTCAGTTTACTATTATAGTGAATGGCGTTTCTGCATTAGTGTATGTGATTTGGTTGTTTAGTTTGTGTGCACTAAACTGGTGATCTGTTTTTCTTGCCTGTGAAAATTTCGTTGCCTGCAAAATGCCATATTGTTGTTGTGTGTCGAATTGTAGAGGAAATTACAACGGTGGACCAAAAGTAACCGTGTTTAAATTTCCAGAGGATGAAGCAACGAGGAAGAAATGGTTGTCAAGTATTCGCAGAGATAACTTCACTCCTTCTTCAAGTTCAAGAGTCAGTATTTGTTTTGTTTATTTCTTAAAAGAGGTTAAGTGTGCTAACAAAGAATAGGCACTTATGCAGTAAGGAAGGTCAGCGACATTTTGACTAATATATCAGATCTAAACTGCATAAGTGCTGAAGAAAATAATGTTTCATTTTCTTGCCCTGGCAATTCTACAGTTTAGCTGGTATAGGTTATATGAATTCTGTATTCTGCAAGTTCAACCAGTATAGCCTAAGCACAGCCATACTTACGTAGTTAAATATCTCAGTATATTTTCATACTTACTGTTTATGCTGCCTGCTGTTAGGAATAAAAGTCAGTTTATAATTAAGTACATGCACTTAAGATACAGACTACTTTTGATGTATTCTGCTTCTGTATTTAGTGTTTCTTTTCGCTGTAAAAGTCTTTAGGAAGTTGCCTGTTCAAAAACAAGTAATGTGGTGAACCTGGAAATTGAATATGAAGTAAAAACAGTGTCTCAGTCGCTTGTTTTTAATAAATTATTGGTGGGAATTTGAAGGCAATGTTAGGAATGTTACTATTAGGGAATATAGTAGGCTTTAGACTTTACAGTGAACCATAGACAGGAAAAATGAATGAGTACATGAATGGATTAACAGGCCATACAAAATGCAAAGGGAGAAACTGTGAAAACATGTAAAAAATAAAAAATACTTGCGGATTTTACAAATTCTTACTTTCTGGGTCTGGAATTTCAGATACATGCCAGTGGCCTACACAGCTGTCTTATAGATACACAGCTAAAGTACTTCAAAGCAATTGTGTGCTCATGTTTAGCCTAATAGGTAGCACATAAGTGGCAATGTATTAGTTCATCATATTGTCAGTTTTTATGTAAGTTATGAACTGATATATTGATTAGGAAATAGTAGCTGGAATACAAAAGCAAAACAGTGTCTATCTGATAAAAAGCACTACCTTTAAGTATTTCATAGTTCTAAAGGTTACACAGTGTGACAATTACTTTGTATTATTCTGTTACTGTTTCACAGTTGCTTCTATGGATTACACCTGTGTGAGTTTGGTGTCATCACGCTTTCTTGTGTCCGAGGTGTGTGTGTGTGTGGGGGGGGGGGGGGGCAATAGAGCAAGACATTAAGCAAAAATCCCACCCCTATAGTGTATATATGAGCTTCAAGGCTAAATTATAAAAAAAAAATTATCACTGTTATTGAATTATGCTACAAACATTAGTCAATGTTTGTAATTATTGATGGGGCAAGTACTTTCTTCATTTCACCATCTCTTTAAGAGCTTGTTGCCATGACATGTAACTGCATGTGTTTCGATATTGTAGTGTTACTGTTGTATAGAGTTACTGTGCCATGGCCACATTTATCACTTGAGTATTCTTCTGCATTTTAGTTGGGAGTCTATTTGTATTTTAGAACTAGAAACTAACTTTATATTCATAAATTGTTTTCACACTATTGATATTGTCATCACATTCAGTTGTAAGCACCTTTTTCATTTTTTATTCATTTTTAATTACAGGTATGTCATGTTCACTTCCACAAGGATGATGTTATTTGGGAAACACAAATTGTGGATGAAAGGACTGGTCAGTTATTAAGAGCCCCCCTTCTCAAACCATGTTTGAGACCAGATGCAGTTCCATCACTACTCCCAAACTGTCCTTCCTACCTTTCAAAGGAAGAAAGTAGATGTGAAGGGCCAGAGGAGAAAAAGCAAAGGCTTGAAAATGAGCAGTTAGCTGCAGCTTTACAATATAGTTTAGCATCACAGAAGGACTATGAAAACACTTTCAGCTTCAGTTCTTTAGAAGAGTTGATGTTGCATATGAAGGAAGTGGATTTGCCCAACAAGTGGAGTGTGATCGAAAAACACAGTGATTTTGTTTGTTTTTTAAAGATAATAAGAAATCCAGCACCATTAATCACACATTCTGTCGTTATAGATAGTAATTTAAATGTTTCATTGTTTAAGAAAGATGTACAAATTAAGACATTAGGAAAAAAATCTTTTCCTGTAATTGTAACCAATATCCATGAAATTGTCAGTGTACTGCAGGAGTTTTCAGACACAGATTGTGGGCACTCAGAAACTTCTATAGATAGTATTGTAGAGATAGTGAAAGACAGTCTAGGAGTGCCGAAAGACAATTTACAGGAGAGTGAAAAGGAGATGGTAGACTTTATATATGAACAAGTTAGTCTCATAAATGTCAAGAAATTTAATCATAGGTTTAGTTCTACATTTATGATACTGTGTTGTTTGCTATTTTCAATTTCATCTCATGCTTACAATTTTTTTACGTAGCAGCTCATTAATGAAAATGCCACATCCAAGCACTTTCCGTAGGATCTGCAGCAAATTTAATGTGAATCCATCTCATGAAAGGCTTGGGGGAAGTAATTTCCTGTCCTATGCAAGACAGAAATTTCAATACTTGAACAGCAATGATGTCAATGTTGTTTTGAGTGTAGATGAAATTCATCTAAATTCTTATTTGGAATATAAAGGGGGTAGTGTTTTGGGCATGTCATATAACTCGGAATGTGCTGCAAATTCAGCATTTGTATTTATGTTGCAGAGTGTCAAGTCTTTGTACAGGGATGTTGTTCACATTTTACCAGTGAAAGCCATTTCATCTAATGCATTATACAATGTGCTACTGGCCATAATAAATGGCCTTGAACTAATAGGCTATAGGGTTTTTTGTGTGGTAACTGACAACAACAAAATCAATTGCAAAACCATGTCCATGTTTTCTCTGGATAGAGCTGTTAATATAGTTTTTAAACATCCATCTGATCCTAATCGCCCACTTTTCTTTTTAATTGATGCCATACACATTGTTAAATGGATAAGAAATGTGTGGCTGAACCAAAAAAATGATGGCAAAGATATGTTTTATCCACAGTTTCCAGTTAGAAAAGAAGTGGAAGAAAATAAGTTTTCTGTAGCTTCTTTTAAAACACTGAAACAGATTTATGACATTTCCAGTTCTTTAGTAAAATATTGTCACACATTCTCTCTCAAATCACTTTGCCCTACATCGTTAGAAAAACAGAGCATGAAACTAGTGCTGCAGATATTCAATCGACATGTGTCAGAAGGCCTTGAGGTAGCTAGTGATAAATTTGATTTGAGACATGCACCATCAACAGTGGAATACATTTGAATAATAACAAAATGGTTTGATGTCATGAATGTGAAATCAGTGTTTAAAGGGAAACACAAACAGAATCCTTATATGGATCTGGTGACAACTGATAGTGTTTCTATGCAATTTTTGCTAGAATTTCTAGACCGGCTTGATGTGTGGAAAGCAAAGGGTTTGTCAAATGGGTTTCTCACAAAAGAAACATTTTTTTCTATTCAGCATACAACATATGCCACTGTAGAGATTGCTCGATACTGTACTGAAGAGCTAGGTATGAGCTATTTACTGACAGCCAAGCTACAAACAGATGTGCTTGAGCGGCGTTTTGGAAAGTATAGACAGCTTGCAGGTTCCCAATACAATGTTTCAGTGACACAAGTCTATGAAGCTGAAAAGAAGCTTCGAATTCAAAGTGTAATGCCTTTAGTTTTATGTTCTCCTTCCTATGGCAATATCACAGTAGGGGCCATAAAAATTTTTATGTTTTCTGAAGTTGAAGAAACAGACACGTTAGACATAGAAGTCAGTGTAACTGTAGACGATGTTCTTTCATTGAAAGATATTGCAATGTCTTTAACTTTCATTGCAGGCTACTGTGCTCATGCAGTGATTAAGAAGCTGAAATGTGAGAGTTGCCTTAATGAAATTGTGATTGAAAAGGAGTTGCCAATAAATGAACATTTTAGTTTGATACAGAGACTTGATCATGGAGGACTAAAATATCCATCAGACACTATTTTAAATATGATTGTCTACGCTTATATTGTCATCAGCAAACTTCTCAAAGAACATGAAAGAGATTTTACTGCCTGTACGAATCAACGTGCTATTGCCTGTGCAGTAGCACTTGTTACTCTTCACGAAAATGACTTTTTATTGTTTGATGGGGTATATTGCAATGGAAATTCATGCCAGGCAATAATGAAAAGTGTTGTTTGGGTTGCTGTCAATATATTTTTAAGCAACTACTGTAAAAAGGTTAATGGAAAAAAAATTTCCAAAAACACTCAGCGAAAACTGCAAACTCTTACAACATAATTTTGAAATCTTTATCTTAGATTCTTTTTAAATCATTAATACAAAACCTGTCATCAGTAATATTGCCACATCAACAAATACCTCTTAAGCTGAACTAATTAGGTTAATCTGAAACTAGTCAAACTTACCAAATTGTAACTTATGGCTGAGAGTTTATATAAATATTTTAATATACAGCTGCTAACAGCTATCAACACTAATAGCCTAACTTGAAATTTTTATCAAAGAAATTAATCTTTAATATAAAGAATCTTACACTAATTCTTCCTCAGTTGAAGTTGGGTGGTGAATGAAACATACAGGAGGGAGGGTAGGGGGTGTGGCAGGCAGAGAGGACCAGTAGTAATCTTTTTATAGTATGTGAAACCTAAAAATCAATTCACTTGCTTTTCCGAGTATGACTTAAACCACTTCTTTGCTGCACACCTTATTCATAGTATTTCTAATTTGTGTAATAAAGTTATGTGGCTCAACATGGCACATGCCTTTGACAAAAACAAGACAATGCCATTTTGATCACCTTCCTTTATTATTTTGAGAAAAACTTACACAAACTGTGCTATAGCAGACTCCACTTTTTTTTGCAAACAACGTTAGTTTGTTTTGGTGATAAATGGAAGACAAGAGCAAAATTGCTCTATAGTTCTCTACATTCTCTGCAACACTTTTCTTTGTATACTGAAGTAATTACTTTAGCTTGTGATACATGTGAGAAATCTGCCAATTTGTAATGATTCATTAATTGTTACTGTTGAAAAAGCTACTATAGTATTTATGCATTATTTAGGTAGACAAACTTCGATTTCACGTAGTGTTTGTGGTGTTCCTCTGTCTTCTACTACTGTCACTGTTATGAGTGCAGATGTGCATGCTGTGACAATTGCCTCTCTTTTTCTGAGTTTACTACTTTCTCTGCAGCTGTTATAACTGATGTTCTCTCAACATTTTCTTATGTAGAGCATGTTTGTGTATATTTTACTACCATTACAAACGGAGAAGCTGGTAGAGGAGGGCTTTGCATTAATTTCATGGCCTTCTTTGTGTATAATGATTGGCAGGTCTCCTCATCTAATAGTAATGTAATTGTGGAACAGCTCTCACTTCTGTTACAAGCGCTATTGAGTGCCACTAATCCTCAGGTTGACTAACTACTGAGCTCTTTAAATAGATGCTTGCTCTGTGCCATAAAGTGCCTTCTTGTTAGCTCATCTTTGCTGAGGAGGAAAATTTCTGAGGTGGACTCTCAGGTACGCCCTTCTGTTGGCTTTTTGAATATATTTGTTTATAAAAGAATATTCAAAAAGCTTAAGCCTGTCACAATTGCTTTTCACTCACCTAATCTAATTAATGTAACCAGATCATATTCCAACACCACTTGACACATTTTTGCCACATAACATACACTTACAGATGGTAATTACTTGCAATTTACGGGGTGACCTAATATAATGTCTATATGCATCACCATTTTTCTACTACAGTGCTTTCATATGCATTCTTCCTACACAAAACTTTATGGTGCAGTGTTTTATTTGCATTCTTTTAGTGTCCCACTTACTTAAAGACCTTCCATTACTACCCTGGAGATTATAAAATAGCAATTTAATAATTAATGTTGTTGAAAATTTATCATTATTATTCCTAAAATTATGAAACTTAAGCCTCAAGAATGTGCTTATTGTTAATGTTTGGCCTTGGTGTCCATAAGTCTTAATTATTTTGTCCCTACATAGTATTCGTGCTGTACATCGATAATTTTCTATTGTGAACCACTATAATCTAAAATTTTTCTCATTCCATGTGTTAGTGATTATTGAGAAGAGTGTATGGAAGATGAATAAAAGAAATAAATAAATTCATTCATACACAGAATTTTTTTACTTCATTTGCATTCATTCATATCAGCATGGTCAGTAGATGAAACTTGTGTTCCACTTCTAAACAATTACCTGTATATATATTTTGGAATGATGATCTGTTAAAGTACTGCAACTAAATAGAGCTGAAACCACCACCCCCACCCATTTTCCCCAACTTATGGAAGGATGAAGTATCTAAGCCACTGGTGAGTGCAGCCCAAATGTGATGCCAAATGAAGGTAAGTTCATTTTTCACAATTATTTCATTACAGGTCACATCACGTCATAAAACTTCTCAACAGATGAAATGAAAGTTTACTTCATAGTTGAAATTTATTTATGTGCAACTCATGCAAACAGTTTGTTTCAAAGTATATATTTCTTAGTACAGAAACATTCTTTCTCCAAAGGTATTCAGTTTAGAGCAGCAAAATTCTAACCTGGTAATCTGTATTTTGAGACCTCATGTAATTTCAATACATAATGGAAATTTAGTTAACTTACTGAGAAAAGAGAATTCATTGAAATTTGTATTGGCATACCAAAACTTTATGGCAATACCATTACATACTCATCTTAGGTCAGTTAGATTTTCTTAATGGAAAGAAAGTTTCTTAGGGAAAGGTGCACAAACTGAGAAGAGATATCATATCATTCATTAGAACTGAATTTCACTTAAAAACTGTTAACAGGAGAAATTTCTTTAAATTTAAAAAAAAGCATGAATACAAGGTTGCTGAAATGGTGGACTAAAACATATGTAGAGCATGTCTTTCAGGGCAGTGTTAGTTTTTGAAACGACTCATACAATTGCTTATTACCAGTGCCTCTCTATAGGGGGTGTTATAATTCGAACACTATTTGCCCAATTTTTGTGTTTCTTATTTTAATTCACAGGTATATCATCCAATCAGTTTTTAAAATGGATTTTGCTACATAAGGAATAAACAGCGGCAATAACAGTGTCCATAAAATGTTAGCTGCCAGTGTGTTACTTTGCAAAGTGCCGTCCACATTATTAGCCGTGTGTGAAAGTGATGCAATATTTAACTTAAAAAACAAAAACCCTAATAGAAAGTCCGCGAGAGCATGCGAGAATCTTTCGCGGGTGGCTTTCAATCAAAATTTTTGTCATTAAAAATCTTCTTACACAGGAACTGCAAAACAGAAGAATGGTGAATGGTGGTCAGCCATAAAAGATCAATGTATACCGTTGCAGACGTTTAGATTGGCCTTTTCGAGATTTACAATTTATACTACATGGTATTGGAAAAGAGCACACTGGTGGCAAACACTTGCACTTTCTGTAGCTGACGATCTTTGAACAGCTAACCAGACTGCCATCAAACAAGTCGTGACAAACCCCATTAAAGCAACTTTAAAATAAACTACAATGAAATGGGTCTATTCATTTAAGGGTTTTGATGCCTCAGATAGTAAAAGTTATTACAGCCAGTTTTTACGTCGGGGCAAAAAGGTATGCAGAAATACAGGGCTATTACAAATGATTGAAGCGATTTCATAAATTCACTGTAGCTCCATTCATTGACATATGGTCACGACACACTACAGATATGTAGAAAAACTCATAAAGTTTTGTTCGGCTGAAGCCGCACTTCAGGTTTCTGCTGCCAGAAATGCACTCACATCAGTCAGTCATAACAGTGCAATGACACTTCAGGATGAAGTTCAACAAAGATAACTCCATTCGGCGATGGTATGTGCAGTTTAAAGCTTCTGGATGCCTCTGTAAGGGGAAATCAACTGGTCGGCCTGCAGTGAGCGAAGAAACGGTTGAATGCGTGCGGGCAAGTTTAATGCGTAGTCCACGGAAGTCGACGAATAAAGCAAGCAGGGAGCTAAATGTACCACAGCTGACGGTTTGGAAAATCTTACGGAAAAGGCTAAAGCAGAAGCCTTACCATTTACAATTGCTACAAGCCCTGACACCCGATGACAAAGTCAAACGCTTTGAATTTTCGGCACAGTTGCAACAGCTCATGGAGGAGGATGCGTTCAGTGCGAAACTTGTTTTCAGTGATAAAGCAACATTTTTTCTTAATGGTGAAGTGAACAGACACAATGTGTGAATCTGGGTGGTAGAGAATCCTCACGCATTCGTGCAGCAAATTCGCAATTCACCAAAAGTTAACGTGTTTTGTGCAATCTCATGGTTTAAAGTTTACGGCGCCTTTTTCTTCTGCGTAAAAAACGTTACAGGACACACGTATCTGGACATGCTGGAAAATTGGCTCATGCCACAACTGGAGACCGACAGTGCCGACTTTGTCTTTCAACAGGATGGTGCTCCACCGCACTTCCATCATGATGTTCGGCATTTCTTAAACAGGAGATTGGAAAACCGATGGATCGGTCGTGGTGGAGATCATGGCCTCCACGCTCTCCTGACTTAACCCCATGCGATTTCTTTCTGTGGGGTTATGTGAAAGATTCAGTGTTTAAACCTCCTCTACCAAGAAACGTGCAGAACTGCGAGCTCGCATCAACGATGCTTTCGAACTCATTGATGGGGACATGCTGCGCCGAGTGTGGAATGAACTTGATTATCAGCTTGATGTCTGCTGAATCACTAAAGGGGCACACATCGAACATTTGTGAATGCCTAAAAAAACTTTTTGAGTTTTTGTATGTGTGTGCAAAGCATTGTGAAAATATCTCAAATAATAAGTTATTGTAGAGCTGTGAAATCGCTTCAATCATTTGTAATAACCCTGTAAGTTACAGACAAAAGAACTGGATCATTTAAGAAAGGAAATCTTGTAATTCATGAGAGAGGTATATCAGATTTCTTTACGAATTTTCCTCATGCGGTTCCCTTAACAGTCTATTGCTGTGGCCAAATGGACTGCGGGCACCGGCACCAGACTACGTGCGTGACATCACTGAGCGGGCGCGCCGGCTTTCCTCTATAGGGGGTGCTGGTTGAGCACCAACCCCTGTGTCACACCTGCATGTATCTGCCTCTCTGTGGGTAATACATAATCTGCCCTCACATTGAAGGTCCTCCTAGCAAGGTAGGTCAAAAAAGGACCCTGTTTGACATCAATATCTCTTAGCATAAAAAGTTTGCATGTGTGGCCATCGTGCCACAGGTAGTGAAAGGCACTGGATACATCAAGAAGCACTGGCCCAAGGTACTTTCTTGTTTCCAGACACAGCAGATGGTGAGAGGTGGAGTGACCACTCTGAAATACAAAGTTTTTTCTGGTTTGACACTCTCTTGAGTGATGAGTTGCATCAGCCTTTTTGCATACAGCCTCTCAAACACCTTTGAGAGGGATGGGACAAGCTGATGTGCCAGTTGCTGGCTTACTGACATGAATTCTTGTCAGTTTTTGGAATTGCCATGACTTCCAAAGGTTTCTATGCAGAGGGATAGGCCCCCTAATGAAGTATCTGGTTGAAGATATCAGGTAATGACCAATGGACCCACAGTGGAAGTTTTGTCAGTGGGTAGTTGTTGACTTCATTGCTGCCACCAGCCTTCTTGAAGTTTGTAGAAAGGAGTTGCCTATGACTTCTTCCTCACTGATCAGTAGAATGATGTCTTCTTTTGCCCTGGCTGGCAGGAAGGTGGGCAGGTGCTCTTTGACCTGGCAGATGTGAATCTCATCCACAATGTCAGTCACCAGCATGAAGATGGTCACAAATGCATCAGCCAGCATGTTGGCCTTGTTGCTGGTAATGAAGGAAATTTTTGGTGATTCTTAGATGCTGCTGTCATCATGTTAAGTGTAGATACTAGGTCTGCCCAGTCCTAGTTCCTGTGCTCCTTGGTGGCCATCTTAATCTCTCACCTCATGTGGGTAATGCAGTGTTTCATGTCTGGTTGGCAGTTCATTTGACATTCATGAAACAGCCAGTTCTTCTCAGTGGTTGCCTCTCATATGTAGGGTTGTAGTTGGCACTTAAGAATTCTCACAGCTGTTGTGACCAACTCAGACTGGCTGTGTCTGCTGCTCAGAGTATTTTGCAGATGAGAAAGTCCAGTGCTGCATAAACCTTCACTTCTTCAAGACTATGTCTGTCTTCAAGCAGCTTGAGTACTTACATTTGGTAGCACTCACCATCCAAGTTTGTGCATCTCAGATGGTTGTCTGGCAGCACTGCACCTATTATGACCATGTTGAAGATAACAGGGGCATAGTCAGATGACAGGATGTTTTGCTATGAGATGGACATGAATTGCCTGATGCCCATCAGAAGGCAATGTCAAGCATGTGCAGCAAGTCTTTACTGGGGAAGAAGGTTGGGTTAATGGCACCAGGTTTACAGTGAGGTTTTGATGTATAGTATGGATGAGGTGATGCCCAGTGGTGTTGATGAAGAGAAAATTCCATTCTGTGTTCTGGCTCTAGCAGCTTGACTAGGTGGTGCCACAGCGACATCTTGATATAGATTGCAGTGCCACCTCCTGTTTCATCAGAGTAGCAGCTGTATTTGGCTGTTTGCATGTTGACCCCTGGTTTGAAGGAAATTTCCCCTATGAGGCATTTGTCTACCACCTTTTCCCATAGGAATTGGTGACATTCAGTATGCTAGGTTCAGAGACTCCTTGCTTTAAACATCCAAAGAATGTTGGCATTATCTACAATGTGTCTAATTGTTTGCTGCACTGGCCTAGAGGGCCACCTCTTGATTATATAATCAAAGTTTACACAACTGTGTCACCTCATTTGCTTGGTTCATATTGTACAGTGCTCTTTTGATCATACACAGTTTACATCAGATAACTCATAATACATAACTTATCACTGCACACCCAATGGACAGTTTCATGTAACTCCTGGAGCATCAGCATGCTGCTATGCCCCTTACACTTCCTCCATTCCATTAGAAAAACTGACTCTAGGCCCTTAAACAAGCAACTGTGCCACATGCACATCTTTATGTTGTCTCTATAGCCCATCACTGAGTCAGCATCCTCCCATGACGAGTGAGATGATGAACTTTGGAGAATGACAAGGCATTACTAGCATGCACTATAGAAATTCACACATGATTTTCTTATAAAAAACATTACTTTATTATTATTTATTGTAATATGGAAGGTTTTGTAGTTGTCCTCTTTCATTATTAACTGATGCTCTGAGTCTTCTAAGTATTTTAACTGTGTCGTATGCATTAATTATTGTGTATGTGTTAGCTGCCTTTTTAACATACCAGACTGTAGATTAGTAATCATTTTAATCTCCATGGGAATTTATTATACATTTTTATTCCCTAATAGAAAAATTCTGTTTTTAGTCTTTTGTTTGTTTTTCTTTGGTATACCTAAGTCCAAAGAGACTCATATTTCTTGATCGTGTATAGATCTATTAATGAACTACTATACTTAGTAAATTTTTCCATTATATGCAAAACTGGTTGGTAGATGTACTCACTATGAGCAGTTTTTCATGTAGTTCAAGACTTACTGAAGTCCTTTAACCTAAAACCAACTATAACCAACCCAACTCGTATAACCACTACTTCTGCAACAACCATAGATCAGGTGTTTGTAAACACAGATAAATATATCTGCAACACACAGACTGCAAACACTGGTTTTAGTGATCACAATGCCCAAATACTAACAATCACTATTCCAGGAAACACGAAAGACCAGAAAACTAGAACTATTGTGAGGAAGTTTAATAATGAAAACATACATTACTTTTGTTCTCTCTTGAGAAGAGAAATCTGGACTGATGTTTACAGTTCACACAGCACAGATGACAAGTTTGATAAATTTATGGCCACATACAAACATTTTTTTGAAATAGCCTTTCCTAAACAAACGTCACTTATGAATTCTGTGCACAAACCAAATAAATGGATCACAAAAGGAATAAAAATATCATGCCAGAATAAAAGGAACTTATATGAATACTCAAAGCAAACCACAAATCCTGTATTTATCAACTACTTTAAGCAATGTAAACAAATACTTAGACAAGTTATAACGAATGCAAAGAAAATGGAAAATGACAAACAGATAAAAAAATCCAGGAATAAGACTAAAACAACCTGGAGTATCATAAAAAGAGAAACAGGTACTACATCATTAGCCCACAAAAATATAGAACTTCATGAAAACAACAATAAAATAATCAACCCCACAGTAGTGGCTAATAAATTTAACAACTACTTTTCTAATGTTGCACACCACCTGATTACCAAACATTACAACTCACAACCAGACAGCAATACACTCCAGTCAGATACAAAAATTCTTACAAGAACCCTATTCATGTCTCCAACAACACCTGAGGAATTATCTGTCATTATAAAAAGGTTACCCAATAAGTATACAGCAGATACTGATGAAATACCAGATATTATCATCAAAGCAAGTGTAACATCTATCATAGAACCACTAACGGATATTTTCAATTCATCATTCGTGAGTGGTATATTCCCGAAAAATCTGAAAATGGCAAAAGTGACACCACTGTACAAGAAGGGGACAAACATGAAGCTGCAAACTATAGACCTGTATCAGTATTGTCAGGCTTTGGTAAAATTCTTGAAAAACTATTTCTTAGAAGGCCGACAGCCTTTCTCAATAAAGGAAACATAATAAGTGATGCACAACACGGATTCAGAACTGGCAGATCAACACAGTCAGCTAGTTATACCTTCTTAAATGAAATTCTAACTGCAGTAGATAATAAGCAACATGTGTCTGGCATATTTCTTGACCTTAGTAAAGCCTTCGATGTAATTGATCATAATACTCTGTTGCAGAAGCTAGGTAATTATGGAATACGAGGCCTGCCAAACAAGTGGATACATTCCTACCTTCATGACCGTCAACAGATCACTCAAATAAAATACAAAGACATAAAAACATAAAAAATTTGTAATTTTTACAGTAATGCACAAAACATTACATATGGAGTTCCTCAAAGGTTAGTCCTTGGGCCAATTCTTTTCATTCTCTATGTTAATGATTTGTTAGAAAAGATAACTAAAGGGACAACAGTATTTTTTACATATGACACAAATATCCTAATCAAATCATGTGATGAGGAAAGCCTGTAAAAACAGCTACAGGTATAATACAAAATTTGACACAATGGTTCAGAGCAAACAAGCTAATAATAAATAATGAAAAAACAGTGACAGTCAGTTTCCACAATTCACAGAAACTACATCATGCAAGACCAATTTTTAAAATTGATGGAAAAACTGTCTCATCTGTGAGCAACACAAAATTTTTAGGTATACATATACAGCAAAACCTAAGATCTGTGATCACAATGTACCATGGCAATATTCAGTCACTGCTGATGTACGGCATTATCTTTTGGGGGAACTCCGCTGGTACAAACAAAACATTTAGGCTACAGAAAAATGCTAAGTACAGAGACTCCTGTACACCAATATTTAAAAATCTCAGTATACTACCTCTTCCTTGCTTTTATATGTATGAAATATTAAATTTCACAAAATGAAGTATTTTAAAAGGTGGAAATATCTTCAAGTATAACTGTGATTACCACCCTCATGATACTAGGCAGAAACATTACTTGCATGTCAATACAGTAAGTACAAACATTTGTAAGAGAAGAGTGTATCATACTGGCATAATGCTGTACACTCACATGACATCCTATTTGAAACATATGCAAAATTTACAAAAGTTTAAAGGGAAACTGAAAGAGTACTTGCTTGACCACTGCTTCTATTCTGTTTCCGAGTTTTTAGAGTACCAGAAAAGTGTAGTGTAATTGCTCAAATATTCTTAATAAGTCTATCATTTTATTTTATTATATTAAATTTGTCATCAATATTCAACATGTATTGAATAATTTTAATTATTTGTCCTTTCAAAATAACAATGTGTATGATGATGTATATACTGTACCAACCTGACTTGTCCTACATCGTTTGTGCAAAATATGTACCTAAACACAATTTACAGGACCAATAAAGAAATACAAATACAAATACAAATACAATACAATGATCCCAGCTAGTTATTATTCTTACAGCCCATTTCTGCATTTAGAAAATTGTGTCCATGGTTTGTGCTTTTGATCCTCAGAAATTAATCCCATAGCTAAGAAATGAATGTATGCAAGAATAGTGTCACAATATGATATTGTCTGTTACAAGCTGATGAGGATCAAACCCTAAGAACATAATGTGCTGATTACAGTATCTTTGCCACCAGTGTGTTCATTCCACATTAATTGACAATCAACATTTATCCTTAAAAACTTAGTCTTTGATACACAACCTACAGGTATATCATCTATGCTTAAGGTGACAGAGTTGTTTCTTCCCTTTATGCTGAAGTGAATCCACTTTGTTATATTTATGGTTAATGTTAATTTATTACATACTACTCTGTTGTAACCATTGTTGAGGATTTCATTTGCTTTCTCTAATATGAGATCAGGTATTTTATCAGTCACTCTGATAGGACTGTCATCAGCATAGAGAACTCTTTTTGATGTCTTATACTATCTGGAAAATTATTCATCTATATTAAGAACAGAACTGGGCCTAACACACTACTCTTGTGTTTCTTGTCTGACAAATGTTTTAATAAAATTTTGTTATCAGCATGCATGTGAACTATCTTTGCTTTTTGCACCTCCTTTTCTAGGTAAGACTGGAACCATTCATTTGGTGTTTCTTAGTGCTTCTAGCTCATGTAGTAGTATTTTATGGTCACCACTTTCGAAAATGTTGGGCAGGTCAGAGAATGTGCCTTTAACACAGCCATCCTTGCAGAGAGCTTCAAGTACTATTTCTGTGAAATCTGTAATGGCCAATATTGTACTCCTCCCACTTTTAAAACCAAACTGTATTTTGCTAAAAGGGTTGTATTTATTATTGTAACTCATTAGTCTTTCATGATTGATTCAATTATTTTTGAGAATTCTGACCATTATGAAACAAGGCCTACAGTTTTTTATACTCTCTGCATTACCTGTATTTAGTAAGGTCACAACTACTGTGTGCTTATAAAGATATGAACTATTTATTATGTCTGTTAATGGGATTTGTATGCTGTCAATGCATGCCTTGAAAATAGAAACTGGAGCCCCATTTATGCCAGCTGATTTTTCCCGTCTTTAATTTCTGTTATCCTCTTGACTTTAAGCTCTCTTCTGGGAAACATCATCATTGTGATTGCTGCATAATTCACTGCTTGAGTTTCATGTGTTTTTGAGAAATTTTGTTGCAACTTCTGCACAATACCAGAGAAAGAGTAATCTACATAATTTTCCAGTTATTGAGAATTTTTTATTATTCTTGTCTTCTCCATTTCATCATCTTTGATGTATGTTTTGTTTTACTTATGTTTGCCTTTTCCAGCTTGGTGAAATTCAATATAACTTTGTTTTTATTTTCTGTGTTGTATACTAGTGTAACATTAAATGTTTTTTTTTCTCAGCAACCTGAACCCTCCTGCACATCTTTTTTGTATCTATGATAATAATCTAGGAACTGTGGATTAGTGTAGTGCCTTTGTAATGAACTGAGAAATTTATGCATCTGGGAGGACCATCAAATGTCCACAGCTATCCATCTGTTTTCCTTAGCTGCTTGTATCAAAGTGGTTTCTTTTGCAAAATTCTCCTGAACAATTAATTTAAACAATGTGCAGAATTTAGAGAACTTAGCATCAACATTGTTTTCCTTGTGCTCTTCATCTTGTATTTGATTTGCCAATGTCCTAGAAAAAAGTATAATTTTTTTGTTCATTGGCCAGCAGTTTTGTTGGTTTCATCAAGCCTGTTGTTAGTTTTATTATCTACAGTAATGATCAGAGAGGCCAAGACCTTTTACAAACACCTCATAAAACTGTGATTGTTTCAAACTGGAGTGATGCATGTTTCATAGACTACACATTTTGATGAGGAATAGATAATTCCTAGCAAATTTCTGTGTTGACTGTGCACTCTTGTGGGGTACTTTCTGTCATCCATATACACATTGACAAAACATGATGAGACACTTTTAAGGGAGAATAAAACTATGCCAACCTCTCCTTTGTGAGGGAACTGGCCTGAATTTTGTAGTCTCCTCTCAATACACTTTCAATTACACTGTGTATGGATAGTGTTTGTTTACTGGTGTACATGACACCATATTTTGATGATTTTAAAACATACATTTTATTCATGCAAAGTTCAGTTATTAGCTGTGGTGATCAGTTTTTTACATTATGAGTAGTCAGTAGCACAAGTCTACAGGCCAGCATGCACAATCATATTGGAAAGTTTTCTGTTGCAACACAGACTAACAGTTCACCTTTGTTTAAAAAAGAGAATTCTCATTGGCTCAGTCCCTTAGTCATTTCTTAAAGATTGCTATACTTCAATGTTTCATTTAAGACACTCCAGAACATTAATCATCGAGTGTAACAGTATCTCAGTCCAATGACAATGGCAGTTCATAATACTTGTTGATCGCAACACAGTTCAATTAAAAAACGTCTCTTAATTTAGATTACAGTTATCACTTGAAAATAATTACACATTAAAGTTATATTGAGTTTCTAGCTTGTCAGAACACATATTTTCACTTATAAATTGCGAATATTTGTGGTGTGAGTCAAAGACGAGTATGCATCTATATAAATGTTACCTGTTCAGTTTCAGACCATGGGCTGGCAATTCCATGTCTAATATGATCTTATAGAGACTGGCATAGGAACATATTACTACTTTTAAAATTACTTACTGCTTTAAAATTTGGCTGGGTTGGAATCTACTGGTTTTAATGAACTATGAGGCTCAATATAATTTTGCATTACAGAAAATGTTACTGTATAAAAATTAAAGAGCTACATAGAACAGTTATCCTTACACCAGTTTGAATCCTCTCATTTATATAAATGAGCACCATGCAGTGAAACTTAGTAAATTACACTAAATTATTAATTAGTGAGGTAATTAATGAATATTATATATCAGTCAGTATAAAAGAATTAAGGTAACAAAAGTAATCAATTAAAGTCTGGAATCTAATGGTGGTTGTGACAAAATATGTGATAGAAGATGGTACTGTTTCAGTACTCCTCATTTAATTATTGCAGAAGATAATACGTTTGGTAATTTAAAATACATAACAGGAAAGCTGGAATGCTTAACTTTCAAATGGTGTAGGTCACTGTATGGAGTTCTGATTAGCTCATTGGTTTTTGTATATAGTTGACTATTGTGCTAACTGTAATGAACTATAACTTCTAATTAATAGTACCCTAATGAAAACTAATTACATAAATGGGAACAGAAAACTTGAAATGAGTACTGGAATAATATATTTAAGTGAAACTGAGTCTAACTAAGAGCTTGTGATTTTTAGGAAAGTATTACCTGTCGCTATTAAATATGTCAAAGAAAGGTATACTTTAGCAAGAAATTGATTTTTTTTTTTTTTTTTTTTTTTTTGCGTGTGGGGGGGGGGGGGGTGTTGCAGAAAAACATAACACATGGGATATAGGAGGAACCTAACTAATTTGTCACACCATCCCAGATCTGTTGAGGCACAGGCCATTCCTTGTGTAGCCCCATCTCCAAATAGTTCCCACTGGCACCAGAACACTAGTCAGCAATAATCAGAGCTATTTCCAGCTCTGCATTAAGCCCTCATACAGCACTGCCTATATGAGGCCAATCACACTGCCAGAAAAGATGGACTACTTTCACATTCGACAGAGAAGCTATTTTGCTCAGATCGTCACTTGTAATGTGCACCTCGCCCCTATCCAAGCCATTCTCTATCCCATCCACCATCACTGTCATTATCAGCTCATCTTTCATATAATCCTTACACATAGGTGCCGTACCCTCAACCATCTGTTTCAGCCTGACACCTGACTGGAAAATGCTGGTCACCTGATGCCCCCTCCCTAATTTCTCCTGTAACTGAAGGCCTATACCACTGCACCTCTGCTATGACTGCCACCTAGGAGCAGTCGTCTGTTCTTTCTAACATTTGTGTTATTGTCTACCTTTGTCTACATCTATGTCTGTACTCTGCAAGTCACCTTACAGAATATGTGGCAGGTATTTTGTGTTATACTGTCAGTTCCCCCTGTTCCTATCCCAGTCATGAATAATTCACGGGGAGAATACTTGCTGATAAACCTCCATGTGGGCTCAAATCTCTCTGATTTTATCTACACAGTCTTTTTGTGAAATCAAACAATGGAAACTCTAGGTTGGAATATCAACAATGTAAGGAAAAGGTAGATTACTACTCACCATAAAGATGACATGGTGAAGCAATATATTGTTTGACTCTTCTAGGAACACAAACTCTTGGAACTTCAATGGTAGCCACACCGTGATGCAGAACCTCTTTTTTGCTGTGTCTACAACCGGAGTTGCCTAAGCAGCTCCATGGTGCTTTTATGCTTACTAAATGAAACTGTAAAACATACTGCTCTTCTGTAGATCTTCTGTGATTCCTCTATTAGCCCTACCTCATATGGATCCCATATTGATGAACAACATTCAATTATTGGCCAAACAAGTGTTTTGTAAGCTTTTTCTGTTGATGGACTATGTTTCCTAGAGATTCTTCCAGTGAACATCAATCTGGCATGTGCCTTACCTGCAATTAGTTTTATGTGATCATTTCACTTTAAATCACTCCAGACACAAACTTCTAGACATTTCTATGGAAGTAACTGTTTTCAGTGCTTGTTCTAAAACCATGTCATCACACAACACTGGATCTTTCTGTCTATATACAAGCAATACATTACCAACTGTTGATCCTCTGCATGTCTTCTCACAGTTTGCTACAATTTTATAGCATTGTGACTTTTCTGTGTGCAACAGCATCATACATGAGAAGCCTCATTGAACTTCTAACATTGTTTTCTGGAACATTTATAGATATCTACATCTACATCAATACTCTGCAAACCACTGTGAAATACATGCAGAGGGTATGTTACACTGTACCAATTATTAGGGTTTCTTCCTGTTCCATTCACATATGGAGTGTGGGAACAATGATCGATTGAATGCCTCTGCATGTGCTGTAATTGTTCTAATCTTGTCCTCATGATCCCTATGTGAGCAGTACTTAGGGGTTTTTAGAATGTTCTGAGAGCCATCATTTAAAGCTGGTTCTTGAAACTTTGTTAGCAGACTTTCTCTGGGTGGTTTACATTGATTTTCTAGAGCCTACGTGTCCAGTTTCTTCAGCATCACTGTGACACTCTCCCATGTCTCAAACAAATCTGTGACCATTTGTGCTGCTCTTCTCTGTATATGTTCAATATCCTCTGTTGGACCTGTATGATACTGGTTCTACACACTTGAACAGTATTCTAGAATGGATCACAAGAGTGATTTTCAAGCAATTTCCTTTGTAGACTGACTACACTTTCCCAATATTTTAGCAACAAACCGAAGTCTACCACCTGCTTTAGCCACAACTGATGCTCTGCTATCATTCCATTTCATGTCTCTATAAAGTGTTACACCCAGGTATTCGTATGAGTTGGCTGATACCAACTGTGACCAATTGAAATTATAGTCTTAGTTCACAGTGCTTTTTCAGTTTTTGAAGCATACAGTTTTACCTTATGAACATTTAAAGAAAGTTGCCAATCTTTGCACCACTTTGAAGTCTTGTCAAGGTCAGACAGAATATTTATGCATCTTCTTTCAGACAGTACTTCATTATAGATAACTGCTTCATCTGCAAAAGTCTGAGGTTACTATTAATATTATCTGCAAATTCAGTAATATACAACAGCAAGGGTCCCAACACATTACCCAGGGGAACACTCAAAATTGCTTCTGCATCTGATGATGATGACTGTCCATCTAAGACAATACACTGTGTTCTCTCCACCAACAAATCCTCAATCTGGTCACACCATAAGATCATAATTTTGACGATAAGTGTAGGTTTGGTACTGAGTCAAATGCTTTTTAGAAATGAGGAAGTAGTGCATCTGCCTGGCTGCCTTGACACAAAGCTTTCAGTCTATCATGTGAAAAAGATATGAATATGGTTTCACATGATCAATGTTTCTAGAATCCATGCTGGCTGACTGGAGGAGATAACTGTGTTTGAGATACCTCATTATGTTACACTCAGAATATAGTGAGGTGACAGACTTTTTGGAATGGCAATATGCAAATATACAGATTGTGGTGGTACCACATACACTAGGTATGAAAGGGCAGTGCATTGGTAGAGATGTCAGTTGTACTCAGGTGATTCATGTGAAAAGGTTTCTGATGTGATTATGGCCACACAGTGGGAATTAACAGACTTCAAACGTGGAGTGGTAGTTGGAGCTAACTGCAAGAGACATTACATTCCAGAAATCATTAGGAAATTCAGTATTCCAAGATCCACAATGTCAAGAGTGAACTGAGAATATCAAATTTCAGGCATTGTATCTCACACTGGATGATGCTGTGGCTGACGGCCTTCATTTAATTTTTGAGAGCAGTGGTACCTACATAGAGTTCTCATTGCTAACAGACAAGCAGCACTGCATGAAATAACCACAGAAATAAATATGGGGCCTAGGAGAAATGTACTTGTTAGGACAGTGCAGTGAAATTTGGCCTTAATGGGCTGTGGCAGTGACAACCAAAGTGAGTGCCTCTGCTAACAGCACTTCACCTCCAGCACCTCTCCTAGGCTCCTTCCCATATTGGTTGAACACTATATGAATGGAAAACCATGGCCTAATCAGATAAGCCTCAATTTCGGTTGGTAAGAGCTGATGGTAGGGTTTGAGTGTGATGCAGACCCTACAAAACTATGGACCCAAGTTACCAACAAGGCACTGTGCAAGCTGGTGGTGGCTGCATAATGGTGTGGGGTGTGTTTACATGGAATGTAATGGGTCCTCTGTTTATGTTCAGATTCTTGGAGACCATTTGTAATGATTCATGGACTTCATGTTCCCAAACAACGATGGTATTTTTACGGATGACAATGCACCGTGTCACAGGGTCACAATTGTTCATGATTGGTTTGAGGAACATCCTGGACAATTTGAGTGAATAATTTGGTCAACCAGACTGGTGACATGAGTCCCATTGAACATTTATGGGACATAATCAAGAGCTCAGTTGATGCACAAAATCCTGCATCTGCAATTTTGGATGAGTATGGAGGCAGGTTGGTTTAGTATTTCAGCAGGGGACTTCCAATTACTTGTTGAGCAGACTTCCAATGACTTGTTGAGCCCATGCCACATCATACTAATGCACAACACAAGTCGAAAGGTGGTCCAACATGATATTAAGACGTATTCTATGACTTTTGTCCCTCAGTGTATGTTCTAAGATTCTACAACAAATCAATGGCAAGGATACTGGATGGTAGTTTTGTGTATCACTTCTACTATGCTTCTTGTAGAGAGGGGTGACCTGTGCTTTCTTTCAATTACTGGGCATGATTTTTGTTTTCAAGGGATCTATGATAGATAAGAGTTAGAAGAGGGGCTAACTGAGCCACAATTCAGATAGAATCTGATATGGATTCCATCGGGACCTACAGATTTGTTCACTTTTAACAATTTCAGCTGTTTCTCAGTATCACTGACACTAATACTTATTTAACTCACCTTTTCTGCAATATAAGGATTAAATTGAGGCAATGCTCCTGCATTTTTCTTTGTCAAGAATAATTTGAAAACAGAGTTAAGCATTTCAGCTTTTGCTTTGCTACCCTTAGTTTCAGTTCATGTCTGATATGCCAGGGACTGGACACCAACTTTGGTGCCACCAACAATATACACATAGGACCAGGATTTCTTACGATTCTGTGAAAGATCACTACAATATTCTGCTGTGGTGGTCACTGAGGGCATCACACATTGCTCTCTTGACAGCCAAACACATTTTATTCAGCATCTATCTATCTGCATTCCTATGTTTTGTTTTACACCTGTCATGCACTAGTTTCCATTTCTTTATAAGTTTATTTTCAGTGATTGTGTACCATGAAAGGTCTCCCCATTATGAACTGTTCTACTTGGTACTTATCTATCCATTGCATGGTCAACTGTTCTTTTAAACTTGAGCCTGTTCTGAAAGTTTCAAGTTCGTCATTGAGGCATGACACTGTTGATTTTTTGACTAGTTTACTGAACATATATATCTTTCTGCTTGTTTTAGTTGTCCTTTATAGTTTGGTAATCATTTTTTCCACAACCACATCATGTAACTGATACCAGTTTTGATGTAGTCAAAGAGATCAGGTCTATTTTTCATCATTAGATATAATATATTTCCATCATGAGGGGGGTTATGAACTATCTCTTATAAGTAGTTTTCAGAGAAGACATTTAGTGATGTTTCACAGGATGTCATGCCCACCATTAAAAAAATTATTTCCCCAAATTAATGATGGATAATTGAAGTCTCTACCAACTGACTTACATGAAAGTGAACTTAGGTTTTCTCTGAAGTTTTGTGAAAAGTAAAGGCCCTATTACACTCCCTTGGGGTGCACCTGAAGTGACTATTATGTCTGAATAGCTCTCTCTCTTGAGAAGGACATAATGTGTTCTGTTTGCTAGAAACTCTTCAATCCAATCACAGAATTGCTCTGATAGTCTGTCCGTTTATATTTTGTCCAGTAGGCAGCAGGGCAGAAGAGTATTGAATGCCTTCTGGAAGTCAAGGAATATGGCATCTACTTGGGTGCCTGCATCTATTTCTTTCTGGGTCTCACTGACAAAAAAGAGTGTGCTGCGTTTCACACAGTTGTTGTTTGGTATCTGTATTGGTTCCTACAGAGGAGATTTTCAGTCTCCACATATGTCATAATACCCAACCGTAAAGCAAGTTTCAAACAAGTAACTTCAGTCTGACTGTCCTTCTTGAAGATGGAAATGACCTGTGATTTTTTTTCAGTCATTAGGAATGCATTGCTTCTCCAGAGGTGCACAGTACCAGTACACTGCTGTTCGAAAAGGGGCAAGTTTGTTGATGTACTCTATATGGCATCATACTTGTATTCAGTCAGTTCTAGCGGTTTTTTCTCTGTTGCATGATTTCAGTTGCTTTCCTCTCCAAAAATCACTTATTTTTTATATCTGTCATTTTGTCATTCATCCAACAGTTTAAGGGATATACTAATGTGCAGTCTCCCTCTGTGGAACAGTTCTACTCATGGGCAGTGTTTGCTGCACTTTTCCTACTCCTACATCATCTTGAGGCTTCTCTCTGCCACAACTGCCTATGAATTTGTTCCTTCTGCATATTTTGCTGTTTCAAAGAGAGCCTCAGTGACCTACCCAGAGTTTTCCCCATTACATTCCATACAGTGAAATAATTTGCTATATATTTTATAGTGTGTCCCACCACTTACTATCTGACACTAACTGCCCCCAGTTTCCACTTGTGGTCAAATAAAATATTGATGCTAAAGTAAAAGGAACCCCAAGTATTTGAAACTCAATTAATATTATGAGAAGTATTAGATTTAATTCACTATAAGAATCTCTAACTTCACGATAATGTGTTGAGGTCTCGAAGAGCATTGGTGATTTCAGATATACATGAACAAAACATTAGACTGAAGGTGCACCTGGCAGAAATTCAAAACAACACTGCAGGAAAGCCAAATCTTCACTTGTGTGACAAGAAAAAAGACACTATTGCAGATATTCACAGCAAAATGTAAAATATGCATTGCTGTGAACAATTTACTGTTGTGTTAGTTTAGTATGTTAACAAAAGTCAGTTCCATGTAATAACAATTGGAAATTCAGTGTACATGTAAACTTTCAATATATTAATCACTAAATACACTAAAAGACAATAAAAATATTATCAAACTGTTTCTTTTGGTAAACACTAAAGCACAAGAATCATACTGAGTGAATGAACAGTTCAACGCCGAATCTGAAAGTTCATTCAGGACCTGAGAAAATTCAAGATTAAGAATGCTGTAAGTAACTTTCGAATATGACTGCAGAATGGCGGGAAGCAGTTATGCACATTGTGCCTTTCTGCATCTCAGCATCTCACTTCTTTGGTGAGTATAATTGCTACATTCCACTCTGGATCTTCCTTGTTTGAAATAATACTATTTCATCCACAAAAATCTTCTTCCAAATGATTTGCACGAATGTCTGAGTGTTTTGTGAGTCATTCTTCCCTTTGTTGTATGTTTTACACTGCTACATTATCTTATAAAATGAGAGTTTCCTATTCTTCCCAGGAACAATGAATCATATCTTTCCTAGAGCAGGTAATATAAATTGGTGGCAAGATAGGGAAATCAGATCTCCACTATCAATTACTTAGAAGGTTACCAGTCTCAGTATAACATTATGATGTGGACAGGTTGTCACATTTAATAACCTATGAGTACCTGCAAGTAAATCCAGCATTTAGAAGAGAAAAGACAGAGAAACCAAGAAAATTACATTACTGGAATAAAATTCACCAGAGAAGATGGTTCCAGATTGCCTGCAGCATGCTTCCTAACTCCCCAACAAAAAATAACACATTAATCACAGCAGATAAGCAATGTAAACACTTCAGCTCACAGTCAACTCATGGAAATTTGTATTCACATGTTTATGTCAGGTGATGCCACCTGTACCTGTCTTCATGTGGCATCCAACTGGAGGTGGGTAGGACACGATTAAACTGGACCAATAACAGCCAGTGAGAACCAATGGAAGAAGTCACAACAAAAAATACAGTATACTCTTGTTATGGAAGATTACAACAAAAACTACATTTCAGTGCCAAAAGTACAATGATTTGAAGGATATAGGAGAGGAAGCCTCCTGAGAGTACACTGGAATGAAGCAAGAAGAATATGGAAGCTGAGACTGTCCTGTAACCAATGGATCTTTGAACAAAATTGTGGCTGTCAGGCTAAAGTATAGCCCTGATCTGTGCTGACAGCAAAAAGGGAGCTGTTGCCTCTGACTGGTTTGGTGTGGCCCACTCCAACTTCCTCCCCTGTGCCAACTTTTTTGTCTCAGAGTAGCACTTTGACTCAGTGTCCCAAATTATTCATTGGATGTTTTACAATTTCTGTCTTCTCTTGCAGTTTTTACCCTCTAGAGCTCCCTCAAGTACCATGGAATTTGTTCCTTCATGCCTTAACATATGTCGTATCATCCTGTCCCTTCCCCATGCCAATGTTTTTTATATCTTCCTCTCATCACCCACTCTGTTGGAACCTCCTCATTTCTCATCTTATCAGTCTATTAATTTTCATCCTTCTACAGTACCATATTTCATATTCTTTAATTATCTTCTTTTCTGGTTAAATGACTCCTGAAGACAGATGTTGACTGTGGATATTGTATCATAGACACAGTCCCTTTGACTGTTCAGGGATGTCACTAAAACTGCCCAAAGATGTAAATGCAGGAACAGTGCCTATTAGATGGAGGGGGTCTAACAGTTGATCAGTTCCAGTCATTCCACCAGGAAGAAGGTACACAGCTCATGTTGTCTGTAGTTCAACCATGCCTAGACAGTCAGTACCACAGTTTGATCATGTCCAAATTGTTACTTTGTGCTTGGAAGGGCTCCCTACAAGAGAAGGGTTCAAGTGTATTGGAGTGAACCAGAGTGGTAAAGTGGTGTTGTCCGGACATGAAGGGGATACAGGAAGACAGGAAGTGTTGATGACATGCCTCGCTCAGGCCACCCAAGGTCTGCTACTGCAATGGATGGCTGCTACCTATGGATTGTGGCTCAGAGGAACCCTGACAGCAATGCCACCATGTTGAATAATACTTTTCACGCAGCCACAGGACATCGTGTTATGACACAAACTGTGCAATATGCTGCATGATTCGCAACTTCACTACCAATGTCGATGGTGAGGTCCATCTTAGGAACCACAGCACCATGCAATGTGGTACAGATGGGCCCAACAACATGCCAAATGGACTGCTCAGGATTGGCATCACGTTCTCTTCATTTATGAGTGTTGCATATGGCTTCAAGCAGACAATCGTCGGAGACATGTTTGGAGGCAACCTGGTCAGACTGAACACCTTAGACACACTGTCCAGCAAGTGCAGCAAGGTGGAGGTTCCCTGCTGTTTTGGGATGGCATTATGTGGGGCTGACATATGCTACTGGTGGTCATGGAAGGTGCCGTAACACCTGTACGATACGTGAATGCCATCCTCCAACCAACAGTGCAACCATATCAGCAGCATATTGGTGAGGCATTCATCTTCATGAATGACAATTCATGCCCCCATCATGCACATCTTGTGAATGAGTTGCTTCAAGAATACAACATCGCTCGACTAGAGTGGCCAGCATGTTCTCCAGACATGAACCCTATTGAACACGCCTGGGACGGATTGAAAAGGGCTGTTCATGGATGACATGACCCACCAACCACTCTGAGGGATCTATGCCAAATTGCTGTTGAGGAGGGGGACAATCTGGACCAATAGTGCTTTGATGAACTTGCGGATAGTATGCCACGATGAATACAGGCAGGCATCAATGCAAGAGGACATACTACTGGGTATTAGAGGTACCGGTGTGTACAGCAACCTGGACCACCACCTCTGAAGGTCTTACTGTATGATGGTACAACATGCAGTGTGTGGTTTTCAGGAGAATAAAAAGGTCAGAAATGATGTTTATGCTGATCTCTATTCCAATTTTCTGTACAGCTTGCAGAACTCTCAGAACTGAAGTGATGCAAAACTTTTTTTATGTGTGTATTTCTTTCCTATCATACATTTTTCGATTCCATTTAAATAAAAACCTTGCTATAAACAGTTCGATGTAGACATGAGAACACACTTAAAATAATTCTGAGTTACTGTAGCCAAGCCTCACCACAAAAAAAAATGTTTTACCTACATCTACATCTACATCTACATCTATACTCTGCAAACCACTGTGAAACACATGGCAGAGGTTTTCTCTGAATTTAGTTTTACATATGTTGTATCATTTGCTAATGTTTTAGAGTGTTAAGCTAATACTCTATCTAAATAAGAGGCATGAGGCATGCCTTAAATGCCATACTGTTTTACTTTCTCTAGTAGTATTTCTTTATCTATACAATCAAAGTCATTGACAAGATCACAGGAAATGCCAACATTGTTTTTTTTTTCTTCTACCAGGACTGGTTTTTCCTAGATCATTAATGCTAACAGAGAGGGCCATTGTGGAAGTCAAACTGAGCTAGAAAGATAGTCTAATATTCTGTTATAAGCTTCCTCTCCAAATTTTCTTTTATCACAGGAGTGAGGGAGATGGATCAGTATCTTATCTCCAGTTTTACAAGTGCATTTGTAAAGGGATACTTCAGGAAATATCCTTGACTCATCAACTGGTTACCAAGGTAACATGGCAGATGGAGGGGAGATTCCAAACTAGCACAATTTACTTGAAATCTCATCATAACCAGAATTTTACTTTTTTTAGTGGCTGAATTATGACAAAGTCTGCTTCTTCAACAACACACATTTTATTCAGCATAACTTATTTACAATAAAATCACAGAAAGTAATAGTTCCTGACCCTTCTGAAAATACACAAAGTGAAAGACGCCTGTAGGCAGATACCTCATAGTCAGAACAGTACTTTGAATGTTTGTTGAATAACTCACACAGCTCTGCTGGAGAACACTGATGTAGGATCAACTGGGAAGCTCTTTATTGTAAACCATGCCTTTAGCACACCCATCAGATAGACAGACAAATCTATATCCTAGCCAAACATTGTTGGCAGGTAACAACTAAGTCCAAATAACAGTCCAGGAGAAAACTGCAATGCACAGGGTTGTCATCAATAAGTACACCAGAAAGCTTGCTGTAAAAATTGGCTGGATGATAAATGAGACCATGGTCGTCCAAAGTAGCCCTTAAATCTGTTGCAGATCATTTTACAAACGACCTGATACCAGCAGATACACCTTTCTGCACTGTGCATAATGATCTCACAGAACATGTGCATAACTATGTCGAGTGATCAGTCAATATGTCCAGCAGGATTACAGGACTAATGACATCTGTGGTCACTAAGAAAGATGTTTTTCTCTCTGTGTTTTCAGGAACTGTTAGAAATTATTCAGTGAATTTATTTGGCAGTGTTTGAATTTAATACCTATCAGACTGATAGTGTTACCAGAAGCTTTAATGAGCTTATACATTTCACACTCCAGATTGTCCTTGCAATTTTTGATATTTTTGTTCATAGTACATGATTTTTGTCCGTGTAAGTGAGCTGGTGGGGATGGGTTGGAGAATGCCATGGAGTATCAATTAAACAGCCTGTAGTTCCAAATGCTTTTAACACAGCACCTTGCCGTAGCTCAGTACAGGAAGCAGCAGCTTGTCAGTGGCATTCAGCTGCCTCCTGTGTGTTGTCTCTCCACAATGCTGGCAGATCACAGAATCAGATGGACAGTGGTCCATGACACAACTGCTTCTGTCAATGGTACCTTCAACTCTGTGTGGCCTTGTCTAGCTGTGACCACATGTTTGGATTCACAGCTTGTAGCAGGCTGCCGATGTAATGGTAGTCACCCACTGCCTATGTGTCAGTGGCCTGTAAGCTGCTTCCTAGAGCTTGTGCTGGCCATATGTTGCAGTGGCTCCACATTCCACAATCTCCAGGTGGACTGCCCTGATGCAGAGTTGAACTGTGGTCCACAAACTGCAGTCCCAGAAGGTGGCCAAGTGACACAGCCCTGTGGTGACAGAGCTGTGATGCTAGCAATAGTGACTTTAGTATAAAAGACTAAGTATTTATATGCTTCCAAGCTGCACTTGTTTGGGATTTGCTTTCTTGCAGCACATTTGCTAAACATTTCAGAAACCACCAGAGTAGAAAGGCTTATGGCATTTACCACTTGGGTACTGCTGTGTCAACTGTTCCCATATGCTGCCAGGCCAGATCACCTCACAACATTGCAAAGGCTGTTATATTTTGGTGAAGCATAGCACTTGCACTTGCCTGCGGCTGGTACTGCTGAAGTTCAATTTCATCTTCATGCATTTATAACCAAAATGGCTGGTGTGCTACATTACACACTCCTTTAACAAGATTCAGTCCCTCAGGTCACTTTAAACGAGATTATTCTTATGCAAACTCGAGTGGAAAGTTTCCGGGTGACTCTGGTCTGCTCTTTACTCAAAACTGCTCTTCCCACTATTCTTCCTTATGCACTACTTACCCTAAGTGCTGACAATTTCTTTTTAGCTTAACATTCTGTTATAACCTCTTAGGCTCTGGGAATCGAGTCCACTAGTATTTGAACAGTAGCTGTTCTGCTTCTTGCACATGTAAACAACAACAATGCTTAGCAGAGAAAACGTCACTGCAGTACTTGGTATGACAATGGTCAGTGTTGTTTCTTTCTGCTATTGGTTCTCTCTGAGCTGATCCACATGCTGTGTTACTGTCTCCTTGTAGATTCACACATCCTGATCATTAATAAGCTTGTCTATGGACTGGATTAACTCATCTCCTAACGACTGGTTCAAGGCAGGCAGATTCATAACTGTAACACTTACATAAGTGCCTCTCGCCAGTACAGCTGAGGCTGTGAAATGCTCAGGTGTGTTTTTCTCAAAATTGTGGCCAGTATACAGAAAGTAGGTTCCACTATTTCACATGATGTCCCATTTATTAGCAGTGCACATCCATCCAGTTCCATTCTTTTTCCTGGCATGAGCTTCCCCTGTTCATAGCAGCTTGCTACGACCATCACTTTATTGAACGCAGAATACAACCAATGTGCCTGAACCTGCTGGAAGTGGAAATGTGCACATAAGGTCCAAATACAATATCAAGGATGCTAACTGGGAAGAACTAAGAAGGTGTGTCAGTATCTGGGGAGTCCATCAGTAGATGATAATGTAGTTGTTAAAGAGAAAGAGCTGACAATGCTATACACAGAGCAGTAGAGGCATCAATACCTATCAGAAGAGGTCATTCTAAAGGAGTACCTTACATAGTATAGTGTATGATAATGTGGTCAATTGATGTCATTCCACTCTCAACCTTCCAGCTTTCCACACAGCGCACCTCTGCCTTATCTGATAAAGTGACGTCTATATTTGATGTTGTTGTGACCCTCCCTTCATAGGTGGCAGATTGCGATGTGCATTCAACACTTGTATGTTGTATTTCCTAATGGCTTCTTCCAGCTGTCTTCCACAGTCATCAGTCAGGCCACAATACTGACTTTGCATCTGCATCAGTGGAGTACACAAGAGACTTAGTTCATCCTAGCAGATGTTCATTGATCTCATCATTAAATTGAAAATAAATGGAAACCAGGATGCAACTTCCCCTTCTTGTTAACATTCCACACAGATTATATGTTCTGAACAATACTGTGTCACTTGGCCATGGTCTGGAATGCTGTTTGTGAACCACATCTCAGCTCTGTGTCAGGGCAGTCCACCCTGAGACTGTAGGACCTGGAGCTATTGCTACAACAGGCCAGTTCCAGCCTTGGAAAGCAGTTTGCAGGGCATTGGCTCAGGGACAGTGGGTCACTGCCATTACATTCCCAACCCACAGTCTTCTCAACAGTGTGGGGGTGCAAGCTGTGCCACAACACACATGGTCACAGTTAGCCAAGACCACCAACAGCTATAGTCACTACTGATGGAAGTGGCTGCATTATGGACCATTGCCTTGCCAATGCTGCCCTCTGACAGTACTGTTGGGCAATACATGTGCAATCATTAGAGATGACATCCAAATGCTGTTAGATTAGTTCAGATATGGACCAGAACTTTATTACGGTGCATTGTAATTGCTTTGGTTGCTATACTAGATTAGTCACTACATTATTAATTTGTAAATTGTATGTATTTTGCCTTGTTTGCTTTTGTTAGATGAGATATGATCACATTATTGTTGTAAGTCCAGTTATTTGGTCTTCAATCCTTGTATTAAATTACAGTTCTGTACATTTAAAGCGAGTTGTGAATCTCTGCACCATTTTGAAATCTTATCAAGATCTGATGTTAGAACTTCAAGTTTAACAGATATATTTAGGAACGACACAACAACACATGTAAGTCACAGAGTAAGTTGACCTGTGTACAAGTCGGCATTCGATTAAACACTGAGTCTCAGTCTAGCGGACGCTGCTCGGCTGGCCGCTTAGGTGGCACAGCTGCTGCATGGCTGGCAGACAGCGCCGCACGTAGAGGACGTGCGTAATTGCGTGGCGGCACTTTGAATAATCGGTGAGTCACAACACTTTTCCCCCCCTTTGAAATTGTTGCACTGGTCATGATGGAGGTGTCGTGGACATGGCTAACATCCATAGGCGCTGTTTGATTCGCCGTAAAGTCTCGAGGAGGAGGCTTCCCGTACGGACGGAAGTGTCCCTGATGATAACGGGTCGAGATGACAGGAGACATGGGCGATGTATCGGCGTCCGTTGGAGGAGGAGGCGAGGAGATGTACTCTGACAGAGGATGATCCTCCGGTTCCTGCATGGGCATGTCTCCTGGTGGCATCCGGTCTGGTGCTGGCATCGCGATGACGGTGAGAGGGCTGCGTTGTGAGTATTGAGAGATGCCAAGATCCTGAGCATCAGGTAGAGCGAAAGGTGGTGTGACAGCATTCGGAACAGGCGTTGCTGGCACCCGAGGCCGAAGGAGGAGGAGGCGAGGAGATGTACTCTGACAGAGGATGATCCTCCGGTTCCTGCATGGGCACGTCTCCTGGTGGCATCCGGTCTGGTGCTGGCATCGCGATGATGGTGAGAGGGCTGCGTTGTGAGTATTGAGAGATGCCAAGATCCTGAGCATCAGGTAGAGCGAAAGGTGGTGTGGCGGCATTCGGAACAGGCGTTGCTGGCACCCGAGGCCGAAGCTGGTCCGAATGATGCACTGCAACACCCGTGTCCGTCTGGATTTCATACAGGCGTCTGCCACGGTGTCGTAAGATGCGGCCCGGGCTCCATTTTGGCCGTCTGCCATATCCCCGTACCCAGATGAGGTCGTCGGCGGTGAACCAGCCAAGTGAAGGCACCCGCAGCCGTGAGGTGGGAGGCCGCAGAAGATGAAGTAGCGTGCGGTGCTGTCGGCCATGTAACAGCTCAGCCGGGCTGTGATCGCCCATGGGGGTGAAACGGTAAGACGCCAGCAACTGGAGAAGCACATCATCAGCAGCAGAAGAAGTCAGAAGTTTCCGCATCTGAGCCTTAAATGTGCGGACCAGCCGTTCAGCCTCACCGTTGGATTGTGGATGGAACGGCGGGGCCGTGACATGCGTAACGTCGTGACGAGCACAAAAATCCGCACAGTCAGAAGAGGCAAATTGTAGACCATTATCAGTAACAAGAGTAGAGGGGAGGCCTTCCAAAGAAAAAATGCGGGCGAGAGCACTGGTGGTTGCCGCGGTGGTAGGTGACGTGCAACGGACAATGAAAGGAAAGTTAGAGTAGGCGTCAATTACGAGGAGCCAATAAGTACCTAAAAAGGGTCCCGCAAAGTCAGCATGAATGCGCTCCCAGGGCTTCTCAGGCGAAGGCCACGGTGACAAAGATGACTTCGGGGCAGCGGCCTGTGATGCACAAGGGCCGCAGGCAGCGACCATGTGTGCTATTTCAGAGTCGATGCCAGGCCAGTACACATGACGGCGCGCCAGAGATTTTGTGCGAGACACACCCCAGTGCCCCTGGTGAAGGAGGCGCAAGACCAAAGCATGCAAAGACGCAGGTACCACAACACGCAGCGAAGCATTATCAGCGGAGAGGAGGATAACACCATCTCTAGCCGTGAGACGGTAGCGCAAAGGGTAGTAGTTCCGCAACGGATCAGAAGTCTTCGCGAATGGGCGATCTGGCCAACCCTTCTGAATACAGCGTAAAACCCGGGAGAGGGTAGGGTCAGAACCCGTAGCAGCCGCCAGCCTGTCCCCAGTGATGGGGAACCCGTCCACAACCTGCTGCTCAGCAACATCCAGGTGGAAACACAAAAGTTCGTCCCTATCGAATGCCTGATCAGGACCCATGGGAAGGCGAGACAAAGCATCAGCATTCGCATGTTGATCTGTGGGCCGGAAATGAATCTCATAATTGAAATGGGACAAGTAAAGAGCCCAACGCTGGAGGCGGTGTGCAGCCTTGTCAGGAAGTGACGTTGATGGATGAAACAAGGAAACAAGTGGTTTGTGATCCATAACAAGATGAAATTTTGAGCCATAGAGAAAAACGCCAAACTTATGAAGAGCATAAATGATGGCCAAAGCTTCTTTCTCAATTTGAGAATACTTTTGTTGGGCATCCGTGAGCGTTTTGGAGGCATAAGCGATGGGCTGTTCCGAACCGTCAGAAAAACGGTGCGCAAGGACTGCACCGACCCTGTATTGAGAGGCGTCTGTGGCAAGAACAAGATGTTGGCCAGGTCGATAAGTGGCCAGGCACGAGGCCTGTTTCAGCATAGTCTTTAATTTCTGGAAAGCCACGTCAAATGACGCGGACCAGTGAAAAGGCACGTTTTTATGCAACAGGCGATGCAACGGCTGAGCCACCGACGCCGCAGATGGTAAAAACTTGTGATAGTATGCTATTTTCCCCAAGAAGGCCTCCAGTTCCTTAACAGATGTTGGGCAAGGAAGGGCATCGATCGCAGCAACAGCGTGTTGAAGCGGACGAATACCATCCCGAGAGAGTTGAAACCCCAAGTAGGTGATAGATGCCTGAAAAAATTGTGATTTCTGAAGATTACACTTAAGACCGGCAGTCTGTAAGACATTAAAAAGTGTGCAGAGATTTTGAAGATGTTCTTCAGTGGTGGAGCCAGTGACAACAATGTCATCCATGTAATTGATGCACCCAGGGACAGGGAGCAATAATTGTTCCAAGAATCGCTGAAAGAGAGCAGGGGCGCTAGCAACCCCGAATGGCAAGCGTTGGTATTGATAGAGGCTGAAAGGCGTGGTAAGGACCAGAAACTGCCGGGAAGCAGCGTCGAGAGGAAGTTGATGATAAGGTTCTGACAGGTCAATTTTAGTAAAATACTGTCCTCCAGCGAGTTTAGTGAACAGTTCTTCAGGACGGGGCATAGGGTAAGTGTTGATGAGGCATTGAGCATTTACAGTGGCTTTGAAATCGCCACAGAGACGAATATCACCATTGGGCTTAGCAACGACATCGACAGGAGAGGACCACTCACTGGAAGTGACAGGAAGCAAGACCCCTGACGCAGTGAGACGATCCAACTCCCGTTGTACCCGTTCACGAAGAGCCACAGGAATGGGCCGAGCCCAAAAAACTTAGGCCGAGCAGTGGGTTTAAGCATGATATGAGCTTCAAAGTCGGTCGCACGGCCTAACCCAGGAGAAAAAAGGGACGAAAATGTAGTCGACAAGGAATCCAGTTGAGCATAAGGAATAGCGTCAGAGACAATATTGACAGAGTCATCTATGGAGAACCCAAAAACGCGAAAGGCATCGAAACCAAAAAGATTTTCTGCGTTGCTCTGGTCGACCACAAATGTGGGAACAGTGCGAGCGACGGATTTGTAAGATACCTCAGCATTAAACTGTCCCAAGAGAGAAATCTTCTGTTTATTGTACGTCCGTAATTGCCGAGTGACAGGGGACAGGAGTGGAGAACCCAGCTGAAGATACGTCTGATAATTAATTATAGTGGCGGCAGAACCGGTATCCACTTGCATGCGAACATCTCGACCAAGGATTTGGACATTGAGGAATAACTTCCCTGAAAGGGAAGAAGTGCAATTGACAGACAACACAGAATCAGAATCAGTGTCATGTTCATGAACATCATGTATGCGGTCAGATTTACAAACGGAAGACACATAACCTTTCTTTTTGCAATTGTGACACACAGCCCAACGTTGGGAACAATCCTCGTGTGAATGTTTCGTAAAACACCGCGGACATGAAGGAAGTTGCCGGGGATTTTGCTGCAGTTTCTTAGTGGGTTGTTTACGGCTAGGCCGAGGCCGCGCGTGGGAGCGTACTGCGGCCACGTCGGCCGGCGGGGACGCGTCGCACGCATCGTCAACAGCGCACAGAGGTTGTATTTCCCCGACGTCACCCCACGCTTCTATTTGTGCCCCAGCGGCGTGAGAAACTTCAAGAGACTGCGCAATGGAGAGAACTTCATCTAGAGTCGGATTCGCCAACTGAAGGGCACGTTGCCGAACTTCTTTGTCAGGGGCCGACCGGATAATAGCATCCCGGACCATGGAACCGGCATAGGATTCTTTGTGAACGTCAGTAACAAATTGACACTTTCGACTGAGGCCGTGAAGTTCAGCCGCCCAAGCGCGATAGGATTGATTCGGTTGTTTTTGACAATGATAAAAGGCAACATGAGAGGCTACCACATGCAGTTGCTTTTGAAAATAGACAGACAGAAGTGAGCACATTTCAGCAAAAGACAAAGACGCAGGATCCTTCAAAGGAGCCAATTGCAACAACAGCCGATACATTTGAGGTGAAATCCAGGAAAGGAACAGAGACTTACATGGTTGTTCATCCGTGACATGAAATGCCAAGAAGTGCTGTCGAAGACGTTTTTCATAATCAGACCAGTCTTCCGCCGTCTCGTCGTAAGGTGGAAAAGGAGGTACAGCCAACGACGAGAAACGCCCCACATTTGATGCCGCGACGAAATCGCGAATCGCCGTTGTTAGAAGCATTTGCTGATCGCAAATCGCCGCCATTAGAAGCGTTTGCTGTTCAAGGAGATTTTGCAAGAGTTGCTCGGCAGTAGCCATGGAACCCTGTGAGACAACGGTGAAAAGGAGAAATCCCATCCTCGTCGCCAATTGTTAGAACTTCAAGTTTAACACATATATTTAGGAACGACACAACAACACATATAAGTCACAGAGTAAGTTGACCTGTGTACAACTCGGCATTCGATTAAACACTGAGTCTCAGTCTAGCAGCCGCTGCTCGGCTGGCCGCTTAGGTGGCGCAGCTGCTGCATGGCTGGCAGACAGTGCCGCACGTAGAGGACGTGCGTAATTGTGCGGCGGCACTTTGAATAATCGGCGAGTCACAACATCTGACTGAATATTTATGCAGCTTCTTTCAGATAATGTTTTATTACAGATAAGTGCATCATTGCCAAAAAGCCTGATTTTACTATTAATATTGTCTGCAAGGTCATTAATATACAACATGAACAGCAAAGGTCCCAACACACATCCCTGCGCACACCTGAAGTTGCTTGTGCATCTGACAGTGACTCTCCATCCGAGACAACATGCTGTGACCTCACTACCAAAAAGTCTTCAATCCAGTCACAAATTTCACTTGATATCCCATAAGATCATACTTTTGACAATAAGTATAGGTATGGTACTGAGTCAAATGCCTTTCAAAAATCAAGAAATACAGCATCTGCCTGATTGCCTTGATCCAAAGCTTTCAGTGTGTCATGTGACAAAAATGTGATCTGGATCTCACATGATTGATGTATTTGAAATCCATGCTGGTTGGCATTGAGGAGGTCATTCTGTTCAAGATACCTCATTATGTTTGAGGTCAGAATACGTTCTAAGATTCTAAAACAAATTGATGTCATGGATATTGTATGCTAGTTTTGTAGATTACTTCTATTACACTTCTTGTAGACAGGTGTGACCTATTCCATTTTCCAAGAACTGTGCACCAGTTTTTCTTCAAGAGATCTACAATAGATTATAGTTAGAAGAGGAGCTATCTCAGCCAGAAATTCAGTATATAGTCTGACTGGGATTCCATCAGACCCTGGAGCTTTTTTCAAATTTAACAATTTTAGCTATTTCTCAACACCACTGAGACTAATGCTTGTTTCATTCATTTTTTCAGTGGAATGAGGATTAAAATGAGGCGATTCTCCTGGGTTTTCCTTTGTAAAGGAACATTTGAAAACAGAGTTAAGCATTTCAGCTTTTGCTTTACTACCCTCAAGTTCAGTTCATGTCTCATTCACTAGGGACTCAACACTAACTTTGATGCCACTAACAGCATTCACATAGGACCAAAATTTCTTAGGATTCTGTTAAAGATCACTACAGTATTCTGCTATGGTGGTCAATGAGGGCCTCACACATTGCTCTCTTGAGAGCCAAATGTGTTTCATTCAGCATCTCTCTGTTGATAGTCCTATGCTTTGTTTTACACCTATTATGCAGTAATCTCTATGTTCTAAGTTTCTTTACTGTGACTGTATACCATGGAGGTTCCCTCACGTTATGAACTGTTCTGCTGGGTACATTATCTGCTCATTGCCTGGGTAACTGTCCTTTTAAACTTGAGCCAGAGATCCTGTTCTGAATGTTTCATGTTAGCCATTGAGATATGACTCTACTGATATTTTTTTAAACTAGTTTACTGAACATACATATCTTTCTCCTTGTTTTAGTTATCCTTTGTACTTTGGTATTCGTTGTTGCCACAATCACATGATGGTTACTGATGCCAGTTTTGATGTGGACATCCTCAAAAAGGTCAGGTCTATTTGTTGTCATTAGATCCAATATATTTCCACCATGAGTGGTGTTCCCAACTATCTGTTCTAAAGGGTTTTCAGAGGAGGCATCTTGTAAAGTTTCATAGGATGTTTTATCACACTCACCACTAACAAAACTGTTATTTTCCCTTATTAATTGTTTTAGGATTAATGTCTCCACCAGTGATTACAGTATGACTGTGGAACTTACCAACAAGTGAACCAAGGTTTTCCCTAAAGCTTTTGGTTACATCAGGAGCTGAGTGTGGTTGATGACAGAAGGCTCCAATTATCATTTTATGCCCACCCGTGATACTGAGCGTTGCCCAGCCAATCTCATGTGCAGCTGCTGCTTCTACCTCAGTGGATTTTAGTTTCTTGTTCAAAAATGTTCAAATGTGTGTGAAATCTTATGGGACTTAACTGCTAAGGTCATCAGTCCCTAATCTTAAACACTACTTAACCTAAATTATCCTAAGGACACATACACACACACACACACACACACACACACACACACACACACACACACCCATGCCCGAGGGAGGACTCGAACCCCCGCTGGGACCAGCCGCACAGTCCATGACTGCAGCACCTCAGACCACTCTAGTTTCTTGTCTGCTGTGACAAATACATTACTTCAATTTCCAATTTGCCTATCCTTTTTATATACACTTAAATCTTACCAGAAAATCTCACTGCTGTCAATTTCATGTTTCAACCAGCTTTCTGTATCTAGTATTATGTGAGCCTCACTGCTTTCATGAGCACTCCAAACACTGGCACTTTGTTGTGAATGCTTTGGCAGTTTGCCATTAGCATTTTAATACTCTCCCCTGCAGGAGGCATTTCTTTCAATCTTACACTGACACTTCTGGGTTTCCTACAGCTATCATTATCTGGATTGGACAGAGTGTTCCTTAATCTAAAAGAACCTTGTGTACATCCCACACATGGTCAGCTATCTCAGCAGCACCCTTTGATGTGCACAGCTCATGTGACCCATTTAGGGGGATCCTACAGTTCTCTACCCTATGGTGCAAGTCCAGGAAATCACAACCTAGCTTGTCACGGAACTTTCAAAGTCTCTAGTTCAGTCATTCCACTCGACTCAGAACCAAAGGGCCATGATCAATCCTGGGGACGATGCTGCAAATTGTGAGCTTTGTAAAAAGTGAACTGAAAGTAAAAGTCAAAGATGTTACTATTGCCTGCTGCCGAGGGCAGTGATATCAATATTTACAGTCGGAGATGATAAATAGTCATTATGTTACCATGAAGACATTAACTTTCAAGTGCTAGTGCTTAAATACAAGAATGTTATGGAAGAACAAACTCATTTCCAGGTCATACTGACTCAATGAGGGCAGCAGGGTTAAGAAAATAGGAATTTTTTGGTGTCACAGGAAATTCTGCAAATTAGTTTAAGTCATGTTGTGGTAGTGGGTGGAGCAGGAAACAGTTTTGATATGGATCAGGGCTACAATATTGATTGTGACCTGGTATAAATAGCATCTGCAATGAACCACACAAATGTTGGTTAGGTTCCTGCTTTCATGCATTATGATTGGTCCCAATTGAACAGCTCTGTCAGGAGCATCAATATGGAGCTAGATCAGCTACTTTGGGCAGCTACTTTGTCAGGCATAGGTTTGGTTTCTGTTGATGGTATTGGTAGGTGGGATTTCACAAGACATGGCCTGCATCTCAGTAGAAAAGGGAAGGGTAAACTGGCTGGAATGACAGCAAAATCTTTAAGGAGGAGCACTGAAACTCATGGAAGTACTTCTTTTTTAGGCTAAGATCAGTGTCTAATCGTCCAACATCTACTGAAATTAAGCTTAATGAGAAGTTCAGACAGGCAGCTACTAGAGATTTTAAAATATCACAAGATTCTCATAACAGTACAGTGAAAAATAATATTAGTATGTCACAAGATTCTCATAAAAGCACCATGAAAAATAATGTTAGTATATTGCATCAGAATATCAGGAGATCAAGAAACAAAGTAGATGAGCTTCTTGTTTGTTTAGAAGATTTACGAACTGAGAGTGGAATAGATGTAATATGCCTGTCTGAACATCATATACTCACAGGTATGGAAATGGTAAATGTTGGTGGGTTTAAGCTTTCAGTGCATGTATGTAGAGACACTATGGAGAGAGGAGGAGTTGCCTGATACGTTAGAAATCTGTCATAGTGTGAAAAATCTGGAAACTAAAAAAAATTGTGTAGAGCAACATATAGAAGCATGAGCATGTGAGCTTAAACTAAATAATAGCATTTTCATAATTGTAGCTGCATATTGGTACCCATTGGGATATTTTCAACTATTTTTTTAAAATACTTGGATTCTTTGTTGTGATATTTGTGAGACAGAGGGAAGCAAATTATTGTTTGTGGGGATTTCAACACAGATTTTCTGAAAGAGTCTGATAGAAAGCTTGACCTTGAAGTATTACTTGGTTCTTTCAATCTGACATCAGTTACTGATTTTCCTACTTGGGTGGTACAGTAAAGCAGCACACTGATAGATAATGTTTTTACAGACCAAGATAAATTTAATCAAGTAAAAACTTTTCCTGTTAAGAATGGTCTGTCTGATCATGATTCACAACTAGTTACAACATATGACATTGCTCCATGCAGTAATGCAAAACAATCCTCCAAAATAGTGGGTTCTACCAACAATTCAGCAATTGAAAATTTTAGGGAAACCTTGCAACAGCTAGAGTGCGATGAGGTGCACAGGGAACGTGATGCTAATTTAAAATTTAATTTATTTCATGATACCTTTGTGAGTATATTTGTAAACAGTATCCCAAAGAAAACAGTGAATCATAATTGTAAGAAACCATGTAAAAAGCCGAGGCTTACTAAAAGGATAAAAATATCTTGTAAACAGAAAACGGAAATGTATCTTATAACTAGGAGGAGTAATGATCCCAAAACAGTGAAACATTATAAAAACTACTGCACTGTATTAAGAAAAGTTATTAAGAAATCCAGAAGTATGTGCATTATGTCTAAGATTAGCACATTTTATAATAAAATAAAAACAATTTGGAATATTATGAAAAGGGAAAAAGGGCAACTGAGAGCACAGGAAGATTGTATTTCTGTAAAACTCAATGAAATATTTGTTAACAAGAAGTCAGAAGTAGAAAACATTTTTAATAATCATTTTTAAGTGTTCTAGAGAAAACACGATCCAACTACTCATTAGAAATTGCAAGGCAGCGTATAGACGAGGCAATGCCTATGCAATTTGATAAAATTGAAATTCAACCCACCTCTTCCACTGAAATTAGGAAAATACTAAATTCACTCAAAAGTAAAAGCTAACATGGAATTGATGGCATTTCCAATAGAATACTAAAAGCTTGTTCCCAAAAAATAAGTAGGATTCTCAACTGCATGTCTGGTAGCTCACTGAAACAAGGTACTTTTACAGATAGACTGAAATATGCTATTGTTAAATAATAGCATAAAAAAAGGGGATAGGTCTGATTCCAACAAATACACCCAATCTCACTTCTGACAGCTTTATCCAAAGCTTTTCAAAAGGTCATTTTTCCAAGACTAGCATCACATATTTGTAAAAATGAAGTACTAATAAAATGTCAATTTGGTTTTCAGAAAGGCTTTTCAACAGAAAATATTATGTATGCTTTCACTGATCAAATATTAAATGCATTGAATAACTGAACATCGCCAATTGGGATATTTTGTGATCTCTCAAAGGCTTTTGATTGTATGAATTATGATTGATGGCATTTCCAACAAAGTACTAAAAGCTTGTTCCCAACAAATAAATAGGATTCTCAGCCACATATCTAGTAGCTCACTGAAACAGGGCATTCTAGATAAGCTTAAGTATTGTGGAATTAGTGGGACAGTGCACAAATGGTTTAATTCATATTTAATTGGAAGAATGCAGAAGGTTGAAATTAACAGTACAGGTAGTCTGCAAAAATCTGGGGGTATATATATATAGAATATAAGAATGGTGTCCCACAGGGTTCAGTCTTGGGTCCCTTGTTGTTCTTAATACACAGGGTGAAGCGAAATTTGTGCACTCGGGCTTCGCAGTGCTACTCCTCACATGCCAGTGATAAACAAATGTCTCTTACAAAATTTCGTCTAGCGAGTATTTCTGGCAGAAAAAGGACGTTAAAGAGTGCCAATCTGCCAACACTGTAACAACACGTATGGTAACTACCTCTGACAGCATATTTTAATCATGCTGCACAGTTGGCACAGTGGATAGAGTTTTGGGTTAGCATGCAGGAGGTCAAGGGTTCAATTGCGGGTGGGGGTGCATTTTCTTTGTTTGCTAATTTCATTCTGACATTTTATACTGTAACATACACCATTTCTTATGTTACATCCTAAATTTACAACATTTTGTAATGCTGAACACAACAAATGCGTTGTTAGACAAATAAGAAATACACAGTTGAAACAATTAATGGGACCATGGTGATAACACATACGAATAGTAACCAAGTTTGGACATTATTCGCAAAGCACATTACTATTCCTACTGGTAACATAAGGCCCTAGTGAAATGTAATGGACCTGAACGAGGCAAGAATAATGGCTCTAAGCATTATGGGACTTAACATCTGAGTTCATCAGTCCCCTAGACTTAGAACTACATAAACCTAACTAACCTAAGGACATCATGCACATCCATGCCCAAGGCAGCATTCAAATCTGTGACCATAGCAGCAGTGCAGTTCTGGACTGAAGCACCTAGAACCGCTTGGCCACTGCAGCTGGCTGCAAGAATAATAGTTGGAACTACTCTATGTGATCATTAGAGGAGGGTACAAAGAAAACAGGTTTCTCTTCTAGTGGAGGAAATGGTGTGAATAAATTTGAGCCCACGACATAGAAAGGGCATCTTTAAGAGCTGACCAATGTTCCATTTCTGTGATTGTCATATGTATTATAAGTGCAAATGTTTTCCAGAGGATCTGCTGGAATCGCTGTTGATGATTAAGATGCCAGATACCGTACCACTTGGACTACATTAACAAATAAAAAACATATTCTTCAACCCAGGATCAAACCCTGGACCTCCTGCATGCTAACCCAAAACTCTATCCACTGCACCAACTGTACAGCACAACTTATATGTTTTGACAGAGCTAGTTACTATACATGTGGTTACAATGTTGCCAGATTGCCACTCTTTAGTGTCCTTTTTCTGCCAGATGTACTCGCCAGATGTAATTTTTTTTGTGACAGACATTTTTTTATTGCTGGTATGTGAGGTGTGGTGCTGCAAAGTGACAGTGCACGAATTTTGCTTCACCCTGTATATTAATGACTTGCCGCTCTATATTAATGAAGATGCAAAGCTAGTTCTTCACAAATCGAAAACAATTGAGTATCCTATGGCTATAAAATCAGTGAGTCACTGTTGGAATAGACCAACTCATAGAAATACATGGGAGTAACACTTTGTAGGTATATGAAATTGAATGATCACATAGGTTCAGTCATGGGTAAAGCAGGTGGTATATTTTGGTTTATTAGTAGAATACTAGGGAAGTGCAATCAATCTAGAAAGCAGATTGCTTACAAATCACTCGTGTGGCCCATTCTAGAGTATTGCTTAAATGTAACTTCCTGGCAGATGAAAACTGTGTGCCGGATGGAGACTCGAACTTGGGACCTTTGGCTTTCGTGAGCAAGTACTCTGAGGATGTGTCGTGAATTGTGCTTGGGTAGCTCAGTTGGTAGAGCACTTGCCCACGAAAGGCAAAGGTCCCGAGTTTGAGTCTCAGTCCAGCACACAGTTGTAATCTGCGAGGAAGTTTCATATCAGTGCACAATCCGTTGCAGAGTGAAAATTTCATTCTGCTCAAATGAATTGGACTCCTACCAGATAGGACTATCACAGGATATTGAACATATATAGATAATGCACCATGAATGGTGACATGTTTGTTTAATCCATGGGAGAATGTTACAGAGACAGTGAAGAAACTGTACTGGGTGGCTCATGAAGACAGACATAAACTATCCTGATAAAGTCTATTAACAAAGTTTCAAGGACCAGTTTTAAATGATTACTCCAGAAATATACTACAACTCCCTACTTATTGCTCAAATAAGGATCATGAGGATAAGATTAGAATAATTACTGCACACACAGAGGCTTTCAAACAATCATTCTTCCTGCACTCCATACGAGAATGAAACAGGAAGAGAGCCTAATAACTGTTACAATGGGATGCACCCACTGCCATGCACCTCATGGTGGATGTAGATGTAGATGTGTTTCTGACTTGAGTATCATCGTGTACTGTCTACTGTGTTAATAAAGTATGGAATTGCCTACTCAGTACCTGTGTATATTATTCTGTATATGAACCTACCAGTACCACATTTCCTACACTGGTGACCCCATCTACCATGGTGTGTCATGATTTTGTGCAAATCTACCTTGCCAGTTGTGTATACAACAATTCTGCCTTTACCTGCTATTTCACTTGATCACTTCCATGGTGCCATCATGGAAGTGGATGTATTTATGAACATTCTGTGTGACATTCTGCAAAACAACCTACAACCTGGAGTAAGTGAAATTCAGTGCCATGATTTGTAAAGGAACAATGCTGAGTGGAATTACAAACAATGGCCAGCCAGTGTGGCTGAGCGGTTATAGACACTTCAGTCTGGAACCACGCGGCCGCTATGGTCGCAGGTTCGAATATTGCCTCAGGCATGGATGTGTGTGGTGTCCTTACGTTAATTAGGTTTAAGTGGTTCTAAGTTCTAGGGGACTGATGACCTCAGATGTTAAGTCCCATAGTGCTCAGAGCAATTTTAACCATACAAACAATGGCACCCTGTTTATCCTGAAATTGCCGTTTACTGTACTCCTAGGTTTTCCAGTGAATCAACTCCCATGTCTATTCTTGGCCTTCCAAACCATTCCAGTCACTTTTGAATGAAAATCTCAGACCACACTGCTATATGGATGCACCTAATATTGCCTTTACTACACATCAACAATGGACTCTGTCAAACAATCCTGCTTTTATCTTGTCTGCCTCTTCAGTTTATGGACAGCAAATTCTGATTGTTCATCCCTCCATGGTGTCTGAGTCACATATTGTATATATTTCCACATCTTCCATTCTGCTCAAAAGTGTTCCTGGTGCAACTAACAATGACATCACCCTCATTCAACAGTGCCTTTTGTGCCACCCATTGCTTTCAACCTCATGATCACCACACACCTCACATCTCAGGCCTCTCAGGTGCATTCTGTGTACAGTGCAAAGATGCTCCACAAGTTGAGGTGTTGGAACCCTCATCAGTTCAGGTTTTGCCTCTGCAGGGCCAACACATGTCTAATGTCACATTCACACCAGCCATGCCACACCTTCGATCTCTCATACACCAGCCACAGAACTGAGATGCATCCATCAAATTGCTTGCCATGCTGGTTTTTGAGCCTTTGAGCCACATTCCACCACACTTCTCTGAACGCCACAGCAATATTGTACATCAGCCAAGCTCTTTACTCCACATGATGTAACATCCGCACCATCTGCATCATGCACCTTCATGCTCCTGCCTGACACGCACTTCCATGCATGTCTCATTTTAAGCTGCCCCCATTCCAGACTGATTTCCCAGTAGTACAGTTCACTTTATATTAGTGCCTGATGTCTGCCCTCCCATGGCACCATCAACAATGACCTGAGATTTGTCACTTAACTCAGCCATCTTGGTGACAAAGCAGATGTAATCAGAGACCTCTTCCTGGCAGCACTCACTCACAATAAGTACGAGGCAGCCAAGGCCCTGTTGCACCAGCACCTCTCACAATCCCTGCAGGAGTAGCTACATCTGGTTATACATGAAGAAATTCTCAGAGACAGTTTGCCTTCCTCACTCCAGTGCTGCTGCCACATGCAGATCAATCCTATGCTGTCGCCTGATCACATGCTCTGGATATTTTGGCTTCTTAAACTTCCCACACACATCCATACTGCATCTCATAGAAGGCACCGTTGATTCTAGACTTCACCTTGCAGACTGAATCCATGCCCTGGTGTGCTGTTGTCATCTCATTAACAGCCAGTCTGATGTCATCAAGGCCATTGCCCCACTCAGCTACAGTTTGATCAAAGATAGCTGACTCCGTCTGAGCTGGCCTGAGCTCCCACCTGCTGCCTCCCCATGTATCCTTAACAGACAGCTAACAAATGTTGAATGCTGCAGTGAGTACACTTGCCCCCAACCTTCCCCCCTCCCCAGTCTGCTACCCTTCAGCACTGCTTAAAAACAAACACCATGATAATACATAGTATTGCTTGTCTCCACCCTTTCAGCAGCTAAGCAATACCGTTGATTCCATAGCAGATTGGGATAGGAGACACACAACTGCAAGATGCCTTGTGCTTAACCAAACATGCACAGTGGCCTGCCATAGGTGCACCAGGATGCTCTACAACCATAAGATACCTTAACCAACTGCACCTGCACAGCTCTGTCACCTCTCATTGGCCCTCTGATGGCTCCCACTTATATTTTTATGATTGTCTCAAACATACTTATTTCCTCATTGACACTGGAGCTGACATAAGCACTTTCCACCATCTCAAGTGCCACCTACTCTGTCCCTTCAATTATGTGCAGCTGACACTGTCATAGCTGTCACCAGCATTGTGTCCACTATCTTAGGCTTGGGGGCTGAAAAACACTTGCCTTGGACCTTCCTCATCACTGACACTGTCAAGCCAGTCCAGGAAGAGGGCTTCCTACATCATTACCAGCTACTTCCTGACCTCACCCAAGGTTTGTTATTACACCAAGATGGTCAGCATCCCATTGGTGTAGTTATCAGTGATGTTCTCCCTGAGAAAGCTTCACTGCCACATACATCATCATCACTGGAAGGTACACCACTAGGCTTTCTCCTTAAGTGTCCTGCACCCTTCAATGAACTTCACTTCATGATGTTGGACTACTCCTTGCTATGCACTGCAAACAACATTACGAGACATGACAACATAGACCTCCAAGCAATGCATTGTGGACACTACTGCAACACTGCATGCAGACAAGCAACATCTATCTGTCCTCTAACTTTCACAACAGCTCTGTCATTCATCCACCACCTCAGGCACTGCCAACACATTACTGAATCCCATCTGCAAGGACTATTAACAGATTAGTGAAGGGTTGTGTCTGACTGTAGTGCAATGTGCTGTGCTCTGAGCACCTGATGTGCTCCCTAGTGATAGGCCACACATGATTTGTGCCATTTGTGATGGTAGTGTCCATCATGTCACTACTGCACCCGACCCACTCATTTGACACAGACATCAACACATCCCCCCCTCCCCCAACAAACTGAGGGTTGTGATGGCCATTATGGACATACTATTAAAAGCAGGGATCATTCATGTTTCAGCACTTGGGCATCACCTATAAAACTGGATAAAAAAAGATGGCTTATGGCACCTTTGTGGCAACTACCAAGTTCTCAGTCTTGAACTATCATAGACAGTTATCCCATTTCCAAGCTACAGAACTTTTCACACATAGTAGCAGGTGCCACAATTTTCAATTTAGTAAACTATAAAAACATGTATTTCCAGATTACCATGGAGAAGAGCACATACCAAAGACAGAAATCATTATGCCTTTCAGACTCTTTGAATTTTTGTACATGCCTAGTGGATTAAAAATGCCACATAAACATGGTAATGTTTTATTGACAATGCCATGTTCAGTTTACCATTTTGTTATGTCTATTTAGATGATGTCATTATTTTCTCACCTTCAGTAGAAGAGCATGATTCACATCTACAACAAGTTCACAACAGACTAGCTGCCCATGGGGCTGCTATTAATGAAGGCAAATGTTAATTATGACAAACATGATTGACATTCATCAACCACCACATAGATTCTTCAGGCATCTGCCCAACACCTGAAAAGAGTGACCAGATATGATTCTTGCCACCACCCACTAATTACACTAATTATCAAGAATTGCACAGGTCTTTAGGTGTCATTAACCTTTACAGAGGACACATCCCACACACAGCTGAGACCCTCCTTCCCTCATCACAGGTTCTGTGTGGGAAGAATATATCAGGCAAACATCACCTCGATTGGATACAATCCTTGCAAAATGCCTCTGATAAGGCCTAGGACAAATTACTCATGCAAATACACTTGCTCATCCATCTCTCAACATTCACCTTACCATAACATTGGATGCAAGCGACCACACTATCAGCACTGTACTACACAAGAGACAGCTGGCATCCTCAGCCTCTACAGTTTTTCACATATAAAGTCAAATACACAGCATAAATGGTCAACCTGTGGCTGAGAACACCTTGCTGTCTATGAATCTGTGCATTACTTCCAAGGCAGAATAAGTGACAGACCTCTTACAATTTAAACAGACCACTACATATGGCTGACGTGATATGCAGTCCATCTATGGACTCTGCTCCCAGGTGCATATCTGCTATGCATCACCTCTCTCTCTGACCAGAACATTGAGGTTCAAGATTCAGACCAGGACTTACAAAACCTGCTTCATGAACCAGACACAGGCCTTAATCTGGAACAACATATCTTCTCTGGCTCCATCAAACCAGTTTGTTGTAACGTGTCCCATGATCGGGTTTGACTGTTATACCACCACCTCTCTGCAAACTGACGTTCAATTCAGCCCAAAATCTTGTACAGCCTGGTGTATGAACATCTGTACATATAGTCAGGGAATGCTCCATGTGGCTTGTGTGCATAAAGATTGCACCACATGGATCAGAGCACGTGTCCCCTGCCAGCAGAGTAAAACATGCACCTGACTGGCTTGTGTGTGTATAGTGAGTGAAGTGTTATGAAACAATGTGTGTATAGTGTGTGCAGTGACTGATAGTGAGACATGAGTGAACTGTGTGGCATTACATTATTTAATAACCTATTTGTAAAAAAAAGTGTTGTATACCAGGAGTAAATCTAATGATTGTCTCTAACTAGAAGTCTGTAAATATATGTGTGTACATATTAGCTTATTTTAAATTGGTCTTAACTTGTAAATACTTTTACATGTCCTATATTCCTGTAAAAAGAGATCTACAGATGAATAAAGCTGTTGCTACTACTACTACTACTACTACCCTTGAGCATCAATTGTTAGACAGACTTTTAATTGTGCTCTCATTAGGCAGTTTGGTAATGAGGACAGTTTGTCATTTCAGAGATTACCTGATGAGTTGAGGTATGAAGTGTCTGTCTAAATTAGTGATAAGAATGACACTAGATGGTGACCCTTCAGGTATTTTAGCCTAGGACATAATTGCAAAGTTTCACAATGAAAAGAGGGCATCTGTGAAGCATTTACAAAACATTTTGTGTATTAAAACAAATAGCTATAACCAAGCAATGATTCACTTATGAAAACATATACCAAGTTGTATTACAATAACTATTAAAAAACTGTTGAATCACATACACAGCAACGTATGTATAGCGATTAATATTCATAATAAAATTTCATTAATACTGATTGCAGTATCATATTTGTCTTAGTTTGTTCATGATATATACACTTATTACTCTTATTCAACTCAATTTGTTTTACATTATTTAAGATGAAAATACTTTTCTTCAAAACCTCACACTGATATGTAATGCTTGACCCTGTTCTTGATGTGTATAACTTGATAGTTAGGTTACTTATTGTCACTATTAATCACACTACCAGAAACACCTGAACTTCAGATTTTTGTAACAAATCTCAGAGTTTTGCTACATGAATGATCGGGCAGAGTCTCGTATGTTAGTTTTGTGTGCAATACTCTGGGGAAGTATGTGGCAGAATTGGAGAAAGTATTTGGAATACATCAATGCCATGTCAATAGTGAATTACATTAGCCACATTGGTCACTGTGTATGTTCATTACAATCAGTTATCTATTTTACATATCAGTTTCTCCATACAAAACAAACACTTTGAAGTTTAGATATGTGATTTACATCCTAATTTCAACACATACTATTTGTTAGAGCTCATCACCATATTTGGAATACAAACATACACAAACATTTTGACTTCTTGACAGATGTTCCTAGTGAAAGAGACAGGAACTGAAACTGAGAGTAATAAAGCAATAGGTGAAATGCTTAACTCTGTTTTCAGATGTTGCTTTACAAAGAGAAAACCAGGAGAATTGATCTAGTTTAATCTTTGTACCTCTGAAAAGGTGAATGAAGTAAGTATCAGTTTAGTGGTGTTGAGAAACAGCTGAAATCATTAAAATTGAACAAAGCTCCAGGGCTCAATGGAACCCCTGTCATATTGTATACTGATTTTCTGGATGAGTTAGCCACTCTTCTGACTATAATCCATTTTAGATCCCTTGAAGAAAAAACAATGCCCTGTTCTTGGAAAAAGGCATAGGTCACACCTGCCTACATAGGGTAATAGAAGTGATCCACAAAACTACCATCCAATATCATTGTTGCAGAATCGCAGAACATATTCTAAGATCAAACATAGTGAGATATCTTGAAGAGAAAGCCCTCCTCAATCCCAACCAGCATGGATTTCGAAAGCATTGAACATATGAAATGCACCTTGCACTTTCCTCACATGACATACTGAAATCTTTGGATCAAGGCAATCAGGTAGATGCTGCATTTCTTGACTTCCAAAAACCATTTGACTCATTACCACACCTGTACTTATGGTCAAAAGTATGATCATATGTGATATCAAGTGAAATATGTGACTGTATTGAGGACTTTTTGGTAGGGAGGACCAGCATGTTATCATGGATGGAGAGTCATTGTCAGATGTAGAAGTAACTTCGGGTGTGCCCTGGGAAGTGTGTTGGGATCTTTGCTGTTCATGTTTTATATTAATGACCTTCCAAACAACATTAATAGTAAAATCACACTTTTTGTAGATGATGCAGTTATCTATAATGAAGTACTATCTGAAACAAGCTGCATAAATATTCAGTCAGATCTTGATAAGATTTGAATGTGGTGCAGAGACTGGAAATTTGCTGTAAATGTTCAGAAATGTAAAATAGTGCACTTCACAAAAAAGTAGTATCCTTTGACTATAATATTGATGAGTCACTATTGGAACTGGCCAGCCCATACAAATACCTGTAGGTATTTGTAGGAAAATAAAATGGCGTGATGACGTAAGTTCAGTCATGGGTAAAGCAGGTGGTAGTCTTTGGTTTATAGGTAGAATACTGGGAAAGGCAATCAATCTGCAAAGGAGATTCCTTACAAAACCATCATGCAGCTTGCTCAAGTGTGTTGCACCCATACCAGATAGGATTAACAGAGGATATTGAATGTATACAGAGAATGGCACCACAAATGGTCAAAGGTTTCTTTGATACATGGGAGAGTGTCACAGAGATAGTGAAGAAACTGAACTGGAATACTCTTGTAGATAGACATAAACTATCCCAATAAAGTCTATTAATGAAGCTTCAAGAACCAGCTTTAAATGATTACTGTAGGAATGTAGTGCAACTCCCTATATATTGCTCACATAGTGATTGTGGGGATAAGATTAGAATAATTACTGCATGCACAGAGGCATTCAAGCAATCATTCTTCTCATGATCCATACATTAATGGAACAAAAAGAAACCCTAATAACTGGCCCAATGTAATGTACCCTCTGCTATGCTCCTCATGGTGGTTTACAGAGTATAGATGAAGATGTATATGTAGAATATTGTCAATAATATGTCAGTAACTTCTCAATCTGCTTAATTTAAAACTAGATAACACTTTTATGTAGTACATTGTTTGCTCAATTGGAATTTTACATTTGCAGGATATAATCCTTGTAAATTGGTAAAACTATGAATTTGTGTGGAAATTTGAATCAGAAGCAAACTTAATTCCTCACTAAACTGCCAGATATGTGAAACATTAATTGTAATCTATAGGATTTAGATAATCAACAATGCATGTCTTGAACTTCCTGTCTTAGAAGCTTGTGGCAACTCTCCAAAAACAAAGAACATTGCTGGTGGTTGACTGAGACAACGTGCATGATCTTTGACTGGCAGTTCACTTAAGGGTTTCAGACCACAGCTCTAGTGAAAATGAATAGTGTGCTACATCAGACTCAGGTCATATTACTATACATCCCACATATTGTCCACACAGTGTAGGATTATACTGGTGACTATAACAACTGTGTTTCCTCTTAATTTGCACATTTACAGTCATTGCACAACTACAATGGTGTGGTTGTACCCCATGGTGCTGTGAAAGTCATGCATTCAGACAACAGTTCTGGGAGCACAGTACGAGGTCCTGTGGACGACACCCACTATGCATCTCAAAATGGTTCAAATAGCTCGAAGCACTATGGGACTTAACATCTGAGGTCATCAGTCCCCTAGACTTAGAACTACTTAAACCTAACAAACCTAAGGACATCACACACATCCATGCCCAAGGCAGGATTCGAACCTGTGACCGTAGCAGCAGCGCGGTTCCGGACTGAAGCACCTAGAACCGCTCAGCCACAGCGGCCAGCTATGCATTTCAAGTTATGAAAATTGATGACACTCTTCATGAAAGTACTGTGATAGTGAACAATGGTGCTGAATAATGGCGAGCATTACACATTCTACTCTGTGATTTTTTTGCAATGAACTCTGCTATGCTTACAAACTTGCTATTTCCAAGCCACATCGGTCCAGTCAGTCGAATTTGCTTTTGTTTGCTTTTGATTGGGCACCCTCCACACTGCACATGAAATCATTACTCCAGGCCTCATACAACTGGTTACATTGTCTTCTATCCCACCCACTGTGTGTCAGGTCATGCCTTATGGAGATTCTAATTGCACTGCTGTTCTTGCTGTATGAATGTCACCCTAGCAACCAACTGGACAGAGAACATAACTTAAGCTACCACTACCCACAATGTCAACCCTTACCTGCATTGCTCTCTTGACAAGCCACACCAGCAGCCAACACTACTTGGTCAACTCAGCCTCCACAGCCACTACTTTGCCACCATTACCATCATCCCCCCTGCCAGACTGCTCAGTCGTCCAGATTTGTGTAACTGACAACTCAATAATTAGAGTCTACAGATCTCAGACCAGAATGCTGGACCTGGGTTTTCACAATGTTTTCACATGGACATTTATAATCAAGGAAGTGTGAGAACCAATACTAAATTTCCTCCACCACTTCTGTTCAGTTCTTGAACTGTATGGTGGCATGTTGACCCACATGGCTAGTGGCCAGTTTACAACTGGAACCAGTGGCTATAGTTATGGTGCTCCAGCACAAGTGCATGGCCCACTTTATGCAGCAACTCCTGCCACTCATGGATATTCCTGACACCCTTCAGTTCTTTTGGGACTGCCTCCACACCAATGATTGTATTTAGCAAGTGCTACAGTTCTACTTTGACACAGGTGTGATGAACCACCATCTGCAACATGACAATGATGTTATCCAACACAGAATTCATGACATCAATAAGGAACTCCATGCGGCACCATGGCACCTTGACCAGATATGAAGATCATCAAATTCTGCTACCCCATCAGTCTCTCCACACCAAGTCAACCTTGCAGCCTCTCCGTCATCTATAGATACACCCATGGCACCATTTCCAACAATATTGTGCCTTTCCCCACTCACCACATACTGTGTCTCTAGGCCCTTCTCCACAAGACTGGTTTGTGTAGTGCACCATTAAAAATGGAACAGTTCATAAGATTATCGCTATACTCAGTCTCAGGTGCATACAGACCATGTAGACTACCAACAGATTTACTGTATAGTGTCACTGACTGCAAGATAGCATACCTGCAAATCCCTGCTTGCCCAGATGTTATTCACAAAATGGCGATCATCTCACATTTCAGCTTGTTTGAATTTATGTTTCTGCCATACTGACTTAAGAATGCTGCTAAAACGTGGCAGCACTTTATTGATGGTCTGTCGAGTCCTCTGTGATGTTTCACAAAAACCATGATGCCCTCTTGTTCCCTGTCCATTCTGCTCTGTCTTCTTTGACCAGTTACGTGAATTGCCACATCCTGCCATATGTTCAACTACATGCCTAGTGATGAACTGATTCATATGGTCCAATGTGAAGAGAATTGTATACTACAGACTCATACGTACATCCCATGCCTAAAGAGCAAAGTTTCACTCTATGCTCAGCCATCCATGGGTCTCTTTGAAACTGTAAAAAGATGCATTCAGCATGTACATGTTGACCTCATGGGACAACTACCCAACTCTGATGGCTATTGGTACATGCTTTTGGTAATCAACTGCATCACTTGATGGGTAGAAGCTGTACAGCATAAGGATGTAATGACTGAGTCTACTGCCAAAGCCTTTACTGACATCTGGTTTTCACACTTCTGTTATTTCATATTGTGCAGGGTTGGCAGTCCAGATGCACTGTCTTATTCGATCTGTGCCATATGGTTGGACCCAGTGATTCATAATGACAATACATCACTGAGCAATGGTACTGCACCTCTCATGTGCCATGCCAGACTCTGGATAGGGACATTACTGTGGGTACTTCTGGGAGTACCCCATAAACATGATCTTGGAGTCTTATTCTCTAAAATTCTGTATGGTAAAGTGCTATCCTAGATGGCAAACTTTGTGCTCCAAGAACCTTCAGTTACACTTCCACACTTGCTTGATCTGGTCTTATAAGTTAACTGACACATTGCTCACCTCAAGCCCTCACTGACAAGAACACTACCAGAAAATGCAAACTCACATGGATATCAGAGGTGCAATCTGCTTTTGAATGCATTAAGCATTCAAGCCACTACTTTGACACCTCCATGTACTTCACCCTCCTCAGAGTTTGTCATCTGAAGTTTCCCTCCACAAGTCACTAAGAGCTTGTGAATTCATGATGTTACATGATGTCACAGTACAACCAGCTTTACATCCCCCATTCTTGGCTCCCCACAACGTACTTAGAAGGGAGGGCTGTACCTTTGATATATTGTTAAACGGGAAACCTACAACAGTGTCTTTTGACTGTCTGAAGCCAGCATGTACTCTGCAAAAAGGTTTGTTGGACAATAATTCCTGCCAAGCTCTTCCATCTTCTTCTTCCAATGACACTCTCATGGCTGGTGACTTACTTCCAGTTCTTGAGATGCAAACTGATGTCCATGACTTCTTCCCTGAAAACCTCAACATGAAGTTTATTGACAACAACCTCTTTGTCAAGGCACAGCACTCAGATCATCAGATTGCAGACAGCTCCATTCCCTATCACTTATGCAAAACAGCTAAGTTACCACACAGCATTTATAGCACCTTTCTTACCTCCCACTTTCCACTGACAGTATCCTCACCATTATAGCCTCACACCTGCTCCCTCTGGTTGACGCATCGTCACAGGCACCAACTGGCTCTGGCAATGGTCCCAACTTCCCTCTCTGACCCCACCGTGCACTCATGCTTTGGCCGCTCCCACCATGTGCTGGCCTGCCTCCATGATTATCAGCTGTATGCCTTGTGGCACACATCATCTCCCTGTGTCGACTCTGCAGCTGATGACAAGACACCTGATGCATCCACATGGCACCTGGATGACCACTCCATCTCCACATTGCCTCAAGGCCCCCACACTCCATGCACTCCTCACAGTATTCCATACTATGGGTGGGCGTTTCTGTGGGAACGCTATGACAATAAAGAACACTGCTGGTGATCAGTCCAGATCAAGTGCACTATCTTTGAATGGCAGTTCACTTAATGGCTTCAGAGTGTGCAGTTGTATCTCACTTGTACAGCTGTAGTGAAAATAAAGAGTATGGTATATTGAACTCTGGTCACATCTTTGTACATTCCACATAGTGTAGCACTACAAGTTTCTATAAGGCATGTGCTTAAAGCCATAGCAGAGTTAGCTCAGTCCTGGTTCAATTTTAATCATATCAACTCTCTGTATGTTGTTTTCAGAATCTTAATGCTGTAATAAATTGTTAAGATCTATCTACAGTGTATTGTCTATGTTTATTTGTTGTTAATATGCTGAACAGATGTACTAATAATGCAAATTGAGTAACAGGTATGATTTACAGTAGAAATTATTGTATATCACCCTGAGTCACACCAATGAACATTTGTGTGGCAAATCATCAGCTAAATACTGAAATGCCTGGCCCATTTCAGTGACAGCTGGACAGAATGAGATCAAATTACACTTGGAGCTAATATTGGTTTGTTATCACTGACTGGTCTGTAGATATTGTATGATGAATCAACAAGGAATTTGTTGCTTCCAGAAACAGGTAGAGTCATTGTTCCTGCCATAAAATCATAGAAACAATTCCACTGCATCTCATGTGTGTTCCACTTTCATGACAAGTCTAAGGAAAGAGCACAAATAATAAATAACATGTCAGCACCCACAGGCATTCTGCAGGCAAAATGAAGGGAAACGTTTCAAAATTATAAAACCCTGGCACAAATGTTACTGTATAGGGACAAATATAACCTAAATTTAAAATTATAATAACTTTCAATAAATTTTTAGTATTATGCCCCTAAATACCAGCCAGGTCATCATGACCATAAGGGCATATATGTATGTTGCCTTTCCAAGGAGAGGAATAGAACTGAAATTATGTGATTCATGCAGTCAAATGCCTCTGATAGATCACATGATGTATTCATACTATAGCCTATATTTTATTGTCAGATGAAGTAAACACATAGTCAATATATGTGTAAATTTCCTTTTATATCAGAAAATACTGGAAAAAAGTGATAATGGCCAGGAGTTTTATGATATTTTTTTGTCTCCTTTCTTACACAATAACTTTTACTCAAGTATATCTCAGCCAATCAGGAGAAACTACACTGATAAATGGTTGGTTACACGAATAACTTAAGATGTCACTAAAGTCATAAGAGCCCTGTCAGTTAACTTCGTTGTTCACCAACACTACATTTTTTGGTTTTAAAGGTTTGTGCTAGTGATTAATTCTTCTGGTTTAGTGTCATAATAATGTTCTGAAGTTTGTTTGTAAAGGTTGGTCTCAGGTATTCAGAGGTAGAATTTACATACAATGACAAACCCACTTTACAGATATTATTATAGTGCCCTCCTTAAAGAGCTTGGCAACACTTCATACCTATCATAACTATTATTGTTCCAAAATAAAGCTATAATGCTATAGGCTCCTTTTCATCTCCATCTCATCCAGTTCCTTCCTTCATCGTATTTTGTATTGGCTTTATTTTGTTGCCTCTTTTTTTATAGTGCATTTACTTTGATATATGGATTACTTCCTTTGACAGTCTTCAGTAGTTCTTGTTATGAGGTCAGTATGAATACCAGAGCTGTTCCGGACCTACAGAACAGTTACATTATTGTTGTAGAACATATCTTTATTTCTCAGATACCTTTGTCCATTTTTTGTAAACTTTGATCTGACCTGAATTACCTTTGGGGAAAACTGGTTTTCAAATAAGAGGAAAACATAGACAATAAATGGGAAGTAGTGCACATTCATATCATAAGCACTACAAACTTCTTTTCATTTTATTTCATTGAATAGTTTCCTAAAATATTCAACTTTTGACCCATTCCTCCCTTCTGATCCCAGATTTAGTAGATTTTTTATCCTGTTCAGTATTAAAAACTAAACTTTATGTAATAATTTGAGAGGCTATTGACTACTGGTTTTATGACATGGTTATGTGCATTAAATTTGTTTGGAATGATAACATCAATAGCTATTTTGACACATGTAGCTGCACTAGTTGGTAAATTTACCACATGAATTAAATTGAATGATGATATTAAAGACTGTAAAAAATGCTTGCTGAAAGAACTTCTAAGAAAATCTACACTACTGGCATTTAAAGGTGTAATATTAAGAAAGATAAAAAATAATAAAATTTTACTTACTGTGCATATACAGCATAGTATACATCATTAGATTTGAATGTGGTTTGGGGCATGCCTGATGTTAAATTCAGTACATAGAACTGCCACCTCTGGCAGGAACAATGGCTCTAATGCAGTTGGATGAATCAAACTGAGTTTGGATGACAGATGTAGGTGTATCATTCCGTGCTGCTTCAACTCTGTGCAAGGACTGTTCAGTCGTAGTGGCCATTGGATGGTGGCATGCTAATCTCTTGGTAAAACATGCCTGGATGTTTTTACTGGGCAAGAGGTCTGGAGAAAATGCTGGCCAGGTCATCAGTTGAGCACCATCTGTATCAAGGTAGACCAGGACAGCATGGAAATATGTGGTATTGGGTTATCTTGTTGAAAAATGTCATGAAGACCTCACATGTAAGGCACAACCATTGGCCTTGACAGGTGAGATGCATAATACTGCAGTCCAGATTACTGGCTGTGCGAACTAGTGGTGATCATGTAGCTACTCAGTGGCACCCCATACATTATACCAGATGCTGGGCCTGTCTGACTAAGGTGAATGCAGTCTGACAATTTTTGTTCTCCTTGTAGCTTCCATATGCAGTTATGTCTGTCATGATGCTGTATACAGAACCAACTCTCATCTGACATGCTGCCAATGCTGTATCCATTGTTATGACTGGTGGACCACTGTTTGTAATCCTGCCTCTACTGCTGTGTCAAGAGAAGCCACCACATTGGTGGCAGCACTGACAGTCCATGTGCTTCAGAAGTTATTGCATTGCCCTCACTGATATTTGCCTTGCTGCAAATAAGCCCATTACATGACTCAAGGTATGTGATATGGCTGCATGATCCTGCATGGTCTAGCAAACAACACTCTTAGAAAACTTAAGTTCTATGGAACTGATGGATTTACACACAACTTAACAAACATAATGCAGAAAGCTGTGCTGAATAATTCAAATAATGTTGGAAAGATAAAAAGAAATTACAGGGTTGAGTTATGGTTCCACTCCTATTCCTTATGTGAGGTGAATCAACTAAAACTTGCAATACAGAAATAATGGAAATGGAAAGTGCTATAAATGTACTGCTTCCACAGAATAATTGGTTGTCAGGGGCTTGTACCGTTAGACATAAACAGATTGTAATAATGCTTAAGAAGTGTACTTTTTTTTTCAAACATAAACTTTTCTAATGGAACATTGATGTTGATACTGTTGTTGTTGTTGTGGTCTTCAGTCCTGAGACTGGTTTGATGCAGCTCTCCATGCTACTCTATCCTGTGCAAGCTTCTTCATCTCTCATTACCTACTGCAACTTTCATCCTCCTCAAGCTGCTTAGTATATTCATCTCTTGGTCTCCCTCTACGATTTTTACCTCCACACTGCCCTCCAATACTAAATTGGTGATCCCTTGATGCCTCAGAGCATTTCCTACCAACTGATCCCTTCTAGTCAAGTTGTACCACAAACTCCTCTTCTCCCCAATTCTATTCAACACCTCATTAGTTATGTGATATACCCATCCAATCTTCAACATTCTTCTGCAGCTCCACATTTCAAAACCTTCTATTCTCTTCTTGTCCAAACTATTTATCGTCCATGTTTCACTTCCATACGTGGCTACACTCCATACAAATACTTTCAGAAATGACTTCCTGACACTTAAATCTATGCTCGATGTTAACAAATTTCTCTTCTTGAGAAACTCTTTCCTTGTGATTGCAGTCTACATTTTATATCCTCTCTACTTCGACCATCCTCAGTTATTTTGCTCCCCAAATAGCAAACCCCCTTTACTACTTTAAGTGTCTCATTTCCTAATCTAATTCCTTCAGCATCATCTGACTTAATTCGACTACATTCCATTATCCTCATTTTGCTTTTGTTGATGTTCATCTTATATCCTCCTTTCAAGACACTGTCCATTCCGTTCAACTGCTCTTCCTAGTCCTTTGCTGTCTCTGACAGAATTATAATGTCATCGGGGAATCTCAAAGTTTTTATTTCTCCTCCATGGATTTTAATACCTACTCCAAATTTTTCTTTTGTTTCCTTTACTGCTTGCTCAGTATACAGATTGAATAACATTGGGGAGAGGCTACAACCTTGTCTCACTCCTTTCCCAACCACTGCTTCCCTTTCATGTCCCTCGACTCTTATAACTGCCACCTGGTTTCTGTACAAATTATAAATAGCCTTTCGCTCCCTGTATTTTACCCCTGCCATCTTCAGAATTTGAAAGAGAGTATTCCAGTCAACATTGTCAAAAGCTTTCTCTACATCTACAAATGCTATAAATGTAGGTTTGCCTTTTCTTAATCTGTTTTCTAAGATAAGTTGTAGGGTCAGTATTGCCTCACATGTTCCAACGTTTCTATGGAATCCAAACTGATCTTTCCCAAGGTTGGCTTCTACCAGTTTCCCATTCACGTTAGTATTTTGCAGCCATGACTTATTAAACTGATAGTTCAGTAATTTTCACACCTGTCAACACCTGCTTTATTTGGGATTGGAATTGTTATATTCTTCTTGAAGTCTTATGTTATTTCGCCTGTCTCATACATCTTGCTCACCAGATGGTAGAGTTTTGTCAGGACTGGCTCTCCCAAGGCCGTCAGTAGTTCTAAAGGAATGTTGTCCACTCTCAGGGCCTTGTTTCGACTTAGGTCTTTCATTGCTCTGTCAAACTCTTCACGAAGTATCATATCTCCCATTTCATCTTCATCTACATCCTCTTCCATTTCCATAATATTGTCCTCAAGTACATCGCCCTTCTATAGACTCTCTATATACTCCTTCCACCTTTTTGCTTTCCCTTCTTTGCTTAGAACAGGGTTTTCATCTGAGCTCTTGATATTCATACTAAGAAATTAAAAGTATGATAAATTAGAATGTCAGTGATGTTTGTTACATGACTCTAGCATGAGTCAGTTATGATATATCGTATTTTGAAACATTCCCACACTGACACTTGTTCGTGCAACTCAACCTGCATAGTTCTTAGGTATGATCTTTTTTGTTTGCTTACAGTGTGTCTGTGTGTGTATGTGTGTGTCTGTGTTCCCTGAGTGCATAGCGACTTGCTAGTCAGTTAGTTTGTGACAGTCTAAGCAGTAGGTCATGAGTGGACAATGAGATTTACCAATGCAGTAAAAGTCGACATTGTGTATGGAGAGAGTATCGGAAGAATGTAGTTCACTCTTGTACAGTGTATGCAGTGACATATCCCAATAGACATCAACCACCTCACAGTTTTTTTATCATTTTCTTCAACCAGTTACATGAAAATGGTACTGTAACACCCTGACAACGTAACAGAACGAAACAAGTGGCAGAGGGGTAGATTAACGTTCATGGTGCTGGTGCAGTTGATCGATTGCACAGTGGCATGAGTCAGGAAAGTGTCTTAAGCGTTCTCCATCAAAATAGGTTCTAATGCACAAGTATCGCAGCCTATTAGCAGACCATCTTCCATGGATTTGATTTGATTTGATTTATTATTGGTCCTGTAGATCATACAATTTGTACAGCAAAGCACATCATGATATAGGACAAGTCAATTTGAAAAATTGTGGTTAGATGGTATATGACGAGAGATGACAGTAATGGCACATAACTCACATAGCAGAATACATATAGGGTATATAGACAAAATATAAAAAAGGTGGTGTGTGATGAGAGATGTCGGTGGTGCATACTGCACATAGCAGAATACATATAAGAGATACAGACAGAATATGAGAAACAAACAATAATTAAATTATCTTACTAAGTAGTAATATCTACAAGTGAATATACAGCTTATTACAAGTAATTAAAATATTGTGGTACATAGTTACATAGCAGAATACATATATGAGATACAGACAGATCTCTCCATTGGCAAAAGATTCTGGAATAGTCCCCCATTTGGATCTCCGGGAAGGGACTGCCAAGGGGGAGGTTACCATCAGAAAAAGATTGAATAATCAACGAAAGGATAACGTTCTACGAGTCGGGGCGTGGGATGTCAGAAGCTTGAACGTGGTAGGGAAACTAGAAAATCTGAAAAGGGAAATGCAAAGGCTCAATCTAGATATAGTAGGGGTCAGTGAAGTGAAGTGGAAGGAAGACAAGGATTTCTGGTCAGATGAGTATCGGGTAATATCAACAGCAGCAGAAAATGGTATAACAGGTGTAGGATTCGTTATGAATAGGAAGGTAGGGCAGAGGGTGTGTTACTGTGAACAGTTCAGTGACCGGGTTGTTCTAATCAGAATCGACAGCAGACCAACACCGACAACGATAGTTCAGGTATACATGCCGACGTCGCAAGCTGAAGATGAACAGATATAGAAAGTGTATGAGGATATTGAAATGGTAATGCAGTATGTAAAGGGGCCGAAAATGTAATAGTCATGGGCGACTGGAATGCAGTTGTAGGGGAAGGAGTAGAAGAAAAGATTACAGGAGAATATGGGCTTGGGACAAAGAATGAAAGAGGAGAAAGACTAATTGAGTTCTGTAACAAGTTTCAGCTAGTAATAGCGAATACCCTGTTCAAGAATCACAAGAGGAGGAGGTATACTTGGAAAAGGCCGGGAGATACGGGAAGATTTCAATTAAATTACATCATGGTCAGACAGAGATTCTGAAATCAGATACTGGATTGTAAGACATACCCAGGAGCAGATATAGACTCAGATCACAATATAGTAGTGATGAAGAGTAGGCTGAAATTCAAGACATTAGTCAGGAAGAATCAATACGCAAAGAAGTGGGATACGGAAGTACTAAGGAATGACGAGATACGTTTGAAGTTCTCTAACGCTATAGATACTGCAATAAGGAATAGTGCAATAGGCAGTACAGTTGAAGAGGAATGGACATCTCTAAAAAGGGCCATCACAGAAGTTGGGAAGGAAAACATAGGTACAAAGAAGGTAGCTGCGAAGAAACCATGGGTAACAGAAGAAATACTTCAGTTGATTGATGAAAGGAGAAAGTACAAACATGTTCCGGGAAAATCAGGAATACAGAAATACAAGTCACTGAGGAATGAAATAAATAGGAAGTGCAGGGAAGCTAAGACGAAATGGCTGCAGGAAAAATGTGAAGACATCGAAAAAGATAGGATTGTCGGAAGGACAGACTCAGCATACAGGAAAGTCAAAACAACCTTTGGTGACATTAAAAGCAATGGTGGTAACATTAAGAGTGCAACGGGAATTCCACTGTTAAATGCAGAGGAGAGAGCAGATAGGTGGAAAGAATCGGAAAGAATCGGAAAGAATACATTGAAAGCCTCTATGAGGGTGAAGAGGAGTCAATTTAGAAGAGATAGGGGATCCAGTATTAGAATCGGAATTTAAAAGAGCTTTGGAGGACTTGCGGTCAAATAAGGCAGAAGGGATCGATAACATTCCATCAGAATTTCTAAAATCATTGGGGATGTGGCAACAAAATGACTATTCACGTTGGTGTGTAGAATATATGAGTCTGGCGACATACCATCTGACTTTCGGAAAAGCATCATCCACACAAATCAGAAGACGGCAAGACAAGTGCGAGAATTATCACACAATCAGCTTAACAGCTCATGCATCGAAGCTGCTTACAAGAATAAAATACAAAAGAATGGAAACGAAAATTGAGAATGCGCTAGGTGACGATCAGTTTGGCTTTAGGAAAAGTAAAGTGATGAGAGAGGCAATTCTGACGTTATGGCTAGTAATGGAAGCAAGGCTAAAGAAAAATCAAGACACTTTCATAGGATTTGTCGACCTGGAAAAAGCGTTCGACAATATAAAATGGTGCAAGCTGTTCGAGATTCTGAAAAAAGTAGGGGTAAGCTATAGGGAGAGACGGGTCATATACAACATGTACAACAACCAAGAGGGAATAATAAGAGTGGACGATCAAGAACGAAGTGCTCGTATTAAGAAGGGTGTAAGACAAGGCTGTAGCCTTTCGCCCCTACTCTTCAATCTGTACATCGAGGAAGCAATGATGGAAATAAAAGAAAGGTTCAGGAGTGGAATTAAAATACAAGGTGAAAGCATATCAATGATATGATTCGCTGATGACATTGCTATCCTGAGTGAAAGTGAAGAAGAATTAAATGATCTGCTGAACGGAATGAACAGTCTAATGAGTACACAGTATGGTTTGAGAATAAATCGGAGAAAGACGAAGGTAATGAGAAGTAGTAGAAATGAGAACAGCGAGAAACTTAACATCAGGATTGATGGTCACGAAGAAAATGAAGTTAAGGAATTCTGCTACCTAGGCAGTAAAATAACCAATGACGGATGGAGCAGCAAGGAGGACATCAAAAGCAGACTCGCTATGGTAAAAAAGGCATTTCTGGCCAAGAGAAGTGTACTAATATCAAATACCGGCCTTAATTTGAGGAAGAAATTCCTGAGGATGTACGTCTGGAGTACAGCATTGTATGGTAGTGAAACATGGACTGTGGGAAAACTGGAACAGAAGAGAATCAACGCATTTGAGATGTGGTGCTATAGACGAATGTTGAAAATTAGGTGGACTGATAAGGTAAGGAATGAGGAGGTTCTACGCAGAATCGGAGAGGAAAGGAATATGTGGAAAACACTGATAAGGAGAAGGGAGAGGATGATAGGACATCTGCTAATACATGAGGGAATGACTTAATGACTTGTCAAGCAAATAATTGAGGACGTAGGTTGCTACTCTGAGATGAACAAACCAGTCAGTAGACTGATGACAAAAAAAAAAAAAAAAAAAAAAAAAAAAAAAAAAATTGAAACATCTACAAATACACAGCTTATTGCAAGTATTTAAAATTTTGTTTCAAGAAATTAATGTATGGAATAGAAACATTGATTTAGTAGCAATTCCTTTAATTTAATTTTCATTATTTTTGGGTTTTTGCTTGTTTTTATGTCTGTTGGGAGGTGGTTTATATTTTAATGCCCATACATTTAATCCCATTCACATATAATTTTGTGTTGTGGGCTATAATTTGTAACTGTGTTTTGTTTCTGGTGTCGTGTGTGGCGGTCTGCATTTCTGTCGAGGGCATCCAAGTGCTGTACTGTAAAACAAGCTAGTTCCAATATATAGAGGCGTGGCAGTGGCAGGATTTTTAGTTGCTGAAATAGTGGTTTACAGTGTTCAGTTCTTTTTTTACATTTCATTATTCTTAGTACTTGTTTTTGTAACTTGAAAATTGTGAGAGAATCAGAGCTCTTTCCCCAGAAGATTAGGCTATAGCTCAAGACAGACTCAAACAGGGCATGGTACACCAGCTTCAAGGTATCTACACTGGCTGTGTCTTTTAATGATCATAATAGATAGCAGGTTTTACTAAGCTTTTGTGACAATGCCTCAATATATGGTTTCCAATTTAGTGTGTTGCTGATGGTAAGTCCAAGACATTTGGTGTCCTGCCTGTTCGTAATGTCATCTTTGCTAATAACTATAACTGCATTGAAGGGGGTTAGATTTTGTCTAGTATGTAAGTTCATACTTACAGTTTATTGAGTATTTATGAATAGTCTATCTGCTTCAAACTACAATTGTAAATGACAAGTAGTTTCATTAACTGCATCTTGCAATGTGTCACCTCTACTGGTTATCAAGGTATTTGTGTCGTCCGCATACAGAAAGGAGCTGGCATTTGGTATGTGTTCTGGGAGATCATTTATGAACAATATGAAAAGAACAGGGCCAAGGACAGATCCCTGAGGGACGCCATTTGTTGTATGTAGTATATGTGACCTGCAGTGCCTGAATGTCTCTGATTTTCTTATTTCTACATATTGCTTTCTTTGACTAAGGTGGCTATGGAACCAATTGTGGGCTACACTTCTAAACTCATACTTACGGAGTTTCATAAGCAGCAGCTTGTGGCTGACCATGTCAAAGCCCTTGGACTGATCAAGAAATGTACCCACAGCAGGTTGTTTATGGTCAACAAAACTTGAGCACTTTTCTAGAAATGCATACAGAGCATGTATAGTGGACCCATTTTTCCGAAATCTGTATTGGGAAGATGTGATTATGTTGTTAGAATTTAAACGTATTTCTAATCTATTTAACATACAGTATTCAAATATTTTTGAGAAGGCAGATAGTATAGCAATTGGTCTTTAGTTTGTCATGTCCGTTTTCTCTCCCTCCTTGTAGAGAGGTATAATTTTAGGAAGTTTTAGTTGGTTTGGAAATGTTCCCTCTAGAAATGAGGTATTTATGATATTTGACAGGGGTCCACTGATGTAATTTGAACACTTATGAAGTAAGAAGCAGGGTATCAGATCATACCCTGCAGAATAAATCTTTTTGACTCTTTTTTTAATAATATCTTCAATTTCATACGGTGTTGTAGGAGTTCAGAGGAGTATTATTTTTGAGACAAGAGTGTGCAGTGTTTGAAGAGTTAGTCAGGATATTTGTGGGAGGAGAGTGAACAGTATTCGAAGAGTTGATTAGGAGATTTGTGTAAATTTCTGAAAAATATCTGTTGAATTTGTTGGCAGTTTTATGTGCATTTTCAGTCTTTTGTCCTTCTATATTTAGTGTGATTTTATCCTCTATCCTTAACTTTCTACCAGTCTGTTCATTTACTATACCCCAGATGGTCTTACATTTTTGGAAGAGCACCTAATTGTTTTATCATTATGAGCTTTTTTAGCCCATTTGATAACTCTCCTGTATGTGTTTTTGTAATTTTTATAGTATACCTTGAACTCTTGGGATTTGCCACTGCCCTGTTTGCTAAGTCTGTGCTGGAAGACGTTCCTCTCCAGACTAGGAGGAACCTATAGTACCAACATGATGGCTGTATAGCACATAGTACATGAGGTACTACAGCATGCCTTCACGAATTGTTTCCATATCATTGGATTTGATGCAGGGGGTCTGTACCTTCATTGGTTCGTTTCCTGGATTTGACGCCTGTAAACTTTTTCTGTGGTGAAAGCTGAGAGACGCCGTCTACAAGGACATAAGAACTACACCCAATTATATCCAACGATGTATTACTGCACCCTACTCAGACATATTCGCTGAAATACCAGCACATGTGCAGTAGTCGTTGCTTAGCAGACTGGAAGCTTGTATTGCTGCTACCGGTGGTCATTTTGAACTCAATCTGTGATGGTCAGCTATCCCATTATTGGTCAGCATCAACATAACTAACGTATGAAATTGGTTGTTATTTAGTGTATGCTTTAAGAGGGACTGTACAAGTGTCAGTGTGGGAACTTTTCAAAAGATGATATCTCATAAAAGAATTGCACTATAATCCTGCAATAAAGACGACTGACATTCTAATTTGCCCTACTTTTGATCTCTTAATGTCAATAGGCACTGTTCCATTTAAAAGCATAAAAAATACACTTTATAAGTATTATTACAATTTGTTGACCCCTGACTACTAATCTATTCTTGAAAACTGGACTTCAATAGTACTTTCCATTTCCGGTAATATTTATGGTGCAAGTTTTAGGTAATCCACCGTGTATATGTGAATGACCTTGCTCTTAACATTCAACAAGCATAATAGGTACTTTTTGTGGACGATACTAGTGTTACAGTGGATCCCATTAGAGAGAAAACAACATAAGAGATTGGTTCTCTGAAAATGGAGTCTTCATTAATTTTGGGAAAACATGCTATTTTCAGTTCTGTGCAACAAACAGAGTCATATCAGTGACTGATACAGCGCATGAATAGGAGTCCCTAAATAGTGTGGAGCTCTCCATATTTTTGGGTTTCATATTGACGAAAGGCTGAACTAGAAGAAGCATATAACTAAGATACCCAGACAATTAAGTTCAGGCACTTTTGCTCTTCATGTAACTGCTAATTTTCCAAACAAACGAATTGAGCTTCTGACATATTTTGCATATTTCCATTGAATAATGACTTACGCAATCATTTTCAGGTGTAACTCATCACTAAGTACTGATTACACAAAAGCGAGCAGTAAGAATAATATTGTATGTGGTGTTCACCTGTGGCCGCCATTTGGGTATCTCTTCCAGGAGTTTGGCATTTTAACTGCATCGTCAATGAAATTCGTCATAAATAACACTTCACAATTTAAGATGAATAGCTACGTCCACATGTACAACACTAGAGGAAAAAATTACCTTATCATCCGTTATTAAAGCAGTAAGTGGCTCAAAAAAGGAGTTCTGTACGCAGAAACAAAAATTTTTGATCATTTGCCCATAAAGTGTCTGACAGGTAGAAAATCAAGTTTTAAATCTAACCAAAAATATTTTCTCCCGGCAACTTTTTGTATTCCATCGACGAATTTGTGTTTAAAAACTGTAAGCCTAAAACATTATTTTTTGTTGTAGTTGCACGAGTAGGTCTAAAAAATAACGTGTGCATTAATGTCAACACCAGAAATGTACACTGATCAGCCAGAACATTATAACCATCGACCCACCATCGACATAAAGCCATCCTGGCGAAAGCAAAGTCACCTGGCGAGGAATGACTGTCAGGCACACACACGGTGCATGTGGTATCAGCGAGTGTGCTCTCCTTGTGTAGAATGGGAAAGGCGCGCGATCTATCTGAGTTTGACTGAGGGCAGACTGTGATGGCCCGAGTATATTGAAAACTGCACGACTTGTCGGGTGTTCGAGGAATGCCGTAGTGAGTGTCTTCAACGTGTGGCGAAAGCAAGGTGAAACTACGTCCAGACGCTGTGGGTTTGGGCGACCACCCCTCATTACAGACGTCGGACTTGTAGGCTGAGAAGGCTGGTAAAACAGGACAGGCAGCGAGCTGTGGAGGAACTAACATCAGACTTTAATGCTGGGCAGATTACGAGTGTGTCTGAACACCTCCAAAGCCGACGACTCATGAATGTGTCAATGTTAACACCACGACATCGGCAACTACGATTGAAAAGGTCACGTGACCATCGGTACTCGACGTCGGTGCAGAGGCAGAGCATTGCATGGGCCGATGAATCCCGATATCTTCTTCGTTATAACGATGAGAGGGGCTCGAATCCGTCGTCTTCCAGGGGAACAGCTGCTTGACACTTTTACTGCTGGATGGAGACAAGCTGGCGGTGGCTCCATTATGCTTAACCCCTCTATGACCACCGTGTTTCCCAACGGCAGTGGTATTTGTCAACAAGATAGTGCGCCACGTCGCAAGACCAGGAGTGTGATAGAGTGGTTCGAGGAACACAGTGGCGATTCCAGTTGATGTGCTGGCCCCCAAGCTCGCCAGATCTCGACACGATCGAACACATCTGAGGTCGTCGCCCACCTCCCCGGAATTTACGGGAATTAGGTGACTTGTGTGCAGATGTGGTGCCAACTCTCTCCAGATACCTGCCAAGGCTTCATTGCTTCCACGCCACGCTGCGTTGCCGCAGTTATCCGTGCCAAAGATGAACATACCAGCTATTAGGTAGGTGGTCATAATGTTGTGGCTGAACAGTGCGTACATATCCACAAACCACTGGTGAGCAATCAGCAGTCTGTGGGTCACACCCCGCCCACGATTGGTTTCAATCCAGCCCACAGAGGAAATTCCGAGTGAACCTAAAATGAACGTTTTCTCAAAAACACGAGTTTTGAGGCATAATTTTTTTTGCATGGTGTGCCATGTCGGGAAAAAAAGATGCCAGCCATATTGGTGCGTTATCCTATAAACATTAAAGCAGCGGACTCTGTTGCTGTCGCGTCGTGATGATGCAGTCTGCGAGCATATGTAAGTATCTGAATCAGACCCGTGGAACACCAAAGGTCGTCAATAGCTGCTGTAAATTGTTTCGTTCCACATCGTATCGTTAAAAAAATCGTTCACATGATCTATTGGACATGTAACTAACTAACTTTGTCTGTCCTCTCGTTTAGGGCCATTGAGTACATGCATGACAATGAGTACGCCCTCCTGAATGCGTTGATTTCGTATCTCCATGACAATCATGGGATCCTGACCAACAGAAGCATCAGTATTGTGGGACTGTAATAGTAGACGTTTCTCCTTGCTACGCGAGGCATGACGCAACTGTCTTATCAGTGACCGTCATTCAGATCTGATTTCTGAATGAGAAACGCGCTTCTTAATGTTGCCTTACATACAGAAAGTAGTTGGCTAAGCTGAAATGCGAATAATTTGTATATGCTAGCAAGTGGTGCACTTCATGCTAATATGGTGTTTGTTGCATGCCGTCTCCATGGTGTCACAATTCTGATGGGCAGCAATGTATATTAAAATCGGTAGCCACCATTATTTCTTTGGTTTTTTTCTGTTATGTGAGCCAATAGAGTTTAAAGGCGATTTATGAATAGATTATTTCCTGCTGGTGACTGATGTACTGAAAGTCTGTTTCTGTGCTATGTTATTTCAGTTGACGCTGTAAATAAACTTTATTAATATCAGTACTGTAATGTATGGCAATTTCTGATGAATATGACAGCTTTTCTCCATGCCAGCTCTAGAGAAGTAAGACGCTATGACAACTGCACCAAAATAAATGGCACAGCATCTTAATACTGTAAGACTTAACGTATCTATGCCAGTGGTCACGTGGTGTTCAGAGAGGGACGCAAGGAATGTTGCTAGTGAAGTTAATGCTCCTTACAATGTTAAGGTGTATTGTAATATACTGTTGTAACAGCACCGAATGGATGGCGAGATTTCTATGTCAGTGGTCACGTGGTGTTCAGAGAGGCACGCAAGGAATGTTGCTAGTGAAGTTAATGCTCCTTACAATGTTAAGGTGTATTGTAATATACTGTTGTAACAGCACCGAATGGATGGCGAGACACGTTTACCATGGATGTATTTCTGACTGAAAATAGTGCTCACTGTATACTATCGTCACCAGACAATGGCTGACCATCCTGTTGATGAAATTTCTTTGGAGGAGACTCCTGACACTCCCCGCTGCTCTTAACTGAGTGCAAGCTGCTTACACCTGTTTTAAGAACTGAAACATTTCCTCATAGTACGGCATTTTTATCACTGCATCGACGTCACAGAACCTATTGGGTATATGTTATCACCACAGGCACCAAATTTCTACAAAAGGTATTCAGTTACTGGTCTCATATCAAACATTATGTCTAATACGATGTAATTTAAGTAGAAAATTAGTGCAGGGCATGTCAAAGAAACAACTTTTATTCGCATTTGTAAGTACATAAGTGAGTGTGGGTTCAGTTTCTTTCCTGCGTTGTGTTGGAACTGCGCATCTGTTGAAGATTTCATGTTGAACATCTGTAGGACTGTCTGTTGTTTTTTTTTTGGTGCCGGATGTAATTGAAACACTGCCCAAATATTATAGGACATTTTATTTACTGTTTCGCATACTTTATTTGTAAATATTGCTTAAGCATTACAGTAACAAAATCAGATCATATCATCTTTAGATGTACTCTGCAAAATACAGTTCATTTTTACAAAAAATCGTTACAAATTATCGAGATTTTTATAAGGCAGTATTTTTGTTTGAGCAGTAAATTTATTAGAAAATAAGTGAATCATATGACTCAATCACACAGCAGTGTTTCTTTTGGTTGTTGCATACAAAGTTTGTAGCATAAAACGCAGAATATCCGTAAACTGGCCATTGTTTGTAATAAAAATGTAATTAACTGTTGCTTTCAGTAAAACGAAACAAGTGTCAGATCGTCGTCAAACTAACAATTGTAGCTAGTCTCTCATCTTCATTTCGTGCTTCCTTTTCCTGCTTTACAGCTGAAAGATTCCTCCTCAGTCAATCGCCCTACACGGGGAGTAGTCAAACCATTATGAGTCAGTCTCAGCAAAATGTTTTCCATCAGCGTTTGTCAGTTTAGTAAACATTTATGAAATCGCTGCTGGAAATAAATTACGAAAACGTGTTTACAAAACGTTTTATTTAAAAAAATTAATTGGCAGGATTAGAAAGAAAGCACACCACACTTTCTTTGTCCACTGGCCATTCCATTAAGGAATTTCAAAGGGGAACGTCTGGAGCGTCAATGGTGTAGCACGAAGAAGCTGTACAAGAGCTATCGACGCTCCGACGTTCCTTTTGGAGTGTAAATCCACACTTGGCAAGCGTGCAAGTCCAGAGGGTCCCAAAAATTACATACAAGCAATACCCTTGCAAAGCGATAGTATCCCCTAAATTTCCAAATGAGTGCATCAAGCTGCCAGTAGTTGCAGTGTCGACGGTTTCGTGTAAAATGGAACTGATAACATCTGAACGAGTTTGCGCGAAGATATGAAAACATCACAGATCGCAGTCAGTATTATGAGGAATGGGGAGTCCTCTGAAGAGGAGTAGTGGAAGCCGTTTGCACTGTTCGACTCTGGAAAGCGGTGGCCACCGACGAAGCGCTGAAGCGCCATCCCCCGCACGCTGCCTCGCGGCGCCGAGGTCCGCCTACTTGCCGTAGCCCTGTGCGAAGCCCGGCTTGCCCTCGGTGTCCAGTTGCTGCTGCTGCTCCTCGAGCTGCTGGCGCCGCAGGATCTCGTTGAGCTCCTGGCGCACCAGCTCGTCGGTGGGAATGGCCAGCACCGACTCGATCCACGCGGTGTCCACGGAGGACAGAGACGCGGGCGCCGACGGGGCGGCGCAGCCCACGTCCCAGCTGTACAGTCCGCGGAGGACCTGGTGGCCCGCCGCGTCTTCGCACGTCACTGGAGAACCTGCGTCAACCTGTGGAGCAGGCGAGGCAGCGATAACAAAGAGTCAAATCTTCAGTTTGGGTAGCGATTCAATGGGCTTCGGTTTATTGGGAGAATTTTAGGAAAGTGTTTTTCATGTGTAAAGAACATCTAGTGTAGAACACTGATGAGACCAATTTTGAGTACTGCTTGAGTGTTTGGGATCCCCACCAGGTTGATTAAAGGGAGACATGTAAGCAATTCAGATCTGGACTGCCAGATGGTTACCAGTAGGTTGGATCAACACGCAAGTATTACAGACATGGTTGGGGAACTAAAATGGAAATCCCAGCACAGAATGCTATTGAGCAAATTTAGAGGACCGGCATTTGAAGCTGGCTAAAGAACGGTCCTGCTGTCACCAACATACATTTCGCTTAACGACCATGAATATAAGAGAAGTTAGGACTCGTTCGCAGGTTTATAGATACACTACTGGCCGTTAAAATTGCTACACCAAGAAGCAATGCAGGTGATAAACGGGTATTCATTGGACAAATAAATTATACTAGAACTGACATCTGATTACATTTTCACGCAATTTGGGTGCATAGATCCTGAGAAATCAGTTCCCAGAACAACCACCTCTGGCCGTAATAACGGCCTTGATACGTCTGGACATTGAGTCAAACAAAGCTTGGATGGCGTGTACAGGTACAGCTGTCCATGCAGCTTCAACAGGGTACCACAATTCATCAAGAGTAGTGACTGCCGTATTGCGACGAGCCAGTTGCTCGGCCACCATTGACCAGACGTTTTCAGTTGGTGAGAGATCTGGAGAATGTGCTGGCCAGGGCAGCCGTCGAACGTTTTCTGTATCCAGAAAGGCCCGTACAGGACCTGCAACATGCGGTCGTGCATTATCCTGCTGAAATGTAGGGTTTCGCAGCGATCGAATGAAGGGTAGAACCACGGGTCGTAACACATCTCAAATGTAACGTCCACTGTTCAAAGTGCCGTCAATGCGAACAAGAGGTGACGCAGACGTGTAACCAATGGCACCCCATACCGTCACGCCAGGTGGTACGCCAATATGGCGATGACGAATACACACTTCTAATGTGTGTTCACCGCGATGTCGCCAAACACGAATGCGACAATCATGATGCTGTAAACAGAACCTGGATTCATCCGAAAAAATGACGTTTTGCCATTCGTGCACCCAGGTTCGTCGTTGAGTACACCATCGCAGGCGCTCCTGTCTGTGATGCAGCGTCAAGGGTAACCGCAGCCATGGTCTCCGAGCTGATAGTCCGTGCTGCTGCAAACGTCGTCGAACTGTTCGTGCAAATGGTTGTTGTATTGCAACCGACCTCATCTGTTGACTCAGGGATCGAGACGTGGCTGTACGATCCGTTACAGCCATGCGGATAAGATGCCTGTCATCTCGACTGCTAGTGATACGAGGCCGTTGGGATCCAGAACGGCGCTCCGTATTACCCTCGTGAACCCACCGATTCCATATTCTGGTAACAGTCATTGGATCTCGACCAACGCGAGCAGCAATGTCGCGATACGATAAACCGCAATCGCGATACGCTACAATCCGACCTTTATCAAAGTCGGAAACGTCATGGTACGCATTTCTCCTCCTTACACGAGGCATCACAACAACGTTTGACCAGGCAACGCCGGTCAACTGCTGTTTGTGTATGAGAAATCGGTTGGAAACTTTCCTCATGTCAGCACGTTGTAGGTGTCGCCACCGGCGCCAACCTTGTGTGAATGCTCTGAAAATCTAATCATTTGCATATCACAGTATTTTCTTCTTGTCGGTTAAATTTCCCGTCTCCAGCACGTCATCCTTGTGGTGTAGCAATTTTAATGGCCAGTAGTGTAATTGTTTTTTCCCTCGCTCTATTTTCGTGTGGAACAGGAAGAGAAATGACTAGCAGTGGTACAAACTACCCTCTGCCACGTGTCGTGTGTAGGTCTGCGGAGTATGTATGCAAATGTTGAAGTAGATGTTGATTTTGGGAAGTAGTGAAAGAACGAGACTGAGGTTGGCTGTAGTGACCAAACTGTTCACTTTTGATTTTCAGGACATTCATCGACTCTTGTAGACTGACATGGTAGTGATCAAGACGAACCAACTGCTTACATAGAGAATGGAAAGGGTAACTTGGATATTCAATCAGGATCGATATTTTGGCTGTCAGTTCAATAGATGTTCTCTACAGCTGTGGCTCTGAACTGCTGTGATGAGGGAGATCCACTTGCAGAAAGGTGAAGTCGCAAATCCAAGAATGGGCCTTAGGCCGTCAATATTGCAAATAATGCGTCCAGCAACCAGCATGCTTATAAATGTTCATGGTGTGATTCAGCAACTATGGTCCAGCAAGGCAGTAGTCAGAATGAGAAAGCGTTACTGCTGGACATTTTAAGATGAAACCGGAAGCCTGTTAAAGAACGGGACCCTTTGAGACCTAAGTTTCTTCCGGCGTATACAAGGTTCGAATAACTTATGGGGATACAGCCGGGTGACGTCGTTGACAACGGCCGATTTTTCGACAGGTGACGACCCTGTTATTTTCAAGGCAAAACTGCAGCACTTAGCAAAACTGCAGCGGTTACTTGGTGCAGTTTTGCCTCGGAAATGACAGTATGGCCACCTGTCGAAACATTGACGGTTGTTGACGAAACACCCAGCTGAATCACCGTAAGTTATTCGAAAGGGACTTTAGTTGACAGCACAGAAAATGTACTCGATAGACAAAATAATCAGAAATGTATATATCTGAGTGGCGATTGTTCTGTCGGGCATGTCCGACAGAAGAGACACCACTCAGATATATACAGTTCTGAAAAAAAAGCTGCATTGAAATCGGACCTTTCATTTGGCAGCTATGATGTCACCAACAGATACACACGTTAAACTTATAACACCCGTTTGTTTGCGTCGGGGATTAAAAAAGAGGATAATGGCTCCTAGACGTTTGTTTCATTGTGGATGCACAAATATCGTCCGATCTCCTACTGCAATCGGAATTTGCGAGTAGGGAGTTTATTGGACGATGGATGCTGCATTACAGCGTGCGGTAAGTTGAAAATCTGAGTCAGCCAGAGATCATGTTCGGATGGCAGACGCAGTTAAGGCAACCTCTCACGAGTCTTGGGCAGGCATAAATTTTCAACTTTCGCCACTGCATTACCACAACGTCCTGTGCGGCTAACAGTCACCATTTCCCACCCATTCTTTCCCTTTCATTTCCCTTCCTACATTTCAAGTTTACAAAAATAATCAGACTTTACGGCACATTTGCAAAAACAGCAACAATTGGAGTGGAACAAACTGCCCGCAATCGATTCGCGAATTTAATCACGCAGTGTCATAATTCAAGCTAATAAACGCCAAAAAAATTCAAAGAAACGCAATTCGCACTATAAATCATGACAACGGCATGTGGATGAATAAGCTATGTCCTTCGTAAATTACTTCGACCTGGGAACTTCAATGACATCTCGTGTGTACTGTCAAACTTTAACAAACAGAGACGTTCGATTCAGAAATGAGTATTTGGAAATCTTGATTAGTTTCAGTATATGTTCAAAATCCGGTTTTCCCGCCGCTCCCCCTGTACCTCCTCACACTACCCAACTGATTCCGATTCGAAAATTCGAATGTAAAATTTTTGAACATCGTCTCGAACCCTAAAAACCGTGTTCCCGTATTCTACCTACGGTCCAAGAAAGAGGTTGTTGTTTAACATTTTGAAGACACTAAATTGTAGAAAAATCCTGTTCTGGATCGTTTGTGAAATGGCAAGTGGCGGCAAGTGCGAACCCAGCGATGGGAAAGACAGGGAGGGGAGAGAAGGAGGGCAGGACGCAGCCATCTTCCCCCCCCCCCCCCCCCCCTTGTAGAAAAAAGAAAAATTATCTTCGTAAGTCAACTCTCATTCTGCCCTGCCACTCAGAGAGAGGTATCAGTTGATTGTAACAGTTTGAAGAAAGGAGAAACATGTGATGGGTTCCAGCTAGTAGCAAGTGTTCCTATTCCGCCATTCACCGTGGAACTAATACGAGCTGCCCCGTAGCTCTGATCCTGGATACGCTCCTGTGTGTCAGAAATCTAAAATGCTCTTTCTAGCCGCAACACAGATACTTGGGGTTAAAACAGTGACCATGAACAAAAAGGAACAAAAAGTCTAGCTACCTTTGGGTGGATCCCACAATATATTTTTATTTACATTTCTTGCGAAATTTTCTAGTACTTGCTTCTGAGATTTACCTCTTGGGATATTAATTGAGTCAAAGCGAGTAAATGATAATCGTGTCAGTATAATTTCTGTCTTTACCGATTTTTTATTTTATAGACTAACAGCGATACGCTTCGGTTTCTGTAAGTGTCTACTGCCGGACAAACTGTATGACGCAGAGGTAATAGGTTATATACACAAACCTTCCTCGAGAATCAGTCTATTGGTGAAAACCTTATCAAAATGCGTAAAGTAGTTCCTGAGAGTAGCTTTCACACAGAAGCAGAAAAATGCGGTGTGGGACCTTAATTTATAATATGTATAGGCAGGCCTTAATGCATTTCTGGTTATTCCAGCAGCAGACTCTATCAGATAAGAAAGAAACAAATGAGAAGCAGTATGCACCAAACGCAAGTTTTACATATGTACATATATGTAACACGAAACATAACACGTTGAAAGGCATCGATACACAGTATCCCGTCAGATACTAACATACACTCCTGGAAATTGAAATAAGAACACCGTGAATTCATTGTCCCAGGAAAGGGGAAACTTTATTGACACATTCCTGGGGTCAGATACATCACATGATCACACTGACAGAACCACAGGCGCATAGACACAGGCAACAGAGCATGCACAATGTCGGCACTAGTACAGTGTATATCCACCTTTCGCAGCAATGCAGGCTGCTATTCTCCCATGGAGACGATCGTAGAGATGCTGGATGTAGTCCTGTGGAACGGCTTGCCATTCCGTTTCCACCTGGCGCCTCAGTTGGACCAGCGTTCGTGCTGGACGTGCAGACCGCGTGAGACGACGCTTCATCCAGTCCCAAACATGCTCAATGGGGGACAGATCCGGAGATCTTGCTGGCCAGGGTAGTTGACTTACACCTTCTAGAGCACGTTGGGTGGCACGGGATACATGCGGACGTGCATTGGCCTGTTGGAACAGCAAGTTCCCTTGCCGGTCTAGGAATGGTAGAACGATGGGTTCGATGACGGTTTGGATGTACCGTGCACTATTCAGTGTCCCCTCGACGATCACCAGTGGTGTACGGCCAGTGTAGGAGATCGCTCCCCACACCATGATGCCGGGTGTTGGCCCTGTGTGCCTTGGTCGTATGCAGTCCTGATTGTGGCGCTCACCTGCACGGCGCCAAACACGCATACGACCATCATTGGCACCAAGGCAGAAGCGACTCTCATCGCTGAAGACGACACGTCTCCATTCGTCCCTCCATTCACGCCTGTCGCGACACCACTGGAGGCGTGCTGCACAATGTTGGGGCGTGAGCGGAAGACGGCCTAACGGTGTGCGGGACCGTAGCCCAGCTTCATGGAGACGGTTGCGAATGGTCCTCGCCGATACCCCAGGAGCAACAGTGTCCCTAATTTGCTGGGAAGTGGCGTTGCGGTCCCCTACGGCACTGCGTAGGATCCTACGGTCTTGGCGTGCATCCGTGCGTCGCTGCGGTCCGGTCCCAGGTCGACGGGCACGTGCACCTTCCGCCGACCACTGGCGACAACATCGATGTACTGTGGAGACCTCACGCCCCACGTGTTGAGCAATCCGGCGGTACGTCCACCCGGCCTCCCGCATGCCCACTATACGCCCTCGCTCAAAGTCCGTCAACTGCACATACGGTTCACGTCCACGCTGTCGCGGCATGCTACCAGTGTTAAAGACTGCGATGGAGCTCCGTATGCCACGGCAAACTGGCTGACACCGACGGCGGCGGTGCACAAATGCTGCGCAGCTAGCGCCATTCGACGGCCAACACCGCGGTTCCTGGTGTGTCCGCTGTGCCGTGCGTGTGATCATTGCTTGTACAGCCCTCTCGCAGTGTCCGGAGCAAGTATGGTGGGTCTGACACACCGGTGTCAATGTGTTCTTTTTTCCATTTCCAGGAGTGTACAAACCTACCTTTGTTTCATTCTTAACTGACAGATCCCGATGATAGCTTCAGCCGATATGCTTTAAGATGAATAGATTATAAAACTAAAAAGCGATAAAGACGGAAAATTTGCACGAGTCAATGTAAATTTAAGATCGATGTCATTCGTCTTACAAGTGGAGCTGAAAGTCGCGCTGCAAGAACTCACCATACAGAAGCTGGCCGTGGAGGTCGCCGGCAGTGCGCAGCCGAAGCTCTTGTTGAGGACGAAGTACTTGCCGAGGTAGGTCTTCCTCAGCAGGTCCTGGCACGTGGCCGGCTCGATCAGGTTGACGGGTACCCGGTGCATCGTGGCGTCAGCTCCACGAACCTTGCCTGTAACAGCCACCATTCAACCCTGGACCGACTTCCTCTCACCTTTTTAAAAATAGCTCTCTTATATGTAAGTGCAGATTTTTGTCGTCTGCTTGTCGAGCAAGGTGGTGCAATGTTTTAAGACCCCAGTCTCTTATTCAAACCATCCTTCGGGTTGCTGTGCTTTAATGTTAATACTATCATCTGATACCGTACCGCACCGTACACACAACAGCTATGCGATTCAGATGCTGAATGTCTCCACTGTTGGTGGACAGTTCAGTAAGCGAACACAACGCTCGAATGAACCCATTAAAGGGTCGATTGGGTTAAGATCCGTAGAGGTTGGGTTACAACTTTGAAGTTCTGATCATACTAGTTAGAATCACTTCGAGTTGGGTAGCAGGGTATCTCCGCTGAGAGAGTCTGCCTACGAAAAACAGTCATACCGTATGATAACTATGACGTCTGAGGATGAAAGTGTAACAAAATTGGTCAATACCCCCTACCACCTGGATTTGTGGTCTAAGAGAATGAAACGATAATGTACCTCAAGTCATAACGTTATTCTTAAAGGCTTATGAACTTCCAGCCATGATTGTGCCGTTTCTTGCTGGACACTGGAACGCTCATCTGTCCTCTGAAGCAGGAGTCTTCTTGCCTCATTGTCACCAATCAAAGTGCATTCCAAGTTTTAGTATTTCTGTCCGGATGATACGGTTCCAACATGAAGACACTGGCTTCGCGATCAGGAGGAACGTGGATCGGATCACAGCTATTATTCGAGGTTTTCGGTAGTCTCTGAAGAACTTGATGCGAAGAACTGAATGATTTCTTAAAAAATGTCACTGTTGATTTTCATTCCCAGTCTTAGCGAATCAAAACTAGAGTTCCATCTCTGATGACCTTGACCTCAGATCTCGTCACTGCAACCGAGCAAGAAGACACAGTGGTAAGACATTGCATTCCCTTTCGTGAGGGGTCCATTTCAAATACTCCTGTGGTCATCCAGACTTAGGATTTCTGTGGTTCCCCTAAATGCTGGAATAGTTCCTTTGTGAGGAATGTGGCCGGTTTCGTCCCCCATCCCGAGTCTGAACACGGTCTCTAATGTCCATGTCGTAGACGGAACGTAAAACCTGAATTTTCCTTCCTGTCATCTAAGTCTGCATCTACACTCCGCAATTCGTTGTTCCGATCGTGGCAGTGGTTACTTCCCATTGTATCACTTATTATGACTTCTTCCCGTTCCATCTGCGTATGATGCGTGGGAAGAATGCTTAAATTTCTTTTTGTGTGCTGCAGCTACTCTAAGCTTATCTTTGCTGCCCATAGGGAAGCGATACATAGGGATTTGTAATGTATTCCTCATTTAATACTAGTTCTTGAAATGCTATAAGGGATAGTATCCATTCTCAAGCGTCTGCCAGTTCAGATTTTTCAATATCTCCGCGACGCTCTCCCACGGGTCGAATCTGCGACCACACGCGCTGAGTTTCTTTGCACCAGTTCTACGACTCCTGATGGTCCTATCTGATATGAACTCCATACACTTGAGTAGTATTCTAGGATGGGTAGCACGATTGTTTTGTAAGAAATCTCCTTTGTAGACTGACTGAATTTTCTCATTACATGACCAACGCACTGAGCCTATGTGATCATTTTATTTCATATCTTGCCATTTTATTTCATATCTTGTTTGCGTTCCGTTCGAGATGATCGATGGATATTTGCTTCCGTGGCGGCAGTGGAGGATGAATGTTCGACGACCTACCTTCTCGCACAACTGACTGCACGTTGGAATCAACATTGCAATTGCTACGACAACTACAAAGCTATATTTTTACAGCGCAAGTTATTGTACAATTTTTTATATATTGGCAATGTGTGGAAGCAGTTTATATTGGCCTGAAGGCCTGAAGTCGGTCCTCAGATTCCTACCCTGCTAGAAAAGTGGCAAGTTATTGTTATGCCCCTCAATGATATCCCAGGCAGGTCCGAAAATTTTAAGTTCTGCTCCAGCCAACGGCAGAGCCGGAGCGGAAGTCAAGGCAGGCTAGTGTGCAACATCTAGACTGGAATGGCAACCCGGAAGAATAGCTGACATACATCGAAGTGCAAAGAAACTGGTATATGCATGTGTATCCAAAACCCGAGGTATGTAAACAGGCAGAATACGGCGCTGCGGTCGGCAACTCCTATATTAGACAACAAGTGTCTGTCGTAGTTGTTAGATCGGTTACTGCTGCTACAATGACAGGTTATCAAGATTTAAGTGAGTTTGAATGTGGTGTTATAGCAGGCGCAAGACGGATGGGACACAGCATCTCCGAGGTGGCGATGAACTAGGGAATTTCCCGTACGTCCATTTCACGAGTGTACCACGAATATCAGGAATCCGGTAAAACATCAAATCTCCGACATCGCTGCGGCCGGAAAAAGATCCTGCAAGAACGGGACTTACGACTGAAGAGAATCGTTCAATTTGACAGAAGTGCAACCCTTCCGAAAATTGCTGCAGATTTCAATGTTGGGCCATCAACAAGTATCAGTGTGCGAACCATTCAACGAAACATCATCGCCAGTCGGCGTGGCTGTGCGGTTCTAGGCGCTTCAGTCTGGAACCGCGTGATCGCTACGGTCGCAGGTTCGAATCCTGCCTCGGGCAGTTAGGTTTAAGTAGTTCTAAGTTCTAGGGGACTGATGACCACAGATGTTAAGTCCCATAGTGCTCAGAGCCATTTGAACCATTTTTTGAAACATCATCGATATGGGCTTTCAGAGCCGAAGACCCACTAGTGTACCCTTGGTGACAGCACGACACAAAGCTTTACGCCTCGCCTGGACCCATCAACACCGACATTGGACTGTTGACGACTGGAAACAAGTTACCTGGTCGGACTGGTCTCCTTTCAAATTGTATCGAGCAAATGGACGTGTGCGGGTATGGAGACAACCTCATGAATCCATGGACCCTGCATATCAGCAGGGGACTGTTTAAGCTGGTGGAGGCTCTGTAATGGTGTGTGCAGTTGGACCGATATGGGACTCCTGATACGTCTGGATACGTCTCTGACAGGTGAAATGTATATAAGGATCCTGTCTGGTCGCCTACATCCATTCACGTCCATTGCACATTCCAACAGACTTGGGCAATTCCAGCAGGACAACACGACACCCCACACGTCCAGAATTCCTACAGAGCGGCTTCAGGAACACTCTTCTGAGTGTAAACACTTCCGCTGGCCTCCAAACTCCCCAGACATTGTCATTATTGAGTATATCTGGGATTCCTTGCAATGTGCTGTTTAGAAGAGATCTCCACCCCCTTATACTCTTACGGATTTATGGACAGCCGTGCAGGATTCTTGGTGTCAGTTCCTTCCAGCACTTCTTCAGTCGTGTCCATGCCATGTCGTGTTGCAGCACTTTTTGCGTGCTAGCGGGTGCCCTATACGATATTAGGCAAGTGTACCAGTTTCTTTGGCTCTTCAGTGTATGTAGCATGAGCCCACCTCCGAGCTAAACTGCCACACACCACCCGAGCTGGAGGACCAGTTCGCCGATGCAGCAGAGTGACTTCGTGGAGAAGGGAGCATAACATCATTCCATTGACCATGCACAGTGAGGCAATAACGCATAAGTCGTACACAAGAATGGCTTTCAGCACACAGATGCTGCAGAAATATCTGAAATGAAAGCCTGAAGAGAGGGATTGATATAATACCGCTCGGTCAGCGCCCTTCTGCTCGCCTGGCTACTGACAGCCGTGAAGGAAGACAACTGCACACCTGTGAATAATAATGTATATTCTGATAACACTGTCTCATTAGCGCCTGTGGGCGTTTGACAGATCCTCACCGTCCCACTCTGCTTCACATTGTCCTGACAATGTAGAGGTCACAGCTCCAGCTCTTTATAATACCGTCTGAAGAGGAAATCGCTAGCATTGATAAAACAGCAGGAAAATAAACAAACAACCAAGTCCCGAACGGAAGGGGACTTGCGACGTGTGTTACCTTGTATGGCGGCCTTGGTCCAGCCGCTGGCGACGCAGCCGTTGGAAGGCCCGGAGGCCCTGGAGAGCGGCAGGCAGACGGCGGAGAGGCGGCCGGCGCCGCCCAGCGGCAGTGGCGCCGCCAGCACCAGCAGCGCCAGGTCGTCGAACTGCGTGTTGGGGTCGAAGTTGGGGTGGCGGATGGTGGCGGCCACCTGGGACTGCGCCACGGGCTGCCCGCCCACCGACTGCAGGCCCGCCTTCACCGTCAGGTCGGAGCTCTCGCGTCTGTAATGCGACCATCCACCGACGCTCACTAGACGGACTGGGTCAACAGGAACGTGTCTAATCACTACGAGGGGAGGCCGTAAAGTTATAATTGTCACCCCGAAAAAATAAAGTGACGTAAGGATTTTATTGTTTACTAGTAGGTACACGGCTGCATTGAAATCTTAGCGCCACTGTACCAGAGCATGCCTCCACGGGAGCTGAAGCAAAACAGCACAACCCATTGATAAATTGGAGAGTCGAGCTCGTTTTCATTCTCTGCATTTGAAAGGGAACAACGCTGCAACAATCCGTGCTGAATTATAGAGGTGCAATGCCCCTTCACAGCAGTGTACTGTCATAAATGACACAGTCGCTGGGTGGTGCAGACGCTTCTACCAAGTGACAGGCCATCCCTCTGGGAATTGCAAGACAAGTGGAGGGCCTGGTGTCCGAAGATCAGCAAATCACAATCGAAGCGGTAGTGGGAAAAGTGAAAACCAATCATGGATCAGTTTTCATCTTACACAACATATTAACTTTGACAAAGGTCGCCACTAGCAAGATTTTTCGATTGCTCACACCCAGTAGCCGAAATATTGCAAGCCAATTTCTTGTGACTTCTTTAGCCACCTTGTCAACATGACCGAGTTGTTGTTGATATATCATTATGAGCTCACGGTAAAAGAGCAAAACAAACAAGGGAAACATGTGCATTCACCACCATTGAAAAAGGCAAAAAGCCAGTCATCATTGGGCAAAGGAATGCAGAATGTTTATTGGAACTTCCACAATGTGGTGCAAAGAGCTTATGCTCTAGATGGGTAGTCTATTAAAGTCAGACTCAGACGGAAAGGTAAATAAAGGAATAACAAATTGATGAACTGACATTTAATTGGAATAGATCATACCAAGACAATACATTTTTGAAAGATCTTCAGTGAGCCAATGCCTTGAAACAGCATATTTTAGTAACACGGAGGTACTAATATAAAAACTCTTTACCCACCAATATGACGTTTCCCACCTGTTTCGAACAACAAATTTTACCAACAACGACACATTTTTGAGAGATTCTCAATGTGCTGATGCGATGAAATGGCGTATCGTCATAGGATGTCACCTATTATACAGGGTGATTCAAAAAGAATACCACAACTTTAGGAATTTAAAACTCTGCAACGACAAAAGGCAGAGCTAAGCACTATCTGTCGGCGAATTAAGGGAGCTATAAAGTTTCATTTAGTTGTACATTTGTTCGCCATTTCAGCCAATAAAGTTTTTGATCCCTTTTTCTTTGAAGGTGCTACTGTAACTGGACTACAGTATCTGGAGCGCCACCACATTGGCACTTATCTGTCCGTAACTACCTGAACGTCAACTACCGGAGGCGATGGATCGGCCGCCAGGCAACCCATGACAGAGCACTTCATCACTGGCCTCCAAGAAGCCCTGATCTTACTCCCTGCGATTTTTTCTTATGGGGGTGTGTTAAGGATATGGTGTTTCGGCCACCTCTCCCAGCCACCATTGATGATTTGAAACGAGAAATAACAGCAGCTATCCGAACTGTTACGCCTGATATGCTACAGAGAGTGTGGAACGAGTTGGAGTATCGGGTTGATATTGCTCGTGTGTCTGGAGGGGGCCATATTGAACATCTCTGAACTTGTTTTTGAGTGAAAAAAACCTTTTTAAATACTCTTTGTAATGATGTATAACAGAAGGTTATATTATGTTTCTTTCATTAAATACACATTTTTAAGGTTGTGGTATTCTTTTTGAATCACCCTGTATATGTAAAGCAGAGCGTTTGTGTGTACGTATGTATGTCTGGCATCTCCTCCCAAAGTCCTTGATCGGTTTGAACCAAATTTGACACAGAAACAACAAGCCCCACAAGTATCAGCACTGTGTGGTTTAGAACCTCCTAGCTCCAATGGGAGCAGTGATGCAAAAACTTGTTTTTCTCCAACAGCTGGTGTGTAGCTTGGCCTGCACGACAGGGTATTGGCCTGCTTTACTTAAGTATATTCCGTGAGCTACACATGCCAATGGCTGGGGGCAGGTTGAGATAGACAGAGGAGGGGATGGGCAGAGTGAGGAGAGAAGGAAATGGACAGAGAGAAGGGAGTATGGAGAGATGCATGAGGTAGGTAGAAGTTGTAGAGGGGTAGCGGACAGCGGACAGGTGGAAAAGGAAGAGGGTATGGTCAGAGGGAGTGAGGAGGAAAATATGGTTAGAGAGAGGGAGTGGAAGAAGTGGACAACATATGTGAGCAAAGCTGTGGTGGAAAGGCTACTTGTAATACGACACCCACCAAATATGGGCTGCAACTGAAAACAAATATGACGCTTTCCAACTCTGCACTGAAAACAGGGAGATGGCTTGCACGTGACGAAGGTAGTATTCTTCCATTTGTCTAGTCTATCTTCAAATGCGAGTTCACAATATCTGCCATGCTTGATATTGCTCTGCTCATTGGGAAAGACTCTGTAGCGCGCTTTTTCCATGTCATGACGTCAGAAACTCGGCAAGCTGAACGTTGACGTTCGAGTGCAGGGTCTGTGTGACGACGGCTTTAAGGAGTAGAGCAACAACCGACTACAGAGTGGCACGGTCCCATCACGGTGGCAGATGCTTACCCCTCGACACAGTGGGCGGTGGTGAGGATGGCCTTCTCGGTGACGATGACTCCTGCACAGAGCGCCGACTGCAGCTCGTCAGAGAAGATGACCACATCCCACGGGAACTCGCCGGGCGCCGCGTCGTTCTCCGGCACGCCCTGCCTCTGTGACACACGCAGCGAACAAAATTTAGGCCAGAGCAGGGACATGCAGACAGGAGACAGCTGACGTTGAAGACTCCTGCGCAAGCTCTTCAGATGTCAACTGAACCACACTCACCGAAATGAATTCAATCCATGTACTCCACCAACAACATTTCGGGGATTTGTGTGAGTAGTTACATTACTAAACGTGTAAAATTGTCACCAGGGCCATGTTGCAGTTTGTGTCTCTAACAGCTTTCAGGAACAACAAAAATTTGATTTTCAATATTTCGCATAATTACTGGCCGTATTCTAAAGTTTAAAACGCTGTCATAATCTACTCTCTGAGGAGTATAATCTTACGTTTAAGGTTTAACAAACTAAGTCAAGTATTAACGTTATAAACAGTGTATTTGCCTTGAAGCAGTGCAACTCTCATCGCATAACTTACCCAGATCATATTCATCCAGTATTTGATAATGAGGGCACTTAGTGACTTCCAAAAAACTTTAAACATAATTTCATATCTTTTACAAACTTTTCTCGATAACTGCCGCACAAAATAAAGAAAGGAATCAATTTATCGCTTACTGAATATTCGTTTTTCATTAGGTAAAACTCCAGCATCAAATGTGACGTTTTACTTTCTTATTTCTTTACTGGCTCTGAGCACTATGGGACTTAACATCTTAGGTCATCAGTCCCCTAGAACTTAGAACTACTTAAACCTAACTAACCTAAGGACATCACACACATCCATGCCCGAGGCAGGATTCGAACCTGCGACCGTAACAGTCCCGCGGTTCCGGACTGCAGCGCCAGAACCGCACGGCCACCGCGGCCGGCTATATTTCTTTACTCTTTACTCCATTCGCCACCCATTTTGCAGACAGCATCCACATATACCACGAAGATACTTACAAAATTATCTCATTGTACGATACATACTTTAGAAGAAAAACCAGGAAAGTGTAAATTTTTAATTAGTCTGTGGGCAAATAATCGAAAGTAATGAAACTAACGTAATTACTGTTTTGCGTATTCAACCATAAAATTTTAGTACGCTTAGCGTCAAACACATTAGCTCACATGTAAAGCAATCAGACGTCTGAAGCTGTTTTATGTACAGTTCTATTCTCTTAAGAATCGAGGGGGACGGGGGGGGGGGGGGGGGGCGGCGGTGTTTAGCAGTTTCAGGGTAAGATTCCCGGGGGCTTCAGTGGCTCTTTACAAAGTAATAATGTAAGCGTAATTAAATCTGTTCGCTACCTCAGCTCCCTTTGTCTGTGTGAACATATCTTCACAACAGTGACGAAGCCTGTAACATGTAGTCACCAAATCGAACGACACAAAACTCAGACTCATGTAAGAACCCTCAGCTGGAAAAATATTGTGACGAGGTTTCCGTCTCATTGCGGGGACAGCTCGGCATGGCGTCGTCGACCCGTTCTTCGATTGCATTCAGTGAACCCATACACTTGTCCGTATCAGCCAGCTCTTTATTAGTAAACCTAGTCACATTGCTGGGTATCAATGTTAAAGAGTAACAAATTTTATCGGAAAAGTAAATCTAAGACAGAACTGAACAATACTGAAGGTAAGCTTGAGGGCAAATAGTAAACTGGCTATTACGATTCCTATCATTAAGTACTGCGAGCGAATGGGGTAAGTTTGGGACTTCCTGGCAGATTAAAACAGTGTGTTGCACCGAGACTCGAACTGGGGAACTTTGCGGGCAAGTACGACTCCCGACTCCTCCCCACAGCTTTAATTCCGCCAGTACCCCGTTTCCTCCCTTCTAAACTTCACAGAGGCTCTTCTGCTCGGTAGAACACTTTCCCGCGAAAGACAAAGGTCCCAAGTTCGAGTCACAGTTCGGCACTCAGTTTTAAGCTGCCAGGAAGTTTCATATCTGCGCAAACTCCGCTGCAGACTGAAAATTTGACTCTGGAAACATCCCCCAGGCTGTGGCAAATCCATGTCTCCGCAATATCTTTTCATCCAGGAAAGCTAGTGCTGCAAGGTTCGCAGGAGAGTTTCTGTGACGTTTGGAAGGTAGGAGACGAGGTACTGGCGGAATTAAAGCTGCGCGGACGGGTCATGAGTTGTGCTCGGGTAGTCTGGTTTGTAGGACACTTGCCCGCGAAAGGCAAAGGTCCCGAGTTCAAGTCTCGGTCCGGCACACAGTTTTAATCTCCCAGGAAGTTTCATATCACCGTACACTCCGCTGCAGAGTGAAAATTTCATTCTGGGGCAAATTTGTTTGCAAACAATACACACAGCACGCACAGTCGACATCTGCACTGTTGTGGAAATATTTTTAGTGTAATAACTTTGAAGATACCGTACAAATGGACATAAGAAATCAAATGAACTGAAATTACTCTATAACGGGCCATTGGAGACTATGGCCATCTCACACCAAAATCCTTCTAAAATATCTCTGAACGACCTAAAAAGTGTGTTGGTAGAGTTCGGGTTCAGAGTGTGCATTAAAGTGGCTGGAAAGCTACGGTTCTACATCGTATCCATACCTTTGTAGGCGTTATTCGTAGTGCGAGAACATCTGATTTTAGTGTTTGCAAGTAATAAAGGGGTAATCCTTGTTAAAGGAAGCAAGATTTAAGAAGAATTAAGACGCTTTATTGGGATCTGTTGACCTAAAAAAATAGTTTGGTATTGTAAAGTGGAGCAAAATGCTAGGAATCCTCCATTATATGGAAACACGGATAAATACAAGAACCAAGAGGGAGCAATGAGAATAGAAGACCAGGATTGAAATGCTCGGAGTAAGAAGGTCACGTAGTGCTTGTATTTTACTGTCCAGTCTGTATATCGAAGAACCAATGAAGCAAATGAAGGAAAGTTTCTAAAGTGGAATATAAATTCAAGGTGAAGGGATGTCAACGATAAGATTAATTCATGACATTTGCCATCTTCTGCGAAAGTGAGATGGAATTGCGATATCTGTTGAATTGAATGAACAATCTACCGAGCATAGAAAGCGGATTGAGAATCAAAAGAAACATAATGTCAAGCAGGAGCAGAAATGAGATTAGCATCAAAATTGGGGATTACGTTGTAGACCAAGTGACGAAATTATGCTGTCTTGAAAACAGGAAGCTAGGAGAACGTATGAAGCAGACTAGCACTGGGAAACGAAGGCTACTAGCATTAAACATAAACCTGAATGTGGGGAAGAAATTTCTGCCAAAATAAGTTTGGGGCACAGTATTCTATGGAAGTGAATCATGAACTGTGGCAAAACCGGAAAAGTTGAGAATAGAACCTTTTGATATGTGGTGATATAGAAGGGTGGTGAAATTAGGCTGTTGAGCGAAGAAAGAAGGAGGCTTTCCGTGAAGTAGCGAGGAAAACGAGACAGATGGTAAAAGTAAATAAACTGCTTATTGTTTAAAAAGTAATCGCCATAGCTGTTAATACATTTATCCCACTGTGAAACAGGACGGTCAATGATTTCATGAAAAATGTTTGTGGTTGTATCACGGAACCATGATTGCACCCAGGCGTGCGCGTCTTCGTCCGTAGCAAATCGACGACCACGAATGTCTATCTTCAGGGTTCCAAAAAATGTGCAAATAACATTTGGAGAGATCATGACTGTACAGAGCATGTGCAAGGGCTTCCCAGGACACTTATGCACCGTAGGCGAAACGAATTTGGCAACATGTGGGCGGGCGACCATTTTTGAAATAATAAACAATTTATTTGCTTTTTTCCATCTGTCTCGTTTTCATTTCCCTGCCCCATATAGCACTTGGGACACGGATAAAATAGTAGGAAATATGTTAAGACGTCAAAGAATTACGTCCATGCTACTCGGGCGAACAGTATAGGACAAACATCAGTCCGCAGCTCGTGGTCGTGCGGTAGCGTTCTCGCTTCCCGCGCCCGGGTTCCCGGGTTCGATTCCCGGCGGGGTCAGGGATTTTCTCTGCCTCGTGATGACTGGGTGTTATGTGATGTCCTTAGGTTAGTTAAGTTTAAGTAGTTCTAAGTTCTAGGGGACTAATGACCATAGATGTTAAGTCCCATAGTGCTCAGAGCCAATTGAACCAATTGACAAACATCATGCGGTAAGATGGAGGTTACAATACATACAACAAATTACTGAAAAAGTTTGATGAGGTACTACAATGAAAGTTTTAGTCGATGTAGACACATAGACCGAGCAGACTGTTTAAGCGCAATAAGCAGGAGATCCGTGTTCGTACTCTTGTATGCCTCAAATTTTGCATTTGTCACTTGTGTTTGTTCTTCGAAAGTCTGCAGTCTGGTTATGTACACCAGCTGATCACATGACAGCCCTGCTACGTCCCGATGTGCGATTAGCATTATTGAGAAAACTACTGTAGCCACAGCTGATTAATTTATTTATACATCTTAGGATCCCATCACACGTAACACATGTTATGCAGCCTGTTCCCATTTCAGTTACAGTCATCTCTTTGTTAGTCGTTCTTACTGCAAACTTGTTCTTCTAATAGTTACCTTCTATCATATTTTGCCTCTGTGACTTTCCATTGGATTGGAAATCGGGTAACTCCCCCTATGCCCTCCCCTTCCGTCTATTTCAGAAACGAAGAACTAAGATCAACTTTTCATTAGTGGTTTGTCAATTTAATTTACGCCATTGATCGTTTTACTGATAATCAACATTCACTGCTATCAACTACTGTTAGGCTCAATTGGATGACAGTGTGTTAATGTATTACCTGTTTGGTGCCAATGCCGCAGGTAGGTGGGCTGATCTTGCTGTAGGCTACTACGAGGCTGGTACCAGATGGTTGGCGGCCTTGGAAACCAGGCAGTGTTCCCTGGCTGCCTGGTACATAGGTACCTGTAGGATAACCAGTCACGCCACCTGGCTGGTACGATGATGGGGTCGATCCAGGGTACACAGTGCCACCTGGCGTAGAGCCTGATGGGAATACCCCGGGTCTCGAACCTGAGGGGAACCTGGTGCCACCTGCAGGCTGGAAGGGTGCTGGAGTTGTACTGTAACCAGGTTGAGATGATGGCTGGTAAGGCGACAGCGTAGTGCCACTTGAATATCCAGGTGTGCCAGATGGCTGGAATGGTGATGGTGTAGATGATGGTTGGTACACTCCTGGAGTGGAGTAGCCTGGCTGATACACACCAGGGGTCGAGCTACCAGGGTAGACAGCAGTACCAGAAGGCTGGTACACACCTGGAGTGGAGGAAGCCCCTGGCTGGTAAGTAACGGTATAGCCAGGTCTGTAGGAACCTGGGGAGGGTGTTGTGGAGAAACCTGGCTGTCCAAATGGAGAATGCGTCGTTGTGACTGGAAATCCAACGGCAGTGGTACCTCCAGGGACAATTACGTTGGGGCCTGGAGTCTTTAGTGGCTTGCCAGGAGATGGAGACGATGGTCCGTAGCCATATTCTGGCTTCTTGGTACTGCCAGTGAACACACCACCAGGAAGGAAGGGGTTGCCCGAACTAGGCTGGAACCGGCAACACACGCCAGACGATCCATCGAGGCCGACTCTGCAGTTCTGAAATAAACAAAGAGCGTACATCACAGCAAAGTGAACATTTGTATGCCAACTACTTTACAACTTGCATAGCAGACAAAAAATATCTTATCTTTATGGACATTATTTACATTCATTCATCTCAGAAAAGTAAGAAATCTGAACTACTTCGGAACATAACAACTGTTGACTTACTGTGCTTGATATGTAATTTATTCCCAAGATATCTGATTAAGGTTTCAGGTTTCCCTTGTAGGAAACGTTTTGATCTTGAATCTTATCTAACCATGACTTACTCCAGTAGATATTTTTCCATACCTTCCACTCCCTGCCAAATGTACCTTCTCTCTTTGTGATTTCTAAAGAGGATATTTGACGCAATAATCAAAAACCAATGGAAGAACTGTAGAAACCTTTCCCCTCTCAGTCTGTAACGTGAAACGACTATGACTTTTCTTGTAGTCTAACACGGTGTTCCAATCTCGCTGACTGTAATCACTTGTCAGTTATATACAAAATATTCTCTTCGTTTGGTCACTATCATCGAAAGACATCAGTACGAAATCTCATTTAGAGTTTTTCGTGTGCTGTGGTTAGCCACACGATCTATGTTGCTCTTGCACGTTTTCTAATGTCACCTATCCACCTTCCTTTAGGTCGACACAGATCTTTTCTTACCTATTGGAATCAGCCAACTTTTCCTTGTTGTTTCTGATTTTTTTTATTTGTTGTGACATCGCTTCTTAATTTCTGGGCTCGAGTGCTTCTTATTGGATTATAATATTTCTCATTATTCATCTTTCAAGTAATTTTAGTTCACCTTGAAACTTCCCCTTAGAAAAATTTATCAATTACTGTGCTGATAAACGCCTTACGTTATTTGATTTTCAAGCAGCTGAGCAGAACTGAACGTACTCAGACATTTCGCTCTTTACGTATTCTGATCAACACTAAACTGACACACAATATTTTTAGCGCAACGCAATCTGACTTCCAATAATCCCTACAAAAGAATGGCCCTGACTAACATTAACCTATACCTTTCACAAATCACTTACCTCACAAAAATATTCGTTACTCGAACTACTGCAATACAGCGAGCGCCACTACTGCCAGCTAAATAAAAGATTCAAACTACTGAAGGCACTAACTACTGATATGCACACTTAGCAAATGAAAGATTTTGATAGAGACCAAACAATGTATTTACCTTAATAGTGTTGAAAAGGCATTATATATATATATATATATATATATATATATATATATATATATATATATATATATATATCAGTTCATGACATCCAGTCTTGCAAATTTTCTGTCTCTGATGGACACACGTCCAGATCATCTGCTCTCAAAACTCCGCCATCTCTCTCCCCACATCCAACACTGCTGGCGGCTTACCTCCAACTGCGCAACGCTACGCAGTGTTCACATCCGACAGCCCAACGCTACAATAGTAAATATTCCAACAATGCAAACCAGACACAGACTGCACACAGCACAGTCAGTGATTTTCATACAGAGCGCTACGTGGCGTTACCAACATAAAAACCTAAACAGCCTAGTTACAACCTGATCTGTAATTCATTTGTAAGCAGTCGATTATTTTGAGGCATTCTGTTTCTACTGTTGTATTGCAATATTCTGTTCCTTATTTCTTGAAATACATTTGTTATTGTAAATATTTTTCGGTTTTTCATCCCCTCTTTCCATCTTCTGTATCATTTCATCTATGACTGGTTTACTGACCTCTTATCTTGGATTATCTCTCCTAGATACTTGAACTGTTTAATCTTGCGAGGTTTTACCTGTGTCTGTTACTAGAAAATTTGGTGCATTATTTTATGTTTTATCAGTACCGGCTGAGCTATCCAGGAGAGCTTCTGTAATGTCTGGAAAGTAGGAGATGGGTACAGGCGGAAATGAAGCTGTGGGATCCGATTGTGAGGGGTAGCTCAAGTCGGTAATAATACTGACATGGTTGCAATTAGTTAGTAAGTTGCATCGTGTTTTGGCTACGTACCTTGACGGGCTGCACTCGTGCGGATGCCCCACACTGGTAGCTAGGCTGGCAGGTGGCCCCGAGCGGAGCGCACTCGTCCGGCTGGGGAGTCTTCATCATCATACCGCCAGGCCAGGGGTCCTTGTAGTTGGGGTCGCGGCAGCACTTGCCGATGATGCCCGTGTCTGGATCCTGGCAATCCTGCGTGGAGGGCAAACACAGTGCCATCAGGATAGATGAAAAGCAAGCTGATGAGGCAAAATACTCGTCATTCCTTCACAACAGCACATAGGACAATTTGGAACGCGTCAAATAGTGTAGAACAGGTACAACTCGATCATACGACCTTCCACCACTAGCGCAAGTCGTGGCAGTAAAGTGGTGTGTACTGGCCAATCGATTGTATCGAATCAGCGAAGTAAGGTGGGTTGACTAGAGATGTGACAGAATGGCAGAAAGGAGCTGTACTGTTTGGACGTGTCCATGACGATGCCGTGATTGAAGCTGCTCGGTTTGTTGCCCTGTCAAAGTAGAGATTCCAACACGTTCAAAAGAATTCAGTACTAGTCGCAGCAATGTAATACGACGTGATCATAAAGGAATTCTTGCTGTCAGTAAATACAGTATCATAACCTCCAGTTTCTGAACGATCATAACGAGCAGAAGTATATGCTATGGAAATATGGACTCAAGCAAGTGGTAGCAGCAGCACACGCAGCTGCTCGTTTTAAATGACTAAACAACACATGTCAGTAGCTGACCGGAGCTGAGCAGTGTTGTCCGTCTAGACGTCAGATAGCCTCTTTCCAAATGCATCGACGACCAAATGAGGTGTTTAACTCGCAGTTTATGGAACTTTTGAGCTAGCTTTATCATTTTTTGTGCCCCCTCTTTCACGTAACCGTGAAAAATCAACTAGAGTGTCTGTTTCACATTCTCTGTGACCAGTGTTGCCCTTGCGTCTACATCTCCAGGATGAATGGTCTGTTGAAAATCCTGTCTTCCTATGTGAAAATAGCCGTGTTTACAGTGCCTTACGCATATGTTGCTGGTTCTACAGTGTGTTACAAAAAGGTACGGCCAAACTTTCAGGAAACATTCCTCACACACAAAGAAAGAAAATATGTTATGTGAACATGTGTCCGGAAACGCTTACATCCCATGTTACAGCTCATTTTATTACTTCTCTTCAAATCACATTAATCATGGAATGGAAAAACACAGCAACAGAACGTACCAGCTTGACTTCAAACACTTTGTTACAGGAAATGTTCAAAATGTCCTCCGTTAGCGAGGATACATACATCCAGCCCCCGTCGCCTGGAATCCCTGATGCGCTGATACAGCCCTGGAGAATGGCGTATTGTATCACAGCCGTCCACAATACGAGCACGAAGAGTCTCTACATTTGGTACCGGGGTTGCGTAGACAAGAGCTTTCAAATGCCCCCATAAATGAAAGTCAAGAGGGTTGAGGTCAGGAGAGCGTGGGGGCCATGGAATTGGTCCGCCTCTACCAATCCATCGGTCACCGAATCTGTTGTTGAGAAGCGTACGAACACTTGGACTGATATGTGCAGGAGCTCCATCGTGCATGAACCACATGTTGTGTCGTACTTGTAAAGGCACATCTTCTAGCAGCACAGGTAGACATCTTTTCTTTATTTGTGTGTGAGGAATGTTTCCTGAAAGTTTGGCCGTACCCATACAAGGTATCAGAGAGTAACAGGAGCAGCGGACGAAACGTTCAATTCAACATCGCCACAATTTGTTAGCTCTATGGGATGTAATTACCAATGAGGGGCAACCTGAAGAAACTTGTGGATGCTCTTCCATGCCGAATGAGACCATCCTCAAGGGTAGATGTGGTGTTACAAAGCGTTAGCGTGCTGTCTCTTTGGGAGGACTAATTTTTGGTCCAGTGTGCCAATTACTTTCTTCTGTAATCTACATATTAATAATCTATATAATAATCTATAATCTAAATATTAACAAAATCAACTTGCCAGTAAAAACAGAATACTCGGCCTTCTATCGAGACAGGATAGAAAAGGAACAGGTTGAAATCATACTTGTGCTCTATGAATATTCCTATTTCTTTGCACGTCAAACGTGTGTGAAGAACTGTGGAGGGTAGGGGAAGGAGAGTATGATGATGATGCTGAAGTAGAGACAAAAGATGGAAGCAAGGTGTTACCGTAAGTTCAAAAATGGCTCTGAGCTCTATGGGGCTTAACTGCTGAAGTCATCAGTCCCCTAGAACTTAGAACTACTTAAACATAACTAATCTAAGGACATCACACACATCCGTGCCCCAGGCAGGATTCTAACCTGCGACTGTAGCGGAGACGCGGTTCCAGGCTGTAGCGCCTAGAACCGCTCGGCCACTCTGGCCGGCTTACCGTAAGTGGTACACGATTCTCCTCCTGGTCGCGAGTGAGTACGACTGGTGTGTTGGACATGACGCCTTCAGCAGTGCAGTAGCTGATGGAGACGCACTTGAGGGCGGCAGCGCATCCTGGGTGGGGCGTGGTGTTCAATGGACCAGTGTACGGCTTCTGGGCACCTGCGGGCGTCACTGTGTCGTAGATGGACCCACCGATGGGCACTCCGTAGTAGCCAGACCTACAAAAATTATATCTTATATTCACAATCTGTCATTACGTGTCACGCAGCTAGTTCAGTATTACTGAGGTGACTTAACTGAATTCAGTAAGAATGATACTCTTCGCAAAACTCAGTTCCGTATTTAGTACTGATTCAAGCCCTTTATAAATGTTTTAAAAATAGCTTATTCCTTGTTACATCATCTTGTGTCAAAACATAAATCACTTACCCGGTAGTGGGACGGTTTATGGTCCCTGTTGGTCTGACAGGGACGAGAACCTGTCCAGGTTGCTGTGGCTGCTGACCATACACATAGGTGGGCTGTGACGGCTGGGCAGTGGGGCCAGTGATGAAACCAAACTGGCCTGGCTGGCCAGGGATGTAGCCAGGCTGGCCAGGAGCTACTCCAACAGGTTGTCCAGGACGCCCAGTGGGGATTCCTCCAGGGGTCCCACTGCCTGGCTTACCAGGGGTGTAGCCTGACTGACCAGGTTTCCCAGGCTGTCCAGGTTGTCCAGGCTGTCCAGGAAGCCCAGGTTGCCCAGGCTGGCCAGGTGTTCCAGGTTGTCCAGGCTTTCCAGGCTGTCCTGGGTAGTATCCAGAGTGGCCAGGTTGGCCAGGCTGTCCAGGTTGCCCAGGTTGTCCAGGCAGACCTGGCTGGCCAGGGGTCCCAGGTTGCCCAGGCTTTCCAGGCTGCCCTGGATAGTATCCAGGGTGGCCAGTTTGGCCTGGCTGTCCAGGTTGTCCAGGGTATCCTGGCTGTCCAGGTTGTGCAGGGTATCCTGGCTGTCCAGGTTGTCCAGGCTGTCCAGGGTATCCTGGTTTTCCAGGTTGCCCAGGTTGTCCAGGGTATCCTGGCTGTCCAGGTTGTGCAGGGTATCCTGGCTGTCCAGGTTGTCCAGGCTGTCCAGGGTATCCTGGTTTTCCAGGTTGCCCAGGTTGTCCAGGGTATCCTGGCTGTCCAGGTTGTGCAGGGTATCCTGGTTGTCCAGGTTGTCCAGGCTGTCCAGGTTGACCAGGGTATCCTGGTTGTCCAGGGTATCCTGGTTTTCCAGGTTGTCCAGGTTGTCCAGGTTGCCCAGGTTGTCCAGGTTGCCCAGGGTATCCTGGTTGTCCAGGTTGTGCAGGGTATCCTGGCTGCCCAGGCTGTCCAGGTTGTCCAGGGTACCCTGGTTTTCCAGGTTGTCCAGGTTGTCCAGGGTATCCTGGCTGTCCAGGTTGTGCAGGGTATCCTGGCTCCCCAGGTTGTCCAGGCTGTCCAGGGTATCCTGGCTGTCCAGGTTGTGCAGGGTATCCTGGTTGTCCAGGCTGTCCAGGGTATCCTGGTTTACCAGGTTGTCCAGGCTGTCCAGGGTATCCTGGCTGCCCAGGCTGTGCAGGGTATCCTGGTTTTCCAGGTTGCCCAGGTTGTCCAGGGTATCCTGGCTGTCCAGGTTGTGCAGGGTATCCTGGTTGTCCAGGTTGTCCAGGTTGTCCAGGCTGTCCAGGTTGACCAGGGTATCCTGGTTGTCCAGGTTGTCCAGGGTATCCTGGTTTTCCAGGTTGTCCAGGTTGTCCAGGTTGCCCAGGGTATCCTGGTTGTCCAGGTTGTGCAGGGTATCCTGGCTGCCCAGGCTGTCCAGGTTGTCCAGGGTACCCTGGTTTTCCAGGTTGTCCAGGTTGCCCAGGGTATCCTGGTTGTCCAGGTTGTGCAGGGTATCCTGGCTGCCCAGGCTGTCCAGGTTGTCCAGGGTACCCTGGTTTTCCAGGTTGTCCAGGTTGTCCAGGGTATCCTGGCTGTCCAGGTTGTGCAGGGTATCCTGGCTGCCCAGGTTGTCCAGGCTGTCCAGGGTATCCTGGCTGTCCAGGTTGTGCTGGGTATCCAGGCTGGCCAGGTTGTCCTGGTTGTCCATGCGTCCCAGGCTGACCAGGCTGTCCTGGCTGACCAGGGTATCCAGGTTGCCCAGGCTGACCTGGTAGCCCAGGTTTTCCTGGTTGTCCAGGCTGTCCTGGCTGCCCAGGCTGGTAACCAATGTGTCCAGGAAGACCAGGCTGCCCAGGTTGTCCAGGAGTTCCAGGGGTGCCAGGTTTACCAGGTTGACCTGGATGTCCAGAGCCTGGGCTTATTGGTCCGTACTGGCCAGGCGCAATGTGTACCAGACCATGTCCTGGGACAGCTGTGGAACCTGAAGGGAAAGGAGAAGGTGTGATGTGGACGAGGCCGCCGGGAGTGGATGGCGGTATGTGAACAAGGCCCGGTGTTGTCGCCGTAACTCCAGGTCGTGGCGTTGTTACAATGAAGGTGCCACCAGTGCCTGCGCCTGATACTTCCGTCTGGAGCTGGCAGCAGACTTCTGTTGCGGCGTTACAGTCACGGATCTGCAACAACAGAACATTTGTGCAGGACACGTACGGAATTATTAAGGGATAGGCAGTGTTATATTTAGGTTTAATATCAAGGTAAGGAACGGAAATAAGAGTCCAGAAGAATTAACTGTGAATTTAGATTTTCAAACATTTTGTGTTGTATTATAATCAGTACTGGTTGTATTTCTCAAAGACACAACGAATTACTATTGGTTTGTTATGTAGTAGACGCGGGAGAGTGGAAAACATTACTTTACATATTTATCCCTGTAACATAGGAACAGTATATTTCCAGATATAATTTCCTATTACATAGGATGTTTCAACAAGTTTCATCTGGTTTCAGGCAAGACTATATCTTTACATGAATGAAGACGCAAACTTGGGATGGATATTAACTTACAAAAAGGAGAACAACGTCGTTATTTTAGTAAGAACCATCCTATTTTACAAGGGTATATGTTTTACATGCATGTACTACAATCTCAACACGCCTTTTCCAATTACGTTTACGATCAGTGTTTTCAGTTACCTTTTACCAGTGTTCATTGCTACAGAGACCTCGACCGGCAATCACTAGAAACGGCAACTTCAATATGCGTTAAATATTACTGTTAGTATCTGTGTGCGCCAGTGTAACTCATAGAGCGCAAATTACGCAGTTATATTCTTGCAGTAGTTGAGAATAAGAGCTCTTAGCGACTTCCAACAGGTTTAGCACATGATTTCAAATCTTGACGAAACTTCTTCTCGCCGACACCCTCCCCTCCTCACCCCCATCCCCGTCCTCCAAACAACAAAATAATGAAACGAAAAAAAAATTATAGCTTACTATTTTCGCTGTTTATGCAGTAGGACTGCAGCATCAGGCATCACTTCTTTAGTACAGACTCCATTCGCAACAGATTTTGCAGATAGCATCCGTACATACCACTAAACGTAGCTGCAAAATTATATCACTGTGCGATGCACAGTTCGGCAGCTATAAAGTTTTATACAACGGAGTTCGATTCTTTAAAGATCCCTGGGTCGAGGTTTACTGGTTGTACCGGATGTCAGCCGCTGCCAGAGAAGGCAGATGGACGGAGAAAGTGTTACTTTACGGTACAGAGCGATGCGAGTTGACGATTTTAAACACAGACAAGGTTTAGAGATCGCAGTATGAGTCTACTGTTCGGGTTGCATACTTCAAAATCTAGGCGGCGCTGTTACATCAGTGCTTCCTTCGTTCCCGCTGTAGTTCCACGAGTATGACGAGCATGAGAACTATGGCGCTGCGGTCGCTTCAGACTCGTCGACTCGTCCCGTCTTACTGAAGCATGCAGGAGTGTAAGGCTAGTCGCGAATTATAGGTAGTCCGAAAGATGAGTACAAGATCTTGCTGCTGCAAAGTAGCACAGACAAGGTGAAATGACCGATTGTCCAGATCGGACGACCTGTAAAGTAGCTGTGTTTAGGAAGACTGTGGAGGGTATAAGACGGAAAGTAATTGATGCGAAGTACTCGACTGCAAATGTGTCCCATTAGAGGAGGGATTCCTCGAATAAGTTTCACGCTGTAGTCCACGCTTCAGACGAAAACCATACAAATTTCGTCCAATGGCAACAAAATGGTTGTATTCTCGATTGCTCCCCGTCGACATTGGGAAAACATATGTGCTGCGTTAAGGGAAAACTGGGCACAGAGCAACGTTACTGTTGTATTTCTACCACAAAAAGCGCGTTATTTCTGTATTCATTTGGTCGTGGCAACTGGTGTTTACGGGCTAATCACTTTCCTCATGACATGTTTTCTGCCACTGTCGTCTTAGACTCGGTAACGCCTGGAAAGAGCGCATATGTCAACGTAGTTGTTCGACTTCTCTGTATAGGTATTAAATATTAAAATATATTTTACAGTAGTACTCGAAACAGTTTTACCTACATAAATTTATGTACAAACAGAACAACATTGACTGCTAACCGATGAGTCGTTGTTTGACATACAACTTGCTTCTGTCATTTAGACAGGTCGGACATTTTGTGACATTTTAACCTGCACTTGAGGATGGCTACAAAGCCGAAATAATGATGGTATAAAATAAGTGAATAGTAATTTCCAGTTTAATGGCGGAATTTTTTTCAGAACGGTTGCGTATGTAGCGGAAATGTCGCGAGTCCGCTACTATACTTGCGAACCAGTGTACTCGCTCTCTTTTCTGAGTGAGTGAAGTCCATCTGCGCCCGTAACTCAGGTTATGAGTGGACAGCGACAGATACTCACGAGTCCACGGGCACGCGGAGATAGCGAGTCCGATACAGCGTCACAGGACTTGCTAACGAGTTTGAACCGAGTATACGTAGCTCATTGCTGACCTCTAAAGAGAACAATTCATCCAAATGACTTCAATTTATGAATGCTATTTTGCATATTGTCCGCCCCCATAATTGACTGGTCAGCATGACTGTCTGCATTGCGGGGACCTGGGTTCGATTTCCGGTGCTACCAGTGTTTTTCCTGGTGGGAGGGTTGTCACTGGGTGGATTCAGTCTCTCGAGGTCAACGGAAGAGCTGCTCGACCGATTAGTAGCTGTTCTGAGGTCAAGAAACTTCTCAACGACTGGGACAGTGGTGTGTTGACTAGAGACCCCTCCGAAGGCGCCATTGGCGAGGACGACACAGCGAGCGTTCGGGCCCGACGCGCAACTACATCTTACCTTTACCTTCCTTGCTGAAGTTCTTCTGACTGATGATCTAAAAAGAGCCAGCCAGATAATGAGAAGATGTTAGTGGATACGCCTAATTGTGTGTGAACATTCTTTAATTGTTTGCTGTACCATAAATAAATATCACTGCATACGAGGTGCGACAATAAAGTAATGAGACTGATTTTTTTTTCAAGATGTGGCAACCCCGCAGGCTTGCGTATGCACAATATCTTTGACCTTGGTCTATAAGCTGCTTCTAATCCAAGCGGCACATCGATGCAACTGCTAAGCTGTGAGTTGTGCTGTAATAAGTTAACACGTGTTTGTGTCTCTCGTCACGGAAATAGAACCGCATAATGTTGCGCAACGGTATGCCATTTCTTTTTGTGTGAAATTGGGTGAAAACGCGACGACAACTTACGGTAAGCTTCAGAAGGCTTTTGGATAGGAGGTTATGTCAGGAGCTCAAGTTTTTCGTTGGCATAAACTGTTTAGCGAAGGCAGAACGAATGTTGAAGATGAAGACCACAGTGGACGACCATCAACGTCACGGACGAATGTCAACTTGTCCAGGGTGCGTGAACTCGTACAGTCTGATCGAAGATTATCCGTGAAAATGATTGCAGATGAACATCAATCGAGAAACAGTTCGTCTAGTAATAATTGGATTCTGCATCATGGTAATGCACCATCCCATACTGCTCTGTCAGTACATAAATTCTTAACCTCAAAACAAATTTCAGTACTACCACAGCCACCTTATTCACCACATATCGCTCCGTGCGAGATTTTTCTTTTTCCGAAAGTCAGAACGGCGGTCAAGGGACCGCATTTTCAAATAACACAAGATGTCCATAAATCTGTGACGAGGGTCTTGGAGGATATTACAGAATATGAGCTCCAGAAATGTTACCATCATGGCAGAAGCGCTGGAAAAAGTGTGTGCAATCAGAAGGGAACTACTTTGAAGGAGACAACTCTAAACTTGACTAAAACGGTAAGCAATGTTTTTTTTCACATCAGTCTCATTACTTTATTGTCGCACCTCGTAGATGGTCACTACCTCGGGTGCACAATGTAAAAAGCTAAAATTGGAAACGAAGTCTTGTGTTCGGTGCGTTGAAGGTTACGGCCGCATTGTGGTGGCGGCGCCTCGGAAGGCCAGGCCGGACGCACGTGACGTCACGGAGGTGCTGGCGAGTCATCCGACCGCGAGGCCCTCAGACGGAAGCGGTCGGCACACGTCGCTGCGGCAAGAAAACCGCCGTCCCGTGCGGTCAGCTGAGGGGCGCGGCGTTGTCGCGAAACTGCAGCGGGAGAAGAAACGTGTCCCGCAGAAAAAGCTGCACGTTCCGTCCGCTGCAGGCTTCAGATGTAGTGCTGCCGGGTCGTCGACCACGTGCAGGTCGCAGCACAATACTCAAGCCGCAAGAAAATCCCTAGTGAAAGCTAGCGAGGCTCTGCAAAAACTACGAGGGAATGGGCGGAAGCAGACTCGACTTCAGTAGGGCAAAGAGCCTTCTTTCAGCACTCTGCAGCGCGAGATGTCGAAATGGTCACTAGACTCATGTTGCAGAAGGTCTGAGTTGAAATACCCCTCCAGTCATCCTAATTTAAATTTCCATAACCGCTAAATTACATCAGCTGAATACTGAAATCAAATCACTCCATCAATAATGTCATAGCAATTTCTACCTTAACGCAATTCCAAAATGCACCATGTATAGGGTATCCCAAGCCTATACAGTGGAAATTTTTTGCACACTAGAGGATCCTGAAATGAGTAGTTCGAGTACTTCCTTCTGTTAGTTACCATACCCGTATAAAATGTACGAAAGGACAACATCATTCCGCCCAACGCAGTGAGTGCTATTTGTATTTGATATTGGCCAGTTTCGGCTCTTGTGTCATTGTCAGCGAGCAAGTCTATTGCATGCTTGCCTGCCACATAGCTGTCCAGCGACCGCCGTCCGACAGGAAAAAACTGACTACCAGCAGTCACGAGTACACTATACAGAGTGTAGACGACAACTGTTAACAGAACAGCACAGTGGTGTCGAAGAACTCGACACGAACAATGTGGTCTACCACGCCGGGAGACAACCTAAAATTGTCCTTCAAAATCTACCTGACCTACAGCTCATGCGGGCCGACACATATTTTTAGTTTCCTCACGCCGTCTAACGCCACCATCTTAGCTGTACCCTTACAAATTGTATAACTGACGTTTGTGAATATTTTATCTCACCATTTTGTAAATTTTAACAGCGTAAAATTAGCACTTAAATCTTTTTTTTTCTTACTACGTCTGTAAGGGTTAAGTTTAGATCGAATTCTAAACGTAATTCGTTTTTGCATAACATGTTCAAAAGTCATTTTTCTTACACTAACGTTCACAGGAAAGGTCAATTTACTAACGTTAACGAAAAGTGATGATGTAGTGAGAATATTCAACAGCTCACGTGGCACCCATGCGCTGTAACTTAGGTTGCTTTTGCAGTCCAGTTTTAGGTTGTTGCCCGGCTTAGTAGACCACAAGTGTCCTGGATCAAATTGTTCGTCTCGACTTCCCCTCCGCCACTCTGATGCATTGTGAACAGTTATCATTAAATCCTCTACAGACCTCCGAAGGTAATTTAACTATTTTAGCCGGTCTGTGTAGCGTACTCAGGCAGCACTAGCACTACGATAACGAGAGACTAGCTAAAATGGAGAATGGACATGTTAAATATGATACATAGAAGTAGCAGTCAGGAACAGGACGGATAGGAACTCACGCGTAGTACTTATGAACTGTGTGGCCAGTACTCAGCCATATGTACTCATATTTTTTAAACACATTATTTTACTTACATATAAAGTGTGAAGATAACGTCTAATAAAATTTTGTTTCACTGATTTAAACACAAGCCTGCCTTTAATGAATGATAAGATAATCATACAACTGAAATTAAAGTTTTGGATTACTACTTATATAGCCTATCCATGCACTGACAGTGACCAAGTGACCAGTGTGTTCTTGTTTTCATTAGTTGAGAAGCTCAAGGGTTTACCGACAAGTAGAACTGTAAGTTGCCTCCCATTGGAGGCGTTGGCTTGAGCAGACTGTCTCGAAATCGCTTGTAAACTCTTACAGCTTACATTACAAAATAAAATTCGTTGTCTAACGAAACACATCCAGTACCAAATTTTTCGACACGTTCCAAAGGATTACGCAATACAGTAAAACATTAAGACACTCATTTGGGAGCAACCTGATCTGATCTACGTTGTACTTTGTGGTGGACGCTTAGGCCTGACATTCGATGAGGGACAATAAGCATAATGGCGTATCTGAACGTGTTGAACATTAAATTACAGAAACTTCACAGAAATGTGCTCAAATTCAGTAGAAAAACGTACTGTAAAGACACGTCGTTCGAACTTCAGGTTGCTGAAAGAGGCGGAAAACTGGATAACATAATCATCACTGTTTCACTTTTAGGCCCACGTCGCTTGGCGTGAGAATATATCAACGAACGATTTTTAAGCGAGCGTTGTTAACAACGTAGAGCGTCCGCTTCTGGCACACGGGGAGTCTCGCCGGCTCCGGATGGAATCCGACCTGCTGATTAGCGACAGGAGACGGCGTGCCCGCCAGCCTGGATGTGGTTTTCAGGCGGTTTTCCTATCCCACTAGGTCAATGCCGGAGTCATGCCCACGTCCCGACACAAATACGCGCTACGCGAACATTCAGAAAACATTTCCACACTTGCACATGAGATTTACTCTAGTCTCACACAAATGTGGTACAGATTCCGCCTTGGGGGAAGTGGTGGCGTGAGGAATGGCATTCGGCCACTAATATTACAAAAACTGACAAGACATGGCGACCCTGTTGTTGCACACGACAAGACAAAGGAGAAGAAGTTGTTAACAACGTATAGTAAATACTATGTGTCAACAGTACTATGCGCGAGCTCCTAATAGCGCACAGCAGACAAGAATAGAACAGGACATGTAAATAAAACACGCAGAACGTTCTTGAATAAAGGAGAACTACAACGACTGTGTTCTTTAAGCGCACAAACATTTGATGCAAATTCTCTGTCATTTCCAGGGATGCATAATCACGCGTACATTATCGAAAAAAATATTAACATTTTCAATTGAAAACTTCTAACTAATTTTCCGCAAAATACTGTGCAGTGCGGTTGCGGAGCGCTGACAGTACGATGCAGCTAGCACACACTACATACTCTTAGGTGACGTCCCGATTTCACTTGGTAAGAGCCGATGGTAGGATAGTAGTGTAGCGCAGACCCCACGAAGGCATGGACCCAAGTTGTCAAGAAGGCACTGTGCAAGCTGGCGGTGGACTATGTTTACACGGAATGGACTGGGTCCTCTGGTCCAACTGAACCGATCATTGACTGTAAATTGTTACGTTTGGCTACTTGGAGACTATTCGCAGCAAAAGACAGTGGATATTTTGTGGACGAAAACACACAATGTCACAAGGCTGCAGTTCTCTGAAGAAAATTCTGGACAATTGGAGCCAATGGTTCGGCCACCCACATCGCTCTACATGAATCCCACGGAACGTTAATGGGACACAATCTAGAGGTTAGTTCGTGCACAAAATCCAGCACCGCAATACTTTCGCGATTCTGGACAGCTATAAGGCAGTATAGCTCAGTATTTCTGCAGGGGACTTGCAACGACTTGCTAATCCATGTCACAAAGAGCTGCTTCACTACGCCTAGCAAAACGAGGTCCGACAAAATATTAGCTGACATCCCATGACTTTTTTACCTCATTGTATGCTACATGGAGAAAGCGGGTGTGGTCAGGAACGTAGTATAGGTTCTCCAAAAGGCCCATTATCACTACAAACAGTCTTACCTTGGGAACTATTAGAAATAGGGAATCGTGATTCTGTTGTGAATCATGTAAAAGCTCTCAAACTGTTTTTCCTTTGTCCTTTTGTTGATATGGAGTGATATGGAGTGCAACAAAATAACGACAGGCCAGGGGAATGCGCAATGTTTCATATGGTGTGCAGAATCCAAATTTGTGATGATGGTAGTGAAGAAGTATCGAAACTAGTTTGGGAGGTCCGGTCGCGGTGGCCGAGCGGTTCTAGGCGCTTCAGTCCGGAACCGCTTGACTGCTACGGTCGCAGGTTTGAATCCTGCCTTGGGCATGGATGTGTGTGATGTCCTTAGGTTAGTTAGGTTTAAGTAGTTCTAAGTTCTAGAGGACTTATGACCTCAGATGTTAAGTCCCCTAGAGCCATTTGAACCATTTTTAGTATGGGAGGGCACCATTGACATAAAAAGGCATTATAAAGTGGTTCAAAAATTTGAAAGAGACATGCTGTGTCGTGACAGTCCCATCGCATGGCCCCCAAGCTCTTCTGATGTCATACCATTAGACTTCTTTTCGTGAGGCTACATTAAGTATTGTATGTAGACATCGCGAGTCAACGGCATTGCTATCATTCGTAAACGAATCAGTGAAGCAATCAGAGCTGTTGATACTGACCTGTACAAGGGCAGAATTCGAATATCGCCTTGATGTTCGAGAAGTGTCGAATGAGGCGCATACTGAAATTCTGGCCTAACGAAAAAAAAAACTTTGGGAGCTGCTAAATATTTTACAGCAAACCACGATCTACATCTACATACATACTCCGCAATCCACCATAGGGTGCGTGACGGAGGCTACCTCGTACCACAACTAGCATCTTCTCTCCCTGTTCCACTCCCAAACAGAACGGGGGAAAAATGACTGCCTATATGCCTCTGTACGAGCCCAAATCTCTCTTATCTTTGTGGTCTTTCCGCGAAATATAATTGTACTGCAGTCAGCCTCAAATGCTGGTTCTCTAAATTTCCTCAGTAGCGATTCACTAAAAGAACGCCTCCTTTCCTCCAGAGACTCCCACCCGAGTTCCTGAAGCATTTCCGTAACACTCGCGTGATGATCAAACCTACCAGTAACAAATCTAGCAGCCCGCCTCTGAATTGCTTCTACGTCCTCCCTCAATCCGACCTGATAGGGATCCCAAACGCTCGAGCAGTACTCAAGAATAGGTCGTATTAGTGTTTTATAAGCGGTCTCCTTTACAGATGAACCACATCTTCCCAAAATTCCACCAATGAACCTAAGACGACTATCCGCCTTCCCCACAACTGCCACTACATGCTTGTCCCATTTCATATCGCTCTGCAATGTTACCCCAAATATTTAATCGACGTGACTGTGTCAAGCGCTACACTACTAATGGAGTATTCAAACATTACGGGATTCTTTTTTTAATTCATCTGCATTAATTTACATTTATCTATATTTAGAGTTAGCTGCCATTCTTTACACCAATCACAAATCCTGTCCAAGTCATCTTGTATCCTCCTACAGTCACTCAACGACGACACCTTCCCGTACAGCACAGCATCATCAGTAAACAGCCGCACATTGCTATCCACCCTATCCAAAAGATCATTTATGTAGATAGAAAACAACAGCGGACCTACCACACTTCCCTGGGGGCACTGCAGATGATACCCTCACCTCTGATGAACACTCACCATCGAGGACAACGTACTGGGTTCTATTACTTAAGAAGTCTTCGAGCCACTCACATATTTGGGAACCAATCCCATATGCACGTACCTTAGTTAGGAGTCTGCAGTGGGGCACCGAGTCAAACGCTTTCCGGGGGTCAAGGAATATGGCATCCGTCTGATACCCTTCATCCATGGTTCGCAAGATATCATGTGAAAAAAGGGCTAGTTGCGTTTCGCAGGAGCGATGCTTTCTAAAGCCGTGCTGATGCATGGACAGCAACTTCTCTGTCTCAAGGAAATTCATTATATACGAACTGAGAATATGTTCCAGAATCCTGCAACAAACCGAAGTTGGTCTGTAATTTTGAGGATCCGTCCTTCTACCCTTCTTAGATACAGGCGTCACCTGCACGATTCCCTATCTCTAATTGTTTCCAACTTATCAGTTTTTGAAAAGATGACAGAACTTCATGGTCTGTGTATCATTAAATAAAGACACGAGGACTCAAGCAGTGCTGCATGCACTTTACAGTACGCTAGGCCAAATACGTATTCGGCAGACGAATGGAGGTGTTTGTGGATGGGTGCGGATAGCGTCGATGTCGCGGCGCGGATGTTGACTGTGTGGGCACCGGGTACCGGTCAGGCTGTTACGTGGGGCGCTAATAGCCCGACGGCGGCGGTGACGTCACGCTTGGCCCGGTGTGGGGTCGCGGGAGGCGTCCTTGCACGCGGATCTTCCCAGAGCGGGGCGCCGCGCTCTTGAGGCAATCCGGTTTTTATGTTGGGCCATCAGAGCTGGCGCGAAGCTCTGCCGGCGTAGGCGAACCGGATGTGTCTGCCAGAGGATGACCTGTCCTCTGCACACACGACACGCCCAAGACCAGCAACCGCAGAGGCGACTTCTGCGGCGCCCACCTCCCACTCACCTAGCGGCTCCCATCTTCTGTCGTCTCGTTTTCCTTCTTTCCTGGCGGTTTTATATTCTCACGCAGCTTTGCATGTTGAACATCGTAGAAGACTTGCCAAATACCCTGACGACTTACTGTGCTTGTGTTGTTGAACGACAGCTAGGCTAGCTGGTCTTAGATACCGATAAGTCTTCACGAATATCTTGAACCACGGATGTCTGCAGCGCTATCACGCCTGTTGAATGGGTGACAGAAGTTCTCGCAACTACCACGTTGCTATGGAATATCTGAGAACATCTGCTACTGGACCGAAAATGTTTTGGCGGACAGGACATAGCGCGCTATACTGGATGGAGGCTCATCTGTAGATTTTGAATTAAAATCTGATGTGACGCAGGGAAGTATAGCAGCACCATTACTGTTCACCATATGTCTGGCATACATTACTGACTTAGTGGGTAGAGATAGATGCAGCGTTATACTTTTCACAGAATCTGCGCAGGAAAAATTTTCGTAATATCCAGTTAAATTTCGAAAAGCCATTTCAGCTTGGTGCAAAAACTTCCAAATATCTCTTAATGTCGAGACATGTAAAGTCGAGCTTTAAAGCGGAGTATTACGTGGGTTGGAACTTAAATAGTGGAAACTATTTATTGACAACCGATACAAAAGAGTTACAAGTTTTCACCTGTTACTACCCTTCAAAGTAGTCACCAGCGTTGTGTAGAGCCCTTTGCCAGGATGGTGCGAATGGAGCGGTCTAAAGTTATGGTGATTCTCGTGTACGACTGTGATGGTGTTATCCTAATGCATTACGTTCCTCCACGGCAGACCGTCAATGCACAGTACTACTGTTCGGTTTTGGAGCATCACCTGCGACCAGCTTTGCGAAAGAAGCGGCGACATTTTCTGCGCAACCCACCCGTCATTTTGCACGACAATGCCCGGGCACATACAGCGCAAGCTGTGGCTTCTTTGTTCCGTCGATGGGACTGGGAAGTACTGTACCACCCACCATACTCCCCGGACTTAAGTCCCTGTGACCTTGATTTCATTCCAGAGATGAAGCAACCACTTCGTGGCATTCGCTTCAGAACTGTTCCAGAGATTCGACAGGCTGCAGACCGCTCCATTCGTGCCATCAACAGAACAGGCTCTGCTAGCGGTATACTACGCCTTCCACATCACTGGCAACGGGTTGTACACAACGCTGGTGACTACTTTGAAGGACAGTAACAGGTGCAAACATGTAACTCTTTTGTCCCGGTTGTGAATAAATAGTTGCCACTATTTAAGTTCCAGCCCTCGTATTTGATTACAGGATTAATTAGTCACAGCTACACTCTGTCATGTCATACAAATATAGTGAGCAGATGTGGGCAGTAGAATCCACTTCCGTAGCCAAGTCGCGTTAGCGCGGTAGCTCAGGGTATTCGGTTAGAGGGTTAGCTGCCCTACGTAACAAAAAAACTGAGTGAATGGATAAACACTGAACTTCAAAGGGTGTCAGGAGACGTCCAACCCGAACAAAAGCAACGAACAATAACGAACAAAATGAGATAAAAGAAAAACAAATTAACGGTCACTAATGCATGCCTGTATCTTGGAGGTAAGACGGTTCAAATTCTGCTACTGAATGAAATTTTCATTTCGATGAAGTGGAGGAGAGATGGTAAAGTTTAGAATCACCAGTATTTGCGCCAATGTCCTGAATTAAACTGCAAACCTCTCTGCAGTGTCTGATGAAGTGATGGCATGTGACACTCTTGAGGGTGACCCTCCTGTCGGATGTGGACGTTAGGTTCGGTGACGCCCCTAGCTTCCTTCCACAGGAGTAGACTATGTGCTGGCACGGGATTTCATCCTCTCCGTTCCATTCATCCATACCAACAAAAACGCAACGCTAGGCTGCGTATGCTCTCATCACGGTCATCCACCTGACACGGGAACACACCTGACACTTCTTAACAGTCGAAGGAAGCCAACAGCAAACCAACTACAATTGGATATTTATTATTACACCTGGTGGTTACAATTAGAGTGAAGCCACTCACAGAGGTGTAGTTTGGGCTGTAATTATCGCATGACAGTGAATCTTGGTAAATATTCGAATATGTCAATGCGGAATGGATTTACGCTGGAAAAAAAATTGTCCAAATTTTGGCTACTAGCTGCAAATCTGGCGCTGTGAATGCGAGAAAGACGTATAGAAATGCTTCCATATGTAGGGCATTAGATCGGGACGTGGGAAGAAAAGGTTAAATTAGTGAGAAAGGCATAATATTGATATTATTATTAACTGCCACTTATGCTATTTGTTCAATAGGAGCAATGGAGACGTCGACAAGATGCTATATAGTGCCCGATGTGCAACTGGTGGCCACAATTGGCTAATTTTTTCCATCGGTTGCACGTTAACGCATTATCATATCTACCAAGTTTCGGTGGATAGTTACAGTCCACACTGGACCTCCGTGAATAGCTACACTTTAATTATAACCACCCGGTATGAACTGTAGAGACCACGTACGCTCAGCTGTAGGTAAAGCAAATAGCTAGCTTCGAGTCACTGACGGAATGCTGCGAAATTGCCGTGAGTCTAAAACAGTTATTGCACACCAAACATTTGAAATGCCTGTAGTTGAATGCTCCTCAAGCGTATGGATTCCTGTGTGGACATTGAGAGTATACAAACAAGGACTCACGGTGTCCTGGGTGCGATTCCCGGCCGGGTTGGGGATTTTCTCTGCCCGGGGACTGGGTGTTTGTGTTGTCTTCATCATATCATCATCATCATCATTCTTGACAGTGGCTGGATTGGACTGTGTAAAAAATTGGACTGTGAAAATCTTGGGACTTGGTATGGGCGCTGATGACCGCGCAGTTGGGCGCCCCACAAACCAAACATCATCATCATCAAAAAAGGCCTGTGTAAATAGTCACAAGCTTGTTTGACTGGCGAGGGAGGGTAACAGAAATGTTAGAAAGTATGACTGGCAGACATTGTAACAAATGCACCACACATCGGCACTAGAACCTACCCAGAAAACTTCAAGAAATCTTTCGGAAGAGAAAATATTCTTCAGCCTTCTGACCGTGCAGATAAATCCTTGCAAATAATAACCCCGACAGTCTCGTATAAACACTCATCTTCCCACGCCACATCTATAAAAGGAACTGGAAGAAAGCCTAATACACGGCACAACAGATCGAGTACAGATAGTCATGTAGAAAACGATGATCGAGGTGGTCTCACACACTTTCTACCGGGTTAGGACTCTGGGAGTTGCAGTCGCCTCCAACCGCTTGTAGACACTCCAGGAAAAACTGCAACGTTGATCACTTATAGCCATAAGCAGTAACTGTATTGGTGGATATGGCCTGTGAACTGATGATTCAACAGCACGTCCTTGCAAAAAGGTAATACGAAGAAATATTAGGAAGCCAAGCTTGGCGGTCATGTGAGTGTGCGCTGCTACCTTAAGCAGTGACCACACATGACGACGTACATAAACGTCTCCTGTCGTGCAACCTTGGCATTTCAGCTCCGCTCCTGCAGGAGATGTACTGTCGGCGTGCATTATGAATCGTAAATATAATGCGTGAGTGTTTTCCTGTCTATCTACAAGTGTAAGCAGCTATAGACGTTGAGCAATTACGTTGTATTAGAATTAGAAGGCGGAGAAGCCATCATACTTAATATATCGGTACTAATGTTGACTAAGCTGTATTGCGGCGTACTAAACGACTTGAAAAACTACTGCAACCAGCCTTTTGTTCTGTACTGCATCAGTTGAAGACTGGTGAAAACTCTAAACGCTTCTTGACATAAATAAACTTAAGGAAGATGTGTATTGCCGTATTTCTATGAAATAACCATCATAACTATTCACTAATGCCGAAAGTGATTTACAAAAGTAGTATTTCTATGGTGGTGCTGCCAATAGAACTAAGGTTTTATCTGCCGCAATGCAATATTTAATTTGCGTAAATACAATCAGTTTATTAATCTAAATTTTCGAATTAACAAGATGACATCACAATAGAAAACCGTTCGATTCACATAACTGAAATACTCAAGTGCCTTGGACTACCGAGCGATCAAAACCTTAAATGGAATCCGCACCAACTAACCGTCCAATAGAAAACTCACTGCAGACTGGAACTATTAAACACGGAGTAGAAATGCAGTAATGTAACACGGGAGACACGCTAAACGAAACAATTATCAACATTATTGCTACCCAAAGCGGAATTTATCAAGTGCTATCCAAGCAATCCGGAGGTGAAGAACATTCAACGTATTTTACTAGGGTTTAGAGTTACAATGTACTGAACGTCTTCGTGCCCACGGAGCTAAGTTTTTATAAGAGAGGTATGATTTAAAATTAGTTCCACTTCAAGCCCGTGAGCCATCGATAATTGCTGGGGATAATTACAGTCTGAGACTGACACATCCTGGCCTTCATACTTCGCTAGAAGATTTAATGGTAGCACTCTAGAGCCACGATGACTCGGAGTTATCAGTACTTCTCCAGTAAATGCATTACCATTCTCTTTTTAACAACGGACCGGTCATTAGAAGACAACGTGCGCTTTGGAAAGCTATAATATTGAGGTAAGATGAGTTGGTAAACGAGGGTTTGCAATTATTTGTGGAGAAAGGGGAATCGAAGGTAATATCTGCCTGAGTGCTGTGGCGTTTGTGAGCCACCATCGGCCTTCCACAAGTGTTGTGCCTCAAGTCGGTCTAAAGGACCTGTCCTAGTAGCTGGAAAGCATGCCACTGATGTGACTTCCACCAAATGAAGATTCGCATAGTTCTGTGACTAGCGATGAATTCTTCCTCCAATCCCAAACTCCATCTCGCAGGAAGAAGTAGCATCTTTCTATGTGGCGCAAAATAGGTTTCTTCTATTGTTAATTTTACTGTAGACAGATATCAGAATAGATTTGTTACAGCAAATGCTCAGTCACTGGCTTTATAATTTGTTTACATAGTTTAATGAGAGGTCTGATACCGAAGCTTGAAGAGCAGAGAATATTCTTTTTCGTGGTTGAGGAGTGTAAGGAAAACGTCCCTGTGCTGTTTGATCAAAACCATAATCGTAACTGTAACACGATGCAACTAGTGAATACAAGCTATTACATCAGAACGAAAAACCAGTCAAAGTTGCAAATTTTTACTTTTTATTTATTCGCTGAGTAGTTTCGGGCCGAGACCCATTTTTAAATCATCATAACATAGTCGAAAATGGCATTTCCGAAGATGTCAAAAATGTGCAATGAACATTTCTAGTGCACGCAGAAGTTGCTGACCCAAGCTACTCCAGCAAGCTGGAAGTTAGTGCCGAGTGGCCGAGCGGTTCTAGGCGCTTCAGTCTGGAACCACGCGACCGCTACGGTCGCAGTTCGAAGCCTCCCTCGGGCATGGATGTGTGTGATGTCCTTAGGTTAGTTAGGTTTAAGTAGTTCTAAGTTCTAGGGGACTGATGACCTCAGAAGTTAAGTCCCATAGTGCTCAGAGAGATTTGAACCATTTCGGAAGTTAGTAAACAAGCTATTACGTTAATGCACATGTCTTATTTGATCAAGGTCAGGAAATCCTTTCATGGCCAGGAAGTGCAGTACAGTGTATTACAAAACACGTTTGGAATATTTTCTAGCTAATACTGATTCCAGTGTTCTAGCCGCAAGAGAAGAAACATACGGCAGATAATCAATAGTTCAAACACGGATGATGTAATCAGCATTCATCGAGCGTAGTGGTGAAGCGGGTAAGAGACCGATCACGCATTCGGGATTAGGGGGATTCAAATCCTCGTCTGGTCATCCGGAGTGAGATCCAAAGTGTCCGAAAACCACTTAAGGCATATTTTGCGATGGTTTCTTTGAAAAGGACGTATTTGTATTCCTCTTCAATACTTCCTCAACATGAGGTTGTGCTACGGCTCATAAGACCTCATCAGCGACTCCTCAAAGTATTATTTCCCTGTGATTTCGATATCGAAAGTGTTCATGGACCATAATGAAATATTAGAGTAGTTTATGCGACGTGTTTCAACGTGCGAATCACTGCACGCTGTACTGCTGTGTTATGAGCGATTATGCAAAGGAAGAGAGAAGGTGAATTTTGGTGCTGCTATATAGCCTACTTCTCTCGACTAGCACCAAGAAGGTCACTGACCTAAACGATCCCACTCGACCAACGGAAAGCCAACAGCAGCATCACAAGCACTCTTTCCATGGCCCACAGAAGAGATATTTGGGATTTAACGATGTTGGCATCAGTGCACCACAATATCTGCTCCAGTACTGGCGATGGTTTTGGAAAAAAATGTTCAAATGTGTGTGAAATCTTATGGGACTTAACTGCTAAGGTCATTAGTCCCTAAGCTTACACACTACTTAACCTAAATTATCCTAAGGACAAACACACACAGCCGGCCGATTTGGCCGAGAGGTTATAGGTGCTACAGTCTGGAACCGCGCGACCGCTACGGTCGCAGGTTCTAATCCTGCCTCGGGCATGGATGTGTGTGGTGTCCTTAGGTTAGTTAGGTTTAATTATTTCTACTTTCTAGGGGACTGATGACCTCAGAAGTTAAGTCCCATAGTGCTCAGAGCCATTTTGAACATACACACACACCCATGCCCGAGGGAGGACTCGAACCTCCGCCGGGATGAGCCGCACAGTCCATGACTGCAGCGGCGAAGACCGCTCGGCTAATCCCGCGCAACATGGTTTTGGATTTAGAACTTTTTATCAAAGACATTACTAATGTGTCCTTAGCGGAGTTTCTGGTAACTTTGCTTCCGGCGCGGAACTGCGGAAGACTTGGCTGCTCGTTACGCAAGCTGGGGAGTTGGCTGGCGGCAGGTGAGGAGCCGTATTATCGGGCAGTTATTACGGCCTGACCTCGGCGCTGGCTGGTTGTGAGTCTCCAAGCGCGCCGCGTGCGTGCCGAGCGGGGCAAATGAGCCCCGCCGCGTCGCACGGGTTTCCCAGAGGTGCCGCCACGGCCAAGGGCCCGGCGCTTCCTCATTAAGGAGCCCGCGGCACGGAGCCCAAATGCTAAGTCCGACTAACGAGCCGCCGTGTTTTGCATCTGACGCGCCCGTTTGGATGCACGCCGACGCTGTTCGCGCCTGCGACAAGGCACACTGACTGCCACCAGTGTAATCGCTCTTCCCTTTCCAACGGTGAAGGTCACATTACATTATCTATGCGCGGAAGCTCTTACAGCGTCTCACTACGACGTATCGTGAAAACTGAGAATCTACGTGCGAGCCTAGGCTTCCGCGACTGTTGTCCTTTCCAGTACTTCAATAATACAGAGTGTCCATACATTAGCTTCATAAATGTACATCTCAAATAACTTCAAAACGATACCATACAGTAACAACTGGTTTTTAACATGTGACAAGATAACTAATTAAGTATTTTTATTTACTTTCCAGGTACCATAGTTCTGACGAAAATGTAAAAGCCCCAGAAGAAATGTCAGAGTGTAGCCTCGTCCTTAGAGACGAAGCTCTATCCCAAGTGAATTCAATAGAGTTTGCGTAGTATAGATGTAGATGTAGAAGTGCAAGGATTCTTTCGGACCACCGTTCCAATCACCTATTTGGGCTTGGCATACGTCATTTGTGTAAACAGGTCGTGTTCCCCATAAACGGGGAACCCACATCTTTCAGACTCCATTTTCAAGGAGTCCTGCCAGTGAGTTGGAAATGTCGTAATCGACAGTGCACAGTCTTGCATAAGATGTTATGTCTTTATACCTACAATGTGCAGCTGCTTCTGGCATTAAAGTCTATGGATGGACATCGGCGCCAACAGAATGCAGTGGACATGCCAGTCACGATTACGGAATCTACGAATTTTCGGAAAACACTCGTTTCTCCGATGAGTGAACTCTTTGTGTATTTCGCAAACTGAATCATCATACCGTTCGCATATGGTGATTACAGTGTCCTCATATTACTTGTGAAATGGAAAGAGACTGTTCTAAGGTCAGTGTGTGGTGCGAAGTAATGGACAATTGCATCATTAGTCCACTATTTTCCACCGAGTCTACCGTCAACAGTGTTTACAGAGCTACGTTTGGAACACCTGCAAGCTGACGTCATGTTTCAGCAGGATCGGGCACCACTTTGCTGGTCCCTAATTTTCTGCCAGTTTATGAATTAAAAGTTTTCAGATCGATGGACTGGACGAGATAGTCCCACTCGGGTCAGCCCCGATAACCTCTCACGAAGAGACTTCTTTCTGTGGCGTTTTCTAAAGGATCAGATGTAGACGACCAAGCTACGGACCTACCGGGCTTCAAGGTACGCATTCGGATTGCGTTTGAACATATTGCCTTGGCGTTCCTGGAGCATGCATGGAGGGAAATGGAATACCGAGTGGACGGTGTCCGTGTCATTAGCAGTGCACACATTGACGTATGGAAAAGGAAACAAAACTTTATGAGCTTTGATGCATATATGCAGGTTGAAGCGACGAATGAAAATTTGTACCAAGCCTGGGATTCGAACCCAGATCTCCAGCTCACTAGCGGATGCGCTATCCATTGCGCTACCCTGGCACAGTGGCTTTGCACAACTTTGTGGACTACCCTAGCACGCCTCCCTACTCAATCCAAATTTCCATTCACCTCTCAGCCCATTTGTTATACCCTCTAAACTCGAACTGCATTGCAGAGACTCTCCAACTGTATTGATATAGCACCTCAACATCGAAAGAAACTGGGGATCCTGCCTGAAACACAGGCATAGTATTTTAATCAAATGAAATTATATGGTTCCAGAGACTCTTCGAAGTCTCAGACATCGAAGTATATATGCAGTCTGAAGCGCAGTGCCTGAGTTTCAGGAAGGATCCTCCATTTCGTTCGCTGCTGAAGTGCTGTTTCAATACGGTTGGAAAGCCTCTGCAATGCATTTCGAATTTGAGGGAATACCAAGCTGGCCGAGGAACGAATGGGAATTTGGACTGAGGAGGGAGGAATGTTAGGGTAATCCGTGCAATTGTGCATAAGCCACTGTGCCAGTCTGGCGTAGGGGTTAGCGCATGAGCCTGGTGAGGAGGAGAGCTGGCTTCGAATCCTGGCCTTGGTACAAATTTTCATTCGTCGATTTAGTCTGCATATGTACATCATAGATGTCTGAGACTTTAAAACTTCTCTGGACCCATACAGTTTTATTTGTTTGTGAGTTATTTTGTCACATGTTGAAAAACTGCTGTTACTATGCAATATTGTTTCATAGTTATTACCGTCTAAAGTTTTAAAGATAATTTTTCGACGTGCTATTCTGGATATGTAATGGCGTCATGTCATGTAGACCGACGTTTGTGCCTCGGCTGCAAGTGGTCTTTCTCAGGGCATGTATTTACCACTGTGCTAGTGCCGTGATGAGAACTTGTGTGGTCTTATTATACCCTGCTTCTAGAGTCAAATTGTCGGAGACGTCTATTTTCGTATTGGGTGGCATGATCCTGTTGGATGGTTTCGGCGAATGTGGACCAAAATAACACAGTGACGTAGTATTTTGCTACCGCGGTGTTCGATGCCGGTTGGAACAACAGAATGCGTGTGGGCCTTCGACAGGTATGTGGTGTGGCAGCGTCTAGAGCGCTGTCGGCTTGTAGGCCGGCTACTGTCGGCAGTCGAGATGATGCAATTCATGTTGTCAGGTTGCTTTACATGGCGGGGCGGTCGCAAACTCAGGAAAAGTTGTACTGAAGACTAAGAAGTATCGCTTTCCTTTTTTACCTTCCCTTATTCGACCAGGCATCTGATAGAGGTAAGTATGTCGCCCAGTGTGGAAGCAAGTCGAAGATCTGTCAGAGACTCGTGGAACGCAGCAGTCTAGTCGAGGCTTTTCATAGAGAGGTGGAGCCAGACATCAGCCCCTGTATAGTGCCAGCCGATGCAGTGTTGGCGGCGCTTCAGTACACCAGTGACGGATATCTATTCCGTGAATGGCAGTGAACAGTACGCGCACAAAGGAAACGCCTTCAGTTCCTGACTGGGATGGGTGGCACACGACTCGAATTTGGGAGCTCATAATCCCGTCAGATTTTCGGTGGTTTCCCTATTTCTTTCTTTCGCTATCGCCTTATTCCGCATTGTGCACAGGGTCGGCAGGGTGAAGTACGGAATTGCCATGGTTAATGTTAAGGGGTGGCCGGGATGCCCTTCCTGCCGGCACCCCATACCCCCTGGGATGGAAGCAGTGTACCCCAGCTGTCTGCATCTAGTGTAAATCGTGGGAAAGTGTGAATGTGTTTCAGATGTCTGCGAGTCGTGGAAATGAGGCCGGCCGGCCGCGGTGGTCTAGCGGTTCTAGGCGCGCAGTCCGGAACCGCGCGACTGCGACGGTCGCAGGTTCCAATCCTGCCTCGGGCATGGATGTGTGTGATGTCCTTAGGTAGGTTAGGTTTAAGTAGTTCTAAGTTCTAGGGGACTGATGACCTCAGATGTTAAGTCCCTTAGTGCTCAGAGCCATTTGAACCATTTTGAAATGAGGCGGGACGTAGGGACCAGTCCGATATTCACCTAGTAGGATGTGGAAAACCACCTAAAAGCCACATCCAGGCTGGCCGGCACACCGGCCGTCGTCGTTAATCCGCCGGGTGGATTCGATCCGGGGCCGGCGTGCCTACCCGAGTCCAGGAAGCAGCGCGTTAGCGCTCTCGGCTACCCTGGCGGGTGGTGGTTTCCCTATTTGTCTTAAGGTAGCCCGGATGGTTCCTTTGGAAAAGACACAGCCTATTTCTTTCACAACCCCCACACCTTTCGAGTTAATGCTCCGTCTCTAATGATCTCGTCGTCGGCTGGAAGTTAAGACTTAGTGCTCTTTCCTCTTTTCCCTCTTGAAGTGATGAGGCAAGCTGTCGGGCCAGAAAGGGTAAAGACTGAGAATAATGGAGGAAGAGACTGGGCAGACTGAGATGGTGGCAAGCACTCACCGTGTAGCTGTTGATCTTGACGCCAGGCAGCACCTTGCCGTTGCTGCAGAGGGTCTTCTGGACGCAGGCGTGTCCGCTCCTGGTCTTGCAGGGGACCGTGCCGCCGCCGACTGCGGAGCCGCCCCCTGGCAGGAGGCCGCTCAGGAAGGGGTTGCCCTGCAGGCTGGTCTCCCCCAGCGCCCCCGTGGTGCCGGGGGCGCCAGGCAGCGGGTAGCCTCCGAGGCCCGTCTCGCCAAACGCTCCCGTCGTGCCTAATAAACAAAGAAAAACTGTTGTACTGCGGCGGCGTAGCTCCAATATGTACTAGGTTTGTACAGAGTAACACCAGCAAACCTCAGAATCTTTAAAGAATCGAAATTCTATGTGTAAAACAGCCTCAATGGCCTTCCTGAGTACCATCTGGGAAATTTGCACTCCGTTTTAAGAAATAGCTAGTTTTTGACGCATCTCAAGATTTATGACGTCATATCTCCTGAACTATGTATAGTACGATGTTATAGTTCAGCAGGTACATTCAGTGATAATGTGGATAATGTCTGCAAAATGTGCTGCGGATAGAGTTTCTAGCAAAGACGTCATAAATTAAAACGTCATGCCTGATGAAGGTTTACTGAATGAACAGTGATAATACAGTATAACTTGTAACACAAACTTGTAACTTTCACTAGATTTTGTTGGGTGTATCGTAAAGATTTGAAATTATCTGCAAATTTTGCTGGAAGTCGCGAAGTGCTCTCATTCTCAAATACAGCATGAATATAATCTGGGTAACTCGAGCACCGAGACATATGCACAAGTCGTAATATAATGGTTGTCTTAATGCGTTGCTCATATAACACAAGACTATCTCTCCTAATGAGTAGATTATGGGAGTATTTTAAATTTGGTGGGCAGCTGAATGAATGTTTGAAATCAATTTGTTACCATTGGAAGCCATTACATAGGCAGCCTGTAACTAAAACCGCGAAACATATTAGTCATTACGTAATATGGATGGTTTGTCCAATAACAGTAGGTATATGTTACCACGTATACGCCGTGTTACCAACTTATCAAAGAAACTTATGAGGAAACAGGGTGGAGTTGAAGCCGTAATTACGGTTGGAATGAAAATGAAGTTGAAATCGTCATGGTATGTAATGAAGCCAGTGGATAGAGTTGGTTCAAATGGCTCTGAGCACTATGGGACTTAACTTCTGAGGGATTAGCCGAGCGGTCTAAGGCGCTGCAGTCATGGTCTGTGCGGCTGGTCCCGGCGGAGCTTCGAGTCCTCCCTTGGGCATGGGTGTGTGTGTTCGTCCTTAGGATACTTTAGGTTAAGTTGTGTGTAAGCTTAGGGACTGATGACCTTAGCAGTTAAGTGGTGGTGGTGGTGGTTAGTGTTTAACGTCCCGTCGACAACGAGGTCATTAGAGACGGAACGCAAGCTCGGGTTAGGAAAGGATTGGGAAGGAAATCGGCCGTGCCCTTTCAAAGGAACCATCCCGGCATTTGCCTGAAACGATTTAGGGAAATCACGGAAAACCTAAATCAGGATGGCTGGAGACGGGATTGAACCGTCGGCCTCCCGAATGCGAGTCCAGTGTGCTAAGCAGTTAAGTCCCATAAGATTTCACACACATTTGAACATTTTGAACTTAACTTCTCAGATCATCAGTCCCCTAGAACTAAGAACTACTTAAACCTAACGCGCCTAAGGACATCACACACATCCATGCTCGAGGCAGGATTCGAACCTGCTACCATATCGGTCTCGCGGTTCCAGACTGTAGCACCTAGAACCGCTCGGCCAGGATAGAGTTGGATCAAAGAAATTCGTTCCTGAAATCCAAGTGATAGGAAAAGACCGAGAATTCGACCTAATAGAAGGCTGGTAAATCATATTACAAAAAAATATGGAACGACTCGTATGACTATAATGCGTGGCGAAGGAGCAGTCGATATCTCATGACTGACGGAGACGCCGCTAGGTGACAACTTGGGCACAAATCATTCGTGGATCTGTTTCCAACAGGATAACAACTCTTGACAAGTTGTAAGGAATATTTATGACGATGTGATTGGCACCGCATCATCTCTTCTTTTTTGTTCAGCTGAGACGAAGTGTTATAATTGGTCTGGGATTCCGTCATTGATGAGCCGTGACAGTTAACAAGTAACCAGCACATCTCATCTTTGTATCTACTGGCTGGAGTTTTCCTAGGCTGTGTAAGTGGAAACAGCGACATCTAACGTGTTTATCGTAGTGATTGACAAATGCCATTAATACCGGTTTTAGGTAGGTAATGGGGTTTCAATGGGTTGTCGATATTGCATTTTTATAGGCAGGGGTCTCCAGTGATGAATATATGCATAGACGATATAAAACATTATGAGCACCTGCTTAATAGCTTGTGAGACAGTCTTTGGAAAGAAATGCATCGTTGTTTCTGCGTATTAGGGATGAGACACTTTATTGGTAGGTTTGTGGAGGTATGTGGCATTAGATGTCTACGCACAAGTCATGTAATTTGCGTAAATAACGGGCTGCTGATTTTCGTACGAGCTGATGGTTACCGTTAGAGGTCTAAATGGGTTCCATGGCGTTAAGGCCAGGCGAGTTTGGTCGTCGAGTCATCAACGTGAGTTCATTACAATGCTCTTGAAACCACTGTAGCCCGGTTCTGGCTGCGAGACAAGAACAATTATACTGCCCCTTCGGCGACGTCAAGTATGAAGGGATGTAGGTGGTTTTCAACTACAAGCGTGTCTTCGATTACTATCACAGGTCCCACCCAAGAGCAGGAGAATGTCTCCCATACTACAATACTGCCCCCTGCAGCCTGCGTATGTGGAGCGCTGCACATCTCGACCCGCCGTTCATTTCGATGGGGGCGTTTGTGGAGACGACCATCACACTAGTGTAGCAAATAGGTGATTCGCCCGAAAAGCCGACGCGTTTGGCTTGATCGACGGTCGAATCCGATGGCCCCGTGCCCACTGCAATAGTAATTGACGATATCGTTGGGTCGACTTGAAAACGTAGGTCTCCTGCGGAGCTTCATGTACAACAACTACAACGAACGGTGTGCTCCGAAACACTCGTGCGTGCACCACTATTGTGTTATTTCGACAGACATGCCACAGATCACCATCTATCCTACTTAACAGAGCAGACAAGCCTGCGAACCCGACATTCTGTGAAAAGTCGTGGACTTCCAACCATTTAGCACCTGTTCTTCTACCTTTCTCACAACAGTACGACTTGAACATTCGACCAGCTTCACCGTTTTTGAGATTCTCGTTCACAGGCTCGGCGTAACAATAATGTGCCCTTTGTCAAAATCGCTCATCTCAATGGATTTTCCCATTTGCGGTCCATATCTTCGCTAGGGTGACCCCCCCCCCCCCCCCCCCTCCGTCTCTGCTCCGCTTTCGTCACTGCGTCACATGCTCGCTACGCCAGCAAGCGGCGTCCAACTTCGCGGAGGGCAGTGGTCATAATGTTTTGGCTGATCGCAGTGGTCATAATGTTTTGGCTCATCATTGTATTACAAAGCGTTAATGGTGTGTGTGTGTGTGTGTGTGTGTGCGTGTGTGTGTGTGTGTGTGTGTGTGTGTGTTCATTTTTGTGTGTGACGCTGAGTACTGACCTGGGGCACCTGGGAAGCCAGGTTGAGCGCAGGCGCTGCCCGACGCACCGCCGCAGCCGGAGGCTGGCCGCGACCCCGGCAGCAGCAGCGAGGACTCCCCGTACTGGCCCGTGGTGCCTGCCGGCCCTGGCCGCGAGCACGCCGAGCCCGGCCCACATCCTGGTCCTGCAGAGGAAAGGTGCGCCGTCAGTAAGCAGTTTGTGGCGATCTCCTTATTACACTACTGGCCATTAAAATTGCTACACCAAGAAGAAATGCAGATGATAAACGGGTAATCATTGGGCAAATATATTATACTAGAATTGACATGTGATTACATTTTCACGCAATTTGGGTACATAGATCCACAGAAATCAGTACACATAACAACTACCTCTGGCCGTAATAACGGCCTTGATACGCCCGGGCATTGAGTCAAACAGAGCTGGGAAGCCGTGTATACGTACAGCTGCCCATGCACCTTCAACACGATACCACAGTTCATCAAGAGTAGTCACTGGCGTATTGTGACGAGACAGTTGCTCGGCCACCATTGACCAGACGTTTTCAATTGGTGAGAGGTCTGGAGAATGTGCTGGCCAAGGCAGCAGTCGAGCATTTTCTGTATCCAGAAAGGCCCGTATAGGACATGCAACATGCGGTCGTGCATTATCCTGCTGAAATATAGGGATTTGCTGGGATCGAATGACGGGTAGAGCCACGGGTCGTAACACATATGAAATGTAGCGTTCACTGTTCAAAGTTCCGTCAACGCGAACAAGAGCTGACTGAGACGTGTAACCAATGGCACCCCATACCATCACGCCGGGTGATACGCCAGTATGGCGATGACGAATACACGCTTCCATTGTGCGTTCACCGCGATGTCGCCAAACACGGATGCGACCATCATGATGCTGTAAACAGAACCTGGATTCATCCGAAAAAATGACGTTTTGCCATTCGTGCACCCAGGTTCGTCGTTGAGTACAACATCGCAGGCGCTCCTGTCTGTGCTGCAGCGTCAAGGGTAACCGCAGCAATGGTCACCGAGCTGATAGTCCATGCTGCTGCAAACGTCGTCGAACTGTTCGTGAAGATGGTTGTTATCTTGCAAACGTCCCTATCTGTTGACTCAGGGATCGATACGTGGCTGCACGATCCGTTACCTTCCTAAACCCACCGATTCCGTATTCTGCTAACAGTCATAGGATCCCGACCAATGCGAGCAGAAATGTCGCGATACGATAAACAGCAATTGCGATAGGCTACACTCCGACCTTTGTCAAAATCTGAAACGTGATGGTACGCATTTCTCCTCCTTACACGAGGCATCACAACAACATTTGACCAGGCAACGCCGGTCAACTGCTGTTTGTGTATGAGAAATCGGCTGGAAACTTTCCTCATGTCGGCACGTTGAAGGTGTCGCCACCGGCGCCAACCTTGTGTGAATGCTCTGAAAAGCTAATCATTTGCATATCACAGCATCTTCTTCCTGTCGGTTAAATTTCGTGTCTGTAGCACGTCATCTTCGTGGTGTAGCAATTTTAATGGCCAGTAGTGTACAAGAAGTCACACTCATTCAGATTGGGCCGCGGAATAAGAAATTTCTAAATAACTTTCGATCGATTTTTGCGTCTAACCTACTCACAACTGAGTTTTAAAATATTGTTAATTCTGTCGTGATTTTGTTGACAACACAACCGACAACATACCATCACACGACATGATACAATCTCAGACACTTTGCAGTTCTCATACTCAAATCTGTACGAGAGAAGCTGATATTGTGACAGTTCATTTGTATTCGTACCTGCACCTGGGTTTCAGGCTGGGTCCCCCATTTACGGTCGATGCTGAGGTGCCATGCCAGAACATGGAGAGCCTCGGCAATTCTGTTCGAGCGTAAGGGGGAATTTAGAGTAGACTGGTACTGCAGTGGGAATTTGGATCGAGGAGGGAGGCGTGCCAGAGTAATCCGTGCAGCTGTGTGAAAAGCTGTGTCAAAGTGACTTAATGGCTAACGCACCTTCCTAGTAGGCACGAGATCGGGGTTCGATTCCCCGCTTTGGTACAAATTTGCACTCGCCGCTTCAATCTATATACAAAATGTATCATATCATTACATGCCATCGATGAGACGTATATTGTTAGGATTATAATAAAAACATGTATCTAAATTTAATGCTGAATTAATATACCCTGGATCCTTAATTGAAGAAAATAATCTGACTCAGAATTTGTAAAACTACCCATTTATTCATTCCAGGAGAGATAGATACATTCAGAACTTTTGAAGCTCATCATTTCCAGTTTTCATACAAATTCTAATCCAGGAACGTAATGGAACGAAAATTACCAACAAAAATCTGAACTGAACCGAGCCAGCTGATCCCGCCAGTCCCAGCCGCTTTCCCCTTTATAACCTTTTACAATCAAAATGGCGTATTATGGTCCATTAAATCTTAGACAATTTAAATTAAAATAGTGACAATGACGACTTTTTATCAACATTTCCCTTTTCTGATGAAATCTCAAGCCTTCCACACTTACATCTCATTTCTCTCCATTTTTCTTCCTCGCTAAGGACTTCTTTCAACATTCGCCCACGAATATTTGAACATTTAATTAGTGTGATCATCTCTCAGTAAATACGACTTTTACGAAACTGGAGCCTTTTTTATGAAAAGCGCGTGAAGTAAGTGACGTTAACAGTATGTTGCTCTACGCATACTCATCATTGATGGACATTATTATTCAATCGTGAGTATAAATGAATGAAAAAATATAGATAAATAATCTAAACTGAAAAATACCAATCCAAAACTAAAAGCCCATAGAGCCATTACAAGCTAAATTACGAACATGATGTACGTATTCTGTTCTTTATTTGTTGTGTGTATCATATTCTCCAGTATTGCGCAACACTGGCAGTTACATTAGAAGTGTGTTAAGTATCTAGCCTGCTTCCTCTTTTTTAGTCTCTTCCCTTGCCCCTCCTACCTTCTCCAATCATCCTTTTAGAGTAAAAAGTGGCAAATACTTATATTATGTAATAGGAATCTGTTGTCCTTAAACTAAATATAACTGCACATATTTACGTTTTCACAAGTGATTGGTGAATGGTCTATGGCTTAATATATTTTCATTATTTATATGTATTACATTTTCCTCTTGCCGCTATTTAACAAAAAGTATCTTGTCTCCCATTCGTAAACCTCTGTCATTAATAAAATTCAGACGCCACATATCCTTCGCTATTGAAGACCTAACTGCCAAAGACGTGCTTTACTTGTGATTTGATTGTAGAACTGTCTTCGCTCGTATGTGTAAAATCGTTGATATGAAACGGTTTGGTATCGCATGGTTTCACAGACTTTCATAATATGTTAACGAAATGTTTCTCATGTAGAAATTTCCAATGCATAAACCAATTGTTTAGATGCTCCTACCCGCCAAAGGACAGATCGAGGAAACGTGCAGGCTACAGAACTGTCCCTACCCCACCCGTCCATTTATCATGGTAGCAATCATCCGCCTCGAACAATGTGATTGAAATGTACTGGAGTCTTATTGTGGAGAAACCACATGCTTCCTACTGTCTGTAAAAATAATTCGGCAGCATGTCTGGAAGGATGTTACGAATAAAGGTCTTCTAATAGGGCCTGTAATATGTGCTGCTAGGGAAAACGACACCTACAGTTTGAGCCCACACATTACTGTCAAATTGTCGCTATTGTCTAGCGTGAATTTTATCACGTGGAATACTTCCATTCATATGTTATGGTTATTAAAATATTCTATTTCAGTTTTCATTATTGGTTACGAGCTTCATTTGATTTACCCGAATTTGCCTTTTAACCGCAAAGTTGTTGAGCGTAAACTGTCAGTACCGAGTGAGGGAATCGACTGTGGCCCCTTTGCAAGATCCATCCAAGTATTTGCCTCTAGAGGTTTCACGAAACCATAGAAAACGTAAATGTGGATGGCCGGATGGGGATTTGGTTCATTCTCCTCCCGAATGAGAGTCAGTATCGAAACCTCCATCTCACTCGGTACAGAGTTTCTGTTCCTACCGAGCATTGAAGTCTCCCAGTCGAACAGGGTTGGGTAGCGTACATCCACATTATTAAGTCAGCCTACAATGCTCATCATATTGTAGCGCCTTCTAGGACGTTCAGATGTGCTAGGGTTGCATAAGGGTAACAGTGCTCACCAGCTATGGATCCAGAATTAGAGGAGGCGGTGGCGCCACTGAAGGCCCCCTGCTGCCACCAGAAGCGACCATTGTTACTGCTGAGGCCGAAGTCAGAGGGCAGCAAGTTCTGCTGGAGCTCGTCCTCGCTAGGAGGCTGCACGGGGGCAGGGCTGGAGGGCAGCGGCGCGGGCGTGGTGCTGCTGACCGGCTTCTTGTGCGACTTGCGAGGCGGCCCGTAGCCTTGCGCCGACACCGCGGCCGCCGCTAGAGCCACTGCCACCAGCAAGGGTAGCAGAGCGCGCATCCTGCCAAACACATACACCTCTGTAGAACACGAAACACTACTCGCCTACATTAACGTACTTGAATGCTTAATTAAATTAACATTTTAAACTGGCTTTCTATATGGGACATTTAGAAAACACGCAACTGAAGTATAATCCTGAAGTGAAGTCCTGAAAACAGTCTCACCCACCATAACAAATATATAATATAAAACGCTTATTTTCGGAAAAAAGGTATTGCATTTTGTACGCACTTTTTTAGTCTTAAGACTTAAGAAGTAATTTTCACTCTACAATGTAGTGTACTTTGTTCTGAAACTTTCTGGTCGGCTGAAGCTGTGTGCCTACCGGAGACTGTAACTCTGAACTTGCCTTTCATGGAGAATGTTTTTACTAACCAAAATCTCAAAGTGAAAATCACGTACCGCTCTCACAGCTTCAGTTCTACCAGTACCTTTCTCTTACTTTTCAAACTTCACAGAAACTCTTCTATATCCCCAGCTGAGCAAGCACCTCTGAAAGAACGGATATCACTGAGAAATGGCTTAGCCAACCCCTAGTGGTTGTTTACGGATTGAGTTTTTCTCTCTCTGTTGTTCAACTGTGAAATACGAGGGCTATTCCTTTTTTAAGGTCCGATCGATCACGAAATGAAAACCGCAGTGGAAATCGGATGAAGGTTTGCACAGATGTATTGGGCAGTGTGTCTTGTATGCTCCTCGACAGCATCACATCGGTCTTTTCATTTCTGAGTCCACAGTGAGCCATTAAAGATGCCTAGAAAATAATGTCTCCTGCCAAGTATTAGTGTCTGTCGAGAAGTTTGCCTGATTTCATGCAGCCCCCATAACATAACTGTAATGCATTCCTTTCTTCATCACAATTCTGGGCCACACACATCTTCTCTCTTTGCCTTTAAAGAAGACGAAAACATAAAGGAAATGCAAAAGGTTTATCACAGCGGGCAACAAAGATGCTCCTCCAGAGTTGTCGAGGGAAAGTGTTTGATCCCCGTCATAAAACTCGGAGTTGGCTTGCTGTGTTCACATGAGCCGCTGGCTATTAAGACAACATTCTGGTACAGACAAAGAGCTGTAAATCAGCGTAGAGAATTGGCGGAATTCACAGGCGGCTACCTTCTATGACGATGGTATTGGAAAGTCTATACAACAGATGGACAGTTGTCTAAGTCGGAGCGGCGAGTATCTAGAAAAGCAGTTGGAAGGTAACTGTTGCGAATGAACATTTTTCATTTTCATTGTCGTTTCCATTTCGCGACCGATCAGACCTAAAAAAACGAATAGCCCTGGTGCTAACTTGTTGTTTTTTCATAGTGATTACATGAAACAACTTGAATAATTTTTTGGAAATATTGTAGTTTTAGTGCATCCCTGTTGTTTTCCACTTGTACTACTTCTTTCTATGCCAAGTAAAGCATTTCTGAAGTAATCGTTGTTTTCATTGTGAGAATATCAGAAAAGTGCATGTCTGTGTATGATGAAGTAGTATATAACGAAACATGCAGGCCTGCCACCACGACAGAATCACCGACAACTGTAGCAGAAAGAGAACAATCCCAAGAATGACCGCGGAAACTTCGACATATACGCACAACTGAAAGCAATTTAACAAGAAACTTCACATGACTAACTGTAGAGAAAATACATCTATTCCACCCAACGCAAACAACTACGCAAACAACCAGTTGTTGCCAAGCAAATAAAACAAAACCACTTATGTTAATGCATAACTGAAATATCCCAACCCCAAAGTGGAAAACAATGAACATGTCTTCTGGTAAGAGCGACATCCTTATACTATTTTACTACTAAACAAACATGGGTGTAAATAGTGAGCTTCATAGCAAAAGCCCCAATAATCAATTCCTTCTTCAGGTAAGCATTTTTTCATGCACTAATGTCTCCCGTGTTTTGATTGCATGAAGCACTCCGTGCTTTCTTCGCCCGATGTATGGTCTGAACTCCATTAGCACTGAGTAATCGTCTGTGTGTGCTATTTTCGATATCACAAACATGTCTTCATGAAATTGTGGCGAACTAACTAACACATAAGGTTACTGACGCGAAGTTTTGATTACCTGATACTGTTCTGAAGTAATCTGTAACCTCAGACTGTTGTTTGGGCTTGCGAGGAAAAGGAATCCAGCAATAACTTCTGCATTCCATATTACTAACGAATATACAAGCTTTAAAGGCAGCATTTCGATGACTGATCTGAAGTGTAATGCCAGTGAACTAAATAAAATATTTCGTGCCTATTCCAAGTAGAAGTCTCAGATCGAAGTTACATTTCAGAATGGAGAGACCAGAAGTTCGAGTGATAATTCTAACCACTGATAAGTCTTTGCCGATTGATTCTTATCTCGTAGCGAAAGAACTATTCTCGTTTTGCTATGACATAAAACGACCCATACAATTTCAGCAACACGTTTATTTGTGCTCTTATGTTTTTTGTATCTAGAAAATAGTTGTATGACACGTTACGTTACAGAAATCCATTCGGTGCATCTGCAATAATGAAGGCTGTACTGTGGATTCTCTGACGTAAAGAAAAAAATGGGAAAGGCGATACCAGTAGATAATGGGTGGCATTACAGTTGTTTATTCTCTCAATAGTTGTTTAAAGCAATAAAAATTTACATTAGACTCTTTGGAAAATCGTTTTGGACTTCATGTCATCGTTCAGTAACTGAAGTATAGTGGTAATACGAGATGACTTCGGAATGAAGTCAGGCAAAAATGTCATAACTGAACAACCGTGTTTAGCACCAGCTGCACACAGCGGATACGTTTTCAAAAATGTCACTTTCTGATTACAGAAAAATGTCTATAGACTGAAGTTTTTCATTTTGAAGCGGAGCGTGCGCTTATATGAATCTTCCTGTGTTAAACCTGTGTGCCGGACCGACACTCGAATTCGGGACCTTTGCTTTTTACAGGCAGATACTCTACCGACTGAGCTAGCCAAGCACAACTCAGATCTCGTCCTCACAGCTTTACTACCGCCAGTACCTCAGTAAGGTATGAGCTGAGGTACTGGCATATGCAAAGCTGTGAGGAGGGATTGTGATTGAGTAGCTTTGTCCTCAGAGCACTTGCCCGCGAACGACAAAGGCCGTGAGTTCGAGTCTCGTTACAGCACAGTTTTAATCTACCGGGAAGTTTCAACGCCTGTAGCTTCAAAAAAATCGAAAAGAGGCCTTGGTCCAAAACCCAGTCTAGCAATCCGCGTATTATTTAGATAATTCGTTAAGTCGTTGACAAATAGAAGCTGATTTCTCATCATAATGAGATCATTCAGCTATTGCAAAACTCGAACACGGAATCGCCGAAGAGAAATGAGTCGTCGAAATTGACGGTGTTAGTCAAATCCATCGACCTGAAGATTCTATTAGTTTCCCATTAGCCTGCATCTTCATCACATTAGCGTTGTGTAAATACAGCACGTTTTTTCAAGTGGGTACTGTTTCTACCACAGGTGAACACAAACAAACTCTTTCACCTACCAGGACAGCGACACATTGACAACATTCTTAAACAGTGTTGGATGTTTTGCTGTATCGGGGTGATGCTTGTCCTCCCAATGCACAATAGCTTCGGGAGCATCAAGAAGATGTTATGTAGAGCTCTGTAAGAGCTGTTGGCCTAAGAATGTCGATTTTAGTCTGTTGTTTCAAGTAGTTTATTATATTTAGTAGTACTGAAAAGCGTTGTCTCTAAGTAACAGTTAGAGTGAAATACAGAAAGCCTTGTAGATATTTATGTATGACGTTCGGGAAAAATTATCTAATAGATATAGAATTAGGCTTACAAATTTTGTATTATTGTATTCTTAATACGATAAAAATTTCATGTTACCAAAATTTATCGTAACAGAGTACATGTAACTTGCCCATAGACAAAGAGGAGATGTAAGTTTTCCTAACACCTGAGGTAATGCAGAATTAGTGCGTTGCGAGTAATTTCCACATATTCGTTGCAATAGAAATGGATCAATCGCTAATACAACCAGCTTGATGAAGCGTAGCAACAAGTTTTAGAAACCAGAGACTGTAGAGATGCTAACAGCCGACTTCTGTCCTAGAAAGCAACGGTGCAAAACGGACAGGCAAGAGATTTACGGTCAGATTCCCGTACGTCGGGACAGTAGGTGATAGAAGCCAAGGTATAAGCGTATAGTAACTGTGTTGGGAACAGTGATGGCTCCCATCCGAATCTTCGTAAAGAAGTGACAGACTGTCATCCCAGCGTCATATTTCCGGTTTGCAATGACTGCACGTACTGTGAAGAATACGGCAGAGGTGGCCAGTGTTACAAGCAACTGAAGGCTAATACAGAAACTATAGCATTTCGGCCGTGTTTCTGAGTCATGCGGGCTTGAACACTCTGATTCGGACGTAGCTTAACATTTTTAGTAATAGTCATTTGCAGATACAGTAAAATGTCGTATTGAGTCCAGTACAGTAAATTATCTGGCACTAAGGCGAGCAATGTTGTTTGAAAATTAACTGCTTCATCGCAACTGAAAGACATCTTGCCGTTTTACTGTTATATGAAGCTAAAACTATGAGACAGATTAAACTATTTCCCAACTAACAGGACCCATTATGTAGTTATCTATACCACCCATTGGCCTAGAGTGCGAAGAGATGTAAACATAGATACCCAATACAAAATGTTGAGACAGAAAACCTCAAAATCCCCTGCTTTCATACAAGTCAGGTAGTTAACAGGGCTAGAATATTTGCACAAAATTCCACCATCATTTCTGACGAAAAGTATATATTGTTACCGTAATGTCATGGTGCAAAAAATCCATTGTTTCGGTTGCTCTTGCAGTCTGTCTTCGATAAGGTAACGATATCTACCGATCATCTACCGCCAGTAGATGCCAAAACGAATTGTATTAGATCTGCCTCTCAGGGTGGTACGCCGCGTTCCAATTCATAATTAATTTAATCTTTCATGGGATGTGTTTGGCATCCTTGTTCTCCAACATTAAATTGCTTTTTATCTCCAAAAACTGGTACGTGGAGTATTTTTTTCAGGAAAATTGTAAAATATTTTAGTTTTATGGGATATTACTGCTGACGGCGCGTGAATGTTATTAGCTTCACAAATATTATAGCATATTAATTTATACGCAAAACAACACATTTTCGTAGTTTCTCGTGCTCCGTAGCTTTCTTGTCGTGTAGCAAGCACAAGAAGACGCTAGTATGCAATTGCAAATTAAGTATTTCTCGTAAAGCTTAAGAATATTTACTTATCTGTACGTTTAATCCCCGTAATTCTTCCTTTTAACCAGAAATAACACTAAGGTACCATACTAATGTCAGAGGATGGTATAGTGTAGGACTACGTTCCGAAGCAAAGGTGTTCCGGAGTGTTATCGTCTCTGGCGCTAAACACAACCCAGTGAAATAATCGTAGATGAATGAATGTGAAACAGGAAAAAAAGAAGACTACGTGACGGACATAGCTAGCTGAGTGTATCCAATACGTTCCTATGATGAATAAGAAGAGACAGACCGCCTCAGACTGAAACTACGGGAGATGGTGACGTATCATACTGGAAACCAACGCCAGAGGACCATTTTGGAGTTGATGTACTGTTTGATACATCTGGTCAGGAGATCAAGCAACACAGAAAGCAACATATATCTGGAGTATTGCCGCTTCGTACAGTATAGTGTAAAGCAATTGACAGAAAGTATTGTGTTATCGCTAATACAAAAAGAGAAAAAAAGTGACATTTCTGTGCGATCGACTTGTCGCAATGATCCAACTCCTTAGCAGTTACACCTGTAAGATATCTATTAACTGGGATTGTCAGTCTTTCATATGCAAATCAATAACGGGTAAGTAAAAGACGAAACCGGTAACAGAGTGATGACAGCGATCAAGTCTCAGAAAATTTAGCACACATTCATGTAACTGATGTCTTCCGTTTAGACTTAAGTTCAGTCATTCATTCGTGTGCAACTTTTTTCGTAGTTGAGGTTATCTTCGTCTTTCATCATTGCAGATTCACCATAACAATATGACTATGCACACACACACACACATACACCCACCCACCCACCCACACACACACACACACATACACGCGCACACGCATACACACACGAAAGAAATTGTTTGTTTTCTGTGCGGCTGAAAATATTAAATATTGGTATTTCCAATTAATCCCCGTCGTGCAGAATTTTTCGTAGCTCTTTCGAACACTCGTGAAAAGCGTATCCAAAATCATAATGTTTATGCTAGATTTTTTTACGGAAAGCCTAAGTTTATTAGAAGCCATTACAGAACAGATTTGAGAGAGGATGCCCAAAGTTACCGTTCCCAGTTGTGACTAACCATTTCGTGCTTCATCTACATCGACATGATTACTCTGCAATTCACAATTAAGTGCCTGGCAGAGGTTTATCGAACCATCTTTAAGCCACTTCTCCATCGTTCCACTCTCGTACAGCGAGCGGCAAAAACCAACACTTAAATCTTTCCGTGCCAGCTCTAATTTCTCTTATTTTATCATGATGATCATTTCTCCCTCTGTAGGTGGCCGCCAGCAAAATATTTTACACTCTGAGGAGAAATTTGATGATTGAAATTTCATGAGAAGGTCTAGCCGCAGCAAAAAAAAAAAACCTTTGTTTTAATGAGTACCACTCAAATTCGTGTTTCGTATTTGTGGCACTCTCTATCTTATTTCGCGACAGTACAGTACGAGCTGCCCTTTTATGAACTTTTTCGATGCCCTCCGTCAATTCTATCTGATGCGGATCCCACACGCACAGCAATATTCCAGAGGAGGGAGGACAAGCGAAGTGTAAGCAGTCTGTTTAGTAGGCCTGTTACATTTTCCAAGTATTCTGGCAATAAATCGCAATATTTAGTTAGCTTTGCCCAAAATGTTGTGTATGTGATCGTTCCAATTTAAGTTATTAGTAATTGTAACCCCTAAGTATTTAGCTGAGTGTACAGCCTTTAGATTTGTGTGATTTATAGTGTAACTGAAATTTAGGAGATTCGTTCTAGTGATCATGATGATGAATTCACTGTTTTGAGTTTTTAGAGTCAACTGCCACTTTTTGCACCATATAGATGTCTTGTCCGAATCATTTCGCAATTTATTATGATAATTTGATGACCTTACGTGACGGTAAATGACGGTATCATCTGCAAAGAATCTTAAAGGTTGGTCAGATTGTCTCCTAAATCGTTTTTGTAGATCAGGAACAACAGAGGGTCTATAACTTTTCCTTGGAGAACTGTTTTACTCTGTTTCCGTCACTCATTGGGAACTGTGACCTTTCTGGCAGAAAATCACGATTCCAGTCACATAACTGAGATGATAGTCCATAGGCAAGAAATTTAATTAGAAGTCACTTGTGATGAATGGCGTCAAAAGGGTTCTGAAAATCTAAAAATGTGGAGTCAATATAACGTCCCCTGTCGATAGCACTCATTACTTCGTGAGAATAACTGTTGGATCGCGAAGTAGAAGATCACTCAGCGCTTGGGAGTGGACGTCCCGTGGCACGTACCTGTGTCTCGTGCTGAAGAGTCGTCCGTTGGCACTGCTGGGTGTATGTGTTGTCCGCTCCGGTGCGAGAGCGACTGAGGCGGCGCCGGCGGAGCCGAGCTTTTATACGGCGCATCCCGCGGCCGGCCGTCCTTGGCGAAGATCCGCCTCGTCCGCCGCGCGTAGCGTCGCTCGCTCATCCGCGGCCCTCGGGAATCCTGTGGCCGCCCCCGTGCACGTTCCAGCTCCAGGACCAGGCCCGCTGCTGCTGCTGATGCTCTGTCTTACTCACGGCTGACCTCCTTCAGCTGGACCGTGGGCCATCCCGCTGTGCTGAAACTGCTTGACAATTAAGCAGCGTAGTCCAGAACCACTTTGCAGGTGTGGTGTGTGATGCAGATACACCATGTGGCAGGATCATAAGGTTTTAATTACCATCTCAATAAATCAAACTGCGACTATGAAACTTGCAAGTATCCTTCTCCACATATTCATCTTAGAATGTGGTACAGACACTGCTGGGAAAAAGTTAATACATCTGGAAAGAGGATGTCGATTTTGATTCCCAAATCACTGCTGGGCGTGTCTGTTGTCCACCAGCATGGTGAACAGTGAACAGCATGTTGTTCTCAATGGAGAGACGTCTACAGACGTTGAAGTAACCTCTGGCGTGCCACAGGGGAGTGTTATGGGACCGTTGCTTTTCACAATATGTATAAATGACATAGTAGATAGTGTCGGAAGTTCCATGCGGCTTTTCGCGGATGATGCTGTAGTACGCAAAGAAGCTGCAGCATTAGAAAAGTGTGGTGAAATGCAGGAAGATCTGCAGCGGATAGGCACTTGGTGCAGGGAGTGGCAACTGACCCTTAACAGAGACAAATGTAATGTATTGCGAATACATAGAAAGAAGGATTCTTTATTGTATGATTATATGATAGCGGAACAAACACTGGTAGCAGTTACTTCTGTAAAATATCTGGGCGTATGCGTGCGGAACGATTTGAAGCGGAATGATCATATAAAATTAATTACTGGTAAGACGGGTACCAGGTTGAGATTCATTGGGAGAAAATTTAATCCATCAACAAAGGAGGTGGCTGACAAAACACTCGTTCGACCCATACTTGAGTATTGCTCATCAGTGTAGGATCCGTACCAGGTCGGGTTGATGGAGGAGATAGAGAAGATCCAAAGAAGAGCGGCGCGTTTCGTCACAGGGTTATTTGGTAAGCGTGATAGCGTTACGGAGATGTTTAGCAAACTCAAGTGGCAGACTCTGCAAGAGAGGCGCTCTGAATCGCGGTGTAACTTGCTGTTCAGGTTTCGAGAGGGTGCGTTTCTCGATGAGGTATCGAATATATTGCTTCCCCCCTACTTATACCTCCCGAGGAGATCACGAATGTAAAATTAGGGAGATTCGAGCGAGCACGGAGGCTTTCCGGAAGTCGTTCTTCCCGCGAACCACACGCGACTGGAACAGGAAAAGGAGGTAATGACAGTGGCACGTTAAGTGCCCTCCGCCACACACCGTTGGGTGGCTTGCGGAGTATAAATGTAGATGTCGATGTAGATTTGATGACGGCATATTCCATCTGGAAGTAGATCTAATGACAATGGATTAAACGTCGTCCACCAAGGGATAGCGTAGTGATTTAGCTACCAGAGCGCCATCTGTGTCTATCCTTTAACAGGGAATGCTCAGCCAGAAGGCTCAGTGCAGTGCAAACGTATGAAGCAAGCAGGCAACTATGCTTCACAGACACATTGGTGCTTTCAACAACCAACTGAGCGAGTTTGAAAGGGGTCAAATCGTGGCCTTTGTAGTGGCAGGGCCGGCCGGTGTGGCCGAGCGGTTCTAGGCGCTTCACTCTGGAACCGCGCGACCACTACGTTCGCAGGTTCGAATCTTGCCTCGGGCATGGATGTGTGTGATGTCCTTAGGTTAGTTAGGTTTAAGTAGTTCTAAGTTCTAGGGGACCGATGACCTAGAAGTTAAGTCCCATAGTGCTCAGAGCCATTTGAACCATTTTCAACCAGCGCCTGCGTTGCCGCCCATTTATTAATATGGGTGTTTCACCATGGGTTGATACCTGGTACCTCAAAACCGCATGTTCTATTGATCTGTAAATGTAATCATTTCATAGACGCCGGATGCACTGTTTAAACAATATATCTTGAGGGAATTGAAAACTTCTAAAAGGGAGTACAAATTTTTTTCCAGCAATGTATTTCCTAATGCGGGGTGACTTGGAACAACCCTTAATTGTAGAAGTCTGGATTTTGGCTGTTCAGGAAACGTGCTGACTCGCTCACCTCGTCGTCATTCTGTAAATACGATGCCTCTTTATTTACGAAACGCCGACCGATCACGAAATGGAAACCTCAGAGAAAATCAAAAATACTTTATTTTCAACAATTAACTATACCTTCCAGCTACTTCTCTACATAATCACCGCCCCGACTTAGACATTTGTCGTATGGTCCTACTAATTTTCCAATACCCTCGTTATAGAAGGCAGCCGCCTGTGCTTTCCGCCAATTTTCTGTGCTGGTCTGCAGCTAGTTGTCTGTGCAAAAATGTTGTCTTCATAGTCAGGGCTCACGCAACCAGAGATGAAACTCAGAGGAAGCCAAGTCCGGACTGAATGGTAAGTGATCAAACATTTCCTATGCAAAATGGTGCAGGAACGTCTTAATTGCCCCTGCAGTGTGTGGTCGAGAATTTTCATGAAGGAGGCAGTGACGTTACGTGCCTGAAATCAGGCGAAATCTCTCAGCAAACACCCATACATCTCGGGAGGTGCTAATTTCTAGGTATATTTACATGATCACTGTGCGCTCAGAACGGAAAAGAGTGGCGTGATGGAATCGACGACCATACTAGAGACACTGCCCAACACATATGTGCAAAGCTTTATCGGGTTTTCACTGTGGTTTCTATTTCGCGACCGATCGGACCTTAATAAACAAATAGCCCTCGTACCTGCCAAGCGGTAAAGTCTTCATCCGAGGAAAGAAGGAGAAGTCACTGGGTGCCATGTCGGGTGAATATGGGGTTGAAGCAAAATTTGACAATCCAAAGAAGCAGCATGTGCCACTGAATTCTGACCGGAATGAGCTCTGTCTTTGTCGTAGAGGAAGAACACCCCGCAGGAGAGCTTCTCGGGACGCTCCATCTTGACAGCCTTCCATAATCTCGTCAGGATATTTCGGTAGTATCCTCCTAAAACGGTTTCCCCGTTGCGAGCATCATCTGTTAACAGATCGACATGGCACTCCCAAAAACCACGCAGCATTATCTTGTCCAGTGATAGTTCGGTTTTCCCATTTTTGGCGACGGTGATTCCAGAAGCTTCCACTATTTGCTTTATCTCATCTGCCTTTAGGCCACAGAAATACACGTGGCCCTCGTCCGTAGGGGTTTATGCAGTTACAGATGTTACACCGGATGTCTCTCCTGCGATCATCAGACTAATTTTCTCTGGTATTTCAGCAGATGCTTGCAATTTTGTTTTATTAACGTGTAGCTGGATTCAGCCCAAACAAATCCTGCTGCTTACGTCTTTCATACGACGCCCAGTTTCGAAGGAAAGCGTCGGTTTGTTTTCCATTACAAACAAAATGTTTTTTAAATAGGAATTTTGCAGGCCTATTCGATAGAGCGCCACCAGATTAGCCTAGTGCGGTATTCGTTTTACTGATATTTGTTAACTGAAACAGTAAAACACGAAGAATAATCAGTAGCCCAGTAACGAGTGAGCAGCGCTTCTGCGTGGCGGTAGCTGGAGTACCGGCTGTTCTACCTGCTTTATCGTCTCTGTTAACATACATCGATAAGATGAATATCGCACCAGACAAATGTGGGACAGCTCTGTCGGATTGGCACGTAAAATTCCCCTTTAAAAATCGTTTTCTTGTAACAGGAAACAAACTGTCGCTTTCCATAGCCGCTGTCCGCTGCATTAAACACTGGAGCAGTATTTGTTTCGGCTGACTGTAGCTACACGTTGCAAAAACGAAACTGCAAGTATCTGCAGGGGCTCCAGAGAGAATGTGCCTGACGAATCTTTGGAGAGACACCTGTATATGCTCGTATTTGGCATTGCGTCAGTGTGCGGGTGGATTAGTATGAAAACTGAAGAAAAAACTTCAGACAGCCATCATCATTTTGTCGATAATTTATTTAGATTACAGATTTCGGTATACTATGTTGCCATCTTCGGATCTGTAAAGCATAGCTGTCTGCATTTTCATTGAACCGTATCTGGACATCGAACGACAGTTTTACGAAGTACCTGGATTTCATGGTATGCTATTTGTGGAATATAATATAAATGATTGCATGTAATGGTGGACAATATAGCAGTTATTTCTCATCACGGCGCTTCCTATACTTGAGTCTACTGTCTGTATTGTATACGTATCCTTGCTCCTATTTCTTAGATGAGCTTCTGGAAACTACTAGTTAATATAGAATTCGCATACGTATGATACTGCACTTACACTTTAGTGTGTATTATGCTTTCGATGCTAATATCTTCTTTAAAATATTCTTTACCGTTTATTTCCTCTGATTGCACCTAGACCTCGTTTACCAAGCTCGTACCTAAACGTCGAGCCATACACTCAAGTGATAAAAGTCATGGGATACCTCTTAATATCGTGTCGGACCTCCTTTTGCACGGCATAGTACAGCGACTTCATATAGCGTGGAGTCAACATGCCGTTGGAAGTCCCCTGGAGAAACAATATGCCGTGGTGCCTGTATCACCGTTCACAATTGCCAAAGTGTTGCCGGTGAAAGATTTTGTGCACAGACTGACCTCTCCATCATATCCCATAAATGTTCCATGAGATTCAGGTCGGGCGATCTGTGTGGCCAAATCATTCGCTCAAACCAATCGCGAACAATTGTGAAACCATGACATGGCGCACTGTCATCAACAAAAAATCCATCGTTGTTTGGGAACATAAACTCCACGAATGGCTACATGTGGTCTCCAAGTAACGAAAGATAACCATTTACAGTCAATGAACGGTTCAGTTGGCCCAGAGGACCCAGCCTATTCCACGTGAACACAACCCACACCATTATGCTTGCGTAGTCCCTTATTGACAACTTGGTTTCATGGCTTCGTGGCACCTGCGCTACACTCGAACCCCACCATCAACTCTTACCAACTGAAATCGGAACTCATCTGACCGGACCACGGTTTTCCAGTCGTCTAGTGTCCAACCGATATGGTCACGAGAGCAGGAGAGGCGCTGTAGGCGATGTCGTACTGTTAGCAAAGGTTGTTGCGTCGGTCGTCTGCTGCCATAGCCCATTAATGCCAAATTTATCAAATGGTTCAAATGGCTCTAAGCACTATGGGACTTAACATCTAAGGTCATCAGGCCCCTAGACTTAGAACTACTTAAACCTAACTAACCTAAGGACATCACACACATCGATGCTCGAGGTAGGATTCGAATCTGCGACCGTAGCAGCAGCGCGGCTCCGGACTGAAACGCCTAGAACTGCTCGGTCACAGCGGCCGGCCCAAATTTATCAAGGCTGTTCTAAGGGTTACGTTCATTGTACGTCTCACACTGATTTCTGAGGTTGTTAACACCGACAACGGCACTGTCCTCGCTCATTAGGTTGCGGGTTGTTTTGGGGAAGGAGACCAGACAGTGAGGTCATCGGTCTCATCGGATTAGGGAAGGACGGGGAAGGAAGTCGGCCGTGACCTTTGAAAGAAACCATCACGGCATTTGCCAGGAGCGATTTAGGGAAATCACGGAAAACCTAAACCAGGATGGCCGGACGCGGGATTAAACCGTCGTCCTCCCGAATGCGAGTCCAGTGTTTAACCACTGCGCCACCTCGCTCGGTGCTCGTTAGGTGAAAGGCGTCGGCCGCTGCCTTGTCCGTGGTGAGAGGTAATGCCTAAAATTTGGTATTATCGGTAAACTCTTGACCCTATGGACCTCGGAATATTGAATTCCCTAACGACTTCCAAAATGGAATGTCCCATGCGTCTATCTCGAACTCAATTCCGCGTTTAAAATAAGTTAATTGCCATCGTGCGGCCATAATCACGGCGAAAATCATCCTAGTACAAACGACAGCTCCGCCATTGCGTAGCCCTCTTAAACCGTATTTAAGCGATACTACCGCCATCTGTACACGTGCATTTCGTTTTTCCATGACTGTTTTATCTCGGTGTATCTTACGAGCTCGGTATTGAATGGTGTGTGTAACAGCTTGTATGGTTCCATTTGTAAAATTAGTGATAAAATGATTTGTACATGTATAAAAAGTGGAACAGTTTTTTGTTTCCCTTTCGGCGTCTACATCCTAATTAAATTCACCTAGACATAATTTCCATTGTATCTCGATTTCAAACTGTACTCTCGGTAACAGGTATTATAAATTACTCACATATGTTCGTTAGAAATCAGCAGTCGATTCTTTTTATGTTGGCTTTCAAAAAAGTATATAAAAATAAGTGATTCGTCTATATTGTATCCATTCCTTGCCTTTTAAACCTTGATTTTGAAACTTGTTGGTCGATAGACGAGAGTTGTCCAGAAAGTAAGTTGCGATCGGTCGCGAAATGGAAACCACTGGGAAAATCCCGTAAAGCTATGCACAGATGTGTTATTCAGTGTCTCCAGTATGCCCGTCGATCGTGTCACGTCGCTCTTTTCAGTTCTGAGTGAACAGTGAGCACGTAAAGATGTGTAGGGAATAGCGTCTCCCTCCAAGTATGAGGGCCTGGTTCGCCTGTGTCATGCAGCCCACATAACACAACTGTCGAGCAGTTCCTTCTTCATGCCAGTTCTCTTCCGAACACTTGCAATAGCAATGAAAACGCTCCTGCAGCGTTTCCAGTGAGAAGTGTTTGATCACCCACAGTACAGTCCGTCATTGGCTCCCCCTGACTCCCATCTCTGCTTCCAAGAACCGCTGGCTATCAAGACACAATTTTTCCACAGACAACGTGTTGCAGACCAGTGCAGATAACTGGCCGAAAGCACAGGCGGCTGCTTTCTATGACGAGGATATTGGAAAGTTGACGCAACACTACGACAAAACTCGAAGCTGGAGCGGCGACTATTTAGAAACATAGGTGGAAAGTGTACCTAACTGTTGCAAGTAAAATGTTTCTGGTTTTTACTGTGGTTTCCATTTCACAACCGATCGGAACTTACTTTTTGGACAACCCTCGTATTTAATTTGAACATGCCACATGTTGAGCTTCCTTATTGAAATGAAATGTCGCGTGACTAGGGCCTCCCGTCGGGTAGACCGATCGCTTGGTCCAAGTCTTTTGAGTTGACGCCACTTCGGCGACTTGCGTGTCGATGACAATGAGGTGGTGATAATTCGGGCAACACAACACCCAGTCCCTGAGTGGATAAAATCTCCGACCCAGCCGGGAATCGAACCCGGGCCCCTTGGCATAACATTCCGTCGCGCTGACCACTCAGTTACCGGGGCGGACAGCTTCATTATTGGAAATACGTTATATGACAAATATTCTTTTATGTTTTACAAATAATTAAAATATTTCAATTTTTTTAATTTCAAAAATTTATAAGTTCTTTTTAATTTCTCTTATTTGGATCACTCCTTGTATAGCAAAATTGTATATGTTGCACAGTATCCAATTTCATCGACGTATATTTGTACTTATGCTTTATACGATACGATGTGTTCCTTTTCGTTACTATTAGAGAGAAACCTGATGACTGATCATAACATCTGTAACGTTTGCTCGCGAGTCTCAGTCCTCATTCAGCTGTCAATCGGACTTGACCATGTATACTCGCCGCACATGCATGACACTTTGTATGACCGTAGTTTTCCTTATACAGGGATACTACGCCTTGCATGTTCTTGAAATGTTTGTTTTACGATGTGACTCGATATATAGTGCACATGGACTAGATTTTTTGAGGTATAGTGCATCAGATACGTTAGATATCCATATTTTGTATAAAAATATTATGTAGATATGTCACACCTGATCTGTACTGGGTGGTCGGAAATTCCCGTTACAAACTTCTAGGACATGTAGAGGGTAGTGAGTACAGAACATTTTGAATAGGAACCCATGTCTGGAATCGTATCGTTTCCGTTCTACGACAGTTTCATTTCAGATGTGTACCTCGTCAACGGCTGCTTACAGCAAGAGAAACGTCTCAGACTTCCTTGTCCTGGTATGCAACAGGGTAGACACGATGACGTGTACCACATCAAACGATCCCCAGATGTCACTTGTTGTCTGCTTTGCTGTGAGACCGAGTCAATACCTGTGCATCACCGACAGAGGAAACATGGTGCAGAATACGTTTGCGGAATACACAGACATGCTTCTCGTGTATGGCGAAGTTGGAGGTAGCGGAAGAGCTGCTAGACGGCTGTATCACGAACGTTCTCCACACCGTCACACTCCATCGCACAAACTGTCTGCCCAAGTTACACAACGGCTACGAGAAACGGGTACCTTCACCGTGAGGAGGCAGGACTGTGGTGCTCCACGGCGACGCCGCACTCCCGAATTCGAAGGAGGTGTACTGCGTCGCACTGAAGACAGCCCGCCAACAAATTCGCGAACAACTGCGCGTGCAATGGCTGTTAGTCAGTATTACCGTCTTGGACGTCCTGCATGGGCAACAATTACATCCTTACCACGCTATGGGTCCAGCAGACTTTCCACAACGCGTCGCCTTCTGCATGGTTCCTGCACCGTTGCATCGACGCGCCGCTGTTTCCACGTCGGGTTCTCTTCACAGATGAATATACAGGGTGTTTCAAAAATGACCGGTATATTTGAAACGGCAATAAAAACTAAACGAGCAGCGATAGAAATACACCGTTTGTTGCAATATGCTTGGGACAACAGTACATTTTCAGGCAGACAAACTTTCGAAATTACAGTAGTTACAATTTTCAAAAACAGATGGCGCTGCAGTCTGGGAAACTCTACAGTACGATATTTTCCACATATCCACCATGCGTAGCAATAATATGGCGCAGTCTCTGAATGAAATTACCCGAAACCTTTGACAACGTGTCTGGCGGATTGGCTTCACATGCAGATGAGATGTACTGCTTCAGCTGTTCAATTGTTTCTGGATTCTGGCGGTACACCTGATCTTTCAAGTGTCCCCACAGAAAGAAGTCACAGGGGTTCATGTCTGGCGAATAGGGAGGCCAATCCACGCCGCCTCCTGTATGTTTCGGATAGCCCAAAGCAATCACACGATCATTGAAATATTCATTCAGGAAATTAAAGACGTCGGCTGCGCAATGTGGCCGGGCACCATCTTGCATAAACCACGAGGTGTTCGCAGTGTCGTCTAAGGTAGTTTGTACCGCCACAAATTCACGAAGAATGTCCAGATAGCGGGATGCAGTAATCGTTTCGGATCTGAAAAATGGGCCAATGATTCCTTTGGAAGAAATGGGGGCCCAGACCAGTACTTTTTGAGGATGCAGGGACGATGGGACTGCAACATGGGGCTTTTCGGTTCCCCATATGGGCCAGTTCTGTTTATTGACGAAGCCGTCCAGGTAAAAATAAGCTTCGTCAGTAAACCAAATGCTGCCCACATGCATATCGCCGTCATCAATGCTGTGCACTATATCGTTAGCGAATGTCTCTCGTGCAGCAATGGTAGCGGCGCTGAGGGGTTGTCGCGTTTGAATTTTGTATGGATAGAGGTGTAAACTCTGTCGCATGAGACGATACGTGGACGTTGGCGTCATTTGGACCGCAGCTGCAACACGGCGAACGGAAACCCGGGGCCGCTGTTGGATCACCTGCTGCACTAGCTGCGCGTTGCCCTCTGTGGTTGCCATACGCGGTCGCCCTACCTTTCCAGCACGTTCATCCGTCACGTTCCCAGTCCGTTGAAATTTTTCAAACAGATCCTTTATTGTATCGCTTTTCGGTCCTTTGGTTACATTAAACCTCTGTTGAAAACTTCGTCTTGTTGCAACAACACTGTGTTCTAGGCGGTGGAATTCCAACACCAGAAATATCCTCTGTTCTATGGAATAAACCATGTTGTCTACAGCACACTTGCACGTTGTGAACAGCACACGCTTACAGGAGAAAGACGATGTACAGAATGGCGCACCCACAGACTGCGTTGTCTTCTATATCTTTCACATCACTTGCAGCGCCATCTGTTGTTGAAAATTGTAACTACTGTAATTTCGAAAGTTTGTCCGCCTGAAAATGTACTGTTGTCCCAAGCATATTGCAACAAACGGTGTATTTCTATCGCTGCTCGTTTAGTTTTTATTGCCGTTTCAAATATACCGGTCATTTTTGAAACACCCTGTAGGTTCACAAGTGATTGTGTTCTGAACGCTCGAAATAGCCATGTCTGGGCGGACGGAAACACTCATGCCACGCATGTTCAGGAATTTCAAGACAGGTTTGGAATTAACGTGTGAGCTGGTATTCTGGACGGTCATGTGATTGGACCATACCTGCTTCCATCGAAGCACACGGGTCCCGCGTACTTAGTCTTCCTTCGACACGTACTGGATCCGTTCTTGGAAGCTGTGCCGTTGAATGTCTGTCAGGAAATGTGGTTTCAGCATAATGGAGCACCACCTTGAACCGTGAATTTACTTTCAAAATCTTTTCTTAAAGAATTTATTATATTTACTAGCGATTCATCAAGAACATTAACACATTTAATCACACTATTTGAGCGTGGAAGTAGTTGCCAGTGGGTAACGTTTCTTTCAACAAATGGAAAATTTATTCCTAAATTCCACTTTTTTTTAAACAGATTTAAAAATTATAATCAGAAAGCACCCTCTAAATATCAAGTTACAATTTATTCAGAGGCACAAATAACGATTTATTTTTGACAGTATGAGCTTTTGGGCTGAGAACCTTGTCGCTCCCTTTTAACACGACCGTAGTCACGACCGCTCAGAGCAACCTCTGAAAGACTGCACTGGTGCAAATCTGCAACACACCAGATTACTTTAAACTAAAAATTTTAACAACTCACACAAACACATAAACTATGCACCCCGTAGGAGGGATGAAAATGGTACAAAACAGTCACATTAAAAAAAAAAATTACTTGACACCGAAAATGCAACTTGTTTTTGAAAGAATCTTACGGTGGAAGGGTGGCAACTTTATATACTAAAATGACCATTTAAATAAAAACCCATGAAATGCAGTCTTACATTAAATATACAAACATGCTCTACATTACACATATACCGCTTCTCAAGATGATAGGCAAGATAAAAACATATTTCAGGAATTCGGCCTTTACACCTTAAGCAATAAATTCGTTAACGCCGAATCCGACAAACATGACAGAAGCGGCTATTAACGTACGGCAGACGGACAGACAGACACTAACTGCCTAACAAATGCGGACGAGAGACAGACGAGCAAGCTGGGGACGACAGACTGACCAAGAAAACAAGTAGAATTTAACAAGTAAATGAAACAACATATCACGAATCACTTACCTCCTAATAAACTGCGATGTCTGGCGAAGACCGGCGCAGCACCCCTGAAACGCTCTCCCGAACCGTCCACTGCCAGCCGCTTCAACGGACGCAGGAAGGCGCGCCGATCTCCTGTCTCACGGCGTCGCAGCTCGCGCCGGACAGACCGATGTCGTGGGTTGACTCCTGTTGCTCTCGTGTCGGCCGCGAATCCACTACCCCTCGCTATACGGCGCGGCCCACTGGACTGACGTGGCGACCTCACATGCGCCGACGCTCAAGACGGAGAAGTCATCTTGTGTCCCAGTGCGCGACCGACCAACCGATCGATCCAACCGCCAATGACCGTTGCCTGAACAAACTCGAGCAGACTGGCGGCCTAACACATACTAGCACTCCGGACGACAGACAGACACTGACTGCGCCACACTGACCCGGCTGATCAACTGACCAGACTCGCCGCCTAGCGATTTTTTTTTTTTACTTAATTGTTATTTTAACACCTGAACAATCATGTAGGCTGGCAGCGGCATGCTACGCCGCTCTTCAGCCATAAAGTTGACAATCACAGTACAAGAGTGGAGAATGAAAATGAACATAGTGACGGGCAAAAAGTAGTGGTCACAGTCACACAAAAAACACGGAGCCGTTCACACTCGACGAGAAAGACACTGAAAACACGTTGACTCGACGCACATAACACTGATGAATCCGATGGCACAAGTGAACGGAGAAGCGTGACGGCGGACACTAAAAACACTAAACGACGTCACACACACGAGACACAGATGGCGACGATATCCGGCGCGCGAAAGTCCACATAGCGTGTGCGAGTCCGGGGACCTGCCAAGAGGGGAAGAAGGGTGAGGGCGGGTGGAGAGGGTGGAGAGGGGAGAACAGAGATGCCAATGGCTGAGGAGAGGGGAGGAGGAGTAGAAGGACAGGGGAGGGGAGGCCCGGGGGAGAAGTGGGGAGAAGGGGGGGGATGGATGGAGGGTGTCCAAAGGAACAGAGACAGGAAGAGGAAGGGAGGATTAAAGTTGGTAGGAGGGGTAGATGGTGGGGAGGAGGACATCATCAAGGAGGGGGAGCTGGCGGAAGCCACCTTGGGAGAAGGTAAGGAGGGTGGAGAGATGGAGACTGGGTGGGACGTGGAAATACAGGCACGGCAGCGGGCAGGGGTGGGAGAGGATTGGGGAGACGAGTGGGTGAGGAGAATCGAGTTTGCGGGAGGTGTACAGGATCTGTATCCTTTCAAGGAAAAAGGAGGAGGTGGGGGAAGGGGATGAGATCGTACAGGATCCGCGTGGGGGAGGGGAGACGGATGCGATAGGCGAGGCGGAAAGCATGACGTTCAAGGATTTGGAGGGATTTATAAAAGGTAGGGGGGGGGGGGGCGGAGATCCAAGCCGGATGAGCATAACAAAGGATAGGGCGGATGAGGGACTTATAGGTGTGGAGGATGGTGGAGGGGTCCAGACCCCACGTACGGCCGGAGAGGAGCTTGAGGAGACTGAGTCGGGAGCATGCCTTGGCTTGGATTGTCCGGAGGTGGGGAGTCCAGGAGAGGCGACGGTCGAGGCTGACGCCAAGGTACTTAAGGGTGGGAGTGAGGGTGATAGGATGGCCATAGATGGTGAGATAGAAATCAAGGAGGCGGAAGGAAGGGGTGGTTTTGCCTACAATGATCGCCTGGGTTTTGGAGGGATTGACCTTGAGCAACCACTGGTTGCACCAAGTGGTGAACCGGTCAAGATGGGATTGGAGAAGGTGTTGCGAGCGCTGTAGGGTGGGGGCAAGGGCAAGGAAGGCGGTGTCATCGGCAAACTGGAGAAGGTGGACGGGGGCTGACGGCGGCGGCATGTCCGCCGTGTACCAAAGGTACAGAAGGGGGGAGAGGACGGAGCCTTGGGGCACACCGGCAGAGCGGAAAAAGGTGTAGGAATCTGTGTTATGGATGGTGACATAGGAAGGACGGCGGGAGAGAACGGAGCCGATCAGACGGACGTAGTTAAGGGAAAGGGCGAAGGTTTGGAGCTTGAAGAGGAGACCGGAATGCCATATGCGGTCATAGGCACGTTCGAGGTCCAGGGAGAGGAAGATTGCGAAGCGACAGGAATTAAGCTGTTCAGAAAGGAGATGAGTGAGGTGAAGGAGAAGGTTGTCAGAAGAGAAGGACGGCCGAAAGCCACACTGGGTAACGGGAAGGAGGTGGTGCTGGTGGAGATGCTGGTGGATGCATCGGGTGAGGGTAGATTCCAGGACCTTGCTGAAGACCAATAGAGGAAAGTCCACTGGACCTGACGGGATACCAATTCGATTCTACACAGAGTACGCGAAAGAACTTGCCCCCCTTCTAACAGCCATGTACCGCAAGTCTCTAGAGGAACGGAGGGTTCCAAATGATTGGAAAAGAGCACAGATAGTCCCAGTCTTCAAGAAGGGTCGTCGAGCAGATGCGCAAAACTATAGATCTATATCTCTTACGTCGATCTCTTGTAGAATTTTAGAACATGTTTTTTGCTCGCGTATCATGTCATTTCTGGAAACCCAGAATCTACTTTGTAGGAATCAACATGGATTCCGGAAACAGCGATCGTGTGAGACCCAACTCGCCTTATTTGTTCATGAGACCCAGAAAATATTAGATACAGGCTCCGAGGTAGATGCTATTTTTCTTGACTTCCGGAAGGCGTTCGATACAGTTCCGCACTGTCGCCTGATAAACAAAGTAAGAGCCTACGGAATATCAGATCAGCTGTGTGGCTGGATTGAAGAGTTTTTAGCAAACAGAACACAGCATGTTGTCATCAATGGAGAGACGTCTACAGACGTTAAAGTAACCTCTGGCGTGCCACAGGGGAGTGTTATGGGACCATTGCTTTTCACAATATATATAAATGACTTAGTAGATAGTGTTGGAAGTTCCATGCGGCTTTTCGCGGATGATGCTGTAGTATACAGAGAAGTTGCAGCATTAGAAAATTGTAGCGAAATGCAGGAAGATCTGCAGCGGATAGGCACTTGGTGCAGGGAGTGGCAACTGACCCTTAACATAGACAAATGTAATGTATTGCGAATACATAGAAAGAAGGATCCTTTATTGTATGATTATATGATAGCGGAACAAACACTGGTAGCAGTTACTTCTGTAAAATATCTGGGAGTATGCGTGCGGAACGATTTGAAGTGGAATGATCATATAAAATTAATTGTTGGTAAGGCGGGTACCAGGTTGAGATTCATTGGGAGAGTGCTTAGAAAATGTAGTCCATCAACAAAGGAGGTGGCTTACAAAACACTCGTTCGACCTATACTTGAGTATTGCTCATCAGTGTGGGATCCGTACCAGATCGGTCTGACGGAGGAGATAGAGAAGATCCAAAGAAGAGCGGTGCGTTTCGTCACTGGGTTATTTGGTAACTGTGATAGCGTTACGGAGATGTTTAATAAACTCAAGTGGCACACTCTGCAAGAGAGGCGCTCTGCATCGCGGTGTAGCTTGCTCGCCAGATATCGAGGGGGTGCGTTTCTGGATGAGGTATCGAATATATTGCTTCCCCCTACTTATACCTCCCGAGGAGATCATGAATGTAAAATTAGAGAGATTAGAGCGCGCACGGAGGCTTTCAGACAGTCGTTCTTCCCGCGAACCATACGCGACTGGAACAGGAAAGGGAGGTAATGACAGTGGCACGTAAAGTGCCCTCCGCCACACACCGTTGGGTGGCTTGCGGAGTATCAATGTAGATGTAGATGTAGAAGACCGAGGTAAGGCTGATGGGATGGTAGGAGGAGACGGCGGACGGCGGTTTGCCAGGTTTAAGGAACATGAGGATACAGGAGGTTTTCCACAGGTCAGGGTAGTAACCGGTGGACAGGACTACATTGTAGAGCCTGGCCAGGGTGGAGAGAAAAGAGACAGGAGCTTCACGAAGGTGACGGTAGGTGACACGATCGTGACCAGGAGTGGTGTTGCATTTTGTGCTGAGTGTGGCAATGAGATCCTGTGTAGTGATAGGGGTATTGAGTTCCATGTCTGCAATGTGGTCCAAGTACTGGAAACCAGGAGCGAGGGGAGGGACAGAGGTGTCAGTGTGATCGCGGATATCCGCGAACAGGGAGTAATCAAACTGGGGATCATTGGGGATGGAAAACACATCGGACAGGTAGGGAAGGGATGATCATCATGGAGAAGAGGATAATAGGGGGAGGGCTTAGTTCCGGTAAGGCGATGGAAGGTTGACCAGAACTTGGACGAGTTGATAGGTAGAGTAGTATTTAAACGGGTGCATGTCTGTCACCAGTCCCGGCGTTTCTTAGCCGCGAGCAAATTACGAATGTGTCGCTGGAGTTGCCGGTGGCGTTGTAGTGTGTCCGGGTCACGCGTGTGGAGGAAGGCACGGTAGAGACGGCGGGATCCACGGAGGAGGAGGACGGCCTATGTGGGTAAGGTAGGACGGTGGGGTGGATGGCGACAGTAGGGACGTGGGCCTCCACGGCCTCAGACAAGTCTGCTGGAGAAAGGAGGCAGCATGGGTGACATCATCGGGGTGGTGGTAGGTGAAAGGGTGGCTATCGGCCTGGGTGGAGAGGGTATCCCAGTAGGCATTCCAGTCGGCACGGGAATAGTCATGGACGTACTTAGGGGGAGGGTCATTATGAGGGTCGGGTCAGGGGCGACGTCTGTCTGAAACAGTGAGGAGGACAGGGAGATGGTCACTACCAATAGGCTCCAGGACATCCACCTTTATGCGACCAAGGAGGTTGGGGGAGGAGAGAATAACATCGGGAGTGGAGTTGGATTCGGGACGGGTGTGCTGGGGGATGGGGACGAGGTCGCCTTGAAGGGTGGAGAGGAACCAATGCCACCGCTGTAACTGGGCAGCGGAACGACTATGGATGTTGAGGTCGGCGGCGATCACGTAGGAGGAGAAGGTACGGTCGATGTGGGAGATGAAGTCGAAGGGAATAGGAGCGTTGGGGCGGACATAGATGGTGGCGCAGGTAGCAGTCAGGCCGGGGAAGAAGAGACTAAGAATCAGGTGTTCGGTGGGGTCGGGAAGGAGAGGTTGGAGCCGAACGGGGATCTGGCGGTGGTGACCAATGGCAACTCCGCCACGCGCAATTGGGAGGGGATTATCGGAGCAGTGGAGGAGATAGGGCGAAGTGTGTATGGTGTGGTGGGGTTGGAGGAAGGTTTCATTAAGGAGGAAGGCATCCACGCGGTGGGTGGCAAGGATGTGCAGGAAGAGGTTCTTGTTGGTGGGTAGGGAGCGGATGTTGTTGAAAAGGATACGTTGCTGTCGCGCCATGACAGGGATTTAGACGAGGGTGTCAAGGTGGGAGAAGGTGAAATGGGCCTGGTTGTTGGAGTAAGTGGCGTACATTTTGAGGTGGAAAATGGAATGGGCGGCGAGGGATACCTGTTGGAGGGTGTGGGGGCGCTGAAAGGGATGGACATTCTGGAGGATGATGGTGAGGAACTGGATGATGTCCTCAGCGGAGGGGGGGAGGGACGAAGGGAATTTCCAGGATGGGTGGGGTCGTCCAGAGGATGGACAGGGACGGTGAGTTCAGGAGTGGTTGGAGGGGGCCGGGCTTTACACTTTTGGGAGTAGGTGGGATGGGGAAGATTGCAGGTATTACAGGAAGGAGGAGATTGGAGGTTAGGGCACTGCCGGAGGAAGTGCGCTTGCCTACAATGTGGGCAGGTGGGGGCCTCGCGGCACTCAGCTGTGGGGTGCGCGTTATAGCGCAGACACCTCTGGCAGCGCAGAGATTGAGGAGGGGAATGGGAGGGGTCGACCCTGTAACGCTGGTTGAAGAGGAGGGCACCCTCCTTCAGGAGACGGTCAATGGAGGGGGCGTCCTTGGAGAAAACCCGCATAAGGCGGGTGGGGCCGGCCGAGTTGAAAATGCGGCGGACTGCCCGCACCTCCAGCAGGGGATGCGCCTTGAGCTCCGCCAACACCTCCTCCTCCGTGATCGACGGACTAAGCCGAGTGATCACGGCGGTGAGGGTCGGCAGGTGACGTGGGTGTTGGGGTTGGCGGGTAGGAGATGGGAAGGAGCAGGGGTGAGCGAGGCGTTGGGGACAAAACGGGTGATGGGGAGGCGGGAGAGGATGTCAGTATGGAGGGTGGGGCTGGGGGAGGAAATGAGAACGGAATCCCGTCTGGGAGTGAGGAGAGAGATGGGTGCACCAGGGAAGTGTTGGCGGAGGAGGAGGGAGAGATTCCGGGCCTCAAGAAGGGAAGGATCGGGACGGGAGAGGAGGTATTTGTAGAAAGAGGGGGGGGAGGAGGAGGAAGAGGCGGAGGGAGCAGGGCCAGGTGGGGAGACATCCATGGCACCCTGGGGGGGGGGGGGAAGGAGGATGGGGTGGGGCCTTTTTGGGGGCGGAGGAGTTGGTGGTGCCACTAGGGCGCTTAACGGCGGCAGAAGGGCGGGTGGTGACATGAGGTACGGGAGCTATAGGGAGGTGGAGGGAAAGGGACAGGTCCCGGCGTGGACGCAGCAGGCAGTGCCGGAGATGGTGACGGTGACGGTGACAGCGACGATGACAGGGATGGTGACGGTGGCGGCGGTGATGGCGAAGGCGACGGGGAGAGTTGGGCATGGACAGTGGCCCGACGGGCCACCACCCGAGCCGGAGCTGCAGTGACAGGCTGGGGGAGTGGGGGGAAAGGATCAGATCGAGAGGAGCGGGAGGAAGAAGCTGGAGAGGGGGCGACAAAGAGCGAGGGCGAAGGGAGAGTGAGAAGAGGAGGGATGGAAGGAGGGGGGTGGGACTGGGCACACCATGTTATAGTGGTGGAGGCGGCAGAAGGGGAAGTATAAACTATGGCGGTGGAGGTAGTGGTGGCGGTGGTGGTGGGGGCGGACATGACGACAGGGAGAAACAATAACGAACAGAACGAAAAGGAAAGGACACAAACTGGGGAAAGACACCGACGGCGACGGCGACGGCGACGGCGGGCGGCAGGAACGCCTCAGCTGCTGCTGCTGCTGCAGACCGGGGCAGGGAGCGGGACCGCTGCTGCTGCTGCTGCTGCTGCTGCTGGCTGGGTTGCTGGCTGGCTGGACTGCTGGCTGGCACCTGCAATACCTAACGCATCGATTAAACCGAATGGTCAATCGAAGGGCGGTATCCTACCGGATTACCGCCGAAGATGCCGCCTAGCGAGCTCATCGCGCCCCTTAAATGCACGTGAACAGGCAACCTTTCCCCTTTCACATCAGAGGGAGACACCAAAGCTGCGATTGCCACAGTGGCGCCACCGCCAGAAACGGAGGGCGACTGCTTCACACTATGCGCTGCGGCGCGCTCTTCAAAGCAGCAAATTTACCACGGCTCACACCTCGCTTTTCACTGGCTGTACGGAGACATCTCGACAGACGGTATGGTGAAAGGTGGATACGCCGTGGTGGTCCAAACGCGTGGCCGCCACGATCTCAGGATTTAACCCCTATGGCTACTTCTTGTGGGGTCGTATGAAGAGTCTAATTTATGAGACACCTGTAGAGACAGAGGAAGATGATCTTGCACGAGTTCTGGCCGCTGCACAAGACATTGATGAGACACTAGGTGGGATGGAGAGAGTCTACCAGAACATGCTTCGGAGGTACAATGTGTGTAACAAAGTTGGTGGTCGCCACATCGAGCCGCTGTTGTAATGCATCGATACGTTGCGGCTGGTTCAAAAAATGGTTCAGATGGTTCTGAGCACTATGGGACTTAACATCTGAGGTCATCAGCCCCTAGAACTTAGAACTCCTTAAACCTAAGTAACCTAAGGACATCACACACAGCCATGCCCGAGGCAGGATTCGAACCTGCGACCGTAGCGGTTGCGCGGTTCCAGACCGAAGCGCCTAGAACCGCTTGGCCACACCGGCCGGCCGTTGCGGCTGGTGTCGTAAATGCTGGGTGTAGGTTGTAATGCGTAAGTAATAACGGAACGAGTCAGTATTCTTTTCAAATGGATTGCAACAATTGTACTGGGTCACGCCTAAGCACATTCCTCACGTGGGTGTGGATGAGATAATCGTCTGCATTGAAACTGTCGTAGAACGGAAACGATACGTTTCCGGACATGGGTTCCTATTGAAAATGGTATGTACTCACTACCCTCTACATGTCTTAGAAGTTTGTAACGGGAATTTCCGACCACTCTGTATAACCACACTATACCTACAACTCGGTTTATGCTGTACAGATTCGAAAATAGCAACGCATTTTGCCGAAATCAGTAATCTAAACAGACGCTCTGTAAAGTGATCATGCTTTATTGAAGTTTCTTGCTTCTGTTTTCATAAAGAAATTGGTCGCATTAGTCTGACACACGTGCGAAATTTACGCTGCTCGCTCCGTTCGGAGGACTTTTCCTGTGGTTGCGAGCAGCCGCGTAATCCAGTGGACGTCGAGCTTTGTCGTGTTCAAACTGTTGTGCCGGATGTTCAAAATGATCCTTGATCTATTTCCATTTTCTCCAGTATCGCCGATCTTAGAGCTCCAGCGCCCTCGGTTCACTTGTTTCTTCACGGAGAGAAGGCCTATTCGATCTTCGTCATTCGTGACATTTTGCTCTGTTGTTTCCCATCAGCTGCAGAAATGATGGAAACGAACTGCCGCACGATACTTCATTTTATTGATGGACTGCACTGTTTTCTTTTGAATGTTCCAATGACGTGCTTGCTACGGTACTACAGGGCGGGGGTTTAGTTGTGTATCTCAACTGTGCAGGGAGGTACCAGCATAAAAGATTAATTGCATCACATCATTTTTTCGAGATGGTTACTTAAACTTTCAGGCTACGCATCGTAACCAAAGAAAGTATTGCACTATTTTGGCGACTTCCGTAGCATTCCTAAGTCGGAACCCTATTCTGCATGCCCTACGTTTCACTGTTAATCAGAGCATACACCGTTATGTGTTATGGAGGTAAAAATAAACTCGCAATCTCGTTGCAGCTCAATTGAAAGCGCTATATCCCCTGACGTGAACGGAACAATGCCAATGTATACACTGTTGTCTGTGACTCTGAGCATTATGGGACTTAACAGCTGAGGTCCTCAGTCCCCTAGAACTTAGAACTACTTAAACCTAACTAACCTGGCCGTGCGGCTCTGGGCGCTACAGTCTGGAACCGAGCTACCGCTACGGTCGCAGGTTCGAATCCTGCCTCGTGCATGGATGTGTGTGATGTCCTTAGGTTAGTTAGGTTTAATTAGTTCTAAGTTCTAGGCGACTGATGACCTCAGAAGTTAAGTCGCATAGTGCTCAGAGCCATTTGAACCATTTGAACCTAACTAACCTAAGGACATCACACACATCCATGCCCTTGGCAGGATTCGAACCTGCGACCGTAGCGGTGGCGCGGTTCCAGACTGAAGAGCCTAGAACCGCTCGGCCACACAGGCCGGCACACTGTTGTCTGTCAACATACCTAGAGGGCCAGTCCAAGCTTACAACGCCCGCGCCTTGTCATTACGGCAGTAAAGGTTGTCAGCACGGGAAATTTCCCTCTGAGTAGGCGTACACCGCAGCGACGTAATTAGAAAATGCATCGGCTGTCGTTATATACAAACACTGAAGACCCATGTGTGGTTTTAGACTTTCCCGGCGTAGAAAGATTTTGAATATTTATAAAGGGGAGAGAGGTGACCTCAATAACTCCAGAAGATGGTAAAAAGTCGAACTGCAGAAATATCGCATCTTCTGGACGACGCCACCTGGCTAAATAACCGAGAAATATTCATTACTGAAAACCCGCAATGTAGTGGACAACCACGGTTAACAACGCCAGATGCTGGCCGCCGCAAAGTAAATATACTGAGGTGACAAAAGCCATGCGATGCTTCCTTTTGCACAGAGTAGTGCAGCAACTCGACGTAGCATGGACTCGATAAGTCGTTTTAGGCCCCATGCAGAAATATTGATTCTTGCTCCCTCTATAGCCGTCCATAATCGCGAAAAATGCTGTCGGTGTAGGATTTTGTGCACGAACTTACTTCTCGATCATCTCCCATAAATGTCGGATGGGATTCTTGTCTAGCCATTTGGGTGGCCAAATCATTTGCTCCAATTCTTCAGAACATTCTTATGTACCCGTGGTCTAGGGGTAGCGTCTTTGATTCATAATCAAAAAGTCTTCTGTCCCGGGTTCGATCCCCGCCACTGCCTAAATTTTGATAAATTATCAGCATTGGCGGCCGAAGACTTCCGGCATAAGAAGTCAGCCTCATTCTGCCAACGGCCTTGTCAAAGAGAGCGGAGGAGCGGATAGAGGTTCAGGGCACTCTCTTGTCCTAGGGGCAGGAAATTGCCCCTAAAGGCGGAAGAATCAGCAATGATCAACGACATGAGGATGCAGAAGGCAATGGAAACCACTGTATTAAAGACACGTAACGTGTATCCACAGGACATGTGGCCTGTAATTTAAGAAGTATCATGATGATCTCTCCATTGGCAAAAGATTCCGGAATAGTCCCCCATTCGGATCTCCGGGAGGGGACTGCCAAGGGGGAGGTTACCATGAGAAAAAGATTCAATAATCAACGAAAGGATAACGTTCTACGAGTCGGGGCGTGGAATGTCAGAAGCTTGAACGTGGTAGGGAAACTAGAAAATCTGAAAAGGGAAATGCAAAGGTTCAATCTAGATATAGTAGGCGTCAGTGAAGTGAAGTGGAAGGAAGACAAGGATTTCTGGTCAGATGAGTATCGGGTAATATCAACAGCAGCAGAAAATGGAATGACAGGTGTAGGATTCGTTATGAATAGGAAGGTAGGGCAGAGGGTGTGTTACTGTGAACAGTTCAGTGACCATGTTGTTCTAATCAGAATCGACAGCAGACCAACACCGACAACGATAGTTCAGGTATACATGCCGACGTTCCCAGCTGAAGATGAACAGGTAGAGAAAGTGTATAAGGATATTGAAAGGGTAATGCAGTATGTAAAGGGAGACGAAAATGTAATAGTCATGGGCGACTGGAATGCAGCTGTAGGGGAAGTTGTAGAAGAAAAGGTTACAGGAGAATATGGGCTTGGGACAAGGAATGAAAGAGGAGAAAGACTAATTGAGTTCTGTAACAAGTTTCAGCTAGCAATAGCGAATACCCTGTTCAAGAATCACAAGAGGAGGAGGTATACTTAAAAAAGGCAGCGAGATACGGTAAGATTTCAATTAGACTATATCATGGTCAGACAGAGATTCCGAAATCAGATACTGGATTGTAAGGCGTACCCAGCAGCAGATATAGACTCAGATCACAATATAGTAGTGATGAAGAGTAGGCTGAAATTCAAGACATTAGTCAGGAAGAATCAATATGCAAAGAAGTGGGATACGGAAGTACTAAGGAATGACGAGATACGTTTGAAGATCTCTAACGCTATAGATACAGCAATAAGGAATAGCGCAGTAGGCAGTACAGTTGAAGAGGAATGGACATCTCTAAAAAGGGCCATCACAGAAGTTGGGAAGAAAAACATACGTACAAAGAAGGTAACCGCGAAGAAACCATGGGTAACAGAAGAAATACTTCAGTTGATTGATAAAAGGAGGAAGTACAAACATGTTCCGGGAAAATCAGGAATACAGAAATACAAGTCGCTGAGGAATGAAATAAATAGGAAGTGCAGGGAAGCTAAGACGAAGTGGCTGCAGGAAAAATGTGAAGACATCGAAAAAGATAGGATTGTCGGAAGGACAGACTCAGCATACAGGAAAGTCAAAACAACCTTTCGTGACATTAAAAGCAACGGTGGTAACATTAAGAGTGCAACGGGAATTCCACTGTTAAATGCAGAAGAGAGAGCAGATAGGTGGAAAGAATACATTGAAAGCCTCTATGAGGGTGAAGATTTGTCTGATGTGATAGAAGAAGAAACAGGAGTCGATTTAGAAGAGATAGGGATCCAGTATTAGAATCGGAATTTAAAAGAGCTTTGGAGGACTTGCGGTCTAATAAGGCAGAAGGGATAGATAACATTCCATCAGAATTTCTAAAATCATTGGGGGAAGTGGCAACAAAACGACTATTCACGTTGGTGTCTAGAATATATTAGTCTGGCGACATACCATCTGACTTTCGGAAAAGCATCATCCACACAATTCCGAAGACGGCAAGAGCTGACAAGTGCGAGAATTATCGCACAATCGGCTTAACAGCTCAAGCATCGAAGCTGCTTACAAGAATAATATACAGAAGAATGGAAAAGAAAGTTGAGAATGCGCTAGGTGACGATCAGTTTGGCTTTAGGAAAAGTAAAGAGACGAGAGAGGCAATTCTGACGTTATGACTAATAATGGAAGCAAGGCTAAAGAAAAATCAAAACACTTTCATAGGATTTGTCGACCTGGAAAAAGCGTTCGACAATATAAAATGGTGCAAGCTGTTCGAGATTCTGAGAAAAGTAGGGGTAAGCTATAGGGAGAGACGGGTCATATACAATATGTACAACAACCAAGAGGGAATAATAAAAGTGGACGATCAAGAATGAAGTGTTCGTATTAAGAAGGGTATAAGACAAGGCTGTAGCCTTTCACCCCTACTCTTCAATCTGTACATCGAGGAAGCAGTGATGGAAATAAAAGAAAGGTTCAGGAGTGGAATTAAAGTACAAGGTGGAAGCATATCAATGATACGATTCGCTGATGACATTGCTATCCTGAGTGGAAGCGAAGAAGAATTAAAAGATCTGCTGAACGGAATGAACAGTCTAATGAGTACACAGTATGGTTTGAGAGTAAATCGGAGAGAGACGAAGGTAATGAGAAGTAGTAGAAATGAGAACAGCGAGAAACTTAACATCAGGATTGATGGTCACGAAGTCAATGAAGTTAAGGAATTCTGCTACCTAGGCAGTAAAATAACCAATGACGGACGGAGCAAGGAGGACATCAAAAGCAGACTCGGTATGGCAAAAAAGGGATTTCTGGCCAAGAGAAGTCTACTAATATCAAATACCGGCCTTAATTTGAGGAAGAAATTTCTGAGGATGTACGTCTGGAGTACAGCATTGTATGGTAGTGAAACATGGACTGTGGGAAAACCGGAACAGAAGAGAATCGAAGTATTTGAGATGTGGTGCTATAGACGAATGTTGAAAATTAGGTGGTCTGATAAGGTAAGGCATGGGGAGGTTCTACGCAGAATCGGAGAGGAAAGGAATATGTGGAAAACACTGATAAGGAGAAGGGACAGGATGATAGGACATTTGCTAAGACATGAGGGAATGACTTCCATGGTACTAGAGGGAGCTGTAGAGGGCAAAAACTGTAGAGGAAGACAGAGTTTGGAATACGTCAAGCAAATAATTGAGGACGTAGGTTGCAAGTGCTACTCTGAGATGAAGAGGTTAGCAGAGGAAAGGAATTCGTGGCGGGCCGCATCAAACCAGTCAGTAGACTGATGACCAAAAAAAAAATTCTAAACCATTCGCGAACAGTTAGGGCTCAGTGACTTGGCGCATTGTTGTTTGGGAACATGGCTGGCAAACATAATCATTTACAATCAATGATCGGTACAGTTGGACCCAGTCCATTCCATGTTAACAAAGCCCACACCATAATGAAGCCACTAACAGCTTACACAGTGCTTAGTTGACAGCTTATATCCACGGCTTCGTGGGATCTGTGCCAACTAGAACCATCTGAATTCAGGACTTATCTGACTGGGCCACAGACTTCCAGCCGTTTAGCATCCAAGCGAAATGGTCATGAGCCCGGGAGAAGCGCTGGAGGCGGTGTTGTGCTGTCAGCATAGGAACTCGCTTCGGTCGTCGGCTGCCATAGCCCATTAAGGGGAGGTTTACTATCTTTGGCCCGAAAAAAGTATGTTCTTTGAGAATTTCTTTCTCGTGATGTGTTATAGATATCAGTGTCAAATTTGGTCAAATTGTTTATTGATATTTCCTCTACAAACTGGAATTTTTTCGACCGGAAATGTCGAAGAGCAAAGGCGGAAGTGCCGTCGGAACGAAACAAAATTTCGATGTAGACCTCCACGCGCGGTATGTCGCAGGTCAGGCTGCTCGTCTGATATCAAAATTGAGTTGACGTTAGCGAAATATATAAGATTTTTTAGGAGTTCTACCTCGCTGAAGTTATTTGGACCACAGGAAACAAAATGGCGGCCATTTGAAGAAAAATGTTTTTTTCATCCATTTTTTGTCTTCGTCGGCCACGTAAAAATATTTATATTTGATGGATCGGAATAAAACTGGTACAACTCCTAGACAATTTAGTTAGCTTCGTCGGAAACAAAGAATCATGCCAATCGGTGAAGTAGATTTGAAGTTACCATACCGCGTTACAAAAAACAGTCATTTCGAGAAAAACGCGTTGTAATTTTGACTACATATAAATGTAATATTATGCAACTTACGTTCAATCTGCTATTCCGGGTCCCTAAACTAGTGCTTCCGCTTCCTCATAGAGGGCGTTCTGTTCGATCTGGGCCATCTTGCGCTGCTCCAGAGCCACTCGTACGGCCGGTGACAAGCGGTTTTCGGCCGCTTGAATCCGGTGGTCGTGCGAATGCTTGGCGAACTGTGTCGAACAGAGTCCCAGGGTGACGTCCATCGTTGTCATGGTCTTCAGAATTGCTGAATACCCTTCGCTCACTGCCAGGAAAGTCGCAATCTCCACAGTCTTCGCACCAGAATGCAAATGCTTGGGGCCTAACTTCCAAACACATGCGTTCAAACTTTCATTTGAATTTTGTGTGTTTCCTCCCAAGCACCGGTACAATAACTCGTCCTCCGAAAGAAAAAAAAAACTGGTGCTTGAAAAAGGCCGATTTCAGGCAGGAACATTTTTTTGTTCGACCGCGAATACAAACATTTCCGTTCCGTATTCGAAAAAACCGTTTCAAGGATGAACTCTAAACGCTTTTATGGATCCAAAAATGCAATTTAAAAAAAAATCGCGTTTTTGAACCAAAAGATAGTAAACCTCACCTAAACACCAAATTTCGCTTCACTGTCCTAATGGATACGTTCGTCATAGTCCCACACTGATTTCTGCGTTATTTCATGCAATGTTGCTTGTCTATTGGCACTGACAACTCTACTCAAACGCCGCTGCTTTATGTCGTTAAGCGAAGGCCGTCGGCCACTGCGTTGTCCATGATGAGAGATAGCGTCAGAAACTTGGTATTGTCCGCACATTCTCGACAGTGTGAGTCTCGTAATACCGATTCCCCAACGATTTCCGAAATGGAATCTCCCATGTGTCTAGCCCCAACTACAACTCCCCTTTAAAAGTTAGTTAATTCCTGTCCTACGGCCATAATCGCTTCCGAAACCTTTTCACATCAATCACCTGAGTACAACTGACAGCTAAGAGATACTACAACCACCTGTATATGTGTATATCACTGTCCCATGACTTCTGTTACCTCAGTGTATGCCCCGAGGAGGTTGCAACAGAACTGCACGCTCCTATTTTCAAGTCAGTGGGAAGAATGTGACGATCGACTCATCTCCATACCATTCATTTGCCCCCTAGGCAACCGTTACGAATAGCAGTGCACCGTAGTATGCAAAAAGTTTGGGAAACGGAACATTTCCAATGGATGACAGGCGTCTGTTTCTCCTTAGCGATAAGGCTGGAATCTGAAAATCGACGTGTAAGAGTGTACAGACGGCCAGGTACCAAAGCACGTGTCCCGTTTGCTGTCTCATGAGTTGACCAGGGTTGTAGGTCAGCCAAGTTTCGCTCTGGAATAGAGTACGGGTGTCGAAACCCTTTCATTACTTTCCACAGAAAGGCGAAACTCCTGGGTTCGAGTCCCAGTCCGGCACACATTTTTAATCTGCCAAGTAATTTACAGGCTGTGCAGTGTAAAGACAGTATCCTACAATCTATTGTCCAGCCCTAAAGGCAACAATTCGGCAATGTGTTCGTATTTCAGGGCAATAATGCAAGAGCGCCTCATGAACACTTTCAAATAGTAGGCAGGAATTTACCGGATTGAATGATATACGGTCTCTGCTGACAAGAAACCGTTGGACATACTTGGGACCAATCGAAAATTGCCGTGCGTCGTCGTGATAGAAATTAGACTTCAGCAAGACCGAGTAAACGTCACAAAATACGAAGTAGGCCGAGCGCAACAGAACTAGATAGGCTGCTCACACACTTATCGTGGACTAGTATGGAAGCCATAAAATTTGGCTCTAAGTACGTTTAACACGTTATTATTCGTGCGCAACTATTGCCAGCACAGGTTTATGGTTTATGTGTGTATCTAATGACACAACCTGAGGAAGCCAGTGTTGTAAGAAGTAAGAATGAAACCACTGCGTGCACATTGAAGAAACGGAGGTGTCTAAAGAGTGATGTACCGAATAATTTTGCATTGGTTTTAGACCAAAATAGCATCTTGTAACGTCCAACCGGTTAGTGAGTAGTTAAAAATGGTTTAAATGCCTGTGAATATCTTGCCTTCGGTATCCCTCGACTACTGAAGCTAAAGTATGCTTGTTCATTAAAGACAGGATACCATAGTGGATTTCACTACAGTGATGTAGGCCACAATTGAAGTAAAGTGAGTACGTAGACTTATTCACTTCAAAACCTGTATCTTATGAGCTCATGATCTTCGGTGTAATAAGCCTTGGTGTTGCTACTACATCTAACCGATGGTAGCACATACTACACTGGCGACATTAAATAGTTCAGATGCAGTAATTTGATAGAAATGCGTGGGTGAGGTCCGTGACATTGTTCAACACTAATACTCAATAAAGTACAAATATAAAGTCACATATCATTCTGCCTTTTGCGATATTAAATCAAACTGTTTAACACTCCGAAATAATCCATCACTGCACTGTTCTAATATGCTGTTTTAGGCAATGACCAACACACGAGTTGCTCTAATGTAAATCCAAACCTGAATCATGCACCGAGAACTCATCTCAACTGTACGCACAGATCTGCCCCTAGCGGGTCCAACACTCATCTGCCCTAACAATACTCGCGGCCGAGTATTTATACTCTTCTACAATGTACTACTAGTTATAATAATGCAAAACCTAATTTATAATGTGAAATAGTTTAACAAAAAAATGGCTCTGAGCTCTATGGACTTAACTTCTGAGCTCATCAGTCCCCTAGAACTTAGAATTACTTGAACCTAACTAACCTAAGGACATCACACACATCTATGCCCGTGGCAGGATTCGAACCTGCGACCGTAGCGGTCACGCGGCTCCAGACTGAAGCGCCTAGAACCGTACGACCACACCGGCCGGCGTTTAACAACATTATCAAACACTCTATAATATTCCGTACTTTGCTATAACAAGTTTAAGACATTTTCTAAAAACATGTAATCACGTTAGTATTGACATTGCAGAAATAAGCCTTCTAACAATGCTAAGCGATTAATTATCTATATTTTGGTAATTAGGGACGAGATTTAATTCCTTCCATTTACAGATGATGAAAACGAATAATATTATTATTTTATCCAAGAATTTTCCATATATTAATTTCCTGAATCTGATTTTGATTGCTTATGGTACAAAGGGTATTGTAACTATTATTGTTTGGCATTGCTTTTATTCTTCCGAAAGCCTTTTTCCTATTATCGAAAAGTGATTGAATTTAATTATAGCTGGAAATATAAGAGTACTGATCTAGTAATAGATAATGCAGGGGTGGTAACCATAATCCTGGAATGTTACAGTCTCCATTGAATACTTGTGGTGCAGAAACTGCTCTACGTCATTGTGTTTCGAGTCAAGCGAGTCCCAGAGAACCATTCTCGCTCACATGCGTCCGTTAAATCCATGAAGTTACCTTGCATTTCTAGGATGTCTAGGATCCATGAGAAAAAAGATATGACAGATAAATGCGCAGTCGTAGCCTAAGGGGTTGGCTGCCGACTGGAACTGACAATCTGCAGCTGCCATTTGGGTTCTTCCTACAGAATGAACACCATCCCAGCCAAAAGTCAGAGAGACGAAAAGTTGATTTTAGCGTCTAATAGTCGCCAAGGTAGTTGAAAACGGAGAACGTCCACTCAGTTGAAGAATATACCGAGTAGCTTCAGTAGCATTTTTAAGGAATAGTTTCAGTATTTGTTCTGAAATAAATTCAACGACCGACGTAAAAAGTATTCAGAATGGCTAGGAAGAGAACTGAACATTGCGACTCCCAAATGGGAATCTATTGTAGGTAATGATGAGTCATACGATACAATTACAATCTTCATGTCTGCCACCTTACAGTGTTTTACTTTATCCGTTGCAAAAGTTCGTATTGCTTACTTGCCTAAGCTGTTCAGAAAAATAATGTTTGGTCTCCGGTACCTATCATTGGCTTTTCTTCGGTATGCTCACGCTGAGGCTATAATGATGCTCTAATCTGGATAGCCTTGTATCTATGGCAGTGGTATGTTCTCTAATTGCAAAAACAACATAAAATATTAATTATAATCTTACAGAAAAATTTTCTATCAGCTCAGCACTGCTACAACAAAAACCATTTGGCCAAGTCTGGTATTCCAGGACATAAGTTGTACTTAAGAAGCAAAAATCAGTTCAATAATTGAAACTCTAATGCATAACATAACTTCCACCTTATTTCTGAAATATTGGGTGAATTCCTAGGTAGAAGTGCACTAATGATTCTATACAAGTGTTTAAGAAAAACAATTCCATATTGTGAGAGGTGGCAGTACAGACTAAAACTGAAAAAAATCGTGAGCTCTAAAATGCATACCTTAAAAACTATGACCACTTGTTCATCCTCCCTCCTGTGAACCACATTCTTCTATTGAAACATCTTTGCTATTACGAATGACTTACAGAATGCAGTAAACAAATGAGGACAAATTCTCCGTAATTGTTCATGGATACAGCATGCAGCAAACTCGTGTTAGTGTAGTTACTACAAGCTGCATTCACAGTCCTGAATAAGTGCAGCACATTCATTACTTCTAATGAAACCAGTTTGTGTTTTGACAACTTTGTGAAACGCTTTGAAATTGTAGTTTTGTCTTTGCACTTACCAGCATAATGGAAGCCTATTATTCCACGCTTCCAATGACAGATATGATATTCTATTATGGCCTGGAAAATGGACCATACAACCACGTCTCAAACTGTGGAATATTTTTATTTAAATCGTGTATAGAACACTTTGCATGATAACATTACATTTTATCTTACAGTACTGAGAGTGATACGGTTGTTTTGTAGGTCGATTGCTTCGAATGTCGCACCAGGAAATAGAGAGTTGGGAAGTTCCAGTTTCTCGACTACTGTCAGGTACTAGGATGTTTTCAGGTTTAACATGATCTTCACTTGTGGTTGCCTTTGTGTAAGAATTCCAAGTACTTCCAGCTTGATAACGCGTTTACCAGGTGGGAAGCAGCCGACAAGGGTGCACACGGTCAATTGGACCATTGTTAGCAGTGTATTGTGGTATTTATAACACTTTTAGGCTTTGGTTACTTTGTTTAAATTACAATTAGTTACCAATATCCGCCGGCCGCTGTGGCCGAGTGGTTCTAGGCTCTTCAGTCTGGAACCGCGTGACTGCTACGGTCTCAGGTTCGAATCCTGCCTCGGGCATGGATGTGTGTGATGTACACTTCTGGAAATGGAAAAAAGAACACATTGACACCGGTGTGTCAGACCCACCATACTTGCTCCGGACACTGCGAGAGGACTGTACAAGCAATGATCACACGCACGGCACAGCGGACACACCAGGAACCGCGGTGTTGGCCGTCGAATGGCGCTAGCTGCGCAGCATTTGTGCACCGCCGCCGTCAGTGTCAGCCAGTTTGCCGTGGCATACGGAGCTCCATCGCAGTCTTTAACACTGGTAGCATGCCGCGACAGCGTGGACGTGAACCGTATGTGCAGTTGACGGACTTTGAGCGAGGGCGTATAGTGGGCATGCGGGAGGCCGGGTGGACGTACCGCCGAATTGCTCAACACGTGGGGCGTGAGGTCTCCGCAGTACATCGATGTTGTCGCCAGTGGTCGGCGGAAGGTCCACGTGCCCGTCGACCAGGGACCGGACCGCAGCGACGCACAGATGCACGCCAAGACCGTAGGATCCTACGCAGTGCCGTAGGGGACCGCACCGCCACTTCCCAGCAAATTAGGGACACTGTTGCTCCTGGGGTATCGGCGAGGACCATTCGCAACCGTCTCCATGAAGCTGGGCTACGGTCCCGCACACCGTTAGGCCGTCTTCCGCTCACGCCCCAACATCGTGCAGCCCGCCTCCAGTGGTGTCGCGACAGGCGTGAATGGAGGGACGAATGGAGACGTGTCGTCTTCAGCGATGAGAGTCGCTTCTGCCTTGGTGCCAATGATGGTCGTATGCGTGTTTGGCGCCGTGCAGGTGAGCGCCACAATCAGGACTGCATACGACCGAGGCACACAGGGCCAACACCCGGCATCATGGTGTGGGGAGCGATCTCCTACACTGGCCGTACACCACTGGTGATCGTCGAGGGGACACTGAATAGTGCACGGTACATCCAAACCGTCATCGAACCCACCGTTCTACCATTCCTAGACCGGCAAGGGAACTTGCTGTTCCAACAGGACAACGCACGTCCGCATGTATCCCGTGCCACACAACGTGCTCTAGAAGGTGTAAGTCAACTACCCTGGCCAGCAAGATCTCCGGATCTGTCCCCCATTGAGCATGTTTGGGACTGGATGAAGCGTCGTCTCACGCGGTCTGCACGTCCAGCACGAACGCTGGTCCAACTGAGGCGCCAGGTGGAAATGGCATGGCAAGCCGTTCCACAGGACTACATCCAGCATCTCTACGATCGTCTCCATGGGAGAATAGCAGCCTGCATTGCTGCGAAAGGTGGATATACACTGTACTAGTGCCGACATTGTGCATGCTCTGTTGCCTGTGTCTATGTGCCTGTGGTTCTGTCAGTGTGATCATGTGATGTATCTGACCCCAGGAATGTGTCAATAAAGTTTCCCCTTCCTGGGACAATGAATTCACGGTGTTCTTATTTCAATTTCCAGGAGTGTATTTAGGTTCGTTAGGTTTAAGTAGTTCTAAGTTCTAGGGGACTGATGACCTCAGATGTTAAGTCCCATAGTGCTCAGAGCCATTTTACTAATATCCATCCAAAAAAGTGGAGTCATCAAGAAATACGGAAATAATGGAAATTCAAATTTAACCGAAGTTAGGACGTATTTTTGTATTTTGTTCGAACAATGTGATTTCGGCTTTGTTAATGTAAAAAATCAAGACTATATGATAAACTAAAATGCGACAAAATATATTTAAGTATAAACATAAATTCTGCAACAACGATCTTCAAATTTATTTAGTTCAATTCAACCCAAAATGTGAGAATTTCAGCTTCAAGGGTCAAAACCCTAGACAAGAAGAACTTCGGCCAACACTACATGACAAGCTAAGTAAACTAGATAGTTTATTGTAATCTTTGCTCCTCTCAAATTTTTCATAAAAGACTTTGCTTATTGTGGGCAATAGCTGCAAGTAGGAAGGAGGGGGTAGACTACACACCGAACGCATTGCAGCCCTAAAATATTGCATTCGTATTTGAAATAAAGTAGTTTCATAACCCAATCTGACATTGCTATTTAGGTTTCCCACAGTTCTCAAACCTACGTTAGGCGAGAACAAGAATAATTATTTTAAAAGGAATTTGTTTTCCAATTTTTTTCTAAATTCAGCTGTTTTTCCCACTACAATGGGCTCAAGGTTCATCATTCGCTTAACACCACTGCCACAACAATGACAATAGTGCCAAAAAAGATTACTATAGCTTAATACACTGATTGGTGCAAGCGTCAACGAACATCAGTATTTTTATGTCTTTGTGATGAGCGTAGGTGGTTACTAATCTAGATGAGAAAGAGAGGTAGGACGACAAATCTGCTGACTGCGAGCAGGATAGGTACCACGGGACATTTTAATTTCCACTGTGAATACTTTTCCAAATAAATTGACAAAATTTTACCAGTATGACCAGGAAGGATTCAGAATCCACACAAATAGCAACGGAAGTTCCAAAACCTAACAGAATAATGTTCTTTGTGTGAAAAATCTCTTCATTTTTTCACTAACCTGTTGATTTAGGCACACTTTCCTTCATAAGAGAGATTCTTCGATGAATTTTGTAGAGTATAAAAAGCATTCTTGCAGGTGTTTGAAACTCTAGAATGTATTTAATTGATGAAAACATGAGTAAGCACTTACATTTTAAATTTTATGTTTATAAAAAACTCACAATTTGTAGTTATCTGAATTTCTACCACATTTTAGTAGATTTGGAAAGATCTAGAGTTTCGAATCAATGAGACTGTGTTTTATAAGTACACCAAGTTTGAAAGTAATAAGATTTTTACGTTGGATGTCAGATGTACCTAAGTACACAAATTTGTGTTTTGCGGAAAATGACCGTTAAAGTTTGTGCTTGTATTTGGCATTGTTTTAGAACTGTCCAGCGTCCAAGAAGGTTCTTTTTCACTTTCTATACCATTTTATTCCTTTTTACATTCATATGGTGCATTATTCTTGATTTTGTCACCTCTAAAAATGAAATATCTGCTTATTCGCACAAAAGTGGATTTAGGCAAACTTTCCCGTACACGTAGTTTGAAACTCTCGTTCGGGTTTTGGGTACCGTCACGAAGAAATATATATATTGTGCAGTAGTCAGAAAGTGTTGGGCATGTACAGAAAAGACTTGGCACTAGACGTGGAAAGCTGAGCCAAAATTTCTCAGGAAAAAAATTATGTTATGGGAAGGGAATAAAAGGGAGAGGGCAACTGACTGATGGAGAAATAGACAAACATATTATGGGTTGCAATAAGAAGGAATATAGGTAACTTGAAAAACATGAAGCAAGTAAGTCGGCCTTACGTTCCACAAAGTAGATATATATTGCATATAAGTTCCATATGGAACACATTTTTGAACCTCAGGAAAAGCCTTACTGTCACCGTCAACAAGGTACTTCACATATCGCAGGCCACGGGAGGCAACTGATCTGGTAAACAAGCTGAAGCACCCTTCACTTCTATACCTTCACTTGAGCCTTCATGTTACATTTCGGAATCGATTTCACACAAATATGACAAAATCTGCTGAAATTTCGGAAGCGATTTCACACAAATATGACAAAATTTGCTGAAAATGTCAGAGGCCACTATGTCCCTGTCACCATAAAAAAAAAAGTTCAATTGTGTGAGAAATCTTATGGGACTTAACTGCTAAGGTCATCAGTCCCTAAGCTTACACACTACTTAACCTAAATTATCCTAAGGACAGACACACACATCCATGCCCGAGGCAGGACTCGAACCTCCGCCGGGACCAGCCACACAGTCCATGACTGCAGCGCCTCAGACCGCTCGGCTAATCCCACGCGGCTCCTGTCACCATCATTGTCATCAACAGATTCTTCAGCAGCACTTTTCAGTGATGATTCCTCAACTTATTTTACTCCACTAAGAAGTAAGCCACATCTCTGAAGTTTTGCTGGAGAGGGTGAAAGTTTCACCACAGCACAAAACGTTCTTGCTGCCTTCTGTCCCCTACCAATACAGGCCATGCCATACACTACCCTCAGATTTACCTCATATCCTTTGTTTATGGTTGTAGATGTCATGCAAGACGCAGAAGAGTTGCATTTACCGCAGAGTGCAGACAGGTTTGTAGCAAGGCCTTTCATGGCACTCTCATCTTTCACCATAGAAACGCACTGTACGCCAAAGCAATGCTTATATAGAACATTGTCCATATTAACTGTAACCGTATATTAATATCAACGATGATATTGCAGGAAGCCTCAGATTCACAGCCTCCGATTCAATTAGCGCCAAAAACAAGTTTCCTTCTTGAAGCACTCGGCGGTCAACCGTTTACCAGCACTGAGCGGTTGCAGTCTCCTGCCTGCCACTGGTGTAACATTTATTGAAGCACGCTTTACTGTTTATCTGTTGCCCTGGTGACGTTGTTTACGGTTGAAGCTACGAATTCTGGGCATCTTGAAGTACAATGTGCTAAAAACAAGCAGAAAACAACGAAGCTAGATTAAAATGTGGGACGGCTGACTTCGTAGTTAAGGCAGAATGACTCTTCGGGTACAGAAAAAATTACAACACAAGAATATATTAATTTCTCGAATAAAATATACTCCAGACGTTGTTCTTGTTGATATGTTCTTGAGTCCGAAGACTAGCTACATGCCCCTCTCTATCCTACTCTATCCTATGCAAACCATTTACTCTCCAAATATCTGCTGCGGGCCTGCTTACTGCATTCATCTCTTGGTCTCCCTATACAATTTTTCCACCCCTCCCCCCCCCCCCCCCCCACGCACACACTTCCCTCCAATACTAAACTGGTGATCCCATGATGTCTCAGAACACGTCCTACCAACCGTTTTCTTCTTTGAGTCAAGTTACTTTATGCTTGCTCCATGTACATATTAAACATCTGAGACAGGCTACAACCATGTCTCACTCCCTCACTAACCACTGCTTCTCTTTCATGCCCCTTGACTCTTACAACTGACCCTTGGTTTCGGTATAAGTTGTAAATACCCTTTCTCTCTCTGTATTTTACCGAATTTCAAATAGAGTATACCTGTGAACATTGTCAAAAGCTTTCTCTAAGTCTACAAATGTTATTAACGTAAGTTGCCCTTTCCTTAGCCCATCTTCTGAGAGAAGTCGTAGGGTCAATACTGCCTCACGTGTTTCTACATTTCTCCAGAATCCAAACTGATCTTCCCAGAGGTCGGCTTCTACTAGTTCCTTCATTCTTCTGCAAAGAATTTGTATTAGTATTTTGCAACCAAGAGTTACTAAATTGATAGTTTGGTAATATTCACGCCTATCAGCATTTTTTTTCTTGGAATTATTATATTATTCTTGAAGTCTTATGGCATTTCGCCTGTCTCGCGTATCTTGCACCCCGGATGGAAGAGTTTTGTCGTGGCTGGATCTCCTAAGGCTATCAATAGCTCTGACGGAGTGTCGTCTATTTCAGGCGCCTTGATTCGACTTAGACCTTTCTCTGCTCCAACAAATTATTCTTCAGTGTAGCATCTACACTTTCATCTTCATGTACGTCTTCTTTCCTTTCTATATTATTGCCTTCAAATTCATCTCCCTTGTATCGACCCTCTATAAACTCCTTCCACATTTCAGCTTTCCCTTCTTTGCTGAGGACTGATTTTCCAAGGGAGCTATTGATATTCATACTGCTGGTTCTCTTTTCTCCAAAAGTGTCCCTAATTGTCCTGTAGGGTGTATCTGTCTCTCCGCTAGTGACATATGTTTCTACATACTCCTGCTTATCCATCTCCTTTAGCAGTTCCTACTTAACCATTTTGCACTTCCAGTCAATCTCATTTTAGGCGTTTGTATTTCCTTTCGCCTGCTTCATCCGCTGCATTTTTATATTTTCTCCTATCACGATTTAAATTCAATATCACCCGAAATATCCAAAGATTTCTACTATGCCTTGTCTTTTTATCCGTTTGATCCTCTAATGCCTTCACTATTTCCTCTCTCAAAGCCATCAATTGGTCTTCTACCGTACTGTTTTCCCCTGATATAATTAATAGTTGCCTAATGCTCCCTCTGAAACTTTCAACAGCCACTCGTTCTTTCAACTTATTCAGGTTCCATCTCCTTAATTTCCTATTTCTTTGCAATTTCTTCAGTTTTTATCTTCGGTTCATAACCAACAAACTATGGTCAGAGTATTTGCCCATGGAAATGTGTTACAGTTTAAAATCTGGTTCCCACATTTCTTTCTTACCATTAAAAAGCCAATCTGAAACCTTCCAGTGTCTCGCGGTCTCTTCCACGTATACAGCCTTCTTTCATGATTCTCAAACAAAATGTTAGGTATGATTAAATTATGCTCTGTACAAAATTCTGCCTGGCCGCTGCCTCTTTAATCCCTTTCCCCCCGCCTATATTCACCTATTTTTCTTTCTTTTCCATTTGCATCTACTGGTTTCCAGTCTCCATCACAATTACATTTTCCTCTTCCTTAACTATCTGAATAATTTCTTTTACCTCATCAGACTTTTTTTTGCCAATCTTTTCATACTCTGTGATGCTAATTGATATATAAATTTGTACTACTGTAGTGTTTGTTGACTTTGTGGCTATCTTGGCTACGATAATGCGTTAACTATGTTGTTCATAAAAGCTTACACGCATTCATATTTTCTTATTCATTGGTAGACGTACTCCTTGAATTTGAATTTACAGCCCTGCACTTACCTCACACGATGTCCTGCTTGTCGCTTTTTAATAATTCTAATCCACGTGTCCGCTTAGGCAATCTAACATTACACGCACCGACAGTAAAATGACAGTTTTGTTTTTGCTGCTGACGACATACGTTTGACTAGTGCCCGCACTCAGATCTGGATGGACGACTGCTTAACTTCAGAAATATTTTACCGAAGAGGATACCATCATCATTGATCACATAAAAGAGCTGCATGCCCTCGGGAGAAGTTACAGATGCAGTTTCCTCTTACTTTCAGCTGTTTGCAGCACAAACACAGCAAGGTCATGTTGGTGGATGTTTCAAGGCCATATCAGTCAGTCATTCAGACTGTCGCCCCTGTAACTGCAGGAAAGGCTGCTGTCCCCTATTCAGGAACTGCCCCTTTGACTGGCCTCTTACTGAATACCCCATCATTGTGGTCGCAATGCAGTATTGCTGTCTGTATGGCTTAGGCACGCAAACCGCCGCCACCATGGCAAGGTCCATCGTACATGGGAATAGGGATACTCCAGATATAAAATAATTCAAGTAATGGCTGAAAGGCCCATCTCTTAATGCTTGTTGCTCAAAGATAACCTGAGAGTCAGCTGCAAAAAACACTAAGACTAAAGATATGAAGCAGTTTCTGTTGACCCTGAACAAAGAAACTAGCACGAATATATAGACCGCAGTACCTATGCGGAAAATTCCAGCCTGTGACATGCATCAAGTCCCCATGTACTGAACATAAATGTTCAAGCATGTTACGGATGTTCACTGTGCTTTCATTGTACGACGGAACAGTCGTCTGTCATCCGTTTCTGGGGTTCCGTATCTTAATTGGTAAAGATGGAACCCTTATGGCAACCTTTTGTTGTTCGTCTGTCTGTCTGTCCGACTGTTGAGAAACCCTTTTTCCGAGGAACTGGTAGATGAATTTCGTTGAATTTTATAGCACACGTTAAAATCTACGGTCCCTTGGCGGAGTAAATATTTGATGCTTCTAAGTCAATACAATCAAAAAATACTGCTATTTATATCACGCGATTTGATACTCGCAAACTAGCTCATCAAACCCTATATTGTGCTTCCTGTTGGCATCGAGTCATGAAATTTGACAAGAAGCAAGGTTTCACTACACAAGTACAGGAAAAAGAATATGAAAATTATGAATTTGTAATTATATCACACTAAAACTTGACGATAAAATCTCGGGTTGACAGCCTTGTCAAAGCGTCGTTCTCCGGCAGCGTTTCAGCAATTTTCTTACTTGCCATCTTCAGGCGAATTTTCGGTTCACGTCTCGCCCGGGTTTTTATAGCCGCTGGACTACGGGCTTCTCTGCATCCTCGGCGCCGATCGGACCAATCAGGCGCGAGCGAAATCGGCGCGGCGGCGCTTGCGGGTGGTGGTGGGAACGGGGGGGGGGGGGGGTGAATTGAAGGGGGGAATGGGGGCCACGGGAGTCGGGTCCCTGCGTCTCGTCTCGGTGCGGCCTGCTAATTCCATCCGCCGTCACCGGCCTACCTCCATCGGTGTGCCCTTGTCTTATTCTTCCTAATCTTGTGTTCCTTGCGATTCTGAGTTGGAAGTTGCTGTCCCGATTGACCAGGTTATCACTGACCCGTATCCCCACTGCCTCTTTATTATTAAAGAAACCTTTCACTCTACACAGCCTCTTGGTTTGTTCAAACTGAAACGTGTGTTCTTCACTGAGGCTGTGCTCCGCTACCGCGTATTTTTCCTTTTGTCCGAGGCGAACGCTTTTCACATGTTCAGACATGCGTTGTGTGGTACAACGCTGCGTCTGTCGATGTATTGTTTTTCACATTCACAGGAAATGCTGTAGACACCTGGTGTTCTTCGACCTAAGCTGTCCTTATTGAGCCCAACATATTCCTGATTTTTCCTGGAGGATGGAAGATGGTTTTTATCTGATTCTTTTCCAGTATCATGGCAATCTTGGCTCTGGGCGGTCCTGCCCCTGGGCGGTACGAGAGGAACACCATACCCTTGTTGTTCTTCTCTTACTGAAGGTCCTTCTTCTTCTTGCTCATGGATGGAATAAACAGGCCGCACCAAGACGAGATTCTAGGATCCTGCAACCGCGGCTCCCCGCCACCATGCCCGGCCGCGTCGATTCCTCTTCCGCCTCACGGCCCGGCCAGCGCCGACGATGCAGAGGAGCCATGGTCCAGTGGCTATACAGATCCGGACGAGACGTGAACCCGACACTTCGCCTGAAGATGGCAAGTAAGAAACTTTCTGAAACGTTGCCGGGCAACGACGCATTGACTCGGCTGTCAACCAGAGAAGATTTTATCATCGTGATTCACTGAGAAAGCCTGCACTCTCAAACAACACTAAAACTTTTCTGTCGTTTGTTATAACGATGTATATACAAGTTGAAATTTATGTCACATGCTAAGCTCTATGGTTTCTTGGCACTCTAAAGAATTGAAACTTTTAAGTCACTGAAATCAAAAGGATACGTCCCGTTACGCCACATATTTTTATACTTGCGGACATGAGTACGTGAAAAGATCAAGAGAGTAGAAAATTTATCAACCTTCAGAAGATCGAGTGTTATGTGCCAAGAAACTGGAGGAGGCAAAGGGAATGCAAGATCTTCAGATGCACAGTGATCAGCCAGAACATTATGACCATGGATCGACTATTGTTATAAATTCTTTCCCGGCCATAGCAGCGTCATCCGGCGAGGATTAACTGCTAGTCAGACACACGCACAGTTCATGTAGTATCAGTGAGTGTGCTTTTTTTTTTTTGGTCATCAGTCTACTGACTCGTTTGATGCGGCCCGCCACGAATTCCTTTCCTCTGCTAACCTCTTCATCTCAGAGTACCACTTGCAACCTACGTCCTCAATTATTTGCTTGACGTATTCCAATCTCTGACTTCCTCTACAGTTTTTGCCCTCTACAGCTCCCTCTAGTACCATGGAAGTCATTCCCTCATGTCTTAGCAGATGTCCTATCTTCCTGTCCCTTCTCCTTATCAGTGTTTTCCACATATTCCTTTTCTCTCCGATTCTGCGTAGAACCTCCTCATTCCTTACCTTATCAGTCCACCTAATTTTCAACATTCGTCTATAGCACCACATCTCAAATGCTTCGATTCTCTTCTGTTCCGGTTTTCCCACAGTCCATGTTTCACTACCATACAATGCTGTACTCCAGACGTACATCCTCAGAAATTTCTTCCTCAAATTAAGGCCGGTATTTGATATTAGTAGACTTCTCTTGGCCAGAAATGCCTTTTTTTGCCATAGCGAGTCTGCTTTTGATGTCCTCCTTGCTCCATCCGTCATTGGTTATTTTACTGCCTAGGTAGCAGAATTCCTTAACTTCATTGAATTCGTGACCATCAATCCTGATGTTAAGTTTCTCGCTGTTCTCATTTCTACTACTTCTCATTACCTTCGTCTTTCTCCGATTTACTCTCAGACCATACTGTGTACTCATTAGACTGTTCATTCCGTTCAGCAGATCATTTAATTCTTCTTCACTTTCACTCAGGATAGCAATGTCATCAGCGAATCGTATCATTGATATCCTTTCACCTTGTATTTTGATTCCACTCCTGAACCTTTCTTTTATTTCCATCATTGCTTCCTCAATGTACAGATTGAAGAGTAGGGGCGAAAGGCTACAGCCTTGTCTTACACCCTTCTTAATACGAGCACTTCGTTCTTGATCGTCCAGTCTTATTATTCCCTCTTGGTTGTTGTGCATATTGTATATGACCCGTCTCTCCCTATAGCTTACCCCTACTTTTTTCAGAATCTCGAACAGCTTGCACCATTTTATATTGTCGAACGCTTTTTCCAGGTCGACAAATCCTATGAAAGTGTCTTGATTTTTCTTTAGCCTTGCTTCCATTATCAGCCGTAACGTCAGAATTGCCTCTCTCGTCCCTTTACTTTTCCTAAAGCCAAACTGATCGTCACCTAGCGCATTCTCAATTTTCTTTTCCATTCTTCTGTACATTATTCTTGTAAGCAGCTTCGATGGATGAGCTGTTAAGCTGATTGTGCAATAATTCTCGCACTTGTCAGCTCTTGCCGTCTTCGGAATTGTGTGGATGATGCTTTTCCGAAAGTCAGATGGTATATCGCCAGACTCATATATTCTACACACCAATGTGAATAGTCGTTTTGTTGCCACTTGCCCCAATCATTTTAGAAATTCTGATGGAATGTTATCAATCCCTTCTGCCTTATTTGACCGTAAGTCCTCCAAAGCTCTTTTAAATTCCGATTCTAATACTGGATCCCCTATCTCTTCTAAATCGACTCCTGTTTCTTCTTCTATCACATCAGACAAATCTTCACCCTCATGGAGGCTTTCAATGCATTCTTTCCATCTATCTGCTCTCTCCTCTGCATTTAACAGTGGAATTCCTGTTACACTCTTAATGTTACCACCGTTGCTTTTAACGTCACCAAAGGTTGTTTTGACTTTCCTGTATGCTGAGTTTGTCCTTCCGACAATCATATCTTTTTCGATGTCTTCACATTTTTCCTGCAGCCATTTCGTCTTAGCTTCCCTGCACTTCCTATTTATTTCATTCCTCAGCGACTTGTATTTCTGTATTCCTGATTTTCCCAGAACATGTTTGTACTTCCTCCTTTCATCAATCAACTGAAGTTATTCTTCTGTTACCCATGGTTTCTTCGCAGCTACCTTCTTTGTACCTATGTTTTCCTTCCCAACTTCTGTGATGGCCCTTTTTAGAGATGTCCATTCCTCTTCAACTATACTGCCTACTGCGCTATTCCTTATTGCTGTATCTATAGCGTTAGAGAACTTCAAACGTATCTCGTCATTCCTTAGTACTTCCGTATCCCACTTCTTTGCGTATTGATTCTTCCTGATTAATGTCTTGAACTTCAGCCTACTCTTCATCACTACTATATTGTGATCTGAGTCTATATCTGCTCCTGGGTACGCCTTACAATCCAGTATCTGATTTCGGAAACTCTGTCTGACCATGATGTAATCTAATTGAAATCTTACCGTATCTCCCGGCCTTTTCCAAGTATACCTTCTCCTCTTGTGATTCTTGAACAGGGTATTCGCTATTACTAGCTGAAACTTGTTACAGAACTCAATTAGTCTTTCTCCTCTTTCATTCCTTGTCCCAAGCCCATATTCTCCTGTAACCTTTTCTTCTACTCCTTCCCCTACAACTGCATTCCAGTCGCCCATGACTATTAGATTTTCGTCCCCCTTTACATACTGCATTACCCTTTCAATATCCTCATACACTTTCTCTATCTGTTCATCTTCAGCTTGCGACGTCGGCATGTATACCTGAACTATCGTTGTCGGTGTTGGTCTGCTGTCGATTCTGATTAGAACAACATGGTCACTGAACTGTTCACAGTAACACACCCTCTGCCCTACCTTCCTATTCATAACGAATCCTACACCTGTCATTCCATTTTCTGCTGCTGTTGATATTACCCGATACTCATCTGACCAGAAATCCTTGTCTTCCTTCCACTTCACTTCACTGACCCCTACTATATCTAGATTGAACCTTTGCATTTCCCTTTTCAGCTTTTCTAGTTTCCCTACCACGTTCAAGCTTCTGACATTCCACGCCCCGATTCGTAGAACGTTATCCTTTCGTTGATTATTCAATCTTTTTCTTATGGTAACCTCCCCCTTGGCAGTCCCCTCCCGGAGATCCGAATGGGGGACTATTCCGGAATCTTTTGCCAATGGAGAGATCATCATGACACTTCTTCAACTACAGGCCACATTTCCTGTGGATACACGTTACGTGTCTTTAATGCAGTGGTTTCCATTGCCTTCTGCATCCTCATGTCGTTGATCATTGCTGTTTCTTCCGCCTTTAGGGGCAATTCCCCACCCCTAGGACAAGAGAGTGCCCTGAACCTCTATCCGCTCCTCCGCCCTCTTTAACAAGGCCGTCGGCAGAATGAGGCTGACTTGTTATGCCGGAAGTCTTCGGCCGCCAATGCTGATTATTTATCAAAATTTAGGCAATGGCGGGGATTGAACCCGGGACAGAAGACTTTTTGATTTTGATCAAAGACGCCACCCGTAGACCACGAGTACCTCCTGTGTGAGTGTGCTATTCGTGTATAAAATGGAAAAGGCGCGCTATCTATCTGGGTTTGTCCGAGCATAGATTGTGATGGCCCAGAGGCTCGACACGAGCACTTCGGAAACTGTACGACTTACTGAGTGTTCGAGGAGTGGTGTGGTGAGGTGAAACCACGCCCAGACGTCGTGGGGTTGGGCGGCCACATTTCATTACATGTGGGACGTCGTAGGTTGGGCACACTGGTTAAACAGGACATATGGCGACCTGTGGCGGAACTAAAGTCAGACTTTAATACTGGACAGAGTAGAAGTGTGTCTGAACACACAGTGCACCGAACTCTCTTAACGATGGACCTCAGCAGCTAACGGCCCATGCATGTGCCATGTTAACACCACTACATCGATAAAAACGGCGTAAATGGGCACGTGACCATCAGCACTGGACGTTGGCACAGTGGCAGAATCCCGATACCTTCTTCATCACGCTAATGAGAGATCGCGAATCCGTCGTCTTTCTGGGGAACAGCTCCTTGACACCTATACTGCGGGACAGAGACAAGCTGGTGGCGGCTCCATTACGCTCTGGGGAGCATTCACGTGAGCATCCATGGGTCCAGTGCAAATCGTGCAAGACACCGTAACGGTTGAGGAGTGTACGATACTGGTTGCAGACCACGTCCCCCCCCCCTCCCTGCGTGACAATCAGGTTTGCCGACAGCAATGGCATTTCCCAGCAAGATAATACGCCATGTCACAAGGCCAGGAGTGTGATGGAGTGGCTCGAGGAACACAACAGCGAGTTCCAATTAATGTGCTGGTCCCCAACCCGCCAGATCTGAACCCAATCGAACACATCTGGGATGTGATTGAACGTGGTGTCAGTGCTCATCGACCCCTTCCCTGGAATTTACGGGAATTACGAGGGTTGACTGAAAAGTAATGCCTCCACCTTCGTAACTCTTCAACAGTTGACAGCATTGGTATGTGGCTGGTACTGGCTTGTTCCGTACCCTCTTCTCTACAGCTCCAGTTGCCGGGAAGTCTTAGCCTTGAACGGTTGTGTTGTTTCAGTGTAAAGTATGGAACCCTGCGCAGACGGTCGGTCAATGCGATTTAAGCAACGTGCAGTCATTGAATTGTTGACGGCAGAAGGTGTCAGGCCAAAGGAGATTCATCAGAGAATGAAAGTAATTTATGGTGATTGCGTTGATGTGAGTATTGTACGTCGTTGTGCGTCACCTCGCTTCTCGTAACACGAGAGGAGTTCCTGGCAAATTTCATGTCTGTGCGCTTTCATTCCAGGAGTCAGCATCCGGGGTAGCCATCGTGCGCAGATCTTCCGATAGCCAAGCAAAGCAATAATGTGACCCACACGTTCTTGTGAAATGCCGAACGTGCTTGAAATTTCACTCTGAGTGATACGACGATCGTCCTGAATCAATCTGTCAACATTTTGCTTGTGAAACTCGCTCAATTCTGTCACAGGACGTCGAACTCTCTGTTTGTCATGCAGGTCAGACATTCCCGCCTCAATATCTTTAAACTTACTCGCCCTACCACGTACAGTACTCACACCAACACAATCGCCATAAACTGCTTTGATTCTCTGATGAATCTACTTTGGGGTGACACCTTCTGCTATTAAGAAATTAATGGCTGCACGTTGCTTAAATCGCATTGACCGACCGTCTGCGCAGGGTTCCATACTTTACACTGTAACAACACAACCGTTCAATGCTAAGGCTTCCCGCCAGCTGGAGCTGTAGAGAAGAGGCTACGGAACAAGCCAGTACCTGCTGCATACCAATGCTGCCAACTGTTGAAGAGTTATGAAGGTGGAGGTATTACTTTTCAGTCAACCCTCCTGTGTGACTTGTGTGGAGACGTGGTACCAGTTCTCTCAGAGACCTGCCAAGACTTCACACATTGTTCGAATCCACGATGTGTCAACGCCGTCATCCGTGTCAAATGTGGACATACCAGCTATTAGGTAGGTGGTCATAATGTTCCGGCTGATCAGTGTAAATTCTGCAAGATACAAGAGGAGATCTATGTGGAGACCCAACGGAGTAAAAGCGAAGACATATCTCTCGTTTACATCAACATCTGTACTCAGAAAACAAATTCAGTGCATGGCAGAGGGTAGTCACTATCGCACCATAAAGGAGTTGGCCAAAAGTATGGAAACACAACGGGAAATACATGCTTAAACATAAATACAGTCGCTAGCCCCAGGCGCTCAGTCCGGAACCGCGCGACTGTTACGGTCGCAGGTTCGAATCCTGCCTCGGGCATGGATGTTAGTGATGTCCTTAGGTTAGTTACGTTTAAGTAGTTCTAAGTTCTAGGGGACTGATGACCACAGATGTTAAGTCCCATAGTGCTCAGAGCCAGAGCCAGTCGCTAGCCCAGCTTGCGGGTTGCGCTGTTGTGTTTGGCCACGAGCGGTGCCTAAGCAATGTCCTCAATACGTTGGAAGTGTCAGTCGCGGTCAGAACAGGGCTCTGTGTAGTTATGAATGCATTTTGTTGGAGCTAAATGAATTCGAACGTGGTCGTACTGTTGGTACTCGTATTATCGGTGTTTCTGTAACCAAAGGAACTGAAGTGTTTGGTATTTAGAGAGGCAACGAAGATTTATACTGCATTCAGAAAAAGCAGAAAAACACGCTAATTCACAACGTGGACGAAAGTGTAGGTTGAATGATTGTGACGGACGGTCATTGAAGAAAATTTTGATGAATAGTAAGAGGACGACAGCTGCAAATGTCACTGCAGAACTGAATGTTGCACTCTTGATCCCTGTCAGCACCGAAACAACAAGAAGGGAGCTGCATAAGCAGGGAACTGCAGGGTGCGCTGGAATTTCCAGATCCTATCAGTAATGCGAATGCCCGTAACAGGAAAACGTGGTGGCGGAGTACCTGGAGTATGAGGCAATGTAAGAAAGTCACTTGGTCGGACGAGTTGTTGCTTCACACTGTTGTCAACCTTTGGCCTAATTTGTACCCCAGGAGAGAAACATGAGTTGGGTTCCGTGATGTTTTGGGCAACCATATCGTGGTATCCTATGCAAATTTCGGATTACTTCCAAGGATTATGCGATCATTTTTGTTTATCAGATCCGTCCCACGGTACAATATTTCCTCCACAACGGTGATGCTTGGTGCAAGACGATAGAGTCCTCATTCACGCATATTGCGTCATCCAGGACCGGTTTTGGGAGAACGAGGACTAACTGTCGTATCTGCCTTGGCAACGTCAATCACCAGATCTCAATATAATTGAGCTTTTGTTGTCTGACTTGGAGGGAAGGGTACATGATCGCAATCCACCTCCTTTATCGTTATCCGAACTTGCCACATTTTTGCGGGAAGTATGGTGTAAGATCAATTAAAAACCATACAGGACATGTCTTTATCCATTTAGAGACGATTGGAAGCAGTTTTGAGTGGCAACGGATTTCTTACCCGGTGTTAGTTATTGTAATGCATTGTGTTTGTTGTGCTTCTATAGTTTTGACCAACAACTTTCTGTTGGCGTTTTTTTTAGCTCCATACGCGCATGGAGTCCAGGGAGAATGACTGAGTAAGTGTCTCTGTGTGTACCGTAATTAGCCTAATCTTGTCTTCGTGACCCTTACTGGAGTGAAACTTAAGCGAATGAAGCATACTTCTACTCTTAGATTGCTCACTTAATACTGATTCTTAAAATTTTTTAATTGGACTTCTGCGGGACATTTGCCGTCTATCTTCAAGAGACTCCCAGTTCATGTTTCTCAGCATTTTTGCTCCTGTGGGCAATTGTGTAACTGCACCTGGCGTCAGAGATCATCAACCCCTCCCCATAATTTCCGGGAATTAGGTGACTTGTGTGTGTAGATGTAGTGCCAGCTCCCTGCAGCGACCATTCGTGCTGCCCTTCTTGCACATGTTCAAATACGACAACACCTACACACATAAAGCTCTACGTAGATGTGTTTGAAAGCTCTAAGTATGTAACAGCCACAGGAATATATTTCGCTTACTCTCAAAATGTTTAGAATATCGTCGAAGCTACCACATTATAAAAAATATTGACGTAATAAAGATTTTGACAGCAACTGCAAACAAGTATCTTAGGCTCAATTGACTGAGGAGGCGTATAGTTGTGCCAAGACACTGTGACACGGCGGTATAGTGGATAGCGCATGTGCCTAATAAGCAGAATACCTGGGTTCGAATCCTGGTTTGATACAAATTTTCATTCGTCGTTTCAGTATGCGTGTATATGTTGTAGACGTATGGAACCGTACAGTTTCATTTGATAAAAGCAGCAACACTGGGACTAAAAAATTCAGTGTTCAGTATGTGTGCTAAACATGACAGTACTTATTGTTTTCCATGTTTTTATTATCATCTTGGTTCGTGCAGGTCTCCGTAGATTACACGTTAGAATTATCACGAATGTATTTACACTGAGGTAACAGGAGTCATGGGACAGCGAGGTACGCATATCGAGATGGCGGTAGTATCGCGTACGCGAGTTATAAAAGGGCAGCGCGTTGGCGGAGCTGTCATTTGTACTCAGGTGATTCACGTGAAATGTTTTCGGACGTAATTATGGCCGCACTACGGGAACTAGCAGATTTTTTAACAGGGAGTGGTAGCTGGAACTGGAAGCATGGAACGTTCATTTAGCAAATCGTTAAGAAATTCAATATCCCGAGATCCACAGTGTTAAGAGTGTGCCGAAAATACCAGATTTCAGGCATTAGCTCTCGCCAAAGGCAACACAGGGGCCGACGACCTTCACTTAATGCCCGCTCGCGTAGTGTTGTCAGAGCTAACAGACAAGCAACACTGCGAGAAATAAGCGCAGAAAGCACTGTGAGACGTACGACGAACATATCCGTTACGGCAGTGCGGGGAAGTCTGGCGTTGGTGGCATATGGCAGCAGACGACCGACGCGAGTGCCTTTGCTAACAGTACGACATCGCCTGCAGCGCCTCTCCTGGCCTCGTGAACGTCCCTAGACAACTGGAAAACCGTGGCCTGGTCAATTGAGTCCCGATTTCAGTTGGTAAGAGTGGTGGTATGGTTTGAGGCTGGTGCAGACCTCACGTAGCCATGGACTCAAGTTGTCAACAACGCACTTTGCAAGCTGTTGGCTGCTCGATAGTGGTGTGGCCTATGTTTACTTGGAATGGACTGGGCCTTCTGGTCGAACTGAACCGATCATTAACTGGCAATGGTTGTGTTCGGCTACTTGGAGACCATTTGCAGAAAACAACGATGGAATTTTTATGGATGACAATGCGCTATGTCACCGGGCCGCAATTCTTCGCATTTGGTTTGGAGAATATTCTAGACAATTCGAGCGAATGATTTGGCCACCCAGATCGTCCGACAAGAGTCCCATCGAACATTTATGAAACGTAATCGAGAGGCCAGTTCGTGCACGACATCCCGAAACGGCAACGCTTCTGAAATTACGGACGGTGATAGAGGCAGCAAGACTCAATATTTCTGCAGGGTACTTCCAACGACTTTTTGAGTCCACACCACGCCAGGTTCTGCACGACGCCGGCCAAAAAGAGGTCCGACAATATATTAAGAGGTATTCCATGATTTTTGTCCCCTCTGTGTACAATATATAAATAAAATAACAGCGGTTATTTGACTGAAAGCTCTTTTGTATCTTTTTTTTATTTTTAACCTCCTTGCCAAAGTATTTGTTCTCGTTTTTTGAGGATCTACATCTACGCGATTACTCTGCTAATCACAATAAGGGCCTGGCAGAGGGTTCAATGAACCACCTTCAAGCTGTCTCTCTACCGTTCCACTCTCGAAAGGCACGCGGAAAAAACAAGCACTTAAATTTTTCTGTGCGAGCCCTGATTTCTCTTATTTTATCGTGATGATCATTTCTCCCTATGTTGGTGGGTGCCAACAGAAAGTTTTCGCAATCGGAAGAGAAAACTGGTGATCGAAATTTCATGAGAAAATTCCGTCGCAACGGAAAACGCCTTTGTTTTAATGATTGCCACTCCAATTCACGCATCATGCCTGTGACACTATCTCCCCCATTTCGCGACAATACAATATGAGCTGCCCTTCTTCGTACTGTTTCGATGTCATCCGTCAGTCCCACCTGATGCGGATCCCACACCGCACAGCAGTACTACAGAATAGGGCGGACAAGCGTGTTGTAAGCAGTCTCTTTAGTAGAACTGTTGCCCCTTGTAAGTGTTCTGCCAATGAATCGCACTCTTTGGTTTGCTCCACCCACAATATTATCTATGTGATCGTTCCAATTTAGGTTATTTGTAATTGTAGTCCGTAAGTATTTAGTTGAATTTACAGCCTTCAGATTTGTGTCACTTATCGCGTAATCGAAGTTTAGCTGATTTCTTTTAGTACTCAAGTGAATAACTTCACAAAATTATGAAATTAATAAAACCGTTGTTTTAATTACGTGGGAAGGAAAAAAAAAGAAGTACCGGCAATGAGTTTCGATCCAGAGTCATTGCGCTACTCAAACCGAGCGCTTATTCGCTCGGCCGTGGATTTTTCAGTGACCACAGAAAGTATAATTCTGGCCATCAAAATTGCTACACCAAGAAGAAATATAGATGATAAACGGGTATTCATTGGACAAATATATTATACTAGAACTGACATGTGATTACATAGATCCTGAGAAATCAGTACCCAGAACAACCACCTCTGGCCGTAACAACGGCCTCGATACGTCTGGGCATTGAGTCAAGGTTGGATGGCGTATACAGGTACAGCTGCCCATGCAGCTTCAACACGATACCACAGTTCATCAAGAGTAGTGACTGGCGTATTGTGACGAGCCACTTGCTCGGCCACCATTGACCAGACGTTTTCAGTTGGTCAGAAATCTGGAGAATGTGCTGGCCAGGACAGCAGTCGAACATTTTCTGTATCCAGAAAGGCCCGTAGAGGACCTGCAACACGTGGTCGCGCATTATCCTGCTGAAATGTAAGGTTTCGCAGGGATCGAATGAAGGGTAGAGCCACGGGTCGTAGCAAATCTGAAATGTAACGTCCAGTGTTCAAAGTGCCGTCAGTGCGAACGAGAGGTGACCGAGACGTGTAACCAATGGCACGCCATAGTGTCACGCCGGGTGATACGCCGGTATGGCGGTGACGATTACGCGCTTCGAATGTGCGTTCACCGCGATGTCGCCAGAATCGGATGTGACCATGGTGATGATGTAAACAGAACCTGGATTCATCCGAAAAAATGACGTTTTGCCATTCGTGCACCCAGGTGCGTCGTTGAGTACACCATCGCAGGCGCTCCTGTCTGTGTTGCAGCGCCAAGGGTAACCGCAGCCATGGTCTCCGAGCTGATAGTCTATGCTGCTGCAAACGTCGTCGAACTGTTCGTGCGGATGGTTGTTGTGTTGCAAACGTCCTCATCTGTTGACTCTGAGATCGAGACGTGGCTGCACGATCCGTTACAGCCATGCGGATAAGATGCCTGTCATCTCGACTGCTAGTGATACGAGGCCGTTGGGATGCAGCACGGCGGTCCATATTACCCTCCTGAACCCATCGATTCCATATTCTGCTAAAAGTCATTGGATCTCGAGCAACGCGAGCAGCAATGTCGCGATACGATAAACAGCAATCGCGATATGCTACAATCCGACCTTTATCAAAGTTTTGATGGTACGCATTTCTTCTCCTTACAGGAGGCATCACAACAACGTTTCACCAGGCAACGCCGGTCAACTGCTGTTTGTGTATGAGAAATCGGTTGGAAACTTTCCTCATGTCAGCACGTTGTAGGTGGCGCCAACCTTGCGTGAATGCTCTGAAAAGCTAATCATTTGCTTGTCACAGTGCCTTCGTCCTGTCGGTTAAATTTCGCGTCTGTAGCACGTCATCTTCGTCGTGTAGCAATTTTAATGGCCAGTACTGTACATAAGCAGGCCTAAATTTTCAAACACGGTTTTCTCAAAAGCCGTTGAGAGTTCCTGTGTGTTCAAGTTCTAGTCATGCTGTACACTGGGTAAAATCAATGGCGGGAAGTTCCTACGGTCACCTTGTGAGCAGATTCTGCTGCAATCTCGGAGCGTGAGAGTGCTCTGAGAGCGAAAATCTCGGCCGGACATGATGAACAGGTTCGAACATGACTGCGAATGGCAAGTAGCGTATTTCTTCAGCGAGGCTAACAATAAAAGCCTCAGCGGTCGTCGGTCAAGTGCAGGGATGCGGGAGCTGCGAGCAGACCAGAGCGCTGCCTGCCCGAGGCGTGACCTCGCCCTCCGCGCAAGGCAGGCGAGGGTCGGGGCTCCGGCCGTGTGTGCCAGCCTGCCTGCCTGCCTGTGGCGTGAGCTGCCTGCACACTGCCCTCATCACCGCCGGACGCCTCTTCCGGCTGTCGTTACATCTGTCATTACAGCAGCAGCCCATAAGCACAGGGGCAGCCGCTGCCGGCACCACAATTGATATGTGTACGTAGTCGTCCTTCATAGCCCATAAAACGAAAGTATTTGCTTATGTATACCTTGATCTTCCCCTATGACGTAACCAAACAAAGGCAACCAACATGCAGTGAGGTGTCATAGGAACACTGTGGCACCGTGAGGACGGCGTGAAACAATGTCAAAGTTCCAAGAAGTGTACTACATGTAAGTCTGCAGGCTTTCGTGGCCGTCGTCACTGAAGTTAAAATCTTCTGGGTTATTAGGCCGCGACATGTTTCTTTTAAAATATTCGACGTTTCGACACCTCTGCTGGGATCTTCCTCAGGATCTTTTGGTGTTCACTACTGCTAGAACACTGTCAGAGACGAGTGTCGCGTCCACTTATAAACGGGGAATTTTCTGGCTTTCGTGCTGGAGAAGTGATAGTATTGGTTAAAATAATGTAGAAGTGATAGTATTGGTTAAAATACATGTATTTTATCCAATACTATCACTTCTCCAGCGTTAAAGCCAGAAAATTCCCCCTTTATAAGTGGACGCTACACTCGTCTCTGACAGTGTTCTAGCAATAGTGAACACCAAAAGATCCTGAGGAAGATCCCAGCAATGGGGTCGAAACGTCGAACATTTTAGAAGAAACATGACGCGGCCTAATAACCCAAAAGATTTTAACTTCAATGTACTACATGGTTGGATATACAGGGCGATTACAATTAAACTTTCAAAACGCTGTAGAAATAGCGCCACTGGTCAGAATGACGTCAAATTGCAACGGAATACTATCGGAGAAGGGGGGAAACGTATGGCAGAACAAGAAACTAGTGTAAAAATTGATCAAAACATGGCGCTGTATGTCTCAGAACACGTAAATGAAAACACCTGCCATGAGCACGACCCACTGAAGTTGGTATGCTACGGTCGCAGGTTCGAATCCTGCCTCGGGCATGGATGTGTGTGATGTCCTTAGGTTAGTTAGGTTTAATTAGTTCTAAGTTCTAGGGGACTTATGACCACAGCAGTTGAGTCCCATAGTGCTCAGAGCCATTTGAACCATTTGAAGTTGGTATAGGCACTCCGGGTACACATAAATATTGACATTTTTATCGGTTGTAAACAGAGAACAGTATTGTGAAGTGTTAAGGGTGATCTAAAAATTATTTGTAAACACTTAACGTATTTCATTAACATAATTAGTATAAACGATACTGTTAATGTTCTTGAAACAGCTGATATGCAGCGATAATTTAAAAGTAACATCTTTATTTAAAACATGTCTATGGAAATAAAAAAGGATCGTTAAGAGACGCGATTGTACGGCCGAGGAGGAAGGGCGTACTTTATGGTACTCACACTGTTTTGTTTAGCGATACGGAAGGCAGCCATTGAGCGGCTACACACATTTTATGTAAGTTATTCATTATTCTGTTAAAATAAACTAATTATTGTTATCACAAAATGAATTTCTTTGTGTAATAGTTGTCACCTCAAATAGTTGCAGCGGCTTATTATTTTTTATTAGCATTTTTGCAGTAATTTGCGCGGCGGGAATCTCATCTTCCGATGCAACCTCTGGTCGGCCATTACTCGACGAAGTATTAATTTATTTTTCAAAGATTTAACGGTAACTGTAAATGCGAGAGATTTCGTTGTAAGAACCTTTTTAAATTGCAACAGATAATTAATTTACGTTAAAGTTCATTTTTTAAATTATACGGATTCCATGAGTTCAGTAAGTTTTAACTTGGACGCTCCACGACAACAATCGAAATTCTCTCACGCCTTGCTTTGCAATCAATAGACAGAAATTAACAAAATTACATTCAATTCAGTTAACGGTAACTATATTTTAGTCATCACGTTCAAAATCTAAAGTTGGTACATGAATGACAGCGGCCCTTCAAGAACCCGTTTCATATTAACTTATGCACGTAAGTAAAAGTGATAAGAAAAGATAATATCCCCGAGAGAAAAAATCATGCTCTAACAAGAGAAAAATTCACCTGATAAAAATTATATATATATATATATATATATATATATATATATATATATATATATATATATATATAACGTAACAACGGCTTTTCCTCGTTTCGCGTCTGCGACGTTCGCCATGGCTGTCTCTATGCAGGGCAGCGCTCTGCTTGTAAAGCTGTATTACAAGCGTGATCCACTGTGCACACATCGCTGTGCAGAAGTTCCAGACACGGAAGGGTTTGAAAAAAGGCATTGGTCTGATGACTACCGTGGGTCTGAAGAAAATAATTCGGTAATTCGAAAAGACAGGTTCTTCTGGTGTGCCACCTGGTAGAGGGACAAAACGAATTGAGTCACTGGAAGCATTGGCTACAGCAGAAGGGGGCGAATTGTCGTGTGCAAACGAGTAGTGCATGGAGAATTGCCCGAACATTGAATATACCAGCGTGCACGATGCGTAAAATCCTACGAAACAGCCTTCTTTGCTATCTATTCAAAATTAACCATGTGCACGAGTTGCTTCCTGTTGACCTCCCAGAAAGAGAGACCTTTGCTTTAGAATTTCTTGTTCGCGTGGAAGCGGACAGTGATTGGCCGTGGAAGATTTTGTGGACAGACGACGCCCACTTCCATCTGACAGGATATGTCAATACACAGTGTAACGTTCTTTTATTAATGATAACTTTGGTCCCTGTGCACATAGCAAATAAATTAAGTTGTCTTAACTTTAAAACAGCAACGGAGTAACGCAATATATTCTGGTCTCTCATAAAAACCATGAATATACTAACTACAGGCTCAGCAGTGTGCAATGTTAGCCATAATACTTCTAAAGCACTTGAAATTCTTTTGGCTGATAAACAAGAACATTTAAGAAAATTCAACTTCTTTGAAAAATATATGACCTGGACTGGGAGGCGGTACTGATTATGGTGAATTACTAACACTGAGGTTTCTTGGCAAAATTGTATTGTAAGCTAAGTTTGGCTTTTCAAAAACGTCTGAAATTGAAGCTACATTACCCACAATTGATTCACAAGCAATGAACTTAAAACAGCAAGTATTATCTTTCTTCATTAATTCAACGTAAATGAAAATCATCAAATTACACATAGCTCAGTTAACAAATCTTAAAAGCACTACAAAAAATGAAATATGTAGCAATGCTTTTTATCAAAACCGTTTACGTACATTCTGGGGTTACTCAACAATTACAAATTATCAGCCAACTCTTTTATACTAACGAATTGGTAAAAACAGAAATCATAATTATTTAACATGTTTGCCTTGGTTGCATGAAGACTTCTGCTTCCATGTTCAACAATACTGACATACCTACATTAACCTGACTCTTGGTGGATTCACACAGCACATCACAGAAACTGCCAACAGACAGCTACCTACGACTGTGCGCCAAGAGCTCTCTTACTCCAACAAAGCACTACAGTATCTTTGGCTCTGTTGTCGCGCATAGTCAGCGATCCACATTATCGAGCCTATCAGAGATATCAATTGTTGATGGGACACAAGTTTCATTTTAATTTATTAATATTCTTATCTTATCCTGGTGCCACGTACAAGTGGGCCCCAGTATACTCCTTTCAACAGAATTGTCGAATATTGACAACGGAAAATGCACACGCAAATCAACCAGCACCACTTCATCCTGAAAAGGTGACTGGGTAGTACGGGTTTACGGCATCATTTACCATAGGGCCACATTTTTTGGAAGAGACAGGTGCTTCCGGTCCCGTTAACTGTACAGCCACTAGTGAGCGCTATGAGTGTCTTCTGCGCAACAACGTCATTCCAGCTCTCCAACAGCGTGGATGTGTGGATGGGATCATTTTTGTGCAAGACGGCGAACCTCCGCACATTGTAAGTCCAGATAAGAAGCTACTGAAGCGCCATTTCGGAAATGCTGGAATTATCAGCCGCCGTTTCCCTACAGCCAGGCGTCCAGATCACTGATCTTAATCCGTGCGACTTCTGGCTGTGGGGCTATCTGAAAGACGTCGTGTTCAGTGTTCCGATTGCAAACTTAGCTGCACGCATTGCGCAACACATTCTGAAAGTCACCCCGGAAACACTTCGATCAGTTGTGGAACATGCTGTTTCTCGATTTCAGCTTGTTGCAGAAACGGTGGGCAGCACATTGAACATGTTTTGCGCCAGTCACACGGAAATTAATAACACGATTTGATTTTGATTGGTGCTTTTCATGCGGGTTTTGGCCTCAGGACAATTAAAAACCGATGTGATTGACGCTTTTTAGCGGTTTTTGGCCTCAGGACAATTAGAAACCTATTTTTCCCATCCGATGTGATATGACCTTGCCGTGGTGGATGGGCTTACGTAACTAACATGTACACCCATGCCCACTGAGTAGTACAGTTTGTTTAACGTCAAACGTACACCTTAGGCATTGCTGTATGATTCATTTATCATTTGTAGTCGACCACCATTAAATTATGATGCTTACAGCACCATCTATTACTACATTTTGTAACTATTTATTTTCCTTCTGCCATACGTTTTCCCCATTTTCCGACAGTATTCCGTTGCTTTAATTAACTTTAATTATAATCACCGTGTACAGCTGATTAACTGTTCAGCGTAACCGCTCAGAATAGGTAGCAATAATGCCATCTAAATCCGGTTTATAAAGAAAAATTACGCAGCGGAATTCTCATTCAGGAAACGCTTTGGAATGTTGTTTGTTTATGAGAGGGTCATGAAAGGCAGAGAAACGTCCATCAGAATGTGTCACAATTCCACAGCTTTAGGATCCAGTGTGTTAAGTCTGGTCAGTGTGCTTTATCTCTGAGGTTCTTGTGACGTTATATTTCATTAAGATATAGAAGACCGTATATTTCCCCCAGTGTCTTAACCTACATCGACACAGAGGGTATTCAACTGTTGTCCTAACCAGTATGTGCTCAAGATCTCTCGCCCACTAAAATGTCAAGTCATGGATTGTCGAGAGACTGCCGTGCTACCATTCGCCAGCCACTGTTACTGGTGAACTCTGTCACAAAACGAATCAGCAAGGAGTGGTGTACCAATATCAGTCATTGAAGCTCATATTGAACCGTTGTTACCCTGTGTAATGTATATTCAGAATTATCTGCAGTGTGTTCTTCCTCCTATAAGCAAAATTTCAGGAAGAAGGTTAGTGTTTAACGTCCCATCGACAACGATGTCACTAGAGACGGAGCATAGGCTCGTATTAGGGAAGGATTGACAAGGAAAGCGGCCGTGCCTTTTCGAAGGAACCATCCCACGTTTGTCTTAAGCGATTTAGGGAAATCACTGGAAACCTAAGTCAGGATGGCCGGACGTGGGTTTGAACCGTCGTACATGTTGAACCTAACCTCTAAAGATAAAATATTTCGAAAGTTATTCATAGTTATTTTTTGAGTACTTTGGGTAAGCAGTTGCGGTATTCGTTGGTTTGTTGCAGAGTAATTGCATTTCGTTTGATTTATTAGACCGATTTCTCTTTTTAGCTATATTTTTGCGAAAGTGTCTGCACACCAGTACAAATGTCAACGATATGTTCTATGTGTCTTCTTTCAAAACAACCTTGTTCGATTCGGCATTCGTTTACTGTACTTGATATTTACAAAAGTAGCTAACTACCCATTTATACATTGTCCTCAGGCTTACATTTAATATTGCAAGGTTCTGTCTCGGCTTTGGTCTTTGGACAGTGTTAGTTGCTCGTTAACAGTGATAAACAGCAGTATGGATGGGTTATGCACCTCATACATGGGTTCTGTGAATGCAATGGAAGCGCGGAAAAACGGCGCTGTGCAGAGATGTTCCCGCTACGGCGGTAACCGCACCATAGCACATCTGCAACTGAAACTTGGGGAACTCTCCGTAAGCAAGTGTCGATATTACTGCTGTTAATAGCAGATACGGCAACTAAATGGAACAAATTCGTTTCCAAACAAGACGCACTGTACGTCCCGTCAATATTTGCTCACATTCAGTGGAATACAGAAATAAAAACGAACGGGGATAACAGATCAAAATACGGTCGCAGGTTCGAATCCTGCCTCTGGCATGGATGTGTGTGATGTCCTTAGGTTAGTTAGGTTTAAGTAGTTCTAAGTTCTAGGGGACTGATGACCTCCGAAGTTAAGTCTCATAGCGCTCAGAGCCATTTGAACCATTTGAACAGATAAAAAAAATGCAATTACTACATAACTGACCATCTGCAGGCACAGATCCCTCACAAGAAAACATACAGAAAATATGCCTGAAAAACTTCCATAACCTTGCCGATGTAGTTTAGGTTCTTCCAGAGGATTGTAGCCTCCGTTTCGTTAAATTATAGCTTTATTAATAAATACATCGAAGGAAAGACGGAGTGGGGGCACAGAGCTTACTGATCGCCGAATTGATATCATTTAGGAAGAAAAGCGTGGGTTTACGGGTTCTGCCCTATGCTTGCCTGTCTTTGGAGAGTAAAGATGTATCCTCGATTTAGTCTAAGAATATGATACTTTGGTGGTACAGTTACGTTTTGATTATTGCTACTAACGTTTTGTAATAAAACGGCTCATTGTATTCTGAATCTCAAGAGATCACATGGAGTAACATACAGTTTAATTAATCTGCACTGTATTGCTGTTGATAGCAAAGATATATCTGAATCACAGATCTACGTGTTCTTATTCCGCTCTGTGGCGGCATGCTGTGGTATTACACTTTCTGACTCGCTCACATCAATTTTTAATGTTGGTGTGAGAGATTGGTCGACACTGTCTAAGAAATAGATTTAAATGGGGCTAAGTCCCCGGCTCCGAACAAAGTTACCAAGAGGTTTCCCTTGGTTTTGAGACGTTTCTTGCTCCAACGAGAAGATCATCCATAGCGTGATAGATATGGCATACAGATCACAGTGCACCACATTTTAGTCGACTCTGTTTTATATTCAGATATTTGCTAAAAGATTTGTCTTCCATTTAAACTGACAATGTCACAACTTTGGGACGACATTTAATTTTCTGCAAAATGGTCGACTTGTTCCCTAAAATTTTAGAAGGTTTTAATGTGGTACCTGGATGGCTCGTTCATCTGTGTTTTTCGTAAGAGAGCAGCCAGCAGCATTTAACTGTGTAATTATTGTAGCTTTCCTATCTGTCTCTAAATCTAACAGACAACCCAAAGACATTCTGCTCATAGAGAAAGTACACCAGCAGCAAGACGCAATCAATACCACACTGTGCGGTAACAATGGTGATGTCACCGACGACAATGCCACTAAAGCAGAGTTACTGAACACAGTTTTCTGAAAGTCCTTCACAAAACAAAACAAAGTAAATATTCCAGACTCGAATCAAGAACAACTACCAACATGAGTAACTTAAAGTAGACATATTCGGTGTAGCTGATATAATAGCTTCATACTCACCAATTATATACAGCCGCTTACACGTAGAAAGACCCGTACCCAAAAACTGGAAAGTTGAGCAAGTCACACCAATACCCAGCAAAGGAAATAGGGGTTATCCGCCGAATTACAGATCTATATCGCTAACGTTGATTCAGATAGGTCACATTTCGTAATAGTTGACGGAAAGTCATCGAGTAAGACAGAAGTAATATCTGGCGTTCCCCAAGGAAGTGTTATAGGACCTCTGCTATTCCTGATCTACATAAATTGCTTAGGAGATTATCTGACCAGACTATTAGACTGTTTGCAGATGATGTTGCCATTTACCGTTCTGTAAAATCATCACGTGTTCAAAAGTAACTGCAAAATGATTTAGACGAGATATCTGTCTGTTGAAAAAAGTGGCAACTGACCACCTTTAACCTACTTCTCCACCGCTCCACTCCCGAACAGCGCACAGGAAAAACTAACACTTAAATCGTCCCGTGAGAGCTCTGATTCTCTTTTTTATTGTGAACATCATTTCTCCTTACGTAGGTGGGCGCTAACAAAATATTTTCTCACTCTGGGGAAGACGTTGGTGATTGGAATTTCGCGAGAAAGTCCTACCACAGCGGAAAACGTTTGTATTTCAAGGACTGCCACTCCAATCTGTGTATCGTATCCGTGGCGCTCTCCCCCTTATTTCGCGATAGTACAAAACGAGCTACCCTTCTTAGAACTTTTTCGATGTTCTCTATCAATGCTATCTAATGAGGATAGATTCAAGAGTTCGCTTTTCTCGTGCGCTGTTCGTGAGTGGAGCGGTAGAAAAGTGGCTTAAAGGTGGTTCGATGGACCATCTGCCAGGAACTTTATTGTGAACTGCAGAGTGATCATGTTCATGCAGATGTATATGTAGATGTATTACTTGTGTTTTGACAGTTTCAGAATTTCCGACCATTTTATGCTATCTTACAGGATATTAGATACTTGACTGTGCGGCAGAAGGTAGAGAGCGAAGACTGAGAGTCGAAGTTGCCAAACTCAAAAAATTGTATTTACCCCAAAAAATTATTTTATTTTGAAGTCAGTGCTGCACAAAAAACAATAAAATCTACTCAGGTTTATTGCCATCAGACTTAACAACAAATATAATAAATTAATTATTTGCAACATCGACACTTCCAGAATTTGTAACAATGTAAGTCAATTCATAAAACAATTCTCATTAAATATAGAGGTGAATAAAAGATGCACAATAAAAAAATATTTCAGATTGAGAGTAGAACATAAAAAACCGAAAACCTTTAGATCTCTAAAGAAATATTTATGGAATTCTGATAATATTAACCCTAGAGCACCTAAAGGGGATAAAAGTTACATAGTACTAAACCATCGCAAATCTACTTCCCCAAATTTTATTCAAAGGAAGTCATAATTTATAGGTTAAAAAACTAGTTAATTTCAATTATTATATCTCCTAAGGTATGTTAAATACAAATAAGTGCAAAGTGTCCTTTGTTGTATCCTACAATGCCAATTTACTGCTTAAAAAATTGTGGGAAAAGATGTCATAGTTTATGCTATGCACCAGCTACAAATCTTTATAATTATTATGAATCCAAGAGTATTTTACACACAAAATTAATACAGAGTCTTCTTCTTTCTTCCACAATCATCCAGGAATTCTTCATCCGATTTCTCATTTGCTGATCCAATGTATGGGTCTACATCACTGTCATTTGTATGCATAACATTATCTTTTTGAAGAAAATCGTCCTCTTCACTAAATTCTCCATTGTCTGCGCCTTTATCAGCTTCTTGAAGAAACTCATCCAGCATGTCAGTGTCAAAATCAAACTCAGCAGCACCCGTATTGTACTAATATCAACAATAAAAGCCGAGATTAGCACTGTAAAGGTCAGTGAGATATAAGCTAACAATCTTTTAATTGTGACTGCTTGATATTTCGCGGATGCCAGTCAGAGGTAAATTCTAAGCTATAAAACAACTAACCCGACTGTTAGAAAATAGGCACACCATTACTTAACTTCCGTAATGTTTACAAGGACAATAATTCATACATTGTTAACAACTACGTTTTTCATGATGGTACTCAAGAGCACACGTATCTGATGTGTCCCAATTGACGTGAACCACGAAGAGGTATCAACCGCAATTGTAAATTTTGCGAAGGAATAGTAATCTAAAGTAAAAAAAAAGAAAAAAAACTAAAGTTTAATAAGCACAGGACGTGCACTAATCAGTGTATATATCAAAACATAATTAAACTAACACATAAACTGGGATGCACGGAGGTCTATCAAATACTCGTTAAACGCAATGGCAGTGATTTACAAATTTTTGACACTCTGGAAGGGGACATGTAATAGAAGAAAACACAACTGGGGCCGGATCGCACTGCTACCACCCTGAAGAAGTCAATGAAGCTTGCCAAATAAAAAACTTTATCTACAAATGATTTTCACAATGTCTCCGTTTATATAGTGTCTGCATGCTACATTAGAACGTCCTTCAAACATGTATGCACGCTTAAAGTACATAAAATATAACATATAGACACTGTATAAACTCAAATATTGTGAAAATTTTTGATTTATACACTGAAGCGCCAAAGAAACTGGTATAGGCATGTGTATTCAAATACAGAGATATGTAAACAGGCAGAATCGGCGCTGGTGTCGACAACGGCCAATATAAGACAATAATTGTCTGGAGCAGTTGTCAGATCGTTTGCTGTTGCACAATGGCAGGTTATTGTAATGTACAGACTGTACCAGAGCCAGGACGGGGAAGGTGTAGGCACATTTATTTGGCCCAAGCCTTGTTGACACAAATTTATTATTTATCAATAATTGGTTATAGATCCAAGTTAATACAATTAACAGTTTAAATGAAATTTTAGCAATAAAAAATCTTTTTCTAAAAAAACATTCTCCAGAAGAACATGCAGCCCCACTCTGAAACATTACATAAAGGTACTGTTAGTAAAAGGTATATTATATATCATGTGCAGTCATCAAGACCTCAAGAATACTGTTTTGGTTCAACATAAGGTGAAAACACCAAAAATGCAGATCTTCAAAACAACTTACAAATAAACAATTTAACACATCACTCACAAAACTACACGAATTATTTGACACATACAGTCTATTACGAGCTCAACAGTCATTTCTGCCAGCTGTGTGATACCTAAATTTGATTGATACAGAATAAACACAGCTCAAAAGAGTGATCTTCCAACATACTATAAAACAACTTTATAATAAAAGATGAGTGCCCTTTCTTCCCATTCAAATTTCTGCATAACAGTTTTTGTACTAACAAGCTACAGTTGCTGCCTCTTACTTCCTACAGATAGAGAAACACATCTGTCAATAAATGATTGATTAACGAGGTGGCAGTTCAGATCCAGCAGCTTCTTGTAACAACTGATTCTCAAATGCTCCCACGAAAAACATTCTAAAAAACAAAATCACACAAATTAAAGTTCCACTCACTAGAAAATCCAACAAATCACGCAATATGAATAATGGTCACTTCGTAACAACGGAACTGAAAAACATTACACACTCAAGTGTGCTTCTCACTCACAACAGTCCTTTTAAGTGCTTACACAACACAACTCAAAATCTATATCCCAAGCAGTATTAGTACAATTAGGGAATTTTCAATTTAAACGCGCCAAGTTTAACAAGTTCTAAAGTAATAATAATTTGGACAGAACTTTCATAATATGATCGATGATAGTGGATACCGTGCCATACACCATGAAACAAATTAAGAATTATTCACAGTAGACAGTTGGCACATGATGATATTCTGAATTATTCCAAATCACAAAATGATGGCTACAAGTACCAACCCCATAATAAGTAATGATCATGAAATATAATAAAAGTATATGAAAATTTCGGCCTTAGCCAGGTGACGAGAACCACACGAATGCAGTTTCCTGTTACACTCGAGTGCTAGGCCCAACAAACAACAGCTGGTCATGGAGAACCACGCTAAGCAAGCGAGCATTCCGTCCTCCCCACATGCTCGCAAACAGCCATCTTATCGCAGCTCTTAACGACAGGGACCAGTTGACTCCCAGCCGCTTCCGTCCTGTCGCCATCCGACGATCAGCCGACCGATCGACCAACGGCCTTCCGTCTGCGTCGACCACGGCCCTGGCGCGTACTTGCACCGTGCGGACCTGCCTGCTGCTGACTGCCAACTCGTCCAACCGCGGAGTAATGACGAACCCGACTCAGTCGACAACCCAACAGCGACTGAGACTTAGAGCCGACCGACCAACATGCGAGTGTCTGCCTTCTGACTGACTCTGTCGCCTCACTGCACCGACTCCCAGACTGGGCGACTAACCGACTGACCAGACTCGCCGAGACTGACTGACTCGTCCTCTCGCCATCTCCCGACCGAGCCGTCCTCCAAAACTGTCGTTTCGCGCACCAGCGCCAATAGCGCTCAGCGATCACGCCCCGTATCGCTGTGGCGAAAACAAGTGAATAATCTCGCGGGTAAATCAAATGAGCTGAGCCGTGACACGGCTCAGTTATGAAGATTTAAGTGAGTCTGAACGTGGTGTTCTAGTCGGCGCACGAACGATGGGACACAGCATCTCCGAGGTAGCGATGAAGTGGGGATTTTCCTGTACGACAATTTCAAGAGTGCACCGTGAATTTCAAGAATCCGGTATAACTTCAGATCTCAGATCTCTGATATCCCTGCTACCGGAAAATGTTCTGTAGGAACGGGACCAACAACGACTGACAACGTGACATAAGTACAGCCCTTCCGCAAATTGCTGCAGATTTCAATGCTGGGCCATCAACAAGTATCAGCGTGCGATCACATTCAAGGAAACATCGTCGATATGGGGTTTCGGAGCCGAAGGCCCACTCGTGTACCCTTGATGACTGCGGCCCACAGAGGTTTACGCCTCGCCTTTGCCCAATTTTTAAAACCGACGTTGGACTGTTGATGACTGGAAACATGCTGCCAGGTCGGAGGAGTCTGTTTCATATTGTATCGAACGGATGGACATATATGGGAATGGAGCTAACCTCATGAATCCACGGACCCTGCATGTCAGCAGGGGACTGTTCAGGCCGGTGGAGGTTCTGTCATGGTATGGGGAGTTTGCAGTTGGAGTGATACGGCACCAATGATACCTCTAGATAAGACTCTGACAGGTGACTCGTACATAAGCATCCTGTCTGTTCAGGTGCATGCATTCATGTCCATTGTGCATTCCGACGGATTTGGGCAATTCCAGAAGGACAACGCGACACCCCACATGTCCAGAATTGCTACGGAGTGTATCCAGGAACAACCGTCTGAGTTTAAACACTTCCAGACACGAACATTATTGAGGATATGTGGCATCCCCTGCAACGTTCTGTTCAGAAGACATCTCCACCTCCCCCCCCCCCCCTACTCTAACAGATTTATGGACAGCCCTGTAGCATTCATGGTGTCAATTCCCTCCAGCACTACTTCAGACGTTAGTCGAGTCCATGCCATGTTGTGTTGCCGCATTTCTGGGTGCTCGGAGGAGATGTACACGATATTAGGCAGGTGTACCAGTTTCTTCGGGTCTGCAGTGTAAGACGGGGACGAAGGCTCATACGATGTTGGTACAAGTCTACAGAACAAAACTGGGGGCAGGAAACTGGTTCAAACGATTTGGAAACAGTGAAAAGCTACTCATGATGAAGTTGTTCCACTGAAACAATCATAAAGTATAGTAAGAATTAAAACCGAACAAATTTTGCTACAAACTGGGTGCCTGCCACAGATTAATATAGGAGAAATTGAGAACCAGCAAAGACAGTGCTGACATCGTCATTCCCTGTGGTTTGGCAAAATGGGAGATCTGTTCCGGAGTTGTAATGCAAAAGTTGAAGCAATCATGGATCAATCTGTTGCATATTTCGTTGATAACTGTGGCCGAAATCCATCGTCGCAGGAAATAACGCACTCTGCTAAGAGTTCGATCCGGAATAGATGGGCAACAGTCAGTGTCGCTGTGCGCAGCTGTGAGCATCCAGTTTAGACGTGAATCCGAAGATATATCGACATTAATGCTTCTATCTTCTATTTACTTTTCACATACACTTCGTGTAAGGTGAAGCTCAAAACATTACATCCAGTGCCCTAAAACTCAAAGAACCAGAAAGAAATAAGTAGACACACGCACTCAGTGAATTCTGTGATAACACGTAAGTGACACTGACATCTCTTCTAGCTGTTGCTGAGAGTTATTACTGTTTATGTTATAGCGCAGTGAAAACTCTCAGCTGTGCGAGTTTATGTCTTGTGGTCTCTCAACACGTCATCAACGGACTATTGGAATATTTTTGTTTATATACACTACAAATAATTGTTCATAAAAGCAACCCTCACAGTTCTGAAATGTTGAAATTCTACCTATCTGACACTCTACAGGACTGATAAACAATTAACCAAACAGGAGCATCAAGACACTTAAACTGTTCGCTGACGGTTGTGTCGTCCATTAGAAGGTATCGTTCCTGCATGATCGTAGAACGGCGTAAAATGTATTTTCGTCATACTTGGGGTAATATTGCGAATCGGTATGAAACTGAATGAACACGTAAAATCGGTATACAAAATGGCTGCCACGCTTAAGTATCTTCCAAAGATGGTAAAAAAGCGCACATCTGTAACGGAAACTGAATGCAAGAAGCCAGTTGGGTGTGTTCAAAAGTACTATTTCAGTGCTTCAGGCTCTTATGAAGTGAGATTAGTGAAAGACAGTTATCAAAATACTGACTGAATCAAAGCGAGTAAGTATAGCCCGTACGAAAGGAAAGTAAGAGCTATTTGAAATTAAATAGAAATCACTGGAAAGGAAGCACAATTGTGAGTGAAACTACGATGCATACTCAACCACAATCATTCTATTGGAATATATCAGAGAGTAGTTGATGTTGGTATACTATATTCTCCACGCACATTGTACAACTACATTAGTTTGTGGCGTGCGTCTATGGATGTAGAATCCTGGCGACCACTCATTTAAATAAATTCCATTCAACAGCAGTATGGGTAATTATAATCATGTTCAGAGCACCATCTCTACAAAATGGGAATGAAACTTTTCTCTTGGGAAATCATTGCTTCGAGGGGTGAAACTTTTTCCTAGCTTTTAAGTTTGCTACATTAAAAAATACTTTGATGGGAACTACATACGGTAGGGTGGCAAAAATGGAACGCGATCTATTGTCGTGCAGGACCTCCTTTTGCCCGGCGTAGTGAAACAAACCTACATGTCATGGGCTCAATAAGTCATCGGAAGTCCCTTGTAGAAATATTAAGACATGCTGCCTCTATATTAGACCATAATTGCAAAAGGGTAGCCAGCGCAGAATGTTGTGCACTAACTCACCTCTCCATTACGTCCTATAAATGCTGCATGGGAGTCCAGAATGTTCTTCAAACCAGTCGCGAACAGTTGTGGCACGGTGGCATGGCATCGTTGTTCCAAAACAGGAAAACCATGAATGGCTACAAATAATCTCCAAGTAGGCGAACATAACAATTTCCAGTCAATAATCGGTTCAGTTGGACCAGAGGACCAAATACATGTCGGGCGATCTGGATGGCCAAATCATTCGCTAGAATCGTCCAGAACGTTCTTCAGACCAATCATGAACAATTGTAAGCCGATGACTTGGCGCATCGTCATCCATAACAATCCTATCGTTATTTGGGAACATAAATAACTACAAACAGCCTCCAAGCAGCCGATCATACCTAGTTGCAGTCAATGACCGGTTCCATTGCATGTAACCATAGCGCACACCATTTTGGAGGCACCTCCATCTTGCACAGTGCATTGTTGACAACCTGGGTGCATGGCTTAGTGGGGTCCCCACCACACACAAACCCTACCATCATCTCTCAACAATTGAAATCAGGACTCATCTGACCAGGACACGGTTCTCCAATGGTCTAGGATCCGACCGATACGATTACGAGCCCAGAAGAGACGCTGCAGACCATGCGCTGTTAGCAAAGTCACTCTCGTCGATCGTCTGCTGCCATATACCATCAACGCCAAATTTCGCAGCACCATCATAACGGTTACGTTCGTCGTACGTCTCGCAATGCTTTCGGCAGTTGTTTCACGCAGTGTCGCTTCTCTGTCAGCTCTGACAACACTACACGAACGCCGCTGCTCTCGTCGTTGTCCGTAATGCCTGAAATCTGTATTCTCGGCACACTCTTGACTCTGTGGATCTCTGAAAATCGAATTTCCTACCGATTTCCGAAATGTGTAACATGCATCTAGTTCCAACTACCATTCCACGTTCAGAGACAGTTAATTCCCGTCGTGGGGGCATAATTACGTCGGAAACATTTTTACCTGAATCATCCGAGTACAAATGGCATATCCGTCAATGCACTCAGCTTGTATATCTTGTGTACGTGATTCTGCCGCCATCTGTACATGTGCATATCGCTGTCCTATGACTTCTGTTACCTCAGCGCATATTGGTTCAAATGGCTCTGAGCACTATGGGACTCAACTGCTGAGGTCATTAGTCCCCTAGAACTTAGAACTAGTAAAACCTAACTAACCTAAGGACATCACAAACATCCATGCCCGAGGCAGGATTCGAACCTGCGACCGTAGCGGTCTTGCGGTTCCAGACTGCAGCGCCTTCAACCGTACGGCCACTTCGGCCGGCTCCAGCGCATATTCTCCGCGCACACTGTGCGACTACCTTAGATCGCAGAAAGCGTGTGTGGATATAAAGTTAAAGCTAACACTCATTTAAATAAAGTCCACTCAACAACAGTATAGGTAACTATAATTACGTTCGGAGTACCTCTGTATAAAAATCACTCTGTATAAAAATCACTGGCTGTGCTGTGTGCAGTCCGTGGCTGCTTTGCATTGTTGTAATACTCGCCATACTGAATAAAACTCTTCTCTTGCGAAGCCATTGTTTCGAGAGGTTTAGTCTTTAAGTTTCCTATACTAAAAGTAATTTCGATAAGAACTACATATTACATAAAGAATTTTCGTGTTAGGAAGAGATCACTAGTGAGTACACAGTTTAATAACAAAGCTTAGTCCACAGCTCGTGGTCGTGCGGTAGTGTTCTCGCTTCCCACGCCCGGGTTCCCGGGTTCGATTCCCAGCGGGGTCAGGGATTTTCTCTGCCTCGTGATGACTGGGTGTTGTGTGATGTCCTTAGGTTAGTTAGGTTTAAGTAGTTCTAAGTTCTAGGGGACTGATGACCATAGAAGTTAAGTCCCATAGTGCTCAGAGCCATTTGAACCATTTTTTGAACAAAGCTTATTACAGTCCATATTTATGTAAATATATCTGTAGCTATACCAGTTTCCACATGACTGTCTCTTTCAATAGCCTTGGAATGAATCTTGGGCTAGGGCCGCGTGGCGCGTCATACTAAGCACACCGCACAAACAATAAATCACGCCAAGGAGACATGACGTTAATACTGTTTTACACTGACTCTAGACTTGATGATGGACTCAGTTTAGCGACGAAGAGAGTCTAAAAGTTCGTAGTATGCCATATCCGGCTGAAGATGCTCACTGCCGATTAGATCCCGTAGAACTTCGGGGACGTTGGTTGCTGCCTTCAACTTGTGTCCTAAAGGTCACAGATATTTTCGGTGGGATGAAGATCCGGTGACTTTTCTAGACAGTCGACATTCGGGTGGGGACTCACTGTTCGTTAAGCCAGGAACGCATGCGTGCACTCCTCTGAACAGGCTAGTAGTTATCGCGTAAGACGGGAACTGCCCCACAGTGAAGATCCAAAGACATTGGTACACTTACCTAATTTCGTTTTGGGCCTCGGCAATACCATGTGAGATGGACTCGACTAATGTCTGAAGTATTGCTCGAGCGAATTGAGATGGATCCTGCAGGGCTGTCCATAAAACCGCAAGAGTACGAGGGGGTGGAGATCTCTTCTGAACAGAACGTTGCAGGGCATCCCAGATGTGCTCAATAATGTTCATGTATGGGGAGTTTGGTGACCAGCGGAAGTGTTTAAACTCAGATGAGTTTTCCTGCAGAGACTCTGTAGAGAATTTTGGACATGTCAGGTGTCTCATTGTCCTGGTGGAATTGCCCAACTCCGTCGGATTGCACAGTGGAGATGAATGGATGCACGTGATCAGACAGGATGTTTACGTAGGTGTCACGAGTCGTATCTAGACGAATCAAAGATCCCATATCGTTCCAACTGTACACGCCCCATACCATTACAGCGGCTCCACCAGCTTGAAGAGTCCCCTGCTGACATACACAGTCCATGAATTCATGAGGTTGTCTCTATACCCTTACACGTCCATCCACTCGATACAATTTGAAACGAGACTCGTCTGACCAGGCAGCATGTTTCCAGCCATCAACAGTCCAATGTCGGTGTTGACAGGACTAGGCAAGGCATAAAGCTTTGCGTCGTGCGGTAATCGAAGCCCATATAGATGAAGTTTCGTTCAATGGTTCGCACGCGGACACCTGTTGATGACCCAGCACTGAAATCTGCTGCTGTTTGCGGAAGGGTAGCACTTCTGTCACGTTGAACGATTCTCTTCAGTAGTCGTTGGCCCCCTTCTTGCAGGACCTTTTTCCTGCTGCAGCGATGTGAGAGATTTGCTGTTTTACCGGATTTCTGATATTCACGGTACACTCGTGAAATGGTCATACGGGTAAATTAGCACTTCATCGCTACCTCGGAGATGCTGTGTCCCATCGCTCGTGCGCCGACTATAACACTGAAACGTCCCCTTTTGAACAATTATACATGACTGTGTTTAAACTGACACACAATGTTTTTAGCGCAACGCAATCTGACTTTCAAAAATCCCTACAAAAGAATGGCTCTGACTAACATTAACTTATACCTTTCACAAATTACTTGCCTCACAAAAATCTTGGTTACTCGAACTACTGCAATACAGCGAGCGCAACTACTGCCAGCTAAATAAAAGATTCAAACTACGGAATGCACTAACTACTGATAGGCATAGTTAGCAAATGAAAGATTTTAATAGAGAACAAACAATGCATTTACCTTAATAATCATAATATATATAGCAGTTCATGACATCCAGTCTTACAAATTTCAAAACTCCGCCATCTTTCTCCCCACATCCACCACTGCTGGCGGCTCACCTCCAACTGCGCAACGCTACGCGCTGTTCACATCCAGCTGCCCAACACTACAACGGCAGACAACAATGCAAACTAGCCACAGACTGCACACAGCACAGCCAGTGACTTTCATACAGAGTGCTACGTGGCGTTACCAATAAAAAAACCTAAACAGCCTACTTACAACACCACGCTCAAATTCACTTAAATATTGATAACCTGCCATTGTAGTAGCAGTAACGGACGTAACAACAGCGCCAGACACTTGTTGTGCGCCGTATTCTGCCTGTTTACATAAATATCTGTATTTGCATACACATGCGCTTCAGTGTAGTACTCAGCAGAAATATGTAGATATGCTTGCTGAGACTTTTATTTGCATCTTTAGCGGTGCACTGAGTTTCCAGAACCGAAAATCACTCCTTGGTCGGGCTAAGTTCGTTTTTATTTTATGATGTTCTGATCTGTCAGATTAGGAGTTGCATCAACTTTGCTAAAAAGTTGAAAGGTCTCTGTTGGATTCCTTTCATGTTAATTTCTTAAATCTGTTGTCATTTATGGAGTAAATTCCTCTCCTAAATTTACTGTGGCGTTTCTGACTATCTGGGAGGAGACTGAGTAGTGGAACGTGTTACTTTTACACATAAACAAGAACGATCTGTCACACTACTACACTTTAAAACACAGTTTATATGTAATTCATGTCACACAGTCTCATACGGAACCTACATCCGCTTTCTTTTATATACTGTATATGATAAGATACTGTCATCCCCCTTCCCTTCTGTGTGAGAGTATGAATGAGCAAATGTATTTGTAGTTGCATGCTTGAGGGTAGCAGACAAGCCTGTCTGCTAGAGAACAGTAGGACCAACGTCGGAACAGGTAGCTACGCTTCCTAAAAGCAAGGAGGTTTCTATCCTTAGTATGGTTCTGTCCGTCCGTTGTCATGTTGGTATAGGAAGCTGCCCCTCTGGCCACTTCCGTTTGTCTTTGTGAGCCACCCTCAGGAAGCACGCTCGGCAGTAGGCAGTTGCTGTGGGACCGTGGCGAGCGTCTGAAGTGGTAAGATCTCCGGCTAAGCGCGTGTCTGCTAAGTCTGTAGGACAATGGATTTCTTAAGTTCAGCCTAACTGAAAACTTAATACCTTGATTTCAGATTTAGCTCTAAAATATCTAATGCTATCTTAAATTGCAGCGGAGTGTAATTCTCGTGTGAAGTTCAGATTATTTTGCGGTAGTTGCTTTGTCATTACTTTGTGAGTAAAGTGGAACCACGTGTTGATCAGTAACTCTAACTAAGTTCATCAATCTTAAATGTGAATGCTTGTGTGATTATAACGTCTCGTCTTGACAATATTTTACAATATAGCAACTTTTCTTTATGCTTTTCTTTATGTTCAACCCACGTGGAGAGTACTTTGCGAGACCAGTACCACGTGCTTATATAACTGTTTGACCCATCAGGTTAATAGTAAGACGTTAGTAACCAATTCAAGGTTTTTCTTTTGTCAATTGCTTTTCGATCGAATTTATTTTAATTATCAAAATTACTGTGGAGTTATACGCTTTCTGTAAACCAAGTTGACCATGTGGAGCATGTGGTGTAATCATCAAAGTAGCCTTCAGCTATTCTTTTTGGGAAGATTTCACAAAGAGTTAATATGAATTTAGTATACCAGTGTGTGGTAATTACATGACGGACAGGATTGTGTTACGAACGTAATTTCTTTGGGTGAAAACTGAATCTGTTGGTTGTGGTTAATTTCTTCTTGCTTATATTTCAACGTTCTTTGGGTGTTGTTTTGTGAATGCAGTGTTGTATGAAGTCTCCCAATCTTGGCTCCATATTTGATGTGTTCCGTAAGATTAAAATCTCACATTTTTACAATCCTTAAACAAGGCACCAGCTCATTTATAACTCACGTATAATATGCTGAAATTTCAATGAACAATCTTAAAATAAATTTCCAAATATAAACTGATTTCTTTCTTTTTATTTAAATTCTCCTTTTTATATATAGATATATTACCGGTTGTTGTATGACTGTAAAAGATTATAATCAATGTTAGTCTGATTGGTAATGTGGTAAACCTAGACTAGTTACCTGGTGAAACAGTTGCGCAGTAATGCACGGTTAACTTCTCCCCAGACAGCTCACAGCTTTTAACCCGCTTTTATTCTACTATTAGCACCCGATTTCAGCATAGCAAATTCTTGTAGCAATATTACAAAGTGCTCAAATTTGAAAGCTGTTTACAATGTGAAATATGTTAAGATCAGAAGTCACTACGACTATAAACGTTATAAATCATGTGAGGCTGGTGCCAATCTCCGCTGTTAGGGGATTAGCATGCGTGAGTATGATTGCCCTCGATAAATTGTGACGCAGCCGCAGACCAAGCCTCATTCAGTAGGCTACTGAATATGACGCACGTAGAAACCGGTATAGCCTCAGAAATATTTTCACTAGTTTTGATCGTGATGATCTTTACTGATAGCAGGAAACGCCGCGCGGGCTGTTCCTGCAACCGTGTGCACGCAGATCCGCGTGGCCAGGCGGGCTTCCCGGTGGACGCAACGCGGTCACGGCCGCACGGGCTCCGCTAGCTGGCTGGCTCAGCGCGCGGAATCGCCGGTTGCTGTCGTATACCCTACGTGACGTCACACCGTTGCGTGCACGCCGGCAGCTAAATGTACCAACTGTTGCGGCAATGGGAGGCATTAGTCAGGGGGCCAGCATGCTAAACGTTGCTAGTCAGCACTGAAAGAATCGTTTCTTCCTGGCAATTTCGCCATTTCACTTGCGAAGGAGCTATCAAATGCTGATTAGTTTCATATTTCTGACAAGACTTGCAAATACAAATTAGTGTCAATTATGCCATTATAACACCCCAATTATAGAATCCATAATGAACACCATTTTGCTGCAAAAAAGAAATAGGAAAATCAGTCATCCTGACAGTGATGACAGTTACTGACATCAAAATTTACACTCTTGACAATTTAATTAAAAGGAATGTTATTTAAACACTAATGCTTATCATAAAGAAAGGAGTGAATGAAAGAATACCATATGATAAGAAACAGAAAATTTAAAGAAAGAATTCAAAAAGTTATTATTTACGAAGCCCAGACCATAAATTGACCAAAGATAACATTTATCCTAGAAGAGAGTTGTAGCGGCATCGACCTGTAAGTTCGCTGTGACTACAATGTAACTCAGCATTGGAGGTGTTAACTTCACTTCTCTCTTGTACTCTTGCGTTAGTAGTACGCATATTAAGCGCTACTAGATTGTTTTAAAACCGATCTGAAGTTTAAAAGTTTTACGGTTGGAAGTATTAGTCAGAAATCGGACTGAAGTAAAATCATCTTCACCGTTTAGACAGATAACGGGATAGTTTACAAATGTGACTGAAAAATGACTCGTGTGATTGCTGATTGGTGGTGGGACTCGGCCTTCGTTATACTTAATAGTCACGAACATCAGAGGACACAGAAAGAGACTGATTACCGACTTAAACTCAATTATTAGACTTGAGTAGGCAACAGATAAACGCAATCAGGAGCACTATGGGACTTAACTTCTAAGGTCGTCAGTCCCCTAGAACCTAGAACTACTTAAACCCAACTAACCTAAGGACATCACACACATCCATGCCCGAGGCAGGATTCGAACCTGCAACGGTAGCGGTCGCGCGGTTCCAGACTGTAGCGCCGAGAACGGCTCGGCCACCGCGGCCGGCGCAATCAGGAAGAACAACTGCGGGGCGTTGTCAGAAGCTATCGTCGAAGTTAGAATTGCTGATGTTAACGGACGCAATCCCCTGAATGAAAAATCGGTGTGTGTGCTTAGTGTAAGGACAAATAATTACGAAGAACAATAAATTTTAATTCAACTTTAATTCTTCGTGTCGCATACATCATTTAATGGACATTAAATGTGTATTTGTGGAATTAACTGATTCTTCAGATAACATCAAAGTGAAAAGTGATTTAGTGAAAATTTAATTGTAAACAACAATAAGTTTACACCGAAATACGTCGCATTCTGAACATTGCTCAAGCGTATGTTATCTCTGGAATTACGTCGTGTAGTTGTTGAATACGCGACGTAGAGATTCCTTGATGACGGAATAATAATTAACAACTCAATATCCTCGCAAAATCATTATGTGACATCGGCTTAGGTGATGGATTGATGGTTCAAGACATTATATTTTCAACGTTTGAATACCCACCCTCAAACCGGGTATAAGAACCACAGTCAGCAAGTTCGCGTGAACTGAAATGTCTGTCGCGAACACCCAAAGGACTTTTGGTTATCATTTCAGATCAAGGGAGTCATCGCGTTATCGAGTGGTGCAGTCGCTATATTTATAAGTGGAGAAGATCGATAGCCATCGAACACCACTGCTTTAATTACAAGCAAGGGCGGCGAACACGTTTCGGCGTGCTGCTCCATCGAGACGTTGATATCAGTTTTAAGAGACAGTATCTGAAAAATAACCAAACCGAGCGAGGAGTTTGTTTTTATAACAGTTACAGATTGGCGTTGTCGTGATCGACGGACGGCGTTCGACCTCATCTCGGATGGGACAACCATCACCATCGAGCCGAGACAAAACGAGAAGTCACACCATGTACACTGCTTGACAACTGCTAAGGAACAACTGACACTTGCTGTAGAACAACTGCCAATTGCTACGGGACAACCGACAGTTGCTACGGAACACCCGACCAGGGACCGTAAAAGGAAATACGGAGGGCGGGACGTTTTAACTGTAGCGAAACCTGTACACGGACGCTCGGTATGCATTCGACAGTTAATTACGGTGTCTGACAAAGCGAGTTGTGAAACTGATTTGTGCGACATTCCGTGTGGTACGGCAGCATATCTACAGGACATCATTTGAGGACTCACGATCTTGGACGAGCAGTTGGACTCCTCGAAGCCTGTCACAAGTGCCATCACAATGGGCACAGAAATGGACGTATATAAAAGTATCAACTCGCGACGTAAGTGGAGATGCTACGCGGAAGCATGCCGGTGGCGTAGACGGACCACCACAGGGCAGGGGGATCGGCACGTAACACTAGTGGAGAAAAGGAGCAGACATCTCATTTCTAGTCAGATCACCGTAGGCATTGAAACTGTCAGAACCATTTCGCGGCGATTAAATCAGGTTCGTGATCCAGAGTTCTATTCTCCAGCGAATCGCTCCTCACTGTGACAAGTGAATGTGGCCACCAGTTAGTGTGGAGAGTTGCTAACACGTTACACACCACACATTTTTCACGAACGTCATCGGTTTGGCCTAGGCGTTGTGATGTTGGCAGATATTTATACATAATGGCCGAATATCTTTGCGCAAGGTACCGTTACATTACAGCGGTATTGGTGGGAGATTATTCTGGACCATGTCCATCTTTTTAGGGACGCAGCAGTTCCCGACTTTCTGCTGATGGACGACAACGCCCGCATACAACGGACCACTGAGATGTCGGACACACTGGAAAGCGAACAGAACGGCCTGTGTACTCGGCGGGCTTAAATTCTATAGGTTATGCCGTGGATACTCATATGTGTTTCTCAAAAAACACCCCCTCCCCGAACCGTGCTAGAACTGAAAACCGCTTTGAGAGAAGAGTAGGATAACATACCCCAAGGACTCCTCAAGACGTTGATAGCCAGCATGAATAAAAGTTGCAAAATGTGCATTAGTGCCCGAGGGGGGCATATTCTTTACTGAGAGTACGATATCGACGTTTATGTTTGGAGTCTGACCTGTGTCAAGCATGTATCTGTTATCTTGTTTTCCCATGTGGTGGAATCTGCACCATTTTTAGTTATAAGAACACCACTTCACCTCTATTACGTATGCAATGCGTTTCATATCGTCCAGCATTGTCTCTGTTCTCTAGCAATTGTTAAACGTACATAACTGACTGACCAGGTCTGGTGTTTACATAGAAGTGTTAAACCAATTATATATAAAACTGAATGAACAATCGACCACAGTAGCTGCATTTATTGAAGTCGGTTAGTGACTCACACAACCGATTTCGCAACTTTTAAGTTGCATCTTCTGGTGTATATCCGCACAGAAATTTTTTATAAATTAATTCTTTGATAATGGAAGATAATGTTACCTGATATATCTGAAACCTGGTTGCTAGGTAACCAGAGAGCGCACAGGATACGGTTAAGGTTGTGGATGGGGCCATAAACAGTTACTGTGAGTTGCACAACCAAACACACAACTTTATTTTCTAACAACCACTTATTTACACGTTGGCTTAAGGATCACAATTAAACAATACGGCTGAAGGCCTAGTTAAAGAAAAGTTAAGATGCTCTCTAGGCTGAAGGCCCAAAACCACACAGCAAACACAATAACCGCTGAAACCCTGTCTTAGAAATCAAAAGCAATTAAAAATAGGAGGTAAAATTTTTTTCTTAAAAAACACGCAATGAAAACAATTAACGGCTGAAGGCCTACACTACATATCTGAAGGACAACTATAATTAAGGCACATTAATAAACAATTTTTGAGCAAGAAAATTTCTTTTTAAACTTACAACATAATGGTCAAAGCCTGATTAACTTATTGCACGGCTGAAGGCCACAAAGAAATTTAAAACAACGGCTGAAAGCCTGTACAACAAGTCAGATAAATAATTTAGAATAAATCCCTTGCTTCTTATAAAAAAATTTCCCTTTAGAGAATACATCCGGCTGAAGGCCTTATTAAGGGGTTTACGCAAATCCTCGGCTAAAGGCTATACATAACACATAACACATGGAACAACTAATGGCCTAGGGCCTGGATTACAAACAATTTCAGATAGAACAATTTCTAAGAATACTTTTTTTTCTAAAACAATCAATGCTCAAAATTTTAGTTTAACACGGCTGAAGGCCTTTATGTAAAATTTAAAAAACTGAATTAATACATGGCCAAAGGCCTCACACAATACTTCGACTAAAATGAAAATCACAATTTAAAACGAACAGAACAAGTAGTGCTCAGAAGGTCCGCCTGGGAAGGTGGCTCAAACGTAAGGTGAGGTGAGACAGGCAGCCAAGAGCTGAAGTTAAATAATCCGATGGCAACCCAAACTAGGGACAGCCCAAGGACAGACCAACAATTTACCCAATTCCCTTCCGTCCGACCAACGCCACAACAATGGAGAATATGGGCCGAGGACGAGAATACGAACAGCACTACGCCTCCAGAAAGTGGGGCATAAAAACAGCTAGGGGAACAATAATCACTCTAAGCAAATACGAACCAAACAACTTAGAAGGTTATCGAACTACACGCCGTGCTGGACAGCAACAACACGACGAGGAAAAGGCACAGTGCCTACAAACTATGCTAACGACCAGGGCAGGTAACTGGAGCGTTAACTACCAAAGGGCAGAAAATACCGCTGATGCACTTCACTGATAAGTAACAGTCAATTTAATGATTAATCACAACATAGGAAGATGGCTGCAAGATTTCACCGACTCCAACACATCATAGTATGCTGCTAGCCCAAATGAGCGAAGAGATGTCACAATAGTTGAGGTTTCATAACAGATTGACTGATCACTCAATTTCAGCGTCCATGTCCGATGGGCAACGAACTCGTCGCTCTCGCAGCTAGCGCCTCACGATCTGTCTGCACGCACACTGCCAGCGGACCCAGCCTGACCGCGCACCCCAGAGACTTGCTTGCTGCTCCGTCCCAACCGACTCACTCCATCCAGCATGCAGACAGCATTAAAATTACTGCAGAGTCAGAACCACATAAGCTACACACGGTTCCATGAAACACTTCCACAAACAAGTCGAACAATATTAAAACCAGTGACTGTGGAATGACAAGGACGAATCACAAGTCGACACACACGGAGAATCCAGAAGCGGTCGGCGACCAAATACACGTCATCTGATGAGGCGACCGACTGAACGACCAACCAAGGTCGTCCGCACTCAAGTCATGTGTGTGTTGGCAACGCTCAGGCGAGACATGGTTGTCCGGCCCTCACTGGAGCTCCATCCCGACTAAACTCACGACACACGACGACCCGCAAATACTAACTCCAAAGATAATACGACAGTGCTCTTATTGATAAGCGCTACTGCTGCCACTCAGGGGCAGCCAAGCCAGAAACTTAGTGACGCTAGTAAATCGAATAAGAAACGAGGCGGCATTACCGTAAAGACAAGATGACAAGCAATAAACGGCATGAACATTAGTCGCGTACGGCTCAATATCTTAAGTACTGAGTGAATAGATTTGAACAAGGAAGAAAATATTATGCTTCTGGTTGGGAAACTAGGTGTGGATCACATACGGTGCACAAAGAACGGGCCTATTCGAATATAATAAATAAGATTTGTAATTTCATAACAAAAGATAGTTACTTAAAGAGCTACCACATATGGTATAGGGAGTTATTACAGAATGCCGCAGAGTAACAGTTGGCGTGGTTAGGCAAAGTTCTCAGCCTTCTTCATTTGGTGAACTACTATCTATGATTAATGTCCAGTCTATAAAAGCGAAGGAATGAAATCAGGAATCAGAAACTAATCCCTGACTAAAAACGCCGTGAATGACTGTTTAAATGTGTTTATGATTGCTGTAATGTGCCTAATCTTGTTTTAGTGGGAGCGATATTTATGGGATTAAATTATATGCTAAGATTCTTAGTTTAATACTGGTTATAGAAGCATTGTAAGCAGGATTTTGAGGGACAGTTGACATATACGGAGGACATTCAGTAATTAATGCAAAACATTTTTATCGGTCAATTTCGGTTGAAAAACTACGCAATTAGTTGTGGGACGTTGTGGAATATTCCCGCTTCAGCCCCTGTAGTTTCATGAAGTTCCGACTGCTGGCGGCTATACATAGGACTCAAAATGGCGTCTGTATCGGAGGTGCGTTCCAAACGGAGAGTTGTCATTGAGTTTCTTTTAGCAGGAAACCAGAGCATCGCCGATATTCGTAGGCGCTTGCAGGATGGTTACGAAGTCCTGGCAGTGAACAAAGGCACGGTGAGTCGAAGGGCAAGGCGTTTGTCATCGTTGTAACGAGGTCGCGCAAACGTGTCCGATCTCCCACAAGCCGGTAGCTACATACAGCTGTGATCCAGCGGTGTTGGAGCGTGTGGAAACTCTCATTCGAGGTGATCCACGGATCACAATCAAACATCTCGCTGCACTACTGGACGTTTCTGTTGGTAGTGCTGACACACTCGTCGACCAGTTGGGGTACTCATAGACCACTGAGTTGCTCGCCACCTAACAGAAGACCATCAAGAGTAACGAAGAACCATCTGTGTGGAATTGCTTGCGCGTTGTAAGGCTGACCGTGATAATTTTTTGTCGATCATCGTCACAGGCGATGAAACATGGATTTATCACTTCGAACCGGAAACAAAACTGTAATCCATGAGGTGTCGCCACACCACCTCTCGTCCGGGTTGTTCTGTTTGATGTCGCGGTGGTACGTTCAACTCTGAAGTGTATTGCGCTACCCTCGGGAAGTTGTACAAACTTCAGCGTGTTTGTCGCCATAAAAATGCAAACGAACTTCTCCTTCTCCATGACGATGCGAGGCCTCTCACAAGTATGCACACTCAAGAGGAGCTCACAAAACTTAATTGGACTGTTCTTCCTCATCCTACAGCATGGATCTAGCACCTTCCGACTTTCAAGTGTTCGCCCCAATGAAGGATGCACCCCATGGGATGCAATAGATGGATGAAGAGAAGAATAGACCCTACCAGTACGTTGGCGTAAGGCCGCCACATTGAACGGAGATTATGTTGAAAAATAGTATTTTGTGTCCAAAAGAATGGGGAATAAGATGGTGTATTGGAATACCGAATAAAAACAAGCAGCTTTCAGAAAAAAAATGTTGCATTACTTGTTGAACGCCGCTCACATCTTCAAGTTCCTGCTACTTGAGGTTTTTCAGTACCACCACGACGCTCTTCTAACGGTAAAAAAACCTGTGACTATACGTATAGTTTGTATATTATTACACAGCAAATCCACATACAAATTTTCCAAATTATTACTTGATGGGGACAGCGGAGAACCATATGGTGTGGCACTATCGGAATCTGGATCATGTAACGAGTGCCAATGTTGCAAAAGACAGGGCGCCACTCGAAAAGCGTTAACAAACCAAGCCGAGCCATAAGCAACGTGTGCTAATGGCATAGTATGACATCACTCAGTAAGTAATTCTGTGTGTTGAATCCTGCCTTGACGTCAAATATGTAGGGTCTAGGAAGCCTGCTTTCTCGGATAGCTAGACAACATTCAAACAAATCGCATTAATGAGTTTTATTACGAAATGAATGCTGACAATACTTAAATTTGACAATAACACAGAAGTGTCGCAAGCAAAGGGCGACATGCAAATAAACAATTTTTTTCAGTATATACAATTCCTAAGTCGCTGGTTTTGAAGTGCCTAAACTTGATGTTGCTGTAAAAGTGGGTCGTGACCAGTCGGCGAGGCGCTTATGTCCTCTTCGCGTAGAGGCCGCTGCTGTTGCATTGTCGTCCTGGAGAGGGGTCAGTCAGCGTGCAACTGGCGAAGTCTTCTTCACAGCCCACTCAGCTCTGTCGTTATTGACTGGCGTGCCGGCGCTTGACTTTACGACATAACACTGCGGCCCACGCAGTGCAGAGTAATGACGTGTAACATCCGAGCTCAGTCGCTCCGTGGCATCCTAGCACTGTGAAAAGTGCGAATGCAAGAAAACTGGCACATTGGAGACTGGACGGCTGACACCTGTCGTCAATGACGGCAAACGACCACATCGCCTGCCGCAATGACGTTATGTGAACTTAAATACCTCTGTTTCAGAAGCCTCAGTCTATGTGTCTTGTCATCCAGTCCGCATCTCTGATTCTAACAGAATGACAGTCTCGCTAGTTATAGAGTAACTTCGTGGCGAATCATGATTGCTGCCTGTGTGAAGACTTCGCCTCCGAGACTGCAGCTACTGGGCTGCGGTGGGACTTCGTTGCTGCAAGCTGCCACTACTGTTTGATCACATCCGTGACTGACAGAAGATGCAGACGAGCTCGGCCTTCCTCTGGTAAAGGTCTGTATCAAGTGACTGCAAGCCATCAAATGCAACCTGTTGGCTGAGACATCTGAGTACTGCCACCTTGGCTGTTCATTGTGTTGCTGATTGGGGTCTTAGGCATCCGCCTTCACGATAGCCGCCGTCAGTTGTATGTCTTTGGTACATGTCTAAGCGCTCGTCCGTCTTCGAGAGCATTTAGGCTTGCCGCACCTGCCGTTGGCGAGCTGTTGTAGGATTGCACCCGCAGACTCCCTGTCTGGCTACTTGTAAGACACCGCTGTTGAGTCCTGGCTGGCACAGTCAGTCGGCCTCCAGATGCTGTTCCACATTCCTCCCCGCATATGGTTGTGCGATTCAGTAACTCTTATTCCGCGCCGGAGAAGGCAACCAATGAGGTAAAATCGCATATCATCAATATATTTCCAGACAACGCTGTTTAACTGTCGCTTTTAAGTGTATGACAACCGCCTTCGCGGGCTCGACAAGTTCGACATCATGCACCTGCAGCGCCACCACATCTGCACAGCCTCCTGGTCCGTTAACATCCTGAAACTTGGTGGTGGCCGCTACAGTATACCTTGTTACTCATATTTCGCATGGGTGCCACAAACCTTAGGAATACTCTGGTATGATGACACAAGTGTAGCAACATTCTTTGTAAAATGATTCCGTTTTCCCATTATCGCCGGCCGGTGTGGCCGAGCGGTTCTAGGCTCTTCCATCTGGAATCGCGCGACCGCTTCGGTCGCAGGTTTGAATCCTGCGTCGGGCATGGATGTGTGTGACGTCCTTAGGTTACTTCGGTTTAAGTAGTTCTAAGTTCTAGGGGAGTGATGACCTCAGATGTTAAGTCCCATACTGCTCAGAACCATTTGAACAATTTTTCCCCATTATCCTACAATGAACCTGTAGCAGCTAGAGTTTTTATCATTTAATCATGACGAAGTGTTAACATGATTGCAGCTGTCTTCACGTCAGGGTGAGATAAAAAAAAATGAAGCATGCCTAACACCTTCCCCTATTGGACGGCGAGGAAACACTAAACTGCCGATCTTCTGTCTCTTCATCACGCTGGCATCCGTCTTTGTCACCTACTTGGAAGTATTTATTGACTAGTCTATTATACAATTATTAAGAAAGGTACAGGGGAAAGCTGCAGTAAGTGAAAGGCTTTCAGTGAGGTTTAACATGAAAGCATATTGTAAACGGGAAGAAACATAGAGTGAGGTATCTCTGTCACACAATTAGACTTTCCCTCTCGCCCGATTACAAATTATTTGAAGAGCTGCCTTCCTGCTGTAGGTCAGGTATTAGACATTACAAACACATCAAGAAATTCGTTGAAGAAAACGAAATCAAAGACCAGCACCTACAGTGTGTGTGTGTGTGTGTGTGTGTGAGAGAGAGAGAGAGAGAGAGAGAGAGAGAGAGAGAGAGAGAGAGAAAGAGAGAGCCCTAATGGCGAAAGTTGGGCCACAGATATCAGAAACAGGGGACAGCTTACTGCATTACTGCTGACGGATTCGCGATTCCGAATGCGAGCGATACTTCCGCTATGACTGTATGATGATAGTTACCATAGTTGGTGCAAGCATCCGATCATTTACCATATTACTTGACTGGTATCTGCTCCATAAACGTTGCTGCTTCCATGGTGATGGAGAGACAGCCTTATTCTAAGATGAGACTTCCACGTTGCGGCTACTCAAGGAGTGACACGTCCTACATCTTCAAGTGGCTGCGTACAGCTGAAGAGCCGGAGGTCGGGTTCCTGTGATTTTGTTACTTCGGACGCCACCACAAAGTATCACAGTATGCTTTTAAGGGAGGCGAAGAGGTGCCCGATGCGAAGATAACTTGGGAAGGGGGCGCTAACAGTTCCTGTGGCCTCGAGCTGGTGGAACAGTTTGGCCGTTTGACGTTTTAGGTTACCGAGCCAGTCCCGCACTGTCGCTTGCTCCAAAAAGTGCGCGCTTACGGTCTATCCGATGACATATGCAGTTGGATAAAAAGTTTTCTAACAAACAGGGAGCAGTATGTCGTCCTAAACTGGGTGACTTCAACAGAAACAAGCATAACTTCAGATGTGCCCCAGGGCAGCGTAATAGGTCCGCTGCTTTTTACGATTTACATAAACGGTCTGCTTGATGGCATTGACAGTGGCATTAGACTGTTTGCCGATGATGCTGTAGTCTACAGGAAAGTAGTACCACACGAATGTTGTGAACAAATCAATAAGGATTTGCAGAAAATAAATGCGTGGTGTAATGACTGGCAGTTATCTCTGAATATTAGTAAGTGTAACCTACTGCATATAACAAGGCGAAAATCCCCATTAATATACGAGTACAAAATAAATGCCCAGTCTTTGAAAGCGGTAACATCAGTCAAGTATCTGGGTGTGACTATTCGAAATGATCTCAAATGGAATACGCAGATTACACAAGTAACGGGTAAGGCGAACTCTAGCTTGCGGTTTATTGGTAGAATCCTGAAGCGATGCAGTCCTTCAGCAAAGGAAATAGCTTACAATACGTTACTTCGTCCAGTCTTCGAGTATTGTTCGTCTCAATGGGACCCTTACCAGTTGGGTCTGATTCAAGAGATTGAGAAGGTCCAAAGAAGAGCGGCAAGATTCGTGACTGGTACATTTAGCCATCGCGAGAGCGTTACAAATCTCATAGAAAGTTTGAAGTGGGACACACTTGCAGATAGACGGCGCGCTAAACGGAAGGGGCTGCTCACTAAATTCCGGAGTATATATGAAGATGTAGATTTCTTTGAACTCGCGGGTAGTTGGTATCAACACACACCGGTGTGTCCTCTCGTCGGGTTTGAGAACTTTAAGAAAACTCACCACTTGAGGTACTATAATACTAATTGAGTGGTGAACAGAAAAAAAATGTTTAGCTCCTTTCACCAGATAGTCTGCCATGCAGGCATGGCATCAATAGTATTTGTTGACCTGAGAGAATTAGCTATGATATTCAAATTAATTTAATTAGTGGCCTTTTTAATTAAACAGCTAAGGGGTCCGTTCTTGGCAGCAATAAACTCGACACCTCGTCATCATTATGAATCTGTGATCGGTTTTTCTGGATTAATTTTACTTTTTTCTGTCTGTCTGTCTGTCTCCCTCCCTCTCTCTCTCTCTCTCTCTCTCTCTCTCTCTCTCCTTACCTCTCTCTCTCTCTCTCTCTCTCTCTCTCTCTCTCTCTCTCTTTGTTTCCCGCTACGATTAATTGCAGTCTAGGTGGGTGGCTTTAATATCCTCATCTACGGGCATACTGTGCAAGCCACGTACGGTACATGGCGAAGGGTGCCACGTACCACTACTTGCGATTTCCTTTCGTGCTCCACTTGCAAATGGAGCGACGGAAAAACGACCATCTAGACATGTATCCGTACGAGCCCTAACTTGTCTTATCTTATCTTCATAGTTCTTGCGCTGAATCTACGTCTAGGATTCTCATTTCAGTTCACGTAGCTTGTCTGTAATACTTGTGTTCTGATCGAACTTACCGGTAACAAATCTAGAAATCTAGTAGCACGCCTTTGAATTGCTTCGGCGTCTTTCTTAAAGTAGTCAAGAATGGGTCGTACTAGCGTTCTATATGCAGTCACCTCTACAGATGAACCATACATTCCTAAAATTCTCCCGATAAACCGAAGTCGACCATTCCCTAATACCTTCATTACATTACATGCTAGTTCCATTTCATATCACTCTGCAACGTTACCCCTAGATATTTAATCGAAGCTGTCAAGCAACACACTTCTAATGTTGTATTCGATCATCACGCTATAGTTTTTGCTGCCGTCTGTAGTAACTTACATTTTTCTACATTTAAAGCAGCTGACATTCATCACACCAATTACAAATTTATTCTGAGTCATCTTGAATCCTCCTAGAGCCACTCAACGACGACACTTTCCCGTACAGCACAGCGTCATCAGCAAACAGCCGCGGACTGTTGCTTACCATGTCCGTTAGATCATTTATATGTATAAAAATAATAGGCGTTCTATCACACTTCCCTTGGACACTTCTCGCGAAGGTCTCTGATGAGCGCTCGCCTTCGAGGACTTAAGAAGTCTTCGAGCCACTCACATATCTGGCAACCTATTCCGTACGACCGTTACTACTTTAACAGTCTACAGTGGGGCACCGTGGCAAACACTTTCCGGAAATACAGGAATATGTAATCAGCCTGTTCATCCATGGCTCGCAAGATGTCATGCGAGAAAAGGGCAAGCTGAGTGTCTCACCGTGCTGATTTGCTGATTTGTGCACAGAAGGTTTCCTTTCTCAAGGAAACTTATTATGTTCGAATTCAGATTATGTTCGAGATTTCTGCAGCGAACTGATGTTAAGGATATGGGTCTGTACTTATGCGGGTCCGTTCTTTTACCCTTCTTGTATACATGAGCAACCTGAGCTTTCTTCCAATACTGTAATCATAGGATACTATCTTTCTATCATTTTGTGAAGTGCACAGTTTTACCTTTCTCGTCATTTAAAGCCAGTTGTACTCTTATATCTTTGCCATCGATGGACTCAGATTCATCGATATCAGAGACCTTGGTTTACAGGATTTGCTATAAGCGGCGGAAACTACGTTACGTAACTGCCGGCCACGGAAGCTAGCCCGGAAGCTAGCCCTTTAGGGAAGGATAACGGTGGCGATGCAACCGGCTGCAGGGAAAGCCGATGTCAGCTCAAGCGGATCATCGCCATCTATGCTAAGGCATCGCCTCCTCTCTAGCACTGTCGTTTGAGTACGACTTTGCTCGACTCCGCGGGACTGCCGTATTCCTTGTTCGCCCTGCTGTATTGACGCGGGGCTTTGTCGATAGTACTGGATTATAGGTGATACATCCGGAAGCATTTCTCGGGTTATCAGCGCTACCGTGCTATGTCTCGTGTGTGACTAGGACCTCCCGTCAGATAGACCGTTCGCCGGGTGCAAGTCTTTCGATTTGACGCCACTTCGGTGACTTGGGCGTCGATGGGGATGAGATGATGATGATTAGGACAACACCCAGTCCTCGAGCGGAGAAAATCTCGGACCCAATCGGGAATCAAACCCCGGCTCTTAGAATTGACATTCTGTCGCGCTGACCACTGACCTACTGAGGGCGGACTGTCTCGTGTTGAACCATGCGATCTTACCCACGTTATTATCTTTCGCCATTGATTGCATCCTATGGTAGACGCGACTTCTCTAACTTCAAGAAATAGTCAAATGATGCAAATGGCTCTGAGCACTATGGTACTTAACATCTGTGGTCATCAGTCCCATAGAACTTAGAACTACTTAAACCTAACTAACCTAAGGACATCACACACAGCTATGCCCGAGGTAGGATTCGAACCTGCGACCGTAGCTATCGCGCGGTTCCCGCCTGAAGCGCCTAGAACCGTTCGGCCACTCCGGCCGGCCCAAGAGATAGTCCTTTCTATTCTGGACTTTTGTTTTCCCAGTTACAAGTTTCTGGAGATTGATGTTGTATTAAAGGTTGATGGTACGTAAATATTGTTATTTTTAAAGTGTCTGTTTATTGCTACAAGTTACAGGATGTTGTACTTTTATATCATATCAATATCAGAATATTTCTGCAGCTTTTTTCAAATACCATTTTTTGTATTTCACTGTACTATCTTCAAAAAAACCTGAGATTACTATTAATCTGCTCTGACAGACCAATAACATATCTTTGTAACATAAACAGTATGGGTCCCAACATACAATCCGCGGCACACCTATAGTTACCTCTGTTTTTGCCTATACATCTTCATACAAGAAATAATGCTGCGTCCTCCCTACCAAGAAACCGTCAGTCCAGTTATAATTTTTGTTTTGTTACGCTCTATGATCGTGCATGCGATAATAAGCATTGGTTTTGACTGTGAAATGTTCTTCGTAAGTCAAGAAATACTGCATCTACTGTCTTGAAACGTGGTTTTCAAGATGCCATGTGAGAATATCGCTACTTGAGCTTCGCATAACTGAAATATGTTCTGAATCCTTGCTGGATGGCGTGGAACAGATCACTGTGTTCAGAATGAACACAGAGCTCAGGCTACGTTCAAAGATTCTACAACAGACTGATGTCAAAGACATTGGGCGGTACTTTTGTGAATCACTTCTGCTACAGCAGCCCGTTGACAGGTTTGACCTGCAATTTCTTCGAACTACCGAGTATAACTTTTTGTTCAAGGGATCTACGGTGTATTATGGTTTAACTCAATTCTCTGCAGAATTTTGAGGAGACTCTATTAACGCCTGGAACTTTATTTAATTTTAGCGTTTTCGCCTGTTTCTCAGCACCACAGACACTAATATTTGTATCATTCGTCTTTGCAATGGTATACGGTTTAAATCGCGACCTTCTCCCAAATTTTCCTTTGTAAAGGAAGACGTAGTTAAGCAGTTCCGATTTTGCTTTTCTATCCGCAGTTTCGGTTCCTGTGTCATCCGTGAGTGTCTGGACGCTAACTCTGGTGCCAACGACAGCCTTCACAGATCAGAGTTTCTTCGGGTTTTGTAAGAGTTCTTTCGATAAAATTCTGCTGTTGTCGCCGTAGAAGGCTTCACGTATTGTTAATCTGATAGCCATACGCGTTTCAATACCACCTATCTATCGACTGACCTATTGTACAGTTGTCGATATTTCACCAGTAAATTGTTTTGGATAGGTCCTTCCTGGTTCTCTTCCAAAGACCGTTTTTGCTCACTGAAAGAAAGAAATTCAAGGGGTTTGAAAGGGTCAGCTATTAGGAAATTTTCTCTTAAAAACAATGCTTCCGATCAATATAGGGTGTGCATTTCTCACTGATTTGTAGTGTGACTAAGACGAAATTAAAAAGAGAGAAAGAGGAATAGCTTTTGCCAGCCTTCCCATGCGTTCACGATTCTAGGTACTCACTGTCATTCACAACTGATGTCATACAAGTTCGTGACGAGGCGATCTGCGTTTCTCACACGTGACGCATTAACGATGGCATCACATTTCTCGAAAAAAATAATGATGGTTTATCTGCTTCATCGTAAAACAGCGTAAATTCGCAGAGAATGTAATAAATAAATTATTTTTCTTTAGAGGACTTGAAGCTTTTTGCGTCCATGTTCGCGTAAAACTGATTTCATTAAGACACATCGAAAAGATCTGGGTGCAGTATCGACCACTTCCGCTTCTGTGCTGAAATTCACAAAGGACAAAGAATATTGTACATATCTCCCCTAGTTTAGTGTTCCTGGAATGGCTGTGTGTTTCCTTGGTATATTCTAGAAAACCGCGTCACTTACAATCCAACCACTCCAATTCTTGTGTAGAATATGTGTTTTACTTTCCTAACATGTTCCAAACAAACCCTGTAATGGTTTCTTCATTATGGTTCTCTGTAAGTAGTAATGTATCCGAACTCGTTTAATGTAATTTTACCAATGTCATTTAAATCTCTGTGATGAAACGATAGAGACAGAACTTCTGATACCAGAGAAGATATGAACTAGGTGAAAATGTATTAAAGAACTGAAAGAAAATATAAAAAAATTGAAAAATTAAGTCGTAGGCTTTCGAGACACCAACAAAACATCTTAAAAATCTGTTGCCGTAGCTCTCAAGAAACCAACAACACATTAAAAAGATCTGTTGACTTCCAGATTAGCAATAGAAAAAATTCGGTGTGGTACAGGAAAACTTCTTGCAGAAAGCTTCTAGTTAAATCATATGAAACAGAAGTTTGAACTACAGGAAGTCACGAATTCTCTTTCACTTGAAGCAGAACAAGATGATTCAAGACATCGTGAGGACGTCGACAAATTGATGACTCAAGTCGTTCGAGTACAGTCTGCGTGGAACTCGAAATCCCACAACGTGGAAAAATCTCTTGAATCCCGTGACGGTGATTCTGTCCATCACACGCGGGACAATAGCGTTATTGGTAGTCCAATACTCCCGGAAGGAAACGATCCTGGTTCGAATCCTACTTCGGCACGTATTTTCTATTTGTCACGTACGATAAATATAGGGAAATTAGGATAATAGAAAATTTGCAAGTCAACTTTAAATTCTCTTCGTCATATTGTACAACGCTGTGCGACAAGAGTTTTAATGTAAGGCACTTAGGCATCAAAAACTAGAGGGGACATCTTAACGTTGACAAAGGGTCAATTTTTCCTTTTCTTTGTCTGCGTCGTCCAGGTATGCGAAGCCGAGGGTAATAGACAGAACGGTAGTAGAAGAACTCCCTTTGGAAACATTACTGCAATAACCTGGGAATGTCCCGAGAAAAGAAACAACAAAAACATCGAAAACACGCCACCGAGTGCAGTATGTGATGTCGGTTAGCAGAAACGAGATTTTAGTGCTACCTTATGATTATAAGTCCAGAATTGTCCAAAATTTCTTCTTGTAAATAATGTGTTATGAAGCAGGCGAATACTGCATAAGTATTTGCCTATAAAAAAATAAAGAGCCATTTCACTATAGCCAATTTTTGCAATTCTAAGTCTGCTATACTACATTAGTTATCTCAAAAACTGTAACGGTCTAAAAATACTGGCCTATAAAGCCTTGTATTTATGGCATCATTCCAGTGTAGTTTTCAGAGCTCCCAAAATCTCCAGTGATGACTGAACAGCTAGTGGCAAAGATTTAGGTAATTTACAGTGGCGTGTACTTCGTATCTCACGTGATAACGTAGCGAAATTTGAAAGAAGCTCTGCTCACTCAAAGCTTGCATGTGTCTCACACACTGTAGCAAGAATAATGAAAACTTATAATCATTTATGTTATTCCTTAGAGTTTGTATTTTGTGGTAAATCAAAACTCGAGATTCTTATCATTAATGTAAGGCGGCTCGACGGATAAAAGAAAAATTTGAACAAATGTCAGCTCGTAAGTATTTGAAAAGTTTCATATTTCAAAACTTTCAAGAGTTGATAATAAAAAAATTCCTAATTTACTACTGGTTTCGATCATCTGGTCATCTTCAGATACAATCAATTTATTTAAAACAGCTTGTATCGCCATGTTCTTATTGTGACTTCAAATAACTTAAAAATCAACCTGCAGCACTGACATCTATAGCAAAATACATAAAACTGTTAACTGGAAGCTATAAGAGACATGGGTAACGTACAATATGAATAAAACCCAAGGAAGAACAATAATAAAGGATGACTAAGAACGAAATGCTTGGTTTAAGAAGAGCGTAAGACAGGGATATTGTCTTTTTCCCTGTCGTTCAATACATATAATTAGAGATATAAAAGATAGATACAGAAGTATAATCAGAAGTTTTGTTGACGACACTGCTATTTTCAGTGAAAGTAAGGAAGATATTCAGAACCTGTTGAATGGAATGAACAGTCTACTGAGCACAGAATATGAATTTAGAATAAATCGAAAAAGACGAAAGTGCAGAAGTGAGATTAGTAATAAACCGAGAATCAAAACTGGGGGCTACGAGGAAGACGAAGCTAAGTAATTCTGCTACCTTGGATGCATAATAACGTGAATAGAACGCAAAAAGATTGGCACAAGCAAAGGGAGCCTTCTTGGCCAAAAGAAGTCTACTTTGAGAAATTTCTGAGAATGTACGTGTGCAGCTCACATTGTGTGGTAGTGAATATTATACCGTGGGGTACCGGAAAAAGAGGAGAATCGAAGATTCTGAAGTTTGAAGCTTGTCGTGGTAGAAGCGGGAAGGAATTGGTAAAATGCAGGAGCGAAATTACATTAAACATTTAGCTTAAAATGATTTATTACACAGAAATTCGAACTTCAATACATAAAACACAGAACTTTGTTTTAGATTTCGCAGAATGAATAGCACATGCTATTTACTTCATATTACAATCTATGATGCAGCAAGAAATAACACTTTAACAGTGTGATGTGATCCACATGAAATCAAGCTGAACCCACAAATTTTAGACACTAGATATAATACAGGAAAAGGTTTCAAAACTGACGTAAATTTAATAGAGCTTTAATAGAACTAAGCAAGTTAAAAGTCTGAGTTAGAAAACGTAGTTGCGGTTTCGCGAATATTGACTTAATTTAATTCCAGAAGAATGAACTTGCATTTACCATATAAATTATTAAACCTTGTAAAAGGTGCCATAGCAAAGTTCACTGCAGTGAACAGATTGTAAAAGGATCGACAAAATTACTAATTTCAGCTAGTGAACACGTTAAAACTGAAAAGTTAAATACACAATTGCCAAATAACGTAAACCTCTGGCACAAAGCCTTTCCAAACAATATCTGCCTATAGAAGTTGTGCATCTCTTCAGAAACAGTGGTAGTTCAAATAAAAACACTAACTTGCAACACGAAAAATTAAAACTGAGGTTACTAAATTTAAGAGCCTGGATCCAAATAATACAATAGGTACAAGCCCCACTGTCAAATGGCTGCTTCCTAGATTTTTTAACAAAACATCAGTCATCAAGGTCGGTCTTACAGCACGTTAATGTAGAAAATTTGGGTGGAAATACCTGAAACACAGGTTTGTTACAATAACCAATCAACATGACTAAAACATAAGGCATGACACTTACACACTTGTTAACGACAGTAGCTACTGATTAGAATATTAACAGTCATGATCAATTTGAGGTCATAACACTGTTCAAACGTTGACTTGAGAGTAACCGTAACTCTGCTGGAATTGCCAAGTCCATCGGAATGCATAATGGACATGAATGGATGCTGGTGATCAGATAGGATCATTACGTACGTGTCATCTATCAGAGTCGTATCTAGGCGTATCAGGGGTCCCATATCACCCCACACCATTACAGTGAGCGGAAACAGTATATGTAGTACAAAAATTCACTCCGCTTTCCGGACAACTCGGTAGAAGGAAAACACACGCATATATTTTACCTCTACAAACCAGCTAGAATTAACACGGTGGCGACGGCATACCAAGTAAGAATAGCTGACAAGACTCCCACAATGGTCTGCAACGATGTCACCAATTCATTGCAGACTCCACAAAAGCCCGCTTCACAGAATTTCAAAATAGCACAGATTTTCCTGATCACACAGGAGACTAATAGAGCCCTTCGAGACAGTGACAAGCCGCACCCCAAGTAGCAGCCGCCTTAGACACACTACAGTGCCTCCCTGGCGCCTGTCGTTTCAGTCCGCGTCTGCCGTGAAACCTCGTGGAGGGCCATCACGCAACCCAAGGCGCTACTCTCAAAGAAAAAACACCACAGCAACGCGTACGAGCTCAAAAGCCTCGCATTTGCAGCACAAGAAATCCTCTAACGGGAAAATTTCGACAGAACGACGGAATCATCCAAGGAGTTACACTGTAGCGCCAAAGAAAGTAGTATAGGCATCCGTATTCAAATACAGACATATGTAAACAGGCAGAATACAGCGCTGCGGTCGGCAACGCCTGTATAAGACAACAAGTATCTGGCGCAATTGTTACATCGATTTCTGCTGCTACAGTGGCAGGTTATCTAGATGTAAATGAGTTTGAAAGTGGTGTTATAGTCGGGCGCGCGAACGATGGGACACAGCATCTCCGAGGTAGTGATGAAGGATATGGGAATCTTTCCGCACGACCATTTCACGAGTGTAGTGAACACGTTAAAACTGAAAAGTTAAATACACAATTGCCAAATAACGTAAACCTCTGGCACAAAGCCTTTCCAAACAATATCTGCCTATAGAAGTTGTGCATCTCTTCAGAAACAGTGGTAGTTCAAATAAAAACACTAACTTGTCGATCCTTTTACAATCTGTTCACTGCAGTGAACTTTGCTATGGCACCTTTTACAAGGTTTAATAATTTATATGGTAAATGCAAGTTCATTCTTCTAATTTCAGCTAGTGAACACGTTAAAACTGAAAAGTTAAATACACAATTGCCAATTTTGAAACCTTTTCCTGTGTTATATCTAGTGTCTAAAATTTGTAGGTTCAGCTTGATTTCATGTGGATCACATCACACTGTTAAAGTGTTATTTCTTGCTGCATCATAGATTGTAATATGAAGTAAATAGCATGTGCTATTCATTCTGCGAAATCTAAAACAAAGTTCTGTGTTTTATGTATTGAAGTTCGAATTTCTGTGTAATAAATCATTTTAAGCTAAATGTTTAATGTAATTTCGCCCCTGCATTTTACCAATTCCTTCCCGCTTCTACCACGACAAGCTTCAAACTTCAGAATCTTCGATTCTCCCCTTTTTCGGGTACCCCACGGTATAATATTCACTACCATACAATGTGAGCTGCACACGTACATTCTCAGAAATTTCTCAAAGTAGACTTCTTTTGGCCAAGAAGGCTCCCTTTGCTTGTGCCAATCTTTTTGCGTTCTATTCACGTTATTATGCATCCAAGGTAGCAGAATTACTTAGCTTCGTCTTCCTCGTAGCCCCCAGTTTTGATTCTCGGTTTATTACTAATCTCACTTCTGCACTTTCGTCTTTTTCGATTTATTCTAAATTCATATTCTGAAGAGTTTGACAGAGCACTGAAAGACCTGAGTCGAAACAAGGCCCCCGGAGTAGACAATAATCCATTGGAACTACTGAGGGCCGTGGGAGAGCCAGTCCTGACAAAACTCTACCATCTGGTGAGCAAGATGTATGAAACAGGCGAAATACCCTCAGACTTCAAGAAGAATATAATAATTCCAATCCCAAAGAAAGTGGGTGTTGACAGATGTGAAAATTACCGAACTATCAGCTTAATAAGTCACAGCTGCAAAATACTAACACGAATTCTTTACAGACGAAAGGAAAAACTAGTAGAAGCCAACCTCGGGGAAGATCAGTTTGGATTCCGTAGAAACACTGGAACACGTGAGGCAATACTGACCTTACGACTTATCTTAGAAGAAAGATTAAGGAAAGGTAAACCTACGTTTCTAGCATTTGTAGACTTAGAGAAAGCTTTTGACAATGTTGACTGGAATACTCTCTTTCAAATTCTAAAGGTGGCAGGGGTAAAATACAGGGAGCGAAAGGCTATTTACAATTTGTACAGAAACCAGATGGCAGTTATAAGAGTCGAGGGGCATGAAAGGGAAGCAGTGGTTGGGATGGGAGTAAGACAGGGTTGTAGCCTCTCCCCGATGTTGTTCAATCTGTATATTGAGCAAGCAGTAAAGGAAACAAAAGAAAAATTCGGAGTAGGTATTAAAATTCATGGAGAAGAAATAAAAACTTTGAGGTTCGCCGATGACATTGTAATTCTGTCAGAGACAGCAAAGGACTTGGAAGAGCAGTTGAATGGATTGGACAGTGTCTTGAAAGGAGGATATAAGATGAACATCAACAAAAGCAAAACAAGAATAATGGAATGTAGTCTAATTAAGTCGGGTGATGCTGAGGGAATTAGATTAGGAAATGAGGCACTTAAAGTAGTAAAGGAGTTTTGCTATTTGGGGAGCAAAATAACTGATGATGGTCGAAGTAGAGAGGATATAAAATGTAGGCTGGCAATGGCAAGGAAAGCGTTTCTGAAGAAGAAAAATTTGTTAACATCCAGTATTGATTTAAGTGTCAGGAAGTCATTTCTGAAAGTATTCGTATGGAGTGTAGCCATGTATGGAAGTGAAACATGGACGATAAATAGTTTGGACAAGAAGAGAATAGAAGCTTTCGAAATGTGGTGCTACAGAAGAATGCTAAAGATTAGATGGGTAGATCACATAACTAATGAGGAAGTATTGAATAGGATTGGGGAGAAGAGAAGTTTGTGGCTCAACTTGACCAGAAGAAGGGATCGGTTGGTAGGACATGTTCTGAGGCATCAAGGGATCACCAATTTAGTATTGGAGGGCAGCGTGGAGGGTAGAAATCGTAGAGGGAGACCAAGAGATGAATACACTAAGCAGATTCAGAAGGATGTAGGTTGCAGTGGGTACTGGGAGATGAAAAAGCTTGCACAGGATAGAGTAGCATGGAGAGCTGCATCAAACCAGTCTCAGGACTGAAGACCACAACAACAACAACATTCTGTGCTCAGTAGACTGTTCATTCCATTCAACAGGTTCTGAATATCTTCCTTACTTTCACTGAAAATAGCAGTGTCGTCAACAAAACTTCTGATTATACTTCTGTATCTATCTTTTATATCTCTAATTATATGTATTGAACGACAGGGAAAAAGACAATATCCCTGTCTTACGCTCTTCTTAAACCGAGCATTTCGTTCTTAGTCATCCTTTATTATTGTTCTTCCTTGGGTTTTATTCATATTGTACGTTACCCATGTCTCTTATAGCTTCCAGTTAACAGTTTTATGTATTTTGCTATAGATGTCAGTGATGCAGGTTGATTTTTAAGTTATTTGAAGTCACAATAAGAACATGGCGATGCAAGCTGTTTCACGAGTGTATGGTGAATATCAGGAATCCGATAAAACATCAAACATCCGACATCGCAGCGGCAGGAAATGGATACTGCAAGAACAGGACCAACGACGACCGGAGAGAATCGTTTAGCGTGGCAGAAGTGCAACCCTTCCGCAAATCGCTGCAGATTTCAGTGCTGAGCCATCAACAAGTGTCAGCGTGCGAACTGTTCAACGAAACATCATCGATATGAGTTTTAGGAGCCGAAGGCTCGCTCATGCGCCCTTGATGATTGCACGACACAAAGCTTTACGCCTCTCCTGTGCCAGTCAACACCTACATTGGACTGTTGGGAAGCTCAGGCAGGAGCACGGCGTTGTTCACGAATACCGGCTGTACTTCCAGAGGCAGCTCAGGAGACTGGAAGCATGTTGCTTGGTCGGACGAGTCTCGTTTCAGATTGTATCGAGCGGATGGACGTGTACGGTTATGGAACAACCTCATGAATCCATGGATCCTGCATGTCAGCAGGGGACTGTTCAAGCTGGTGGATACTCTATAATGGCGTGGAGTGTGTGTAGTTGGAGTGATATGGGATCCCTGATACGCCTAGATACGACTCTGACAGATTACAAGTACATAAGGATCCTGTCTGATCACCTGCATCCATTCATATCCATTATGCATTCCGACGGACTTGGGCAATTCCAGCAGGACAATACCACTCCCAACACGTCCAGAATTGCTACAGAGTGGCTTCAGGAACACTTCCACTGGGCCGCGCGGAATTAGCCGAGCGGTCTTAGGCGCTGCAATCATGAACTGTGCGGCTGGGCCCGACGGAGGTTCGAGTCCTCCCTCGGGCATGGGAGTGTGTATTTGTCCTTAGGATAATTTAGCTTAAGTAGTGTGTAAGCTTGGGGACTGATGACCCTAGCAGTAAGTCCCATAAGATTTCACGCACATTTGAACATTGGAACTTCCACTGGCCACTAAACTCCTGAGACATGAACATTATTGAGCATATCTGGGATGCCTTGCAAGATGCTGTTCAGAAGAGATTTCCACCCCATCGTACTCTTACAGATTTATGGACAGCCCTACAAGATTTATGGTGTCAGTCCCCTCCAGCGCTACTGCAGACATTAGTCGAGTCCGTGTCACGTCGCGTTGCGGGATTTCGGCATGCTCGAGGAGGCTCTACACGATATTCGGTAGGTGTACCAGTTTCTTTGGCTCTTCAGTGTAGAAGGCGCAGCAAAACCATCGCAAAATAATTTGGTAAAAGCAAGCCGGACGACTCAGTGCTATTGAAACATGCTGATATTCAGATGTACTCATAAGGAATGAGGAGGTTCTCCGCAGACTCTGCGAGGAAAGAAATATGTCGAATACACTAGGTACGAGAAGGAACAGAATGACAAAAAAATGTTCAAATGTGTGTGAAATCTTAACTGCTAAGGTCATCAGCCCCTAAGCTTACACACTACTTAACCTAAATTATCCTAAAGACAAACACACACACCCATGCCCGAGAGAGGACTCGAACCTCCGCCGGGATCAGCCGCACAGTCCATGACTTCAGCGCCTCAGATCGCTTGGCTAATCACGCGCGGCACAGAATGATAAGCCACGTTTAAGGCGTCAGGGAGTAACCTTCATGGTACTAGAGGGAGAGGTAGACAGTAAAAATTTGTATAGCAAGTCGTAGATCGAAATAAATCTAACAAATAATAATTAAGGAAGATGGGTGTAAACGCCATTCTGAGATGAAGACCTTGGCAAAGCAGAGAAACTCATCGCTGGCCGCATGAAATTAGTATGAGAACTGATGAGACCCCCTGCCCATCCCACCAAAAAAAGGAAGTAAAACGTACTGACAGCGTTAATCACTCTACGTACACTTTATTATCTGATTTCCATCTTATGATTAATATTATGATTAATTTTCTGATATTTGAAAATGATCAGAAGATAAAAGTCGATATTAAATAATGATTATTTTATCAGCAACTGGTATGTATTTTGAAACATGACGGTTTTTGAATACTTATGAGCTATGAGGCACCACCCGCGAAATTGCATTCTCCTGAGCTGCCTCTGGAAGTACAATCGATATTCATGAACAACACCGTGCACCTGTGTGAGCTTCCAAGTTCCGCCGCCTTGTGGCAAACCGCGCAAGTTGGTCGCACGCGGAAGAACGGGGCGATGAGTTGCAGCGGCGACCTTGGCATTTGTCGGTAGCGGAGGCAAATATGCCGACACCATTAATTACAGGCGGGGCTTCGCAAATAAGTACGGCGACCCCTGAAGCACCTCCGGCATAGCTTTAATACTACACGCGCAGATAATGCGGCCTGCCCTCTTGCGATATACAGACGTAAAGAGATGTTTCATTCGCCGGAAGTGGTACTTAGATTGACTAAGCGAGACGTATCAAAAAATGGTTCAAATGACTCTAAGCACTGTGGGACTTAACTTCTGAGGTCATCAGTCCCCTAGACTTTGAACTACTTAAACGTAACTAACCTAAGGACGTCACACACATCCATGCTCGAGGGAGGATTCGAACCTGCGACCGTAGCAGAGCGCGGTTACGGACTTACGCGCCTAGAACCGCTCGGCCACACAACGTATCAACTGACCCAGACGGCAAGGCGGACCACGCTACTACACAAGTAACAGCCACCTGAGACACACAAAACCGGCTGACCCGGCGCATATCTTCGCTCTAAACGAACAATTTTAAAGCCTTACTCACACACCAAATATCTACATCCACATTTATACTCCGCAAGCCACCCAACAGTGTGTGGCGGAGGGCACTTAACGTGCCACTGTCATTACCTCCTTTTCCTGTTCCAGTCGCGTGTGGTTCGCGGGAAGAACGACTGCCGGAAAGCCTCCGTGTTCGCTCGAATCTCTCTAATTTCACATTCGTTATCTCCTCGGGAGGTATATGTAGGGGGAAGCAATATATTCGATACCTCATCCAGAAACGCACCCTCTCGAAACCTGGACAGCAAGCTACACCGCGATGCAGAGCGCCTCTCTTGCAGAGTCTGCCACTTGAGTTTGCTAAACATCTCCGTAACGCTATCACGCTTACCAGAAAACCCTGTGACGAAACGCGCCGCTCTTCTTTGGATCTTCTCTATCTCCTCTGGCAACCCGACCTGGTACGGATCCCACACTGATGAGCAATACTCAAGTATAGGTCGAACGAGTGTTTTGTAAGCTACCTCCTTTGTTGATGGACTACATTTTTAACGACTCTCCCAATGAATCTCAATCTGACACCCGCCTTACCAACAATTAATTTTATATGATCATTCCACTTCAAATCGTTCTGTACGCATACTCCCAGATATTTTACATAAGTAACTGCTACCTGTGTTTGTTCTGCTATCATATAATCATACAATAAAGCATCCTTCTTTCTATATATTCGCAATACATTACATTTGCCTATGCACCAAGTGCCTATGCGCTGCAGAGCTTCCTGCATTTCGCTGCAATTTTCTAATGCTGCAACTTCTCTGTATATTTCAGCATCATCCGCGAAAAGCCGCATGGAACTTCCGACACTATCTACTAGGTCATTTATATCATTTATATCGATGCCAGCAGACGTCTCCGTCTGTGAATCACTGATTACTGCACTTCTAGTGGGTGGAAAATATATCCCTGATCTCTAGGGTAGACATGATGCATACGATAGATGCTAGGTAACAGCTCGTGTTAACGCGACCCCTTCTGGGACGGAGAGGAATGCCGGCCCCAAATCGAATCTGCCCGGCGGATTAACGACGAACGGTCGGAGTGCCGGCACGCCTGGATGTTGCTTCTGGGCGGTTTTCCACATCTCACTAGGTGTAAACCGGGATGCTTCCCACCTTTCGCCTCAGATACACGTTATGCAAACATTTAGAATACTTTCCTACACTTGCACCAGAATTTACTCTATATGCAGACTGGGTACACTTTTTCTGTCCTGTCGTTTGAGTCGAAGACAGATGGCCTAACTGTTGGTCTCCTGAAACGCTAACTCAGAATCAGCAGCAGGAAATCCTAGACTGAGTTTACATGAACACTTTTTGATCGGAAATGTATATTTAAATCAGTACTGTCATAAAGAACTTACAGCTTAAAGCGGTAACGTATGCTTCAAGTGACGACAGTCAGTCACAATATGTGTCTTACAACGACACACAAAGCTTTTCCGCGAACTCTCAGATATCTCTGCTGCCTGTTGTACAATAACACAGGCAGCTAGGACCCTCCTCTTCAGCAGGAAAGAAAGGTCTAGGTTCAAATGGTTCAAATGGCTCTGAGTACTATGGGATTTAACTACTGTGGTCATCAGTCCCCTAGAACTTAGAACTACTTAAACCTAACTAACCTAAGGACATCACACACATCCATGCCCGAGGCAGGATTCGAACCTGCGACCGTAGCAGTCGCGCGGTTCCGGACTGCGTGCCTAGAACCGCTAGACCACCGCGGCCGGCAAAGGTTTAGGTTCCACAGACAGTATAAGCTTTACTGACTCGTTTCGTCTGTCTGTGCGACCTAGACTCTTTTCCGTACTGAAAATATACACTGAAGCGCCAAAGAAACTGGTATACGCATGCGTATTCAAATGCAGAGATACGTCAGGCAGAATACAGCGCTGCGGTCGGAAACGCCTATATAAAACAAGTGTCTAACGCTGTTGTTAGATCGGTCACTACTATTATGATGGCAGGTTTTCAAGATGTGAGTGAGTTTGAACTTGGTGTTATAGTCGGCGCAAGAGGGATGGAACATAGCATATCTGAGGTGGCGATGAAGTGGGGAATTTCCCGTACTACCATTTCGCGAGTGTACTGTGAATATCAAGAATCCGCTGAAACGTCAAATCTCTGATATCGATGCGGCCGGAAAAAGATCCCGCAAGAACGGGACTTACGACGACTGAAGAGAATCGTTCACCTTGACAGTTCAACCCTTCCGCAAATTGCTGCAGATTTCAATGCAGGGCCATCAACAAGTATCAGTGTGCGAACCATTCAACGAAACATCGTCGATATGGGCTTTCAGAACCGAAGAACCACTCGTGTAGCCTTGATGACGGCACGACACAAAGCTTTATGCCTCGCCTGTGCCCGTCAACAGCGACATTGGACTGTTGATGAGTGGGAATAAATTGTATCGACCGGATGGACGTGTATGGGTGTGGAGACAACCTCATGAATCCATGGACCCTGCATGTCAGCAGGAGATTTTTCAACCTGATGGAAGATCTGTCATGGCGTGAGGCGAGTGCAGTTGGAGTGATATTGGACCCTGATACGCCTAGACACGTCTCTGACATATAACACGTACGTAAGCATCCTGTCTGATGACGTGCATCTGTTCATGTCCACTGTGCATTCCGACGGAGTTGGGCAATTCCAGCTGGACAATGCGACTACTCACACGTCCAGAATTGCTATAGAGTGGCTCCAGTAACACTCTTATGAGTTTAAACTCTTCCGCTGGCCTCCAAACTCCCCAGACACGAACATTATTGAGTATATCTGGGATGCCTTGCAACGCCCTGTTCAGAAGAGATCTCCACCCCCTTGTACTCTTCAGTTGTAATACGGTTGCCGGCCGTTGTGGCCGTGCGGTTCTAGGCACTTCAGTCCGGAACCGTGTGACTGCTACGGTCGCAGGTTCGAATCCTGCCTCGGGCATGGATGTGTGTGATGTCCTTAGGTTAGTTAGGTTTAAGTAGTTCTAAGTTCTAGGGGACTGATGACCTCAGATGTTGAGTCCCATAGTGCTCAGAGCCATTTGAACCATTTGAACCATTTTTGTAATACGGTTGCTGCACCATGGCCCAGTCTCTGCTGGGATCTCAACACAAGGTTCATCGTGTTAGTCCACAGGAGAAAATCTTTAGGAGTGAGATGTAGCGACCTTATTAACCGTAGGACAGGGCCTCCCTTTCTAATCATACGAAAAAGCTATCTGCTGCTCAGGTGCCCGCTAACGTTTGTAACGACTTATGGTAGTGCACAGAAGTTTCGAAAACACATTCTCTTGCAGAAAACAATTTTTCCAACAACTGTCACGGAATATGTCGAACAAACATTCAATCGTGGTGGCAGTAAATTAGATCATATTACTTGATCTTGTAGATTTACAGTCCGTCAATTGAAACAGAATCATGGCTGGTGATGTGATACAAATGTGGTGTATGGATATTTATCACTCCAGAAAGGTTGGCGAGTAGAGAAACAATCACGGTTACAAGAGATCTCGTCCGTGACCAACACAAACTGTACAAAGTTTAACACTGCAGTACTGTGCTAAGTGAAACACTAACAGAACCTGAACTCTGGGTTCAAAATCATTTTGCCCCATTACATGCACACGTCGTTCATGATTATGATATAGTTTACTACTCTCCATACGCTATTCCCCGCAGTGTGAATTTCAGTGGAAGATGATGGCTGGAAATTGTTCAAACTTTTCTCACCCCATCCGCCACCATTTTTGCAAATTGTAAACCGTGAATAATTTATTGTCCAGATCTTGGGCACCTCTTCACGGCAGGAATTTTCTTCCGTTTAGGATGATGCACATATGTTGCGAAACTTTTCTTTATACATTCGTTCGGCGTTCTTGAATTTACATTGTGCTGGACCATGCATGTGTGCAAGTTGCAATAGCAGGTAATGATTTTCGACAGTCTTGTTATTAACTGTTAACAGTGGTAAATTCCGCAGTAGAGACACGATAGACAATTTTGTTTTGCGGAGACTAGGCGTACTGAGCAACTGTAACGAAGTGACAGGAATTACGTATTTTCTTCCGTGTTAATACCACAAATGTCAATGCGGGTTGCAATATTCTTTTTATGACACAGATACGTACCTCGCACGTCTTGTTATTTCTAGATCTAATATCGACGGAAATTCTCGTTTCTGAAATTAATTCATTATCTCAAAATACTTGTTTAGTATGTTGTACCATCAGTAAAATTTTTCCCTAAAGATCATACAGTGCAGCCTTTATCGTCCAGTTTTTACATCGTTGTTGATTTTTGTTTGATGGGCGTTAGGCCATAGTCTAAAGTATGTTTCTGTGTCTAATGTTTCGTCTCCTAACACTAGAGACACCTTTGGAGACACCAGAGGCTGCGGTAACAGTTTCGATCTTGTGCAGGCTCAGCAAGGCGATCTGTTTTATTATACTAATCCCTGCAACGGTCGGGTCGTGACATCAGACCGCTTTATTGTTGTTGCTTTATTTAACCTCAAGTGTTTGCACTGGCGTCTAAAACACATGTTTGCATTGTATACTTAATTGTATGAAGAATATACATATTTACGGAAATAAGAGTTCATGCAGTCACAATTTTCTGCACAATAAATTTTTAACAAATAGCACGATAAGTAAATTAGATATTTTTCAGTAATCGCACTATTATTTGGACTTAATGAAAAGCTATATAGAGGTATGAAAATAGGGATAATATTAAACATTATAGATTTTATCCTATACTCTTAAGAAAACTAACAAACACCTTTTAAAGGCGAATGTTTTTAGTAAATGAACTAGAAAAAACTCAATGATGGAGGTGGTGTGAAAATCCGATTTTTCACTGTAGAATTTGGGACACGGAAAGAAGATATGGTTTACATGAGCTTCATTTCAGAATCACGCTCATATGAGGGAGAATCGTAAATGTTGTTTCTATATACACACAGAGTAAAAGAGACATGGTTAAATCGGAATCGACTGGCGATAGAAATCATAGATCGGTTCAAATGAGTCCTCGTAAACCACGGCCATGCGGGAATTTGAGGTCGTAATCCTGTATAACACCCATCTTTCCGTTGCTGTGACACCTTCCATATGACTTATATCTATCATACTTTACGTGACTCTTGGCCTCACATGAGTAACCTGCACGGGGCAATTTCAGACGACATCTTGCTTCTATTACAGCGGACGCAGGAGTGCGAATGTACTCGCAGAAGACACCGTTTACTACGAACATATCCAGCCTATAACGGTTGGTTTGTTTATTCTACACTCCTGGAAATTGAAATAAGAACACCGTGAATTCATTGTCCCAGGAAGGGGAAACTTTATTGACACATTCCTGGGGTCAGATACATCACATGATCACACTGACAGAACCACAGGCACATAGACACAGGCAACAGAGCATGCACAATGTCGGCACTAGTACAGTGTATATCCACCTTTCGCAGCAATGCAGGCTGCTATTCTCCCATGGAGACGATCGTAGAGATGCTGGATGTAGTCCTGTGGAACGGCTTGCCATGCCATTTCCACCTGGCGCCTCAGTTGGACCAGCGTTCGTGCTGGACGTGCAGACCGCGTGAGACAACGCTTCATCCAGTCCCAAACATGCTCAATGGGGGACAGATCCGGGGATCTTGCTGGCCAGGGTAGTTGACTTACACCTTCTAGAGCACGTTGGGTGGCACGGGATACATGCGGACGTGCATTGTCCTGTTGGAACAGCAAGTTCCCTTGCCGGTCTAGGAATGGTAGAACGATGGGTTCGATGACGGTTTGGATGTACCGTGCACTATTCAGTGTCCCCTCGACGATCACCAGTGGTGTACGGCCAGTGTAGGAGATCGCTCCCCACACCATGATGCCGGGTGTTGGCCCTGTGTGCATCGGTCGTATGCAGTCCTGATTGTGGCGCTCACCTGCACGGCGCCAAACACGCTTACGACCATCATTGGCACCAAGGCAGAAGCGACTCTCATCGCTGAAGACGACACGTCTCCATTCGTCCCTCCATTCACGCCTGTCGCGACACCACTGGAGGCGGGCTGCACGATGTTGGGGCGTGACCGGAAGACGGCCTAACGGTGTGCGGGACCGTAGCCAAGCTTCATGGAGACGGTTGCGAATGGTCCTCGCCGATACCCCAGGAGCAACAGTGTCCCTAATTTGCTGGGAAGTGGCGGTGCGGTCCCCTACGGCACTGCGTAGGATCCTACGGTCTTGGCGTGCATCCGTGCGTCGCTGCGGTCCGGTCCCTGGTCGACGGGCACGTGCACCTTCCGCCGACCACTGGCGACAACATCGATGTACTGTGGAGACCTCACGGCCCACGTGTTGAGCAATTCGGCGGTACGTCCACCCGGCCTCCCGCATGCCCACTATACGCCCTCGCTCAAAGTCCGTCAACTGCACCTACGGTTCACGTCCACGTTGTCGCGGCATGCTACCAGTGTTGAAGACTGCGATGGAGCTCCGTATGCCACGGCAAACTGGCTGACACTGACGGCGGCGGTGCACAAATGCTGCGCAGCTAGCGCCATTCGACGGCCAACACCGCGGTTCCTGGTGTGTCCGCTGTGCCGTGCGTGTGATCATTGCTTGTACAGCCCTCTCGCAGTGTCCGGAGCAAGTATGGTGGGTCTGACACATCGGTGTCAATGTGTTCTTTTTTCCATTTCCAGGAGTGTATTTCCAGTATCGAATATTTTTAAGGACACACTACGAGTGCGACACAGTTAATATCTTTAAGACGGAAGTTGAAGACACAAACCTGAGTGCTTCCAAAACTGGCACTGCCCCTCCGCAAAAACAGATGCCCTGCTGACCGCTTCCTAAGACATGGTCTCGTATAAAGAGACTTGTTAAACTACCCATCTTCCTCTGCCTCCCCCCCCCCCTCTCCCCGGCTGTAACCTTGCCTGTTTGTGAACATTAATTGTACTACATCACCATCTCCACTGCCTCGGCGCCCAGGATCTCGGAATCCTGTAACACGCTTTAGTGACTCCGACTAAAGAGACGGGAACAAGAGCAGGGCTAGCGCTCAGAGCCGAACTTAGGTAAGACTAACTGCATGACGACGCAATGTGAGCGATGCCCCGTCTTCTTACTGAACACTGTGGCCCCTGCGTTCAGTATCTCGACATAGAGAAGACCTGTAACGACAGCTCAAACGACAGTCATTCCGTCCAGGTGCAAACAGCGCCATAGCGCTCGCCTGCTGCGGCCAGGTTCCCAGGACAGGCCCGCTGCTTGAGCAGTACTCGTCCCCCGGCGTGAGTCAGCAGCCAGCAGCTTGCAGTCAGCGGCGGAGGCCGTGACCGCATCGCGCTTAGCGCCTGCCGCCCACGCACGCACTGCGACAGCTTCGCGGAACGCCCGGCGGGCTCCGGCAGCCGCCAGAGGACACCTGCCTCCGCTGGTGCTCGCGTCTGTGCCCCCGGTAAGAGAGCACTCAGCGGCAGTGTGCGTACGTAGGCGGTGCGAAACGTCTGAACACGTGTGCGGCGGATCCAAGCACCTCTTAGGAAACAGAAAACATCGCGCTATTATTTGCGCCATACAACAGGAAAGAAGGGGAAGGAGAAAGGTGGAAGGAGTATATAGAGGGTCTATACAGGGGCGATGTACTTGAGGGCAATATTATGGAAATGGATGAGGATGTAGATGAAGATGAAATGGGAGATATGATTCTGCGTGAAGAGTTTGACAGAGCACTGAAAGACCTAAGTCGCAACAAGGCCCCGGGAGTAGACAACATTCCATTAGAACTACTGACAGCCTTGGAAGAGCCAGTCCTGACGAAACTCTACCATCTGGTGAGCAAAATGTATGAGACAGGCGGAATACCCTCAGACTTCAAGAAGAATATAATAATTCCAATCCCAAAGAAAGCAGGTGTTGACAGATGTGAAAATTACCGAACTATCAGTTTAATAAGTCATGGCTGCAAAATACTGACCCGAATTCTTTGCAGACGAATGGAAAAACTGGTAGAAGTGGACCTCGGAGAAGATCAGTTTGGACTCCGTAGAAATATGGAAACACGTGAGGCAATACTGACCCTACGACTTACCTTAGAAGCTAGATTAAGGAAAGGCAAACCTACGTTTCTAGCCTTTTTAGACTTAGAGAAAGCTTTTGACAATGTTGACTGGAATACTCTCTTTATAATTCTGAAGGTGGCAGGGGTAAAATACAGAGTGCGAAAGGCTATTTACAATTTGTACACAAACCAGATGGGAGTTATAAGAGTCGAGGGACACGAAAAGGAAGCAGTGGCTGGGAATGGAATGTAGTCGAATTAAGTCGGGTGATGCTGAGGGAATCAGATTAGGAAATGAGACACTTAAAGTAGTAAAGGAGTTTTGCTATTTGGGGAGCAAAATAACTGATCATGGTCGAAGTAGAGAGGATACAAAATGTAGACTGGCAATGGCAAGGAAAGCATTTCTGAAGAAGAGAAATTTTTTAACTTCGAGTATAGATTTAAGTGTCAGGAAGTCGTTTCTGAAAGTATTTGTATGGAGTGTAGCCATGTATGGAAGTGAAACATGGACGATAAATAGTTTAGACAAGAAGAGAATAGAAGCTTTCGAAATGTGGTGCTACAGAAGAATGCTGAAGATTAGATGGGTAGATCACATAACTAACGAGGAGGTATTGAATAGAATTGGGGAGAAGAGGAGTTTGTGGCACAACTTGACTAGAAGAAGGGATCGGTTGGTAGGACATGTTCTGAGGCATCAAGGGATCACCAGTTTAGTGTTGGATGGCAACGTGGAGGGTAAAAATCGTAGAGGGAGACCAAGAGATGAATACACTAACCAGATTCAGAAGGATGTAGGCTGCAGTATGTACTGGGAGATGAAGAAGCTTGCACAGGATAGAGTAGCATGGAGAGCTGCATCAAACCAGTCTCAGGACTGAAGATCACAACAACAGCAGGAAACGGGAAAAGACATACTGAAGCATACTGACGGACAGACAAGAGACGGACACAGTGATACACTACCTACATCAGATAGAAAACTTTGTTAAAGAGCATTTTGAAGCATTTCAGGAAAAGTCTCTCTCTATCTCTCCCTCCAATCGTTTACACCCGAAGGCTCTCCGGTTTGAAATCCATTCCTTCTGTGCTGCCATCGATCCATCCCATACTTTGCTTTCCTTTTCTTCCTGTGCTTTTGATCTTCCCCATCATCTTTTCCAGTGAATCATGTCTTCTCACACCAATTTAGGCCAGTTTTTATACCACACCTTTGAAGAAGCAGTCTGGTTTTATTTGCTGTAATACTGACTTATTCGTTCTCTTTGCGGTCCACGGAACTGTAAAGAGTTTCCTCCGACACCACAATTCAGAATATTCCATGCCGTTCAGCCTGCCTTTTGGTGTAGGTCTCACAACGGTACATCCCAACTGAAAAGACCTTAGTTCTTACTATACAGGTCTTTGTTGTTAAAGGTATGTCCCTGCTTCTTAAAATAGTGTCAAGATCGGACATTGATTCTTGATTTCGTAGCTGCAGTCATAATCAGCAGTAATCTGAGAGCCGATATAAATCATAAATTACCTACGTTGTTCCTCCTCCTAAAAATCCTGTGTGATATGTGTACGAGGGCAGTTCAATAAGTAATGCAACACATTTTTTTTCTGAAACAGGGGTTGTTTTATTCAGCATTGAAATACACCAGGTTATTCCCCAATCTTTTAGCTACACAACACTATTTTTCAACGTAATCTCCATTCAATGCTACGGCCTTACGCCACCTTGAAATGAGGGCCTGTATGCCTGCACGGTACCATTCCACTGGTCGATGTCGGAGCCAACGTCGTACTGCATCAATAACTTCTTCATCATCCGCGTAGTGCCTCCCACGGATTGCGTCCTTCATTGGGCCAAACATATGGAAATCCGACGGTGCGAGATGGTGGCTGTAGGGTGCATGAGGAAGAACAGTCCACTGAAGTTTTGTGAGCTCCTCTCGGGTGCGAAGACTTGTGTGAGGTCTTGCGTTGTCATGAAGAAGGAGAAGTTCGTTCAGATTTTTGTGCCTACGAACACGCTGAAGTCGTTTCTTCAATTTCTGAAGAGTAGCACAATACACTTCAGAGTTGATCGTTTGACCTTGGGGAAGGACATCGAACAGAATAACCCCTTCAGCGTCCCAGAAGACTGTAACCATGACTTTACTGGCTGAGGGTATGGCTTTAAACTTTTTCTTGGTAGGGGAGTGGGTGTGGCGCCACTCCATTGATTGCCGTTTTGTTTCAGGTTCGAAGTGAAGAACCCATGTTTCATCGCCTGTAACAATCTTTGAAAAGAAATTGTCACCCTCAGCCACATGACGTGCAAGCAATTCCGCACAGATGGTTCTCCTTTGCTCTTTATGGTGTTCGGTTAGACAACGAGGGACCCAGCGGGAACAAACCTTTGAATATCCTAAGTGGTGAACAATTGTGACAGCACTACCAACAGAGATGTCAAGTTGAGCACTGAGTTGTCTGATGGTGATCCGTCGATCATCTCGAACGAGTGTGTTCGCACGCTCCGCCATTGCAGGAGTCACAGCTGTGCACGGCCGGCCCGCACGCGGGAGATCAGACAGTCTTGCTTGACCTTGCGGCGATGATGACACACGCTTTGCCCAACGACTCACCGTGCTTTTGTACACTGCCAGATCACCGTAGACATTCTGCAAGCGCCTATGAATATCTGAGATGCCCTGGTTTTCCGCCAAAAGAAACTCGATCACTGCTCGTTGTTTGCAACGCACATCCGTTACAGACGCCATTTTAACCGCTCCGTACAGCGCTGCCACCTGTCGGAAGTCAATGAAACTATACGAGACGAAGCGGGAATGTTTGAAATTATTCCACAAGAAATTTCCGGTTTTTTCAACCAAAATTGGCCGAGAAAAAAAATGTGTTGCATTACTTATTGAACTGCCCTCGTAGTTGTCGTAATTATCGTTTTCTTGACACTCAGCACACAACCGGCCTTTGCACCTTCTTCTTTCACCTTTACTAAGAGGATATTTAACTTTTCTTCACTTCCTACCAACAAAACAATATCATCTGGATATCTAATGTTATTTACATTTATTCCAGCTATTTTAATTCCGGTTTCTTCTCCATCTAACCCGGCGCTATAAACGGTGTGATAGCAGGTACCCTTCCCGTAGTCCTTTCTGAATTTTGTCTCATTTAGTTTCTCTACACAGGGCTCTCTCCTTGGCTTCTTCGTCAGTGTATAAATTCCGTAAGACGTAAATGAGATGATCCGCTACTCCTATGTTTTTGAGTACTTCTCATAATTTATTGTGGTCGACACAATCATAGGTTTTAACAGAGTCACTGAAAGAGAGATACTTATTTTTCCGAAATTCTCTTGTCTTCACCATAATCCATCGGATGTTAGCAATTTAATCTCCGATCCTTTCTACTTCACGAAATCCAGCTTGTTCTCCAGGTATCTGTCGGTCTATACATTGGCAAAATCTATTTTGTAAGATTTTCAGCATGACTTTAATATCATATGAGGTAAGAGCAATTGCTTAGTGATTCGAACACTCTTTAAAAATACCGCTACTTGGAATCGACGTGAATACTGAAGAAGAGCATTTCCAAAGAGTATTCAGGTCACTGAACAATCGCATCTATCTCACATGCTGGCTAAGTCCTGCTGAAAATGTTACAAAATAGATGTCGCCAGTATGTAATACGTGGGAAGATCTTTGAAACCTTGGTTTAAGTTTTCCACGGGGTTCCCTAAAATACCTCGGACGAATTCTGGGATCGTTTCTGCTGTAAAGACGTGGCCCACTACCTGTCCTACCCTTGTCAGTTGGATCTGCAAATATGTAAATGCCATGTCTGTACTGACCTTGAGAGAAGGTATACGTGAATAAGGGCGGGAACGTAAAAATACGCGTCTCTGGACCATGGTGATGAAGCGAGGCTAGGCGCAGCTGACGTTTGAGACAACATCCGTTATTCTCTTCCTTGAGAACTGACGGGATATTGACACGGATGGATACTTCCCCTGTCAATATCCTGTCAAGCCTCACGGAAGAGGATAATGGATGTTGTCTGAAACGTCTGCTGTGCCTAGCCTCGCTTCATCACCACGATCCAAAGACGTATATTTTTACTTTTGGACTGGTTTGGGTTACACAGCCCGAGGACAGTCACCATATAACTGACGGTTAACAGTCTCAGGCTCCTCCGCTCCCTTCAACCCTTCCTCCTTCCACCCCACACAGACAAACTGTAGTCCCATGGGCTTGCTGATGATGAAGTCTGAGCAACTTCAATCCTGGGTCTACATTCACTTTGACAGCATTATATGTGCCTGGTTGCCAACTGGCGGCTTTGTAACTGTTGGTCGGTTATCGTAGGTGGAGCACCCTACCGAAGGCTGTCAAAAATTATAGGCTGAGGTAGAGAATGAAAATCAAGTTAATCTGAATGGTGAAAACACAAAAATATCTTCTTAGAAGCAAGTCTTAAAACAGGTTTGAACAGAACGCAGTACTTGAGGCAGAAGGCCTGATAATGGAGAAAACAGGGTTCTGAATTAAGGTTCTTGGCCCTCTTAGTGCAGGAACGAAGTCTTGAAGGGGAGAGTTAGAGTCGAGATTCACAATGAGGAATTTTCGAAGTCTTGCGAAGCTCTGTTGAAGACAGTCACTCAAAAATACGCGTCCATTCGTCCGTCACCATGTCAGGACCATATCTTCTTTTGGAAGACCATGCGGCAGGTTCTGGGATGTGAAGGCTCGGACGGTGGTGACAGCGTTGCGCTGGCTTTGGAGTGAACTTCTGATTGAAGAAATGTGGAAGCATTCGGTGCCTGGTCAAGAAGCCCACTTGGAATGAAGTGGCCTCTCAGGGCTTGTGTGTCAGCCTAAGAACATCCCTCGGCGCTAGGATGCAGTTGGTTTTGCTTCTTGTCACGTGGCTGGTGTAGGAAAGAGGTCTGTGGGGCCACCGACCTCTGCCTCTGCTGGTGCTTCGGTCGCCATCTGGTAGTCTTGCGTCACGTAGCGTGGCAGCCCTTGAGTGTCACGTACAAAGAAAGCGATTGCTCGCGTAACTTGGACGTAGCGTGTGTTGCGGCTGGCAGAGCAGGTGTAAGCCCACGATACAACAGCATGTGTTCCCCTTTTCAGGCTCCGACTCCATTAACGAGTCAATAGATGAAACAACCCTATATCCCTTGACCGTCACTGTAATAGGTGACTGAGATTGCAACTGACTGTGTAGTCAATGGATATTGAGACGTTTCATGTACTGACGAAACCTGAGTTTGATCTCTATCTCTCTCTCTCTCTCTCTCTCTCTCTCTCTCTCTCTCTCTCTGTGTGTGTGTGTGTGTATGTGTGTGTGAGTGAGTGTGGTTTCTGTTAAGTCTCCTACATTATCTCGGTTGTTAACTCTGTAGTTACTCAGTAATTGCTCCTTCCCAAGTGTGTTGGAACTAGCCTGATAACCTGTAAAAAACAGTAGACCCAGGTAAGGGTGCAAATTCACAGGCTGACCATACCTTCTGTCAACAACAAAAACCAATGCTGAGTGCACAGGTAGGACCGGCAAACTACAGAAAGGTGAATAACGCAAGATACAAAAGGAAAGACCCCCTTAGTTCTCTAAGGAAAAAAAATAACAGGGGGACTGACTTCTCGGACTTATAAGAGAATGACTGAAAACGATAGCATTCCACTAATTTGCACGCTCGCACAGCCACAGACTAAATACTTGTGTTCAAAATCGTGGTGCTAAGTGAAACAGCGATACGGGCGATTAGGTACTATAATTTTATTCCGTGTAAATTATAATTCCGTCAGTGTTTTGAGACTTCATACCTGTTACAGTTGTTAAATCAATTGCATGACAGAAGTGCTTCTCAGATTTCCAGAAAATCCTTTCTATGAATTCCAGTTCCTCGGAAGTTTTGCGAAAGCGGTGTAATAAGCATTGCTGTAAACAAATTATTACTGTTATTATTATTATTATTATTACATTAAAACAATTTATCTATTATACCACAACTAAACAAATTTATTACCATAAGATCAACTAACTTTATGTTCTGCCTTACGGCAGGTCTTGTCATGGGGGAAGACTCGTCAGAGATTCCCACCGCATGAGCGTCTATGGAAGTGATTCGAGTGGTGGTTTGCCGTCGCCTTCCACTGATGATGATGAACTGATAATGAGGACAACACAACACCCAGCCCCCGAGCGGAGAAAATCTCCGACCCAGCCGGGAATCGAACCTGGGCCCCTTGGCGTAACAGACCGCCGCACTGACCACTCAGCTATAGGGGCGGACACCATAAGATAAAAGCATTTAATATTTTTTATGCTCCTTATAATTAAAACCCTAGTACTCGTGGCATGCTAGAAGTGAGGGTGAAGTCACATTATTCTTTAGGGTAGCGGAGAGACAATAACAAGTGTGTAGCCAAACTGGTGGGTTAACTATTTAATCATCCCAGCAAGACTAGAGCCAAAGGCCCTCTCTTTCATCTAATCATGCATTCGTCATATTTTACATAACATTCATTATGATGTACATGTTATAAGTGGTCTTGTATTTATTAAGTAACCCAACACTTAGAGTTATGACAAAAATTGTAAGAACAGCAACAGATATATCAGAAATGTTTGTTTGAAGAGAGCAAAGTAACGAAGATTATTTACAGGCAGGTAGATTTAGGTGGTGTGGTGCTGGAGCAATTTACGTAAGGGAAGATATGGGAGAAGGAGAATAGAAATAAGTAATGAAATATGACAATAAAAATGTAAAGAGAAAAAAATGTAAGTGGGAAAAGAAGTGAGGTTTTGGTATACCGTTTGACAAAGACAAACGCCCACAAAGTTTAATTTTTGAGGAAAAATAAAGAGGATGAAAACCGGAAGTGCTTCAGGTTTTTCTTAAAAGTAGAAGAATATTGAGTTGAGCGTAGAGTGCAGGGTGTCTGGTTCCACAGGCAGAAAGCAACAGAGAACGAGTTCGACAATATTTTCATTTTATGTGTGGGTACATCTAGGTAACAATAACCAAAACGGCATTGCCGTGCCGGTACTGCGAACGGCTGAAAGCAAGGGGAAACTACAGCCGTAATTTTTCCCGAGGGCATGCAGCTTTACTGTATGATTACATGATGATGGCGTCCTCTTGGGTAAAATATTCCGGAGGTAAAATAGTCCCCCATTCGGATCTCCGGGCGGGGACTACTCAAGAGGATGTCGTTATCAGGAGAAAGAAAACTGGCGTTCTACGGATCGGAGCGTGGAATGTCAGATCCCTTAATCGGGCAGGTAGGTTAGAAAATTTAAAAAGGGAAATGGATAGGTTGAAGTTAGATATAGTGGGAATTAGTGAAGTTCGGTGGCAGGAGGAACAAGACTTCTGGTCAGGTGACTACAGGGTTATAAACACAAAATCAAATAGGGGTAATGCAGGAGTAGGTTTAATAATGAATAGGAAAATAGGAATGCGGGTAAGCTACTACAAACAGCATAGTGAACGCATTATTGTGGCCAAGATAGATACGAAGCCCACACCTACTACAGTAGTACAAGTTTATATGCCAACTAGCTCTGCAGATGATGAAGAAATTGAAGAAATGTATGATGAAATAAAAGAAATTATTCAGATTGTGAAGGGAGACGAAAATTTAATAGTCATGGGTGACTGGAATTCGAGTGTAGGAAAAGGGAGAGAAGGAAACATAGTAGGTGAATATGGATTGGGGGACAGAAATGAAAGAGGAAGCCGCCTGGTAGAATTTTGCACAGAGCACAACATAATCATAACTAACACTTGGTTTAAGAATCATGAAAGAAGGTTGTATACATGGAAGAACCCTGGAGATACTAAAAGGTATCAGATAGATTATATAATGGTAAGACAGAGATTTAGGAACCAGGTTTTAAATTGTAAGACATTTCCAGGGGCAGATGTGGACTCTGACCACAATCTATTGGTTATGACCTGTAGATTAAAACTGAAGAAACTGCAAAAAGGTGGGAATTTAAGGAGATGGGACCTGGATAAACTAAAAGAACCAGAGGTTGTACAGAGATTCAGGGAGAGCATAAGGGAGCAATTGACAGGAATGGGGGAAATAAATACAGTAGAAGGAGAATGGGTAGCTTTGAGGGATGAAGTAGTGAAGGCAGCAGAGGATCAAGTAGGTAAAAAGACGAGGGCTAGTAGAAATCCTTGGGTAACAGAAGAAATATTGAATTTAATTGATGAAAGGAGAAAATATAAAAATGCAGTAAGTGAAACAGGCAAAAAGGAATACAAACGTCTCAAAAATGAGATCGACAGGAAGTGCAAAATGGCTAAGCAGGGATGGCTAGAGGACAAATGTAAGGATGTAGAGGCCTATCTCACTAGGGGTAAGATAGATACCGCCTACAGGAAAATTAAAGAGACCTTTGGAGATAAGAGAACGACTTGTATGAATATCAAGAGCTCAGATGGAAACCCAGTACTAAGCAAAGAAGGGAAAGCAGAAAGGTGGAAGGAGTATATAGAGGGTCTATACAAGGGCGATGTACTTGAGGACAATATTATGGAAATGGAAGAGGATGTAGATGAAGATGAAATGGGAGATATGATACTGCGTGAAGAGTTTGACAGAGCACTGAAAGACCTGAGTCGAAACAAAGCCCCCGGAGTAGACAATATTCCATTGGAACTACTGACGGCCGTGGGAGAGCCAGTCCTGACAAAACTCTACCATCTGGTGAGGAAGATGTATGAGACAGGCGAAATACCCTCAGACTTCAAGAAGAATATAATAATTCCAATCCCAAAGAAAGCAGGTGTTGACAGATGTGAAAATTACCGAACTATCAGCTTAATAAGTCACAGCTGCAAAATACTAACACGAATTCTTTACAGACGAATGGAAAAACTAGTAGAAGCCAACCTCGGGGAAGATCAGTTTGGATTCCGTAGAAACACTGGAACACGTGAGGCAATACTGACCTTACGACTTATCTTAGAAGAAAGATTAAGGAAAGGCAAACCTACCTTTCTAGCATTTGTAGACTTAGAGAAAGCTTTTGACAATGTTGACTGGAATACTCTCTTTCAAATTCTAAAGGTGGCAGGGCTAAAATACAGGGAGCGAAAGGCTATTTACAATTTGTACAGAAACCAGATGGCAGTTATAAGAGTCGAGGGACATGAAAGGGAAGCAGTGGTTGGGAAGGGAGTAAGACAGGGTTGTAGCCTCTCCCCGATGTTGTTCAATCTGTATATTGAGCAAGCAGTAAAGGAAACAAAAGAAAAATTCGGAGTAGGTATTAAAATTCATGGAGAAGAAATAAAAACTTTGAGGTTCGCCGATGACATTGTAATTCTGTCAGAGACAGCAAAGGACTTGGAAGAGCAGTTGAATGGAATGGACAGTGTCTTGAAAGGAGGATATAAGATGAACATCAACAAAAGCAAAACAAGGATAATGGAATGTAGTCTAATTAAGTCGGGAGATGCTGAGGGAAGTAGATTAGGAAATGAGGCACTTAAAGTAGTAAAGGAGTTTTGCTATTTGGGGAGCAAAATAACTGATGATGGTCGAAGTAGAGAGGATATAAAATGTAGGCTGGCAATGGCAAGGAAAGCGTTTCTGAAGAAGAGAAATTTGTTAACATCCAGTATTGATTTAAGTGTCAGGAAGTCATTTCTGAAAGTATTTGTATGGAGTGTAGCCATGTATGGAAGTGAAACATGGACGATAAATAGTTTGGACAAGAAGAGAATAGAAGCTTTCCAAATGTGGTGCTACAGAAGAATGCTGAAGATTAGATGGGTAGATCACATAACTAATGAGGAAGTATTGAATAGGATTGGGGAGAAGAGAAGTTTGTGGCGCAACTTGACCAGAAGAAGGTATCGGTTGGTAGGACATGTTCTGAGGCATCAAGGGATCACCAATTTAGTATTGGAGGGCAGCGTGGAGGGTAAAAATCGTAGAGGGAGACCAAGAGATGAATACACTAAGCAGATTCAGAAGGATGTAGGTTGCAGTAGGTACTGGGAGATGAAAAAGCTTGCACAGGATAGAGTAGCATGGAGAGCTGCATCAAACCAGTCTCAGGACTGAAGACCACAACAACAACAACACATCTAGGTTACTACATGAGTGAGATATTTTATTGCCATTCGATATCTGAGCAAAAGTATCCGGACACATGTTAGTGCACATTAACGTGGGCTGTGTGCGCCTTTCGCCTATATGGCGCCACGCGGGATTAGCCGAGCGGTCTAGGGCGCGGCAGTCATGGACTGTGCGGCTGGTCGCGGCGGAGGTTCGAGTCCTCCCTCGGGCGTGGGTGTGTGTGTTTGTCCTTAGGATAATTTAGATTACGTAGTGTGTAAGCTTAGGGACTGATGACCTTAGCAGTTAAGTCCCATATTATTTAACACACGTTTGAACATTTTTGCCTATATGGCTGCTGGAGCTCTGCCGAGAACACTTTCAAAGAGTTGTGTAAATGTCTGCGGAGGAACGGCAGCCCATTCTTCCTCAAGGACCGAAATCAGGAGAAGTTAATGAAGTTGGACGTTGGAGTGTGAAGTCCATATTACGTCTCATCTCAAAGGTGTCTCATTGGATTCCGATAGGGACTCCAGCAGGTCAGTCCGATTCAGGAATGTTACTGCCCATAAACCGCTGTCTCCCAGGCGGTGCTTTATGACGGGGTGCACTGTCACGGAGAAACGAAAAAGCATCACCTGTTCCTCTACTGTGGTCTCTTCACGTACTTTGCCATTTAGCGTTTTCTTCAGTGCGTTATGGGGACCACACCCTAACCAGGAAAACACTTCCATACCGTAACATCATTTCCTCTGTAGTTCACTGTTGACACTACACTTGATGACAGATAACGTTCTTCGAGCATTCGTCTAATCCAAACCCTTTCATCGGATCTCCACAGCATGCAGCATGTTTCATCATTCTATATCACTCGTTTCCAATCGCTCACTGATCAATGACGTCTTTCTTTATACTACATAGTGGCGCTTAGCACTGACTGCAAAAATATGTTGCTTATGAGGAGCTGCTCGATGATTGTACCCCATTCATTTTTAACTCCCTATTGCAGCCATTTTCTAGCTGGACTGCTGGTAGCATAACAGAACTCACAAATGATCCCTTCCGCAGATCTCACGCGATTTTTAGAACCATCCTCCACAATGCTCGACGCTCCCCATTCGTCTCTACATAAAGACTCCTGTCTCGGTGTATCTGTGTTTGTCGCTTTGCGTTTCCACTTCACAGCCATATCAAGAACAGTCGACTCGAGCAGTTTTAGAAGGTTTCAAATGTTGCTGATGAATTTGTTACTCAGGTGACATCCAGTAACTAATCTACGTTAGAAGTCACTGAGCTCTTCTGAACCGATCCATTCCGCTACTGCTCTACTGAGAACACAATACTCCCCGCCTCCTCTTATACGCGCGCGTCCACTTCTCGTGTCATCTAGTGGCCAATTCCGCATTATACGGCGGTCACCAGATACTTTTGATCATATAGATGGAGGGTACTGGAGCACATGCGGATGAGGAACCAATGAAGCAGACAAAGCGTATGGTAGTCACGTAACCTGTCTGTCAGTAGTCATCCAAACTAGGCGCACGAGACACTAACACGATCAAATGTAATGTAGACAAACAATAAAAATGGTTCAAATGGCTCTGAGCACTATGGGACTCAACTGCTGAGGTCATTAGTCCCCTAGAACTTAGAACTAGTTAAATCTAACTAACCTAAGGACATCACAAACATCCATGCCCGAGGCAGGATTCGAACCTGCGACCGTAGCGGTCTTGCGGTTCCAGACTGCAGCGCCTTTAACCGCACGGCCACTTCGGCCGGCTGTAGACAAACATCCAATGTAGACCCAACCTTGGTGGATTACTTCGTTATAGTAGAGGTTCATCAGAAAGAGTGACTGCACTATTGTACCTTTCACATTATGGGGAGTACCTTCGAAATTTCTGGCAGGCCTAGAGACGAGAGGAAATCTTTCTTGAAGTGTCAACAGGATTTTCTGCCCAGCTGAAGTGGTCATTTAAATTGACATGCGAGTGCTGTGCGGTTATAATTAATGTTAAGCTTCTAAGCTTCTCATAGAGGTCCAGTGTGGTCTGTAATTACTGAATGGAAGCGTAGCTTCGTAGATATTCTAATGCATGAATGCAGAGCGAATTTAAGCTGAAGAAAACTTAGTTTCAATGTTGGCCACCAGGTGCAGCCCTGGTGCTGTGGATGCAAGAAAAACATATAAAAATATTTCTGTGTGTAATGGATTAGGAATGGGGAAGTGGGCGGAAAAGGTCAAACAAGTGACAAAGGCATAATGTTGATTTTATTACACAGGTCTGCGACATAAAAATTGTTCCAAATTTGTCAAGTGATTTTTATAGTGTTTTCAACGCTGATTTCGGGAAAAAAAGTGCAAAAATTCCGTGCTGTACAGTTATTTCACAAACTGCTTGTCTAATTTTAGCTTTTTTCGATATTTCAGCACTCTAGTGAGTTTGAATTTTGGTCTTTACGATCGCCATAAACTGTTATTTAGTTGTTTTTATACTAGATGTACGTAAAATAAAGAGTAGTTAGGAGAAACCAGGAGTATTTTCATGTCAGTGTCTGTCTGTCGCGCTGCCCATTCCCCCGCCATCACCAAGCAGTGAGCTTCTGCTATTGTCCTTCAGTTCAGAGTACCTCTTCATTCTGTGCTGTTCACGTGTTGTTGTTACTAGTGCTTTAAAGTAGTGACTGTCTTTTTGTGTTGTAAAGTTGTCTTATGGAAGTGGACAATGGATGCCAGACAATGTATAAACTCGCCAGATTGCTTCTGCTACATTTGTGGTAACTACACCGTTAAAAAGCAACAAAGAAACATTTCCAATTTTGTTGAAAAAGTATATTTCGCCTATTTTGGTATAAAATTAGGCGATCTAGATAAGCCTTGGGCCCCACACGAAGTTTCTTCAGTGTGTGTTGAAGAACTGAGGCAATGGTTTCAAAGTAAAAAGCAGTCCTTACGTTTTGGAATACCAGTGGTTTGGAGGGAGCCCAAAAACCATAATGATGATTGCTATTTTTGTTCTTGCAACGTACGAGGTTTCAATTTGAAAAACAAAAAGGATATTTCTTACCCTAACATTCAATCAGCCATTCGCCCTGTTCCTCGTGGACCTGAAGTACCAATACCCTCTCCTCCAAATTCTTTGGATGATATAGATGATCACGAGCCATTGGCTCAGCTAGATAATAGTTGGTATTGCCAAAAGATGGGCACGCGTTTCAGATATCTTTGTGGACAGTTGCATGGTTTATCCAAGGCAAAGCTAAAGGAAGGAATCTTTTTCAGACCAGACATTAGAAAACTAATGACAAATCCCAACTTTGGGGACAAAATGGAAACAATAGAAAAAGCAGCAGAGACTTCTTTTAAATTAGTTGTTACGGGTTTCCTAGGAAACAAAAGAAATCCAAACTACAAGACAATCGTCGCAAACAAGCTCGACAACCTTAAGAAGCTGGGCTGTAACATGAGCATTAAAGACCATTTTCTCCACTCACATCTTGACTACTTCCCTGCAAACTTTGGTGATGTAAGTGAAGAGCAGGGTGAAAGATTCCACCAAGACATCAAAGAAATGGAAAGAAGATATCAAGGAAGATGAAACGTTGACCTGATAGCGGACTACTGCTGGATTATAAAAAGAGATGATTCTCAACGAGTCGAAAGCCGGAAAAGCAATAAAAGAAGCTTCGACAGAAAGCGAAAGCGTTATTATAAGGAATTATGAGCTTAAAAAGAAATGTACATGTACTGGAAATGTAGTTTAGAACATGATTTATAAATAAAATAAAAGTTTTATAACGTTGGAAAAATGTGATAATTGCTTAAATTTTGTTATTATACCCAAAAATACTCCCTTTTTTGTGAGAAAACCTGACGTGATAGAAAAGTATGGATTGCATTTTTGAAATCTGCGATGAAAAGTACATTAAAGTCATTTATCAAATTTCAAACAACTTTCAAAAAATATTTTTTTTGGCACCTGTGTTATAATTAATGTGAAGCTACTCACAGAGGTCCAGTGTGGGCTGTAGTTGCTGAATGGAAGCGTAACTTGGTAGATTTCTAATGCATTAATGCAGAACCGATTTATGCTGAAGAAAACTTAGTTCCAATGTTGGTCACCAGGTGCAACCGTGGTGCTGTGGATGCAAGAAAGACATATCAAAATGTTTCCGTGTGTAATGGTTTAGGAATGGGGAAGTGGGCGGAAAAGGTCAAACAAGTGAGAAAGGCATAATGTTGATTTTATTATTAACCGCCGCTTACACAGTTTATTCAGTGTGAACAACGGAGACTTCGCCGAAATGCTGTACAGCGCAAGACTTGCACCTGGTGGCCAAAACTGGAATTAATCCTTTTGTTGTTTAAATCGTTTCCGCAATAAAGCATTAGCATGTCTACCAAGTTTCGCTGCCATACGATAATTACACTTGCAGCTTTTTTCCATATTACAAAACTTCAGACTGCTTACAGTGGGTCGTTAGTTGTCCGATAGCCCGGTAGGCGCTGTGGTGGGTCGTGGGGTATGAGATGATATGTACAGATCATGAAGGCTCCCATCCATCATCCAACCATTGCCGGTCTCCGCCATTTGGAGGCAGGCTTTTGTATTAATTTCTTTTCTTTTTTTTTTTTTTGGAATTCGACATAACTGTCATCAAGGAGTGTTACTGAATGAAATTTAAAATGGTTATTTGACACCACAAACAGTCGTGGCCACAGTCACTGAAACAATAACGTTTTCAAAAATTTCATTGTTTTTGTGGTCTTTGTTTTCTTTATCTTTTTTCTTTTGTTTTAATTTTTCTCGTTGATCCTCCATTGTTGTTTGTGTCTGCAGCAATGAAAAACATTAATGAAATTAAAAATCGGAATACAAACCATAACGATATTTTTAGGAAGAATAAAAAAACAGAAGATAGGAAAGGTGATAGTGGAAGACTGTCCCTTCACCAAGTATGTATGACGGTGAGTGTCGTTGAAATGTCCATCAAGCCGCCGACCGCCAATCACAGTTCTTCATCTAAATCTAATATCTACTCTAGATTTCCTATCAATTAAACCTTAACCTGTAACAATTGTCTTTACAGTATGTTTTCAGTACGTTTCTTTTCTACTTCGATACAGAGTTGTTGAGTTTAATGTTATTTTTTAGCTATTGTTGTCTATTCATGGTAGTACTTCATTTTCATTTACGGTCGATCCGGACTTAGTGCTGTCAATTACAGGTCACACTGAACCTCCGTGAGTAGTTGTACTTTAAGGATAACCACCTGGTACTTCACTGCTTTCTGATACCGTATTGGGATAACGCCGAGAAAAATTGGGAGCAAATATCGCAGACCTCAGAAGTAAGTAACATCTGAATAGAACCTACAATTACTTCCGATTACTTCTCATTTAGTTTTAGTCTCAGCTTCAGCGTCCATCTGGAGACAGATCGTCATCAATCAGGACGATGACCGTAAATAATATTGGAGGTTATACAAACAAATATGTTTTCGGGATAATATATTGAATGATACGCTGATTGTAGAGTGAAAACCTCCACGTTTATTCGGAACCAGTAACTTAACCAATTGCTCATCAACATCTCTTTCTCTATTGATCAAAGTAATCTCTGATCAATTATTTATACATAATTGTAAGTATCATTGATTTCAAATAGGCGGCATTGTGTCACAGAAGAGACTAGCGGTTTTATTATTTTGCAAATAAAGCGGTCTCTACCACGTTTTTATTTAACTGTTGTTGCCAATCTGGGAGAACTAGGCTATCTTCAGATCGAAAACTAAAACACAGGCCTGTTGATGGTACGCATAGTTGGAGAAAGCCGCACCAGCCGAAATTGGCGGCAGCAACCGCCCTCTCGTATTTCAGTTTTAGACCTGAAGGTGGACTAGTCCGGCCGAATCGGGCATAACCGTCAAATAAAAACGTGACCTGACTGTTTTGTTCTTAACAAAAAATCAATTACAGTAAAACTGGGTAAATTTGTGACTGAACTCTTATTTTGTCGTAACAGCGCGCTCTAACTTTTTATTCTTAAATAACGTAGCTTGCGTCAACATTCAACATATTGCGCTGCTGTAGTCTGTTCTTCTGTTGCGCTGCCATTAATGATGGAAGCTACAAGTTTATGAGTTTGAGGATATTTCACTACATGTAAATGTTGTGACCCTTTTTTTTCGTGCTGTTCCACAAAACAGATGCATAAATAAGTGTAAAAAAGTTTTGTTGAGTCACCTTGCTTAATGCAGTTTAGCTTTAGTCATTCCTGTTTTGTTTCAATGAAAACAGGCCTATACTGTTTTTGACTTTAAGAAAATTAGACAAATAAATCTCACCAGTCTATAAAAATTAGTGACAAATGTTTTTTTGAGGTTGCCCAGTTTTAAACATGAAGGGATACAGCTGTGAGCGAGTCTTCGATTAGTAATATAGGTCCCATGAAAACGCAGGGGAATGTCTCTCATAGCAATGTACTACTATCGCCAGCCTACGTCCGTAGAGCGTTGAAAGTTTCGAGCCAGCTTTCACCTCTATGAGGCGTTTGTGGAGACGACCATCGACCAACTGTAGCAAAAATGTGAGTCACCCGAAGAGCCGACATGCTTCCATTGACCGATGATCGAATCCCGACAGTACCGTCCCTACTGCAATCGTAATTGACGAGGCCGTTGGGTCAGTATGTGAACACGTAGGAGTGGTCTGCTGCGGAACTCCATTTTCAACAATGTGCGATGGACGGTGCACTCCGAAACACTTGTACGTGCACTAGCATTGTGCTCTTTTGGCCTCCAAGTCCGCGTTCTGTGAAGAGTTGTGAACGTCCAACCATTTAGCGCCCAGTGGTTGTTTCACTGTCCCTCCACCTCTTTCCATAGATGCTCATGACAATAGCACTTGAACATTCGGCCAGGTTTGTCGTTTTCGAGATACTCGTTCGCAGGATCAGCGTAATAACAATCTGCCCTTTATCAAAGTTGTTAATCTCAATGGATTTCTCATTTACAGCCCATTTCTTCTCTAGGGTGATCCTGTGTTCGTGTTCGCTCCGCTAACGTACTTTTGTCACGCGCCACATGTCCACAATGTCCCGTTGGCAATGGTCATTACGTTTTGGATGATCTGTGTACATAGAATACATAATTGTGCAGAGAAAATGCGTATATACAGAAATAAAAGCGCAAGCTGCTAATTTATTTACAACCAATATTTAAAAATTAGCATGATCAATAAAATAACATTTTATATTATCATTCACACTAGTTCTTATATTTAATGAATGACTTTCCCTCCCCCAGTCCCTCCCGCTCCCCCTTTTTCTTCCAGTCCCTCTGGGAACCTCCATTCTTCCCCCCTCCCTCTCGTTAATACAAGTACACTTTCTGGCCTGAATTATTCGAGTAGCCCCCTCCCACTCTATCAGTTTGGTTGAACAATTAATTAAATTGATTAATTAATTAACTCCTCCCCTCTGTTAAATCCCTCCCCTACCGCACTCCCCCACTCCCCACCCACCCGCAAATTGTCGGTATGTGCTGGAGCGGAAGCATCTCAGGACAGGAAAGTTAGTTATACCTGAGGGTATGCCAACGGTCTTGCGCAGTGGTAACACCGGTTCCCGTCAAAACACCGAAGTTAAGCGCTGTCGGGCTGGTATAGCAGTTGGATGGGTGACCATCCGATCTGCCGAGCGCTGTTGGCTATCGGGGTGCACTCAGCCCATGTGAGGCAAACTGAGGAGCTACTTGACTGAGAAGTAGCGGCTCTGGTCTCGAAACTGACATACGGGCGGGAGAGCGGTGTGCTGACCACATGACCCTCCACATCCGCATCCAGTGACGCCTGTGGGCTGAGGATAACACGACGGCCGGCCGGTACCGTTGGACCTTCATGGTCTGTTCGGGAGGAGTCAAGTAGTTAGTTACGTGAGAGTATAATGTTTATCAATAAAAATTCAATTTGCAGATATTGAGTGTCTCTTGCTCATAATTCTCTGCTGTTTGGGAAAATGCAGGTCTTGTAAAATACATCAAAAAGAAGTAATTAATTCGATCGCTTTTTCTTTATCCAGATCATGTAAGGGATACCGTCATAAAGACCCATCACACGTAATTACACTGTTAAAAATCTTTCGCACCAACCGCAGGGCAATGCACACTGGGCCAGCTGCTTTGCTATTCCCGCATAGGCAGGCCCTGCTACTGACAGACCGGATGTCGCCCTTGTCCCCGAACACAAGCGTAATGTTGCGTCAACCCTTTGATATTGATACCTGTCGAAACACATGCTCTCTCTCTCTCTCTCTCTCTCTCTCTCTATCTATCTATCTCTCTCTTTGTATCAACGGGGCATTTCCTGTCGTTTGCCATAGCTGGGCCTGCATGCGCCATTGGTCACGGTCGGACCAAGCCACAAACGAAGCAGCGTTTACCTAGTAAACCCCCAACTATGGATGTCTTGGAAATATTCCCTCACTCTATGAGATTGATTGACTAATTTATTAAATCGATACCCTCGCGTGGGGCAGTTATTCCTTGCTTCCTATTGGTGGACACTAAGACTGGAATATTTGATAGGATTCGTTCCTGCAAACACCCGGTTTGCAAATCCTAGACGACTTTTTTTCCTTTGCCTCCTATCGGTGGATACTGGCAGAGTTCAGTCATCAGGTAGCAAGTCCAATACGTTGGAGGTAACTCGAAATTTCGAATTTCAGCTCAATTGCATGCTATGATCTTAAATAATTTGCGGGATTGGCTGGATAGATGCGTGTTCACAACGCAACTAAATTATTTCTCTCTGCTACATACAGAAGGAGGAGGAAGGGCCTACCATGTGATGGTTCAGGCACAACACCAACAAAAAATTGCTCTGCATGGTCAAGTCAACTACAACATATTGAGAATAGCTATATACGACACATTTAAACTGCCATCCACTCCATAATAAGTTGTCATAGCTAAATTTCAGAGATCACTATCAATCAGGAATTTGACGTTGAGATTTGGTTTTTAAAGCATTGTAGAAATCCTAAATAGGTTATCTCCACTTCATTCGGAAGGAAGACCGAGTCCACTGCAATGTACTGAAAAGCCCTAAACACGACATGCTTAAAACTTGATCCAATCGGTAGCAGAAGTTATGAGGGCTAGCTGCCAGAGATTGTTGAAACACTCGCACATCCCACGTGCTCATGTACCAATGTCCGCATGTAGAGCTCCCATCCCGTCATACGCTGCCGACGCCAATGCTCTGTGGTCGGAGCGAACTACCTCCGCGGCTGCAGCCATAGCCGCGGATGCACTTGTATGGTAGAGTACACCAACCTCGACCAGCATCCGGGGATGATTGAAGTGGTAAGAATTCGAATGTTATCAATATGTCCAGCGCCGAACCTTTAGGACTGATAGATACTGAATCGCTTCATATACCACAGAGAATACATGCACACACGCGATCACAGAGACACCCAACACATACTCTGTATTAGTTCGCTGTTCACCTGTCCAGACAGCACTGTCGCAGGAACCTACCCTGCAGCAGTGGCCAAGAACCGACCAGCAAGCTGGTTGGAAAGTATCTTTCTACCCAACGCTCGCGAGAGCCTTAATCCGGAACTACCCATACGTTCCGACCAAAGGCTACCTCCGCCACGCGCCCCTGCACTCCAGATGGTGTCGTCCTAGCAAACCAGCTACACATTTATCATCGCAACAACAGTTAAATACTGCGATTACGCCACCAGTCTAATGACATTCGACAATGAGCGAAGTATCGGAAATAACACTCCCTAACGGCTGTGGCCTTGGAAATATCAATATATATTACTTCTCTTATGACTGGACATAGTTTTGCACACAAAATCCTCCCCCCCCCCCCCCCCCGCCCCATTCGGCTATCGGCGAGCTGAAATTGCAGACTTCTATGTCAAATCCATACTTCCCTTACGACCACACATAGTCATATTCTTTGCACATGCCGGAACAATTACCACAGTAACTTCACATCCCCACACAAACTTTATAAGCCTGCTAACCACAGTGAATCTGTCACACTTCCCCTACTAAATATAATTTTTCTCCAATAACTGATTGCTGGTGGCACCAAACAATAGTGAGCGAAAATCCGAAATGGATGGACACGCATCATTTGTTTCTCCTGCGAAAGGTACCACTGTCTTTTAGGAAGAGAGAAATAATCGTTTTATAAGCGATCAGATGTTAAAAACACGATCGCAATGACCATGTTATTGTCATACTGCATAAAAAGCGGTCTTAGTTCTACAGGCACACACAAGTATCGCAGATGATATCCATGTTAAAAACCATACAAGCTTTATAAATCAAGTTATGGTATTGTTTCTGAATGAAGTGGTCTTCAACGCAAATACGGCGACATTGAATATAGACAGTGATCGTGGGATGTGTATTACCAGAATTGAATTGCAGGTGCGCATCGCTACTGGTATAATAATCTATAAAGTGATTTGGCTAAGTAACGCGGTATTAAACCAATATTTGCAACTCCCTCATGCGGCCGCTAGATATTTCTCATGCCGTTCTTTCGGACATGTCCGAAAGAACAGACACCATATCCCTATAAGTATATAGTTCTGGCAACACCGGCCATGACCTTCTTCTTCTGTGCGGATGCGCACATATTCCCCGAACTCTTACGGGACTTGGTAAGAATGTCTTCCATAAGCAATGAGTGTGTTGAGGTGGGACAGTACGAATGTAGTGTGTGGACATACAAGGTGAGAATGTGGGTCTCGCGGGAGGCGTGCGCGAGATAGTCCCTGCAGTCGCGCTATCCTGTGTGCCCTCGGCGGCTCAGATGCATAGAGCGTCTGCCATGTAAGCAGGAGATCCCGGGTTCGAGTCCCAGTCGGGCCACACATTTTTACCTGTCTACATCTACATCCATACTCCGCAAGCCACCTGACGGTGTGTGGCGGAGGGTACCTTGAGTACCTCTATCGGTTCTCCGTTCTCTTCCAGTCTCGTATTGTTCGTGGAAAGAAGGATTGTCGGTATGCCTCTGTGTGGGCTCTAATCTCTCTGATTTTATCCTCATGGTCTCCTCGCGAGATATACGTAGGAGGGAGCAATATACTGCTTGACTCCTCGGTGAAGGTACGTTCTCGAAACTTTAACAAAAGCCCGTACCAAGCTACTGAGCGTCTTTCCTGCAGAGTCTTCTACTGCAGTTTATCTATCATCTCCGTAACACTTTCGTGATTATTAAATGATCCTGTAACGAAGCGCGCTGATCTCTGTTGGATCTTCTCTATCTCTTCTATCAACCCTATCTGGTACGAATCCCACACTGGTGAGCAATATTCGAGCAGTGGGCGAACAAGTGTACTGTAACCTACTTCCTTTGTTTTCGGACTGCATTTCCTTAGGATTCTTCCAATGAATCTCAGTCTGGCAACTGCTTTACCGACGATCAACTTTATATGATCATTACATTTTAAATCACTCCTAATGCCTATTCCCAGATAATTTATGGAATTAACTCCTTCCAGTTGCTAACCTGCCATATGGTAGCTAAATGATAAGGCATATTTCTTTCTATGTATTCGCAGCACATTACACTTGTCTACATTGAGATTCAATTGCCATTCCCTGCACTATGCGTCAATTCGCTTCAGATCCTCCTGCATTTCAGTACAAATTTCCATTGTTACAATCTCTCGATATACCACAGCATCATCCGCAAAAAGCCTCAGTGAACTTTCGATGTTATCCACAAGGTCATTTATGTATACTGTGAATAGCAACGGTCCTACGACACTCCTCTGCGGCACACCTGAAATCACTCTTACTTCGGAAGACTTCTCTCCATTGAGAATGACATGCTGCGTTCTGTTATCTAGGAACTCTTCAATCCAATCACACAATTGGTCTGATAGTCCATACGCTCTTACTTTGTTCATTAAACGACTGTGGGGAACTGTATCGAAGGCCTTGCGGAAGTCACGAAACACGGCATCTACCTGTGAACCCGTGTCTATGGCCCTCAGTCTCGTGGACGAATAGCGCGAGCTGGGTTTCACACGATCGTCTTTTTCGAAACCCATGCTGATTCCTACAGAGTAGATTTGTAGTCTTCAAAAAAGTCATTATACTCGAACATAATACATGTTCCAAAATTCTACAACTGATCGACGTTAGAGATATAGGTCTATAGTTCTGCACATCTGTTCGATGTCCCTTCTTGGAAACGGGAATGACCTGTGCTCTTTTCCAATCCTTTGGAACGCTACGCTCCTCTAAAGACCTACGGTACACCGCTGCAAGAAGGGGGGGCAAGTTCCTTCGCGTACTCTGTGTAAAGTCGAACTGGTATCAGATCAGGTCCAGCGGCCTTTCCTCTTTTGAGCGATTTTAATTGTTTTTCTATCCCTCTGTCGTCTATTTCGATATCTACCATTTTGTCAATCTAGAGAAGGAACTACAGTGCAGTCTTCCTCTGTGAAACAGCTTTGGAAAAACACATTTAGTATTTCGGCCTTTAGTCTGTGATCCTCTGTTTCAGTACCATTTTGGTCACAGAGTGTCTGGACATTTTGTTTTGATCCACCTATCGCTTTGACATAACACCAAAATTTCTTAGGATTTTCTGCCAAGTCAGTACATAGAACGCCTCTCGCATAGCCCTCCTCACACTACATTTCGCTTCGCGTAAGTTTTGTTTGTCTGCTAGGCTTTGGCTATATTTATGTTTGCTGTGAAGTTCCCTTTGATTCCGCAGCAATTTTCTAACTCGGTTGCTGCACCACGGTGGCTCTTTTCCATCTCTTACGATCTTGCTTGGCACATACTCATCTAATGCATATTGTACGATGGTTTTGAACTTTGTCCACTGATCCTCAACACTATCCGTACTTGAGATAAAACTTTTGTGTTGAGCCGTCAAGTACTCTGAAATATGCTTTTTGTCACTTTTGCTAAACAGAAAAATCTTCCTGCCTTTTTTAATATTTCTACTTACGGCTGAAATCATCGATGCAGTAACCGCTTTATGATCGCTGATTTCCTGTTTCAAATAGTTCGGGTCTGTTTGTCACGAGAAGGTCTAATATGTTATCGCCACGAGTCGGTTCTCTGTTTAACTGCTCAAGGTAGTTTTCAGATAAAGCAATTAAAAAAATTTCACTGGATTGTTTTTCCCTGCCACCCGTTATAAACGTTTGAGTCTCCCAGTCTATATCCGGCAAATTAAAATCTCCACCCAGAGCTATAACGTGGTGGGGAAATCTACTCGAAATATTTTCCAAATTTTCCATCAGGTGCTCTGCCACAACAGCTGCTCAGCCAGGGGGCCTATAGAGACATCCAATTACCATGTTTGTGCCTGCTTAAACCGTGACCTTCACCCAAATTATTTCACATTTCCCTGTTGATATACATCAACGCCCGTTAGCAGCTGAAGGTATTATTGTAATTCTCATTTCATCGGCACTGAACGTTGGCGCAGTGGCAGAGCGTTGAATGGTCTGATGAATCGCGATACCTTCTTCATCATGCCTGTGGGATGACGCGAATCGTGGTCTTCCAGGGGAACTGACCCTTGACACCTGTATTGCAGGACAGAGACAAGCTGGCAGCGGCACCATTATGCTCTGGGGAACATTAACGCAGACATCCATAGGCCCTGTGGAGCTCTTGCAAGGCACCATAACGGCCAAGGAGTGTCGTACACTGCCTGTAGACCACGTACATCCCCTCATGACGATCTTGTTTCGCAACAGCAGTGGCGTTCATCAACAAGACAATGCGCCATGTCACAAAGCGAGGAGTATAATGGAGTGGTTCGAGGAACACATTGGTGAGTGCCAGTTTATGTGCTGGCCACTCCAACTCGCCAGATCTGAACCCGATCGGGCACACGTGGGGTGTGACTGAACGTGGCGTCAGAGCTCATCCTCCCCCACCTCCGCAATTTACGGCAGTCAGGTGACTGCGTGTGCAAATGTGGAGCCATATCCCTCCAGCGACCTAACAAGCCCTCATTGATTTCAAGCTAATACGCGCCGCCGCTGCTATCAGCGCCAAAGGTGAACGTACCAGATATTAGGTTATGTTCTGGCTGGTCAGTGTATCTTCTCTTTCATACCTAGATTAACATCAGAGATACCGTTATCATGCTCACTTTTTTAAGTTGTACTGTAGTAACTGTGACACTACAGCTGGAAACAGTAAGTAATTGTCTTCATTTTGTAAAAATTACAGCTGCGTTAGAATTTTGTAATATACACTCCTGGAAATTGAAATAAGAACACCGTGAATTCATTGTCCCAGGAAGGGGAAACTTTATTGACACATTCCTGGGGTCAGATACATCACATGATCACACTGACAGAACCACAGGCACATAGACACAGGCAACAGAGCATGCACAATGTCGGCACTAGTACAGTGTATATCCACCTTTCGCAGCAATGCAGGCTGCTATTCTCCCATGGAGACGATCGTAGAGATGCTGGATGTAGTCCTGTGGAACGGCTTGCGATGCCATTTCCACCTGGCGCCTCAGTTGGACCAGCGTTCGTGCTGGACGTGCAGACCGCGTGAGACGACGCTTCATCCAGTCCCAAACATGCTCAATGGGGGACAGATCCGGAGATCTTGCTGGCCAGGGTAGTTGACTTACACCTTCTAGAGCACGTTGGGTGGCACGGGATACATGCGGACGTGCATTGTCCTGTTGGAACAGCAAGTTCCCTTGCCGGTCTAGGAATGGTAGAACGATGGGTTCGATGACGGTTTGGATGTACCGTGCACTATTCAGTGTCCCCTCGACGATCACCAGTGGTGTACGGCCAGTGTAGGAGATCGCTCCCCACACCATGATGCCGGGTGTTGGCCCTGTGTGCCTCGGTCGTATGCAGTCCTGATTGTGGCGCTCACCTGCACGGCGCCAAACACGCATATGACCATCATTGGCACCAAGGCAGAAGCGACTCTCATCGCTGAAGACGACACGTCTCCATTCGTCCCTCCATTCACGCCTGTCGCGACACCACTGGAGGCGGGCTGCACGATGTTGGGGCGTGAGCGGAAGACGGCCTAACGGTGTGCGGGACCGTAGCCCAGCTTCATGGAGACGGTTGCGAATGGTCCTCGCCGATACCCCAGGAGCAACAGTGTCCCTAATTTGCTGGGAAGTGGCGGTGCGATCCCCTACGGCACTGCGTAGGATCCTACGGTCTTTGCGTGCATCCGTGCGTCGCTGCGGTCCGGTCCCAGGTCGACGGGCACGTGCACCTTCCGCCGACCACTGGCGACAACATCGATGTACTGTGGAGACCTCACGCCCCACGTGTTGAGCAATTCGGCGGTACGTCCACCCGGCCTCCCGCATGCCCACTATACGCCCTCGCTCAAAGTCCGTCAACTGCACATACGGTTCACGTCCACGCTGTCGCGGCATGCTACCAGTGTTAAAGACTGCGATGGAGCTCCGTATGCCACGGCAAACTGGCTGACACTGACGGCGGCGGTGCACAAATGCTGCGCAGCTAGCGCCATTCGACGGCCAACACCACGGTTCCTGGTGTGTCCGCTGTGCCGTGCGTGTGATCATTGCTTGTACAGCCCTCTCGCAGTGTCCGGAGCAAGTATGGTGGGTCTGACACACCGGTGTCAATGTGTTCTTTTTTCCATTTCCAGGAGTGTACATATGTATACTTAACAGTAACGATGGTACCCTATTTTCAGAAAATGATATAAACTGATACCTCCGCACCAGGGTTCTAAATGCATCGTACATAGAAATAAAAATCACGACTAGTGACTGAAGTTGGTTTGTTTTTCTTTTTTATGTAAATATATGTGCTTCTTATTTCCGAAGACTGCATAAGGAACGCGAAGGGAACAGCTGAATTGTGTACACAAAGGTATCTAGTCAGTCGGTGTGCAACAAAAATGACAGCGACTATGCATAAAATTGTTATTGGAAGGCACGGAGCACTACCACCAACGAACGGAGCCAACGGAATACATGTTCTCCCAGCTGTTTCTAATAACCCACATTTTAGCTCCAGAGAAGTGACGAGTCTCCCTGGAGTAAGTCGAACCAACATCGTTGGCATTTTGCGCCCAAACAGCTTCCATCTGTACTATGTGTCACTTGACGAACAGATTAACTAGCGGAATTGCAGGAGACGCAAGGAATTCTGTTGCTCGCGTCTCGTGGGACATAGTACAATAGTTTCTTTTTTCAAAATATTGTATTTATCGATGAAGCAATCTTTACAATACTTGAAAAGCGGAATGTAAGAAACTTGCGTTATTGGGCCACTGAGAATTCGATCTGGCTTAGGCAGGTTGAACATGAGATGCAGTGGAGGAGTGTGAACCTTTGGTGCGGGGTTGTTGGAGACAACGTGATTGATCCATACTTTAATGGAGAAACCTTAACAGGTAAAAGATACAATTTCTTGCCGAAGTGCTACCGGTTCACATAGAGAATGTACCAGATGAAATGCTTAGATCTGTGTGGTAACAACACGCTGCGTGCCACGCTCACTAATAGCTTGTGGCTAGGAAGGCGCTCATTGCTGGTTCGTTGCCATTGTGTAGGACGTGGTGGCGTGTTTGTCGCTGTTAGTAGTAGTTTATCCTGTAGTGAAGTAGAAGTGGATGGTTCCTGTGAATTATTATGGGTGGAGGTTACACTCAACAACCGAGCTAGGTTAATAATTGGCTCCTTTTACCGACCTCCCGCCTCAGCAGCGTTGGTGGCAGAACAACTGAGAGAAAATCTGGAATACATTTCACATAAATTTCCTCAGCATGTTATAGTCTTAGATGGAGATTTCAATTTACCAGATATAGACTGGCACACTCAGATGTTTAGGACGGGTGGTAGGGACAGAGCATCGAGTGACATTATACTGAGTGCACTATCCGAAAATTACCTCGAGCAATTAAACCAAGAACCGACTCGTGGACATAACATCTTGGACCTACTGATAACAAACATACCCGAGCTTTTCGACTCTGTAAGCGCAGAACAGGGAATCAGTGATCATAAGGCCGTTGCAGCATCCAGAACGGGGAATCAGTGATCATAAGGCCGTTGCAGCATCCCTGAATATGGAAGTAAATAGGAATATAAAGAAAGGGAGGAAGGTTTATCTGTTTAGCAAGAGTAATAGGAGGCAGATTTCAGACTACCTAACAGATCAAAACGAAAATTTCTGTTCCGACAATGACAATGTTGAGTGTTTATGGAAAAAGTTCAAGGCAATCATAAAACGCGTTTTAGACAGGTACGTGCCGAGTAAAACTGTGAGGGACGGGAAAACCCACCGTGGTTCAACAACAAAGTTAGGAAACTACTGCGAAAGCAAAGAGTGCTTCACTTCATGTTTAAACGCAGCCAAAACCTCTCTGACGAACAGAAGCTAAACGATGTCAAAGTTAGCGTAAGGAGGGCTATGCGTCAAGCGTTCAGTGAATTCGAAAGTAAAATTCTTTGTACCGACTTCACAGAAAATCCTACGAAGTTCAGGTCTTACGTTAAATCAGTAAGTGGATCGAAACAGCATATCCAGACACTCTGGGATGATGATGGCATTGAAACAGAGGATGACACGCGTAAAGCTAATACATTAAACACCTTTTTCCAAAGCTGTTTCACAGAGGAAGACCGCACTGCACTTTCTTCTCTAAATCCTCGCACGAACGAAAAAATGGCTGACATCGAAATAAGTGTCCAAGAAATAGAAAAGCAACTGAAATCACTCAACAGAGGAAAGTCCACTGGACCTGACGGGATACCAATTCGATTCTACACAGAGTACGCGAAAGAACTTGCCCCCCTTCTAACAGCCGTGTACCGCAAGTCTCTAGACTTGGAAAAGAGCACAGGTAGTCGCAGTTTTCAAGAAGGGTCGTCGAGCAGATGCGCAAAACTATAGGCCTATATATCTGACATCGATCTGTTGTAGAATTTTAGAACATGTTTTTTGCTCGTGTATCATGTCGCTTCTGGAAACCCAGAATCTACTCTGTAGGAATCAACATGGTTTCCGGAAACAGCGATCGTGTGAGACCCAACTCGCTTTATTTGTTCATGAGACCCAGAAAATATTAGATACAGGCTCCCAGGTAGATGCCATTTTCCTTGACTTCCGGAAGGCGTTCGATATAGTTCCGCACTGTCGCCTGATAAACAGAGTAAGAACCTACGGAATATCAGACCAGCTGTGTGGCTGGATTGAAGAGTTTTTAGCAAACAGAACACAGCATGTTGTTATCAATTGAGAGACGTCTACAGACGTTAAAGTAACCTCTGGCGTGCCACAGGGGAGTGTTATGGGACCATTGCTTTTCACAATATATATAAATGACCTAGTAGATAGTGTCGGAAGTTCCATGCGGCTTTTCGCGGATGATGCTGTAGTATACAGAGAAGTTGCAGCATTAGAAAATTGCAGCGAAATGCATGAAGATCTGCAGCGGATAGGCACTAGGTGCAGGGAGTGGCAACTGACCTTTAACATAGACGAATGTAATGTATTGCGAATACATAGAAAGAAGGATCCTTTATTGTATGATTATATGATAGCGGAACAAACACTGGTAGCAGTTACTTCTATAAAATATCTGGGAGTATGCGTGCGGAACGATTCGAAGTGGAATGATCATATAAAATTAATTGTTGGTAAGGTGGGTACCAGGTTGAGATTCATTGGGAGAAAATGTAGTCCATCAACAAAGGAGGTGGCTTACAAAACACTCGTTCGACCTATACTTGAATATTGCTCATCAGTGTGGGATCTGTACCAGGTCGGGTTGTCAGAGGAGATAGAGAAGATCCAAAGAAGAGCGGAGCGTTTCGTCACAGGGTTATTTGGTAAGCGTGATAGCGTTACGGATATGTTTAGCAAACTCAAGTGGCAGACTCTGCAAGAGAGGCGCTCTCCATCGCAGTGTAGCTTGCTGTCCAGGTTTCTAGAGGGTGCGTTTCTGGATGAGGTATCGAATATATTGCTTCCCCCTACTTATACCTCCTGAGGAGATCACGAATGTAAAATTAGAGACATTAGAGCGGCACGGAGGCAGTCGTTCTTCCCGCGAACCATATGCGGCTGGAACAGGAAAGGGATTAATGACAGTGGCAGGTAAAATGCCCTCCGCCACACACCGCTGGGTGGCTGGCGGAGTATAAATGTAGATGTAGATGTAGATGTAGACGTGATTGCGTTTTCAGTTGGCCCTTACAGTTGCCCGATTTAACTTCGCTGAACTTTCTTCTCTGGGATTAACTCAGACACGGATCCCTCACAAGTTTCGACAATCCAAAACCATTTAAAACACCGCGTATTGCAGCATATGCAATGATATCGTAGGAAACTCTTCAGTCTCTCCAGAAGTCCTCGCACCAGTGACTGTAAGTGCGCATTGTAGTAGATGATGGGCGTTTTGGACACTATGACATAACTGATTCTTAAGGAAGTGTTTATGACCACATTCTTTTGTGATTTACTTTTTGTTGCTGTCACAATGTGAGTAAACTCATGAGTCGAGTTTAACAATGCCTGCTTTACAAATCCATTTCATTTTTGATATGCATCTTTCCTTCAAAGCGCTGGCAGAAACAGAGCAGAGCTATAAAGCGCAGTCAAAAGATAACGAGACAGATGAAAGTAAGTAAGTAAACTGTTTATTATTCCAACAGTAGTCGCCATAAAGCTTATATCCCACTGTGATTGAAGACGGTCAATGCCTTCGCGGTAAAATGTTTGCGGATGCCTACAGAATCATGATTGTATCCAGGCGTGCACATTTCTTCTGATCAAATTGACAGACAGTTATATTTCTGGAGGTTTCTGAGAATATGGAACTCGCACTGGGAGATATGGGGACTGTAAGGAGGATGTGTAAGGGGTTCCCAGCGGAATTTCTACAGTGTGGTCGAAACAACCTTGGAAACATATGTGTCTGCCCACATACGTAACTGCAGCCTGCAGTAGCTGCAGCACGTGATTACGTGTATATTTCCGTGGAAAGCTACTGTTAGCCACCTCGTATTCTGGCTATTAAGCAGGATAGGCGTGGCACGTTGAGCAAACAGTAGTTGACGTCGGCGTAGCGTGGAGGTGCCGGGGTCGTAAACGCGTATGTGGTGTGGCTCCTACGCTTCGCAGAGGCTCCACGCTCCATCAAATAGTATTGTTCGTTCGTTCCACGGTGAGTCATGTCTATTAGGGTCTCTTTGTCTCCTCGTTGGACGATGGCCTCGGACGCTAAAACAAGCACAGCCGTTCACGGTTGGACACAGTTTATTCAGCAACCCCTACCTAACTTGGACAAACCAACGAAGTCTTTGAAAACTGTGTAAGTGTGTGTGTGTGTGTGAGAGAGAGAGAGAGAGAGAGAGAGAGAGAGAGTGTCGAACATGTGGAAGTTGTTTCACTGTATGTCGTATATAACAGAAATCAGTTAGCTCACAGATTCGTGTTTCTGGCGCATTGACATCTTAAGTTACTTACATAACAACAAATGCTCTGATGCTTCAGCTGTGACTTCGAAACGTACATTACCGTCATACAAATGGTGTAAAGACTTGAGTAGATGGATTATTATTATAGAGTTTTTCATTAATTTCACTGTCTCGAATAAAATTGAATATGACTGTCAAAGCACCTTTGGCAAAATATAGTTCTGATGTATCAACTTCCCCCCAAACCTGATCACTATCAGTGGGCCAGTTCTCTTAGTTTCGTATTAGAACGTTCGAGTGACTATCTCCCTTTTGTGAAACGGGCATCTTTCATTTACAGTATTTTACTAGCTACTTCATGTTCGGTTTTAAATGATGTCTTCTTGTATTGAAAAATGCATTTACATGCTAACTTCCGCAATCGTTTTCGCGAGATTTCCGTAAGATGGCGTCTCACATAGTTTTATCGTAAACAACCATTTCATTGGGTGCACAAAAGGCACTGGTAATCCACTATTTCACTAAAGCTACAGAAAAGAAAACGAAACCTACACAGAAGGGAGACCCCATTCAAATTTTCCAAGGCAGCGAATGAAAAAACCGGGACAGTGATGCTTCGCCAGGATTTTCTACCGCAGAGTTCTACCCATGATAAATTCTCGGGGTGTGGCGGGAATATACAGTCCTCCCAAACTGCTTACATTCAAGTGGTGAATCCTTCATGTATAAAGGCTGCACGGGAGTCCGATTATCTCCACTGTTATTCGCCGATCTGGAATCCTTACCAAGTTATGTTATTGTAAGTGATAGAAGTAAAACGTATTGTTACGCCATTCGCTGCGAGAGCACCACGAAACTGTTCAACGGAGTCAGGTTTCATGTGAAGTTTCTGTACATAACGTGAAGCCATCACCTTGGCTACAAAAATTCTGAGACCATATAATATCTATTAACAGATCATAAGACATCAAGATGATTATCTAGCGAAAAATAGTAAACACGCTAATTTGTTCTGAAAGAAAAAAAATCTGCATAATCGTGTGGTTACAGGGTGGTCTCCATATGGTAAAGGTTAAGCAATACATAGACATGGCACTACAGTTTGGTATAGCCCATGAGATGGATTGGAAGGTCTCGAAGGAAAGTTACACTCCGTTATAAGTACAGGTTACAGTCTGTTAAAAATTTCGTGATGATTCTGCCAATTACTGTATTTTCTGATACGAGGATAGTGGTGAACCTAGCCGTAGATGAACATCCTGTTCAATGCACGGTGCCTGACAAGCTGGGGAGTCTGATGGTCGCCCCCAGCGCCGTAAACACTGATGTCTTCCAATGAGAAGCTTGTGATCGTTCTGTTGGAGATCAGGACAAAAGAAGGCGCCAACCATATGGTGCTGATCAGCTATTTTCGACTCTTCGGCAAATATTTTAATCGCTTCTAGCCACTGAATTTTTACAATTTTAGTATGCTGCTAATATTTGACGTATTTGGGAAAAAGGTGGATGTCGTACTAAGAGACTAGGTGAAATTAAATAATTTTATCTGGTGTGTCCAATGAACTGGCCACTAGAAAAACAATGCTAATACGTAGCGGTTAGTGATCAGCAGCGTTCTTTTTGTGTTTTTAGTACCATGGTAATTTATCCGAAGAAGTAGTCTCCGACTTTATGAATAATTGATTGCTCGAGATCTTGGATTTTCGGTACAAAGAGGCTCTCAAAAGCTGAGCACTGGGTTTCTATATCCGGTGTAGATCCTAACGCAGTGACGCTGGCCCTGTGGTAAATGAACCCGCTGTAACGGAATTAAGGTCGCAACAGCGATGAATGAAGCTTAAGTGTTGTGGGAGGAGGCTCACCCACCACCCGTGGGCGAACGCAAGGAGAACGCTTATCGTTTGTTCTAGACTCGGAAACAGATGTGGTTATAACACGTCAGGCGTAAGTCGTAGACTAGTCACAGGAAGTCGGTCATCGAGGTTACTGGTACCCTGGTGTTAGGATCCTTACGTATGGAACACGATGCTGCACCCAGATGCGAGTAAACACCACTACTTGTGAGAAACTTTCTTATACGCAGAGTACTCACGGTGCCAAATTCTGAGAACGTTAGTTCCCGCAAAGGTCAAATATCTTAATGAGTCATTATGTGTTCTATGCTACACGCTCATGGCCCACAGCTATAGATGAAGATGGTATGCTACCAAAATATGCGCAGTCTAACAGCCTGGATTTGGGATGAAAGTCTAAAAATAAGTCTCTTGAGTACCGAGTAGGTTTCTCGACGTTTCCGAATATTATGAGGAAATACTCTATTATGTGCAATTCCACTTGAATTTGCTCACAATATTGAGGCTTTGGAGTCCTACTAATCCCTCCAGTTTGTTCCATTACCAATTTAGCTATTTCTCAGCTATAGTTCTTCCAGTCTTCTCTTAGTCAGCTGTACCATAAATCCTTTTGTTTCCGTTGTTATTAAGTAGATACTCATCATTTGCGTGATCTAACAATGTAATCTTCAGCCATCTTCAGTAACACCACATCTCAAAAGCTACTTTCTTCTTACCTGCACAATTTATCGTCCACGGCCTAACTTCGAATAAGGTCACACAGCAAACAAATACTTTTAGAAAAGATTTCTTAACATTTACATTCATATTCAATATTAACATACTTTTTTCCATTTCATCTTTTCCTCCTGTTAGCAGTCTGCGTGTATTCTCTTTACTGCTGTGATATATTACAAAAAAATCTATTGCTGATATTAACCGATGGCAAAAGTCATAGGATTCCTCCTAATATCGCGTCGGACCTCCTTTTGATCGGTGCAGTGCAGCATCTCCACGAGACATGCACTCTAAAGTCGTTGGAAGTCCCCTTCCTCTACAGCCGTCCTTAATTACGAAAGTGTTGCTGGTGCAGAATTTTCTGCAGGAACTGATCTCTTCATTGTGTTCCGTAAATTATCGATGGGATTCATGTCGGGCGATTTGGATGGCCAAATGGCTCAAATGGCTCTGAGCACTATGGGACTTAACATCTATGGTCATCAGTTCCCTAGAACTTAGAACTACTTAAACCTAACTAACCTAAGGACAGCACACAACACCCAGTCATCACGAGGCAGAGAAAATCCCTGACCCCGCTGGGAATCGAACCCGGGAACCCGGGCGTGGGAAGCGAGAACGCTACCGCACGACCACGAGCTGCGGACTTGGATGGCCAGGTCATTCGGTCTAATTGTCCAGAATGTTCTTGAAACCAATAGGAAACAATTTGGGGCCGGTGACATGGCGCATCATCATCCATAAAAATTCTATTGTTAAGTGGGAACGCCGGCCGCGGTGGCTGAGCGGTTCTAGGCGCTACAGTCCGGAACCGAGCGACTGCCTCGCAGGTTCTAATCCTGCCTCTGGCATGGATGTGTGTGATGTCCTTAGGTTAGGTAGGTTTAAGTAGTTCTAGGGGACTGATGACCTCCGACGTAAGTCTCGTAGTGCTCAGAGCCATTTGAACCATTTGTGTGGGAACGTGAAGTACATGAATGGCTGCAAAAGGTCTCCAAGTGGCCGAACATAACCATTTCCAGTCAATGGTCAGTTCATTTCGACTAGAGGACCTAGTCAGTTCCATGTAAATGCAGACCACACCTGCATCGAGGCACCACCAGCTTGCACAGTATCTTGTCGACAACTTGGGTCCATGGATTCGTGGGCGCTGCGACACACTCGAATCCTACCATCAGCTTTTAACAACTGAAATCAAGACTCATCTGACAAGGGCACGGTTTTCTAGAGTTTACGATCCAACCGATATGGTCACCAGCCCAGAAGAGGTGCTTCAGGCGAAGTTGTGCTGTTAGCGAAGGCACTCGCGTCGGTCGTCTGCTGCCATAGTCCATTAACGGCAACTTTTCCCGCACTATCGTAACGGATACGTTCGTCGTATGTTCCACATTGATTTCTGCGGTTATTTCACGCAGTGTTGCTTGTTTGTTGGCACTGATAACTCTACGCAAACGCCCTGCTCTCCCACGTTACGTGAAAGCTGTCGTCCATTGCGTTGTCCGTGGTGAGATACGTATAATGTCTCAAATTTGATATTCTCAGTACACTCTTGGCACTATGGATCTCGGAATATTGAACTGCCCAACTATTTCCGAAACAGAATATCCCTTGCATCTAGCTCCAACTACCATTCCTCTTACAAAGTCCGTTAATTCCTATCATACGGCAATAATCACTCGGCAATTTTTTCACATGAATCACCTGAGTACAAATGACAGTTTCGCCAATACACTATCATTTTATACCTTGTGCAGGCGATACTACCGCCATCAGTATATTTGCATACCGCTATACCATGCCTTTTGTCACCTCAGTGTCTTAGAAATTGTACGGCCACATAACTACAGTGAATAATAATTACATAGAGCGCAAAACATCTAAATTTTTCCCTCGCAGTCAAACTAAGGAACTTGTTACTTGAAATCAAATATGCGTTTAGCACATAGGCAGACGTCAGTTTCAGTGAACTACTTTTAGCTACTAATAACTCCAATGTTCATTTTACTTAATCGCGAATAATTATTTCAAAATCAGGCATCTTTCTTATCTCTTTATATGGATCATAAATTTTATAGTATTTTGATGTTTTACAGCAAACGAATACGAGAAGCTGGAAGCGGATTGTTAGATGATGAAACGACCGAACACTGTTCGTATTCTTTCTTTAAGTCTTCTTTAACTGAAGATGGAGCCCCCTGAGATTCTGTTGCCGATTCCTTTCATTATCTTACGCATCTTTCTGTGTAAGAATTGTTCTCGATTAATTGGTCGCACATCATCAAATAATGACGTCGCCAGCAGGCTCACTGGTCTGATACGGTGTAATGTTTTTAATCTGATTGATAGCGACACATCTAAAAGTTAATGAATTTTAATTTCACATTACCAACTTGCACCCCACGGTGCGTCAGCAAACGAGATTTGTGCTTTCGCCATTGGAGCGTGTGTTCTTGTTGCGATATTTAATTTATTTGAAATATCATACTGTTCACAATATTTCGTCAAGTCGCTCGTAGAGAAACCTTTCATTGAAAAGTCACAATATACAAGAAAGTCATGTTACAAACCTTCAACCGCCAGTAGACAATTTAGAGACCGTCTTTTGGCAAGTAGGGGAAGGAGAGTTGGTGGCGCGAACCTCCTGATATGTAGGCTCTGCGCCAATGCCGTGAGTAAATTCTGCGTCTCTCCGCAGTGCGTAGGGGAGTGACGTTATTGATTTTTGACTCTATATCTTCTGACTTGCCTGCCGGATGCGGATGTTATGACCGGTGGCGCTTGGTGTTGTTTTTAGAGAAGTAACCGGGATTCATCTTCTCTCTTTTCCCTTTCTCACTCATTGTAATCAACGACACGAACCTGACCTTAAAATTACATAAGCATTTACGTCAGCCACCTGCATTCAACATGTACACTTTCGACAAAATACTTAACACTTCTCAAATGATAGGTGCCAACCTGCCTCTCGATATCACCCAGCTCACGATGCTGTACGACTTTACTTTTTACTTTATTCATTTACAGGAAATTAATCGAAGATCCTAATGAAATCTGGAGAGTTGAATGTAAGAGAAAGATCAGCAGAAAGATAAAAATATTTTAGGAGAAAAATAAAGGAAGCACATAATTTAATTCAATTCGTTCGCGTATCCCAATTGTTCTTAATGGTGGCATAAAAATAAGGAGATTAGCAGAAGGCGCTGCACAGTTACTGGACAGCTCGGTACTGCTTCGAAGCTGAATGTCACTCAATGCCGGTAAAGCGCCGCATCCTGGAAGAGTCCGCGGAGATGTATGACATTTGACGGCGGAGGTGACGCGCCAGCCGAGCTTCGGTCACGAGGCGTCCGTCATCGCTGAAAAACATTTTCTGCAGCGAGCTGCCGGCAATTATCATGCTCGTGGCCATTCGGTCGCGGCGGGTTGCTCAATGGCGGCGGCTGCTTCGCAGACGCTGGCGATGACATCCGGCAGCGTAACAAATCACAAGCGCGTGCGCGAGCAGCTACTCCGGGCTGCGGAGTGGCCGTCTTCAATTAGCTGCACGTCGTGCTCGGCCTTCGTCTTCGCACGCCGGAAAAGCGTTTCTGAGTGCATGTAGTTGAGCAGTAAATAAATCGGAAAATGCAAGAATATTAATGCAACGTTTTAAATTTGGTGCCTGTGTGTGGTAGAGCGTGTCCAGTGGAAGATAGTCTCTGCACGGGACCCTATGCTCAACTGTTGGCGAACAGTAGCCATTACAAGGTGGCTGGTGTACTAGAGGAGTGTACGGGACTAGAACAGCTCGTATTTGTGCGATATTTAGTGTCTAAGAACTGTTCACAGTGGGTGTTTGTTGTTTTCGCTAAATAAGTATGGTGCCCAGCATAAAGGCAGCAGGAGGTGAGTCCTATACCCCAGAAACCAGTAATGGAAATGAGCGTTTGGCGTCATTGGCCAGGAGGCCCCTTGCAGGGCAGGTCCGGCCGCCATGGTGCAGGTGTCTTATTACATTCGACGCCATACTGGCGACCTGCACGCAATCCCTCTCGCTGACCACTTCTTTTTTTTTTTTTTATCGTTGTGTTTGGTCGTTGCGGACGTCACTTGACATCCGGTAAAGTTCGTTTGTTGATCCTTCCACTCAGTTTTCTTATTACAGAGGCCAACCAGCTCTCTGACCGAACACGCTGAGCTACCGTGCCGGCATCACTCAGCTCCCGGGGCGGACCCCAGAAACCAGTGACTACGCTGAGGTGGCCTGCTTGCATGCAACTGTCTGGTCAGAGGGCAATGTTGGACTAAAACATAAATAACTTTGGCAACACCATGAGAAACAATTAATAATCCTTTATTTAAAAATGTACAGAATAAATACTCAACTTTAGTTTGGTGTGTCGGTGTGGCACTGATGTAAAAGTTATGAATACTGCTCTGACTTAAGTCAGTGAACGATGACTAATCTAACAGTAGCTCCGTCTGGACTGTTGTCGATGATAATCTTTAGTTAATAATAAACATTGCGATACCGAGTGAGCGTTGCAGTAACGTGATGATACTTCTTGATGACTGCTGGCGACTCTTTGATAACTGTAACTGGCCGAGCGAACAAGGGCGGTCACTTAAATTGTGGTCGACGGATGAATGTACAGCTTGCGATCTACACCGCCGGAAAGAAAATTAGTATAACTTCAGAGACGACGTCGATTTTGACCCGATGACTGCATGTGCCACCTGAGGGTTGTTTCAACGTCGTCCGCCAACAGATATCGTAGTGTCATAGCTCCCAGAGCGCCATCTGCGTCTACCCTTTAATAGGAAATGCTCACATCCAGAAGATTAAGAGTCGTGCAAACGTGTGAAGCAAGCAGGGAACAGTGCTATGAAGACGGACTCATGCTTCCTAAGCCAAATGAGCGAGTGTGAAAGGGGTCAAATAGTGAGCTTCCGAGTGGCGGGATGGCAGATTGTACAGCAGCCACATCACAGATAAGAGGACTTGTGCACCTAGACGTGTCAACACTGATTTCATAAATCGGTTGTTAGCAGTGGGCTACAGGGACGCACACCTCTAGCCCGTCTTCCACTCATAAAATGTAAATGTCGTTTGACTATGGCCTGCCTTCGGGTAGGCCGTTCGCCGGGTGCAAGTCTTTCGATTTGACGCCACTTCGGCGACTTGCACGTCGATGGGCATGAAATGATGATGATTAGGACAACACAACACCCAGTCCCTGAGCGGAGAAAATCTCCGACTCAGCCGGTAATCGAACCCGGGCCCTGAGGATCGACATTCTGTCGCGCTGACCACTCAGATACCGGGGGGCGGACTCTTCCATTCATGTCACAGCATCGTTGTGCACAGCTCGACAGGCACCGTCAGACGATCACTTGGCGGATGGAATGGCGCGCCGTGGTCTTCAACGATGAAAGAAGATTCTGCCTGCACGCAAGTGATGTCATTTGCGGGTTCCATGTAGACCTGGTGAGAGCTGTCTCGTAGAGTGCATTCGTTCATGACACAGTGGCTCCACCCCAGGCCTGGCCTGGGGTGTGGTAAGTTACAACTGCAGTTCACCTTTGGTAATTGTGGAGTGATCGTTAACCAACGCAGAATGCCTTTAGAGTCAGTCTTTTGCTGCTCTTCAACAGGAAGGTGATGTGTTGTTCCAACAGGATAGTGCTCGTCCTCACACTGGCTGTGAAACTCATTGTGGCCCGCAAGACGTGCAACAACTTCCCTGGCTAGCACGATCTCCAGACGTGTCTCCAACCGAGCACATGTGGAACGTGATCGAACGAGAAGTTACTCATGCTACTCGGTAACCAACATCTCTTAGAGCATTAAATGAACGGATTGAGCAGGTGTGGCATAGCGTATTGCAGGACAGTATTCGCCATCTGTATAATCGATTGGATGCCAGAGACAGCGTCCGTACTGCTGCCCGTGGGGGCTACACCATGTACTAATATGGGTGTTTCAGCATGGGTCGATATCTGGTACCTCAGAACCACTTATGCTGTTCATCTGTAAATGTAATAATTTCATGTACTCCATATGCACTGTTGCAACAATAAACCTTGAATGATTTGGAAACCTCTAAAAGGACGTACTGTTTTTTTCCCCAGGAGTGTATTTGGCGGATGAAGGAAGTAGTTCCTGGTACCAGCGCCTTCTGTGACTTCAGGCATAAGATAGACCCGCATTACTTGTAAATCGTGTGGCGAAAGCGTGATGTGTTTGCAGTTGTGTGCGCATTATTAAAATGTATCTGAATTGTTTAAACTCTTCTCTTCCTACTCCCGATTCTTAATCACTAATAATTTCTTGTTTTCCGCTTCCTATGTTTTGCCATAGGCGAAAGAGCTTTCGAAAATACTACGATTCCCAATTGACAGTAGGCATAGCCTTACTATCTCACCGTCCAACCGTGTCCAGTGTTATGTAAAGCCTCTACAAAAGTTTACTTATATTTGACTCAACGAATTATCTGAAAAAAGGCAACGGAAATTAATAGTGAGATTGTAGCACGACGATGCGGTTAATGGATTTCATTACACATTGTTCATCATTTCTCAAGGAACAGGAAAATGGCAAAATGCAGTGAAGAGTGTATTATATTTCGTGAAACAAATGTTTCTCAGCCAGACAAATCTTTCCTCTCAACTCCTAAGCCAAGAACAACCTTATTATCATGGTTCTTTAAGAGGGGTGAGTTTGTCTTAAGGGGAGTCGTACCGCCCAAAATGACAAAATTTGACATACACTCCTGGAAATGGAAAAAAGAACACATTGACACCGGTGTGTCAGACCCACCATACTTGCTCCGGACACTGCGAGAGGGCTGTACAAGCAATGATCACACGCACGGCACAGCGGACACACCAGGAACCGCGGTGTTGGCCGTCGAATGGCGCTAGCTGCGCCGCACTTGTGCACCGCCACCGTCAGTGTCAGCCAGTTTGCCGTGGCATACGGAGCTCCATCGCAGTCTTTAACACTGGTAGCATGCCGCGACAGCGTGGACGTGAACCGTATGTGCATTTGACGGACTTTGAGCGAGGGCGTATAGTGGGCATGCGGGAGGCCGGGTGGACGTACGGCCGAATTGCTCAACTCGTGGGGCGTGAGGTCTCCACAGTACATCGATGTTGTCGCCAGTGGTCGGCGGAAGGTGCACTTGCCCGTCGACCTGGGACTGGACCGCAGCGACTCACGGATGCACGCCAAGACAGTAGGACCCTACGCAGTGCCGTAGGGGACCGCACCGCCACTTCCCAGCAAATTAGAGACACTGTTGCTCCTGGGGTATCGGCGAGGACCATTCGCAACCGTCTCCATGAAACTGGGCTACGGTCCCGCACACCGTTTGGCCGTCTTCCGCTCACGCCCCAACATCGTGCAGCCCGCCTCCAGTGGTGTCGCGACAGGCGTGAATGGAGGGACGAATGGAGACGTGTCGTCTTCAGCGATGAGAGTCGTTTCTGCCTTGGTGCCAATGATGGTCGCATGCGTGTTTGGCGCTGTGCAGGTGAGCGCCACAATCAGGACTGCATACGACCGAGGCACACAGGGCCAACACCCGGCATCATGGTGTGGGGAGCGATCTCCTACACTGGCTGTACACCAATGGTGATCGTCGAGGGGACACTGAATAGTGCACGGTACATCCAAACCGTCATCCAACCCATCGTTCTACCATTCCTAGACCGGCAAGGGAACTTGCTGTTCCAATAGGACAATGCACGTCCGCATGTATCCCGTGCCACCCAACGTGCTCTAGAAGGTGTAAGTCAACTACCCTGGCCAGCAAGATCTCCGGATCTGTCCCCCATTGAGCATGTTTGGGACTGGATGAAGCGTCGTCTCACGCGGTCTGCACGTCCAGCACGAACGCTGGTCCAACTGAGGCGCCAGGTGGAAATGGCATGGCAAGCCGTTCCACAGGACTACATCCAGCATCTCTACGATCGTCTCCATGGGAGAATAGCAGCCTGCATTGCTGCGAAAGGTGGATATACACTGTACTAGTGCCGACATTGTGCATGCTCTGTTGCCTGTGTCTATGTGCCTGTGGTTCTGTCAGTGTGATCATGTGATGTATCTGACCCCAGGAATGTGTCAATAAAGTTTCCCCTTCCTGGGACAATGAATTCACGGTGTTCTTATTTCAATTTCCAGGAGTGTATTTACTTTTATGCAAATTATGAAAATACGAATGTTTATGCTTAATTTGGTGTTGGTTTTATTGAAATATTTAATTATTTACTATTTTAAATAAATATTTGAAAATAATCATGTAATGACATTTCCGAGAATTTTGTTTTCCATCATTTCGCATACTGGCATTTTTCTCTGGAACTATACAGTCTAGAAAGCTGTGGTTTCTTTTGTTTTGTAGAGAACTGTCCGTTTCATAAGTTGCCTACATTGGCGGTACTTCGCACTAAACTCTTTGAACTGTACATTTGTTTGTGTTTGACAACAACAGTTATCCACTAGCCGCGTTTTCGTTTCTGTTTCCTGTGATAGTTTTCGTCATGACCAAACCAAAAGGAGTGTTTAATAAAATACGAAACAAAAGAAACAGATACTACGGAACAAATATAGCAGCAGTAAAAAGAGAGGTTAGCGACGAAGGGCGTGATAATTTAGTTGTAAATAGGGACAGCCCTTCTACTCCCCCGAGTGATTCTAAGAAAAAACTGCTGGGTAATGATGTAAAATAAACGCAAGTTCAGACAGTGAAACAAACCGCAATATCATTATTAATCTCCATATACTTATTTCAGCTTTGTGTGAAACAGTGTGCTGTCGTATATGTGGAGGGGAAATTGAAATTTCTGAAAAGCTATCTCAACCCAATGGTCTGGTGTGCACTTTAAAAATTATGTGTTTGAACTGTAAAAGCGAAAAGACTTTCAAGACTTCAGAAGTAAGTGTAAAGAATGGACTTTTTGGCACTAATCTAAGATATTTCTATGGACTTAGATGCATAGGAAAAGGCCATCACGCTGGTAAGGTTCTTTGTGGCTTGCTGAACCTCCCTAGGCCCCTACAAAATCTATGAAATACAACTCCATAGTAAGAAGTAGTGTTAAGGCGTGTGCTATGGAGTCAATGACTACAGCAGCAGAGCAGGCTGTAGCAGAAAATGGTAGTTCTGACATAGCAATATTATTCGACAGATCCTGGCAAAAAACAGATTTCCAGTCAAAGAATTCATGTGCATCTACACTCCTGGAAATTGAAATAAGAACACCGTGAATTCATTGTCCCAGGAAGGGGAAACTTTATTGACACATTCCTGGGGTCAGATACATCACATGATCACACTGACAGAACCACAGGCACACACACACAGGCAACAGAGCATGCACAATGTCGGCACTAGTACAATGTATATCCACCTTTCGCAGCAATGCAGGCTGCTATTCTCCCATGGAGACGATCGTAGAGATGCTGGATGTAGTCCTGTGGAACGGCTTGCCATGCCATTTCCACCTGGCGCCTCAGTTGGACCAGCGTTCGTGCTGGACGTGCAGACCGCGTGAGACGACGCTTCATCCAGTCCCAAACATGCTCAATGGGGGACAGACCCGGAGATCTTGCTGGCCAGGGTAGTTGACTTACACCTTCTAGAGCACGTTGGGTGGCACGGGATACATGCGGACGTGCATTGTCCTGTTGGAACAGCAAGTTCCCTTGCCGGTCTAGGAATGGTAGAACGATGGGCTCGATGACGGTTTGGATGTACCGTGCACTATTCAGTGTCCCCTCGACGATCACCAGTGGTGAACGGCCAGTGTAGGAGATCGCTCCCGACACCATGATGCCGGGTGTTGGCCCTGTGTGCCTCGGTCGTATGCAGTCCTGATTGTGGCGCTCACCTGCACGGCGCCAAACACGCATACGACCATCATTGGCACCAAGGCAGAAGCGACTCTCATGGCTGAAGACGACACGTCTCCATTCGTCCCTCCATTCACGCCTGTCGCGACACCACTGGAGGCGGGCTGCACGATGTTGGGGCGTGAGTGGAAGACGGCCTAACGGTGTGTGGGACCGTAGCCCAGCTTCATGGAGACGGTTGCGAATGGTCCTCGCCGATACCCCAGGAGCAACAGTGTCCCTAATTTGCTGGGAAGTGGCGGTGCGGTCCCCTACGGCATTGCGTAGGATCCTACGGTCTTGGCGTGCATCCGTGCGTCGCTGCGGTCCGGTCCCAGGTCGACGGGCACGTGCACCTTCCGCCGACCACTGGCGACAACATCGATGTACTGTGGAGACCTCACGCCCCACGTGTTGAGCAATTCGGCGGTACGTCCACCCGGCCTCCCGCATGCCCACTATACGCCCTCGCTCAAAGTCCTTCAACTGCACATACGGTTCACGTCCACGCTGTCGTGGCATGCTACCAGTGTTAAAGACTGCGATGGAGCTCCGTATGCCACGGCAAACTGGCTGACACTGACGGCGGCGGTGCACAAATGCTGCGCAGCTAGCGCCATTCGACGGCCAACACCGCGGTTCCTGGTGTGTCCGCTGTGCCGTGCGTGTGATCATTGCTTGTACAGCCCTCTCGCAGTATCCGGAGCAAGTATGGAGGGTCTGACACACCGGTGTCAATGTGTTCTTTTTTCCATTTCCAGGAGTGTATTATCAGCATCGACAATGGGAAAGTTTTGGATGTTGATGTGTTCACCATGTACTGTCAGGGTTGTAGGCAAGCAGGCAAGAGTACTGAAAAGCAAACTAAGCATGAAATGAATTGTCAGAGAAACTATGAAGGAACTATTGGAGGGATTAAGGTTGCTTCTGCAGTGAAAATGTTCCCAGCATGACCGTGCTGTTCGCTACATGAGTTTTCTTGGGGATGGAGAGTCACAATCGTGTAAGGCAGTGGTGGAGAGTAAACACTAAGGTGATTTGTCAAATACAAAACTAGAGTGCATTAATCACGTGCAAAAGAGGATGGGTACGAGACTACGTAGACTCAAACAGAAGTTGGGAAGTACCAAGTTATCTGATGGTCTAAGTATAAGACGTCGACTGACTGATAAACATGTCTACAGATGCTGAACCAATGCATAATCTGTGTTCCACTGAATGGTGTAAATACATGAAGGAAAAGGAGGAGAGTAAAGTAAACACTTTCTCGCACAAAATTACTATACCAAATGCTTTTATGCTTGCCATGAAACCTGTGTTTCGGGATCTTGCCCAAGAAATGTCTCAAGGGCGAAACACAAAATGCAAATGAATCATTCAACAATGTCGTATGGTCAAGGATACCAAAAACTGTGTTTGTTGGAAGGTCAGTCGTTGAACCTGGTGTTTTGGATGCTGTTCTTAGTTTTAATGATGGCTATTCTGGAAGACTACAGGTTTTGGAATATCTTGGCATTCATAAAGGTTACAACACCACTAAAAGTGTGATGGACTTGGACGAAATGCGAATCATGAAGGCAGAGATTTCAACAAACAATAGGTCAAAAGAAGCCTGATGCAAGAGAAGGAGGGCAGTACTGGGTGAGGAAGATGAAGGAGGAGATGAGGACTACCATCCAGGAGGATTCTAACATATTTTTTATGTATCAGTTGGCTGTATATTAAAATTTTTTCTTTAAACGCAATTTTCTCAACATGACATTTTTCAGTATAAAAGCCCCTTTTCCTCAGAAACTTCTGAATCTACATCAATGAATTATTTATCACATGACATAGATAGTACAATGATGTTGTAGCTCTACTTTAGTAGTATTTACTGTAATAGTAAAAATTCAAGAAATTAAAATTGTGAAAATTTACGCCAAAAGATTATATGTTTAGGGAAAATAATCACACTTTTTTCCAGTTGTTATTTTACAGTGATTGTAGAGCAATACAGTCACACAATATGGGAGAACATGTGATAAAAACACCACATTTATATACTCAACAGTTCTTGAGAAAACGGGGCATTTATATAGCCAATTTAACATTGTCGAGATAGGAAGGTACGACTCCCGTTAAGCATTCTTTACACGTAAAATTACAAAGGGATCTCCACCCGAAGGTGATAAGATGTGCATACTCTCTGGATGGCAATAAGCTCTGAATGTCGTAACACGCAACACATGTACGATCCAAAATTACGAAAGAAGGCTTCACGCGAGTTGCATACCAGTTTCCACTATTTTTACAGATGGATCCCAAAGGAAAGAAGAAGTTAAGTCCAGCATACTGACAAAACGTCTAATAATTCGAATACCTACCAAGCAAGCAATTTCTCTGGCTTGAGCGTATTTATGCCGACCAGGAAATTGAGTACGATACGACTGTACGATCCTATTGTGGGCGGACACTAACTTCAAAGTTAACCTGTCAAAAATGTATTAAGACTGCTACAATTCGGCACACGTAAATTTGATATAGGCATGTATCCAGGGATACAATTCACTCAGCAAGAAAAGCAAATATTGATTATTAGGAGCCGGCCGTTGTGGCCGAGCGGTTCTAGACGCTTCAGTCTGGAACCGCGCGACCGCTACGGTCGCAGGTTCGAATCCTGCCTCGGGCATGGATGTGTGTGATGTCCTCAGGTTAGTTAGGTTTAAGTAGTTCTAAGTTATAGGGGACTGATGACCTCAGAAGTTAAGTCCCATAGTGCTCAGAGCCATTTGAACCATTTTGATTATTAGGATGATAATTTTATGTAGAGATCGTACTCATGATTCGCAAAAAGGAAAGTAAATATTCACTTCACACAATATCAAAGAGCATTAATTTTCTTGGATTTTAATTTAAGGAACCACGATGATTACATACATAGAAAAGCGAAATTTTTAACGCATCTTGAGCAAAATATAGCGCAGAGGCGATGCATTCTCCTGGCCACCTCGATCACCTCTCTGTCTCCCCGTGATTTTTACCTTTGGAGATGACTAAAGGGTCTGGTGTACTCAAGTAATCCTCACACGCTGGAAGAGTTGCAGCAGAACACGCAGATTACTAGTGCGCTATACCTCGGGCAGAGCCGCTACTAGTGTCTCACAGTTTGCTAAATCGAATACACCTCTGCAACGACGTCAACGACGGCCATTTCCTACATCTTTGATGTCCATCAACAAGCATCAGTCCCGCGTCTGTATTTTTTGTAAATATATGCCCCGCCCATTTTATTTTCTCATCCTGTATGTCTGCGTGTTGGAAAGTGGCTGAATATAAGCCTGTCTGCTTACATATTCCCTAACAAAGGGTAATTTTACATAGCAGCGGACATGTACCGGGTGATCATCATAAAAGGTAGCTACTCATAGAAGTGAGTGTGGCCTGTAGTTATCGTATGGTAGATATTCTAATGGGTTAATGCAGAACCGAAATAAGCTGAAAAAATTAGTTTCAATTTGCACCACCAGGTGCGTATCTGGCTTTATGAATGCAAAGATGTATAGAAATATTTCCATATGTAACAGATTAGGGACGGGACGTGGGCAGAAAAGCATAAACAAGTGAGAAAGGCATAATGTTGATTTTATTATTAACTGCTGCTTAGAAAATTGTGTAGGCTTACACATTACTTAATCTAACCTAAACTAACTTACTAACTTACACTAAGGACAACACGGTTTGTTCAGTATAACTACCGGAGATGTCGACTAGATGCTGCATTCATAAAACGACGTGATCAATAGTTGCCCGCAGCAGTTCCAGTGGAATCTGAGCAACGTGTTCCTGTATACTGGCCTTCAGATCAGACAAAGACCGAAATTATGCTTGTGAATGCGTCCTTTTAGATATCCCCAGAGCCAAAAGTGACATGGATTCCGATCAGACGACCTTGTAGACCATGCATCTGGAAAACATGTAGAGATAACATGTTGGTGGAAGATTGCATTGAGCAGATCGTTCACTGGGCGAACGACATAAGTAGGTGTTGCCCCATCTTGCATCAAAATAGTGGTTTCCACACCACTGCGCTCTTAGATCACTACGACGAGGTCTCGATAAGGTGCGGACACCACGGTACAACTGACAGGCTCTCTTCGGACCGAGAATAAAGGTGCTTTTGAATCGACAAAACAGTCACTTTTTTCTTTTTTAGTCGTCAGTCTTCTGACTGGTTTGATGCGGCAAGCACGAATTTCTCTCCTGTGCTAACCTCTTCATCTCAGAGTAGCACTTCCAACCTACGTCCTCAATTATTTGCTGGATGTATTCCAATCTATGCCTTCCGCTACAGATTTTGCCCCCTGCAGCTCCCTCTAGTATCATGGAAGTTATTCCCTCATGTCTTAATAGACGTCCTATCATCTTGTCCTTTCTCCTTACCACTGTTCTCCACATATTCGTTTCCTCTCCGATTCTGCACAGAACCTCCTCATTCCTTACCTTATTAGTCCATCTAATTTTCAACATTCCTCTATGTCACCACACCTCAAATGCTTCGATTCTCTTCTGTTCCGCTTTTTCCACAATCCATGTTTCACTACCATACAATGCTGTACTCAAAACGTACGTTCTCAGAAATTTCTTCCTCAAATTAAGGCATATGTTTGGTACTAGTACACTTTTGGCCAGGAATGCCCTTTTTGCCACTGCTAGTCTGCTTTTGCTGTCCTCCTTGCTCCGTCCGTCATTCGTTATTTTACTACCTAGGTAGCAGAATTCCTTAACTTCATCTACTTCGTGACCATCAATCCTGATGTTAAGTTTCTCGCTATTCACATTTCTGCTAATTCTCATTACCTTCGTCTTTCTTCGATTTACTCTCAATCTATACTGTGTACTCATTAGCCTCTTTATTCCGTTTAGCAGATCATGTAATTCTTCTTCACTTTCACTCAGCGCATCGTATCATTTATATCCTTTCACCTTGAATTTTAATTCCACTCCTGAACCTTTCATTTGTTTCCATCATTGCTTCTTCGATGTACAGATTGAACAGTAGCGGCAAAGGCTACATCCTTGTCTTACACCCTTTTTAATACGAACACTTCGTTCTTGGTCGTCCACTCTTACTATTCCCTCTTGACTGTTGTAGTATTGTATATGATCCGTCTCTTCCTATAGCTTACCCCTACTTTTTTCAGAATGTCGAACATCTTGCACCATATTACATTGTCGAATGCTTTTTCCGAGTCGACAAACACTATGAAAGTGTCTTGATTTTTCTTTAGTCTTGCTTCCATTATTAACCGCAATGTCAGAATTGCCTCTCTCGCGCCTTTTTCTTTCCTAAAGCCAAACTGATCGTCATCTAGTGCATCCTCAATTTCCTTCTCCATTCTTCTGTATATTATTCTTGTAAGCAGCTTCGATGCATTAGCTGTTAAGCTGATTGTGCGATAATTCTCGCACTTGTCAGCTTTTGCGTCTTCGGAATTGTGTGGATGATGCTTTTCTGAAAGTCAGATGGTATGTCGCCAGACTCATATATTCTACGCATCAACGCGAATAGTCGGTTTGTTGCCTCTTCCCCCAATGATTTTAAAAATTCTGATGGAATATTATCCAGCCCTTCTGCCTTATTTGATCTTAAGTCCTCCGAAGCTCTTTTAATTTCTGATTCTAATACTGGATACCCTATCTCTTCTACATCGACTCCTGTTTCTTCTTCTGTCGCATCACACAAATCTTCCACCTCATAGAGGGTTTGAATGTATTCTTCTCACCTATCCACTCTCCCCCCTGCATTTAACAGTGGAATCCGATAGCACTCTTAATGTTATCACCATTGCTTTTAATGTCACCGAAGATTGTTTTGACTTTCTTGTATGCTGAGTCTTTCCTTCCGACAATCATTTCTTTTTCGATGTCTTCACATTTTCCCTGCAGCCATTTCGTCTTAGCTTCCCTGCACTTCCTATTTATTTCATGCCTCAACGCTTAGTATTTCTTTATTCCTGAGTTTCCCGGAACATTTTGGTACTTCCTCCTTTCATCGATCAATTGAAGTATATCTTATGTTACCCATGGTTTCTTCGCGGTTACCTTCTTTGTACCTATGTTTTCCTTCCCAAGTTTCGTGATGGCCCTTTTTAGAGATGTCCATTCCTCTTCAACTGTACTACCTACTCAGCTATTCCTTATTGTTTTATCTATAGCCTTAGAGAACTTCAACCGTATCTCGTTATTCCTTAGTACTTCCGTACCCCACTTCTTTGTGTATTGATTCTTCTTCACTAAAGTCAAACTTCAGCCACATATGGGGAGTGAAATGGTTCTTCGTGAGCAACATCCGGTGTAACAGACCCAAAATTCGGCAGTTCCATGTATTCGCTGCACCCTACAGTGTAAAGTGTGTTTCGTCACTCCATAGAATATTGCCCGGACACATGTCATCCACTTCGATTCTTGCCAGAAACCGTTGAGCAGATTCAGAACGTTGCTGCGGATCATGACGTTCCAGTTGCTGTAGCGTCTAGTATCAGTGCAATAAGGACCGTACCGCTGACCATGGGTCGGACAATTCTAGCGACATTGCACAAGCACTAGCACGGGTTGAGTTGTTTGGGGGAGGAGACCAGACAGCGAGGTCATCGGTCTCATCGGATTATGGAAGGACGGGGAAGAAAGTCGGCCGTGCCCTTTCAGAGGAACCATCACGGCATTTGCCTGGAGTGATTTAGGGAAATCACGGAAAACCTAAATCAGGATGGCCGGACCCGAGACTGAACCGTCGTCCTCCCGAATGCAAGTCCAGTGTGCTAACCACTGCACCACCTCGCTCGGTGCACTACACGGGGCTCGTGCCGCATGGTCAACTACGGCAACAGCAATCTCGCCAATAACTTTCACAGGGATAGGACGCCTTCCTCTTCTAAGTGCCACGCCAAGCGCACCCATGTTTTCGAATTTCATCATCGTCTTTAAATCATTTAATGACATCGGACCTCTCCTCGGACATGTGAGTAGGTGATACTCTCTCAATGCAGCAGTGTAACTGCTGCTGCCCACATAAAGCAATTTAAGTAAGAGCACGGTCTCGCTTCTCCATAGCCCTACTGTTCACTCACGTTATGGTTTGTCAAATGACAGCGTGGATATCCTACCGGCATACAGTGTACAACGTCAGATTTACACCTGGTGGCCAGAATTGCAACTAATTTTTTCCAGTGAAATTGGCTTCCTATTAACGCTATAGAACATCTACTAAGTTTCGCTTCCATACGATTATTACAGCACACGCTGCATCTCCGTGAGTAGCTGCGCTTTATTATAGTCTCCAGGTACTTCGCTGTCTACGAGGGAAACCAAAATATTACTCATACGTAATAACTCACCAAAAAATGGAAGCTTTGTGAGCACAATGTACTAGAAAACTGAATAATACGAAGCGAACGACTCAGATTGTCGTAAAAAAAATATTATCTGCAGCTGGGTGTTGTTCGAAACGTGTGTACATACTTAAAGATTTAATTGCCAGTACACTATGGAATTTATCCAACAGGTGTCATATATATGAGGGGAATTCTAAAAGTAAGTTCCACATCATCAAGACAGGCCAGACACCCTTTACCGAATGCTGTACTACACTTCAAAATGACACAGATACACGACACTATTTTTCGGCATAGTCACCAAGTCTCTGTCAACATCGGTCGGAACGTTCTACCAACAGCTCAGTTACTCCATGAAAGAAACCCGCTTAATGGTTCTGGGCTATTCGAAAACTGCGTCGTGTACGTCCTTAGGGTTGGAAAATCTCTTTCCCCGGCTTTAGCTTTCCGAAAAGGCGGAAATCGCATGACGCGAGATCCGGGCTGTTTGGTGCAGCGATGTCGTCCTTGTCTGACTGGCCTAAGTCAAATTGTTGGCACCATTTCAATACGCCTGGACATTGTATTCGGGCCATATACCACCAGATTTCACGGTGAAGCGCTGTGCGTTGTGTCGATGAGAATCGTACTCTCCCGCGGACTTTAAACTTTGAAGTACACTATGTTGTCAAAAGTATCCGGACACCTGGCTGAAAATGACTTATAAGTTCGTGGCGCCCTTCATCGGTAATGCTGGAATTCAATATGGTCTTGGCCCACCCTTAGCCTTGATGACAGCTTCCATTCTCGCAGGCATACATTCAATCAGGTGCTGGAAGGTTTCTTGGGGAAGGGCAGCCCATTCTTCACGGAGTGTTGCACTGAGGAGAGGTATCGATGTCGGTCGATGAGGCCTGTCACGAAGTCGGCGTTCAAGAACATCCCAAAAGTGTTCTACAGGATTCATGTTAGGGGACGGCAGGCCAGTTCATTACAAGGACGTTATTGTCATGTAACTGCTCCGCCTATGGGCGTGCATTATGAATTGGTGCTCGATCGTGTTGAAAGATGCAGTAGCTATCTCCGAATTGCTCTTCAACAGTGTGAAGCAAGAAGGTGCTTAAAACGTCAATGTAAACCTCTTCTGTGACAGTACCACGCAAAACAACAAGGCGTGCCAGCCCTCTCCATGAAAAACACGACCACAGCGTAACACTACCGCCTCCGAATTTTACTGTTGGCACTACACACGCTGGCAGATGACGTTCACTTGGGCATTCGCCATACCCACACCCTGCTATCGGATCGCCACATTGTGAACCGTGATCCGCACTCCACACAACGTTTTCCCACTCTTCAATCGTCCAAAGTTTACACTTCTTACACAAAGCGAGGCGTCGTTTGGCATTTACAGGTGTGATGTGTGGATTATGAGCATCGGCTCGACCATAATATCCAAGTTTCCTCACCTCCCGCCTAACTGTCATAGTACTTGAAGTGGATCCTGATGCTGTTTGGAGTTCCTGTGTGATGGTCTGGATACATGTCCGCCTATTACACATTACGACCCTCTTCATCTGTCGGCGGCCTCTGTCAACAGACGAGGTCAGCCTGTACGCTTTTGTGCTGTACGTGTCCCTTTACGTTTGTACTTAACTATCACACCGGAAACCGTGGACCTAGAGATGTTTAGGAGTACGGAAATCTCGCGTACAGACGTATCACACAAGTGACATCCAATCACCTGACCACGTTCAAAGTCCTTGAGTTCCGGGGAGCGTCCCATTCTGCTCTCTTACCGTGTCTACAGACTACTGAGGTCACTGATATGGAGTACCTGGCAGTAGGAAGGAGCACAATGCACCTATATGGAAAACGTATGTTTTTGGGGGTGCACGGATATTTTTGATCACATAGTGTACGTTCCCCTTTGGCGAGCCATTTCATTCGCATACTCTGGTATACCTGTTATCTTCACCGCAACAAATCTGTGGTCATACAGGCACATAGATTTGCCTTACGATTTTGTGCGTTCATTAACTGTGCTTCAATATTTCTCAACGCAGAAGCAAACCCTTACTCGTGTAATAGGCATAATTAGATCTTTACGGTACCTAAGCTATGAAAACCAACTTCTACGTCTTAGGCGCATTTCAGTTTGTAAGCGCAACAGCAACAATTACTATCATTGCTGTTACTAATAAATAAATGTGAAAAACTAAGCCAAATAAGTATGATATTAAAGTTTCGTTGTTATTTCAAAATGTAAACAACAGCAATATTTACGTTGGAAGCTGACAACATGCGCCGTATGCTACGCTCACTCCATATCTTTCCGTACTCAATCGTGAAAAAATTCTAATTTCAAAATGAAAATTGGGCAAGGCAGCAATGGTCTTAATAGACTAACTAGTAATAGAAAAAATACACTCCTGGAAAATGAAATAAGAACACCGTGAATTCATTGTCCCAGGAAGGGGAAACTTTATTGATACATTCCTGGGGTCAGATACATCACATGATCACACTGACAGAACCACAGGCACATAGACACAGGCAACACAGCATGCACAATGTCGGCACTAGTACAGTGTATATCCACCTTTCGCAGCATTGCAGGCTGGTATTCTCCCATGGAGACGATCGTAGAGATGCTGGATGTAGTCCTGTGGAACGGCTTGCCATGCCATTTACACCTGGCGCCTCAGTTGGACCAGCGTTCGTGCTGGACGTGCAGACCGCGTGAGACGACGCTTCATCCAGTCCCAAACATGCTCAATGGGGCACAGATCCGGAGATCTTGCTGGCCAGGGTAGTTGACTTACACCTTCTAGAGCACGTTGGGTGGCACGGGATACATGCGGACGTGCATTGTCCTGTTGGAACAGCAAGTTCCCTTGCCGGTCTAGGAATGGTAGAACGATGGGTTCGATGACGGTTTGGATGTACCGTGCACTATTCAGTGTCCCCTCAACGATCACCAGTGGTGTACGGCCTGTGTAGGAGATCGCTCCCCACACCATGATGCCGGGTGTTGGCCCTGTGTGCCTCGGTCGTATGCAGTCCTGATTGTGGCGCTCACCTGCACGGCGCCAAACACGCATACGACCATCATTGGTACCAAGGCAGAAGCGACTCTCATCGCTGAAGAGGACACGTCTCCATTCGTCCCTCCATTCACGCCTGTCGCGACGCCACTGGAGGCGGGCTGCACGAAGTTGGGGCGTGAGCGGAAGACGGCCTAACGGTGTGCGGGACCGTAGCCCAGCTTCATGGAGACGGTTGCGAATGGTCCTCGCCGATACCCCAGGAGCAACAGTGTCCCTAATTTGCTGGGAAGTGGCGGTGCGGTCCCCTACGGCACTGCGTAGGATCCTACGGTCTTGGCGTGCATCCGTGCGTTGCTGCGGTCCGGTACCAGGTCGACCGGCACGTGCACCTTTCGCCGACCACTGGTGACAACATCGATGTACTGTGGAGACCTCACGCCCCACGTGTTGAGCAATTCGGCGGTACGTCCACCCGGCCTCCCGCATGCCCACTATACGCCCTCGCTCAAAGTCCGTCAACTGCACATACGGTTTACGTCCACGCTGTCGCGGCATGCTACCAGTGTTAAAGACTGCGATGGAGCTCCGTATGCCACGGCAAACTGGCTGACACTGACGGCGGCGGTGCACAAATGCTGCGCAGCTAGCGCTATTCGACGGCCAACACCGCGGTTCCTGATGTGTCCGCTGTGCCGTGCGTGTGATCATTGCTTGTACAGCCCTCTCGCAGTGTCCGGAGCAAGTATGGTGGGTCTGACACACCGGTGTCAATGTGTTCTTTTTTCCATTTCCAGGAGTGTATATCAATAGCAAACATATTTAAGCAAGTTACTCCTGTGACTACGATTAAACCACGAATAAGTAAATATTTGTAAATTACCTAGTAAACTGGAGTAATAAAATTGACAACGATACGTTTCGAAGACTGTTTTGTGTGTTATGCAACAATTTTTCCCTGCAATCGGGATTGACTTCTGTAAAGCATATTTCAAATTTATCTCTATGTTTACATAACAGCAGTCGATTGATTGACAAAATAAATCACTTGCTACAAATCAAATTCCATATCTTCAGTTTTTTGCGTAGGCGTTGCATATTTTCCTCTTTAGCTCCGCATATGAAATTGACATCCGCTCACTCTTCAAAACTGTACCAAATATTTTACAGGTATTCTGTGTTTCTTGTCTTATAGAGATTCCACAGACTGTTTTTGCGGCCTCTACTTAGAGGCATTATTACAAAGTTCACAAATTGTTTGTATGCGGGTGCACATCCCCGAAATATTTTTCGAAAGAAGATAACGTCCGTTTTATGCTGTAAAATTTATCAGCCTACAACAGACAACATTTTCTTTCAAAATATATTAGAATGTTCTTTGTTTGTAAATGTTTCTACGCATTATTTAAAGAAACCTGTATTAGCTTACTTCACATACGCATATCGCGGCGGGTTGACATTAATTGTTCTAACTACACTACTGGCCATTAAAATTGCTACACCACGAAGATGACTTGCTACAGACGCGAAATTTAACCGACAGGAAGAAGATACTGTGATATGCAAATGATTAGCTCTTCAGAGCATTCACACAAGGTTGGCGCCGGTGGCGACACCTACAACGTGCTGACATGAGGAAAGTTTCCAACCGATTTCTCATACACAAACAGCAGATTGACCGGAGTTGCCTGGCGAAACGTTGTTATGATGCCTCGTGTAAGGAGGAAAAATGAGTACCATCACGTTTCCGACTTTGAGAAAGGTCGGATTGTAGCCTATCGCGATTGCGGTTTATCGTATCGCGACATTGCTGCTCGCGTTGGTCGAGATCCAATGACTGTTAGCAGAATATGGAATCGGTGGGTTCACGAGGGTAATACGGAACGCCGTGCTTGATCCCAAAGGCCTCGTATCACTAGCAGTCGAGATGACAGGAATCTTTTCCGCATGGGTGTAACGGATCGTGCAGCCACGTCTCGATCCCTGAGTCAACAGATGGGGACGCTTGCAAAACAACAACCATCTGCACGAACAGTTCGACGACGTTCGCAGCAGCATGGACTATCAGCTCGGAGACCATGACTGCGGTTACCCTTGACGCTGCATCACAGACAGGAGTGCCTGCGCTGCTGTACTCAACGGCGAACCTGGGTGCACGAATGGCTAAACGTCATTTTTTCGGATGAATCCAGGTTCTGTTTACAGCATCATGATGGTAGCATCCGTGTTTGGCGACATCGCGGTGAACGCACATTGGAAACGTGTATTCGTCATCGCCATACTGGCGTATCACCCGGCGTGATGGTATGGGGTGCCATTGGTTACACGTCTCGGTTACCTCTTGTTCGCATTGATGGCACTTTGAACAGTGAACTTTACATTTCAGATGTGTTACGTCCCGTGGCTCTACTCTTCATTCGATCCCTGCGAAACCCTACATTTCAGCAGGATAATGCACGACCGCAGGTTGCAGGTCCTGTACGGGCCTTTCTGGATACAGAAAATGTTCGACCGCTGCCCTGGTCAGCACACTCTCCAGATCTCTCACCTATTGAAAACGTCTGGTCAGTGGCGGCCGAGCAACTGGCTCGTCTCAATATGCCATTCACTACTCTTGATGAACTGTGGTATCGTGCTGAAGTTGCATGGGCAGCTGTGCATGTACACGCCATCCAAGCTCTGTTTGACTCAATGCTTACGCGTATCAAGGCCGTTATTACGGCCAGAGGAGTTTGTTCTGGGTACTGATTTCTCAGGATCTATGCACCCAAATTGCGTGAAAATGTAATCACATGTCAGTTCTAGTATAATATATTTGTCCAATGAATACCCGATTATCATCTGCATTTCTTCTTGGTTTAGCAATTTCAATGTCCAGTAGAGTAATTTCTCTCTTGAATTTTTTTGCAGTAATTAAATTGTTTTCTAATTTGTGTAGTTTTTGTACGTACAAGAAGAACATACGAAATAAAATTAAGTTTTGTCAACTACACATGTGGATGCTTCATGGAAGAGGCATGTAATTAGTGATTTTTATAAATTTCAGCTATCTGTGGGATATTTAGCTTATATCTTGTAGCTATGTAGATGAAACGCTCAGTTTAATAGACGTATCCTGTTTCATGCATTTCGGTTGCAACAGATGACTTGCTGTAATCGTAGGAAGAAGTGCTACTACGTGTTTATTACGTATTACGGTGAAAGCTCTGTCTTCCTGTCCAATGCAGAATTTTCCACATGAATGCTGAGTTCTGTAGTCTCCATGAGCAACGTCTCTTGAAAACTTTTCTCTGAGATTTAGATAGATAACGAAAAATCAGGAATTAGGAGTTGGTTTTGCAAGCTCTTAACGGATATCCATTCGTGAGCTATTGATAGTTGCGCAAGCACTTGAAGACAATGGTTGGTGTATCATTTACTTCTTACTCAAGCTTCTCGAATGAGAAAATTACTACTGTACTGTAAACCTAAGTAAAAAAGATTTGTTTTTCTTATTAGCCGCTCGTGACCCGCGGCAACCGAGAGAAATCTGATAGTTAATACAGATGCTGCCAAGTTTTTCTTATCCGTAGTTCATGTGACTCTCACGTAAACACAATGAGTGTAGAAACCAGTGTTACAAAGCTGTGCTTGGCTTTTCGATCGTTTTCACTCACAATTACAATGCTTTCGATTCCTTGGCATTCGACAGAGCTGCGACATATTTATGGGTTTACAATTACTGTAAGGAGTTCTTCCCCATCATTTATCTTGTGATGACTTGTTTGATGAGCAGTTTTACGCTGTTACTCACTTCCTGAAAATCTAGACAGTTTCCTTACTTTCCATCCTATTTTGAGATTATCCGTGAAAATCACTAAACAAACAGGTGTTTGCGGCTGCTCAATAATGAGCGTCTCTGCTTTACGTCCCGCATTATCTTCTATTTTAAGGCTGTACTCTAGCGTTTTGATAATTTCTTGCTTCTTTTTTAGCTACTTCACGATATGCCAGTCCTGTGTAACTAATTAGCATGTGAATCACCTTAACGTCTTAAATCCACTGATGTTACGAATGTTTTATTCATAACTGATTACCGATTTTTACATCAAAATCAGACTTAACATGCTGCAGTCAATTACGTTATTACCAGTTATTTAAGTGACTCTACCAGTTGAAAAATTTAATTCCTACCTGAGACATAACACGCCTATTTTTGGAGAAATATCAGAATTTTTATTTTTTCCTCCTACATGCGTAAGTTATATATTTCGATTACTGAGACTACGATTCCGCCTGCAATAAGGATGAGTGTAACTACAATCATATTGAATCATCTCAGTTAATGCAGTTTGTGTCGTTGTTTGTTAGTCGCATCTCTTGAAGGTAGAAACCGTCCGTCTGCACTAAATAAAAAGTTGTTCGTATAGCTACCACACGAGTTTCGTTTCTTTTATTTTCGAAGCATCTGAAATGGAAATTTCGTGTCGTCCTTTATGTTAAAATGTCATTTTCTTGTCATTTAATTGCATATTTCACAAATGTATCGCACGACTGTCACCAGTTTGTCTTTAAAAACATGTCTGTATTTTCTGTCAGGTGTCTTGTCGTCGCCATGTTTCGCAGCTGGTCTATGTGAATTGCGGTATTTTACAAGAATGGAGCCTTTTTACACACTGCATATAATGTTTTCATTGCCATATACAATCAGGCGCGTTTCGCCTTTTTTTAATTTACTGTTTTTAGACGTAAAATAGTTTACAGAGATATTTTACAATAAAATGAAAGGGTACTTACAGTAAAGCATATAGTTTTCCTTGATGTGGAAAACCGGTTGAAAATCTCCAATTCTTCGAATAGTCACTGTAATCTAGTAACATAACGTTTTAATTGCAATTTTCATTATCTAGCGTGTGTTATTTTTAGAAATGGATTCCATCCTCCAGCATAATAATATTCCGTTGACAACGCTGAAAATTGCTTCTCTCCAATGCTAATATCGCTTGAATTTTCGCTACACCATGGTTCTGCCACTTCGCCTGAAGCCTCTAAAACCGTGCATTGTACCTTGCTTTCCGCAACCTTATACCCTGTCCACACGAATACTATACCAGATCTAAATTGCTTTTGCTTCTCCCCGATCTTTTCATCCACATAAACACATCTTTGGACTGCTTAACATTTCCCTCAAACATGACACCGATAGCCGAATAATTTCATTCCTGGTTTCCAATCGCTGTATTCTTGTAGCACCCCATCTACCCAGTATTAAACTAATACAGTTTCTATATTTCCTTCCAACTAATCTTTAATACATCCCTCTACCTAACAATGAAATATGCCCAGAGATCGGCCCATCCTTGCAGCTCTAACAGAATACGCTGATGAGAAAAAACAATACCTACTTAATAGTTTCTTTGTACGTCTTTCGGATGAAATACTTCACTGATTCTGTATGTCTGGGATCCGAAAGTTTGTTGGTAGGTTTCTGGAGGTTTATGGCATTAGATGTCTACGCACAGATCATGTAATTTGCATATATAGTGGATCGATAATTCGCGTACGCGGTGATGGCGCCCGATAGGGAGTTTCATACGATTTATATCAGGAGTATTTTGGTCTCCGAAACGCCAACATGCTAGTATGCTCCTCAAAGCACTGAAGCACGGTGCCCGCGTCTCGTGGTCGTGCTGTAGCGTTCTCGCTTCCCACGCCCGGGTTCCCGGGTTCCCGGGTTCGATTCCCGGCGGGGTCAGGGATTTTCTCTGCCTCGTGATGGCTGGGTGTTGTGTGCTGTCCTTAGGTTAGTTAGGTTTAAGTAGTTCTAAGTTCTAGGGGACTGATGACCATAGATGTTAAGTCCCATAGTACTCAGATCCATTTGAACCATTTTTTTGAAGCACGGTTCTGGCTCCGAGACACGAACAATTATCCTGTTTAAAGAGGACATCGCCATCGGGAAACATCAGGCATGAAGGGATGTACGTAGTTCGCAGCTGTCATTTTAGCTTCGGCTACTACCACGGGACCCATGCAAGCGCAGGAGAAAGTCTCCCGTAGCATAATACCGCTCCCACCAGCCTGCGTCCGCGGCGCGCTGCAGGTTTCGAGCCGCCGTTCGCCACGATGACGGCGTTTGTGGAGACGACAACCGACGTAGTGTAGCACAAATGTGATTCATCTGAACAACCGATACGTTTCCATTGATAGACGGTCGAATCCCGATGGTCCCGTGTCCACTGAAATCGTAACTGACAATGTCGTTGGGTCAACATTTGAACAAGTAGCGAAGATCTGTTGCGGAGCTCCATGTTGAACAATGGACGATGAATGGTCTGCTCCGAAACACTTGTGCGTGTACCAGCATTTTACACTTTCGGCAGAGATGCCACATATCACCATCTACCCTACATTACAGAGAAGACAAGCCTCCGAACGCCCTCGTTCTGTGAAGAGTCGCGGACGTCCAACCATTTAGCGCCTAGTGGCAGTTTCACTGTCCTTCCACCTCTTTCCATAGATGCTCACGACAATACCACGTGAACATCCGAGCAGCTTCACCGTTTTCGAGATACTTGTTCACAGGATGTGCTAGTAATAATCTGTCCGTTGTCAGAGTCGCTTATCTCAATGGATTTCCCCATTTTCAGCCCATATCTTCGCTAGGGTGATCCCCATCCCGTGTCTGCTTCGTTTACATACCTTTGTTACCGCCTCACATACCTGCAAAGCTACCAGGCGACATCCGACGTCACGGTGGACAGTGGCTTATCAAAAAATGGCTCTGAGCACTATGGGACTTAACATCTGAGGTCATCAGGCCCCTAGACTTAGAACTACTTAAACCTAACTAACCTAAGGACATCACACACATCCATGCCCGAGGCAGGATTCGAACCTGCGATCGTAGCAGCAGCGCGGTTCCGCACTGAAGCGCCTAGAACCGCTTGGTCACAGCGGCCGGCTAGTGGCTTATCAGTCTACTTTACGTCGTCTATGTTTCGACTGTTATTTGGAAACCGTTACTCTTTGATATGAGTTAAAACAATCATCTACGAAAACCACATGTTTTCTCGCGTGACGCTTTTAGAGAGCTTACACCTTCGTTTGCTGGTGGATTGTTGGATTATATTAAAATTTATTTTTTTGGATGTACCATTTTGTCAGTCTTGGCCTTCATATTAAAGTTTTTACTGTCAAAAGACTCTGAGATACGTTACAAATACACATTTGTTCTACTGAATATCACACAAATGCAATACAAAACAGGCCAGTTATGGCTTAGAGGTATTTTTAGTAGCACTACGCGGGCCCTCTCTTTCAGGCTACCAAATGTGGCCCATTCTTATACATCTGTGATGAGTGTGATATCTTCCAAGATGACAACAGCTGTGCTCACAGGCCTGGACGCACATGTTACCCATTTCTGGTACATTCGGGCATCCTATCGCACGTCTACCGACCAGCAAAACCACCTGATCTCAGTGTCGCAGAAAAGTCTTGGGCTATTAGAAACAGCGGATGAAACGTGATATTCGTTCGTTACAATATCAGCTGTCAACTTATTCATTTTTACACGGCTTCTGAGTCGCAAGTCTGTTGCAAAGGGATTCTATACTAGGTTAACGTTTTCTTATGTATTAAAGTCTCCGACTAATTGAGAGAAGGCATGTCTGCCAGCTCATACTTTGGAGACAGATGTATAGTCAAACCACAGGCCTGTGCGGCTCGTCTCGTGTGTTAGTGAAGAGCGGTCATTCTGACTCCGATTTTGATTCTGTTCTTGGCTATTAGCTCGTCTTTCCGCTTACACGTTTTGCTGAGGACGAATGGTGAGGCAGCTTGCTTACGGAGCACCTTCAGGTCTTTAAATGTGCTTTCACTTTTTTTCAAAGAGGTAGAGCATGGATGTAACGTGGTACAGCATGAGATTTTACTGATTCATCCGTATAGTAGGCGTATCATATTCCTGTCAGTTTAAATGTTTTCAGGATTTGGCGAAGTGTCTACAATTTTTCTGGGTTCAGTTTGTCATACACTCCTGGAAATGGAAAAAAGAACACATTGACACCGGTGTGTCAGACCCACCATACTTGCTCCGGACACTGCGAGAGGGCTGTACAAGCAATGATCACACGCACGGCACAGCGGACACACCAGGAACCGCGGTGTTGGCCGTCGAATGGCGCTCGCTGCGCAGCATTTGTGCACCGCCGCCGTCAGTGTCAGCCAGTTTGCCGTGGCATACGGAGCTCCATCGCAGTCTTTAACACTGGTAGCATGCCGCGACAGCGTGGACGTGAACCGTATGTGCAGTTGACGGACTTTGAGCGAGGGCGTATAGTGGGCATGCGGGAGGCCGGGTGGACGTACCGCCGAATTGCTCAACACGTGGGGCGTGAGGTCTCCACAGTACATCGATGTTGTCGCCAGTGGTCGGCGGAAGGTGCACGTGCCCGTCGACCTGGGACCGGACCGCAGCGACGCACGGATGCACGCCAAGACCGTAGGATCCTACGCAGTGCCGTAGGGGACCGCACCGCCACTTCCCAGCAAATTAGGGACACTGTTGCTCCTGGGGTATCGGCGAGGACCATTCGCAACCGTCTGCATGAAGATGGGCTACGGTCCCGCACACCGTTAGGCCGTCTTCCGCTCGCGCCCCAACATCGTGCAGCCCGCCTCCAGTGGTGTCGCGACAGGCGTGAATGGAGGGACGAATGGAGACGTGTCGTCTTCAGCGATGAGAGTCGCTTCTGCCTTGGTGCCAATGATGGTCGTATGCGTGTTTGGCGCCGTGCAGGTGAGCGACACAATCAGGACTGCATACGACCGAGGCACACAGGGCCAACACCCGGCATCATGGTGTGGGGAGCGATCTCCTACACTGGCCGTACACCACTGGTGATCGTCGAGGGGACACTGAATAGTGCACGGTACATCCAAACCGTCATCGAACCCATCGTTCTACCATTCCTAGACCGGCAAGGGAACTTGCTGTTCCAACAGGACAATGAACGTCCGCATGTATCCCGTGCCACCCAACGTGCTCTAGAAGGTGTAAGTCAACTACCCTGGCCAGCAAGATCTCCGGATCTGTCCCCCATTGAGCATGTTTGGGACTGGATGAAGCGTCGTCTCACGCGGTCTGCACGTCCAGCATGAACGCTGGTCCAACTGAGGCGCCAGGTGGAAATGGCATGGCAAGCCGTTCCACAGGACTACATCCAGCATCTCTACGATCGTCTCCATGGGAGAATAGCAGCCTGCATTGCTGCGAAAGTTGGATATACACTGTACTAGTGCCGACATTGTGCATGCTCTGTTGCCTGTGTCTATGTGCCTGTGGTTCTGTCAGTGTGATCATGTGATGTATCTGACCCCAGGAATGTGTCAATAAAGTTTCCCCTTCATGGGACGATGAATTCACGGTGTTCTTATTTCAATTTCCAGCAGTGTATATCGTGGCCCTGATGCGACAGCTAAAAAGGGAGTGCTCATATTGCCAGTGATGATCGCAGTCATAAGTATAATGTTATCGCACGATATCCAGTACCAACCAACAGGAAAGGTTAAATTTATATTTTCGTAGTATGAAGGTATTAAGTTCCGTGTTGTATATAAGTAAGAGAAAAGGGAACTGAAGTGAGTGCACACGCGAGAGAGCTGCAGCAAAACGGAAAATCCGCGGCTAGCTGTCATCGACGAAAGCCAAGAAGGTGGTCACAAGCAAGAACTTCGACAGCCATCCGCAAAGACAAAGCTATTGTTACCAAGGGGCTATAAACGCGTACTTCTTTGGTTGTTTAATGAGGTTCACGTTTTCCTACGTACACTCTCTCCAGTTTGCGGAAGTGGTAATACATGTGAATTACTGACGTAAAATGGGAACGTGTTGCGTTTTCGGAACTTGGCCTAATGTGAACGAAGCTCCTGACACTAGGCGGTGGTACACTATTTTAAGATTTATTTCATCAGTACAAATGATGAAATTAGATCTGTTGGAGTAGTTTTGAGGGCAGCTTAATACCAATCCGTGACTATTCAAAATTTTTATACTGGAAGGGTAAAGTAACCGCTCGAATTAAATGGTTAACTAGATGCCGTATTGACCACGAGGAGAAAATTCGAGAAATTAAGAGCCAATACAGCGGCTTTCCGACAGACATTCTTCCCACGCACTATACGCGAGTGGAACAGCGTTGGTGCCGGAAATTTGGCTGAAAATGACTTACAAGTTCGTGGCTCCCTCCGCCGCTAATGCTGGAATTCAATATGCTGTTGGCCCACCCTTAGTCTTGATGACAGCTTCCACTCTTGCAGGCATACGCTCAATCAATCAGGTGCTGGAAGGCTTCTTGGGGAATGGCAGCCCATTCTTCCGGAGTGCTGCACTGAGGAGAGGTATCGATGTCGGTCGGTGAGGCCTGGCACGAATTGGGAGTTCCAAAACATCCCAAAGGTGTTCTATAGGATTCAGCTTAGGACTCTGTGCAGGCCAGTCCATTACAGGGATGTTATTATCATGTAACCACTCCGCCAGAGGTCGTGCATTATGAGCAGGTGCTCGATCATGTTGACAGATGCAATCGGCATCCCGGAATTGCTCTTCAACAGTGGGAAGCAAGAAGGTGCTTAAAACATCAACGTAGGCCTGTGCTGTGATAGTGCCACACAAAACAACAAGAGGTTCAAGCCTTCTCCATGAAAAACACGACCACACCATAACATCATCGCCTCCGAATTTCACTGTTGGCATTACATACGGTGTCAGATGACTTTCACCGGGCATTCGCCATATCCACACCCTGCCATCGGATCGCCTCATTGTGCACCGTGATTCGCCAATCCACATAACGTTTTTCCACTGTTCAGTCGTCCAATGTTTACGCTCCTTACACCAAGCCAAGCGTCGTTTGACATATACCAGCGTGAAGTGTGGCTTATGAGCAGCCTCTCAAGCATGAAGTTTTCTCACCTGCCGCCTAACTGTCATTGTATTTGCAGTGGATCCTGATGCAGTTTGGAATTCCTGTGTGATGGTCTGGGTAGATGTCTGCCTATTACACATTACGACCCTCTTCAACTGTCGGCAGTCTCTGTCAGTCTACAGGTCCCTTCACGTTTGCACTTCACTGTCACATCGGAAATAGTGTACCTACAGATATTTAGAAGTGTGGAAATCTCGCGTACAAAAGTGTGATACAAGTGACATCCAATCACCTGACCACGTTCGAAGTCCGTGAGTTCCGCGGAGCGCCCCATTCTGCTCTCTCACGATGTCTAATGACCACTGAGGTCGCTGATATAACCTGCCAGTAGGTGGAGTACCTGGCAATAGGTGTTGGCATAATGTACGTAATATGAAAAACGTATGTTTTGTGTGTGTCCGGATACTTTTGATCACATAGTGTATTTATATCGGAAAGCTAGTGCCGTAGTTAGACTGCATCCAACGCCTGCAGAAGGGGAGCTTTAACAACACAAATTTAACGGACAGTTGAAATGCAGCGATGGCGAGTAGGGATAAATTTGTATTTATCTTTATTTTTCTGACTAGCATACACTGAGCGGTAGGTTCGAAGGGGATTCTGTGAAAATCGGTTTCAGCGAAGTACAATCAAGAAGATTATAAATGTCTGCATTGACTTTTTATGAAACAAAAGGCGTAACTGTATGTCCTTTAGAGCTCTCACTGTTAGAAGTTGACAAAAAATTATTTTTATGGCACTCTCCGTTAAATTTACACCTTGAAATATAGAATATAAATACGTATTTACAAACAAAGCTGTTGGTAAAAGACTGGTTGACGGAAAGTGTAGACAGAGGACATTATATCGCTGACTCTTGAGCGGTGAACTTCTTTGCTTTTCAGTTGTATGTAACAAATGAACGGACTTGTCAAAATTTTGTCAACATCTTTTACGTAAACTGAATGAAACAGCAGTAAGGACGACTGACAGATAATGTTGAAAGTCACATATTTTGAAAAGGATGAGAATGAAGAATTCACATGCTTGTGCACATAATCGCTACTGCGCAAGAAAAAGCACAAGGTGATGATGTACTGTGACATTACGTCATTGCAAATTAGATCGGGACTAAGATCCACAGATAAACTGTCGAGATTATTAAGCACTCGTCAGACAAAAAATCTTTCAACCAAATAAGGGGAGTGTAGACCACCGAGGCTCTGACCCTAGTAAGAAGCATGGCATGAGGAAATTTGTAACTGATCTCCCTAACAAAAGAACTCAGCGCACAGGGACGACAGAGGAACGTTGTTAAGTTGTATACCACCCGTGGTCCACCACAAGACGATTGTAATTTTTTATATTGCTTTTAAAATGAGTGTCAGTAATCAGCAATTTAACTAAAATTCTTTAGATTTATTTTTCTTCCCTTGTCACATAGTGAAATCCATTCTCATTCCTGAGTGTTTGCTCACGAATCTAAATTTCATTTGAGCATGAACTTTATTGTGAAAAATGCCTTCACCAGAAATATTAATCTTTACGAAGCCAAACTGCAATCATCAGAAGTTGTTTCCAGTTATTTGCAGGCCCTTAAGCTCAGAAGATAAGTAGTGCTGCAGAGACTTCAAGAAAACTTGCTGTTGACAAGATTTCGTCGACGTGCCATTATATTTTATGTTCTATGTGACAAGGTATTAGACTATGACTGAGGTTCACATACTCACAGCTCTTGGTCTACCTGCAAGGAAAATGAACAATACGTTCACCGAATCAGGTTATGAAAATTAGAGAAGTAGTGGTGATCTTAAATTCATTCAGGCCCCTTATTTCTTTCCGTTGCGAAATGTAAGCACACCCTGTTCTTGAATATGTTTTGAACCGTGGTCAGAAGTCGCTGTGGATTATTTATTGGGGCAAAATTTTCTACAAAAGGAGCAAATTTTCTCTGAATATAACTGAACTCACACATTATCATGTATAATTTCAGTCACAACAAGAAGTTAGGAGGCTTACAAAGGAAGCGATAAACCATCAGTCTGGTAGCTGTACGCCGCAACGGTTGCCAACCTTTTACGATTAGCGAATCCATTTTACAACGATCTGCGTTGCGTGAACCACTAACTTTAAATATACACACAGTAGACATGCATAAAATTTAATTCCAAGAAAAAGGTTTAACAACTTTAAATTAACTTAATCCTTGACGGTTAAAAATTAAAATTACTCTAGTTATGGCTTGAAAGTTACACAAGGTGTAGGCCGAATTTCTGTAATAAATAAAAGTTTTCACTGCAATTACTCATCTCTTCCTTTGGAATTCAGTGAGAAGATTGCGTCTATTTTCCATGGCATAGAGCTTTGAAGTCAGGAACCACAGAAGTTAAATAAAAATCTCGAATCACTTTCAGCGTAAAGTCTTTTTCTGTATTAATTTTTTTTAGGTAGATATATGAAGAAAACGACTTTTCGCACAAGCATGTGGTTGAAAAGGTTAATAAAGCCGTTAAGGACTTATTCGGAAACACTGGAAACGCTTTTCAACATAACTAAAACCAATTAATGCCAAAGATTTATAACTTTCACGTAGGTGAAATCAATGGAAATTCAAGAAGCTGCTCTGTTCCCTTTACGCTTGATGTCGATTCTAAAATTTCTGACTCTTCGAAGGGATTGCGAATCCAGTTGTTAGTATTATACATAGCAGGGAAATATTCTCTGAAGGTTTTTCCAAGTGCCTTCAAATGTTCTTTAACCATGATTTTGACATTTTCGTCGAAAGAAAGATGATTTTCCACCAGGAAGTCATGAAGGGTATCACAGCGCTCGGTTTGATTCCAACTGAGAGACTTTTCCCCAAAATTAAGTTTTTTAATGAATAATTGGATACGCTCTTTAACAATATAAACTTTTGTATTTGACCCCTGGAAAGACAAGATTAAACAATTAATTTCTGATACAATGTCTGCCAAATAAGCTAAAGTCTGAAGCCAGATTTCATTTTCCATGCACTTTGCTTTGTGAAAGGCTCATACAGGCTGAAAATACTTCTACCTAGACAGCCAGGCAATAAAACCTAATAAATTCTTCCCTTTTCCTCACAAAACACTGCAAGGATGCGGAATTTGTAGGGCGACATTCCTCGTTGCCTACAAATGAAAATCCAAAACTTATGTCTTTTCTCTACACTCGGTTCACTTTTGTCGGAATGACATACATCACAACAAGCTGAATGCCCTATTGACACGAAAATAACTTGCGATTTTGTTAAATCCTTTTACCCTTCCAAACTTCCACTTTCCAATCAGTTATCCATTTTAATGTGAAAGAAAACGACTCTTACTTCACTTACCACAAGGAAAGAAGCAGGCTATTGTTGAAAATGAAATGCTTGACCGCCGTGTAACCGTTACTTAGTAGGGCCACAGTACTGTTGTCAGTGTTGTTACTACATAAAGAAGCTGAAAGACTATATTTCGACTGTAGGGAAATCAAATGCATTCCTAACGTTGTTACATAACTGTAAATTAGGAATTCGTGGTAAATATTAATTTACGTGATAAATTCCCGATCTTACAAGTATGTAACAAGGAGCATTATGAGCTTAATCTAATTTTATATTATTGTTATTTTATTATTATTATTATTGTTATTATGATAGTGTTACAGAGAATAAGGAAACAGTGATAGTCCTAAGCTTGAAACTCGCCATTATGGAAAAAAGTTTTGGCGAACCCATCGAAATATTTTGTGAACCCCAAAACAGGTTTCAAAACAGTGCTCTATGGGATATCAGATATTGGTCCCCTCCTACGACAACGTCGGCTGGATTTTAGCTCCAATAAAATTTCGCTCCCTCAGAATCCTCGTAAACCACCCACTCCACCTTGTCCTTCTCAACCATGCACCCTTATGCCCTCTCCTACACGAATTCTGCACCAGGTTTTAAATTCCTCCCTCCCCCCCCCTCCCCCTCCCTCTCGCGCTCCTTATCCGCTACCCACATTCAGTAGCAGAAACTTAGGATAACTTACATACTTCGATCAAAATTTGACACCAATCACCAGATCTTCTTAGTCTGCTGTGCTAGTAATACCAACATACACCCCCAGTCTCATACTTACACACTCTCCACATCTTCTCCCATGAACATGTAAACACATCCCCCTGTTTGAATACAAAATCCATACAGAGAGCTATGCTTCCTTCTAGTTTTAAAAGAATACTCCTTTTCCTTTTCACTTCAGGGTACCTCCTCTCTGTAATACTTACCTTCCAACAGTTTGTACACTTCCCCATCACAACACACTATTTATTTTCATAAACACTTTCTCACATGAATCCCACCGAATTTTCCCCACTGCATTTTCCCCCTTTTACCAAACGCACAGCCGCTCTTCACTCCAGTCTTTTCTTTTTTATAAAATAGATAAAAAACGATTTTCGTCAGTCACTACTGTTACAGCCACAAAACCATCACAATAACTAGGTGTATCAGATGTTACCTACGTAATCACCAAAATCGTCAACCTTTTACCTGTTAAAACGTCAATAATACATCCGATTTTATAAATTATACGTAATTTAACAAACTGTATGTTTAAAACTCTTTTTTATAATTTACCTACGTAATCACCAAGAATATCAGCCTTTTATCCGTTAAAACACTAATAATACATCCTATTTTATAAACCATTCGTAATTTAACAAATTTTACTGTTTAAAACACTTTTTTATAATTTAAATCTCTTCAGCCCTACCACCTGAGTGACGGATGAAATAGCTATGAAGGGCAAGTTTGGTTGAAAGTATGTGACTATTAAATAACGTTTTCAGTGTGGTGTCTGCGCTCGCCTACTGGAATATTATCGAGTCTTTGTAGCTAGTGTTACGAAAAGGAAATGGAGCAGCTGATTTGCGATATATTTTGTAAAGTACGATTGAACACAGTTCATACTTTAAACTGGCCGAGACACAGGAAGATTTAGGCTGTTTTATATGCTGAAATGGTACGTCTTTTGCATTGTCACCCTGAATATAACTGTTGAATATCGACTTTACGTTAGGCATTTATTTCAGTGTTCGTTTTCAGTATTATAATATAAATTATTGTCCCTATGATAAGTTCTGCTGACCTCAGTGACACGTCTATATTTAGACCTACGTTATTAATACACTCCTGGAAATGGAAAAAAGAACACATTGACACCGGTGTGTCAGACCCACCATACTTGCTCCGGACACTGCGAGAGGGTTGTACAAGCAATGATCACACGCACGGCACAGCGGACACACCAGGAACCGCGGTGTTGGCCGTCGAATGGCGCTAGCTGCGCAGCATTTGTGCACCGCCGCCGTCAGTGTCAGCCAGTTTGCCGTGGCATACGGAGCTCCATCGCAGTCTTTAACACTGGTAGCATGCCGCGACAGCGTGGACGTGAACCGTATGTGCAGTTGACGGACTTTGAGCGAGGGCGTATAGTGGGCATGCGGGAGGCCGGGTGGACGTACCGCCGAATTGCTCAACACGTGGGGCGTGAGGTCTCCACAGTACATAGATGTTGTCGCCAGTGGTCGGCGGAAGGTGCACGTGCCCGTCGACCTGGGACCGGACCGCAGCGACGCACGGATGCACGCCAAGACCGTAGGATCCTACGCAGTGCCGTAGGGGACCTCACCGCCACTTCCCAGCAAATTAGGGACACTGTTGCTCCTGGGGTATCGGCGAGGACCATTCGCAACCGTCTCCATGAAGGTGGGCTACGGTCCCGCACACCGTTAGGCCGTCTTCCGCTCACGCCCCAACATCGTGCAGCCCGCCTCCAGTGGTGTCGCGACAGGCGTGAATGGAGGGACGAATGGAGACGTGTCGTCTTCAGCAATGAGAGTCGCTTCTGCCTTGGTGCCAATGATGGTCGTATGCGTGTTTGGCGCCGTGCAGGTGAGCGCCACAATCAGGACAGCATACGACCGAGGCACACAGGGCCAACACCCGGCATCATGGTGCGGGGAGCGATCTCCTACACTGGCCGTACACCACTGGTGATCGTCGAGGGGACACTGATTAGTGCACGGTACATCCAAACCGTCATCGAACCCATCGTTCTACCATTCCTAGACCGGCAAGGGAACTTGCTGTTCCAACAGGACAATGCACGTCCGCATGTATCCCGTGCCACCCAACGTGCTCTAGAAGGTGTAAGTCAACTACCCTGGCCAGCAAGATCTCCGGATCTGTCCCCCATTGAGCATGTTTGGGACTGGATGAAGCGTCGTCTCACGCGGTCTGCACGTCCAGCACGAACGCTGGTCCAACTGAGGCGCCAGGTGGAAATGGCATGGCAAGCCGTTCCACAGGACTACATCCAGCATCTCTACGATCGTCTCCATGGGAGAATAGCAGCCTGCATTGCTGCGAAAGGTGGATATACACTGTACTAGTGCCGACATTGTGCATGCTCTGTTGCCTGTGTCTATGTGCCTGTGGTTCTGTCAGTGTGATCATGTGATGTATCTGACCCCAGGAATGTGTCAATAAAGTTTCCCCTTCCTGGGACAATGAATTCACGGTGTTCTTATTTCAATTTCCAGGAGTGTACATAATTACAGATTAGTGTATAGAAGCATTGGCTGTCACTTAATACTTTATATTGAAAAACTATCTGCTCTGGTATCGTATGAATTTACCGTTTTTAAGTTCCTTCTGTGGTTGTTGTGTCACGCTTTAAATACATGTTCATGTTTGTCAAGTTAAGCTGTTACATTATTCGCGCTGGTATAATTTTGGCTGACTACCATAATCTCCAATGTCATGGGCTGCGTATAGTATAAAATGTAAAACGTTTTGAAATATGCAAGTAACCCTGATTGTGGCATGACAGGAAATTGACAATGTTTTACACTGATCTGAATACTATATGTTTTGACAGTTTATGTGTATCTTCTGCAGCGCTATTTTGCGCTAAAAATGTGCATTTGCTTCGGTACCACTCCGACTAATTTGTGACGAAATAGCCTTTCGCGCATGTTTAGTCGATATCTGAATCTGCAGACTATGAGCTGCTCGCATAGTTCAACGCGCAGCGCGCTAGACTGTGAGACAGGAAGGTGTGCCAGGCCCGAATCTAATTCACAGATTAATGATCCTTGGTCCGGTGCCTCGGCCACACTCCTTGTGGTTTTTAGGGTTTTTCCACACTCGTTGAGACAAATGTTAGTCTAGTCTCTTTCTGACACAGTAAGATACACAAGCAGTTAAAAATACGATAACACACCGCACAAATTTACACGTTTCATAGACAATGATTTTCCTCGTTTATGTTAAGTGAACAGACTGTCCGCAGCTCGTGGTCTTGCGGTAGCGTTCTTCCTTCCCGCGCACGGAGTCCCGGGTTCGATTCCCGGCGGGGTCGGGGATTTTCCCTGCCTCGAGATGTTTGGGTGTTTTTGTGTCGTCTTCATCATCATCATTCATCCCCATTACGGTCGCAGGGAGGCAGTGGCAAACCACCTGCGCTAGGATCTTGCCTAGTCGGCGGTGCGAGTCTCCCGCATCGTCCCATACGCTCCTCGGAGTATGGGACATCATCATCAGGTTCGCTCCTGACATCTTATAGGTCACTGAAATCATGTTCATCCTGCATCCAAAGAAGTCATTATCTGATATTTCCTTGCGGACCGTTTTTGAAAAGTTCTGATGTTCATATTACTAAAAATAACCAAAAAAATCCATCAAAATGGGGTGCCGCCGCGACGCAAAGACTTTCTGATTCTTTTACATTTTTAATTAATACTTCATAGGTCTAAGTACCCAACATATATCCTAAACAGATGCAGGAAAATTATAAAAATTAAGAATAAATTTATTCTTAGAGTTGCAGCAGTATCAACAAAAATCAGTGTTTGGGGTCGCTGGGGAACCCCGATTGGTATGTTGAAAGTTAAGATGGCCCACGAAAGAGTTCGCGAATAACACAAGGAAATAACAGTGTGTACAGGCTTGAAAGGACGCTATCAAGTAAAAGTGGGCCCTTTTCAGAACAAGATTTTAACTTGTGATGAAACGTGGTTCACAGTTTGGTACCAGAGTCCAAATGACGAAGCATGAAATGGAAGGGCAGCAGCTCACCTATTCGAAAGAAATTCAGAACGCATCAGCAGGAAAAGTCAGAAACGTCATGTTGACAGTCCTCTAGGATGCCCTAGCTGTCGTCTTTTGAGATTATTTGGAACATTAGCGTACAATAACAGTGCCTGCTACTCAGACATGCTGGTGAACAAAGTGAAGCCCGCACTGAGAGGGAAACGTGGGCGATCTCAAAGAAAAGGCGTGGTAGGGCTAAACGACAATCTCCCCCTCACACCATCCAGCTGACCCAACAAACCATTGAAAAAATTGATTGGGAGCTACTATCTCACGTTCCCCACAGTCTACATTTGGCTTCCTCGGTTTTTATTTGTTTGGTCCACTCATGGAGGCATTACGGGGAAAAAAGATCAGAAACAACTCGGAGGTCAAAGAATATGTGGGAAAATGTCTCAAACAAGACAAAGACTTCTTTGCGTCAGGTATAAAAAAAACTAGTTCCTCGTTGGGACAAATGTACTAATATTGGAGAGGATTATGTTGAGAAGTAGTAAAAGCAACATTTTGCATAAATATCTTTCTATATTAATTTGGCTCCTTAATTATAGAATCTCCCTCGTATACTTCCCAACGTTCCCAGTTCTGTGTTGGCATGTCGACACGAGCCGAAAATCATACTTTTCCTTATGATGCCATGGTTTACTAACAGTGTAAGAAATTTTAAATTAAAATGCTTGCGCTGTAATGAGCCGACATGAGAATAAAAAGTGAGAGGTGTAACGATTGTTACGTGCGTTCTGGCACTCAGAGTGGTAGCTTAGATAATCAGAGGAGCAGAGGACGTGCATGTCCGACAATGTGTTCAGAAGGCAGCGTCCGAACAGGTGCGAAGTATCTCAAGCTAGCAATCTTCTGCTACTTCCTGGTACCAGAAATCCGTTTTTGCGTGTCGCACTGCAGCATTACGGGTTCTCCTAATAGACTCTACTACACTTTGCCTAGCGCAAAGGAAAGGATAAAAGTCAGAACGGTGGCGAAGAGCATCAGCGAGTACCTCGCGATTCGCGAGACGGATAGGTACAGAGAAGGCAATGCACTTCTGTGGCGTCCTGATGTCCACGAAGAACTGCATTACCTCACTCCGCTTTGTCACGCTTCTGAGTTGTAAATGCGAAACAAAGGTGACGAGGATGAGGTAAGACTTTCGCTTTCGTTCCGAGAACGTAACGCATCAGGGTGGGCGCCCATGAGTCAGTTCGCAGAGGGTCGGGAAGCCGTGGGAGGGCACACCCGCTGCTTTCCTGTGACCACACACACACACACACACACACACACACACAGCGGTTTCTCGGTAGCCGTCACTTACCGCCGGCGAAATGTGTTATTCTGGTGGCAACCAAGGGCTCATCCTCTTAAACTACACTTCTACGTTTACATGACTGCTGCACAATTCACAATTTACCCTTTGAGTACCAATCGTTTCTGCCTGATACTAACGTTTATTATTATTGTTTAATGGCAGTGTCTTTCGCGTACACTATCGATGCTATCGCAAGACAGAGGCACCTAGTGGTACGCTGACGTACTTCTACAAATGTAGTGCACTGTGGCGTCATTTACAGCGTTCAAAGCAACAGTCGTCGCGGGGACTGTGCTACGTGATTGTAGGATATTGCGACATGTGGGTTTTTTATGGTGACCATCTTGAGATCATTTGTAGAGAAAGTAAATATATCTAAAGTTATTGGAAAGATAGCTACTCAAATTGGTGGCACTATGTGCATTTCGTGCAACTGTTTCAGCGTCATGATCGGCCTCAACTTAATGCGGCTGTTAGGAGCGTTAACATAGGGCTAGGGAGGGCGCTGACGGCAGAGGGCATGGGTCAAATTTTAGTGGTGCCATTTGGGTCCATCAGTAGATTGGGCTTCAATAGGCATGGCCTGCACCTCAATTGGTATGGGAAGGGGAGGCTGGCATAGATTCTAGGTGACAGTGTAGTGGGTGGTGGTGGGATCACTCATGGAAAAATCCCTGTTGTAGTTGGTGTTAGAGCTGCACCTTTTTCAGATTGAAGGCAGCTGATAGATATACCTGCTTAAAGGAAGTCCCTCTGACTAAGGGCCCACCTTCAGAGGGCGTCACGTTTCCAAGTGGAGAAGAATTTAACATATTTCATCAAAATATAAGAGGTATTAGAGATGAAATTAGTGAAGTGATTATAGATGTTGACTCTGAAATTTTTGGTATGTCAGAGCACCACTTAAATAATTTGGCATTTCACAGGCTTCCTTTACCAAGATACAGATTAGCTGGCTGTTTTTCAAGGAGTTCCTTGCAGTGTGGTAGGGTGGCTATGTACATAAAAAACAGTATTCTATTTGAGTCCATGGACGTATCACTGAACAGATATTGGAATGTTGTGCAGGGGCAGTTGAATTTAGTGAAACTAAACGTCTAATTGTTGTTGTTTATAGGTCCCCTACTCTGACTTCAGAGCGTTTCTGCTCAAGCTAGAGAGGGTTCTTGCTTCACTTTGTAGGAATTACCAAACATTAGTTACATGTGGTGACTTCAATATATGTTTTGTATATGATGGAACAAGAAAATGGACGTTGGTAGATCTCCTAAATTCATATGATCTGATGCAGACTGTGTTTTTTTTAAAACTAGGGTGCAGGGGAACAGTAGCACAGCCATATACAATATTTTCATTCATTCTTCATTGCTAGATGGGCATTCGGTTAGTAAAAGGGTGAACTAAGACTTCTTCACATTTAGTTAAGTCCCAGGTTTTCCAACCCAACAGTGATGACGGAACGTCATGGGGACATCTTAACTCTCTCCGGACAGTGGCGTTGATATGGAGAACATGGGAACATTAGCGGGTCGAGGCGCTCGGCTGATACACTGTACGCAGGCACAAGCGATTACGATTGATGGAGGGTGTGAGGTATTACAACCTATAAAGTACGCAGCACAACATTTCGTCTGCATTCAGAGTGAAAGACAGCTGAAGCCATCACTGCTGCCCTCCATGATTTCCTAAGCAAAATTCTAGAGCGTATTTTACTGCATTTTTGATGTCAGTACCACCCTCCCAGAACAGTTTGGATTTCTCTTCGAGCGTTGTACAATCCAACAATTGATGTACTTGGTTGAGTACATTTGTACGGCAAAGAATCAAGGAGATAGCACAGGAAATACATTCCTTGACGTAGAAGAGGCTTTTAAACGCATTTGGAATTAGGGATTGATATTTTAATCATATTTCGTAAGTAGTCCAGGACATGTGGTCAAGACGTTTGATTAGTTGCTGAAGGAGAGGAGATTCTGCGTCGGTAGCTGCAATCATATTAGCAGCTTGAAAGCCGTTGTGAAGTGGTATATGGTTCGGTTTTAAGGCCCGTGCTCTTGTCTAGCTACACAAACGACATGTCCATGCAGGCAGGAGGGGATATTGCCGATGACATTACGCTAATCAATCGCAGCCGCAACCTAAATTATATCGTTAGGCATCTCCGAAGACACCTGGACGAAGTCGCTCGACGCTGCTCTATCTGGAGGGAAAAAATCAATACTAACAAGAGCCAATGAATTCTGTTCACTAACAAATTCTAGTACTCAAACTACAAACTCACAACTGGTGTCACGTACTTAACCTGGAGTCACTCAGTCAAGTACGTTGAACTTATGAAAGACGATTGATTGATTTGAAGACCGTTCATAATCAGTGTGGTCAACAAGAGTTGTGTCCTACTGTATGTATGAAATCCGTACGGTCGTAAGAATAATTGACCAGAACTGCATTTTTTTTTTAAATTTGCCGATACCGCTTTCGAACAATGGATCATTCTCAAGTAATACCTAGATACAATCAGTTATTAGAAGCGTGTATAACTTTTTGTATACGTATAATTTTTACATATGTTATAAGAGCCTAAATGTTATTTTTCAGCTATGATCTACTGTCTTTTTGTCCTATATGTACATGATTATTATAATATCGATTTATGTGCCAGATTGAAGATTTCATAATAAATTTATATCTTTGCTGAAAATAGATTTACATCGTAAGTAAAATTTAGGATTGTCTTTTTTTTTACTTGTCTATTACCGGTAAGAAATTTATCAAAGTTCTCAATATATTTTTTTTCTAAGCTCTCTTTGTTCACTTAAAATACTTTTTTTGTATTTTTTTGCCAAATATGTATAGATTTCTATTTCCTCTAAGATGTAGGTTCCTTTTTCGGCTCTGTGAAGAATGGAACGATGAGTGTTAGTGTCTATTGTAAAGCGTAGATTTTTCTCGATGATGCATATTATAGGTGGAGAGGCTGTTTTCGCTTTTTTTACATCTTCTCTGAATCTTGTAGTAAATTTTTGTTTTGGTTGTCCAATGAACATGTCACAGTCGCTACATTTAATTTATTATATTCCTAATTCGTCGTATTTTTTGGCTTTGTCTGCTCTGTGTGTTATGTTTATTTCTAGGATATTCTGTGCAAAAAAGCTAATTTTAACGTTAGTATTACGAAATGTGTAATTGTTTTAGAATTACTTGCCATATAATGGTAGCGTAACGAATTTTTCTACTTGTTGTATTTAGTAACGGGAACTCTAATGACATGAACTGGATTGGCATGGAAAATACACTGTTTTATGTGGTATCGGGTGACACGATGAGTTATGTATTGTACAATCGCCTGTATTAGTTTTACAAAGTATGTCGAATTTATGGATATCATTACCATCAACTGTTTTTATGTATAATATTCTTATGGTCTTGTCTGGTTCATATTGGATGCCAAATTTGATGCTATTACGCATTTCATTTATTTGTTGCCGAAAATCAATAATTTCCTCATTATTTCCATTAGAGAGAATGAGAATATTATCAACAAAACGACGATAACAAGAGATTTTTTCATAATTATTTTTTCAACGGTTTGCAATTCGTTCAACTTAATGAAGCTGCAGAATATCACACACAAGAAATGTTCGTGATCTATTTTATGAATTGGGCCTGCTCCTTGAGGGTAATGGACTATCAGCAGTCGCAAAGCTGACAACCTGGCGCGGTACATTTTTCATCGTAGGTGACTGTAAGCGGAGTAGCATACTTTTTCATGTGTTCCCGTAGTCAAAATACAGTGATGAAGGTCACGAGACCGATCAGACCAAGACAATGCTTCTCGACGCTCGATCCAGTCTCGGGAAAGTTTCGTCTTGAAAGTGTCGTACATCCCAACTGAACTGCGCTGGTTCCCCTCTACACGAGGGTATTTCCTTTGAAATGGGCACATCCAATACTTTTTCCCTATCCTGCCCTACTGCGGTCCCCAATAACTTCGTTCGTGGAATCAACGTTAACCCTTAATCGTCCTTCCTTCCATTTCGCGATCAGTGATTCTCTTCAGTCTTTTAGCCCAAATGCAGAATGATTCCTGATGAAAGAGCACATCTCATTTCCTTCCCCACCCCTGTTCTACTCGAATTTGTACTCCATCCGTACTGACCTCGTCACCGATATAGTGTAAAACATTTTGAACATAAAGCCTTTCAAGGGATGATTATGCACCACTAATGTCTTTTCGCCTTGATCGTCAAAAATTTTTATTAATCAATCACCTACACAGGGGTTGGACAAAAATATGGAAACACCGCGAGAAACGTCTGCTTCAACGTTAATTCAGATGCTAGGCCGGTGACACTTGTTTTTGACCACGAACGGCACCCGTACAGTAACTTCAGTATGGTGCAACTTCCAGTCGTCAGAAGCGTGCTCATCGTAGTTGTGAGTGCACTATGTCGGACCTAAGTGGACTCAAGCGAGGGCAAATCGTATGGTGGATGCTTCCGTAATCAAGGTACACGAAGTGTTTAGTGTTTGATGAGGCACGTTATTGAAGACTTGCTCTGCATACAGGGAAAGTGGAAAAACATCATTCGCTAAGTCACGACGTGGACGAAAGTGTGTGTTGCGTGATCATTGAAGAGGATTGTGACGAAAAATAAGAGGACTGCAACTGCAAAAGGGTATGCAGAACTGAATGTCGCATTCGCGAACCCTGTCAGCAACAAAATAACGTGAAGGAAGTTTCAAATGGTTCAAATGGCAGTGAGCACTATGAGACTAAACATCTGAGGTCATCAGTCCCCTAGAACTTAGAACTACTTAAACCTAACTAACCTAAGGACAGCACACACATCCATGCCCGAGGCAGGATTCGAACCAGCGACCGTAGCGGTCGCGCGGTTCCTGACTGAAGCGCCTAGAACCGCTCGGCCACAGGGAGTTACACAAACAGGGAATTGCAAAGAGAGCTGTAATTACAGCATCACTCATCGATGACGCAAATGTCCGTAACGGGAAAACGTAGTGCCGAAGCCATAAACCAGGACCATGGAGCTACCGAGGACAGTCGTTCGGCTTGATGAGTCGTGTTATTACTGTTTCCAACTTCTGGCCGAGTTTACGTCCCAAGAGTGAAACATGTTCGGGGCTCGGTGATAATTGGGCAGCCAACTCATGGTATTCCGTGCCCCATACGCTTACTTTGCAAGATCGAGTCACTGATAAGGATTACGCGACTACATTGGCTGCTCGTGTCCATCCCAGGGTACAATGTTTGTTCCCCAACCGTGAAGCTGTGTTCCAAGACGACAGGGTCCCCGTTCACACAGCTCGCATCGTGCAGGACCGAATTTTTAGCACGAGGATGAATTGTCACATCTCTCCTTGTAGCATCTCTCCTGTACACCAGCCACCAAATCTCAACATTACTGACCCTTTGTGGTCTACTTTGGAAAGAAGGATGAGTGATCGGCATTTACGTCCATTATCGTTACTTTCCGTTGTTTTGCAGGGAGAAAAGTATAAGAATCCCTTGTAAACCGCGCATGACCTACATTTATCCATTCCGAGACGATTGGTAGCTGTTTAAAATGCCAACGGTTTTCCTACATCGTATTAGGCATGGTGTTCCCATATTTCCGTCCACTGCCTGTAGTACGCTTCGCACTAGCCTCATCTTGAGATCAGTTACTAATTTCAGTTTGTTCCGTCTCGGCATTTTAAGCAATCATTTTACAGTAAAAGTGCTTAACGTATTGAAGGCTTAACATGTTATTGATATGTTACCGTTTATGTTACATGTAAATATTACATTGTCGTCCAGAATGAGAATTTCACTCTGCAGCGGAGTGTGCGCTGATATTAAACATCCTGGCAGAGAAAAACTGGCAGAATTGAAGTTGTGAGGACGGGTCGCGAGCTTGGGGAGCTCAGACGGTAGAGCACTTGCCCGCGAAAGGCAATGGTCCCGAGTTCGAGTCTCGGTCCGGCACACAGTTTTAGTCTGCCAGGAAGTTTCATTACATTGTAATGTTTCGTTTCCAGTATTTTGATGTATATTAAATTGACAAACATATGATTATGTGGAGAGTACTTCGCCAATCAGTGTTTGCTGTTTTGGATAGTTGCAGTGCTACATTTCGAAGGCGATTGGTTCGTGTGCTTTTGTTTCCGCACAAAAAATGTTTCTGAATATTGCCATAGCAAGTTGTTTGATGTTGATATTTTAGTTATTATGGCTCTCTTAAGGTATTTTCTATTTTCAATGTTCAGATTTCTAGTTTTCTTAAACCTACTCATTGTAAAGTGATTAATGAAGCACAATAGTGGAGCACTGAATGTAGGACTGCATGAACTGTATGCTGTGACACATTATGTTAATTTATTTTGCTATTTTTTCCATGTATTCCTTAATATAGCACATTTGGCTCGTTACTATTTACGTTATTTTGCTGCAGGTGCGATGAAGAGACTAACGTGATATATGTTATATGCGATGACTGGTTAATACAGATTTTTGGCTATCAAGACAAACCGAGGTTATGGATATGAATATTAAACCCTAACCTTCCTTCCTTCCTTAATTTCTCGTCCCGTCTTTACATCTTCTCGCTAACAATGAGCTACCGTCTTTCAAGAATATGTCCTTAATATGACGCTATCGGATACGATGGAGTCATAGCCATACGTCAAGTAAACTTTAGATGAGTATGAGTGGACTTCTAGTGACATTCATCATTACCAACATTTTCTGATATATTCTCCGCGAGTCGCTGTACAGTGCTTCGTGAAATGTACTTCACACCAATATCACCAAATTTCTGTCTTATCCCATTCACGACAGGAGCGAAGGAAAAGTGGCTATCAACATTGAAGGGGGTCTGTGTGAGACTCTCCATGAGATTTTACCAGAAGTAACCTCATCTCAGTACCTGTGGAATCTCATTTTACGGTGCAGTTAGTAAATTCCTTCCGGTATAAGAAGAGTGAGTAATTAAGTGCGTTCATATCAGCCAAATTTTACATATTTTTCATATTTTGTACTAAACTTGTTTGCTGATAGCCCAGTTGAGATACACTTGTGAGAAGTGCATTAAGTTTTGCTACTTCTCCGAATTCATTGTCTCAGTGCCATATTTCACTCTGCATGTGCTCTCCTTGCTTCCCTGGAATAATAAAACGAATGAATGTGTGTGTCAAGTTACGAATTCTACGTGCATAACAGTGGGAGTAGAGTAGTCTGCTACGGTGACACTATGGTCAACTTTACTAGATGATTGGTGGGTAGCAAAGAGATTGGATTGGTCGAATCTTTGTGTAGGTTGGCACAATAAGGTAGGCCTGCTTTCTGGTCACTTCAGTTGGAGGGATAAACCTCTGTTTCGTGAGGGGAACTTTTCACTGTCAGCTGGGATTTGGTAAGATCGGTTGCTCGCAAAAGCTTCTTCTTGATACTTTAGTGAATATTGGACTTGTGTTAGTTTTCTCTCTAACTGAAGCCCTCATACTTTTCTCCCAAAGCTCCATAGTCTATTAGTTCGTGGGACGAATTTTATTTTAATATCGCGATAATTGAATACTCTGAGATTAAAGCAATTTCGTAGGCCATTGTTTGACTCCATTAGTCACTTGAGCACGTTGGGGTGTGTTGACTGGGTCACGATTTGGTTCAGTCAGCTTCTCACGTTTTTAGCTGCGAGTGCGTGTGCATTACGTAATACCACTCTCATTTTGCCACTGATTTTTCAATATGGTACTTGCTTTGTTCAGTACCATCATGCGTCAGTGTTCATGTTTAAAAGCTTTCAGCTTCCACATCTCGTTAGTTTGCGAGAAATTCAGTTCAGTTGTTATCCGTTTATGTTGAAATTCCTATTTGTTCGGTACTTACTTTCGTTCCGTTACCACGACGTGCTCATTCTCTGTTTTAAGAGAATTTTGTTTTGTAGCTTCCGGAATCTTCCTCTTGCAATGTGCATTTGAATTCAACGTATTTTCTGGCTCATGTTTTGATCTTCATTCGTACATTTCAACAGTGACTATACGTATTCACTCCGCGTGTTAAAATCGAGGCAGCAGCATCCCTTTGCTACCCACGTGTGGTTATGGTGGAGGGCCTTTGTACTTTTCTTTTTTCTTCCGCGTAAACCTCATCAGCTGCGTGTGAATGTAAAGTGCGTATACTGTTAACTCAACGTTTGATTGTTCCCATTCCATAATCCACGAATTTAGTAGTGGACTCAGACGCAAGGTTTACAATGGAACTTAATATATATCAGACACCTGCGATCGTCACCTTTTATCATGTTAACAAGCGCTTTTAACTAAGTTATCGAGGTCAATAAATTTTCACATTTACTCGTAATAGCTTGTCCTTGATAGTTTAGCTAATAAATGAAACTCATCTCACGCGCCATAGGGCGCATCCTATAGCAATTTCTTGCGCAGTAATTGAATAGAGGCCATTGTTTTTCATGAATTATGAATTATTTAAATTATCCCGAGGTTAGATAGGTTGGCTCTTACACTTTGTAAATGCAAGGCCTTAACTATCAGACCAGAGCCAAGACTATTCAGGCTGCAGCCGCAGCCTCACTTAATATTGCATCCTTTTACAACTAACGTGACAACCATTTAAACTGCCTTTACATTTGCCCCAATTTCTCTTACTTGATTATCAAGGTCCTTACACGTTGGTTCCAGCGAAAAGATTGCACAGTCTTCCCTGAATACAGGCCCTATAAATTCAGCCAACAGGGTTTCACGAGACGCACGAGGTGTGTGAGAACAGTAATGAGACAGAGTTTTATCTACTAAAGTTTTTTTTTTCAGACAACAATATTGTCTACTTCGGCAGCTATAGCCGACGGAGTCGTTTTTCCCATTCTTGGTAGCAGCGCTGAAAGGCCTCAGCAGATAGGATCTTAAACGTGTCGGTCATATTCTTTTTAATGTTCTATAGAGTCCGAAAATGACGTCCTTTTAAGACGTTTGTCAATTTCGGGAAAAGAAAAATGTCGCAAGGATTCAGATGAGATACATATGAGGACAATACGATCGTCTTTTGTGTTAATAATTTGGTGATGGAAATGCCCGTGTATCACGGGGCGTTTTCATGATGCAGCATTCGCTTCTCTGCAACGTCTGCTCCCACACGATCCTGGTCGGCCGCAGTGGCTGAGCGGTTCTAGGCGCTTCAGTCTGGATCCGCGCGACCGCTACGGTCGCAGGTTCGAATCCTGTCTTGGTCATGGATGTGTGTGATGTCCTTAGGCTAGTTAGGTTTAAGTAGTTCTAAGTTCTAGGAGACCGATAACCTCAGATGTTAAGTCCCATAGTGCTCAGAGCCATTTGATCCATACGATCCATCCTTTCCTTGAGCCTTTCAAGGACATTTTATTAAACATATGGTTGATTATTCTGGAGGAACAAATTCGTTTTGCACAATACCGTGTCAAAAAAGCAAATCAGCACTGTCTTCATCTTTGATTTAGTCATTCGAGCTTTTTTCGGCCGAGGACATGTCTCAGTGTGCCATTCCTCACTTTGCTGCTTTGTCTGAGGATCGTGACTCAACAATCCAGGATTCGTCACCTGTGATCGCACGACTGAAGCATTCGTGATGACTGGCAATCCTTTCAAGATCAACGCACACGACACAAACGTTTCGCATGTGCAAAACTTTGGGCAAACTTTAACGCGCGATGAAAGTATTTAACAGGTCTCGCATCATCCTTATTGTTAAATGTCGTTCTAATCTCACAAGAACACGCGCACGTTGGACGTTTTTGTCGATTTTTGGAGGTTGTCCTGAGCGAGGTTCAACTTACACGTCTTCTCGGCCTTACGAAAATGATTTGTGCCAGTCAAAAACTTGTGCTCTTGATAAGGAATGTTCCTCATATGCGTGTTCCTACTTTTCAAAGGTCATATTCGCTGATTCCCCACGTTTTAACGCAGAACTTTATGGCATAACTTTGCTCTAAATTCCGCTGTTCCATTTTCATAACACGGAACAAAGACACAACTTCATTGACGGCGCTCTCGAAAATCATGTGATAGCTGTATAGAGCTGAAACTCAGACTGAGCATCTGGAACGGATGAACACACTGGTCTACACAACGCAGCGTTGCCAGATCGTTCTCAATGTTGTCGGTATCATTACTTTATCCACACACCTCGTACATCGCCTTTTCTCTGTAGACTTCCACTCAAGTTGCATGAGAATGACCCTTACTCTTCAGTAGTAACAGCAGGGTAGTTATGATGCTGAAATTTTTCACCTCGAAACATAAAATTATATAGTTAACTTTGTGACTGCAGATACGAACCAGCAGTCCTGGTACACACTGATATCCCCACACTACAGTATCACTGCAAGGCATTATGGGAGCCAAATGGTACTGTTGCGCTGTTATTTGACTGTGTGTCGGGACTCCAGAGATGGATTAGGTTGTTGCCTAAGTTCGTAATGTTCCCTTTTGCCTATTACTATTTCGGTTGCTATGGGTTTATTTACCGATTGCCATTTTTTATTTTTGGTTCACTGTTGCTATTTGAGTTTACATATTGTATTTTGTCATTTGGAGACAGTGAGTGGAGCTGTGGAGTGCCACATGGAGAAATCAGAAACATTCCTCTGAGTTCAGTAGAGGGGTGACGGTAGCGGAGGCAGCCAAGAAACATTGGCGCCGTATATGAGGATAATGGCACTGGACAGAGCACAGCAGGAAAATGGTTTTCTCGTTTTAAGGAGGATCATTTTGACATTAGTGACTACTCACGTTCAGAAACACTTTCGGGGTTTAATGAAGATAGTTTAAACGCATTAATCCACATTGTATGCAGTGGGGAAGGTTTTAAAATCGAGTGTATGGGTATCGCATACTCAAAACCGAAATCACAAAAATCAGAGGGTGACCATATGTGCATCTCGGCTTGCTCATCATCAGCTGTTTCGAGAACAACACCGACCTTTCCTCATGCTACTCCCGCCCTACAAAGACTTGCGTGCATCCACAAAAGATGATGTTATTCATCTGGTGGAACAGCGGTGGTGCGATGCACTACCAGTTGCTTCCCTGGCATGCAGCAATCACTGCTGACATTTATTGTCAACAACTGAGACTTCTTGCAGGCGCAATCCGAGAACAACGACCAGGAAGACTGCGTGAGGTACTGCTACTCCAAAAACGCCCGCCCGCATTCTGCTATACCGACAAAAAACGCTACACAGCTCGGTTGGGAAGCCATTCCATGCACACCTAATACACGTGATCTTACGCCCTCAGATTTTTAACTTTCCTGCTATGCATCAAACAAGTTTCAAGGAACTTCCTTTCCGAATGAACATGCCCTCCGAATATGGCGCGACCAGTTCTGCGCTTCAAAACCACGTAATTTCTACAGTCGCGAAAAGTGACCTCAGCGTTGGTAGATTGTTGTAAACAGTGAAGACTAATATATTATTCATGACTAAAGTCTCTGTTGTGTTTATTAAACTTATGAAAAAAGGCTAAGAATTTATGCGCCAACCAAATAGGTGCAAACAAACAATAAACTGATGACTTTACTCTTTCGAGTTAATGACTAAACCTTTGACTATCTCTCGTCCGTTGTGACAACGTAGCGGGCCGTGTGCCTTGTGAGGAAATGCCAGGCGCTTGCAGCTAGCCGCCCGTACAGCCAGCGGTCTGCAGTGCCACGGCAGCGTCCCCAGTGTGGGCCGGTGTGGCAGTCGATGTTTGCGCGACCCGCCCTATGCGTCACGCCGAGTGATGTCTGCCGGCGGGCCGCGGCCTTGGATGCGCAGCGGTACCTCACCGCCACACACCGCCCACACACGTTTACCTCAGCGTGCCCCCTTGCCCTCAGGAAGGATGCCAGGCTAACTCGGCTCGCTCTAATTTTCATCTTGACCCGCCCCTGTGTCAGATGCCACTGATGTACGCTTGTGTATTGATGCTCTACGTGAAGTAACTACACTCATGCTCATAAATTAAGGATAATGCTGATACATGGTGAAACAACGCTCTGGTGCGCGGTTTGCGTGTTTAAATCACCCCGGGGTATAACCATGCTGTCCATTTGACCTGCGATCGTCGCACGGTGACGCTGGCAGCAGTCTACATACGCAGAGGTGTGTTGGTGCATGTCAGAGTACGGTGCAGCGAGTAAGTGTGCAGACGTTTTCAGGCGTGATAATGGTGACTGTGGATTGAAAATGTCTCAATCAACACATATTGATGACGTTATGAGGGGTAGAATACTAGGGCGACCGGAGGCTGGTCAGATAAAGCAGGTCGTAGCACGGGCCCTCTGTGTGCCACAAAGTGTGATCTCAAGATTATGGCAACGATTCCAGCAGACAGGAAACGTGTCCAGGCGCTACAGTACGGGACGTCCACAGTGTACAACACCACAAGAAGACCGATATCTCACCATCAGTAACCGCAGACGGCCACGGAGTACTGCAGGTAGCCTTTCTCGGGACCTTACCACAACCACTAGAACAGTTGTCTCCAGACACACAGGCTACAGACGACTGAACATACATGGTTATTCGCCCGAAGACCTGCAAGGTGCATTCCGCTGACCCCTGGTCGAGGAGAGCCCTTAAAGCCTGGTGTCAAGAACACAGTACATGGTCATTGGAACAGTGGTCCCAGGTTATGTTCACAGGCGAATACAGGTATAGTCTGAACAGTGATTTTCGCCGGGTTTTCATTTGGCGGTTTGAAGGGGACCTGTATGGAGATTGTGGTTTGATGGTGTAGGGTGGGATTGTGATTGGTGCACGTACAAAAAATGGTTCAAATGGCTCTGAGCACTATGGGACTTCTGAGGTCATCAGTCCCCTAGAACTAAGAACTACTTAAACCTAACTAACCTAAGGACATCACAAACATCCATGCCCGAGGCAGGATTCGAACCTGTGACCGTAGCGGTCGCGCGGTTCCAGACTGTAGCGCCTAGAACCACTCGGCCACTGCGGCCGGCATGTGCACGTACATCCCTGCATGTCTTTGACAGAGGAACTGTAGCAGGTCAGGTGTATCGGGACGTCATTTTGCACCAGCATGTCCGCTTTTTCAGGGGTGCAGTGGGTCCCACCTTCCTTCTGATGGATGATAACGCACTGCCCCACTGAGCTGCCTACGTGGAGGAGTACCATGAAACAGAAGATATCAGGCGAATGGAGTGGCCTGCCTGTTCTCCAGACCAAAATCCCACAGAGCGTGTCTCGGATGCTCTCGTCCGACGTATCGCTGCACGTCTTCCAACCCCTACGACACTTCATGAGCTTCGACAGGCAGCGGTGCAAGAATGGGAGGCTATACCCCAGCAGCTACTCGACCACCTGATCCAGAGTACGCCAAGCCGTTGTGCGGCCTGTGCACGTGTGCGTCGTGATCGTATCCCATATTTATGTCGGGGTACATGGGCAGGAAACAGTGACGTTTTGTAGCACACGTGTTTCGGGACTGTTTTCTTAACGTATCACCAATACTGTGGACTTACAGATCTGTGTAGTGTGTGTTCCCTATGTGCCTATGCTATTAGCGCCAGTTTAGTGTAATGCCACGTTGTGTGGCACCACATTCTGCAATTATCCTTAATTTATGAGTGTAATTAGAAATAATTTTCATCACCAGTATTTGCTCTTTACTCCGACAAGAAGTGGTTGCATACATTTCCTTTTCGCAGTCCCGTAGAAAGTGAGCGACATTGTTGATGAGAACGTTGTGATGCCACTTTCTCCAAGGGCTCCACACATTGAGGTGACAAATGTCATGGGACAGTGATATGCACATATAAATATGGCGGTAGTATCCTTACGTAATGTGGTGTCACCGCCAGACACCACACTTGCTAGGTGGTAGCCTTTAAATCGGCCGCGGTCCGTTAGTATACGTCGGACCCGCGTGTCGCCACTATCAGTGATTGCAGACCGAGCGCCGCCACACGGCAGGTCTAGAGAGACTTCCTAGCACTCGCCCCAGTTGTACAACCGACTTTGATAGCGATGGTTCACTGACAAAATACGTTCTCATTTGCCGAGACGATAGTTGGCATAGCCTTCAGCTACGTCATTTGCTACGACCTAGCAAGGCGCCATTATCAGTTGCTATTGATATTGTAAAGAATAAAGACAAGAGCTACGTTCAACATTAATGGATTAAAGTTAAGTATTCCACCAGTTACATCCTTTTTTTCCTAGTCTAACTACCTTGTCCTGTTCCAGACCTCACGCCAGCCTGCGTGAGCTTAAACGCGTGCCTTTCGGCTTCCTCCAAACCCCGTGGGTTGGCTCCTGCCAAAACACAACACATATATAACAGGGCAGCGCATTAGCTGAGCTGTCATCTGTACTCACGTGATTTATCTGAAGAAGTTTTCGGTGTGATTATGGCCGCACTACGGGAATTAACAGACTCTGAACGCAGAGTGGTAGTTGGAGCTAGATACATGGGACCATTTCGGAAATCGTTAGGGAATTTCATATTCCGAGATCCACAGTGTACCGAGAATACCAAATTTCAGGCATTATCCCTATAGTACCTCGGAGTGAAGTTTTACTGGTCCCTCACCTACTCAACTGCAGGAAACTGTCGGAACCTGTGTCCATGGACGATCTGATTATCACCATAAATGAGGCATTCTGTGCAGCGGAATTCTGGGCAGCACATGAAATATAAATATGCACATATTCTCTGTAATACTTGTAATATATATGTATGATATGCTATGTACGATAAATCATATTTAATGCACTCCTGGAAATGGAAAAAAGAACACATTGACACCGGTGTGTCAGACCCACCATACTTGCTCCGGACACTGCGAGAGGGCTGTACAAGCAATGATCACACGCACGGCACAGCGGACACACCAGGAACCGCGGTGTTGGCCGTCGAATGGCGCTAGCTGCGCAGCATTTGTGGACCGCCGCCGTCAGTGTCAGCCAGTTTGCCGTGGCATACCGAGCTCCATCGCAGTCTTTAACACTGGTAGCATGCCGCGACAGCGTGGACGTGAACCGTATGTGCAGTTGACGGACTTTGAGCGAGGGCGTATAGTGGGCATGCGGGAGGCCGGGTGGACGTACCGCCGAATTGCTCAACACGTGGGGCGTGAGGTCTCCACAGTACATCGATGTTGTCGCCAGTGGTCGGCGGAAGGTGCACGTGCCCGTCGACCTGGGACCGGACCGCAGCGACGCACGGATGCACGCCAAGACCGTAGGATCCTACGCAGTGCCGTAGGGGACCGCACCGCCACTTCCCAGCAAATTAGGGACACTGTTGCTCCTGGGGTATCGGCGAGGACCATTCGCAACCGTCTCCATGAAGCTGGGCTACGGTCCCGCACACCGTTAGGCCGTCTTCCGCTCACGCCCCAACATCGTGCAGCCCGCCTCCAGTGGTGTCGCGACAGGCGTGAATGGAGGGACGAATGGAGACGTGTCGTCTTCAGCGATGAGAGTCGCTTCTGCCTTGGTGCCAATGATGGTCGTATGCGTGTTTGGCGCCGTGCAGGTGAGCGCCACAATCAGGACTGCATACGACCGAGGCACACAGGGCCAACACCCGGCATCATGGTGTGGGGAGCGATCTCCTACACTGGCCGTACACCACTGTTGATCGTCGAGGGGACACTGAATAGTGCATGGTACATCCAAACCGTCATCGAACCCATCGTTCTACCATTCCTAGACCGGCAAGGGAACTTGCTGTTCCAACAGGACAATGCACGTCCGCATGTATCCCGTGCCACCCAACGTGCTCTAGAAGGTGTAAGTCAACTACCCTGGCCAGCAAGATCTCCGGATCTGTCCCCCATTGAGCATGTTTGGGACTGGATGAAGCGTCGTCTCACGCGGTCTGCACGTCCAGCACGAACGCTGGTCCAACTGAGGTGCCAGGTGGAAATGGCATGGCAAGCCGTTCCATAGGACTACATCCAGCATCTCTACGATCGTCTCCATGGGAGAATAGCAGCCTACATTGCTGCGAAAGGTGGATATACACTGTACTAGTGCCGACATTGTGCATGCTCTGTTGCCTGTGTCTATGTGCCTGTGGTTCTGTCAGTGTGATCATGTGATGTATCTGACCCCAGGAATGTGTCAATAAAGTTTCCCCTTCCTGGGACAATGAATTCACGGTGTTTTTATTTCAATTTCCAGGATTGTATGTTATGTTCTGGACACGTATAAATAAATAAATAAAAATCTCTCACCGCTGACATCGCAGTGGCCTACGGCCATCATATAACTACCGAGAACAGTGGTGTATGCTTAGGGTTGTCAGTGCTAACAGACGAGCAACACATCGTGAAATAACCGCAGAAATCAATGTGGGACGTACGACAAATAGGGCAGTGTAGCGAAATCTGGTCGTTAAATGGCTATGCCAGCAGACGACCGACGCGAGTTCCATTGTTAGCAGCTCGACATCGCCCGCAGCGTCCCTCCTGGGCTCGTCATCATACCGGTTGGACCCTAAACGACGGGGGAAACGTGCCTTGGTTATACGAGTCTAGATTTCGGCTGGTAGGGCCCACGAAGCTATGAAACCAAGTTGTCAACGAGGCACTGTACAAGCTGGTGCAGGCTCCACAATGGTGTAATCTGTGTTTACATGGAACAGACTGCTTCCTCTGGTCCAACTGAACCGATCGTTGGCTGGAAATGACTATGTTCGGCTACTTGGAGACCATTTGCTGCTATTCATGGACTTCATGTTCCCAAAGAAGGATGTCATGTTACCGGGCCACAATTCTTCACGACTGGTTTGAAGCTCTTTCTGGATAATAGAACGTTCGACATGAATCCCATCCAACATTTATGGGACATAATCGAGACGTCAGTTCGTCCACAACATCCTGCACCAACAATGCTTTCGCAATTATGGACGGGGTCGGAGACAGCATGGCTCAATATGTCTCCAGGGGACTTCCAACGACTTTTTGAGTCCATGCCACGTCGAACTACTGCACTACACTGGGCAAAAGGGGGCCTTACACAATATTAGAAGGTATTCTATGACTTTTGTCACCTCAGTAAACTATTATCGTCACATTGGTGTTACGTTAGTGATTAACAAGCCTTTGGGGCTAGTAATGATATTAATGAATTTTTAGTATAATTTGTGATTTTATGTGTGCTGTGAGGGTGAACGAGAGGTACCAAATAGTCGGTAACAATGGCAAAGTACAGAGGTACTTTTCATTACTAAACCGCGGAACAGATTTTTATGAAATTCGGTATGGAAACAGCTCGAACGCCGAGGTAGAACATAGCCTACGTTAGGAAGTATGTAGTGCGAGATATTTATTGATTTCTACATCTACATCTACATGGATACTCTGCAAATCACATTTAAGTGCCTGGCAAAGGGTTCATCGAACCACCTTTTGAAGAATATAACACGAATTAGGGAAAGATATTCACTCTTTGAAAAAGTTATTGAGTCTTTGATTCTCGAATTTTAATAATATTTGTGAAAATGTTTTTACTTGTTGATATCTTCTGTATAATTCGATTCAACGTAATGAGTACAATTGTTACAGGATCCTCAAAGTATTTAATCCATACTGCTTACTAATATTATAAATGCGAAAGAAGTTTCGCCTGTTACGTTTTTACGACTAAATTGTTGAACTGATTTTAATGAAATAAGATATTACGGGGACAATCTGAATCCTGAGGAAGATCATAGTTTGCTTTACAGAGGGAAAAAAAATCAATCGATTCGTAACAGACTCAAGGAAGGAATGGAATTTTCAAGTTCTCCAAAGCTCTTTTAAATTCTGAGTCTAATATTGGATCCCCTATCACTTCCCTATCAACTTCTAATTCCTCTTCTATGACGTCATTGGACAAGTCCTCTCCCTCGTAAAGGCCTTCAATGAACTCTTTCCACCTGTCCCCTCTCTCCTCTGGATACAACAGTGGAATTCCCATTGCACTCTTAATGTAACCTACCGCCCTTGCTTTCAGGTTCACAGAAGTCTGTTTTCATTTTCCTGCATGCTGGGCCGGTCCTTCCGATAATCAATTCTTTTTCGATATTTTCACATTTTTCATGCAGCCATTTCACCTTAGCTTCCCTGCGCTTCCTACTTATTTCATTCCTAAGTGACTTCTATCTCTGTATTCCTGAATTTTCCTGAATATGTTTGTACTTCCTTCTATCCTCAGTCAGCTGAAGCATTTATTCTGTACCCATGGTTTCCTCGCAGTTACTTACTTTGTACTTACATTATTCATTCATACTTCCGTGATTGTTCTGTTTAGAGATGCCCTTTTCCCTTCAACGGAACTGCCTACTGAGCTATTCAGTGAGCTGTTTAGTGGTAGCACACATCAAATCAGAAGACTGATGACAGAAAAAAAGGGCCCAACAGGCACACACTAATTGTGCCACCTATACTTAGGACTATTTTGCGCTATGAAGGAGTTTCAGGATATTGTCTCCTAAATCGTTTATATAGATCATGAATAGCAGAGGACCAATAACACTTCCTTGGGGAACGCCAGATATTACTTCTGTTTTACTTGATGATTTTCTGTCAGTTACAACGAACTGTGACCTTTCTAACAGGAAACCACCCATCCAGTCGCACTACTGGGACGATACCCCATGGGGACGCAGTTTGATTAGAAGTGGCCGTGCGGTTCTAGGCGCTACAGTCTGGAACCGAGCGACCGCTACGGTCGCAGGTTCGAATCCTGCCTCGGACATGGATGTGTGTGATGTCCTTAGGTTAGTTAGGTTTAATTAGTTCTAAGTTCTAGGCGACTGATGACCTCAGAAGTTAAGTCGCATAGTGCTCAGAGCCATTTGAACCATTTTTGATTAGAAGTCACTTGTGAGGAACGATGTCAAAATCCTTCTGGAAACCTAAAAATATGGTATCAGTTTCACACACACTGTTGATAGTACTCATTACTACGTGAAAATAAACAACTAGTTGTGTGGTGTCACCGCTAGACACCACACTTGCTAGGTGGTAGCCTTTAAATCGGCCGCAGTCCGTTAGTATACGTCGGACCCGCGTGTCGCCACTATCAGTGATTGCAGACCGAGCGCCGCCACACGGCAGGTCTAGAGAGACTTCCTAGCACTCGCCCCAGTTGTACAGCCGACTTTGCTAGCGATGGTTCACTGACAAATTACGCTCTCATTTGCCGAGACGATAGTTAGCATAGCCTTCAGCTACGTCATTTGCTACGACCTAGCAAGGCGCCATTATCATTTGATATTTATCTTGTGATGCATGTACCGTCAGACCGATGTTCACCAATTATGGATTAAAGTTAAGTATTTCAGAAGCTACGTACCTTCTTTTGCTAGTATAATTACTTTACCTGTTCCAGACCTCACGCCAGCCTGTGTGAGCTTAAACGCGTGCCTTTCGGCTTCCCGTCATTATGGATTGGCGCTCTGGGCAGTCCACAAAAAGTTGTGTTTCGGAAGAGCGATATTTTTTGAGTCGGTGTTGGCGGTTTGTCAATAAATCATTTTCTTAGAGGTGCTTAATAATGTTGGAACACAATATGTATTTCAAAATTCTACTGCAAATCGGTGTTAGTAATACGCGTCTGTAATTCAGCGGATTACTCCCATTTTCTTTCTTGAGTACTGTGTGATTTGTGCAACTTTTCAGTCTTTAGGTAGGGAATTTTCGACGAGCGAGCGGTTCTATATGATTACTAAGTTTGGAGCATACTCTGAAAGAAACTCAACTGGTATACAATCTGGACCGGAGGCCCTGCCTTTGTTAAGTGCTTCGCTACACCGAGGATGTCTACTTCTACGATACTCACGTTGGCAGTTGTTCTCAATTTAAATTCTGGACTATTTACTTCGTCTTCTTCGGTAAAGTAATTTCAGAAAATTGTGTTCAGCAATTCTTCTTTAGTGGCACTCTCATCAGTAATAGCACCATTGTTATCACGCAGTGAAGGTCTTGATGGCGTCTTGATGATGGTGTACTTTCCATATGGCGAGAATCTCTTTCGGTTAATTTGTATTAAATTTCGAGAGTCTGTAAAACTTATTGGGGTCGTGAGATAGGAATGAAATCTTTGAGGTTTGCTTATAGCATCGTGATTCTGTCAGAGATAGCAAAGGACGTGGAAAATTAGTTGAATGGAGTGGATAGTGTGTTAAAGGAGGTTATAAGATGAACGTCAACAAAAGCAGAAAAGGGTAATGGAATGAAATCGAATTAAATCAGGTAATGCTGAGGGAATTAGATTAGCAAGTAAGACACTAACAGTAGTAGATGGGTTTTTATATTTGGGCTGTAAAATAACTAATGATGACCGAAGGAGAGAGGATATCTACATCTGCATGGATATCGCATAGAGACTGGCAGCATCAAGAACGTGTTTCTGAAAATGAGAAATCTGTTAACATCGAATATCAATTTATGTGTCAGATCTTTTCTGAAGGCTTTTATGCGGAGTACAGCCTCGTGCGGAAGTGAAACGTGGACGATTAAACAGAAAGCGAGGAGTTTTTGAAATATAGTGCTACAGAAGAATGCTGAAGTTTAACCGATGACTTGTACTGAATAGAATTAGAGAGAAAAGAAATTTGCGGCACAACTTGATTACAAGAAGGATGGGTTAATAGCACACATTCTGAGGCATCAAGGTATCGTCGCTGTAGTACCAAAAGGAAGTGTGCTGGGTAAAAATTGTAGAGGGAGGTAAAGTAATGAATACAGTAAGCAGGTTCAAAGGGATGTAGGTTGTAGTAGTTATTCGGAGATCAAGGGGCTTGCACGTACTGGAGTAGCATCGAGAACTTCATCAAATGAGTCTTTGAACTTAAGGCCAGAAGACCACAAGAACGGCGTTGTGAAGTAGTCAGCTTTTTAAAATTTTTATTTTTTTGTTTTTTAAGAAATTTCCGCCTGCTGAACAGAAGTGACGAATGCAGATCACAGGAATAATTAGCTGTTAAATACGGCATAGAGTGTTTTAATGGTTTTTATTGTCCACAATGTCAACCTATTATGTATCGCCGATATGTACTCGTATTCTGTAATACGACAATTGTTCTTTAAGACCAGAAATATGCTTTTCGACGATAACGTATCACAGACAGGTCAGACATATTTTAACATTTCAGCATCCACTTGAGAATGGCTGTGAAGCCGAAATCATGATTGTGTAAAATAAATGAAAAATTAACAGTCGAACGGCGGAAATTTCTTTCAAAACATTATATATGACTATTGTTCAACATGAACGAAAGACCATTAATCAGTTCTGAACTCCTTACTACATGTCCAAACAGCTCCTTTTTTTCACACACGCTTTCTTAGCATGTTACGTTTTTACTCATAAATGCCTTTCTAGTACTAAAAATATTTTTTCCATAAAATAATACAGCAGAACTACAAGAGGGATTTTAATTCAAATACATGTTCTAAAATAAAAATTAGTTTTTACTATTCGTTCCACATACTTTAAGAAATATTCTCAATGTACTGTTGTAATATTGCTACATGAATTGTGCTATGCTGAAATCGGGTGCTAATAGTAGAATAAAAGCGGGTTAAAAGCTGTGAGCTGTCTGGGGAGAAGTTAACCGTGCATAACTGCGCAACTGTTTCACCAGGTAACTAGTCTAGGTTTACCACATTACCAATCCGACTAACATTGATTATAATCTTTTACAGTCATACAACAACCGGTAATATATCTATATATAAAAAGGAGAATTTAAATAAAAAGAAAGAAATCAGTTTATATTTGGAAATTTATTTTAAGATTGTTCATTGAAATTTCAGCATATTATACGTGAGTTATAACTGAGCTGGTGCCTTGTTTAAGGATTGTAAAAATGTGAGATTTTAATCTTACGGAACACATCAAATATGGAGCCAAGATTGGGAGACTGCATACAACCCTGCATTCACAAAACAACACCCAAAGAACGTTGAAACATAAGCAAGAAGAAATTAACCACAACGAACAGATTCAGTTTTCACCCAAAGAAATTACGTTCGTAACACAATCCTGTCCGTCATGTAATTACCACACACTGGTATACTAAATTCATATTAACTCTTTGTGAAATCTTCCCAAAAAGAATAGCTGAAGGCTACTTTGATGATTACACCACGTGATCAACTTGGTTTACACAAAGCGTATAACTCCACAATAGTTTTGATAATTAAAATAAATTAGATCGAAAAGCAAATTACAAAAGAAAAACCTCGAACTGGTTATTAACGTCTTACTGTTAACCTGACGGGTCAAACAGTTATATAAGCACGTGGTACTGGTCTCGCAAAGTATACCCCACGTGGGTTGAACATAAAGAAAAGTTGCTATATTGAAAATATTGTCAAGACGAGACGTTATAATCACACAAGCATTCGCATTTAAGATTGATCTTAGTTAGAGTTACTGATCAACACGTGGTTCCATTTTACTCACAAAGTAGTAACAAAGCAACAACCGGAAAATAATATGAACTTCACACGAGAATTACACTACGCTGCAATTTAAGATAACCTTAGATATTTTAGAGCTAAACCCGAAATAAAGATGATTAAATTTTCAGTTAGGCTGAACTTAACAAATCCATTGTCCTATGGACTTAGCAGACACGCGCTTAGCTGGAGATCTTACCACTTCAGACGCTCGCCACCGCCAGACTGCAACTGCCCTACTGCCGAGCGTGCTTCCTGAGGGTGGCTCACAAAGACAAACGGAAGGGGCCAGAGGGGCAGCTTCCTATACCAACATGACAACGGACGGACAGAACCATACTAAGGATAGAAACCTCTCTGCTTTAAGAAAGCGTAGCTACCTGTTCCGACGTTGGTCCTACTGTTCTCTAGCAGACAGCCTTGTCTGCTACCCTCAAGCATGCAACTACAAACACATTTGATCATTCATCCTCTCACACAGAAGGGAAGGGGGATGACAGTATCTTATCATATACAGTATATAACAGAAAGCGGATGTAGATTCCGTATGAGACTGTGTGACATGAATTACATATAAACTGTGTTTTAAAGTGTAGTAGTGTGACAGATCGTTCTTGTTTACGTGTAAAGGTAACACGTTCCACTACTCAGTCTCCTCCCAGATAGTCAGAAACGCCACAGTAAATTTAGAAGAGGAATTTATTCCATAAATGACAACAGATTTAAGAAATCAAACATGAAAGGAATCCAACAGAGACCTTTCACTGTTCGAAAAAACATTATGACCACTGCCCAATGCGACACTGGATGCCACCTGGTGGCGTTTCAGGCACGTGAAGCTGTAGCAGAAGTATGTAAGCGAAGCAGACACGGACGGACGCTCACCTTAGCGAAGATATGGGCTGCAAATGGGGAAATCCATTGAGATAAGCGACTTCGACAAAGAGCAGATTCTTATTGCGCAGTGCTTGTAATGAATATATCGAAAACGGCAAAGCTGGTCGAATGTTCACGTGCTACTGTCACGAGCTTCTATGGAAAGAGGTAGAACGACAGTGAAGCTACCACTAGGTGCTAAATGGTTGGACGTCCACAGAAAGTGAAGATCGGAGGCTTTTCTGCCCTACAAAGTAGGATAGATGGTGATCTGTGGCGTCTCTGCCGAAAGAGCATAATACTGGTGCACGTACAAGTGTTCCGGAGCATACCGTTCATCATACATTAATGGATGTGGAGCTCCGCTGCAGACTACCCCTGCGAATTCAAATTTTGACGGAACGGTATCGTCAGTTGCCATTGCAGTAGCCACGTGCTCATCGGGATCTGACCGTCGATCAATGGAAACGTGTCGGCAGTTCGGGTGAATAACATTTCAGCTACACTAGGTCGATGCTCCTTTCCACTAACGCCGTCGTCTAAGTGAATGGCGGCTCGAGGTGTTCAGCTTGCCACAGGCGCAGGCTGGCGGGACCTGTGTTATGCTATAGGACACATTCTCCTGCGCTTGCATGGGACCTGCGGTAATAACCGAAGACACACTGACAGCTGCGAGCCGCCTGCATCCCTTCACACTTGATGACTTCCCTGACGGCGATGCCATCTTTCAGCAGTATAATTGTCCGCGTCTCGAAGCCCATATTGATATCTCTGCTACCAAATTCGCCTGATATAAATCCTATGGAACCCGTCTGCGGGCCGCTATAGGTGGCTATGGGACGTCGTCACCCCGTATGAAAATCAGCGGCCCGTTACTTACGGAAATTACGTCACCTGTCCGTAGACATCTAATGCCACATATCTTCACAAACCTACCAACAAACTGTCGAATCACTGATACGCAAAATCAATTATGTATTTCGTTCCAAAGACAAACAAGCTATTAAGCACTCGATCATAATGTTTTGGCTCATCAGTGTATACTACACTCCTGGAAATGGAAAAAAGAACACATTGACACCGGTGTGTCAGACCCACCATACTTGCTCCGGACACTGCGAGAGGGCTGTACAAGCAATGACCACACGCACGGCACAGCGGACACACCAGGAACCGCGGTGTTGGCCGTCGAATGGCGCTAGCTGCGCAGCATTTGTGCACCGCCGCCGTCAGTGTCAGCCAGTTTGCCGTGGCATACGGAGCTCCATCGCAGTCTTTAACACTGGTAGCATGCCGTGACAGCGTGGACGTGAACCGTATGTGCAGTTGACGGACTTTGAGCGAGGGCGTATAGTGGGCATGCGGGAGGCCGGGTGGACGTACCGCCGAATTGCTCAACACGTGGGGCGTGAGGTCTCCACAGTACATCGATGTTGTCGCCAGTTGTCGGCGGAAGGTGCACGTGCCCGTCGACCTGGGACCGGACCGCAGCGACGCACGGATACACGCCAAGACCGTAGGATCCTACGCAGTGCCGTAGGGGACCCCACCGCCAATTCCCAGCAAATTAGGGACACTGTTGCTCCTGGGGTATCGGCGAGGACCATTCGCAACCGTCTCCATGAAGCTGGGCTACGGTCCCGCACACCGTTAGGCAATCTTCCGCTCACGCCCCAACATCGTGCAGCCCGCCTCCAGTGGTGTCGCGACAGGCGTGAATGGAGGGACGAATGGAGACGTGTCGTCTTCAGCGATGAGAGTCGCTTCTGCCTTGGTGCCAATGATGGTCGTATGCGTGTTTGGCGCCGTGCAGGTGAGCGCCACAATCAGGACTGCATACGACCGAGGCACACAGGGCCAACACCCGGCATCTTGGTGTGGGGAGCGATCTCCTACACTGGCCGTACACCACTGGTGATCGTCGAGGGGACACTGAATAGTGCACGGTACATCCAAACCGTCATCGAACCCATCGTTCTACCATTCCTACACCGGCAAGGGAACTTGCTGTTCCAACAGGACAATGCACGTCCGCATGTATCCCGTGCCACCCAACGTGCTCTAGAAGGTGTAAGTCAACTACCCTGGCCAGCAACATCTCCGGATCTGTCCCCCATTGAGCATGTTTGGGACTGGATGAAGCGTCGTCTCACGCGGTCTGCACGTCCAGCACGAACGCTGGTCCAACTGAGGCGCCAGGGGGAAATGGCATGGCAAGCCGTTCCACAGGACTACATCCAGCATCTCTACGATCGTCTCCATGGGAGAATAGCAGCCTGCATTGCTGCGAAAGATGGATATACACTGTACTAGTGCCGACATTGTGCATGCTCTGTTGCCTGTGTCTATGTGCCTGTGGTTCTGTCAGTGTGATCATGTGATGTATCTGACCCCAGGAATGTGTCAATAAAGTTTCCCCTTCCTGGGACAATGAATTCACGGTGTTCTTATTTCAATTTCCAGGAGTGTATTAAACTACTGTCACGGAACCCAATATGATTTGCAGGTTGCATATCTAACGGATTTCAGGGGAGGAAAAATATTATTTTCAAAATTTCGCTTGTTTATTGGACATATTTAAGAATATAAAATGCCATCATAATCTACTCATTAAGAGATAAAATCTTACATTAAAAGATTGACAAAATATGGTAAGTATTACAGTTAAAAACTGTTTATATGCAGGCGGCGTAACTGAAAGCGCACGAATATCCGGACTATATCCATCCAGTATTTGAAATGGGAGTAATTAGCGGCTTCCAACAAACGTTGCACAAAATTTCACCTTTCACGAAACAGTTTCTCTCTGACACCCAAACAAAATGATGAAAGGAAAGACGTTTATCGTTTACTGCCTTTTGTCTGTTAATGCAGTTAAGCTGCAACATCAGGCATGACATTTTAACTAACAACTTCTTTACTATCGACTCTATTCGCAATACGTTATGCAGGAGCATCCACATATACAACTGAATGTACCTGCAAAATTACACTCCTGGAAATTGAAATAAGAACACCGTTAATTCATTGTCCCAGGAAGGGGAAACTTTATTGACACATTCCTGGGGTCAGATACATCACATGATCACACTGACAGAACCACAGGCACATAGACACAGGCAACAGAGCATGCACAATGTCGGCACTAGTACAGTGTATATCCACCTTTCGCTGCAATGCAGGCTGCTATTCCCCCATGGAGACGATCGTAGAGATGCTGGATGTAGTCCTGTGGAACGGCTTGCCACGCCATTTCCACCTGGCGCCTCAGTTGGACCAGCGTTCGTGCTGGACGAGCAGACCGCGTGAGATGACGCTTCATCCAGTCCCAAACATGCTCAATGGGGGACAGATCCGGAGATCTTGCTGGCCAGGGTAGTTGACTTACACCTTCTAGAGCACGTTGGGTGGCACGGGATACATGCGGACGTTCATTGTCCTGTTGGAACAGCAAGTTCCCTTGCCGGTCTAGGAATGGTAGAACGATGGGTTCGATGACGGTTTGGATGTACCGTGCACTATTCAGTGTCCCCACGACGATCACCAGTGGTGTACGGCCAGTGTAGGAGATCGCTCCCCACACCATGATGCCGGGTGTTGGCCCTGTGTGCCTCGGTCGTATGCAGTCCTGATTGTGGCGCCCACCTGCACGGCGCCAAACACGCATACGACCATCATTGGCACCAAGGCAGAAGCGACTCTCATCGCTGAAGACGACACGTCTCCATTCGTCCCTCCATTCACGCCTGTCGCGACACCACTGGAGGCGGGCTGCACGATGTTGGAGCGTGAGCGGAAGACGGCCTAACGGTGTGTGGGACCGTAGCCCTGCTTCATGGAGACGGTTGCGAATGGTCCCCGCCGATACCCCAGGAGCAACAGTGTCTCTAATTTGCTGGGAAGTGGCGGTGCGGTCCCCTACGGCACTGCGTAGGGTCCTACGGTCTTGGCGTGGATCCGTGCGTCGCTGCGGTCCGGTCCCAGGTCGACGGGCACGTGCACCTTCCGCCGACCACTGGCGACAACATCGATGTACTGTGGAGACCTCACGCCCCACGTGTTGAGCAATTCGGCGTTACGTCCACCCGGCCTCCCGCATGCCCACTATACGCCCTCGCTCAAAGTCCGTCAACTGCACATACGGTTCACGTCCACGCTGTCGCGGCATGCTACCAGTGTTAAAGACTGCGATGGAGCTCCGTATGCCACGGCAAACTGGCTGACACTGACGGCGGCGGTGCACAAATGCTGCGCAGCTAGCGCCATTCGACGGCCAACACCGCGGTTCCTGGTGTGTCCGCTGTGCCGTGCGTGTGATCATTGCTTGTACAGCCCTCTCGCAGTGTCCGGAACAAGTATGGTGGGTCTGACACACTGGTGTCAATGTGTTCTTTTTTCCATTTCCAGGAGTATATATCATTGTTCGACACACTGTTCAAGGGATACGAATTCATAAGCATTTATATGCTTGAAAAACAAGCTTTTGCTTAAAATTGAGAGCAAGTTACTCAGAACATATTCATCCTGCGTTTCATAAAGAGAGCACTTAGTGACTTCCAACAGACGTTAATCATAATTTAAAACCTTTTTTTTAAACTTTCTTTCGCTTAGATGTTTAAAGTCAAATATATGACACGTGAAATCATTCTTCAAAGAATCGGGTGTTTCCTGGTTAAAGTAGGATAATGCATTTCTTCCGAGTCTTACTGGAAGGTCCGCGGGGAGTGGCTGCGCGGTTAGAGGCGCCATGCCACTGATTGCACGGCCCCTCCCGTCGGAGGTTCGAGTCCTCCCTCAGGCATGGGTGTGTGTGTTGTTCTTAGCATAAGTTAGTTTAAGTAGTGTCTAAGTCTAGGGACCGATGACCTCAGCAGTTTGGTCCCTTAGGAAATCACACCCATTTCTTACTGGAAGGAATCAGCACAGAAAAACCGCAATTTGAGACTTTGGTATCAAAGAGACGAAAGTAGGTCGTAGCTAGTACAGGCAATAATCTCAACCTGCAATAGTGTAAAATTAAACTATAACTTTTTTTCCTGGTTTTAGTTGTAGTGGCAATAGGCCGAGTTCTGAGACATGTTTCTGTGGTAAGCTCGTCTTTCCTAATGTCAGAGGCAGCATCAGAGGCTATAAACACTCTGAAGATGTCTCCAGCATTAGGAGGAAAAAGACCAGTACAGTAAATTGCCGTAGAGCATTTAAAGCCGACCGTGAAAGCTTACATTGTGTGATTAAATTATAACTATTTTTCACTTATGTATAACCATAAATAGTCCATGTTTTTCTGCATGTCTAGTGCCTCACGTAGCTCAATGGTCAACACGACAAGATTCCGTTGAATTAACGTAGGGAGATAAACGATTGTGGACCAAAATAGAGAAAATACGCCACCCTTCAAGCACGCCATCCGAAACCACGAGTGCCTTTCTTTTAAAAATAAATCAAAGTTGTATAAGGGTTACAGGCTGGGACGCAGCCGTCTCGTATGCACACGAGTGCGAGCTGGCGCTATAGTGGGATGCTGACGAACTTCGCAGGGCGGCTCCACACAAAATAAGTCGAGTCGTGTCGTCGGCTGCCTGCAAGGGCACAGCTATTTCCAACGAGCGTGGTTTCGACTCGGAATTTGTCTTTTTCGGCTCAGAGTGGAGTCTTCACAAATTCGCATTTATTCGCAGTAGGACGTCAGACACAATTATGACGGATCGGCTCAGCGATCGCGTTATTGCAACTGTTCTTATAGAAATAAAGTGGTGAAGATTAACAACTCGGTGTTCGCTGTTCACGTATTTCTGTACCACAGGAACCCAAAGCCTGCATAATCCTGACAAATATCAAGGAAGGCCATCAGCCGAGGACACAAGGCCCGTAACCACCTTATAGTTCATTGCTATCATGCTGTGATGATTACGAAAAATTGAAAATACGACACCATAAAAAAAAACACAGCAAATACGCTGCTGAGCATCATATAGACACCTCAAGTTCCTATGTCCAATACACTGGTTGCAACCCGTTTCAATCAAAAATGTTCATCAAGCTCGAACAATTTCAGCATTACTTCCTCGACTGTGTAACGATTCATATTTTGTCGAATATAATCAGCCTGCTCGTCATTAATCTGAGCAGATTACGATAGCAGACTCGCCTGTGTTAGCAATCCGTAACATACGAATAGCCGTCTACAAATAAATTCGTCACGAAGACGTTAAAAAATGGCGCAGAGAATCCGTATGAACATCCATCCTTTCATCGCCGCACTGATGAATATTCAGTAGTCAGGTGTGTTGCTTTGCGATTTCTCATGTATTACAATGAGGCAACGCACGAATAATGGATGCATTGCAACGGTCGTTCGCGAGAAACAGCGTCACCTCCTTTGGAGCGTACGTATGCTATGATCTCAAGGTAACACGAACCCCTTTTGTTTCAGCAACGACAGGGATCGCCCTAGAGCGACTTTTAAAATGACATTTCCCTGCTGTTGTTTCCTGTAGTAGCTATGATTCGATGCTTCTTCGATCATATCAAATTACAGAGTGACAAACAAATTTCTGCTGCGTCGCCCATGACCTAGTCATTGACATAAAGCCTTAATTTTCCTCCCTTTCCATTTTCACGCCAGCAGTTTTGTTGGCGCACGTCTTGAAAACGTGAAACAGCGTCCCCACCTGTGCGGCTAGGAAATGAGCACACACTAGCCTGCTCCCTGCCCTACAGTGACTGAAGCATCGAATTCTTCCCTCACTGCACGCGTGATTGGATTGGTTCAAATGGCTCTGAGCACTATGGGACTTAAGAGCTGAGGTCATCAGTCCCCTAGACATCACACACATCCATGCCCGAGGCAGGATTCGAACCTGCGACCGTAGCAGTCGCGCGGTTACGGACTGAAGCGCCTAGAACCGCTCGGCCACCGCGGCCGGCTGCGCGTGATTGGGCTTTGTCTTCAGGGGTAATGGTCCATTAAGGACGGAAAGGGGTAGCACAAACCTACTTAAATAAGTCAGCTATAGACTCAGTTAAATATGTATGATAAAGACTGACAAATATGTATTGACGGAAAAAAATCGCAACACCAAGATGAAGTTATACTACATAAACCAAAGTTGGTAGGCGTGTATCTAGATCTGAAAGATGATGTTCAGTTTCGTGCCAGTCGCATAAGAGTGGCGTTAGTAGCGCATAAGAGGATGCGCATCAGGTTTGCTTTAAATACACTTCGTAACGGTGGTGAGTGTTAGTTACCTTTGATATTTTACATGGTGAGTTGATGTTAGTCAGGAATGTCTTTAAGGCGACAAAGACCTTATTATCTAACATCTTTGAGTATGAACGAGGTCGTAGGGCTACGAGAAGCTGGATGTTCCTTCTGAGATACTGAGGAAAGCCTTGGCAGGAATGTAGCCACTGTACATGACTGTTGACAACGGCGGTCACGAGAATGTACGGTCGCAAGAAGACCGGACTCCAGACATCCACGTGGCGCTACGAAGAGGGAACACCATCGTGTTCGACCAACGGATAGCAGGCCCACAACTGGCCTCCTAACCAGTACACAGCTATCACTGGCACCGAAACAGAACCAGTTTTCAGAACACACAACAGACCCTACCCTCCAATGAACTCTCGCTTGACTTCATGAAGTCGCAAATGACATGGTTTTGGGATCAGTGGAATGCACGCTATAGGGCTGACTCGGAGCTGTCTTTGAAGTAACCGATTTTAAACAGTTCATTGTGTCACTATGGTGCCAACTGCTGCACAAATTTCTGCTGCAGATGCCAAGTCCAGCAGTGCTGGACACACTGGACACACTGGACCTGCACCTGGAGTTATGATCTGGAGTGCGATTTCGTATGACAGCAGAAGCACTCTCGTGGTTATCCCACGCACCCTATCTTCAAATTTGTACGTCTGGTGATTCGACCAATGCTGCCATTCATGGACAGCTTTCAAGGTTTTTTCCCAACACATACTGCTGTTGTAGCCCAACATACTCTACAGACTGTCGACATGTTGCCTTGACCTGCCCGACCACCGGATCTGTCTCCAATCGAGTACATATGGGACATTATCGGAGGACAGCTCCAGCGCCATCCACAAATCCCTGTACTAACCGACCAAATGCAACAAACATGGAGCTCCATCCCACAAACAGAAATCCGGCCCCTGTACAACACAATGTATGCACGTTTGGATGCTTGCATTCAACGTTCTGGCGGTTACATCGGTTATTAATGCACCAGCATTTCACATTTGCAGTGGCTTATTTCGCGCATACCTTAACATGCGATATTGCACTGTTAATCACATAATTAGACAAATGTATTCCAGAATTTTCATTACTCTACATTAGTTAATTCTTGGTGCTACGATTTTTTTCTGTCAGTGCAATTGCAAAGAAGCTCACACGACTGAATAGGTGGTAGAAGTTCCTCGATACTAGGCAGTTACCACTGAACCTGGAACAGTCTATCGAGGAAAGCAACACATATAATTAAACAGAAGACATGCATGAACTGAATAAACATAACACGTAGTTGAGAGCGGGCGAAAGCGATACAGATCATTAACTGTCTCTCTGACTAACCAGCAATGTACTATGGTCTGTTCTGGTGCCTCTAGCACTCAGTCAAACTGTCTCACATGGTGCCTGAACGGTAGGACCACATAATCCGGAGACTGGCTGTAGCGGCCACGGAAACACGCTTTGATGGCAGAGCGCCTTGGGTCCCACTGAGCAGACCTATTATTTAAAATCTCGAGTGTCTGAGAAAATGGGCGACGGCACAGAGGCCTGTACTTTTCATAGCCGGAGCAACTGTGCTCATTTGCACCGTTTTGGGCTGGTTGTTTAGTTACATGAAATGTATTCGCAGCTGCGAATACAAAAAGCCATCATTTATATAAAGAAATGAAAACAGTCAAAATTTGTGCCAAATCGAGACTCGAACCCGGGTTCTCCACTTTATGTAAGCGATCATCTTAACCGCTTTTGTTATCCGTGCACATCTCACAGCCAGACCCAAACTTCCATATGTCATCGTTCCTGCGTCCCACCTGTACCCATACACATATTATGTAACTCCCGTACAGGGGAGGACGCTTAATAGAAAGTCGCTGCCTGGTAACGGCGGATGAATTCGCTACTGCAGCGCCTGTGTTGTTAAGAAGGACAGTGATACGTTCCTTCGTCCATGCTGTAATGTCGTATTTATATCAGGCAGCGATTTTTCCTCCCCTGTACGGAATTACGTAACGTGTGTACGAGTACGGGTTGTGACGCAGTAACGACGACATACTGAAGTTTGGGTGTGGCATGAGTCGTGCACGGATAGACAATGCTATTAAGGCAAACGCTCGCGCAAAGCGGGAAATCCGGGTTCGAGTCCCAGTACGGCACAAATTGTCATTGTCGTCATTCTCTTGTACAGCTGACGGTTGTTCGTAATCGCAACTGCGAATACATTTCATGCCTCTCATAACGGTTGTAATAGCCGCAGTGCCTGTTCCTTCGGACATGCGTAAATGTCCGAACGAACATTGTATCATTCTTTTTAACAGGCAGTGCAATATCTCTGGTTAGTGGTGTTAGGGTGCTAGACACTTACGTCTTCTAACGACCAGAACTACTTCTCTGACAAGACCGTTCAAAGTTAGCACAAAGGGTACCTTCACAACGCAAATCGCTGTCTTGGCAAATATTACTAACTGAAATGATTGTAATTATTACGATCAGAAAAATTTACTGCTAATACCTGTGTACCTGAGAGTCATTGCTGTTCACCCTCGCAACACACATAAAGTTGTGTATCAGTCTGTAGAAGATTTAACTAAAATAATTGCTAGTCTCAAAGGCATCTTAATCACCAATTACCGTAATTGTAACCAATTCCGATAATAGTTGGCTATTCCTGGCAGCATCACAACAAGGCGTGCTTTATTTGTACAGTCACACCTGACAAGTGTATGTGAGTTTTGTCTAAATACTGTAGAAATTATGAGTCGCTTTGCGGCTAGCACTACTGAATATTCGCAATATTGTTTTGACGGTGCTGTTAGCCAAGCACGTACTCAAAACCTTCAGCCGCTGATATTAAAAACAGGTGGAAGACACGAGACGAGGACCTGATAACGTGGCGCAAAATTTGCTAGAGCTAAGAAAATTGACGCCATAATTGCTGCACGGTTGTCCATAAAGCCGTAAGAGTACTATGGGATGGAGATCTTTCTGAACAGCACCTTGCAAGGCATCCAAGATATGCTCAATAATGTTCATGTCAGGGGAGTTTCGTGGCAAGCGGAAATGTTTAAAATCAGTAGTGTGTTTCTGGAGCCGGGTGGGGTGTCGCATTGCCCTGCTGGAACTGCCGAAGTCCGTCGGAATGCACTATGGACATGAATGGATGCAGGTGATCAGACAGGATGCTTACGTACGTGTCACCTGTCAGAGTCGTATCTAGACGTATCAGGGGTCCCGTAGCACTCCAGCTGCACATGCCCCACATCATTGTAGAGTCTCCACCAGTCTGAACAGTCCTCTGCTGACATCCAGGGTCCATGAATTAATGAGGTTTTCTCCATACCCGTACACGTCCATCCACTCGACACAATTTGAAACGAGACTCGTCCGACCAGGGAACATGTTTCCAGTCATCAACAGTAAAAAGTCTGTTGACGGGCTTCAGGCGAGGCGTGAAGCTTGTGTCGTGCAGTCATCAAGTGTACACGAGTGGACATTTGGCTCCGAGAGTCCATATCAATTATGTTTCCTTGCATGGTTCGCAAGCTGACACTTGATGATGGCCCAGCCTTGAAATCTGCATCAATTTTCTGAAGGGCTGCACTTCTGTCACGTTGAACGATTCTCTTCAGTCATCGTTGGTCCCGTTCTTGCAGGATCATTTTAACAGCGATGTCTGAGATTTGAATTTTTATCGGATTCCTGATATTATGGTACACTTCATCGCTACCTCTATGACGCTATGTCCCATCGGTCGTGCGCCGACTACAACATCACGTTCAAACTCATTTAAATCTTGATAACCTGCCACTGTAGCAGCAGTAACCGATCTGACAACTGCGCCAGACACTTGATGTGTTATAGAGGTGCTGCCGGCCGCAGCTCCGTATTCTGCCTGCTTACTTGTCTCTGTGTCTGAATACGCATGCCTAAACCAGATTCTTTGGCGCTTCAGTGTATATTAGAAGACAGATCAAAGCATGAAAGTTCAGAGATGTGACTGAGAACAGCAGCTAGTTACAGATTGCCAGATAGGAAGATATTATTAGGGAAGAATTTACATACTTATTTCGAATGCAGAAATAGTATAGTAGAGGAACAAATGGAAAAAAGCATGTAATAATAATGCAAGAAACCAGATCAAAAAATGGTTCAAATGGCTCTGAGCACTATGGGACAACATCTGATGTCATCAATCCCCTAGAACTTAACTACTAAAACCTAATTAACCTAAGGACAGCACACACACTTCCATGCCCGAGGCACGATTCGAACCTGCGACCGTAACGGTCCCGCGTTTCCAGACTGAAGCGCCTAGAACCGCTCGGCCACATCGGCCGGCTGCAACCAGATCACAAAAATCACTGTTGCAATACAGGCTACAATAAAAATAAGATATATGGACCAAAGAAAAGATGGCCACAGGAAAATACTGGAGGTTGGAACAAACTAAATTTGGTTTTTACTTTGTTGTTGATGATGATGATTATGTTGAAGAAGATGATTATAGGAGCAACGCTTAGCGTTTGTCAATTCAGAGAAAGTTTGTTACATATTTACCTCATCCTGGAAGTTATAATGCTCTTCGCTTCAAGTTCAGCAGTGGAAAAGCCTAATGTAATAACTGATTTGCAAAATTGTTTATCATAAAGGTGACCTTTCTACACAACAGCCCGAAGATGTCTGTCCTTATATGAATTTACTCGTTATTGAGTTTTTTGAAACGAATTACCATCCCGTTATGTGCATTTTGGCTTGTTATATGCTGTACTCAAATGACTATTATTTCATTGTTATAGACAGTAAGCAACATTGATATGCGATGAACGCGTGCCAAATCTTTTCAAAAGCCTACGTGCAAAGTAATAGTCGCGAATACGTTTCTAACGTCGTCACACCTGTTTCCTCCCGGCTCATTGAAGGTTGGAAGACGATATGTACTGCATTTCGCTCCTGTCTCACGTCCCATCAACACTTCACACCCACCACAAGGAATGACGTCTCGAGTTACTCAACCATACCCCGTGTGCGCTGCATGTTAATCACCAGTATTACACCAGTATTATATCAGGTTCGGAAGGCAGTGCCTGGTAGTGGTCATAGCAATGTAATGATCGTTCTTATTGAAGGGCGACTTAGTAGCTTACAAGTGGCTACTGACTTCTCTGTCATTATTAATTAGGTTTCTGTTGCATATGAGATTATAAAGACCACTGTAACGGAAATTTTAGATTTGTCGCAATCGTCTGTGTTCTGGAGGGTAACAGAATTTATATAATAGCTGTCGGAATATCCAAAACAATTTTATACAGAAAAAAATGTTGTAATTATAGTTACGAACTTTATGTGTAAATCATAATGAATTACTTTTTAATCTACACACACCAAAAACGTTTTGCATCACCCGGAACCTGTACAGAAAATTTGAATAGAGATTAACGCCCTTTTTATTGCTCATAAAAACTGTGGTGTCACCGCCAGACACCACACTTGCTAGGTGGTAGCCTTTAAATCGGCCGTGGTCCCTTAGTATACGTCGGACCCGCGTGTCGCCACTATCAGTGATTGCAGACCAAGCGCCGCCACACGGCAGGTCTAGAGAGACTTCCTAGCACTCGCCCCAGTTGTACAACCGACTTTGCTAGCGATGGTTCACTGACAAAATACGCTCTCATTTGCCGAGACGATAGTTTAGCATAACCTTCAGCTACGTCATTTGCTACGACCTAGCAAGGCGCCATTATCGGTTACTATTGATATTGAGATTCATGTACCGTCAAGACCTACGTTCACCATTAATGGATTAAATTTAAGTATTCCACCAGCTACGTCCTTTTTCCTAAATTCTAATTTCCTTGTCCTGTTGCAGACCTCACGCCAGCCTGCGTGAGCTAAAACGCGTGCCTTTCGGCCTCCTCTAGTAACATGGTGTTGGCTCTCCTGCCAAAACAAAAACCACACACTGCATGTTGTAACACCATACAACGAGACCTTCAAAGGTGGTGGTCCAGATTGCTAGACACACTGGTACCACTAATACCCAGTGGCACGTCCTCTTGCATTGATGGATGCCTGTATTCGTCGTGGCACACTATCCACAAGCTCAAAAAGGCACTGTTGGTCGCCACTCCTCAATGGCGATTCGGCGCAGATCCCTCAGTCGTTGGTGGGTCACGTCGTCCACAAACAGCCCTTTTCAATCTATTCCAGGCGTGTTCAATAGGGTTCATGTCCGGAGAACATGCTGGCCACCAGTCGAGCGATGTCGTTATCCTGAGGGAAGTCATTCACAAGATGTGCACGAAGGGGACGCGAATTGTCGTCCATGAAGACGAATGCGTCGCCAATATGCTGCCGATATGAGTGCACTATCGGTCGGAGAATGGCCGTTACGGCGCCTTCCATGACCACCAGCGGGGTACGTCGGCCCCACATAATGCCACCCCAAAACAGCAGATTATAAAGACCACTGTAACGGAAATTTTAGATTTGTCGCAATCGTCTGTGTTCTGGAGGGTAACAGAATTTATATAATAGCTCCACCTTGCTGCACTCGCTGGACAGTGTTTCTAAGACGTTCAGCCTGACCGGGTTGCCTCCAAACTCGTCTGACGATTGTCTGGTTGAAGGCATATGCGGCACTCATCGGTGAAGAGAACGTGATGACAATCCTGAGGGTCCATTAGGTATGTTGTTTGGCCCATCTACACCGCGCTGCATGGTGTCCTGGTTGCAAAGATGGACCACGCCATGGACGTCGGGAGTCAAGCTGCGAATCATGCAGCCTATTGCGCACAGTTTGAGTCGTAACACGACTTCCTGTGGCTGCACGAAAAGCATTATTGAACATGGTGCGTTGCTGTCAGAGTTCCAAGAAATAACCCGTAAGTAGCGGTCATCCACTGCAGAAGTAGCCCTTGGGCGGCCTGAGCGAGGCATGTCATCGACACTTCCTGTCTCTCTGTATCTCATCCATGTCCGAACAACATCGCTTTGGTTCACTCCGAGACGTCGGGACACTGCCCTTGTTGAGATCCCTTCCTGGCACAAAGTAACAATGCGGACGCGATCGAACCGCGGTATTGACTGTCTAGGCTTGGTTGAACTACAGACAACACGAGCCGTGTACCTCCTTTCTGATGGAATGGCTGGAAATGATCGGCTGTCGGACCTCCTCCGTCCAGTAGGCGCTGATCATGCATGGTTGTTTACATCTTTGGGCGGTTTTAGTGACGTCTATGAACAGTCTAAGGGACTGTGTCTGCGATACAATATCCACGGTCAACGTGTATATTCAGGAGTTAGGAACAGGGGCGATGCAAAACTTTTTTTTTATGTGTGTAGTTTCATTATAAGAGTAACGCGACAACGAAATTAAAGGCCCAGCCTAATCCAAGTTAACCTGACAATTTTATACTTGTGCTGAAGAATTAACTCTGTTAAATTGTGTTTCGCACCTCAGTCGGTTAAAACAGGACCCTTACAGTACCACTTCGTTGTCCGTCTGCCTATAAGTCTCTTAAGATAATTTTTCCTCAAGAGTGGGTGGAAGTATCTATGTGAGATTTATGCCAAATAGGGAAGAGTACCGTACCTTGCAGATATAAAAAATTTAAGCTTCCTGGCCAATACAGTCAAACGATACGGCTATTTGCGTTACACGTTTTGGTAATCGCAAACTCACTCGTCAAATCCTATGGTCCTGTCGACTTAGAATCAAGAAATTTGGCAAGAAACAAGGCTTCAGTGTACAAACAAAAGAAAAATTTGGAAAATTGTTAATTTGTAATTATATCATTAAAAAAAATTTTCCGTTTTTTGTCCGTCCTTATGTCTGGCCGCGTGTCTGTCCGTCTGTGAAGCTCCCATTCCTCAGTAACGGGTACAGGTATCAGGTAGAAATTTGTGTCACACACTAAGCTATACGATACATTTGCGGTGGAAAATTTTAAGCTACAGCGTTTATGAAATCCAAAGATAGGACCATTTATGTCAGATGTTTTGATACTCGCAAGCTCACTCAGCGAACCCTGGAAATGAACCATCTGTATACATAATTAAGTTTGTACTGAAGCCCCAGCGCGCGAGTCCTAGTCGCAGTCGCCCGGTTCCTTTTTTTCGTATTCTGAGTCCCTTCATTATTCCTGTAAAAACTAAAAGAAATTGATCAAAAGCTGATTATGTTCGTTAGTTAGTTGTGGAAACGAACGCTTACAAAAAATAGTTTCAATGTACATGAAAACAATGTTTTGCGCGGAAATTGTTAAGTCGCTTTCTTCATCGTATATAGCGGTACTGTATTTCACAGTCATACTATTGTAGCCACAAGAAGATGGAAGAAATATATAAATTAAATTATTATACTGACGAAAAGCCTTCGAGTGCCCTTCAGGCACTGAATTAACAATTTTACGTTTATAAGTAGAGGGAATATATTTTCCGTAGCTGTACCTGGCAAAGCTGTCGAAATACCGTGGATAATCAGGGGGCTCTGAAACCGTATAGACACAGGACAATTTGTTTGCTAGCAACCATACGTGAAAAACCTCGGGAAGTATGCTTTTCTTGTATGTCGCACAATACAGAGCATCACATTGATAATTTTGTAGGACTTACTCACGTTCATAACACAGCTAAAAAAGCAATAGGAAATAAAGCTGCAAATATATAGATAGATAGATAGATAGGTAGATATCTAAGGAGAGAGGGAGAGAACAGAGTGATAAACCCAGAAGGCGCTGCCATTGTCGCCCTTTTAGGGAGACCTCTTCAAATTAACGAATATTCCCTTCTATTATTTCGTGTCAACGTGGGTTCCGAAAGATTTCTCCGTAAAGGAAGATAGAGTTGAACATCCCATCGGCGACGAGGTCATGAAAGACGAAGTCCTAGCTCGAAACAAAGAAGCAGGAGGCATTCGCCATGGCCTTGTCGACAGAACACGTTCAAAATTTAATTTAACTGTTAGAGGGATTCCTTGGATTATCCACAACTCGATCGGCACTCGAGATTTGTACCACGTTTTGACTGTTTTATGTTGAATTTAATTGTGTTATAAAAAAGTAGAAACGAATGTGATAAGACAAAGCATAGCTTCCAACGCCTCGGTGAGCCTAATAAAGTAGATGGAGGTGCCGGAGCTGAACAGAGCACGGAACTTCGGCTGCTTACGTGTTCTGACTTAGTTGACATCGATTGAGAGAACTTTGTTGAAGTGTCTTCAGTATCAAGTAGTGGAGATTAGATGCAGCTTAAATGGTGGTTGTGCAGCCCTGGTGAGGTACTGGGACGATACGCTTTTGGGGTATACAGTAGTTAGATCAACGTCTCCCTACTTCCTTCAACAAAATATACAGTAATCAGCCAGAACATTATGACCACCGACCTACTATCGCTATAAATCCGTCCAGGCGATAGCAGCGTCACCTGACGAGGAATGACTAATACACACTGGCATGGTGCATGTAGTATCAGTGAGCATGCTGTCCCCGTGCAGAATGGGGAAGGCGCGTGACGTATCTGAGTTTGACCGAGGGCAGATTGTGATGGTCCGTAGGCTCGGCACCAGCACATAGGAAACTGCACCACTAGACGGGTGTTCGAGGAGTACTGCGATGTCTTCAACACGTGGCGAAACCAAGGTGAAACCACGCCTAGAGGTCGTGGAGTTGGGCGGCCACCCCCAATTACAGATGTCGGACGGCGTAGGCTGGGCAGACTGGGAAAAAACAGGACGGGCTGCGAACTAGGGCAGAAACAACAACTGAAACGGGTACATGACCATCGGCACTGTATGTTTGTGCAGTGACAGAGCGTCGCATAGTCTGCTGAATCCCGGTGGCTTCTTCGTCATGCCGATGGGATGACGCGAATCCGTGGTCTTCCCGGGGAGCAGCTCCTTGATGCCTGTACTGTGGGACAGAGACAAACTTGCGGCGGCTCCATTATATTCTGGGGAACTTTCGCGTTGGCATCCATGGGTCCAGTGGAGTTCCTGAAAGACGCTAAGATGGCCAGGGAGTATCGTACACTGGTTGCAGACCACGTTGACCCGTTCATGATGATCGTATATCCCGACGGCAGTGGCATTTTTCAACAAGATGATGCGTCATGTCACAAAGACAGGAGTGTGATGGAGTCGATCGAGGAACACAGTGGTGAGTTCCAATTGATGTGCTGGATCCACAGCTCGCCAGATCTGAATACAATCGAACGTGCCGTCAGAGTTCATCACCCTCTCCCCCGAATATGCGGAAATTAGGTGATGTGTGTACAAATGTGGTTCCAGCTGGCTCCAGCGACGTATCAGTTCCTCATTGTTCCCATGACATGACGTGTCGCCACTGTTATCATTGCCAAAGGTGGACATACCAGCTATTAGGCATGTAGCCATAATATTTCTGGCTGATGAGTGTATGTCGTTTGTATTGCTCTCGATGTCCAGACAGTTGCCATACAAACATCCGTAAGCAATACAAACAGCTGATACGCTGGAAAGACCTTAAGATGACACGGGATGAAGGGTGTTAGGGGTATAAGTGTGGTCATTTGTCTCTTAATATGTACCCACTCCAGTGAGTTAGGTGTTTTTTCTCTGTGTCTAAGTCTCCCCGCAAACACATCATATGAGTTAGTATCTGATGTTTTCTGCACTTTCGTAGCTGCACCACTATTTGGACTAGGCCTGTCAGTATAGACTAATTGCTTTGCGTCCACGTGCCCAAGAGAACATAAGCATTAAGAGAATAGACAAGTTTAGAATTTTTTAGGCTAATATTCTTATTGGTTTAAAATGTTTCTTAGAGAGCCTGCTTTTAAGATTCATTCATATAAAGTGTACTATAAATATTAAAATATGTTGAAACTGCATGGGGAGGATGGCGCAGCCGATATAATACGACAGTGTAATACACTGAAGAGCCAAAGAAACTGGTACACCTGCCTAATATCGCATTGGGCCCACGCGTACACGCAGAAGTGCCGCAACGCGACGTGGCATGGACTCGACTAATGTCTGAAATAATGCTGGAAAAAATTGACTTCATGAATCCTGCAGAGTACGAGGGGGTGGAGATCTCTTCTGAACAGCACGTTGCAAGGCACCCCAGATATATTCAATGATGTTGATGTCTGGGGAATTTGGTGGGCAGCGGAAGTGTTTAAACTGAGAACAGTGTTCCTGGAGCCACTCTGTAGCAATTCTGGACATGTGGGGTGTCGCATTACCTTGCTGGAATTCCTGGAGTCCGTCGGAATGTAGAATGGATATGAATAGATGCAGGTGATCAGAGACGATGCTTACGTACGTGTTACTTGTCAGAGTCATATCTAGAGGTATCAGGGGTTCCATATCACTCCAACTGCACACGGTCCACACAGTTACAACGCCTCCACCAGCTTGAACACTCCCCTGCTGACATGCACGGTCCATGGATTCGTGAGGCTGTCTCCATACTCGTACACGTCCATCCGCTCGAAACAACTTGAAACGAGACTCGTCCGACCAACAGGCTTCCAGTCATAAATAGTATAATGTCGGTGTTGACGGGCCCAGGCCGGCGTAAAGTTTTGTGTATTGCAGTTATCGAGGGTACACGAGTGGGCATCCGGCTCCGAAAGCCCATATCGATGATGTTCTGAATGGTTCGCACGCTCACATTTGTTGATGGCCCAGCATTGAAATCTGCAGCAATTCTCGGAAGGGTTGCACTTCTGTCACGTTGAAAGATTTTCTTCAGTCGTCGTTGGACCCGTTCTTACAGGATCTTTTTCCGGCCTCAGCGATGTCGGAGATTTGATGTTTTACCGGATTCCTGATATTCACAGTACACTCGTGAAATGGTCGTACGAGAAAATCCCCACTTTATCGCTACCTCGGACAAGCTGTGTCCCATCGCTCGTGCGCATACTATAACCACGTTCAAAGTCACTTAAATCTTGATAACCTGCCACTGTAATAGCAGTAACCGATCTCACAACTGCTGCAGACACTCGTTGTCTTATACAGGCGCTGCCGACCACAACGCTGTATTCTGTCTGTTATGTCTCTGTAACTCAATACGCATACCTATACCAATTTCTTTTGCTCTTCAGTGTAGTTACGAACGGAATTGGGGCCCTGTTAGTTTCGGATATTATCACAGATAGCATCAGTATAAACTAAAATACGTTTCTCAAAAGTATTTCTCTTTGTAACATGATTCGTGTATGGTATACAGTCTGAAAGCACGTGCTTGTCTTGTGTCTGCTTAACTTTTCATTTCGCTTATTTTTTATATTAAGTAAAACGCGAGTGCTTAAAAATACAAGCAGAGGTATTTATACTGATAGGAACGGTTCGAAAAGTAATTCCAGTCGAGCAAAAAACGCTTCGATTGGTAGGTGGGAGCCATATAACCGATACAAGTTCTTCAAATTGAGAGCGTTTCAACATCAGCGAAAAAAAAAGTACACCAACTGTTCGGTGGTGGCATTGTTGATTAGAGGCTCAATAGCAAAAAACACAAGTAGAAACTGTAGACGCTTGTTTTTTCAATAGAAGATTTTTCAAGTTGGCGGGAGCTGTAAATCACGAAATACATATGCAGCGACATTATACCTTTTTGTAACTTGTGAGTCAGCGTTTTTACTAGTTAGTGCGTGGTATTTTTGCGATATAATTTAATTTCGATTTTTGGTGCACGTTTCGATTTTTGGTGCACGTTTTTATGACTACTTTTCTGTCGAAAAAAATACCGTTATTGCAGAATGGCACCATTTTGTTAGAAACGATGTTTTTAAAAGTTAAAAAATAACCCTACGTACTACATTAGACAATATTAACACTGTGAAATCAAATATGGCGTTTCAGTCTTCGATCGCTATTCTTTATTTTCAATTACCGGTTTCGGGCTAGCGGCCCATCTTCAGATCATATATTGTAGTTACAGAGTAACATGTCCGTACAGAACACTCGGTTCGCAGTCGAACCGAGTGTTCTGTACGGACATGTTACTCTGTAACTACAATATATGATCTGAAGATGGGCAGCTAGCCCGAGTGTTCGACTGCGAACCGAGTGTTCTGTACGGACATGTTACTCTGTAACTACAATATATGATCTGAAGATGGGCAGCTAGCCCGAGTGTTCGACTGCGAACCGAGTGTTCTGTACGGACATGTTACTTTGTAATTACAATATATGATCTGAAGATGGGCAGCTAGCCCGAAACCGGTAATTGAAAATAAAGAATAGCGATCGAAGACTGAAACGCCATATTTTATTTATTGAACGATCGCGGAATTCCCGTTGAGACAATCATGTCTAGTTTTGATAAATGTGAAATCAGTTTTTGAAACTTTGTGCTACACTGAAAATTGGAGCGTTCAGAGCTCCCACCAACCACCCACGCAAACCAGGTAGGGGTCTTTGTTCGATGGTGTGAAGTGTCCTCTGCGTGCAAGTTTTTTACTTAAAAATACATTGTACAAACTTAAGAGTGTAAAATAAAGGTCTAAAGTTAGTTCTTTAATTTGTTTGTCACTTTATCGAAAAAAATCGTGAATATCGTTTCCAGAAACGAGCGTGACCGTGCTCTACTCCCTTAACCGCTTGCTCATGCCAGTGTCCTTGGAGATACTAACCAACCTAAAAACATACTACTCTTAATAGCTACAACTGTTAGTCTGCAAATGAAGTAAATACTGATGTAATGTTGCTCTGTGCATATTTTCAGACATCAAAACCAACAGAAGCACTTGTATCCCTAACGCCCTGTATAAGTTTTGTTCGCTTTATTCACACCACAACTACAAAGCTGTGGTACACTCAGAAGAATCTTCTGGGGAGACATGTGACATCAGTTATTCAAATAAGGTTGGAACATATATGTTTCCTTGCACTGTTCTGCAGGATCAGAGTTACATTCTCCCACACGCAGTGAACATACAGAAGACGACGGAGATCGGAAGCAATCCATATTGGAGTGTTCTACATATCTTCCATACAAAAACAAACTATGAAAAAACCTCCCATCGATTCCCTTAGCAACAAGCATTAAAAAACTAATCAGTCAGAAAAAATTAACTGTTTACTGTCACATTATCTGCAAGAGACGGACATAAACCTCGATTGCGTCAAATACTGACGACTGTAAATTTGCATATGTAAGATTTGTCTTCACTATTATTAATAAATAATTGTAAAGGCTATTGTTCCCAGCAAAAGAAATAAAAAATAAAAAATAAAAATAAAATAAAATAGAATAGAATTAAATTGATACAACCTAAATTTGCAATTCATTTCCAGTAAGACATTGAGCTTTTTTATTTTATTTTATTCTGGTTGCTATTAGTCTCAGTTATTATTATTACTATTATTGTTATTATTATTATTGTTTTTATTATTATTATCATCGTTGGGAATGTTTCGTAATATTTTTGGCATGTGTTGTTCCTGGCTGGATGTAACAGAGAGGGCCTTAAGACTATAATCTGCTCAGGCTAAATAATCAATATGTAAATGACTAATCTAAATTCCATTTCATATTTTCGTTCATGTAATTATTGTTAAAGATGGTAACTCTTCAGAGTACCACCACTGAGCGCTGTTGGGATTGCAGAACACTCGGTCGACCCCTGGCGGTGCCTAGTAAGGTATGAGAGAGCTAAAGCGTTCTGGCTTTTGGACGGGAGGGAAGCTTTACGATAACCAAATAATAAATCATTTAATATAAAAAATAGCGTGGCACTGTAATGGAGGACTATTATGGCTATATGTTAAAGAATGTAACATTGTACAAGAGACAAACGATATCAAAACTAGTACTGAGTGCAAAGCTTTTTATTACATTTAATTTTGGTAATTTCACGGCTCGCTGATGACAGAACGGTAGTCGCCAAAAGTGAACAGGTGTTGAGTCGAGTACTAACTGGTGTTTATAGCAACAGGGCTACTTTTTTTTCCAAGATCCGACAGGTCGCGAAATCAAAACAGCGCTGAAGAAAAAAAGTTCAAATGTGTCTGAAATCTTATGGAACTTAACTGCTAAGGTCATCAGTCCCTAAGCTTACACACTACTTAACATAAATTATCCTAAGGACAAACACACACACCCATGCCCGGGGGAGGACTCGAACCTCCGCGCTGAAGATCCGATGAAACTTTGGGCAGATGTGGTGGCACAGTGCCCCTCGATCACAACATGTTGCACTTATATTTACCAAGAAAAAACTCAAAACAGCATCTTCTATCAAGAAAAAACTGTACAATAATTAACCAAAAGAGATTAAACAAATTGCAAAAATACGCTTATTTAAAATGGCGGCTACAAGGACCTGTTATGCAATACATTGAAAGCTTACTTAGAGAAGAGTAGGGGTTTGATAAAAAAAAATGTTGTACAAATAAATAAATAACAATAATAATGATTATAAAACATCCAACACTCCACATAACACGTTCACTTTTTGTTTTTTCCTTCTTTTTTCTTTTCTACAAATACTTACCCCCAAGCTATGCATATCACAATTCTAACACCTGTTCCTCTTTCTGTGCTCAACATCTCACTCATTATGGAGAGATGCTGACTCATTTTTTCAGGATAGCAAATGGGAAGTTGCGGTACAGAAATTGGCCAAGAGATCATCAGTGTGTGTTTGTGTGTGTAGTGAGTGAAGTTTAATGAAACAATGTGCGTATAGTGTGTGCAGTGACTGATAGTGAGATATGAATGAACGGTGTGGCATTGCATTATTTAATAAGTTATTTGTGAAAAAAGTATTGTATACCAGGAGTAAACCTAATGATTGCGTCTAACTAGAAAAGTATATGTGTATACGAATTAGCTTATTTCAAATTGGTCTAAACCTGTAAATACTTTGACATGTCCTATACCCTTATAAAGGGAGATCTACGGATGAACAAAGCTACTCTACTACTACTGCTTTTCAATTCTGAGAGCACAGTGAGCATATACTGGTGCCTAGAAGAGTAGCGTCACCAGCCAGATGTGAGATGCGTATTGTCTTTCAACTACTCCATGTGAGGGGTTGCGTCTGATTTCCTGCAACCCACGTAGCGTGTCTGTCATGCGCGACAGCAAAGTGTGGCAGTGGTGCAGGGACTCTTAAGCAGGGCCTAGAGACATTCATTATGCACACGCTCAGGAAAGGAAGAGAGTGTCAACTGAAGATCTTGTTAAGTGAGTGATCAGGCGATTCGAGAACAACAAAGACTCTCCTGCAGCGTTTTCGATGTGAAGTGTTTGATCACTGTGGCGTCACCTCTGCCGATCTAATGTACGACGCGACTTACTCAACTGATATGAATGTAATGCAAAACAAAAAACTAATGATTGTAATATTATGAATCATAGTGTCGAATCTGATAGTATTTTGTGTCAAATGTTATAAATATTTTCCATTAATTGCAAAGGTAAAGAATACGACAGTTCAATATGTTCCATGAAAGTATGGAACTTCAAACGTAATATACACTCCTGGAAATGGAAAAAAGAACACATTGACACCGGTGTGTCAGACGCACCATACTTGCTCCGGACACTGCGAGAGTGCTGTACAAGCAATGATCACACGCACGGCACAGCGGACACACCAGGAACCGCGGTGTTGGCCATCGAATGGCGCTAGCTGCGCAGCATTTGTGCACCGCCGCCGCCAGTGTCAGCCAGTTTGCCGTGGCATACGGAGCTCCATCGCAGTCTTTAACACTGGTAGCATGCCGCGACAGCGTGGACGTGAACCGTATGTGCAGTTGACGGACTTTGAGCGAGGGCGTATAGTGGGCATGCGGGAGGCCGGGTGGACGTACCGCCGAATTGCTCAACACGTGGGGCGTGAGGTCTCCACAGTTCATCGATGTTGTCGCCAGTGGTCGGCGGAAGGTGCACGTGCCCGTCGACCTGGGACCGGACCGCAGCGACGCACGGATGCACGCCAAGACCGTAGGATCCTACGCAGTGCCGTAGGGGACCGCACCGCCACTTCCCAGCTAATTAGGGACACTGTTGCTCCTGGGGTATCGGCGAGGACCATTCGCAACCGTCTCCATGAAGCTGGGCTACGGTCCCGCACACCGTTAGGCCGTCTTCTACTCACGCCCCAACATCGTGCAGCCCGCCTCCAGTGGTGTCGCGACAGGCGTGAATGGAGGGACGAATGGAGGCGTGTCGTCTTCAGCGATGAGAGTCGCTTCTGCCTTGGTACCAATGATGGTCGTATGCGTGTTTGGCGCCGTGCAGGTGAGCGCCACAATCAGGACTGCATACGACCGAGGCACACAGGGCCAACACCCGGCATCATGGTGTGGGGAGCGATCTCCTACACTGGCCGTACACCACTGGTGACCGTCGAGGGGACACTGAATAGTGCACGGTACATCCAAACCGTCATCGAACCCATCGTTCTACCATTCCTAGACCGGCAAGGGAACTTGCTGTTCCAACAGGACAATGCACGTCCGCATGTATCCCGTGCCACCCAACGTGCTCTAGAAGGTGTAAGTCAACTACCCTGGCCAGCAAGATCTCCGGATCTGTCCCCCATTGAGCATGTTTGGGACTGGATGAAGCGTCGTCTCACGCGGTCTGCACGTCCAGCACGAACGCTGGTCCAACTGAGGCGCCAGGTGGAAATGGCATGGCAAGCCGTTCCACAGGACTACATCCAGCATCTCTACGATCGTCTCCATGGGAGAATAGCAGCCTGCATTGCTGCGAAAGGTGGATATACACTGTACTAGTGCCGACATTGTGCATGCTCTGTTGCCTGTGTCTATGTGCCTGTGGTTCTGTCAGTGTGATCATGTGATGTATCTGACCCCAGGAATGTGTCAATAAAGTTTCCCCTTCCTGGGACAATGAATTCATGGTGTTCTTATTTCAATTTCCAGGAGTGTATATACATAGGAGTCACGTTGCTCGCCATTGTTTGTTCTCTGCTTTTCGCCTGTTTATTCTCCTGTGGATCGATGTATGTGTAACTAGCTGCCTGTATGAGCTTTAAGGTTGCAGTATATTATCAATTATAAGTAACTTATGTTTCCTTTTAAAAATACCGCTCCCTCCACGTGAAATTTATTTAAAGATAATAATAATAATACTGTCGATTGCCCATCTGGCTTCGACTGTTTCGGTGGCGCTGAGTCCGCCATTACGCGTACTAAAGAATATTTCAGTCTTTATGAACTTCACTCACAAAGGAAAATAATGTTAAGTGCTTTTATGAATTTTTACAGTCAGTTTTCAATCTTAACTTTAGTTAATATTTTTGATCACGAAACTTATTCAGAGATTTAACACCGCAAGGCTTAGACGAGGCTTCACCCATCTTTTAAAATATTTTCAGTTAATTCGAAGGTTTAAAAGTTAAATCAATTCTTAAAGAGATAAAGTTAAAGAAATTCTTTGTAATTATTTTAATAATACTCAGGTGTTTTTACCATTCTTTATTTCTGTGTAACATTATATTAATTTGCTGGGAAAATGAATCATTTCATGCTCCAAATTATTGCTGGGTTAGTTGCAAGTTACGTTCCGTTCTCATTCACTGAAAGAAAGTGCAACATATCCATTAATAATAAATGACTTTTTGTCTGCGTCTTGAGATTAAGTCATGCTACGTATATTTAAGACGGATTTACTCGCTCTCAAAATATACGCGGCGTTTCAAAAACGATATTCAGAATTTAAACTGCTACCTTATATTATCATCGTCCGCGAGCGTATTTCAAACCACACGTAGCAATCGATGCTGACTCGCACGAAACAGCAAAATTAATTCTACACCACAACAATTACGCAGAAAGGAGGTAATGGTACAATTAGGGCCCAACGTGGGACGTCGTTTATTAGATAGACTTCCATGTGACGCGACATCACCCACCATACTGCCCGGACTTCTCTCCCCAGATTTTCGTCTCTTTGTTCACGTGAACAGCTGGCTACGAGAACAGCATTTTGGCACAGACAACTAGCTGCAGACCAGTGTACAGAAGTGGCGGAAAGCAGTGGTGGCTGCATTCAATGTCGAGGGTATAAGGGTATTGGAAAGATGGTACAACGTTACGACTGAGAATAGATGTAGCTGGAAAATGTAGCTAGGTGTTGAAATTCAACCATTTTTATTTTCACTGTGGTTTACATTTCTCGACCGATCGGAATTTGAAAAAAAAATGCTTTTCACCATACAGAAAATTACGTAAAAACTGTGTGCAGTAAACGGACATGCTGGACGTCTAAATGTTAAACACTGACAATACAGTCTGGAAAAGGAGGACGTATTTTGCAATATAGGAAGTACTTTAGTTTAGAAGCAACATTTTCGCATTGTTGCACCAGGAGCAATTTAGCGTCAAGGCTGTTGACGTTAAAGCTTGTTCTCGCTGCCGTTAACCGCGATGTTTCATCGCCTAGAATTTAATTCATTCTGCCGCACGAAAAAGACTCTGTCCTTGATCTAATACTGTAGCCACTCAATATGCAGGAGCGGAAAGTCTTAACACTGGCAACACGTTCACTGGTAGTACTGTGATGCAGGAGGGTAAGGCCACACTCACACCACGAGGATGAAAGCTGTGAACAAACAGTTATTTACTTTGTTCATTAAAATGGCTCCATCTATTACTTCTCCCTCATTCGCAATTTGTATTGTGATTTAGGAAGTTAAGTGCGCATGGGAAAGAGAAAAAGAAAGCATTATCTACATCTACATCTACATCTTCATCTACCTGATTACTCTGCAATTCACATTTAAGTGCTTGGCAGAGGGTTCATCGAACCACAATCATACTATCTCTCTACCATTCCACTCCCGAACAGCGCGCGGGAAAAACGAATACCTAAACCTTTCTGTTCGAGCTCTGATTTCTCTTATTTCATTTTGATGATCATTCCTACCTATGTAGGTTGGGCTCAACAAAATATTTTCACATTCGGAAGAGAAAGTTGGTGACTGAAATTTCGTAAATATATCTCGCCGCGACGAAAAACGTCTTTGCTTTAATGACTTCCATCCCAACTTGCATATCATATCTGCCACACACTCTCCCCTATTACGTGATAATTCAAAACGAGCTGCCTTTTTTTGCACCCTTTCGATGTCGTCCGTCAATCCCACCTGGTAAGGATCCCATACCGCGCAGCAATATTCTAACAGAGGACGAACGAGTGTAGTGTAAGCTGTCTCTTTACTGGACTTGTTGCATCTTCTAAGTGTCCTGCCAATGAACGCAACCTTTGGCTCCCCTTCCCCACAATATTATCTATGTGGTCTTTCCAACTGAAGTTGTTCGTAATTTTAACACCCAGGTACTTAGTTGAATTGACAGCCTTGAGAATTGTACTATTTATCGAGTAATCGAATTCCAACGGATTTCTTTTGGAACTCATGTGGATCACCTCACCCTCTTCGTTATCTAGCGTCAACTGCCACGTGCCACACCATACAGCAATCTTTTCTAAATCGCTTTGCAACTGATACTGGTCTTCGGATGAAACGGCAAACGTAAAACTTTAGTGAAAACTTTATATTTTTCTAAGGCATCTATCACCATCATAAGCTGATCTACATCTACCTCTTCACCTACATTGTACCAGAAATAGTCACTTCCGTTTCTGTTCCACACGAAAATAGAACGAAGCAAAGACGACTGTCTATGTGACTCCTTATGAGACCTAATTTTTCCATCTCTTATCTTCATGGTTCTTACTCGAAGTTTATATTGGCAGCAGTAGAATCGTTCTGCAGTTCTGATTCTCTAAATTATCTGAATAGTGCTCCTTGAAAAGGACTTCGCTTTCCCTCCAGGGATTACCACTTGAGTTCCCAAGTAATCTCCGTAGCACCTGCGAGTTTACCGAACCTATCAGTAACAAAACTAGTAGACCGCATCTGAATTACATCGATGTCTTCCTTTAATCCGACCTAGTGCAGACCCCAAACACTCGAGCAGTACTCAACAATAGGTCGCACTAGTATCCTGTATGCGCTCTCCTTTCCTAAAATTCTCCCCAAAGACCGAAGTCGACTATTCGCCTTCCCTACTACAGTCCTTACACGCCCATTCCATTTCATACTGTTTTTCAATGTTACACCTCGATAATTAAAAGACGTGACTGTGTCAAGCGGCACTTTACTAATACTATATTCGAACATTATAGTTGAGTTTTTCCTACTTTTCCTCATTAACTTAATTTTTTCTATATTTAGAGCTAGCTGCCATTCATCCCACCAATTACAAATTTTGCCTTAGTTATCGTGTATACTTCTACAGTCACTCAACGACGATGCCTTACTGTACGCCACAGCATCATCAGCAAACAGCCGCGGACTGCTGTTTAGCGTCTCCGCTAGGTCACATATGTACTGTGTATAGAAAATAACAGCTGGGGCACTTCAGACTATATGCTTGTCTCTGATGAACGCCCGCCGTCGGGGACAGCATACTGGGTTCTGTTGCTTAAGAAGCCTTCGAATCACTCACATACCTGGGAACCGTTCTCTATGCCTGTACCTTCGTCAACAGTCGACAATGTGGCACCGTTAAAATCTGGAGGAAATGTCAATTATTTTCGAGCTTCTGGAAAGACACGACATTGAATAACTACGGAAACGATTGTCGAAGACCTTCATAATGCTCAACAGAAAAATTTTCTGCATATATGTGTTTTAATTAAAGGTTTTTATGAACTGTGCCTGGCAGATATCACGGATATGACTCAGCGAGGACGTGTGAATAAAGATTTAAATATACATACATCAAAAATAGCTTTGCAGCACCTCGGTTCCGAGAGTTCCGGAACCTGCACAGAAAATTGAAATAGACATCAACATAAACATCATTTCCGCCCTTTTTATTGCTCATGTTGTTGTTGTTGTGGTCTTTAGTCCTGAGACTGGTTTGATGCAGCTCTCCATGCTACTCTATCCTGTGCAAGCTTCTTCATCACCCAGTACATACTGCAGCCTACATCCTTCTGAATCTGCTTAGTGTATTCATCTCTTGGTCTCCCTCTACGATTTTTACCATCCACGCTGCCCTCCAATACTAAATTGGTGATCCCTCGATGTCTCAGAACATGTCCTACCAACCGATACCTTCTTCTAGTCAAGTTGTGCCACAAACTCCTCTTCTCCCCAATTCTATTCAGTACCACCTCATTAGTTATGTGATCTACCCATCTAATCTTCAGCATTCTTCTGTAGCACCACATTTCGAAAGCTTCTATTCTCTTCTTGTCTAAACTATTTATCGTCCACGTTTCACTTCCATACATGGCTACACTCCATACAAATACTTTCAGAAACGACTTACTGACACTTAAATCTACACTCGATGTTAACAAATTTTTCTTCTTCAGAAACGCTTTCCTTGCCATTGCCAGTCTACATTTTATATCCTCTCTACTTCGCCCATCATCAGTTATTTTGCTCCCCAAATAGCAAAACTCCTTCACTACTTTAAGTGTCTCATTTCCTAATCTAATTCCCTCAGCATCACCCGACTTAATTCGACTACATTCCATTATCCTCGTTTTGCTTTTGTTGATGATCATCTTATACCCTCCTTTCAAGACACTGTCCATTCCGTCCAACTGTTCTTCCAAGTCGTTTGCTGTCTCTGACAGAATTACAATGTCATCGGCGAACCTCAAAGTTTTTATTTCTTCTCCATGGATTTTAATACCTACTCCGAATTTTCTTTTGCTTCCTTTATTGCTTGCTCAATATACAGATTGAATAACATCGGGGATAGGCTACAACCCTGTCTCACTCCCTTCCCAACCACTGCTTCCCTTTCATGCCCCTCGACTCTGATAACTGTCATCTGCTTTCTGTACAAACTGTAAATAGCCTTTCGCTCCCTGTATTTCATCCCCGCCACGTTCAGAATTCGAAAGAGAGTATTCCAATCAACATTGTCAGAAGCTTTCTCTGTCGACAAATGCTAGAAACGTAGATTTGCCTTTCCTTAATCTTTCTTCTAAGATACGTCGTAGGGTCAGTATTGCCTCACGTGTTCCAACATTTCTACGGAATCCAAACTGATCTTACCCGAGGTCGGCTTCTATCAGTTTTTCCATTCGTCTGTAAAGAATTCGCGTTAGTATTTTGCAGCTGTAACTTATTAAACTGATAGTTCGGTAATTTTTACATCTGTCAACACCTGCTTTCTTTGGGATTGGAATTATTATATTCTTCTTGAAGTGTGAGGGTATTTAGCCTGTCTCGTACATCTTGCTCACCAGATGGCAGAGTTTTGTCGGGACTGGCTGTCCCAAGGCTGTCAGTAGTTCTAATGGAATGTTGTCTACTCCGGGCGCCTTGTTTCGACTCAGGTCTTTCAGTGCTCTGTCAAACTCTTCACGCAGTATCATATCTGCCATTTCATCTTCATCTACACCCTCTTCCATTTCCATAACATTGTCCTCAAGTACATCGCCCTTGTATAGACCCCCTATATACTCCTTCCACCTTTCTGCTCATGAAAACCACCATACAGCGAGACCTTCAGAGGTGGTGGTCCTGATTCCTGTACACATCGGTACCTCTAATACCCAGTACCACTTGCACTGGTGCATGCCTGTATTCGTCGTGGCATACCATTCACAAGTTCATCAAGACACTGTTGGTCGAGATTTTCCCAGTCCTCAATGACGACTCGGAGTAGATCTGTCAGAATGGTTGGTGGGTCACGTCGTCCTTAAAGAGCCCTCTTTAAACTATACCAGGCATGTTCGATAGGGTTCATGTCTGGAGAACATCTGACCACTCTAGTTGAACGATGTCGTCATCGTGAAGGAAGTCATTCACAAGATGTGCACGATGAGGGGTACGAATTGTCGGCCATGAAGACGAATGCCTCGCCAGTATGCAGGCGATATGGTTCGACTATCGGTCGGAGGATGCAATTCACGCATCGTACATCATTTACGGCGCCTTCTATGACCACCAGCAGCGTATGTCAACCCCACATAATGCCACCCCAAAACAGCAGGGAAACTTCCACCTTGCTGCACTTGCTGGGCACTGTGTGTAAAACGTTCTGTCTGACCGGGTTGCCTCCAAACACGTCTCTGACGATTGTCTGCTTGAAGGCATATGCGACACTCATCGGTGAAGATAACGTGACGCCAATGCTCAGCGGTCTATTCGCATGTTGTTGGGCCCATCCGCAGCGCATTGCATGGTGTAGTGCTTGCAAAGATGGACACCGCCATGGACGACGGGAATGAAAAAAAAAATGGTTCAAATGGCTCTGAGCACTATGGGACTTACCAGCTGAGGTAATCAGTCCTCTAGAACTTAGAACTACTTAAACCTAACCAACCCAAGGACATCACACATATCCATTCCTGAGGCAGGGTTCGAGCCTGCGACCGTAGCAGTCGCGCGGTTCCAGACTGAAGCGCCTAGAACCGCTCGATCACAGCGGCCGGCACGTCGCGAGTGAAGTTGCGTATCATGCAGCCTATTGCGCACAGAGTTGAGTCGTAACAAGACGTCCTGTGGCTGCACGAAAAGCATTATTCAACATGGGAGCGTTGCTGGCAGGGTTCCTCTGAGCCATAATCCGTAGGTAACGGTCATCCACTGCAGTATTAGCCCTTGGGCAACCTCAGCGAGGCATGTCATCGATTGTACCTGTCTCCATCTCCTCCATGTCCCAACAACATCGCTTTGGTTCACTCCGAGACGCCTGGACACCTCCCTTTTTGAGAGCCCTGCCTGGCACAAAGTAACAATGCGGACGCGATCGAACCGCGGTATTTACCGTCTAGGCATGGCTGAACTACAGACAACACTTCCTGGTGGAATAACTGGACTTGATCGGCTATCGGACCCCCTCCATCTAATCATGCATGGTTGTTTACATCTTTGGCGGGTTTAGTGACATCTCTGAACAGTCAACGGGACTTTGTCTGTGATGCAATATCTACAATCAACGTCTATCTGCAGGAGTTCTGGGGACCGGGGTGATTCAAAACTTTTTTGATGTGTGTATTTTGATGGTCATTGATACATATTCAAAATTTGGTTGGGAATTATCTTTAAAAACAAAGATTCGCGAGGCAGTCATAGGAGTGTTTGAACAATTACATCAAACTGGCACAAATGGTATCTAGACAACGTACAGACTGATCGTGATGGTGATTTTCACAATCAATACTTTAGGACGTTAATGCATCGAATTTCACTTTCACAAAGGTGAATGCGTTAATCATTCAACGATTGAAAAGAAAAATTAAAACTTGTATGTTTCCAAATTCAGTCTCCGAGGTTCTAATAAATGGAGAGGTATACTTCCTGTGGTGTGCATACTGTAAGACCTTCGGTACACACACCATCAGATTATTAACGAAGTAGGCGAGTGTCAGCAATATGTCTCGTTGTCTTATCGTGGCGTGTTTATCTCCTGCTGTTAGGTCAGATGATAGAAATGCCACTTGCACGCTTAGAGTAGCAGATTGACGGTGATCAACTTCAAACAGAACTTGATTAATTTTTACACACATTTATTAAAATAATAAAAATCGTAGATATTACTTAACTTGATTCTGGATGCTGTTTACAATTGACTATCTGAAGTTCCTTTGGTATTGGTACGTTAATCTTTTTCTCCCATATCTCTGATACTTGACAAAGTGTCTATACATTTTTCTTCATGGCTATGTACAGGAATATGTTAATCTTATTAGGCGCAGACTGAAACTTGACTACAGACTAATGCAGACTAATGCAGACTGACTAATCGGAGGTCTGTACACTCGTTATAATATCTCGAGCGTTCAGGTATCACTGCGCGAGTGTGATCCGCGAGGAGAAAAGGTTCTACGTTAGCAGCAATCTCATTGGCTGCGTTACATATTAATACGCGGATCGGCGGAAGCAGAATTTGGTCCGTCTCTAAGACAGCGCCATCTTGTAGTGCGGAGACGGTCGAGCGCTGCGCCTGCGCTGTTGTGCTTAGCGGGGCGCGCTCTACAGGGAAAGTTGTGTACGCGCTGACTACGCGGAACTATGTACACAACACTTCCACAAATAATTACCCACTGCAATCGTTCAACTCACAGGACGACGTATCGACGTTTATGTAGGCAATAAATATTCATGTTAATGAGCTTCTGTAGTGTACAACCTTATCAAAACGACAGATCCATGTAAACAGAAATTTAAAGTCATAGATCTACATCTACATTCTACATTTATACACCGCAAGCCACCCAAAGGTGTGTGGCGGAGGGCATTTTATGTGCCACTGTCATTACCTCCCTTTCCTGTTCCAGTCGCGTATGGTTCGCGGGAAGAACGACTGTCTGAAAGCCTCCGTGCGCGCTCTAATCTCTTTAATTTTACATTCGTGATCTCCTCCGGAGGTATAAGTAGGGGGAAGCAATATATTCGATACCTCATCCAGAAACGCACCCTCTCGAAACCTGGCGAGCAATCTACACCGCGATGCAGAGCGCCTCTCTTGCAGAGTTTGCCACTTGAGTTTATTAAACATCTCCGTAACGCTATCACGGTTACCAAATAACCCTGTGACGAAACGCGCCGTTCTTCTTTGGATCTTTATCTCCTCCGTCAAACCGATCTGGTACGGATCCCACACTGATGAGCAATACTCAAGTATAGGTCGAACGAGAGTTTTGTAAGCCACCTCCTTTGTTGATGGACTACATTTTCTAAGCACTCTCCCAATGAATCTCAACCTGGTACCCGCCTTACCAACAATTAATTTTATATGATCATTCCACTTCAAATCGTTCTGCACGCATACTCCCATATATTTTACAGACGTAACTGCTACCAGTGTTTGTTCCGCTATCATATAATCATACAATAAAGGATCCTTCTTTCTATGTATTCGCAATACATTACATTTGTCTATGTTAAGGGACAGTTGCCACTCCCTGCACCAAGTGCCTATCCACTGCAGATCTTCCTGCATTTCGCTACAATTTTCTAATGCTGCAACTTCTCTGTATACTACAGCATCATCCGCGAAAAGCCGCATGGAACTTCCGACACTATCTACTAGGTCATTTATATATATTGTGAAAAGCAATGGTCCCATAACACTCCCCTGTGGCACGCCAGAGGTTACTTTAACGTCTGTAGACGTCTCTCCATTGATAACAACATGCTGTGTTCTGTTTGCTAAAAACTCTTCAATCCAGCCACACAGCTGATCTGATATTCCGTAGGCTCTTACTTTGTTTATCAGGCGACAGTGCGGAACTGTATCGAACGCCTTCCGGAAGCCAAGAAAAATAGCATCTACCTGGGAGCCTGTATCTAATATTTTCTGGGTTGGCATCTCAAAACACAAGACTATATTTGAAAAAATCATATTTCTCAAACTGGCCTATGGAGATATTTACGAATCCACGCACATATATCTTGAAAGACGGTGGAAGAAGTGAAATAGCAGGCGCTTTTTGTACCGAAGAATTGCTGAGAACGAGGGAACCTGTCATATTTTATAGACTGCATTATTAAACGACAAGGAAAAAGGGTGTTAGATAAGTGATGATCGTTTCCATCATCAGAAAATAGCTCGGGTAATGTTGTTGATGATGTTACATATAACAAGGTGCATAAAACATCAACCAATAAGGTTGCGTAGTATGGGGCCAATAAAGCACATTGTGTATGGACGTGGTAATTTACTCTATAAATTGCCGGTTGAACTTTATATTCCATATACCATTTTTGCGGTCCCAGTATAGAGCTACAGAAACGACTGGCGCGAAGTAATAAGGGGATTAACCTACTGGATGAGGCATGTAAACAGCATTACATAGCATACGCTGGTAGTAAAAATAGAACCGAATGTCATGTAGCCGAACGAATTTTAGCTGACAGAGACAAGGAGATAGGCAAAAGAAAAAAAACTGATGTTGTACAGCGTATTGCAGGATCAGCGGTTGATAAAATAATGTGTGCCACAGTTAAATCTGCACATGTAGACTACTCAAGAAGTTAGAATTTCTATCAATTCTCGAGCACCATACTGCTCATCCACCATTCGGTAGTCCGGTCCTGTTTACAGATGAGGGCCTCTTTACGCGTGCGGGTATCATAACACCCATGTTTGGGTATATGAGAATACCAATATCGTTTTGCAGTGAACATTTGGTGTCGTGTAGTGGACACTCGGACAGCATGTAATCCCATAGCGTCTGATTGGCAGAGTGTATCGACACTATTTGGAACATGAATTTGGTGGTCTGCTTCACGATATCGCACTGGCTACACGAACCAACCCATGGTTTATGCACAACGGTGCCCCTGCACATTTCAGTCGGAAGGCAAGAGAGTATCTCAGTTTTGCTTATCCCGAGAAGTGGTTAGGTCGTGTAGGACCTGTTGCTTTGCCCGCCAGATCTCCGGACCTTAATCCCAGGGCTTCTACCTTTCGGTACATCTCAATGAAGTCGTGCGCAAGAACAGCAGCGAAACGATAATTACTGTGCAACTGTTCAGTATGAGGTGAACGGAGCCTGCAACATTCCGAGGGCGGTAAGACGTTCAGCACGTCACTGTCGTTGTCTACACGGACATTACATTGAGCATGTTCTGGATTAAATGTACAGTCCATAGTTGTGTTGAATTTTAGGTTCCTTCGTGTAGTTTCTTTCTGAGAAGAATTAATTTTGTGTTGTTTGTGTTGCATTAGTGATCTCTACTCTACTGTCTATCTCAGAAATAAAGAAATTTCAGACAAAACTTTATTTAATATTTTACTGTTATTCTGTTGCATACATTACACCCATGAAGTGTGTACAGTTTCTTTTATATCACCCTGTATTTATGGAGCTTTCCTCATCAAGTGCGATCCGCCAATTTAGAGTGGCTGTCAATTGCAAAAGTCCACGTCAGTCTCCAGGAATTAAAGTCACATGTGTCCCTGTAATTAAGCAGGTCAGAAGTTTGGAAACCCAGATGTATCTCAGGAATTAAGTAGATCATGGTTTAAAATTTGAACTGTCGCAGGAATTGAGCAGGCTAGAAGCTAAAAATAGCGCCCACTACTCCTGGGACGAAGTATGTCAGCCGAAATGTAGGCCAGGGGGCTGATCTACTTTGTCCCAGGACTTGTGGGTGCCTACTGCTGCTGCGGTTAAACTGCTTCTCAAGATATTGCATTTAAACATGTAGTTGGTCGCAAACATGGTTGTAATTAATATGCATCATAAATCTTTCTTTTATTAATAGGCGCTAATATAACGGGACCGTTAAATAAATCTGTGAGCATATATATCAAGGACTGTTATTTGATGGGAATCTATTCATCAACGGGTTTTATTTACTTGTGTTTCAGCGTACAAATCTGTATTGAGATATCCGTGGAACGGCCTGTTTTGTTACAAACTGAATCTGCAGTTCAATGCGGTATTACGCAGTTCTGTTCTGCTTTCTGTGTACGTTTCCATGCCGGTTTTCTCTAATAAACACATGTTTTAGTTCTGTTTGATCAACGGAGTCATAATGACCAGTACCTAATTTCAGATCTGCGACGAACGTGAGGCCCTCCTAATTAACACGGGCACCTCAAAGCACTTATGCACTTCGTGCATAGCACACTATTCATTTTTAATCTTCCATTGAAGATGTCATTCTCAATCGAGAGAAGTCTTCCGAAGTAAGTGTGATTTCAGGTTTACCGCAGGGTAGTGTCGTAGGACCGTTGCTATTCACAATATATATAAATGACCTTGTGGCTAACATCGGAAGTTCATTGAGGCTTTTTGCGGATTATGCTGTAGTATATCGAGAGGTTATAACAATGGAAAATCGCACTGAAATGCAGGAGGATCTGCAACGAATTGACGCATGGTACAGGGAATGGCAATTGAATCTCAATGTAGACAAGTGTAATGAGCTGCGAATACATAGAAAGAAAAATCCTTTACCATTCAGCTACAATATAGCATGTCAACAACTGGAAGCAGTTGATTCCATAAATTATCTGGGAGTGATCTAAAATGGAATGACGATATAAAATTAATCGTCGGTAAAGCAGATGCCAGACTGAGATTCACTGGAAGAATCCTAAGGAAATGCAGTCCGTAAACAAAGGAAGTAGGTTACAGTACACTTGTTCGCCCATTGCTTGAATACTGCCCACCGGTGTGGGATCCGTACCAGATAGGGTTGATAGAAGAGATAGAGAAGATCCAACGGAGAGCAGCGCACTTTGTTACAGGATCATATAGTAATCGCTAAAGCGTTACGGAGATGATAGATAAACTCCAGTGGAAGACTCCACAAGAGAGACGCTCAGTAGCTCGGTGCGGGCTTTTGTTGAAGTTTCCATAACATACCTTCACTGAGGAGTCAAGCAGTATATTGCTCCCTCCTACGTATATCTCGTGAAGAGACCATGAGGATAAAATCTAAGAGATTAGAGCCCACACAGAGGCATTCCGACAATCCTTCTTTCCACGAACAATACGAGACTGGAATAGAAGGGAGAACCGATAGAGGTACTCAAGGTAGCCTCCGCTAGACACCGTCAGGTGGCTTGCAGAGTATGGATGTAGATGTAGAAGTAGGCTACGCGTCCGCATTTAAAACTCTTCTTTCTTTAGACGTCAATAACTACACAATCGAAACACTATCCTCTATAGTTGCTCAACACGCCCGTCTAGACAGTAGCCAGTCTAGACCCAAGATTTTTTCGTCGGGAATAGTATGTAAAGGAATAAATAAAATAATGATTTGCTGTTGGCCGGAATCATGCGGTATTGATGTTGTTGTTGTTATGGTCCTCAGTCCTGAGACTGGTTTGATGCAGCTCTCCATGCTGCTCTATCCTGTGCAAGCTTCTTCATCTCCCAGTACCTACTGCAACCTACATCCTTCTGAATCTGCTTAGCGTATTCATCTCTTGGTCTCCCTCTACGATTTTTACCCTCCACGCTGCCCTCCAATACTAAATTGGTGATCCCTTGATGCTTCAGAACTTGTCCTACCAACCGATCCCTTCTTCTGGCCAAGTTGTGCCACAAACTTCTCTTCTCCACAGTCCTATTCAATACTTCCTCATTAGTTATGTGATCTACCCATCTAATCTTCAGCATTCTTCTGTAGAACCACATTTCGAAAGCTTCTATTCTCTTCTTGTCCAAACTATTTATCGTCCATGTTTCACTTCCATACATGGCAACACTCCATACAAATACTTTCAGAAATGACTTACTGACACTTAAATCTATACTCGATGTTAACAAATTTCTCTTCTTCAGAAACGCTTTCCTTGCCATTGCCAGTCTACTTTTATATCCCCTCTACTTCGGCCATCATCAGTTATCTTGCTCCCCAAATAGCAAAACTGTAAAACTGTAAAATTATTCAATGAAGTTGACTCCAAATGTTCAAATAAGTGACGGCTCTAGTCGACAATCCCACAGCTCGCTCCGTGGAAGTAATGCGACGAACCGGGAAGCTCCGCTCTTAACATCAGGGAAATACGTCGAGTGCTTTGCAAGCATACATTTGTGCCCGTTATTTCCCTACACGTGGCTCAGTTTCTGGTAACGATCTGTTTACTTGTAAGTGACGAAGATACAACAGCCTGTCAACCTGAGACTTGTGTTACAGAGGCGAGAATCTGTATATTGGAAAAGGTTTTGGGGGAAGTTTTAGAGTGTTGTACATAAAGTCACACCGTATGCGAAATCTCTGAGTCATATTTTCTCAATTTTGCTACACAAGTATTAAAACAGCCACATCCACTAAGGTTTAATCAATCGTCCAAGGGCAGTATGGGCTAACTTGTTAACGCAGTAATCTCCAGTAATTTCGAAACCAGGTACTTATGGACTTCCACAAGGCTCAATCTTAGGTCCACTATTGTTTGCCGTACATCTATACGACCTTCTGTCCAACAACCAGCAGAAATAGTTCTTTTTGCGGATGACACTAGTATTCTGGTCAATCCAAACATACATACAACAACAGAAGAAATTTTACATAATGTCTTCAAAAGTATTATCGAGTGGATTTATGGGAATAGTCATTCTCAGTTTCAAAAAGACACAACATATTCGGTTCTGCACGTCTAGACGTACTCGAGTGATAAATGTGAGACATGGTAGTAACTAATTATGGTGGAAACGTCAAAATTTTGAAGTGTCCATACTGATGATTTATATGAAGTAGAGAATGGGAAAAGTAAGAGAAGGAATGGGTGGGAATACGTGACTTGCAGCCGCACAGGGCATTGTTCTAATGGAATGGTGAAAATTGAAAATTTGTGCCGGATCGGCACTCGAACCCTGACTTACAACTTGGCTTAAATTCTTTTTAATTTTTTTTTATTTTTTGAGGAATGATCGGGGGGGGGGGGGGCAAGTAGGCGGGGGTCAATATACAAGGCCTGACCACGATGCCGGCCGGAGTGGCCGAGCGGTTCTAGGCGCTACAGTCTGGAACCGCGTGACCGCTACGGTCGCAGGTTCGAATCCTGCCTCGGGCATGGATGTGTGTGATGTCCTTAGGTTAGTTAGGTTTAAGTAGTTTTAAGTTCTAGGGGAGTGATGACCTTAGAAGTTAAGTCCCATAGTGCTCAGAGCCATTTGACCCAGCCTGACCACGATGTTTTTGTTGCCGAACCACTTCGGCCATTCGAACACGGTCCCTGACCGACTCTAATTTCCAGCGCCCGTCGTCCATTAAACCCCTACTCACAAATTACTGATTTCCATAGGAGTTCAGACGATATTAGCGCATCCGCACTGAAATAAACGTCAAGGAGGCGTCGCGTTCATAAATAAATCTATATATTTAGCCGTGTCTGTCAAAAATGTGCAATAAAAATATTATGTGGTGCTCACCTACCTACATCTAATAGACATCTGTTTAAAAAGTTAGGCGTTTTGATTACTGCTTCATGGTATATTTATTGCCTCATGAAGTATGTATTGCTTTATTTAGAAGCTGTACAGTTCAAAAGAAACAATAATGTACACAAATACAATGCCGGAAGAAAAACGACATCCATTACTCCACATTGAGGATGTCTTTAGCACAAAATTGGGTGCAGAATGCTACTGCCAAAATTTTTGATCACTTATCCAATGATAGAAAAGGTCAGACAAACAGTAAGGTATAATCTGAAAACAAACTGAAGAAGTCCGCAGAAGAATTCCTAATTTTGTAACGTGTAAAAGGTCATGGGCAGATATTACTAAATCACAAGAGCAAAAAGAAAAAGAAAAGATCTAGATGGTCACCATGTAGCCATATTTACATCTGAATTTCCAATGTGATGTAAAACGACTCGTTCCACATCATTACAATTAAAACTTTTATCCATTCTGGCTTTGGAACACTGTGACTGTCTTGTTAAAGATTTCAGGAATTAATATTAATCGTAAAAATGATCCACGGAACATGAAACTAATTAACTAATTACATAATTTTAACTTATAAGTATTCCAGTACACTGAAGTGACAGAAGTTGTGGGGTACCTCCCACTATCTTGTCAGGCTTCATTTTTCTCTGCATGTATGTATATATGTATGTATGTATGTGTTAAACCAGGGACCCAGAAACGACGGAGAGGCTTCGTTCCGCCATACCCCTCAGTGGTTGACAACCCCAAAACAGTCCACAGCAGTCCACTCACCCCACTGCCGCCCCCCACTGAACCAAGGGTTATTGTGCGGTTCGGCCCCCAGTGGAACCCCTCCCCTCCCTCCGGGAACGTCTCATACCAGACGAGTATAACCCCAAATGTTTGCATAGTAGAGGAATGGTGATGTGTGTGAATGTGGAAACAGTGTTTGTGCAGCGATCGCTGACACAATGTAACTGAGGTGGAATAAGGGAAACCAGACTGCATTCGCCAAGGTAGATGGAAAACCGCCTTAAAAACCATCCACAGGCTGGCCGACACACTGGACCTCGACTCTTATTCGCCGGGCGGATTCGTGCAGAGGACCTGTACACCTTCCCGCTCGGGAAGCAGCGCGGTAGACCGCGCGGCTAGCCGCGCTTTCACAGTACAGTGCAGCAACTCGACGTGGCATGGATTCATCAAATCGTTAGAAGTCCCCTTCAGAAACACTCAGCCATGCTGCCAATATAGCCGTCCATAGTCGCGAATGTGTTGCTGGTGCAAGATTTTGTGCACGAACTGACCTCTCGATTATGTTGGGCGATCTGGGTGGTCAAATCTTTCGCTCGAATTGTACAGAATGTTCTTCAGACTATTTGCAAACTATTGTGGCCCGCTCATATGATGCATTATCATCCATAAAAATTGCACAATTGTTTAGGAACACGAAGTTCGGGAATGGCTACAAATGGTCTTCAAGTAGCTGAATAGAAACATTTGCAGTCAATGATCGGTTAAGTTGGACCAGAGGATCCAGTCCACTCCATGTAAACACAGCCCACACAATTATGGAGCCACCACCAGCTTGCACAGTGCCTTGTTGATAACTTGGGTCAATGGTTTCGTGGGGTCTGCTCCACAATCGAACTCTACCATCAGCTCTTACCAGCTGAAATCTTGAATCGTACAACTAGGCCACGGTTTTCCAGTCGTCTAGATTCCAACCGATATGGTCACCAGCACAGGAGGGGCGCTGCAGACGATGTCGCGCTGTTAGCAAAGGCACTCACGTCGGTCGTCTGTTACAATAGCTCCTTAACAACAGATGTCGTCGCACTGTCCTAATAGATATGTTCGTCGTACGTCCCACCTTGACTTCTGCAGTTATTTCAAACAGTGTTGCTTGTCTGTTACCACTGACAACTCTAAGCAAACGCCGCTGCTCTCGGTCGTTAGGTGAAGGCCGTCATCCACTGCCTTGTCTATGGTGAGACGTAATGCCTGAAATTTGGTATTCTCGGCACACTCTTGCCACTGCGGATCTCGGAATACTGAATTCCCTAATGATTTCTGAAATGACATGTCCCGTGCGTATATCTCCAAGTAACATTCCGCGTACAAAGTCTGTTAATTCCGATCGTTCGGTCACAATCCCGTTGGAAACCTTTCCACGTGAATCACCTGAATAGAAATGAGAGCTGCACCAATGCACAGCCGGCCGCGGTGACCGAGCGGTTCTAGGCGCTTCAGTCCGGAACCGCGCGAATGCTACAGTCGCAGGTTCGAATCCTGCCTCGGGCATGGATGTGTGTGATGTCCTTAGGTTAGTTAGGTTTAAGTAGTTCTAAGTTCTATGGGACTGATGGCCTCTGATGTTAAGTCCCACAGTGCTCAGTTTTCTTTTTTTTTTTTTTTTTGCCAGAACACTGCCCTTTTGCACTTTGTGTACGCGATATTGCAACCATCTGCTGTATAAGCTCATAAAGCTATCCCAGGACCTTTGCCACCTCATTGCATTTCTACTATAATATGTTTAATGTAATCGTCAGTGGTTTTGCTCGCAGCGTCATGAACACACACTGCAGCATTGCCCTGGCAAAACGAAGAAATGTCACATGTTGAAATCATATGTCGCTGCTTACAGTTTATTTTTGTGCTGTATACACTGCTTTGCAGGCTGTATCCTGTGTACACCAACGTTGATGTGGGTATTCAAGCGGTGGTAAACGTATTTTTCGTCCTGACACCATTATCTGCTTTTGTAACATTTGTTGTAGTCGTCAGACCACACTATACTTTAGTACGGCTCTCCATACTAGTTTACCTTAAGCACGTCTTTTCATGCATGTGTGACCGCTGAACCCAACATCCATATGTGTCTGCTTACTGTATCCTAACATTTAAATTTCTGTATAATAGTTAGGTTCCACACTTCCCTCCATTATGGAATAACTACCCCTTTGTATCTGAGGATGTGTCGTGTCTTCTTTTAATCACATTGCAAAATAAATTTATTTTCTCATCATTTCGATTCATTTCCTCTTTAGCTCCGCTATCCACCCAGCTGATCTTTAACACAGTCCTGTTGGATCTTTTTTCAAAAGCTTCTGTTGTATCATTTTATTGCCCATGTTCCACATTCACATGAAGCTACACTCCAAAGTGTTGCGAACGTGCAAAGACGTACACAGTAATATAACGAGAGTTCACTATCCCATGGGTACAGCCACTCGCCTGGTGTCCTTTCAAGCCCAAACAACTGCTTCCAGATGGCCCTCACTGCTTCCGTGTGACGTCCATCAGAGCTTCGTATTCTTCGCCAATAGCGCTGCCAGCTCCCAGAGAGTACTGTCAACAGTGAACTACTTTGCTTATGCCTAGTACTGTCAGGGATTGAGATCCTTCCTGTAACAAGCACAAAATGCGATGTGCCGCCAACACTCTCCACAATTCCTGCTGTGCCAGCAGAACCTGCAGTTGCTGCAGTCCAGCTGTTCCGACAGCATTTCTTGCAATTAAGCTACAGAGGACAGTTCCGCGAGTTCCGTTCAGAAGACAACAGTTCCGATTTTGCAGTTGGTGTTTACGAGGGGCATCCAATAAGGAATGCAACACATTCTTTTTCTGAAAGGAGGGTGGTTATATACATTATTCAAGTACATCATATTATTCTCCACTCTTTTGGCTACAAAACCATATTTTTCAACATCATCTCCGTTCAGCGGAACGTCCTTACGCAACCTTAGTGCGAGTACCTGTATGCCCGAGTGGTACCAGTCTAATGGTCGACGTCGGAGCCAACGACTTGCTGCATCAACAAGTTCCCCAACATCCACGTGCTGCTTCGCGTGGAGAGCATCCATCATTGGGCCAAACATTGTGTTGTGTGCTAATCAAGCAGCAGGAACACAAGCGAATACTTGCTACAGTTAACAGGGTTTTTGAAGTATCTGAACCACGACACAAAAACTCAGAGTTTATGTAGCCAGTGTCTGAGATGTCAACTACACTTCCTGGTGAAGCACCGATTTCAAGTTCTTGCTGCCTCCTCTTACGCTTGAGTATAAACATAGGTGGATTAAAGCAACCAGAAGCATTGACAGCACAAACAACTATGTCGTTGACTCCTCGCTCGTCACAGATCCCACTTGGTGGTTTCCTTATTGCGCGATGACTTTTTGTTGCCTTTTTTAATAGTTGTAAACACAGATTCCTCGACGTTAAGTATACTGTTTGCTATAATTCTATTCTCATCTTCTCAAGGAGATCGAAGAACTGATTCACATTATCTCTGTTAAACCCATTTGCTCTGGCCGTTGATGTTCCTTCTGGCTGACAGAGGGAAAGATGTGGAATATGTCTCATAAATGAATAAACCACTTTTTACTCGCCATTCTCTTTTCTCTGTATAAAGAATGAGGTAGTTCATATTTCTCTGCTATGTCGGATGCAAGCTTGATAGTAAATCCAAAAAACCTCTCTTCAAATAAAATGAGGTGATCCGCGAGAACCTTTTCCGTCTCAGTCATAAAAGTAGATTGTCTTCCGAAAAACTGAACTTCATTTGAGAAAGAGTTTTCACTATCAGACTATCAGCATGTCTCGTTTTTTGTAGTTTTGGGTACCCCATATGCACGAGCACACTCATTTAGTCCAAGGTCACCGTTTCTGTACGCTGCTACGTCGACCTCCAGCTCATCTTCTGTCTATTTCCCATACATTGTTCTTTTTGCCATCTTGAAAACCTAAAAATATTACCGGTACCTGTTGCTTATTGCAAAAGTTTTCCACCTTGAATACATGAATACATTACTTATTGCAAAAATGCACTTAAATATTATTTGTTATGAGTGTCTCCTAAATCGGACTGGTCCAAATTAGGAAACAGGAATTGATCCAACTTAGGCAACTGGACGCCGTATAAGTAAAGATAACTCTACAGGAACACACAAAGTCAAACTCTAGTATCGCGATACTTAATTACTAACTAATGAATGTCGCTTATGGACTATACCGTAAATAATTTATTTTATTACTGGTACGGTATAGATGATCATAGGATTTGAAGACAACACAAGTAGCAAGAACGAAGAAAATACAATAATGGCAACTATTCTTGCTTCAGTGGCTATTGTCGACTGACCGCTGTGCCACGTGACCTCGGCAACATTTCTCACCAGTAGTGCCAACTTAGAAGTTTAAGTTACCAACACAGTGAAATACGATGGTGGTCCAGCTTAGGCAACGGTCCAACTTCGGCAACTTTCCCCTAATAGTAGACCACCTGCGGTTTAAATTCAAAGAATATCGACGGCTATTGGGAGATATATACCAAATCAACTAATAATAGGCGGTACAGATTCCCCTTGGAGCACAAAATAGGTCCGAACACGGTTGCACAAGCAGCGAGGAAAGCCTGTCAAATTTTAAAAAAGCAAAATCCCCGAGGTTGTCGGAGTTACAGAAGCTCAAAATATAGCGCGAACTTTAATGCGAGATGCTTTTACAGTTTCCACAACAGAATTCCATCTCGAAATCTCGCAGAAACCTAAAGAGATTCTGGTCGTAGGAAAAGTACACCAGCGACAAGACTCAATCAAGTCTGAGTGATAACAGTCGTGATGTTACTGATGACAGTGCCACTAAAGCAGAGTTACTAAACAGTTTTCCGTAATTCCTTCACGTAAGAAGATGAAATTAGCATCAAGAACAACTGCAAAAATGAGTAACTTAAAAGTAGATATCCTCGGTGTAGCAAAGCAGCTCAAAGCACTTAATAATGGAAACGCCTCCGGTCCAGATTGAATTCCAAACAGGTTCCTTTCAGAGTATGCTGATACATAGCTCCTTACATATCAATCATATCGTCGAAAGGTCCGTACCTGAAGACTGGAAAGCTACGCAAGTCACACCAATACAGAAGAAAGGAACTAGGAGAGTAATCCGCTAAATTACAGACCCATATCGCTAACGTTGATTCAGAATGGTCACAGTTCGCAATAACTGACGGAAAGTCATCGAGTAAAACAGATGTAATACCTGGCGTTCGCCGCCCCTGTCGCCGAGCGGTTCTAGGCGCTTCAGTTTGGAACCACGCGACTGTACGGTCGCAGGTTCGAATCCTGCCTCGGACATGGATGTGTGTGCTGTCCTTAGGTTAGTTAGGTTTAAGTAGTTCTAATTTCTAGGGAACTGATGACCTCAGATGTCAAGTCCCATAGTACTCAGAGCCATTTCAACCATAGACAATCTGAGCAACCCACATAGATTATTTGTAGATGATGCTGCCATTTACCGTCTTGTGAAGTCATCAGATGATCAAAACGAATTTCAAAACGATTTAGACAAGATATCTGTACAGTGCGGCAACTTAATCTAAATAATGAAAAGTGTGAAGTCATCCACACGAGTACTAAAAGGAATCCGCTACATTTCGATTACATGATAAATTTCGGTTACATGAAATATCACACAAATAGATTACATTTACGAATAATTTAAACTGGAACGATCACAAAGATAATGTTGTGGGGAAAGCAAATCAAAGACTATGATTTACTGGCAGATAGAAAATTCACCAGGGCTACTAAAGAGACTACTTACAGTACGGACTACTTACAGTACGCTTCTCCATTCTCTTCTGGAGTATTTCTGTGCGGTGTGGGATCGGCATGAGTTAGCATTGATGCAGGACAGCGAAAAACTTGAAAGAAGGGAAGCTCGTTTTCTATTATCGCGAAATAGAGGAGAGAGCGCCACGGATATGATACACGAACTGGCTTGGTAATCACTAAAGCAAAGGCACTTTTTGTTGCGGCAGGGTCTTCCCACGAAATTTCAATCCCAACTTTCTCCTCAGAATGAGAAAATATTTTGTTAGTTTCCACCAACATAGGTAGAAACGATCATAACAAAATAAGAGGAATCGGAGCATGCGCGGAAAGATTTAAGTGGTCGTTTTTCTCGCGTGCTAATCGAAAGAGGAACGGTAGAAAAATGAGTTGAAAGTGGTCCAATAAACCCTCCGCCAGGAACTTAAGTGTGAATTACAGAACAGTCATTTAGATGAAGATGCAGGTGTAACGCTGAGTGAGAAATATTTAGTGTCTATCTCTGCTGCTACTCTTCTTCGTTTATTCTGTGACTAACGTTGTCACAAAATGTCGCCTAGCACATCAGCGTCATTTTCCGACCTAGGATCGGCTGCATTCCTGTTTAGCTTTGCTTCGGAGGCAGATCCACTCTGACATTTACGTAACTGGACCGGCAGGTAAGGACACACAAGGCCGCATCCGATCCGGCTTTAATAAATTCCCTCCGCCTTCTGTTTGGCGGCAGCGTTGGCTGACATCTGTCTCACATGACTTCATTTTGTCACAGCACAGTCGATTTGTCAGACTTATTACCTCGTCATTCATCGATTTTCGAGTTCCACATCTGTACTGCAATCTTGTAGAACTAAGATCACAGTTTTGTAATACCTTCTGGCGATCAACACTTTCGGTTGTGTATAGATATAAACATGGCTCAACGAGCGAGGTGGCGCAGTGGTTAGCACACTGGACTCGCATTCGGGAGGCCGACGGTTCAATCCCGCGTCCGGCCATACTGATTCCGTTTTTCCGTGACTTTCATAAATCGCTCCAGGCAAATGCCGAGATGGTTCCTTTGAAAGGGCATGGCGGATTGCCTTCCCTAATCCGATGAGACCGATGACCTCACTGTTTGGTATTTTCCGCCAAACAATTAAACCCAAACATGGTTCATTGCATGAATTTCATCACCTGGTTAGGGCCGGAGAGTGAGACTTGAAGCAATGTTAACATTGAAAATACACGGAGAGAATACTGGGAATTAAAGATGCGCTTAACTGTATGTGCAATAATTTCTTTAGGTACGCAGAGACCTTCAACGTCTGATAAAGCCGGAACACAAAATAACACACGTAAATACAGTAACGCCTTGTTACCAAGGATGTCCGCTATGGTTCCATCCTCCTACGTTGGAATGGTTTTCTTTGTTCACACCCGTTTTTCATTGCAGTCGGACAATATATTCACATGACATCACTTCGTTAAACGTACGAAGATGTTCAGATTTCACACAGGCCTTTCGCTCTGGGTCTGGCAAGGAGTGCACTACTAGATGACGTCATCTTTCCTCCACATGTGAGCGTGAAAATCTTTTCCGAAGTACGGCTCTGAGCCCTCCAAATGTGTATGTAATGTATGGTACACTCTGCATCCCCACTGGCGTTGCTCTATCACGTGATCCATTGTGCGCACGTCTGCATGTGCAGGGTAGATTTACAGTTGTCAGCCTCCTACGTAGACAGTAAATGGACATCATTTAGGTTCGATACAATGGATGTCTCCCCCCCCCCCCCCCCCCATGAACCATGGACCTTGCCGTTGGTGGGGAGGCTTGCGTACCTCAGCGATACAGATAGCCGTACCGTAGGTGCAACCACAACGGAGGGGTATCTGTTGAGAGGCCAGACAAACGTGTGGTTCCTGAAGAGGGGCAGCAGCCTTTTCAGTAGTTGCAAGGGCAACAGTCTGGATGATTGACTGATCTGGCCTTGTAACAATAACCAAAACTGCCTTGCTGTGCTGGTACTGCGAACGGCTGAAAGCAAGGGGAAACTGCGGCCGTAATTTTTCCCGAGGGCATGCAGCCTTACTGTATGATTAAATGATGATGGCGTCCTCTTGGGTAAAATATTCCGGAGGTGAAATAGTCCCCCATTCGGATCTCCGGGCGGGGACTACTCAAGAGGATGTCGTTATCAGGAGAAAGAAAACTGGCGTTCTACGGATCGGAGCGTGGAATGTCAGATCCCTTAATCGGGCAGGTAGGTTAGAAAATTTAAAAAGGGAAATGGATAGGTTGAAGTTAGATATAGTGGGAATTAGTGAAGTTCGGTGGCAGGAGGAACAAGACTTAAGAGTCGAGGGACATGAAAGGGAAGCAGTGGTTGGGAAGGTAGTAAGACAGGGTTGTAGCCTCTCCCCGATGTTGTTCAATCTGTATATTGAGCAAGCAGTAAAGGAAACAAAAGAAAAATTCGGAGTAGGTATTAAAATTCATGGAGAAGAAATAAAAACTTTGAGGTTCGCCGATGACATTGTAATTCTGTCAGAGACAGCAAAGGACTTGGAAGAGCAGTTGAATGGAATGGACAGTGTCTTGAAACGAGGGTATAAGATGAACATCAACAAAAGCAAAACAAGGATAATGGAATGTAGTCTAATTAAGTCGGGTGATGCTGAGGGAATTAGATTAGGAAATGAGGCACTTAAAGTAGTAGGAGGAGTTTTGCTATTTGGGGAGCAAAATAACTGATGATGGTCGAAGTAGAGAGGATATAAAATGTAGGCTGGCAATGGCAAGGAAAGCGTTTCTGAAGTAGAGAAATTTGTTAACATCCAGTATTGATTTAAGTGTCAGGAAGTCATTTCTGAAAGTATTCGTATGGAGTGTAGCCATGTATGGAAGTGAAACATGGACGATAAATAGTTTGGACAAGAAGAGAATAGAAGCTTTCGAAATGTGGTGTTACAGAAGAATGCTGAAGATTAGATGGGTAGATCACATAACTAATGAGGAAGTATTGAATAGGATTGGGGAGAAGAGAAGTTTGTGGCACAATTTGACCAGAAGAAGGGATCGGTTGGTAGGACATGTTCTGAGGCATCAAGGGATCACCAATTTAGTATTGGAGGGCAGCGTGAAGGGTAAAAATCGTAGAGGGAGACCAAGAGATGAATACACTAAGCAGATTCAGAAGGATGTAGGTTGCAGTAGGTACTGGGAGATGAAGAAGCTTGCACAGGATAGAGTAGCATGGAGAGCTGCATCAAACCAGTCTCAGGATTGAAGACCACAACAACAACAACGATGGATGTAGAGGAATTTTGAGCAAAGTTTAAACTGACTGTAAATTGCGTTCTGGAGAATTACGTGCCGCATAAATGTATTAAGATCGGAAAAGACCCATAGTAGTTTACTAACAAAATTCCGAAAATGCTGAGGAGTCAGAGATTGAATCACACTTGGTCTCAAAAAAGAACGTGGAGATTTCAACAGGCAAAAAATCAATAGAAATTCGTCCGCCTCTAAAAAGACCGTTGCGCCATACATACTCGTACAACTTCCACCGTCACAGCTGCCGAGAACCCCAGAAAATTCTGGTCCGACGTAAAATCAGTAAGTGGATCAAAATCTTTTTTCTATCCAGTCACTCGTCGACACGTCTTGTGTGGCAATAGAAGACAGTAAATGGAAAAATATTTTAAATTTGGTATTTAAAAAACCATTCACGCAGTAGTGACCGTACATGCATACCGTCCTAAGACTGTCATACAGACCTCCGCGTGGAGGCATAGAAATGGGCATCCCCGGCGTTGAGAAGCAACTGAAACAGTTTAAAACATGTAAGAAGCCAGGTCCAAATGGAATCTCAGTTCGGTTCTACAGATAGGACTCTTCGGCATTTGCACCTTATTTAGCGTGGATTTATCGTGAATCTCTTGCCCAGTACAAAGTCCCAAGCGACTAAAAGAACACGCACCTGACTCCAGTATATAAGACGGGCAAAAGAACGGACTCTCAGAATTACAGACCAAAAAACCTTAACGTCGGTTCGCTCAAGAATTCCTTAGCATATTATCTATTCGAATACACTAAACTTCAGAAAAGGTTCCTGTGCGCAGATCAGCACGGATTTCTTGTGAGAAACTCATCTTGCCCATTTCTCACAAGAATCCTGCGAACCATGGATGAAGGGCGACAGGCAGATTCTGTATTTTTCGATTTTTTTAAAAGCGTTCGACACATTGCATACTGTTAATAAAGGCACGAGCAAAAGAATATGTCCTCAGATATTCGAGTGGCTCGAATATTTCTTAAGTTATAAACCCCCGTATGTTGTCCCGGATCATAAGTGTTCATCAGAAATAAGGGTATCGTCAAGAGTACACCAGGAATGTGTGATAGGACCGTTCGTGTTCTCTATATACATAAAAGATCTGACGAATGCAGTGAGCAGTAATTTGCGACTGTTTGCTGAATACGCTGTAGTGTATCGAGAATTGTTGCGGAATTTCAGTAGTATGATACAAGACGACTTAGACAGGAATTCTAGTTGGTGTGATGAACGGAAGCTTGCTCTAAATGTAGAGAAATGTAAATTAATGCTGGTGATTAGGAAAACTATCCTGTAATATTCGAATACAGCATCAGAGGTGTGCAACTTCACGCAGTCACATCCATCAGTTATTTAAACGTAACGTTGCAAGGCGATATGAAACGGAAAGGGAACAAGATCGCTAGAAGGCAAATGATCAACTTCGGTTTATTGGGAGAATTGTATGACAGAGTAGCTCACCTATAAAGGAGGCCGCATATAGAACAGTGGTGCGATCCATCCTTGAGTACTGCTCGAGTGTTTCGTATCCCCATTTGGTCGGGCTAAAGGAAGACAGCGAAACAATTCAGAGGAGTGGTAACAGATTTGCTATCGGTAGGTTCGATCAACAGGCGAGTGTTATGTAAATGGTTCGGGAGTGCAAACCGGAATCCCTCGAGAACGTTCTTGTAGCAAAACGCTATTGGAAAAATTTAAAGATTTGGTACTTGAGACTGAGTGCAGAACGATTTTACTGCTGCCAATGTACATTTCGCACAAGGACCACAAAGACAACGTAGCAGAAAATATGACACTTACGAAGGCGTATAGATAGTCGTTTTTCCATCGCTGTATGCGAATGGAACTGGGAAGGGAATAACTAGTAGTGGTACAAGATACCCTCCACTATGCACCTTACGGTTGCTTGCGGAGTATGTATGTAGATGTAGATGTGTCCCTTCAAGCCAGTGAAAACTGCGTCGCGTAAGCACATAATATTTATCCAGTATCATGTTACTCCTTTCCATTCAGTTGTCGGATAGTTTACCTGAAGAACAACTGAACAGCGGAGGAACAAAACCTGAATTTCTCAGATTTGACCACCCAGCTCTAGACGCGAAATGGTTTCCAGATGGATGCAGTGTGTCCTCTAACTCGTCCTGGAACGTACACTCTCGTTAAGTTTCCAATAAACCTTTATCTGGTGCAATCCATCTTCAATGCTCTTTTGTTTGGCGCTTTTCCTACGACTTAAGTGATGCATTGCACAGCACTTGTTTTGAATATTCCCTGTCTCTTCCTATTTGATTATGTAAACATCTCATACTGGCAAATAACCCTCAAGAGCTGGTTAGACGATTGAGTTTTGTAATAGTATAATTACATTTCTTTACAAGGGAAACTTACCATCCCACCACTCTCAGATTTAGAGGTAACTTTCCCAGTGGAAAACGCGTGAAAAACTGAACACATATCAAGCACGAAAACAGGCAGAAGGTGTGAGAAAAGAAGCAAGGTAGAAACAATTAACGGTCCAAGTTCAAGACGTACAACTACGATTTCGCTTGAACAGCAACGCCGTTCTAGTTATGTGGGCACTGTGTTAGTTTGCGACGGAGGAGGTCTGTTTCAAATCTGTCTCGTGGTCCATGTTTTTTTTTCACAAAATCATGAACTAGAATGATGAACTGTTCGTCCGGTCATTGACGTGTTGGTTCGCTGTATTCAAAATTGTGTCTGTGTCGTGGTGTAACGTCCGTTTGCAACAGCGAGGTGTAAGGATGGGACCTCCGAACGTACGTACCACTTGTTTGTTCTACACAAGCATCACGCGTTATGACTCTTGCGTTTTGTTTTGGAAGTTTTGGATCTTGAATTCCTTTCTTGTAATGTTCTTCACGTGATACCACGTACTTATACGTTTGTGACTATTACAGCGCCATCTATTACAAAGCGAAAAAAGTGGTCCAACTAAAACATTCATATTTCTATACGTACTACACGAATATGTAATAAAAATGGGGGTTCCTATTTAAAAAAAAAAAAACGCAGGTGATATCCGTTCGATCTATGGCAGTGCCATCTAGCGGGCCAACCATAGCGCCATCTGGTTTCCCCCTTCAAGTTAGACTAGTTTCGTTTTTTGTAGTTTTTTTCGTTTGATTCTTATTTCGTGAGATATTTGGCCCGGTCACGATCAATGGACCACCCCGTATATTCTTACCACATGACTCTCCTTCCATAACCAATGTCTAATACGACAATTGTCAAGATTACAGCAACGTCAATGACCGAACGGACAGTTTGTAAGTTTGTGGGAAAGATTATGGGTACGAGGGAGGTTTGAACACGGATCTCTCGCTTCACCACGACGCGGTGGCTCGAGCAATCCGCTCGATGTTGCACATCCTGTGCTTGGACCGTTCATTGTTTCTCTTTTGCATCTTCAGTACCCCTTCTTCCTAGTTGCATGTTTCATCTGCGTTCAGTTTTCGACGCGCTATCCACTGGCCCATTTTACCACTAAATCTGGGGGGGGGGGAGGGGGAGGGGGGGGGCGGAGTTCCTTAGTTAGTACTTTACAATAAAATTACTCTCATTATGGCATCTGCCTCTACCAGAAACAAATTGTGAACGTCCCGCTACAAATCTCTCCTGTGAGAACCCCACATGTTTGGCGTCTCTGATTCCAGAGATTACTGGGCCATGGTGTAACAAAAAATCTCATGTACTTTCAATTGCTTGTGCTCGTGATGGTACACCTGTTTATCTTGGAGATCATTTGCCAATATTAGTACCGAGGACTGATCATTTGCAGGCCTTCTTGTATTTCCTAGCGATTTTCTAACAATGCCGTATCCTTGTCGACAGCTGATTTGTCTGCGAGCAGGCTCGGAGAGATACTGCTGTTGTCTTATTTACGTAGCAGCTTCAGAAAGTAAGATACACATGTCGTCCGACGGTAAGACCATTGCGCAACAGGAATGGCGCATTGTCAGTAGACAGTACGTGCTCCTGTTGTCCTGCAGACACATTTCTGTTGCGGAACGGATAACGAATGCAGCAGGGTGAGCGTGTACAGTGGTGCGACCACTGGTGGTGTACTCCGAAGCCGAAGTGCACGGGATAGTACGAGTATTGTGGGGAAAGTGTTTAAATTGCACACAGATTCACTGTGAAATTCTGGTGGTTAATGAACCAAATTCAGTGTCGCATGCAGCCATAGTTAAGGGGTGCAAACAATTTTACCAACGCCGCACACACGTGCGTAGTGCCGATGGGTAAGTCCAGATCTTGCACCGTGAGATTTACATCTTTTCGGCAAGCTAAAAGAACATTTGGGATCAAAGAGTTTTTTCAGCGATGACAACGTTCACACTGGTGTCATAGAATGCCTCCGTGACCAAAGAACGGATGTCTATCGCCGTGAACTGAACGATAGGCAGAACGTTCCGATCGTTATTTACAGAGATGCGATGACAACGTCGAAAAATAGTGTCGTGCAGGAGTGTTACTTCGAAGTGCAACGCAGCATTCAATTAAAAGTTACCTAGCCTGCCATGGTATATGTAATTTACTAACTTAGTTTTTGCAGTCCCTCATATACGTATCCTTTTTAGTATCGAACCTGCCTCATTTCCTTGCATTGCGGCTGACCCTACTTGCTCTTCTTTAGCAGTTTCCAAACTTCAAGGACGTGGGACTCCAATGTGGTGTTTCTGCAGCCTCAAAGAAATAGTTCCGTTAAGGAGATATGGCACTAATACCCACCACGGAGAAGGCAGCCAGAACGAATTATACAAAATGGACATCGTTAGGAAATATGCGCTTCTTTATGTGGCATTCTTATGAAATTAAACGGTTAATGCTTACTATATACCAGTGCGGACGGGAAATGTTAGCTACTCTGAGCAGTTGTGTGCTGATTCTGACCTTTAGCGGCAGAATCGACCTTTGTGTCATGCAATGAACTATGTCAGGGTCATAACTTAACTGCGATGAAGTAACTCCTTTACTTCATAATGTCACAACTTCTGATTCACGCCGCTTATTGGAACACTTTTAGGCGCTATAGTAATGTGCGAAATGGACGAAGCACAATAGAAAGACTAAGTTATACAAAAACTTCCTGTTTACCAAGTACGCTGCGTTGAATGTTCAGTTTGACTGTAACTCACCATACAAATTTATTCATGTTCTTCCCTTTCAAACAGCGACCAATACTCAGAAATGCAGACTCCATAAATTACCTTTACAGTTTTGGACTTCAATAACTTTAAAACTTTAGGAGATAAAAACAACCGATTGCCAACATGTGAAAAAATAGCTCACAAAGTTTTGTTTCCTATTTCATACGTGAATTCATACCCTCAATAGCACGGAGAACGCCTAGGCGGCAATCAGTTTATCTCCGTGTACGCTCCCCCTCGGAGACGTGTTCAGACGTATTACAGATGTATTCCTTCAAGTACTGTAAGTTTGTAATCTCGGTTTGGTGGACCTGATCCTTTATAAAACCTGCCGGGAAGAATTGCAAATAGTTTTCCGTTGAGTACAGCAGCAGCTGAAGTTATTCATCTTTGTGAAACAAACCTCTTTCAGCTTATATGAACTTTTACAGGAACACCATTCGTTTCGTGAGCTCAGATCACATCTTCAGGTGTACATCTACAAGAAGTACAATCGTCATTATGATGAAAAAACAGATACCTATCCTAATAATCTATACTCATGACAACCAATGTGAAATAGTCACACGTCAGCAAAACATTAAAGCCCTGGTACGGGAAGGAGTGGGACTCAACTATCTCAAAATAAACCGTAACAGTACTTTATTTGGAGATGGATGAGTCCCCCCCTCTTTCCCGTATCAGGACTTAAATGTCGTACTGACGTGTGAATAATTCATATTGGTTGCCATGAGCATACTTTATAAAGATGGATATCTGTTTGTTATCATAATGACGATTGTACGTTTCCTATCTTGTAGATGTACACCTGAGGACGTGATATGAAATCACGAAACCGGTCGTGTATCTGTAAAAGTTCATATACAGCTGAAAGCGGTTTATTTCAGAAATGAGGGGTCAGATGATCGTGCCGACCAACGAATGTCATCATCTCATCCATTCCATCCATCCGGAAATTTTTCATCCAGAAATTGTTGGCACCAGAGAGGTGGGGTTCACATGGCTCTGAGCACTATAGGACTCAACTGCTGTGGTCATAAGTCCCCTAGAACTTAGAACTACTTAAACCTAAGTAACCTTAGGACATCACACACATCCGCGCCCGAGGCAGGATTCGAACCTGCGACCGTAGTGGTCGTGCGGTTCCAGACTGTAGCACCTTTAACCGCTCGGCCACTCCGGCCGGCTAATCCAGAGAGGTGGGGCCCCATCCTACTGTTATATGACGTCAGATTGCTGGTGTTCCAATTGTGGCACAGAAAACTCTTGGAATCGCTGTTTACGGTATACGCGCTGAAAAGGAATTAACAACGATGCTCGGGAAAGCCTATTTGCATTTTATGTGTAAAATGAGGACACCCTGATCCCCATATCCAAACGTAATGACGGTTACATGAGAAGTTGATTCATCAGAAAACAAATATTTACGAAACAGTCTTTGTTTGTTACAATTTTGGCTAGCGTATCTACTGCAAACCGTTAGCTTGAAGGCGTAAAGACTTTTTACACTGTTGACCGTTACATCGTACGCACTGAGTCTGGATTCCTTGCATATGCCAGCCACACACTGTCCACGTTGGCGTTTGAATAAGATGAGTACCACACCCACTTTTTCCCCGAAATGACATATGGCAAACCCAAATACACTCCTGGAAATGGAAAAAAGAACACATTGACACCGGTGTGTCAGACCCACCATACTTGCTCCGGACACTGCGAGAGGGCTGTACAAGCAATGATTACACGCACGGCACAGCGGACACACCAGGAACCGCGGTGTTGGCCGTCGAATGGCGCTAGCTGCGCAGCATTTGTGCACCGCCGCCGTCAGTGTCAGCCAGTTTGCCGTGGCATACGGAGCTCCATCGCAGTCTTTAACACTGGTAGCATGCCGCGACAGCGTGGACGTGAACCGTATGTGCAGTTGACAGACTTTGAGCGAGGGCGTATAGTGGGCATGCGGGAGGCCGGGTGGACGTACCGCCGAATTGCTCAACACGTGGGGCGTGAGGTCTCCACAGTACATCGATGTTGTCGCCAGTGGTCGGCAGAAGGTGCACGTGCCCGTCGATCTGGGACCGGACCGCAGCGACGCACGGATGCACGCCAAGACCGTAGGATCCTACGCAGTGCCGTAGGGGACCGCACCGCCACTTCCCAGCAAATTGGGGACACTGTTGCTCCTGGGGTATCGGCGAGGACCATTCGCAACCGTCTCCATGAAGCTGGGCTACGGTCCCGCACACCGTTAGGCCGTCTTCCGCTCACACCCCAACATCGTGCAGCCCGCCTCCAGTGGTGTCGCGACAGGCGTGAATGGAGGGACGAATGGAGACGTGTCGTCTTCAGCGATGAGAGTCGCTTCTGCCTTGGTGCCAATGATGGTCGTATGCGTGTTTGGCGCCGTGCAAGTGAGCGCCACAATCAGGACTGCATACGACCGAGGCACACAGGGCCAACACCCGGCATCATGGTGTGGGGAGCGATCTCCTACACTGGCCGTACACCACTGGTGATCGTCGAGGAGACACTGAATAGTGCACGGTACATCCAAACCGCCATCGAACCCATCGTTCTACCATTCCTAGACCGGCAAGGGAACTTGCTGTTCCAACAGGACAATGCACGTCCGCATATATCCTGTGCCACCCAACGTGCTCTAGAAGGTGTAAGTCAACTACCCTGGCCAGCAAGATCTCCGGATCTGTCCCCCATTGAGCATGTTTGGGATTGGATGAAGCGTCGTCTCACGCGGTCTGCACGTCCAGCACGAACGCTGGTCCAACTGAGGCGCCAGGTGGAAATGGCATGGCAAGCCGTTCCACAGGACTACATCCAGCATCTCTACGATCGACTCCATGGGAGAACAGCAGCCTGCATTGCTGCGAAAGGTGGATATACACTGTACTAGTGCCGACATTGTGCATGCTCTGTTGCCTGTGTCTATGTGCCTGTGGTTCTGTCAGTGTGATCATGTGATGTATCTGACCCCAGGAATGTGTCAATAAAGTTTCCCCTTCCTGGGACAATGAATTCACGGTGTTCTTATTTCAATTTCCAGGAGTGTATATACTAAGTCCCATATGTCATACTAAGTTCCATTCACACCGAGAAAGCGTAAATTTTGTGTAGGTCAAACAAAATAGGGGTATTGTATGCAACGAAATGCCAGACGTAAATGATAAAGGAGGCGTTTCAGAAGGGAAATTCGAAAAAATTTTACACGTATGTGGGAACACTCCAATAATCACAGGAACATCGGAACAACAGGAAATGGACCATTGATTGGTTCTCTTTTCCCACCACACAGTGAGCATACCAATTGATGCAATGTTATTTGCGCAAATGTCAACGATGTTACATACTCAGCTTGCGAAAGAGATGATGACATGCGAGCACATACATGTCAGACTTTTTTATAATTTTATATCTTCTGAAGCACAAATTTTCACAGTGAGGAAACAGCTACTTTATTTTGCAGTCAGTTCGTCTACTGATGACAATTTGCTAGCAGGTCGGTGTGGCCGAAGGGTTCTAGGCGCTTCAGTCTGGAACCGCGGGACCGCTACGGTCGCAGGTTCGAATCCTGCCTCGGGCATGGATGTGTGTGATGTCCTTAGGTCAGTTAGGTTTAAGTAGTTCTACGTTCTAGGGGACTGATGACTTCAGATGTTAAGTCCCATTGTGATCAGAGCCATTTGAATCATTTGACTACCTGTTGTGTTATTTCAGTCTGCAATAGAGACTATTTGCGTGCTTGGAGCTAACTTTATGCGCTAAGTAAACGTCTCACTAATATATACAATGTCCAAGTAACGGTGTACTGACAACTGTTGACCGAAAAAACTCAAGCAAATCGGGCGAACACGTCAGCTAGGGCGTGGCGAAGACAGGCTCCCTTGCGTGGGCAGATTGACACTAAATCGAGAGGAAAAATACTGAGTGAATCTGAGAACCGCTGAAGTTTATTCATAACATCAGCATTATCAGTTTTACATGAAAACCGGCCAGAGTGAATGTGGGTGGCCTTGAGCTAAGCTAACTAGGGGACCGCACCTAATCGTCATCACCGATTTTGTACAGATTTATGGCGTGAGCAGGGCTTGGCCTGAAATGAAAAAGTTAAAAGAGGGAACTACAGATCACCAAGCGTTCGTATCATTTTCGACGCAGGTCATGAGAGACAAGAGACATTTATATCAGCGAAATGTGCAGGTGGCAGTTCGCACAACGGAAAGATCACAGAACGTTAATTCGAGGGTAGTAGATCAAGCCTCCTGTGGAAACCTTTTTTCCTTTACTTTAGATGTTTACTTTACTTACACTGTAAATAAACCGAAATAATGTCTCAATATATTGTGTTTAATATTATTTTTATAAAAAGCATGAAAAGAAAAGGAAAGGAAAAATTTGGGATTGTTGTTGTTGTGGTCTTCAGTCCTGAGACTGGTTTGATGCAGCTCTCCATGCTACTCTATCCTGTGCAAGCTTCTTCATCTCTGACTAACTACTGCAACCTACATCCTTCTGAATCTGCTTAGTGTATTCATCTCTTGGTCTCCCACTACGATTTTTAACCTCCACGCTGCCCTCCAATACTAAATTGGTGATACTTTGATGCCTCAGAATATACCCTACCAACCGATCCCATCTTCTAGTCAAGTTGTGCCACAAATTTCTCTTCTCTCCAGTTCTGTTCAGTACATCCTCATTAGTTATGTGATCTACCCATCTAATCTTCAGCATTCTTCTGTAGCACCACATTTCGAAAGCTTCTATTCTCTTTTTGTCTAAACTATTTATCGTCCATGTTTCACTTCCATACATGGCCACACTCCATACAAATACTTACTGACACTTAAATCTATACTCGATGTTAACAAATTTCTCTTCTTCAGAAACGCTTTCCTTGCCATTGCCAGTCTACATTTTATATCCTCTCTACTTCGACCATCATCAGTTACTTTGCTTCCCAAATAGCAAAACGCATCTACTACTTTAAGTGTCTCATTTCCTAATCTAATTCCCTCAGCGTCACCCGAGTTAACTCGATTACATTCCATTATCCTCGTTTTGCTTTTGTTGATGTTCATCTTATATCCTCCTTTCAAGACACTGTCCATTCCTTTCAACAGCTCTTCCAAGTCCTGTGCTGTCTCTGACAGAATTACAATGTCATCGGCGAACCTCAAAGTTTTTATTTCTTCTCCATGGATTTTAATACCTACTCCGAATTTTTCTTTTGTTTCCTTTACTGATTGCTCAGTATACAGATTGAATAACATCGGGGAGAGGCTACAAACCTGTCTCACTCCCTTCCCAAACACTGCTTCCCTTTCGTGCCCCTCGACTCTTACAACTGCCATCTGGTTTCTGTACAAATTGTAAATAGCCTTTCGCTCCCTGTATTTTACCCCTGCCAACTTTAGAATTTGAAGGAGAGTATTCCAGTCAACATTGTCAATAGCTTTCTCTAAGTCTACAAATGCTAGAAACGTAGGTTTGCCTGGATTTCTAAGAAATGATTGTATTAGAGCGTGCACTAGGACTCTGAAAATAGCTTTCCAAGAAGGGATTTTAATTAAGGCGTCCGGTCAGACACGTAATTGAGAATTTTCATTGGTCGACGTCAACCTGACTAACCTTTTCAACGTCATGTGTAATAAAATATTTAAATTTGTTAGTCCTCTTTCCAGGTTGCAGGTACCAATCGACTTGCACTTAACCCTGGAACATCGAGCGGCAAAAGTTGTTCTCGTGAAACTAAAGGTTACGAACAAAGTAACCCACTCTTATGCAGCGCATCAAACTAAAGCTCTTTCTGGAAAATTGTCCAGTCTACATATGCCTATACAGTTTACGGTCTCCTTTAGATCGAAGGCTCAAAAAACTGTGTAAAAAGTACGCTGCAAAATGTAGGAACGTTGTCATAAATTCATCAAAATCTTGGAAACTTATAATAGCTGTGTACAAAATATTTTTGACTGAGCGAAGCCGTACGTGCAGGAGAACAAATATCTTGTGCTAACTGATTAGTGAGGACGACCAAATCGACAATTATACTACGAGATTTTTCAAGACAGGAGGATAACCATGGTGCAGTATTAAAGCGACTTCCCCCAAAAGCATTTCGCTTGTGCAACTCTGCGATTTCTGTCTTTATGGCCAGGTATAGAATTAGATCAGAAAGTTTCAGAACTGCTCACATCCCATCGAGAGAGAAAAAGGGACCCCATTCCAAGAATACTGCATAAAAATACATTCCTTTCTACATCACGAGCTTTCTTCGCCTATTTTTGGAGACACAATACGATACGGCTGATTTTTCTGCCACACTGTGCGATGAGAAAGAACCTTTTATGAATGTAAACCAAGTTTTTTATCCTTAGAAACATGTAACTGAAAAATACCATGTCTATAACGTGTGCAAAATGCATAGAAAATTATTTTTTCCTCTGTTTTTACGATGAATATCACCTCAGCACATCTAAACCATGAACTGTAAATTAATAAAATTTCTTGTGTACGCGTTACAGTCTCTTCCTGAAAACTTATTTGCAATACTACGTTTTCGTTTGTCTTTCCATTTCATTCCTTTTGTTAAAACGTTAATAAATAGACTTTACTAAGCATTGTTTCGGTTTATTTGCAGCATATGTAAAGTAAAAATTAAATAATAAAAAAGCGTTCTCACATTAGAACTCGATCCCACGACCCTTGTATTAATGTTCTGCGTACTCTTTCCGCTGTGGCAATCACTGCCTGAAAAATCTTCTAACATTAATGACTCATGCCTCACCCGACTCGCGCAAAAATAATATTTCCGTACCGCAGTCAGTAAAAGCGGAACTCCTATAGGACGATTTGTTGCCGGTCTGTCTGCCTCAACGACTGTAATAACCCTTTTTTCTCAAGAACGGGTACACGTTTCAATTTGACATTTATGTCACATACCAAGGTCTACGGTAACATGACAGTGTAAAAGATATAAGCTTCTGAGTCAGTGCAATCAAAAGATACGTTACATGTATTCGAAGACTTACTCATCGAAACCAGTAGGGAACTTGACGTGGACCTAGATTCATGAAATTTGGCAAGCAGCGAGGTTTTACTTTACAAGTAAAGAAAAAAATTTCAAAATTATATCGCGCCAAAAAATATACGTCGTCATTTGTTATCAGGTTGTCTGTCTGTCTGACCGATAAACATCTATTTTCTTAGGAATTATAATTAAAGAAGCGAAGTTACACAAAAAGTAAGCTTAAAATTAAAACATTCTCGCAAGTCTTGGAATTCCAACCACCAATATCTTGCTTGTAGTGATATCGACTACCAATAGACATACCGGTAATTAAGTTTGTACGGAACCCACAGTACGCGAGTACTATTCGCACTTGGACAATTTTTTCTAAATGCTTAGCCATCTGGAGCTCCCAATTCCGTCAGTTTCATTTCTGGGCAAGTCCTGACGAGGAACAGGCGCGGTCCCATGGTAAGCTTGCTAACCAACATATTAGGATACACTGGAAATATATGGGAGCAACTAATTCTAGCACGAGTACATTGTGGCGATGGGCTGGCAGAGCTACTGGCGTCCCTGCCGAAGCGAGGGCTCACAGCTTCACGGTTCTAACACTAAATGGCGGCCCAATGAAAGCCTAGTTCGCGATTTCGTGCGCATCCGCCCCTACATCACTGGCGTCACAAACATAAATCTAAAGAATGCTCGACTTGATGAGATCCGTCGAATGTTAAACGAAATCGATCTCTGTGTCTCTCCACGGATTTGAACTGATGATAAAGACGTACCACAGTGACATCACTTTCGCAGTCATCACCTCCAAAGTGAGCTCGGGTAAGCCTTGGAAGCCTTGTAAGACTGATGCTGAGGCAGTGAGCAGCTGGAAGAGATCTACCACGTGCCTCAGTTGTCGGGCTACCCTTCCTGGCTTACCAGGCGTGGAAGATCGCAATGACTGTAGTGTCTCCTAATACTTAAATGTAGCCTAAGGAATTGGTACAAGTAAGCTGTAATTTCGAAGATTATGGTATTCAATGTGAACACTCATTTACTAGACACGACCAGATAGATATCGTAGGGGACAGTGTTGTATCTTGATATCTTTCTCAGAGTTTCGGCTTTAGCCAGAAGTTTCATATATTTTCTTTTTGTTGTTATCTTCAGTCCGAAGAATGGTTTGACGCCGCTCTTCATGCTACACTATCCTGTGCAAGGCTCTTCTTCTCCCAATAACTACTGCAATCTGCATGCTTCTGGACCTGTTTATTGTATTCATCTCTTGGTCTCCCTTTACGATTTGTACCTCTACACTTTCCTCCAATAGTAAACCAGTGACCCCTTAATGTCTCAGGAAGTGTCCTATCACTCAACTCCTTCTTTTGGTCGAGTTGTGCTACAAATTTCTTGTCTCGATATTTTCATTCGGTACTTCCTCATTACTTACGTGATCTAACCATCTGACCTTCAGCGCTCTTCTGTAGCACCACTTTTCCAAAGATTCAGTTATTTCATGTCTAAACTGTCTATCGTCCGTGTTTCACTTCCATATACGGTTACACTGCATACAAATACTTTGAGAAAAGACTTCCTAACACATAACTCTATATTCGATGTTAGAAAAATTATCTTTTTCAGGTATGCTTTTTTCCTAACGCTTAATTCAATATTCGATGTTAACAAAATTCTCTTCTTCAGGTACGCTTTTCTTGCCACATTCTACATTTTATATTCTCTTTACTTCGGCCATCTTCAGTTATTTTGTTGGCCAAATAACAAAACTCATCAACTACTTTAAGAGTCTCGTTCTCTAATCTAATTCCATCAGAATAACTTGACGTAATTCTATTACATTGTGTTATCCTTTTTTCGCTTTTGTTGATATTCATCTCACATCCTCTTTTCAAGGCCAGTTCATTCCATTCAACTGTTCTTCCAAGCCCTTTGCTATCTCTGACAGAATTACAATGTCACCGGCAAACCTCAAAGCTTTTATTCCTTCTCCCTGATCTTTAATTCCTTTACTAAATTATTCTTTGGTTTCCTGTACAGCTTGCTCAACGAACAGATTACGTAACGTCGGGGATATGCTATACCTTTGTCTCTCTCCCTTCTCAACCACCCCTCGACTATTGTAACAGGAGTATGGTCTCTGTACAAGTTGCAAATAGCCTTTCGCTCCCTGTTTTTTACATTTGCTACTTTCAGAATTCAAGGAGAGTACTCAAGTCAACATTGTCAAAATGCTACAAATGTAGGTTTGCCTTCCTTTAACCTATTTTCTAAAAGAAATCCTAAAGTCAGTATTGCCTCACCTGTTCCTACATTTCTCCGGTATCTAAACTGATCTTCCCCGAGGTCAGCTTCCTACATTTTTTTCTATTCTTTTGAAAAGAATTTGTGTTAGTATTTTGTACCATGACTTATTAATCTGATAGTTCGGTAATATTCACATATGTAAGCACCTGCTTTCTATGGAACTGGAATTAGTATATTATTGAAGTCTGAGGGTATGGCGCTGTCTCATACATATTGCACACCAGATGGAAGAGTAATCTCGTGGTTGGCTCTTCCAAGGCTGTCAGTAATTCTGACGGAATGTCGTCTACTCCAGGACCTTCTTCGACTTAGTCTTACAGTTCTCTGTCAAATTCTTCTCGCAGTACACTGTCTCCCATTTCTTCGCCTATGATCTCTTCCGTTTACGTACGTTTATGTAATGTTGCCTGCAAGTTCATCTCCCTTGTATAGACCCCCTACGTACTCCTTCCAGCTTTCAGTTTTCCCGTATTTGCTTAGGACTGGTATTCCATCTGAGCTCTTGATATTCATACAGCTGTTCATCTTTTTTCTACAGTCGGTATCTATGTTTCCCACCAGTAATATATGCTTCTAAATCCTTAGATTCCCGCTTACTTATTTTGCACTTCCTGTCAGTCTCACTTTTTAGACCTTTGAATTCGCTTTCTCTTGTTTCATTAGATGCATTTTTATATTTTGTCCTGTCATCAACTAAATTCATTCCATTTTTAAATCATGGGATTCATTTTTTATGGGCTGTAACGTGTCACCGAAATTACAAAAATTACTCCGAAAAATTAAAACATGTTCCAAGGTAAAACATAACCGTTCACGTAAGAACAAATGTTCGGTTGAAATTTAAAAGCATCGCGATGGAGAAAATTTTGTCAATACTGTATTTAACAGTCTGGCTGTTAAATCATAACTCTGCTACACACCAATAATAATCAGTAATTGAAATCAAATTAAGGAGAAGTACTATCAAAAACTATTTACAAGTTAAATAATTCTGAAATATTAGAAGGTATTGGAAACTGAGACACATTTCCATTTACAAGAGAGTTAAAATTGTTTAAACGTTACAGAAACGCAGTTCATTTGAAGTATGAGATGTCCTGTGGTAATAGATCTCCTTTTGTTTCAAGGTACAAGATGGGGTACAACCGACGAAGTATTGCTTAACTGTCCACATATTATGTAAATAGTAGCATTTTACTCACCATAAAATTCTATACCTGAAGAATCGACAATATATGCCAAACATCTTTATATGTTATACAGCATTGAAATATAGACAAAACGAAATACTTACAAATTCTGCGTAAATTCCAACCTCAAATCTAACAAGTACTACTACAGAAAAAGGCGGAAACTGGTTATGATGGTCTCTAGAGCCCATTCCTTCATGTGACTCCAAAATCAGTCACCAGACTGAAGTACCGACCACAAGACATCGTGTGTTTCAAGGTACACTGTTCTCTAGGTACAACACTCTCCCCTACACATTTGATCTTTTAAGAATGAGACCCTAGCGTAGGCTGTAACCTCTTCCCGCTCTAATCGGCTATGCAGAATTAACCGTAACTACGTGAACCTAATCGTACCATTAAATTTAAGGCAGTCGTTTCCGAATTAAATAACAATTAGTGGGGAAAATTGCACAACAATTTATTTTTACAAATAACTTACTGAAGTCTTTGTTTACTTGAACTGTGAGTAATGTATGTGAAACACTGCAGTCACACAAGGAAGAGACAAAACGGAAAAGAGGTACCACGAAATTCTCACTAACTGACAGCAAAATGAAATAAACTAATTTGTAAAAGTAAACGGTCACCATTCCAGTTGGATAAAATCTGTTCGTTACCCTATCGATAATTATAACAATAATTATTACGTACTTAGTCAAGTAAACTCGTGTCAATAGAAGGTTCAAATGGTTCAAATGGCTCTGAGCACTATGGGACTCAACTGCTGAGGTCATTAGTCCCCTAGAACTTAGAACTAGTTAAACCTAACTAACCTAAGGACATCACAAACATCCATGCCCGAGGCAGGATTCGAACCTGCGACCGTCAATAGAAGGCTCACACACATGTTACCGACACAACAACACAATACGAAATTAATAGCGAGAAAATGTTAGCAATAGTTTTGAATCATTGTGAAAACCGAAATTTGGAACAATAAGCAAGTGATCGTTTATGAAATAACTGACTGATGAAACCTCTGTATTACAGTGAAAATTGCGTTGCATCATGGTAACGTTTACTTACATACACAAAACTTATAAAAAATGAAAGTCATTTAATTCCTTGTCTTAAGAAACTCATAAAATTTGCAGATGAAAGTCATTGAAATTCCTTGTCTTAATAAATCGGGAAATACTTGAATTAACAAATAATAATTTTCAGTACAGTCGCTATGCCGAAGTCCTGACCATCCAGCCTACATAAAATAACACTTTGTCAGGTAAGCATCGAATCAGTTCGTGGAAAATTTATAACTTAGTTTCAGTCTTAATTTGGTTCAAATGGCTCTGGACACTATGGGACTCAAAATCTGAGGTCATCAGTCCCCTAGAACTTGGAACTACTTAAACCTAACTAACGCAAGGACAACACACACATCCATGTCCGAAGCAGGATTCGAACCTAGGACCGTAGCAGTCATGCGGTTCCGGACTGAAGTGCCTAGAACCGCTCGGCCACTCCGGCTGGGAACCTTAATTTTCCAGTATTATCTCATTCATACTTACTTTACTATTAATTTCAGTCAAACTGTTACAGCTAGTATTGTCTCCGTTATTGAACAAGTTAGTTAATTTGTGGAAGTGTCATTACTGACCAGTTGAAATCATTTTAGCAAACAACAAACTGGCAGCATTTCTCTTTTTTAATATTATCTTTCTTTCATAAATCATCGACACTAGGTTTTTTTTTCTATGATAGTGAAGATGCATGACCCTATTCAACGTAGCAATGACATAGGTGAATAAAGAGATCCATTAGTTAGAATTTTCAAATATTACTGTCATTTAAAATTTCGCTGAAAATCAGTGGGTATGCCCACAGTATTTCTAATATGAACCAACGTGAACTGTTTTACAGTTCGTCGAAGCTGTTGAGATGACAGCATAGATGTCTGCTACGAGCCACCCTTTACTCCATTTTTACAGGCACTCCTTGATTAGCAGCGACCGCTTATGGGGCAGGAAACTGATGTTAACTGTACCATTATACATTTGCCCAAATGCGTTGCTTTCTAATTTGACCTCGCATGGATCTAGCTTCTCAACCTACACTGGATTCGCGCTTCCACACTGCCCGTGCCCGGCGCACCACTGTCTCTGACGTCACACAGCCGCGCCCAGAGACATTGCTAGCATTTCACTTTACTCATTGACAAACATATAAAGTTTTACCCAGCATCCACTATCGTTCCCTTACCAGCAACGACTCAATGTAATCATAGTACAGATTACATTTCAAAGGTCATTTAAATGTGTTTAACAACATTTGAATCAATTACCGGGCAGGGCGGCACAATGGTTACCACACTGGACCCGCATTTGGGAGGACGACAGATCAAACTCATGTCCGGCCATCCGGATTTAGGTTTTCTGTGATTTCCCTAAGTCGCTCCAGGAAAATGCCGGGATGATTCCTTTAAAAGGACACGGTCGATTTCCTTTCCCATCTTTGACTCAATGCGAGTTTGTGTTCCGTCTCCAGTGACCTCGATGTCTATGGGACATTAAACCCTATCTTCCTTCTTCCTTTCATTTGCAACAATTACAGAAACATATTCCATTTACAGCAACAGGTGAAATTCCAGAATTTAGAATAAGTAAATATTTACAGAAGACAATGGAAAAAAACGCCATATCTGTATTATAGAGCTACAAGGACATTTCAGTGGGCAGTACAAAGACAGATGTAATCGACATTCATATTAAAACTAAATTGAGACAGATAAAGATAAATTACACAAAATATGGATGTTAGCTTAGCGCCAACAAAATGACAGTCGATTACTTTTACCCGGGAATAATGGTGTCAACCGGAGGTAACCACGTAATCGGCATTAAATGACGAAATGATGGTGCCCTCTGTGCTCCTCTGCAAATGCGAGAAGTCCTCGGGTCCGTGACTGAGTTGCCGTTTTGCCTCCGAAGATATCTGCCGCAGTCGGAGATGAAACTTCAGGGAATAGTTCTGTCAAGGGTGGTCAGAAACAGGCTGAAAAGCTTGTACGGACGTCGCAGGGTAGGTTGTGAAGCGAAATAGTTGTTAAGAAAAAAGCTCGATTCGTTACTCTGTTTTCGAATTAATTAACATTCCATTTAGGCAATCAGGCCGTTGCGCGTGCAAATACGAGCGGCCCGTCAGAGAGAATATAGCCAAACTGTCCTTCGTCTGGTTTTCTGAAACTGAACAACAGAGCAACACAAAAATTGGACAAGGGATGGTGCTAAGGATCGAGCCTTAGCCAAAGGTAGAGTGTATCGTGCGCTATCATCTTTGCTATGAGAACAACAGACACTAATTGCATCTGGCGGGCCGCTTGAATTTGAGCGCGCAACAGCCTGATTGCCTAACTTCGAAGCTAATCAACTCGGAAACGGCGCAACGCATATAATTTTTTTCTCAACAATTATTTCTCGGCACAATCTACCCTTCAACACCCCTAAAAGCGTTTCAGACTGTTCCTAAGCTCCCTGTATATCGACCACGACCTCTCAGCCCGAAAGTTTTCACTGAAGTTAATAGAGCAAGTTTTGAAGTTCTCGTGAAATACAGATAGAGTAGGACTAATGTAATGCTACCAAGCTGAAAAGAAGGTAATAATAAAAATTGACTGGCTGGACAAAGGAAAAAATGCAAACAGAAGATTAAACAGGCCCAGCGGTCCTTTTTGTGTACTAAATATTGTTTTCAAAATCAAGTTTCAGATGCGGATGGAAAGGTAATTTAACAATGTGCATTACATGTGTTGTAAGACACTGATATTTTACATGAAGACAATTTAAAAAACTGAAGGCTCATTAGCGAACAATGTAGCGACAGGGAAACACTGCCGGCCGCTGTGACCGAGTCGTTCTAGGCTCTTTAGTCCGGAACCGCGCTGCTGCTACGGTCGCAGGTTCGAATCCTGCCTCGGGCATGGATGTGTGTGATGTCCTTAGCTTGGTTGGATTTAAGTAGTTCTAAGCCTAGGGGACTGAAGACCTTAGATGTTAAGTCCCATAGCGCTTAGAGCCATTTTATTTGAACCAGGGAAACACTCGTACGGATCAGGGAACGGACTGGAGGAAAGGCTGAATTATGACGGTAGTGAAATGGAGGTGAACAGGGCCGGCCGCGGTGGCCGTGGGGTTCTAGGCCCTCCAGTCCGGAGCCGCGCTGCTGCTACGCTCGCAGGTTCGAATCCTGCCTTGGGCATGGGTGTGTGTGATGTCCTTAGGTTAGTTAGGTTTAAGTAGTTCTAAGTTCTATGGTACTAATGACCACAGCAGTTGAGTCCCATAGTGCTCAGAGCCATTTGAGGTGAACAGGACGTATAGCCATACGAGAAGATAGTGGACTTAACTAGATACAATTTAGTTGGAATCCGATACATATGAAAAATATACAGGAGTAAATAGATGTCTCTAGCTGCAGGCTGTATTGCATGCACCAGACTGCAGAAGACCTTTATCCATCAGCTGGTGTCAAACTGCTCATACTGATGGTGACAGAAATTTTACGGGTTGCTGTTAAGTGTTCTCGCAACAACACGAAGTGATGGAAAAATCGACTTCCTTACACGTAGAGGAAACGCAAGCGAAATCACATCCGAGATCTCATGGTCGCCCTCCAGACATGCTCATCGTCGTTTTACCAAGTATATCGAATGCAGACAAAGAGATTTTTTTGCCAAGGCGGGGGCGTAGCGTCCTCGCCTTGTGCCTTTATGACGTCACGCGTGTAATATCTAGAAGCCGGATCGAGTTGCGTGCAGCATCGGCATCGGTCACGCGGTCCCTGGCACCGCTTCTCAGAATTCAGCCCAACCGCATTTCGCGTCGAGTTCCAAGCCGGAGATGGACTGAATCGATAAACGCCGCAAACACCAGCGTCACCGATTCCTCATTTGAGAATTGCGCTGCCTTTCGTTCATTATCACGTTTGTTACCGTTCGATAAAGGTGACGTTAATAATACAATTAGTCAACTTACTTTGTTAGTTATAATTTTTACTACTGAGTCCGGCAGTGCTTCGCAGTTGCTAAATACACACAATAAAAAAAATGTTGCATCAACCCGGTTACCGGAACATCTGAAGATAGACGTTGACGGTGGATACTGTATCATAGACTGTTCAGAGATGTCACGAAAGATGTAAACAATCATGCCTAAGCAGCGCCTATTAGACAGAGGGGGTCCGACAGCCGATCAGTTCCAGTCCAGGGAGGAGGTACACGGCTCGTGTTGACTCTAGTTCAACCATGCCTAGACGGTCAGTTGCTTTCGATCGCGTCTGCATGTTACTTTGCGTCAGGAAGGATTCTCAACAAGGGAAGTGTCTAGGCGTCTCGGAGACAATCAAAGCAATGTTGCTCGACATGGAGCAGATACAGAGAAACAGGGACTGTCGATGACATGCCTCGCTCAGGCTGCCGAAGGGCTACTACTGCAGTGGATGACCGCTGCCTACGGATTATGGCTCGGAGGAACCCTGACAGCAACGCTACCATGTTGAATAATGCTTTTCGTGCAGCTACAGGACGTCGTGTTACGACTCAAGCCGTGCGCAATAGGCTGCATGGTGCGCAACTTCACTCCCGACGTCCATGGCGAGGTCCATCTTTGCAACCACCACACCATGCAGCGTGGTACAGATGGGCTCAGTAACATGCCGAGTGGACCTCTCAGGATTGGCATTACGTGTTCTTCACGGTTGAGTGTCGCATGTGCCTTCAACCAGACAATCGTCGGAGACGTGTTTGGAGGCAACCCGGTCAGGCTGAACGCCTTAGACACACTGTCCAGCGAGTGCAGCAAGGTGGAAGTTCCCTGATGTTTTGGGGTGGCATTATGTGGGGCCGACATACGCCGCTGGTGGTCATGGAAGGCGCTGTAACGGCTGTACGATACGTGAATGCCATCCTCCGACCGACAGTGCAACTATATAGGCAGCATATTGGCGAGGCATTCCTCTTCATGGACGACAATTCGCGCCCCCATAGTGCACATCTTGTGAGTGACTTCCTTCAGTATAACGACATCGTTCGACTAGAGTGACCAGCATGAACTCTATCGAACATGTCTGGGATAGAGTGGAAAGGGTTGTTTATGAACGACGTGACCCACCAACCACTCTGAGGGATCTACGCCGAATCGACGTTGAGGAGTGGCACAACCTGGACCAAAAGTGCCTTGAGGAACTTGTGGATAGTATGGCACGAAGAATACATGCATTCATCAATACAAGAAAACATGCTGCTGGGTATTAGAGGTACCGGTGTGCACAGCAGTCTGAACCACCACCTCTTAAGGTCTCTCTGTATGTTGGTACAACATGCAATGTGTTGTTTTCATGAGTAATAAAAAGGGCCAAATGATGTTTGTTTTTATCTCTATTCCAATTTTCGGTACAGGTTCCGGAACTCGCAGAATTGAGGTGACGCAAAACTTTTTTTGGTGTATGTATGTTTGAGAATTGGATGTACAGGATAATTCGGTGATGATATTACAGTCTTTCAGGGATAGTGTAGAAGGGTAACTTAAGTTATCAATTTGAGGAAAGAGATCCTGGACCGGAAACGACAGAGTCGAAAGTTATAACCGAAAATCGTTTTGCTACCTCTGATAGTGGAGTACATGTTCCGTACTGTCGTTGCTAAGACTGTGGGGGAGACACCTTTCAGAGGTAGTACTATGGAACAGGGCAAGAGAAAATATTCTGTTAAACGTGGGATCTAAAGTGCGTACCTTAAGAGCTATGACCATTTGTTCATTATTGGTACTGTGAAACACACCTCTTCTACCGAATAAGTGCCCATAGCTCTTAAGGTATGCAGTCTAGAACTCACATTCACCAGACTTTTTTTCCTGTTTTGGCCCATACTACCACCTCTGGAAGTTGCCTACTCTACAGTCTCAGAAACAAGAATACCAGTACATGTATTCCATTATTAGAGATGTTAGAGCGATTTTCGTTTATAATTTTCGTCTCGGTTGTTTCCGGAACAGCGTCCCTTACCTAAAATTGATTCATTTACCCTTCTCCACCATATCTGAAAGTCCGTAGCATCATCACGGAACCACCCTCTACGTCCTACGTACCTCATAATTGTGTCAGGACGCAAATTTCGGCTCCTCGTTGCGACTTCGACTAGTTTAAAGGAAAGTAATTCGAAATAATAATAAACAATATAGAATATACATGAAAAAGACGCAATTGTTTGATTTGTTGCTATTTATAGGCATTAAGGCTTCTTTAATTTTTTGTAGACAATGCAGTTAAGAAACCAGAATATACAACTTTTTTCTTATTCTGGATACTGTGTGATAAAAAAAATGAACTGATTTTCTGAACTGCCAATTCGTGAAATGGCAACATACAGTTGATCACCCGGAAAGCACTCCGATCGTAAATTAGTTTCACCGTATTTGAATGTCTGATCTTGAACCTCGTATGTTGTATTGCTAACTAAACCTTGATTGGGAACTGAAGTCGCTAAAATGACTGGGTAATGGTTGGGTTCATTGGTATACGGGGTATGAGAGCGACCTCTGCAGCTGCTGAACCTGTGAAGATAGACTGTGAAGATAGACGCTTTAAAGGCATTATTTCTCACAGTTTTAATCTGAAAACGAGCACCAATACAAAGTTTCGAAAGATTGTGGTTGTCTATTAGTATTACAGGCACGCTGGCTAAGTCTCAAACTGTATGGCGGAAACCCAGCTGGAATCAGTGAGTTGAGAAACTCTTGTGGATATAGGTGACTACAGTAGTGATTGAGTGCTGTCCCTTGTGTCCTTCTACCACTTTTTCCAAAATAATATTGTTTACTTCAGATGTACAAATGATTCTTTCACAACACAAGTGGTAGGAGGTCTATAAAAGATCTTGACGTTAGGATGAACTCAGTTGTTGGCATGATGTTACTAGGTTTCTCATCGACAGATATACATCTATTCTCTTTTGGTATATAGGTTGTAATCTTTGCCCACAGATGATTATTTAACTGTGTCGAAAAAAAAGACAGGGAGAAATTCTAATTTTCTAAAACCGTATGGGAGAAAGAATTGAAATGCCTGTTACTGTAGCAAAAATTGACGAATAAGAAACTAAAATAGCACATTTTCACAGCACAACTATACCATTATGTACACGAGGTGTTTGTTTTAACTTGGAACAACTAAATATCTCGAAAAATACGCAGTCGTATGAAAAAAATGTTCTAAATATAAAGTTAATATTTTCAAGGGAGGAGTCTGTGCTAAAGTTGAGCACATCCTAAATGGGAGATCAACTTTTTGATCATGTGAAGCAGTATTTATCACTCTTCATCGTATTCCAGACATTAATACAGACCTGTTTAGCGGAAACAACATCTGGACTCCACATCAGATCAAAAAATGTGCAAGTACACATCAAGGTAGAGTACAAAGCTGGGTGCCTTACCAGCAGAGTCTCCTCCCATCATATCGGAAAAACGCTTCAGCATGATGCTCTTGGTAAAAGTTCCATACCGCTCTGCAACAGCCACGTACTGCGACATCACACTATCCTTCATTGAAAGTTTAACTATGCTTGTCTCTGCAGAGTGGGGTGGGGGTACTGATAGTGGAACACTCTGAGTGTTGATGGTTTCAGGGAGCTCTCTTACCAACACTGCTTGACATGCAAGAAGGAAGGTAGCCGGATCTTGCAATCCAGTATTTATGTTATCAATGGGGGACTGTAAAATGCTACCTCTGAAAGCACCAGCAACAACAGAGTAGCGTAATGGGGCTACATGATTTACCTGGTGCCGGTGGACAAGATAGGCTGCAGAGTTCCTACCGCTAGACCGAGAACGCTGTGACAGCAGTGATACTGACAGAGACATCCTGTTACTGCTGGGCTGTGGGCGGTAGCCTGACTGCTCTAGATGAGGTAATGCAGACGTCGACGGCACCACCCTGCTACCTCTAGGCTAGGGGTGGTGGGCGTATGGGCCCTGAACAAGGTGAACATTGACGGCACTGCCTTACTAGCATTAGACGGGGGATTGTAGCCTGATGGCCCTGGACAAAGTGACACAATTGTTGACTGCTAGGTCGAGGTGACGCAGGCATTAATGGCTGCATCAGTGAAGGGTCCAGTGGCAGTGTTGTGAACCTACTCCTGAAGCTTCCAATACTCCGTCTGCAACGAAAGAAGAAGCGAAAATGCAGAGATACAAGCAACAGACATGTACATCAACCAATAATATTAATTTCTGATACTTATTTTGAGGTTCACCAATGATAAGTGCTTTCAGCTACTCATTATCCGCATTACTATTCATAATATAATAGTATATTCAAATATTGTTCGGTTTAGTTCAGTTTGCACTTCCCTTGCAATATCAGCATCAAGTGCATCTAGAAGAAAAAGAAAGACACAGTATGGAGGCATACAAATTATTATTATTATTATTACCGATAGAAGAAATAGTAATATTGGTACTCATGTATCTGCCTCTCAACGACTGGTGCCATCCCCCATGAGCTCTGACTAGAAAAAATTGTTGTTCTATGTTGTGGTAACTGATTCACAACTTGATCGAAACCCCATGAGGTCTGAGTGGAAAACTGCGTTAGTTCACTGTTGATGGGATGTATCCGATCATCGACAATCGAATTGAAGCCCCACGAGCTCTATGTGGTAAAGACGTCATAGGCACTTGTGCTATCACAATATCGGTCTGTTTACCTCCAGCAACAGCAAAGGAACACATATTTATCACATGCAAACGTAAACCACAAATATATAAAAAAGTTCTTACATTCGCCTTAATGTAAATCATTCGTGAGAAATGCCATTGTCCCATCATCAAAAAAGTTATGACGTTGTGCTTGGAACTAAGCTGTCAGCACCTGACCAATGAATGCACTTAGCAGTGCCTTTGTTATCAGCTTGTGCAGAATGCTTCATGATTGATCAGAGTGAAATGAGGAGTCATTTAGCGCTGAACGGCCTTGCCGCAGTGGTAACACCGGTTCCCGTCAGATAACCGAAGTTAAGCGCTGTCGGGCTGGGCTAGCAGTTGGATGGGTGACCATCCGGTCTGCCGAGCGCTGTTGACACGCGGGGTGCACTCAGCTCTTGTGACGCAGACTGAGGAGCTACTTGATTGAGAAGTACCCGGCTCCGATCTCGTAAACTGACATACGGCCGGGAGAGCGGTGTGCTGAACACATGCCCCTCCATATCCGCAGCCATTGACGCCTGTGGTCTGAGGATGACACGGCGGCCGGTCGGTGCCGTTTGGTCTTCCAAGCCATGTTCGGACGAAGTTTAGTTTTAGTTTTTATATACGGGTGACGAGCGCATCTGGGTGCATGTACAAATGTACCAAAAGAGCCGCACGTCTACATTTGTGAGAATCTAGAACAGCGCTGACTTTTCTTGCTTTTCACCCCACGTGTAAAACACGTGAACACCTGTCATTATGTTCGCGTTTCTTCTGAGAGCTTGAGTTAGCTCCCCTTCGCACATTTACATACGCGGAATCCTACACTACATTCTTTTACTTGTAATCCCACATAGACGTGCATGTTACTACGCTTGCATATGTAGTACAGCTAAAATATTCCTGGCAATTTGGTATAATCTAACCAAGGTTGTGCAGCCTATCAGCCAGTGCAAGTCCCTGCTTATCCAACACAGATGGGTCATATCTGCTTGCAAAGAACCGATAGTGTTTCGGTCATCGTATTCTTTACAAGCAGCGCATCAGAAAGTATAGGCTAAATACTCACCTGAAGCCTGTAAGGAGGGAGGCGAAATGTAGGAAATGAACAAATAAATACAAAGTCTTTTTTTAAAAAAGAAACAATTAATTTATTTTGTAGGCAAAGAGAGTAATAGTTGTACATTTTTTGAAGCATTCGTAAACCGACGATGTATGAATTCCTTCTTCAACTACTTGAAGGCAGAACATCCCACTGTTCCCAGATCCTGGATAGATACATATTTATAAAATTCTTGAAACCAGAAAATCTTCTCATGATTTTTAATATAAACTATGCTGTCTCCTACGTTCGAATCGACATCACAGTAGCTTCATTTGCTACATCTTCATTATACCGAGGTTTTTCGTAGTAAAATTGTGTCAACAACAACTTTTTTTTGGATTTTGGCGCACTACACTGAGCTAAACGAACTGGATGTAGCAACGATTGGGGAATACGTCATTAGTACTTCTCCAGTGCCAGAGAATCCAAGGAATGCAATATCTTTAAACGCAAACTGTCCACAATCGATGTAAAACCTTTGTTTGTCTGTGACAAACTTTTCTCTTTGAGGCATCGTTGTATAATGTACTGTACATTGTGTAATGCCTCCACATTTACACTACTCGTACAGTTTCTATTAGCAGTGAGTAGTTTATGAGACACTCATGCAGTATTAATTTATATGCTCCAATGGGTGTAGGGAAGTTTTCAGATGATTTGGATTCAATACGTGTGTCCACAGTTTCAGACTTCACTGCCTCGTATTGCTTTTAACGAGCTATTACCACTGTGAGTGATAATTCCTTAAATTGCTGTCGGCTAAGCATGCATCTGAAACCACCGTCAGACTGACACAATAATGCGTACGCGTCATGCAACAGTACAACTGCATTTCTGTTCCAGTTGAGCTGAAAATTATCATACGAAAAAAACTGGAAGTTTCGGTAAACTTTAGCACCGTTTAGTTTACAGTTGTTAAATACACTCGAATTCTTTTTGAAATTCCCTTTCGTGTCTGTTTGCAGCTCGAAAATAATAAAGAGAGGCGTTTCTAGCTGGAAGGAAATCTTAAGTGTCATTGGCTGGCGAGATGGCTCTGGAAGGCACAAATAACGCCCATACACGAAAAGATGCCAGTTGCATTCCTGTATTTAGAGCATGTACAAGTTTCAGATTCTCTTCGTCTGATAGAGACAGGTGCAGTACTTCCCAAATGTTCTAGAATGTACAAGAATTTATCTGTAGTACTTCGTACTAGAATCAGCTCCTGCTTAGCGTTCATAACAATGTGATTGCTGTACTCAAAGAGGCCCATTAAGTTTTCGAATACACACTCACTAAAGGATTTATCTACTGATCCATCCATGAACCACCATGTGATTTGTAGGGTATTCAGATCTGACGTTGACACAGAGACGTATGTTTTGAGAATCGATGTGAACCTAACGTTAAGTGGCCGTGCGGTTATAGGCGCTACAGTCTGGAGCCGCGCTACCGCTACGGTAGCAGGTTCGAATCCTGCCTCGGGCATGAATGTGTGTGGTGTACTTAGGTTAGTTAGGCTTAAGTAGTTCTAAGTTCTAGGGGACTGATGATCTCAGAAGTTAAGTCCCATAGTGCTCAGAGCCATTTTTTTGAACCTAGCGTTTATGGTGTGGTAGATTTCAGTTTCATTAAGTTTGTATCTTATTTCTTGAAACAGAAAAGCGAAGCCATTCTATGAAAAACATGATGTTATCGATGTCGCTGAAGGCTTCTTAGGTGTAAATGCCTCCTCCAAATATAGGAAGTTCTTTCTTGGAAGTGTCATTCTATCTTCATGCTGAATGATAATTCATACCTTGTCATTATTATTAAACATTTGTTCAAATGGTTCAAATGGCTCTGAGCACTATGGGACTTAACTTCTGAGGTCATCAGTCCCCTAGAACTTAGTACTACTTAAGCATAACTAACCGAAGGACATCACACACATCCATGCCCGAGGCAGGATTCGAACCTGCGACCGTAGCGGTCGCGCGGTTCCAGACTGTAGCGCCTAGAACCGATCGGCCACCCGGCCGGCAATTAAACATTGCTGAGGCCAACGGTTTGTGGGAATAATATTCCGGGCTAATGATATGGCTCATCATATTGAACTGGACTTGTTATTGTAAAGTTCCAATCCAATGGACTTAAGAAATTCGTAACTCTCACGTGTTATAATGGTCTACTACAGAGATGTCTTCTGATGACTGGATATGCCCGACAGTTTTGCTTCAGATGAAGACATACTATAATTTCCTCTCCACGAAAATCAACTACATTCACGTTATGGTCTACGATATTCAGCTCGATATGGTCTAATGTCTGGAAAGTCGCAGGGAGATATATTGGATTACTGGGAAACCCTGCAGGTTTATAACCAGGAACCAAAACAGCTGAATCTCAGAAGGATCTCATCGAGGCCAAGAATTCCGTGGCAAAGTAATCTATGGAATGGCCTGTGGAGATACAATGCTTGGCTATGGCTGGCTTACTGTGTTAAGTTAGGCGAGTGTGGTGACCATGTTCAACTCATCTTTCATGCGCTGTGCACGTAGTCTTACATTCATGGGCTTTGCCACACTGCCATGGTATTCTGTAGATTCCTGGCAAGGTATTCTGTAGATTCCAACCCTCTGCAAACCCAGATCGTCCTTTGCCGAACGAATAGTTTCGTCTGTGTACAGGAAAGCCGAGGAAGCAGAACATCTCAAGACCTCGTCGCTCTCCAATTTCCATGTATCTCAAGCTGAGCAGTTGATCACATCTCCCTGTGTTGCCCTATCCATCCTATCAAGCTACATAGCGCAGTGGCTAGGATTACGGTTTATAACTCGAGTGGAGCGTGCTCTGAACCACGTATCAGACATTTATATTTCCCGTGGTTTTCATGTGTTATTTGAGATAAATGCCGAGTTATTTCCTATTTGGTGGCCGTTCACGAACAATCAGAATTTTTGCTCGAGCTCTAACGTCTCCGATGAAGACGGTACTATAATTTATAGTTTTCTTCATCCCCTCTATGCATACTAGTAGTTATGGGTGTACTATATTCAATAGCCAGCCATGTAAATTGCACTTCCTACAGACAATACTTACAACCGCATCTCCGAAGTGCTACACACGAAACACGACTAGAATCAGCACAATACAAAAAGCGTTCGTACAATTATGAAACGATCTTGGACCGAAATTTAGCGCTCTGAAAACATGTAGTAGCCCTATCCTAAAAGCAAAGCGCCGCTAAACAATTCTGGAGAAGCACATTGTGAAAACACCGTTTATGGATAGTGGTTGAGTGTGTTGCCTGTTGGTGGTTAGCACTTTGTCCTTGTTCGATGGGTAGCCGCCACTGCCGAGGTCGACAGGCGTATCATCACCTCTGGGAGGACGCTGAGATCTGAGATGTATCAGGCCTGGTCGACAACACGCAACTCTGGCCATATTTCTCTTGCCCTTGGGACTTGTTGTCATGGTCTTCAGTCCATAGCTTGGTTTTATGCAGCTCACCGCGCTAATCTATCCTGTGCAACCTACTTCATTTCTGAATAACTTCCATTCTCTTCTTGTCTGAAGTGTTCATCGTCCATCCGTCCGTACGAGCCTACCCTCAAATAAATACCTTCAGAAAATACTTCGTAATCTTAAATTTACGTTCGATCTTAACAAATTTCTATTTTTCAGAAACACTTTTCATTCTATTGACAGTATGTTTTTTTTTTTAAGTCCTCTCTACTTCGGCCACGGTCAGTAATTGTACTAACCAAATTGCAAAACTCATCGACCACATTTAGTTTTTTATTTCTTCACCTAATTGTCTTAGCATCGCCTCATTAAATTCGACTACATTCCATTACCACTTTTTTTCACTTTTGTTGAATTTTATCTTATAACCACTTTCAGGACACTTACCATTCCGTTCAACTACTCTTCGAAGTCCTTTGCTTTTCTGACACAATGTTACGATGTTTTCGGCAAAGCTCAAATTTTTATTTCTTCTTTCTTATCTCTCATTATCTTTGCGGGTTTCTCCTTTATTTTATTTAGTACTTACGCAATGTACAGATTTAATAACGTCGGGGACAGGTTAAAAGCTTGTCATATGTCCGTTGAATCTCATAAATCCAGTCTGGTGTTTGTATAAGATGTAGATAACCTTTGTACCCTATATTTTATCGCTGCTATCTTCAGAATTCCAAACAGTGTTTTCCAGTCAACAATGTAGAAAGCTTTCTCTAAATCTACAAAAGCGATAAATGTAGGTTTGCCTTTCTTTAGTCTATTTTCTAAGATAAGTCATAAGGGAAGTACTGTGTCGCGTGCTCCTTCCTACATCTCTTCAATACCGAAATTGATCTTCCCCAAAGGTCGGGTTCTACCAGTTTTCCATCCTTTTGTGAATAATTAGCCCCATAGCTTATTAAACAGATGGTTCTATGGCATTTACACCTGACAGTACATGCAAACTTCATAAAACGTATTACAATATTACAACGTCCGCTCTAGTAGAACTAGTTCCAAAGCACAATACTAATTAGCTTTGTATCACGTACTTATTACCTGTGTTGCAATGACGGACAGACCTCCTTTTAAAGAAATTGTTTTCAGTTTTCCAGCCACTTCAGCTGGTTCAAACCTCACGAAGTTTCTTTTCGCGCTAACCATTCGTCACAATTACTATTAGTTACGAACTGCCACTTTTTTGCTTGCCTTTCATTCCCCCAGGAATGGTTGGGTTGACGTAAGACGTGTACTCGCAGCTGCTCTTAGGCGCTAAAATTTAAGAAGCAGGGAAATTTGAAACAAAGACATTAGAAGGTGATAAATACGGACTACATTAACTAAAATAATGTTGATGTAGGAGCTGCTGTTTCTTTTGGGCTGGGTGGTGTGGTGTGCAGATGAGGAGAATTTCGGCATCCGTATTAGGCTTCGCTTGAAGAGGGGCATGCTCATATTCTACAATTAGACCAGGTGGCATAATTTACAGATGTTATACTGATGTGCAGACTACAGTTTGAGTCGTTCATCCAGGGAAATGCGGCATTTGAAAGACCAACTAGGGATGTTCGACGATCATTGATATTTACAAAATATCAGTGTTGGAAGGTTAAACATCAGTGTCATAATATCGATACTGAAGCCTTTGAAACATCGGAACATCACAATATCTCTTGATTTTGGCAAAAGTGCAGGCTACTTGTTACACTGCAGTAATTTTTTTGTAGGTTTTACAAACGTTTTTCTGAAAGACGTTGATACATCACAGGAAAATAGAGAAATCAAATTTGATGTATGGAGTCTTCTTCTTTCTCCTGGACCATATCCAGCATCTTCGTGGGGTCGGTATGTTAATCATTGGGTTTCTCAATGTTAGAGTTAAAGGGTGATCGTATTTGCTTCCTCTCCCCACCTGTTCAAAAGAAACAAAATAAGAAGACAGTTGGCTGAAATGAAACGTTCAAACAAAGTTGAAGGATGTGCCCTCAAAGATCTATATTAAAAAAATAAAAGAAAGCTTTAAGATATGATGTATAACTGAAAAAACATCAATGATACATAAAATGGAAACAATAGCAACAAAGGACGCATAATGACTTCCAACAAAACACTAGAAAGACAGGTTCTCAATGTAGCATATGGAACAAAGAACACAATACAGAACAAACTGGACAGACAAGCCACTAACACTCACAAATACAGCCAATCTGGCATCTGCCAGTTAACCTGCAACTGCCATCAAACAGTATAAGTGGCAAACGTACAGTAATTTTGGGACCAAATACACATAACATCCTAGGGCATTACAAATAAAAGGTTCCATTCAACATCTGCATTCTTCTAAGGGTAGTGAATCAACATCCAACAAAAATATATGCAATGATTTCGAAGTACTTAAACTCGCAATAACCTATACCGAATATTAACAATAGAGGAAAAAATTATGGAATGTAAAAAGCAGTAGCCCCGGAGAAAACGTACTAAATGCATACACAACACTCTGGGGAAAAGAATACTATTTGCCACAATATAAGAATTGTATAAATAACGACCATTCCCCCCCCCCCCTCTCTCTCTCTCTCTCTCTCTCTCACATACACACACACACACACACACACACACACACACACACACACACACACCACACACACACACACACACAACCTTTCTGTCACCAAATGTCACTATCACCACACACACAGTAAAGTTCCTGAATATCAGTAAACATTTTGCAATTCACACATCACCCATCAAATAATCACGCAACGAAACAAGTGAATAGCAAGCAGGCGCAATAACACGCTAGATGACAGCAGAAACCGTATGTGTTGTGATAAAATAAATAAAAATGGGTGTTAAACTGTCAGCACTTCCGTTATAAAGATAGTATTTGCCTTAACATGTCATAAATAACGGGAATAAATGCTAGAAGAACAAAAAAATCATAAATAAAAAGATAAATAATGCGAGATTCGATCTAAAATGGAAGAGAAATACGAAACGAGAAGTGTATGTCTTGTTTTGCACATGAAAGGCTACGCACAAAGAACGGTATAAATATTTATTATAGACCAGCATTCTAGACATAAATTTCTCCACAGCAAAATCATGCAATATTTTGTGTCTCAATTGGGTGTGATGTGCACTTAACTACATATGAAGACCAATGCAAAACTGATGCCTGGTTATGGCTCTTTCATATATATATATATATATATATATATATATATATATATATATATATATATATATATATATATATATATATGCGAGGCATCTTGCACAAGGCGGAATATCTCACCAATTTTTCTCAGCAAGTACGGAAAGAAAGAAGAGCAACAATATTCAAAAACATAATTAAAATGTATCAGCAGAATGAGGGAAGACAGATTAGCTGCCGCGCGGGGTAGCCGCGTGGTCTAGGGCGCTTTGCCGCAATTCGTGCGGCTCCCCACGTCGGCGTTCGAGTCCCCCCTCGGGCATAGGTGTGTCTGTTGTCCATAGCGTTAGTTAGTTTAAGTTATATTAAGTAGTGTGTAGGCTTAGGGACCGATGGTCTCAGCAGTGTATTCTCATAAGGCCTTAGCACAAATTTCCCAAATGGTTCAAATGGCTCTGAGCACTATGGGACTTAACATCTATGGTCATCAGTCCCCTAGAACTTAGGACTACTTAAACCTAACTAACCTAAGGACATCACAGAACACCCAGTTATCACGAGGCAGAGAAAATCCCTGACACCGCCGGGAATCGAACCCGGGAAAATTTCCCAAATTTCCAAACAAATTAGCTAAACATGTAATCAATAACCAGTATAAGAGATGCAGAACGACCGAAGAACAGGATGATTCAGTGATGACGGAACAGATTGTAAGCCCACTCCATGTAATGAAGAAGAAGAAGAAGGCTCTCTTCCACTTTTTGGACAAATCTGGGTTAACAAAACCTTCACCGAGCACGAGAACCTCACCGAATACAAGAGAATCGAGCCCCACGGCACTGTCAGGAGGGAAGTTAACGAGCCAATCGTATCTTTATCCGTCGCAGTAGACTCAGGTAGAACTCCGAGAAGGTCCAAGAGAAGGGCACTGCCAGGGGTGTCAGTTCGGTCACCGTGCGTCGTCATTGAGGCGGTTAAGGCCTCGGCAGCCCGGCGGCGCATCTGCTGGCTACGCATCCGCGTGGGTTTTCCCGCCTGACCCCTGCGCCTCCCCCGCAGCCGTGTCCGGCTCTGTACAGACGTCCGTGACACGGCACCAACCGACACGGTCGGTCGCACTCCATCGCCTCTGTGGTCGTGACTGGCTGACCACTGCCAATAGGCAGCGCTTGTCACCGACTGATCGCAGCCGATTTCTCAGAGGTATTACTTCCCTGGAAATCGAATGTTTGTTGGAAGATTTAAGCACCTGCATTGTAGAGAAATCACACTTATCTTTAAAGTAATTTTTTCATCTTGAAACTGATCCTGGATCTCGTTTCATGCTTTATTAGCTTGTACAGTATCTGATCAAAAGTATCCGGACAACTATTAGTGGAATTCCAGCATTTTCCCAACAGGAAGCAGGAACCCATAAAAAACCATTATCCAGAAAGGAATCTGCCAAAGAACCCTTTTACTTCAGGCCAATTTGCATTCAACCAGTATTATCTAAGGCCTTACAACATACAATTAACGATCAGCTTACAAATTACAGTCAGTTCCACAAGAAATTTTACGCCATAATTTTAAATGTAACGTCCGCAGCTACATCTCTGGTAGAGGTCTCGAATCTCGATTCGGTGCGCTTTTGCACAGTATTTTTTTTATTTTGTCGGCTGCAGTTTAAAATGAGTGCAAAAGGTATTTACAGTCAATTTAAACGCTGAAAAAATGGACAATATTTATCAAAAATGCCTTCTGAGGTGCGTTAAGAACGTATTTGGTTCGAACGAGGCAAGCTAGGCGCTTCAAGAGAATAATGATCCGAAACATGTCAGCCGTCTCTGTAAAGCGTGGAAACAAGACAATGGGGTGTCCAAGATGGATTAGTCTGTAATGTCTCTGGATGCAAATCCAATCGAAAATGTTTGGTCTTATATTAATATGAAGCTTAAAGGAAAGCCAATATATATATCTTGAAGCAGCTGTCCTATAAAATCAGGACGATATGAAGATCTTTACTTAGAGAGTACGCAGAAAATCTCGTGAAAAGCATACACAAACGTGCCAAGCTATAATCGATAATGTCAGCGATTGGATTAACTATTAGATAGTTGTGCAATTAGTAACAACATGTATTTTCATACAAACATGTATTTATAATAGTGTCATTATTTCATACAGCCGGTCGGAGTGGCCGAGCGGTTCTAGGCGCTGCAGTCTGGCACCGCGCGACCGCTACGGTCGCAGGCTCGAATACTGCCTCGGGCATGGAAGTGTGTGATGTCCTTAGGTTAGTTAGGTTTAAGTAGTTCTAAGTTCTAGCGGACTGATGACCACAGCAGTTAAGTCCCATAGTGCTCAGAGCCATTTGAACCATTTTATTTCATGCAGACAACGCTGTACACTTTCTTGTGGAACTGACTATACTATACATCGAATAATCTTTTGTGTAAATACCAGTCTGGTTTTCGGAAAAATCACAGCACTGCCAGTGCTCATATTAAACTCATGACGAACTTGTTAATGAACTGACGACTATTAACAACCGAGACGCAGCTATCAGGTGCTTTTTGTATTTCAGCAAAGCTATCGACACTGGTAACGTTGATAATCTACAAGTTCTTCTTCAAGTGATGTATAATTGTTCCACTCATAACTTACATCCCGCCAACAGTGTATAATTATTGTAATAAAAAAGTCACGATAGAACAACATTGTATCAGGGGTCCCACAATGATCAGTACTGGAGCTGTTATTTTTTTCATTCTATGTTAATGGTGTGTCGACTATTATCTCCCATTATAAATATCACTTACACGCTGACGACCTTCAGCTGTACCTAAGTGTAAGTCCAACAAAACTGCACACAGCCATCCACCACGTAAACGCTGATTTACTTCCTTTATCTGAGTGGACGTACAGCATAGGTTTGAGAGTTAACCCTTCCAAAACGCATTAAATCTTTGTCCCTCACAATGGACTTATTACCCCATAGTTCAGATAATCCCTTCTACCCTTAGTTCTACACGGTACAGAATTTACCTCTGCTACTTCTGCAAAGAACTTGGGATAATTCTGTCCCATTACTTAGATTGGACTGGCCATACAACTCCAGTCTGCATGAAGGTGTCAGCGTCACTTCATTCATTGCAGAAATATACAGAAGTATTTCCTCTCGAGATTAAAAAGGAACCCGTAGAATTATTAACGCACCCAATTCTTGCTTCTGCCGGTCCTCTTCTACAAGAACTTTCATATGAAAGCTGACGCCAGCTGTCACTAGCAATGGATGCTTGTGTGCGATGCGTCTGTGACGTTTGCTATTTCGACCATATTACTCCTGCCTACGAACAATTACTATGGCTACGTCTCGCTAAGTGTAGAGATTATCGTACCAGATGTTTGATCTATCGCCTCAATAATTTAATTCCTTCTTAGAATGAAATTTTCACTCTACAACGGAGTGTGCGCTGATATAAAACTTCCTGGAAGATTAAAACTGTGTGCCAGACCGAGACTTGGAAATCGGCACCTTTGTTTTCCATGGGCAAGTGCTCTACAAACTGAGCCACCCAAGCACGACTCATGACACGCCCTCACAGCTTTACTTCCGCAGCATCTCGTTTCTGGTAGAGCACTTGACCGCGAAAGGGGAAGGTCCCAAGTTCGTGTCTCGGTTCAGCACACAGTCTTAATCTGCCAGGAAGTTTAATTCCTTCTTATTTATCTTCAAAGCTCACGCTACTATCTGAACAGCACAGCAGAAATACTCGTTCTCAACAAAGTGAAATTTTCCCTGCACCACTACACGGAACTGTCATGTTCTCTAAATCATTCTCTTAATCAGCAATCTGACTTTGGAGCAGTCTCCCTCAAAATATTAAAGAAATTAGAATCCTTTCACACTTCAAAACAAAGCAAACGGTTCACCTTCCATCACAACAGCTGTCTCTTTCAAACACTTGACTGCAGCTCGCTCTCGTCAATTCTCCTTCCCCCACCACGTTTCCTTCCGTCTTATCTCCCCTTTAATTACCCCCTTCGAATAATGCTATATACAGATACAAATGTGCTAAATAAATCAGTATCATTCTTAATGCCCTCTATTATTTTTACTATTGCCAATTGTTATAAGTAATGAAAATTATTATTATTGTGATGGTTATATAATTTTTTTTTTGGTATGTCTTGTTCCTGGTGGGTTGTAAGGGAAGGCATTAAGCCCCTAATCTGGTCAGGCAAATTAAGCAATAAAAAAATAATGCTATATACAGATACAAATGTGCTAAATAAATCAGTATCATTCTTAATGCCCTCTATTATTATTACTATTGCCAATTGTTATAAGTAATGAAAATTATTATTATTGTGATGGTTATATAATTTTTTTTGTTATGTCTTGTTCCTGGTGGGTTGTAAGGGAAGGCATTAAGCCGCTAATCTGGTCAGGCAAACTACGCAATAAAAAAAATAATTATACGGGGGCGTGCCCATCCCTCGCCTTTATGATGGCTTTAAATCTGCCAGAGACGTCTTCTATGAGATGTATGAATGCGTGCGGAGGAATGGCAGCCTCTTCTTCCTCAAGAGCCTAAACCAGAGATGGTAGTAATGATGGACAATTAGGTCTGGAGCAAGTTCGATGTTCTAACTCATCCCAAAGGTGTTCAGTTGGGCTCAGGTCGATACTCTGGGATGATTAGTACATTTCATTCAAGTTATTGTTCACAAACCATCATCTCACAGACGTTGCTTTATGACTGGGTTCATTGTCATGCTGATACAGTCATCGTCTCTGAACCGTACCAGTACTGTTCACAGTAAACATTGCTGCAAGAAGTGTTCCTATCCTTGTGCACGTACCGTTTTTAAGCACAATTTAGGGGGCACACCCTAGCGACCAAAAGCACCACCATAACACCCCTCCCTTGTGTTTCACTGTTACACATGACGTCAGGTAGGGTTCTCCAGGCCTTAACCTAACGCAAACCCTTCCCACCTATTGCCACAGGGTACAGCGTGATTCATCGCTCCAAGTTACTCGTTTTCTTCACTCGTCCACTGTCCAGTGGCGTTGCTCTTTTACATTACCTCAAGCGTTGTTTAGCATTGACTACAGAAATAAAGAGTTGCTCGAGCATTTATACCATTCTTTTTAAGTCCATACGCACAGTCGTGCTAGCTGGACTGCCGGTAACACTATGAAATTATCGTGTGATTCCTTCCGCTGACTTTATGCGATTTTTACAGCCAACGATTGGCGGTCCCTGTCCGTCAATATTGAGATTTTCCTGGTCTACTTTGACGTTTGCACTTCACAATCGCATCATCACCTGTCGATGTGGGCAACTTTAGGAGGGCTGAAATGTCCCTAATGGTCTCTGTTACTCAGGTGACATCCAATGACTAGGGCACACTCGAAATCACTGAGCTTTTCCGAAGACCCATTGTCCTGTATCTGCTTTTCCGTTGACAACACAGTACTCACCCTTTTGCAAACCCAGATCCACCTTTCGTAATATCTGGTGGTCAACTTCGCATTGCATAGGATTTTCCGGATTCCTTATATCACATGGTGTCTATCGAGTGATAGCTAAACGCATTTCTTGCAGTCAACAATCAAACACATTTCTCCCAAAATCCACTGTCACCCATTCCACAGTACAATAGCGCCCTACATGCGAATTCAGCTGCGCGCTCACCTCCCATGCGCTATTCAACAAGCCTTTCGAGGCAAAAAGTGTGATATTCAGTACAAATAAAATCGCCAGCTAAAAGCATTACAGTTGCGAGGTACAGCTGCTCTGTTCGAGAGAGACAAACCTCATGCCGTCACAACGACTAGAATAGTTTTGTCGCGTCACGAGGCTGCAATGTCTTCAGAACTGTTATTAAGCTGCCTGCTTAGAGAAAACTTTTGACAATGTTGATTGGAATACTCTATTTCAAATTCTGAAGGCGGCAGGGGTAAAATACAGGGAGCGAAAGGCTATTTACAGATGGTTCAAATGGCTCTGAGCACTATGGGACTTAACTTCTGAGGTCATCAGTCCCCTAGAACTGAGAACTACTTAAACCTAACTAACCTAAGGACAGCACACACATCCATGCCCGAGGCAGGATTCGAACCTGCGACCGTAGCGCTCGGGCGGTTCCAGACTGTAGCGCCTATAACCGCTCGGCCACTACGGCCGGCGGCTATTTACAATTTGTACAGAAACCAGATGGCTGTTATAAGAGTTGAGGGACTGAAAGGGAAGCAGTGGTTGGGAAGGGAGTGAGACAGGGTTGTAGTCTCTCCCCGATGTTATTCAATCTGTATATTGAGCAAGCAATAAAGCAAACAAAAGAAAAATTCGGAGTAGGTATTAAAATCCATGGAGAAGAAATAAAAACTTTGAGGTTCGCCGATGACATCGTAATTCTGTCAGAGACAGCAAAGGACTTGGAAGAGCAGGTGAACAGAATGGACAGTGCCTTGAAAGGAGGATATAAGATGAACATCAACAAAAGCAAAACGAGGATAATGCAATGTAGTCGAGTTAACTCAGGTGATGTTGAGGGTATTAGATTAGGAAATGAGACACTTAAAGTAGTAAAGGAGTTTTGCTATTTGGGGAGCAAAATAACTGACGATGGTCGAAGTAGAGAGGATATAAAATGTAGACTGGCAATGGCAAGGAAAGCGTTTCTGAAGAAGAGAAATTTGTTAACATCGAGTATAGATTTAAGTGTCAGGAAATCGTTTCGGAAAGTATTCGTATGGAGTGTAGCCTTGTATGGAAGTGAAACATGGACGATAAATAGTTTGGACAGGAAGAGAATAGAAGCTTTCGAAATGTGGTGCTACAGAAGAATGCTGAAGATTAGATGGGTAAATCACATAACTAATGAGGAGGTATTGAACAGAATTGGGGAGGAGTTTGTGGCACAACTTGACGAGTAGAAGGGATCGGTTGGTAGGACATGTTCTGAGGCATCAAGGGATCACCAATTTAGTATTGGAGGGCAGTGTGGAGGATAAAAATCGTAGAGGGAGACCAAGAGATGAATAAACTAAGCAGATTCATAAGGATGTAGTTTCCAGTAGGTACTGGGAGATGAAGCAGCTTGCACAGGATAGAGTAACATGGAGAGCTGCATCAAACCAGTCTCAGGACTGAAGACCATAACAACAACACGAAACAGACGAGCGCAGAAAAAGCAAGACGTGCGATATGAGCGCTCTTGATCCCTGGCGGTTTCTGGGAGCCTTACGAGCAGGAAAAGCCACTTCAGAGGAAATGCAAACAATGGTCAACAACGTGGTGCGCCGTGCCCACCGCAGTGGGCACTCCCAACTGATGCTGTGCCCTGCTTGCATTTGCAGCCTCTGGACTGATTGAAAACGCCAAATAAGCAGTCATTAACAACTGTCCACTGCAGCGCAGATGGGTCACCACGTGCATAAAGAAGAAATGGTGTGACCCAGCAGAAGAGCTTCAGTGTCAGCTGGGTCCCGGATGCTTTCTGTAGCAGCTGCCCTTTCGTGAGCCCGTATCACCGTTACCAGCCCTGCCATTATGCAGCGTTACACGTATGCGGTGCCTCTGCACTTCTGTCTAGCGTCCTCACCGGGTGCTTACATGTTGCGGTAATGGGTTTCTCCTTCAGGACGAAAACACGTGGCTTGCGTCTTCCTCGCTGCGCCTGAGTCACCGTTTATTATTAGTCCGGCTGTTCCTGGACTATGCATCACCGGTCTCTCGTAAAACTCGCAATGAGAAAATGATACGACCTGCCATGGGCACGTTTCTGCTTTTTTTGCTCTGACGCAACAGGATATTGACGAGAAGGCCTGAGAGCGTCTTCGGATTCCACGGATTCTACACCTGCATTCCCACAACACCCAACAACGTCAAGAAAAGGAAATAGTATCGTGGATAAAAATTACTACCACTATGTTCAAGCAAGAGACATTTATTCGTTGCCTCTGAGTAAGCAATTAGAAAGAAATGTGGCAGAAAATTTTGGATACATCTCATTTAGTTTCGCCCAATATACACACTGTTGTTGTTGTGATGTTCAGTCCAGTTTGATGCAGCTCTCCATGCTACTCTATCCCGTGCAAGATTCTTCATCTCCCATTACCTACTGCAACCTACATCCTTCTGAATCTGTTTAGTGTATTCATCTCTTGGTCTCCCTCTACGATTTTTACCCTCCACGCTGCCCTCCAATACTAAATTGGTGGTCCCTTGATGCCTCAGAATACGCCCTACAAACCGTTCCCTTCTTCTAGTCAAGTTGGGCCACAAACTTCTCTTCTCCCCAATCCTATTCAACACCCCCTCATTAGTTATGTGATCTACCCATCTAATCTTCAGCTTTCCTTGCCATTGCCAGCCTACATTTTATATCCTCTCTATTGCGACCATCATCAGTTATTTTGCACATATATACACACTAGGAAGAAGAAAAAAGAAAAAAATGACGCACCATGAAGGAATTATCCGAATTCGGCGGAACTCAGAATAGGTTATGTTCATGTACAGACGAATAAATGAATACAATATCAAAAAAATTTGATGATTTTTTCAAGAGAAAGAGCTTAACAAACTGTACAAGTCAGTAACGCGTTGGTCCACCTCTGGCCCTTATGCAGTTATTCGCCTTGGCATTGATCAACAGTTGTTGAATGTCCTCCTGAGGCGTATCGTGCCAAATTCTGTCCAACTGGCGCGTCATATCGTCAAAATCCTGAGCTGGTTGGAGGGCCCTGCCCACAATGCTCCAAACGTTCTCAACGGGGCAGGCATCCGGCGACGTTGCTGGTCAAGACAGGGTTTGTCAAGCACGAAGGCAACCATCTTGCTGAAATGTAAGCCATGAAGTGCAACAAAATGGGGTGCATATTATCGTCGACCAAACGCTGTTCTGTAAGGGTGCCGCAGATGACAGCCTAAGGGATCCTACTATGAAAAGAAATGGCACTCCATAACACAAGTCCTGATTGTAGGGCCACATAGCGGGTGACAGAAAGGTTGGGATCCCACCGCAGTCAGGAGTGTCTCCAGAAACGTCTTGGTTGGTAATCGGTGCTCTGTTTGAAGTGGGACCATCACTGAAGACAGTTATACGCCAGTCAATGAGATTCCACGCCAAAGACGTATCTGAAGACGCCCTGGACAGCGGTGGGATCCAACCTGACGTCGCCCCCGTACTGCCCAACAACCAGTAGTGATGGTCTGGCATGCCATTTGTTATCATAGCATGACACATTTCGTTGCCACACGCGGCACCCTTACAACACGGCGGCACGTAGACAATATTGTATGCCCCGTTTCGTTGCCCTTCATCGCAAGCCATCTTCGGCTTGTATTTTAGTAAGATAATGCCCTCCCGGACACAACGAGAATTTTTACTGCTTTTCTTCGTGCTTGCCAAACCCTATCTTGGTCAGCACGCTGGACCAACACGATTTAAATCACATCTACCGATTTCCATCCCTCTCGGATAATTTCTACATCTACATCTACATCCATACTCCGCAAGCCATCTGACGGTGTGTGGCGGAGGGTACTTTGAGTATCTCTATCGGTTCTCCCTTCTATTCCAGTCTCGTATTGTTCTGTGTGGGCTCTAATCTCTCTGATTTTATCCTCATGGGTTCTTCGCGAGATATACGTAGGAGGGAGCAATATACTGCTTGACTCCTCGTTGAAAGTATGTTCTCGAAACTTCAACAAAAGCCCGCACCGAGCTACTGAGCGTCTCTCCTGCAGAGTCTTCCATTGGAATTTACCTATCATTTTTGTAACGCTTTCGCGATTACTAAATGATCCTGTAACGAAGCGCGCTGCTCTCCATTGGATTTTCTCTCTCTCTTCTATCAACCCTATCTGGTACGGATCCCACACTGCTGAGCAGTATTGAAGCAGTGGGTGAACAAGCGTACTGTACCTACTTCCTTTGTTTTCGGATTGCATTTCCTTCGGATTCTTCCAGTGAATCTGAGTCTGGCATCTGCTTTACCGACGATCAACTTTATAACTTTATATGATCATTCCATTTTAAATCACTCCTAATGCGTACTCCCAGATAATTTATGGAATTAACTACTTCCAGTTGCTGACCTGCTATTTTGTAGCTAAATGATAAGGGATTTAACTTTCTGTGTATTCGCAGCACATTACACATGTCTACATTGAGATTCAATTGCCATTCCCTGCACCATGCGTCAATTCGCTGCAGATCCTCCTGCATTTCAGTACAATTTTCCACTGTTACAACCTCTCGATATACCACAGCATCATCCGCAAAAAGCCTCAGTGAACTTCCGATGTCATCCACAAGGACATTTATGTATATTGTGAATAGCAACGGTCCTATGACACTCCCCTGCGGCACAGCTGAAATCACTCTTACTTCGGAAGACTTCTCTCCATTGAGAATGACATGCTGCGTTCTGTTATCTAGTAACTCTTCAATTTCTTCGTAATACTCCTTTTTTTACTTCTTCTTAGCGGGTATTCCAATTTCACCAGCCCCAGAAATCAAGCAAATGGCTTCATTAAACAAGCGATGGCCATCTGTTGCTGCTGGAGTCTTACAGTACCCGTCACATGACTGTGGTGTTGACATCAGCCATAGAGGCACTCTTCATTTTTCCGCTCTTCTATTAAAGTTGATTTCTGCTCTGTTTTCAGCACCTGTAATCACTTGAAAGTGACCAAAGATCGAAACTGCAACAGTTGATACTGCAATAAATGTACAGTCAGTAACTAATACTAAGTCGTTTAAAAATCACCTTTTGCTGTTTATGGAGGGAGGAAAGAGAACCGCAAAAGGGGATGAACAAACTGTGTCAATCAATGCTGAGGCTTGCATAAGGGCCAGAGGTGGACCAACGCGCTACTGACTTGTACAGGTTGTGAAACTCTTTCTCTTGGAAAAATCATATAATTTTTTTTGAAATTGTATTCATATATTTGTTTTTACGTGAACATCACATATACTGAGTTCCGCCGCATTAGGATCCAATTCGCTCCAGACCTCATTGTACATCATCACTACCACCTCTGGTTTAGGCTATTGAGGAAGAAGAGGCTGTCATTCCTCCGCACGCATTCAGACATCTCATAGAAGGCGTCTTTGGCAGATTTAAAGCCGTCATAGAGGCGAGGGGTGGACACGCCCCCGTATAATTATTTTTTTTATTGCGTAGTTTGCCTGACCAGATTAGCGGCTTAATGCCTTGCCTTACAACCCACCAGGAACAAGGCATACCAAAAACATTATGTAACTATCACAATAATAATAATTTTCATTACTTAAAAAATAATAATTGGCAGTAGCAGTGATAGCAGTGACATTATGTGTCGGACATAGAAGAGACAGACAGGTTATCATGTGCAGTACCAAGTAAAGAATGACATTATAAAATTAATACAAATATTAAAAAATGAATTTTAATTGCCTTCAGCTTCCACACTCACTACAGATGTACAAAAGACCTTTCCCGACGCCCACCAACATTTGTCAAACCACCGTCTGCGATTGCTGTGGATGCTGTTTTAACGTGCAAATATGATCCTGCGCATGGTTTACAACATCCATTACGACTACTGCAAAAGTCCAGTGGAGTTTAGAATGGAGAAAGGGGGAGAAGGTCACTCTAAGGTTTTTAACCGATTCATTGTCGTAGATAACAGACATCTAAATACGCTCGTACTTTCCGGTCCTAAGACAATGTTGCACTTGTTGGAAATAATATTTTTCATTCAAAGTCAAACCGAATTTGAACATTTCATAGTATACGTACCCGATGAATCAATATCTCGTATGAAAGACTTGTTACTGTGTCCTAAGGTAAGGGCTTGTTACTGGACACTACCCGTTTCCGATTATAGGGTGCCCGATCGGCGCTTTGGACACGCCTTCTCTTCATGCGTCTGCCTAAACGTATCCTAGGCCGTGAGTTGGTTCAAAATGGTTCAAATGGCTCTGAGCACTATGGGACTTAACTTCTCTGAGGTCATCAGTCTCCTAGAACTTAGAACTACTTAAACCTAACTAACCTAAGGACATTACACACATCCATGCCCGAGGCAGGACCGTAGCGGTCGCGCGGTTCCAGACTGTAGCGCTTAGAACCGCTCGGCCACTCCAGCCGGCCGTGAGTTGGTAGCCAGTGGGGCAAAGGTATGGAGTTTAGCCACCTTAATGGTGTCAAAGTTATACAGACAGTAGAGGAAGAGGAACATGTCCTGTTCGATACCTAGAGTGGAAGGAAGGTGTGAAAATGTTTGTATAGAATGCGGGACTATCATATATTCCTAGGAGCTTGTGAGACAAACTCACTCTCTCGCAAACAGACAAAGTGTAATTATTAATCAGAGTTTAAGTATTGTAAAAATTTAGCTTGTAAGAATATTTCTAAATCTAAACTTGTCTTTTTGAAACGTTGTCGTCGATTTTTGTGTCTGTAGTTGTAACAAACACAAAGACATAAAGCTTCATGAGTAAAATTCACACCCGTTTACAAAATTTACACGCAGACAACTGGCAAAAGCAAGTAACTGCTGTACTTAACTTCCTGTTTTGCCTTTACGTCGTCAATGGCCTATACTTCGTAATGGAAGACTCAAGTAGCATCGCAGGATCATTTTCCTACCTCCTGTGTAGTCCCTGCCCAGAGATCAGAATGGGGGACTATTTTACCTCCGGAATGTTTTACCCAAGAGGATGCCATCGTTACTTAACCATACAGTAAAGCTGCATACCCTCGGGGAAAATTACGGCTGTAGTTTTCCCTCGTTTTCAACCGTTCGCAGTACCAGCACAGCAAGGTCATTTTTGTTGATGTTACAAGGCCGGATCAATCAATCATCGAGATTATTGCCCCTGCAACTACTGAAAAGGCTGCTGCCCCTCTTCAGGAGCCACACGTTTGTCTGGCCTCTCAACAGATACCACTCTGTTGTCGTGCACCTACGGTACAGCTATGTGTATCGCTGAGGCATGCAAGCCTACCCACAAACGGCAAGGTCCATGGTGAATGGTGGGGGACAAATCTAATGTAAAACATAAATAAACCACAAAACCCACATCATGTGGTAACAAGGTATATATAAAGACGCTCAAAGTTGTGAATACATTGTAAGGTGACCACGTCTTTTGGGTTTTGTATGCTATCGATGTGCACGTCAGAGAACGAGCAAGTTACTTTACTGTTAAACAACCTTTGGTCTTGTCGTGGCACAGTCTTTGGCACTGTTCAGTCTTATATACACTCCTGGAAATGGAAAAAAGAACACATTGACACCGGTGTGTCAGACCCACCATACTTGCTCCGGACACTGCGAGAGGGCTGTACAAGCAATGATCACACGCACGGCACAGCGGACACACTAGGAACCGCGGTGTTGGCCGTCGAATGGCGCTAGCTGCGCAGCATTTGTGCACCGCCGCCGTCAGTGTCAGCCAGTTTGCCGTGGCATACGGAGCTCCATCGCAGTCTTTAACACTGGTAGCATGCCGCGACAGCGTGGACGTGAACCGTATGTGCAGTTGACGGACTTTGAGCGAGGGCGTATAGTGGGCATGCGGGAGGCCGGGTGGACGTACCGCCGAATTGCTCAACACGTGGGGCGTGAGGTCTCCACAGTACATCGATGTTGTCGCCAGTGGTCGGCGGACCGCAGCGACGCACGGATGCACGCCAAGACCGTAGGATCCTACGCAGTGCCGTAGGGGACCGCACCGCCACTTCCCAGCAAATTAGGGACACCGTTGCTCCTGGGGTATCGGCGAGGACCATTCGCAACCGTCTCCATGAAGCTGGGCTACGGTCCCGCACACCGTTAGGCCGTCTTCCGCTCACGCCCCAACATCGTGCAGCCCGCCTCCAGTGGTGTCGCGACAGGCGTGAATGGAGGGACGAATGGAGACGTGTCGTCTTCAGCGATGAGAGTCGCTTCTGCCTTGGTGCCAATGATGGTCGTATGCGTGTTTGGCGCCGTGCAGGTGAGCGCCACAATCAGGACTGCATACGACCGAGGCACACAGGGCCAACACCCGGCATCATGGTGTGGGGAGCGATCTCCTACACTGGCCGTACACCACTGGTGATCGTCGAGGGGACACTGAATAGTGCACGGTACATCCAAACCGTTATCGAACCCATTGTTCTACCATTCCTAGACCGGCTAGGGAACTTGCTGTTCCAGCAGGACAATGCACGTCCGCATGTATCCCGTGCCACCCAACGTGCTCTAGAAGGTGTAAGTCAACTACCCTGGCCAGCAAGATCTCCGGATCTGTCCCCCATTGAGCATGTTTGGGACTGGATGAAGCGTCGTCTCACGCGGTCTGCACGTCCAGCACGAACGCTGGTCCAACTGAGGCGCCAGGTGGAAATGGCATGGCAAGCCGTTCCACAGGACTACATCCAGCAACTCTACGATCGTCTCCATGAGAGAATAGCAGCCTGCATTGCTGCGAATGGTGGATATACACTGTACTAGTGCCGACATTGTGCATGATCTGTTGCCTGTGTCTATGTGCCTGTGGTTCTGTCAGTGTGATTATGTGATGTATCTGACCCCAGGAATGTGTCAATACAGTTTCCCCTTCCTGGGACAATGAATTCACGGTGTTCTTATTTCAATTTCCAGGAGTGTAGTTACTCTCCCAATCCACTGTTTATCATACACATTACCACATGCAGCAGTTTGAATACGCATTTAGAAACAAAAATCTAGCTTAGCCGCTGTCTGCTTGCTGTTGTGCTTTCGAGAAATCTGCAAGCATGTTGTCAAGTCGCGAGTTAAGTGGAAATTTTTATTAAGGCCAGATAACTGTTTTACTTCCGTTGCTCATTTAATACAAAGTCAAGATGCATTCAGATCAGCTCAGTTCATATTACGTTCTGTAAAGTTGGGCTAAATTTCAGACAGAAACAAATACAGAGAACAACTTACAATATTCCTAAAAACTTGAATTTGTATGCGTAGAGATAGTAAGGACAAGTTTTTCCTGTTGTTTAGTGGAACACAAAATTCAGCGAAACGTATCCGGGAAAAAGAAAAAGAAGCTGTGATTTGCTCAAGGTGGATGCCATCCGAGAAGATATTTATTTGCAAGCACTCAAAGACACGACAGTTTCATTCACAAGCTGAGTATGTGTAAAGTTTGCTGGAAGTCGCTAAGAGCTCTCATTGTCAATTACTGGATGAATATATTCTGGTTGATTTGCACACCATGTGTGTCTCAAGGCACATACACAGATCCTAGCTGTAACACTTGACTTACTGTGTTAAACGTTTAAAATAAGTTTATACACTGAGGTGATAAAAGTAATGCGATAGCGATATACACCTATACATATGGCTGTAGTATTGCGTACACAAGGTATAAAAGGGCAATGCATGGGCAGAGCTGTCTTTAGTACTTAGGTGACACATGTAAAAAGGTGTCTGACGTGATCGTGGCTGCATGACGAGAATTAAGAGACTTTGAAAGCGGAATGGTAGTTGGAGATAGATGCATCAAACATTTCATTTTGTAAATCATTAGGGAATACAATATTCCGAGATTCACAGCGTCAGAAGTGTGCAGAGAACACCACATTTCAGGCATTACCTCTCACCGTGGACAACGCGGTGGCAGACGGCCTTCACTTAACGACCGAGAGCAGCGGTGTTTGCGTTGAGTTGTCAGTGCTAACAGACAAGCAACACTACGTGAAATAACCGCAGAAAACGATGTGGGACGTATAACATATCAGTTAGGATAGTGCCGCGAAATTTCGCGTTAATGGGCTATGGCAGCAGACGACCGACGCAAGTACGAGGAGTGTTTTTTAAGTAAGTACTTTTTTGTCACACCGCGGCCGCAGCGCTGCGGTCGGCGTTCTGCGCATGCGCACTGGGTACCTACATCTGTTGTCTACGCATTGACGCCATTACAGTCTGATTCTTCCTTGTTTACATTGTGTACTGAGTGTTTAAGATGCCTCCGATAATCGTGAGTCCCGCCGACTGTGAAGTACGGGCTGTTATAAGATTTCTTAGTGCTAAAGGCCTAAAAGCGATCTATATTCATCGTGAGATCTGTGCAGTTTACGAAGAAAACATTATGAGTCATGGAATGGTAAGAAAGTTGGTGAGCGCATTTAAAGATGGCCACACAAATGTGCATGATGAACGATGAAGTGGGCGTCCTTTGGTCGATAATGAAAGTTTGGGTGAGGAAGTCGACAATAAGGTGAGAGAAACAGACACTTTACGATTTTCTCCTTGCAGGATAACTTTCCTAATGTTTCTTGTAGTGTTTTGTATGGCATTGTGACCGAGCACTTGAATTACCGAAAATTGTTGGGTACCGAAAATGTTGACGGATGTGCACCAAACCAAACATTTAGACAGTGCATTGACTTTCCTTGAGCGGTACCACAACAACGGTGATGATTTCTTAACCCAAATTGTTAAGGGCGATGAAACATGAGTGACCTACGTCACACCAGAATCAAAGCAACAGTCCATGGAATGGTGGCACTCAGATTCACCCAGAAAAGTGGGGTTTAAGCAAACAATTTCTGCCCGGAAAATCATGTGCACAGTTTTTTGGGTCAGGAAAGGAGTACTACTTGTGGAATTTCTGCCTCGTAATGAGACAACCAATGCAGCAGCTTACTGTAAGACATTGCACAATCTGCCCCGTTCAGTTCAGAACAAAAGACGTGGCAAGATGAGCAAGGGCATCGTTTTGCTGCAAGACAATGCCTGTCCAGATGTGGTGAATCCGACCAAGGATCTCATCACATCTTTTCGATGGGAAGCTGTAGATCATTCTCAGTACAGCCCCGATCTTGCGCCCAGTGACTACCTGGGCGGTCAACGTCTTCAAGACGATGACGATGTCAAAACAGTGGTGATGCAGTGGTTAACAAATCAGGCGGCAGACTTCTATGAGGAGGGTATTCAAAATCTGGTACAACGTTACGACAAGTTCCTCAATATTGACGGGAAAAGTAGATTAAGGTACAGGTTCTCATGTAAAAATAAAATTATTGAGATATCTTAAGACGTCTTTTTTTAATTTCAAAACGGTACTTACTTAAAAAACGCGCCTCGTACCTTTGCTAACAGTACGACTTCGCCTGGAGCGCCTGTCCTCAGCTCGTGACCATGTCGATTGGACCGTAGATGATTGGAAAACCGTGACCTGGTCAGACGAGTCCCGATTTCAGTTGGCATGAGCTGATGCTAGGGTTCGAGTGTCCCGCAGACACCACGAAGCCATGGAATCAAGTTGTCAACAAGGCACTGTGCAAGCTGGTAGTGACTCCATGATGGTGTGGGCTGTGTTTGCATGAAATGGACTTGGTCCTCTGGTCAAACTGAACCTCGTGTTTCCATACGACGACGGAATTTTGATGGATGACAATGCGCCATATCACCAAGCCAAAATTGTATGCGATTGATTTGAAGACAGTTCGAGCGAATTATTTGGTTACCCAGATCTTTTGACACGGGATACAATCGAGAGGTCCTGCACTGGCAACACTTTCGCAATTATGGGCGATTCAGGTCTTCTGCAGGGAACTTCCATCGACTTGTGAAGTCCATGCCATGTCGAGTAGCTGCAATACGCCGGGCAAAAGGAGGTCCGACACGATATCAGGAGGTACCCCATGACTATTGTCATCTCAATGTAGCTCTTGATGACTAGATTATAAAATAGTTTTTAATTTTTAAATTCGGGCAATAACCGTATGAAATACAAAAAATAAAATTTTTAAAGCTCCTGGAAGCCTTAGACAGGCAACCTTGACCTGGTACTGTGCCGTGGGTCGGGTTTCTCCTACCCGCTAGGGTTAACTTAAGGTCAACCACATTTGAAGCAGGCTACAGTTCATCGAGCCGAACTGAAAGCCTGTGTAAGTTCAGCTGCTGAGAATTCTTTCGAGTTGTATGGCCGTGGTCCATGGAACTCTTCAATCCCTCACTTTTCGTCCAAGGCTACGTTGGATATCTTCGGAGGTGCTGCTGGTTGTGCAAGGTCTTGCCGATACAACCAGGAGCACCTCCGAAGATGTCCAACGTAGCCTTGGACGAAACGTCAGGGATTGAAGAGTTCCATGGACCATGGCCACACAATCCGGAAGAATTCTCAGCAGCTGAAACATCCGATCGTGAAACCCTTCATTGTATGATTAGGCGACTCTGTGTAAGTTACCCGAAGGACTTCTACAGTCACACAACTCGGAGATTTTCCGGTACAAATGATGGTCATAAGTTAACCGTTTCTGTCTGCTACTCACCATATTTAACAGTTCATTTACCTACATCGTGAACGTTGGCGGGCTTTTCAAACTGACCTGGAGGACTCTTGACATTATCTCCCAATAGGATTGGCAAAATTTAGCTGGCCCGAAAAACATTTATGGTGCTGACGCGAAACTGATCCCTGTTAATGGCCAGGAGAACTGCATATGCGCAAGTATTTGCACAAGAGTCTTATTAAGACAAAAAACGGTTTGACAAAACGTCCACTTGAGTCTGTAGTGCAAGAGTTAAAGGTAATGGTGGCCTTTCTCGGCATTCTCCGTGACATTAATTAACAAAGGTCGGTCCTACGTCAGCCTCATTGTACGCATATACTTTCGAAGTAAGTTTATTTAGTCCACCCCGTCGAGCTGAGTCTACAGCGGGTCCCAAGAGGAATGGTCAGTATTCAGGAATATGACAGGAACGTTCATTTGAAGGAAAAAAAGGTCATATGGATATTTGCCGTGTTTGGATGGCTTCCGAGATACTTATAAAACACATTTAATATACATCTATTTTTGGGCTAGTAGCGGCTCATACATATGTTACTCACCCAACCTCTTTCACGTTTTATTAGAGCCCAGCCTACCTCGTTGTTTCCAACCTCTTTGTACGGGGTGTCTTCCGCTTTCAAAATAGCCGTTGAACGCGCAGCTGTCCATGGTGTATTGCGAGTGATATTGAGAATGTATCATACGGAAGCATCGCTTACTTGGTTGTACACATGCTGGCTAACATGCCACACATCTACACTTATGAAGAATATGCAGATATGGCGTATGTTTACGGCTGCTGCTGTCGAAGAATACCTCCGGCGGTTTCCGACACTCGAATTTCTAATCGTAAGGTCTTTACCAGAGTTTCTAGACCATTGCGAGAAACAGGTGTTCTTCCAGGTTCCCATTTTTCTCCTGAGCGTGTAGTTCAACAATCTGTGCAGGAACAGGAACGAATTGTTGAAATGGTGCAGCGTAGTCCTATTACCAGCACAGGGCGACTTTTTGCACGTACCATTGTCCCACGAACACACGTAAGGCGAACATTACATGTGGAAAACTTGTACCTATTTCACATACTGCATGTTCACAATCTTCACAGAGGCCACAATGCCACACGATTTGAACTTTGGTACTGGTTAAACGACAGCCGTCACGGAATGAAATCGAAATCACACGTAATAATCATCAATGATGACAAGAAAATCCAGACGCTACCGAGGCAACCAATTTCCGAGTTCGTTTTTCGATCCATGTTTGGTGCGGCATGATCGGTAACATGTTGGTAGGTACAGTCATTTTAGAAGAGTGGTTGATGGGGCAGGATGACTCGCATTTTTTGGAAAATTCGTTTGTTGGAGACCTTGAGAACGTTGGGTTGGCCACGCAGACTGCGATGAACATGCAGGTTGACGGAGCCCCTCCACGTTCTACCAGACGTATGAGGAAACACCTCAACCCCACTTACTCCAATCGCTGGACTGGCCGTGGTAATACAGTTAACTGGCCACCAAGATCTTCAGAACTTACTCCATTAAATTTTTTGTTCGTGGATTGCATGAAGTCTGAGGAGTACAAACGAAGGGTGAATAACGGGAGACGTACCGCTTGTTCGCAACAGGGACGCTGCTGCCTTCATTACGAAACGCGCAGAGGCGCTAAGACAAGCAGTACATCATGATCTCTCCAGAGTACACAAATGCATTGAGACTGGCGGTGGGATATTCGAACATTTATTGTGAACTGTACAACAGCTGTAATGTGACGTGTGCGATAACGCTGAGAGGTGAATGCGTTAAAATATGCATTTTTCAATCTATACTTGAGTATGTTGTAATATTTACTAATTATTGTAGATGTACAGGTGCCGACCGGACAATGTACTCAATAATACAGAAAATAAATAACGATGTACATTAAATGTTTTATACCTTGGACACCATTCCGAATAGGGCATAAGTACATATGATGTTTAACGCTTCAAACGATCGTTTCTCTCATACCACCCCAATGTGGGCCGTTTCTCCTGGGACATCCAGCATATTTTACAAGCCACCGGTGTGTGGCGGAAAGTGTGCTCCATTGTCATTTCCCCCGTTCCCACTTCACACGCCAATGGAGCGCGGGAATAACGACTAACTATACCTTAATGATTTTAACGATATACACTGACAGAAATAAAACCGCAACACCACACCTGTCCTTCAAGTAATCGATTTGTAATAGTTGGTTGTGTCACTATAGTGAAAATGTTGCTCAAATTGCAACTGCACATTCAGTACGACGCACCACAGCCATACACTGAACTGACCTCCGGAGCCCGGTCTTCTTGCGACCATTCTTTCTCGTGACCACCGCTTCCAGCAATCACGTACAGTGGCTACATTCCTGCCAAGTCTTTCCGCAGTATCGAAGAAGGACCGTCCAGCTTCTCATATTCCTACTACACGATCTCTTTCAAGCTCAGTGAGATGCTGATTGTGGCATCTTGGTCGCCTTAAAGGGATTCTTGGCTAATATTAATTTACCACTTTCGATCTCAAAGGTAACTAACGCTCACAACCTGTACAGCGTATATTTCAAGCAAACCTGATTTGCATCCTCATAGTGGAGCTAATATGTGACTGGCAAGAAACTGGAATAGACACGCCTACCAACTTTTGGTTATGTCGCGCAACTCCTCCTTAATGTTGCGATTTTTTTTTCGTGATTGTATATGTAGGAGGTAGCAATATACTGTTGCTCTCTTCTGAGAACGTAGGCTCTCGTAACTCTAGCAGTTATGCACAGCATCATTGTAATTAGATGTGGCAGGGACAAAGAATCCAGTGAAATTTTTTCAAGTGTTTTATCTGAAAACTACCTTGAGCAGTTAAACAGAGAACCGACTCGTGGCGATAATATATTAGACCTTCTGGTGACAAACAGACCCGAGCTATTTGAAACTGTTAACGCAGAACAGGGAATCAGCGATCATAAAGCGGTTACTGCATCGATGATTTCAGCCGTAAATAGAAATATTAAAAAAGGTAGGAAGATTTTTCTGTTTAGTAAAAGTGACAAAAAGCAGGTTACAGAATACCTGACGGCTCAACACAAAAGTTTTGTCTCAAGTACAGATAGTGTTGAGGATCAGTGGACAAAGTTCAAAACCATCGTACAATATGCGTTAGATGAGTACGTGCCAAGCAAGATTGTAAGAGATGGAAAAGAGCCACCGTGGTACAACAACCGAGTTAGAAAACTGCTGCGGAAGCAAAGGGAACTTCACAGCAAACATAAACATAGCCAAAGCCTTGCAGACAAACAAAAATTACGCTAAACGAAATGTAGTGTGAGGAGGGCTATGCGAGAGGCGTCCTATGTACTGACTTGGCAGAAAATCCTAAGAAATTTTGGTCTTATGTCAAAGCGGTAGGTGGATCAAAACAAAACGTCCAGACACTATGTAACCAAAATGTTACTGAAACAGAGGATGACAGACTAAAGGCCGAAATACTAAATGTCCTTTTCCAAAGCTGTTTCACAGAGGAAGACTGCACTGTAGTTCCTTCTCTAGATTGTCGCACAGATGACAAAATGGTAGCTATCGAAATAGACGACAGAGGGATAGAGAAACAATTAAAATCGCTCAAAAGAGGAAAGGCCGCTGGACCTGATGGGATACCAGTTCGATTTTACACAGAGTACGCGAAGGAACTTGCCCCCTTCTTGCGGCGGTGTACCGTAGGTCTCTGGAAGAGCGTAGCGTTCCAAAGGATTGGAAAAGGGCACAGGTCGTCCCCGTTTTCAAGATGGGACGTCGAACAGATGTGCAAAACTATAGGCCTATATGTCTAACGTCGATCAGTTGTAGAATTTTGGAACACGTATTATGTTCGAGTATAATGACTTTTCTGGAGACTAGAAATCTACTCTGTAGGAATCAGTATGGGTTTCGAAATGATGGGTCGTGTGAAATCCAGCTCGCGCTATTCCTCCACGAGACTCAGAGGGCCATAGACACGGGTTCACAGGTAGATGCCGTGTTTCTTGACTTCCGCAAGGCGTTCGATACAGTTCCCCACAGTCATTTAATGAACAAAGTAAGGGCATATGGACAATCAGACCAATTGTGTGATTGGATTGAAGAGTTCCTAGATAACAGAACGCAGCATGTCATTCTCAATGGAGAGAAGTCTTCCGAAGTAAGAGTGATTTCAGCTGTGCCGCAGGGGAGTGTCGTATGACCGTTGCTATTCACAATATACATAAATGACCTTGTGGATGACATCGGAAGTTCACTGAGGCTTTTTGCAGATGATGCAGTGGTGTGCCGAGAGGTTGTAACAATGGAAAATTGTACTGAAATGCAGGAGGATCTGTAGCGAATTGACGCATGGTGCAGGGAATGGCAATTGAATCTCAATGTAGACAAGTGTAATGTGCTGCGAATACATAGAAAGATAGATCCCTTATCATTTAGCTACAAAATAGCAGGTCAGCAACTGGAAGCAGTTAATTCCATAAATTATCTGGGAGTACGCATTAGGAGTGATTTAAAATGGACTGATCATATAAAGTTGATCGTCGGTAAATCAGATGTCAGACTGAGATTCATTGGAAGAATCCTAAGAAAATGCAATCCGAAAACAAAGGAAGTAGGTTACAGTACGCTGGTTCGCTCACTGCTGGAGTACTGCTCAGCAGTGTGGGATCCGTACCAGATAGGGTTGATAGAAGAGATAGAGAAGATCAAACGGAGAGCAGCGCGCTTCGTTACAGGATCATTTAGTAATCGCGAAAGCGTTACGGCGATGATAGATAAACTCCAATGGAAGACTCTGCAGGAGAGACGCTCAGTACGGTACGGGCTTTTGTTAAAGTTTCGAGAACATACCTTCACCGAAGTGTCAAGCAGCATACTGCTCCCTCCTACGTATATCTCGCGAAGAGACCATGAGGATAAAATCAGAGAGATTAGAGCCCACACAGAAGCATACCGACAATCCTTCTTTCCACAACAATACGAGACTGGAATAGAAGGGAGAACCTATAGAGGTACTCAAGGTACCCTCCGCCACACACCGTCAGGTGGCTTGCGGAGTATGGATGTAGATGTAGATCATCTATGTAACGGCTTCACGCTTACTTAACGAACCAGAGATGAAACACGTTGCTATTGTTTGGATCCACTCTGTTTCCTGTATCAGGCCTACATTGTAGCTATCCATGACAATCTCAATTCCCACCGCATATTATAAGTACATTTTTACTGGCAAAAAGAAAATAAGGGTAACCGGTCCGACGATTTGAAAAATTACAGATTTCTGTAGTCTCACTCATTAGTGCCGCAGGTAGGACCTAGCATTTGTTCCTGGTCACGATTCGTTACGTTGACGCATCCATCGGATGGGTCATGCCCGCTTTGGACCTTGGCCTTCGTCACGACGCGGGACCGCCCCATCTCGCAATTTTGTGCCTCACGAACAAAACAGCTGTTCCTTTTTTTGTTCTGGCATTTGAGCCGCCTTTTTTTCCCTTTCCGACTGCAGCACAAAATAAATGCAGGACGGCCGACTATCAACAGCTCGTTTATACCTGCTCCCTCCACTCCGAACCGAGATGTATTGTTTACTGATGACATGAAGCTGAACCTTATGTTCTTCAGCTTTTCTCTCCAAATGTTTCTGATAGCTCCAGGACTCGACGTAAATTTGAGATATTAAGTATTTGTAGATGACACATTGGCAGGATTTTCAGCGAAATATCATCATATCAGAAAGAATATACACTGGTGTCCGAAATGAAAGGAACAAATTTCTATTTCCCCGTCCAGTGCCTAATTTATGATATAATCATACAAATTGTCAACAGGTGTCATTGCGATCGTGTTCTGCACGGAAGATGGCATTCCGATCAACGGACAACCGCGTAAGCAATGTCTTCAGGGCGCCTATCAAGCGGGGTAGTGTTTGCAGGGTAGTCCCACATCTACAGTCGTTATGTAAACCGTCACAGACGGTGCAGTATGATAAGACGCCTGCACACTCTCTGCTGAGGAGAGCTGTAGGAAGAAGGGATGCAGGAGAATCGCGGACTGATGTGGTCCGATGGCTGAACGTGAATCTTTCTGTTGCTTCTTTCTGTTGCTTCTCGGATTAGGCTACAGTTTATAGAGACCGAAACCCTATCCCGGAGACCAGAACAGGGCCGGCCACGTATGACATCAGAAAGAGTGCACAGTTATTTGGCTGTAAGGTGCAAATGGTTCTGAGCACTATAGGACTTAACATCTGAGGTCGTCAGTCCCCTAGAACGTAGAACTACTTTAACCTAACTAACCTAAGAACATCACACACACCCATGCCCGAGGTAGGATTCGAACCTGCGACCGTAGCAGTCGCGCGGTTCCAGACTGTAGCGCCTAGAACAGCTCGGCCATGGCTGTAAGGGCACAACTGTACCGCCTTAGCACTGCACTGCAACTGGTATCTGACCTCGCAGCATCCCCTGGACGTGTTGTATCGAGGCAAATGATGTAGAGAAGACTTCATCAGAACGGTCTTCGTTGCTTGAGACCTACTGTCTGTTTACCTCTGGCCTGTCTCATTACAAGGGAACGTCTAGAGTGGAGCCGTCAAGATATCACGTAGATAGTCGAATGGTAGGTCAATGTTCTTTTTACAGATGAGTCCCGATTTGATTTGGAGAGTGTTTCTTGACGGATTTGCATCTGTAGGGCACAGGGAACACGATTTAGGGACCCCAATATTGTGGAAAGGGACCGATATCGAGGAGGTTCCGTAATGATGTGGGCAGGGATTATTTTTACCACTTGAACACCTCTCCATGAAATTTTACAGGTGACTCAGTAAAATTTAACTGCTGTGAGGTACCGTGAGGAGATCTTCGTATGTGATGCGCGGTTGTTGCGAGGTTCTCTGAGACGAGCCTTCGTACTGATGGACGATAATGCTCGACCTCACAGAGCACAGGTGGTTGATGTTCTTTCTGGAAACGGAAGATGTTGCACACATGGCGTGGTCTGGTCGCTCTCCCGATTTGAACCCCGTAGATCATGCCTGGCATGCGCTAGGGAGACGGGTTGCATGACGTTAGCATCCACCAAGCACTATCAAAGACTTGTGAGCAGTTCTGCAGGAAATTGCCTCAATATGAGATTGACGACATCATTCACAGCATGGCCCGTCTTTGCACGCCTGTATTGGTGCCGGAGGTAGCTACACCCCCCCCCCCCCCCCCCTCCCAATGAGCACATTAACCAGCTGTCAGAATGTGTGCAAGTCCGTCAAGTTGAAAAAAAAAGAAGAGCATTTTTGTCTACCGTTTTGCATGTTGCAGTTGATTACGTTCTGTATTCTTAACATTTGTTCTAGTTTACTATCAGCTGTTTATACTATTTTGTGGCAAAATAAGCGCAACCTTGCAAAATCTGTTTGTTGCTTTAATTTTGGACACCAGTGTATGTTTTAGTTTACAATCGCAAAAACTGCAGCTATAGACTAAATTTTTTTTTTTTTTTTTTTTTTTTTTTTTTTTTTTTTTTTTGTAAACTATGTTCATCGCTGTTCCAGCTGACAGTATGTGAGGTCTAATGAGCAACGTATCAGTGCACCGAAATATGACACACGCAGGCTGAGCGGTTTTGTCAGACTGGGCGAGCGGAGATAATGTGAAACAATGTAGAATGGCGAAATTCTTTTATAGACGTCACTGGCAATTTTTAGAAAAGAACTTTCTTGTTTCATGTCGTCCTCTGCGTTGGTGACAAGCGCAACCCTTAATTAGAACCATGGTGGCGATTCTTGAAGCTGTGAACGACTTACATTTGCACGACGCACGAAAAAGCAGCCTCCAGTCGCAAAGCGAATTTTTTTCTCTTTTTTTTTAAGAGGTGGAGCCCCTCCACGCCCACACTGGCATGATGGCCAACACAAAAGGTCTACTGCCATCTCTGCATAAGGGTTAGTATTCACTAAAGTGAGGTGTCGCAGGATGTGGGTACTGCGATGTTTGCGTACGTCTGGTTAGGATTAACCATTAATACGCGCTCATCTGGAGATAGATTGGTCGAAATCTGACGAAGGGTAGCGGTTTGAAGGGCAGAGGAAAAAAAGTGCCAAAGCAAGAGCCAAGGGAAAAAAACCTCTGCGAAAGTTAGGTCGGGCGGCAAGAGCAGTAGCGGTTGTCTTGCTGCCTGCGATAGGTTGTGTAAGGATAGGCTTTGTTAGTAGTGGGTATCATGCATGTCGATACCTTGACGTTGTGCGTTTGTGCTGCTCGGCGGCTGGCGCTGGGTGCTGGTACAGAGTCCTCGTTCAGCGTCCTGCAACCTGCAACAGTTAGGTTTGTTATCGATCTTGTGTCCGATAGGTCATAAACCGGCGGCACAGTGTGAGGGAGTGTTGGGAGATTGTTCGTGCGTCTGTGGGCGAGCTCGTCGGTGTCCCTGCTGTGGCCTGTTGGTTGGCTCTAATAGCAGCTGGTAGTTGCCAGTCAGTGTTGCTGATATGCAGGGGCTTACCGGCGTTTGTCGCTGTTTGCGTATGTTAGTTTACCATAGGTGGTTATGCCCTAGCTAGCAGTGTCTTTGGCCGCTTGTGTTTCCACCTGTGGTTGTGATCGTAGTTTCCCAGAGTGAGGATGAAAGGATTGTTCGAGTGTCTCGAGTTCCTGTATAGTCGTGTGGCGTGTTTCTTGAATACTTCCTTGAGGGTATCAAGACGGTATTCATGGTGAAGATCCACGGTGCGTGTGTAGCGTGGAGCATTGCTGATGATTCGTAGCACCTTGTTCTGTATGATCTGCAGGCGGCGCAGTCGTGTGGGAGCTGCATATCCCCAGACGGGAGCTGCGTACGTCATCAGAGGTCTAATCAGTGTCATGTATAAGGACCTCGACACCCTCCTATTCAGTGTGCTTGCCCTGTTGAGCATCGGGTAGAGCTGTTTGAGCCTCGCGTGCGCTCGGTTGGCAACGTATTCGATGTGGTCCCCCCATGTAAGTTTCCGGTCCAGCCAGACACCAAGGTATCTGACTTTCTCTCGGAAACGTATTGGGCGTGTATGTAGTGTTATCGGTCTACAGTGTTGGTGTTTGCGCAGTAGTTTCGGTCTGCGTGTGAACAGAACTGCTTCGCACTTGTCGACGTTTACTTTAATACGCCATCGCTCCAGCCAAGGCTCAGCTGTCCTGAGTGCTGTCTGTATTCGTGAGTTGATGTTCGACGGTTTCCAGTCTTGCGCGAGGATGGCTGTGTCATCCGCGTAGACGGCTAACGTCGTGTTTCGTGTCGCTGGGAAGTCATTAATGTACAGGTTAAACAAGATGGGCCCTAGGATGCTTCCTTGGGGTACTCCAGCTTGGATACCGTGTTGTGTTGATTGTTTATCCTGCACGTTAGTGTTGAAACATCTGTTCGTGAGATATGAGTGTATGAGACGCACGAGTCCGTCCGGGAAACCAGCTTCGCTTAGTTTGCGTATGAGTCCGTTGTGCCAGAGACGATCGAAGTTTTTTCTAAACAAAACGATGTATTTGGAGTCCTGAAGGCCAGTCTTGCGGCTAGTAGTATATTTTTATTACATGTACATATCACTTCTCACTGACCCCACTGCAGAAAAACTGTTTAGTTTAGTGGTAGAATAATTGTGATTAAAATGAACATTTGTAAAAAAAAGTATTTATGGCTTCAGATGTATAGACTTGAAAATAAGTTGTACAGATTTAAAGTTCGGATAATATATGTTGTTAAAACAAAGATTTTGCACATTAGCGCCATTCTTAGCAAACAATACAACCGCTCACTTGACGATAGGTCTCTTCCTAAAGACTGGAAAGTAGTACAGGTCATACCAATATTCAAGAAAGGAAATAGGAGTAACCCATTGAATTACAGACCCATATCACTGACCTCAATTTGCAGTAGGATTTTGGAACATATGCTGTACTCGAACATTATGAATCACCTTGAAGAAAATGACTTATTGATGCATAACCAACGCGGATTCAGAGCCGGCCGATGTGGCCGAGCGGTTCTAGGCGCTTCAGTATGGAACCGCGCGACCGCTACGGTCGCAGGTTCGAATCCTGCCTCGGGCATGGATGTGTGTGACGTCCTTAGGTTAGTTAGGTTTAAGTAGTTCTAGGGGACTGATGACCTCAGATGTTAAGTCCCATAGTTCTCAGAGCCATTTTTTGAACGGATTCAGAAAATACCGTTCTTGTGCAACACAGCTAGTTCTTTATTCCCATGAAGTCATAAGTGCTGTCGACAAGGGATCTCAGATCGATTCCATATTCCTAGATTTCCAGAAGGCTTTTGATACCGTTCCTCACAAGCGACTGTTAATCAAATTGCGTGCATATGGAGTATCGTCTCAGTTGTGTGACTGGATTCGTGATTTCCTGTCAGAGAGGTCACAGTTCGTAGTGACAGACAGTAAATCATCGAGTAGAACAGAAGTGATATCTGGCGTTTGGCAAGGTAGTGTCATAGGCCCTCTCCTGTTCCTGATTTACATAAATGATCTAGGTGATAATCTGAGCAGCCCCCTTAGACTGTTTGCAGATGACACTGTAATTTACCGTCTAGTAAAATCATCAGACGATCAGTTCCAATTACAAAATGATCTAGAGAGAATTTCTGTATGGAGCGAAAAGTGGCAATTGGCACTACACAAAGAAAAGTGCGAGGTCATCCACCTGGGTACTAAAAGAAATCCGATAAATTTTGAGTATGCGATAAATCGCACAAATTTAAGGGCTGTCGATTCGACTAAATGACTAGGAATTACAATTACGAGCAACTTAAATTGGGAAGACCAAATAGATAATATCGTGGGGAAGGCGAAACAAAGACTGCGCTTTGTTGGCAGAACACTTAGAAGACGCGACAAACCCACTAAAGAGACAGCCTACATTACACTTGTCCGTCCTCTGCTGGAATATTGCGGAGCGGTATGGGATCCTTACCAGGTGGGATTGACGGAGGACATCGAAAAAGTGCAAAGAAGGGCAGCTCGTTTTGTATTATCACGTAATAGAGGAGAGAGTGTCAGTGATATGATACGCAAGGTGGGGTGGCAGTCACTGAAGCAAAGACGGTTTTCTTTGCTGCGAGATCTATTTACGAAATTTCAATCACCAACTTTCTCTTCCGAATGCGAAAGTATTTTGTTGACATCCACCTACGTAGGGAGAAATGATCATCATAATAAAATAAGAGAAATCAGAGCTCGAACGGAAAGATTTAGGTGTTCCTTTTACCCACGCGCCATTCGAGAGTGGAATGATAGAGAAGTAGTGTGAAAATGGTTCGATGAACCCTCTGCCTGGCACTTCAGTGTGAATTGCAGAGATTTTCTTTCACACGTTAACATTTTGAATGCTTTACAAAGAGATAAACATGTCAAAGTATAGAGGTAGAAAAATATGTTATCCTTCTTTTCCCTGGCCTCTATCCCGTATCTTTGCAGGGTCGGCGTGTTAATTTTCCGTTTGGCAGCATTAGTGGTAGGCGGTGGCCAGATGCGCCTTCCTTTTGCCACCATGTCTCCCTCCCGTGACGCGATTTGTACACTCCATCTGTCTACGTCTAATGTTATGTTAAAATCTGCGAATATTTTCGAAATGTTTTCGAATCATGTAACTGAGGCGGGACGTGGTTTCCAGCCCGGTATTCTACTAGTCGGATGTGCGTCACCGCCAAAAAACAACATGCACGCTGGCCGCTGCGCTGCCGTCGTCGTTAGTTCGCTCGGTGGATTCAGTTCAGGACCAGGGAGCCTCTCCGAACCCCAGAAGCGTCGTGCCGATGCACACGGCTATGCAGGACGGTTTATGTACAAATATATCGTTTTTTGTACTGTAAGACATGGCTATAGTTAAAACAATAGCTTCCCGGAGATTTCAGAAGTGATTTTTGGACAATCTTTAATGGAATCTACAGTATGCTCTTATCTTAATCATCAAAACATCTTAGAAAGAATGCAATGTATTTGTATTATGATGGTGCATAAGTTCGTAGCGTTTTTATTTTGAGTGTTGGTATTGCGGTTGAAACCATCCCGTCTCCTCTATATCTCTTTTATTACGCAACCTTTCCTTCTACAATAACCTATGAAACCTTCCATTAGAATTTCTATCTCTTGCTTAATAATAACAAATGAAATCTTCCCTTCGAAATTAATTCTCTTTCTCAATCTTCGCATGCAAATTTAAATGCTGCTTATTAAAAGTGATTTTCTGATTATTTCGACGAAATATAGAATGTGTCGTCGTCGTGGCCCTCAGTCGTTATCTGCAATAACCCAAAACTGTTCCTTACCTTTTTACTGTAACTGAGTCGCCATCTGACTGCTACATCGAACTGCGACATGAATATACTTACTCTGTTTTACTACACTCTATTAGCTGCTGGTGGGCTGTGATAATAAGTGGCTGTATTTTTTACCAAAGCTGACGTTATTCTTTAATAGCAAAGCTGACGTTATACTTTAATTAATTTGACTGAAGTTACGTAATTCATAGTTAAACTTTTTCTTGACAACAATAAAATTTTGCAAAGTTTTACGTTGATGGTTTTTGGGATGGACTGTAATCAGTAATGCAATATTCCTGGCAAAAATTAATTATATTCTGAATGAAATGATTTTACAAACGTTCAAATGGGACTTACTTTTTACAATAATCTTACAACTAGCATTGCGCAAACATACCTTCAGTAGTCTTCAGTTTCTCAAAAAAAATAATTCAATAATATTAGTTCCTCTTATGATAATAGTTAGCTGATGTCTCTGAACATGCGTTTATAATCTCTTGTAAATCATAGCTGGTGGCTGGCAGGCATACTGCTCCTCTCAACCTCTCGCTTCAGACCTGCTACCGACTCGCTTCACATCTCGCTTACTACCGACATCCTACGAACGCTAAAGTGCGGTCTCTCTCACCAACAATGCTTTCTGGTGCAGACAATCCCTGCTACCATTACAAAATTTATCAATGCTCGGTCTTTCCCGCTCTTTTCTTAAAATATATCCATACGCGGACTCTCCCGCCCTTTTTAAAATTATATCAATGTGCGGTCTGTCCTGCCAACAATACTTTGGTGCAGACATTCCCTGCTACCACAATTATTTCCGACATGACAAATATTAATTATTCCTACTTAATCCTATTAATAAAATGTAAACATCTTTCATAAATTGTGGTTTGACAATTGAAAATAGAAATACACACGTCTTACACGGTTGCTGGAGGTATAGATATTATAAATTGTAATTTTCTTTTTTTTTTTTTGTTTCAGTGCTGCTATTCGACTTTCCATTTGTCATTTGGAGTTAGTGAGTGGATCTGTAAACGTCAGAAAATGGAGTGCTAAGTGGAGAAATCGAAACGTTTCCGATACATTCTTCTGTATGAGCTCAATAGAATGGTGAGAGCAGCGGAGGTAGCAGAAACATTTGCGCCGTATATGGGAATAATGCTATTAGCCAGAGCACGGTAAGAAAATGGTTTTCTCATTTTAAGGAGGATCATTTTCACAGTAGTGACTCTCCACATTGGATCACCTTCGGGGTTTGATGAAGATCATTTAAACTCATTAATCCACAATGATCTACGGTTATGTACTCGAGAACTGGCAAATGTGATGAATTGTGATCATTCCACCAACGTGCGACATTTACATGCAATGGGAAATGTTCAAAAATAGGGTGTATGGGTACCGCATGCTCTAAGCCAAAGTCACAAGAATAAGCGAGTGCCCATACGTGAATCTCTGCTTGTTCGTCAGTAAGTTGCTCGTGATCATTACCGAGCATTCGTATCCTGAATCGTTACTGGTGACGAGAAATGGTCTCTTAATGCTGACATAAGGAAAAGAAATGGATGTTTGAGTCCAGACGAAGCAGCGGCTCCCCGTACAAAGACCTGTGCGTGTCACAAAAGATAACGTCACGCATCTGGCAGAACAGCGACGGTGTCGTCTGTTACGAATTGCTTCCCTGAGGTGTAACCAGCACTTCTGACATTTACTGTCAACAGCTGAGACAGTTTGCAGACGCAGTCTAACAACAACGACGAGGAAGCCTGCGAGAAGTGATGCTGGACTGCCACAAAACATTATATCGGAGTTGGTCTGCCAAGTCATTCCGCAACCACCTCATTCACTTGATCTTGCGCCTTCGTATTTTCACCTTTTCCGCTCTCTATCGAACAGCCTTCATGGAATTACGTTTCCGGATTAAAATGCGCTTCGAACACTGCTGAGAAGTTCTTCGCCTCATAATCACGTGCTTTCTATAGTAGCGGATGAATATGTTATTGAGATGTGTATCTGTTGTGTTTATTAAATATATGGAAAAACTCTACAAACTTACGCACCAACCAACTCTGACATGGTTAAATTTTTGATCTTACATGTACGAGGGCTGGAACTCTAATAGTGGCAATTATTTATTTACAGCTCACACAAAATAAATACGTGTTTCAAAGTTTTACTGACCTTCGGAATAGTCACCAGCATTGTGTATAAACCGTTGCCAGCGATGTGGAGGTCGTAGGCTACTCTTAGTAGTGCCAGTTGTTTTGACACTTCGAGCGGCGCGGTCTATTGCCCGATCAATTTGTAGCACCTCTGAAGTGAATGCCTTGAAGTGTTTCCTTCGGTTTAGAAATCGAGTTGAACTCACGAGGACTTGAGTCAGGGGAGTGCAGTAGGTGGTATAGCACTTAGCAGCCCCAGAAGTCAAACAAATCTGTAACATCTTGCACTGTACGTGCTCCTGCAAAATGATGGTCAGGTCCTGCAGAAAGTGTCATCACTTCTGTCTCGATGCTGTTCATTTTTGGAACACAACGTATGACCAGCTTAGCCAACCCTCGTATACTGAAAATGTTGCACTAAGATACCCTGAACTAACACTCCATGAAGAGCTAACCTGGATCTCTCGCCTATTGCCCATCCAAACAAAACCCACAATAGACTAGAACCACTAAAATCACTATTCGGCAGAATATTGTATTAAATCACATAACCGTCTTACATACATGTAAACCATCATCTGGACCATCCTTATATATGACAATGTCGCATGGACTTCCGCTCCTTAGAAGTTTTCTCGTTCCGTGCAAGTACTGGGTGATTTCGGTAAATCACTTGAGGCGAATGCCGCAATAATTCATTTGAAATAAACACAGCTGATTCCCTAGCCTATCGTTCACTAATCCGAGTTTGTGCTCTATCTCTAATGACTCCGATGTCGACTAGACGTTCAACTCTAAGCTTTCTTTTCTTTCCAGATCCAGTAATGGAATGACTTGCAATGCACCTCTCTTTCCGTATCCGACAGCCTTCCCTCACTCGTAACAGGCACAAGTTCACAAAGGTCCTTGCCCTTCTCAGACAACTAGAACGCCTTATACCTCTTCTAAACCAGAGTTCCAGTACCCTGTAATGGGCGTTCCAATGCTGCTCCAAGAACGCTGGCACTGCCGGACACCTCTCAGCTCGCTCGCGATAACGCGCACCTGACAAGGCTACCCGCCAGGCAACCCAGCTGCTACCAGCCCAGCCTGTCATATCCCTCACTCTTGGTGGCCAAGCCCTAGTGCCGTACCTCTATCAACACAGCCCACCCTCCTTGCATCTCGTACTTGTGTGGAAGCCCTGTAGCTCCTCGTTAATATTGCCCACCTTTCCAGGACATCACTACACACTACAGGTATACGCAATCTTACATATGTGCAATGCCTGATATATTTACACTGAACAACCAAAGAGGCTGGTACACCTGCCAACATCGTGTAGCGCCCCTGAGAGCACGCAGACGTGCCGCAACAAGATATGGCATGGACTCGACTAATGTTTGAAGTAGTGCTAGAGGGAACAGACACGATGAATCCCTTAGGGCTGTCCATAAATCCGTAAGAGTACGAGGGGGTGGAGATCTCTTCCGAACAGCACATTGCAAGGCGTCCCAGATATTCTGAATAATGGTCATGCCTGGGGAGTTTGGTTGCCAGCGAAAGTGTGTAAACTCAAAAGAGTGTCACTGGAGTCAGTCTGCAGCAATTCTGGACGTGTGGGGTGTTCAGCTGGAACTTCCCAAATCTGTTGGATTGCACAGTGGACATAAATGGATGCATTTGAGCAAACAGGATGCTTTCGTACGTGTCACCTGTCAAAGTTGTATCTAGAAGTATCAGAGGTTGTAAAGAGTGTGTCAGAATTCTCCATTACATTGACAACAATATAGTCAACTTAACTCTGTTCTTTGCATAGTGAAAGCACTCAGATATCGATAATGACAATCTAAGGGTGAAACATGGAAGCGCGATTCCAGACATTGCTGTGAGACGAGATTTGTCTGCGAGAGTGGAAGTAGTAGCGTCGGTCGAGAGCTCGGATACAGAAGACGTGTCACGTGGCCCTCACGTCGACGACGGCAGATCTTACCACACTGTTGTTGTTGTTGTGGTCTTCAGTCCTGAGACTGGTTTGATGCAGCTCTCCATGCTACTCTATCCTGTGCAAGCTTCTTCATCTCCCAGTACCTACTGCAACCTACATCCTTCTGAATCTGCTTACTGTATTCATCTCTTGGTCTCCCTCTACGATTTTTACCCTCCACGCTGCCCTCCAATGCTAAATTTGTGATCCCTTGATGCCTCAAAACATGTCCTACCAACCGATCCCTTCTTCTAGTCAAGTTTTGTCACAAACTTCTCTTCTCCCCAATCCTATTCAATACCTCCTCATTAGTTACGTGATCTACCCACCTTATCTTCAGCATTCTTCTGTAGCACCACATTTCGAAAGCTTCTATTCTCTTCTTGTCCAAACTGGTTATCGTCCATGTTTCACTTCCATACATGGCCACATTCCATGTGCTGATTTCATTTATATACCCAGGAGATATCTAGATGGCTTAACTAGGCTTGTAGATGGAATTCAAGGTAAAATTTGAGAGCATAGCGCAAAAGCAATTGCAGCGTTAAGCTCGTGATTGTTAGTCCGAGTTAGCAATAATTCCAGTTTTTGCTTGTCAGTTAAAGAATCCTCCTTACCCTCCAATAATAATAGTTACTCTCCACATCTAAATAAAATGCTGTGCTTATTAAATATTAATGTAACTGCGTAATTGAAATAAATAGTTAATCTGGCACTCAGCTATTATTGAACCTATGTCATTCTAGTTGTCATTGTCTATTATTGGTTATGGGTTATGATGATTCTGAAGTTTTAAGTTTAAGAAATCCTTTCTCGGAAGTTATTTAGTTGTTAACAGGACCCAAGCAAACTCCTTTTCATTACATTCATTCTTAGTAACAATAAACTTTAGCGGCTGCTGCTGCATGCTGCTGCGAATTGCTTTAAACCACATGGAAAAAGACAGTCATCTAAAGAGGTAAGTGCAAAACAGATACACTGACACACCACAACATGTCATGTACTCTAATTCAGTAAATTCCGTTGCACAAGTCAGATTCTGCATCACTTGTAAATTCTTATTCAAATATGTAGTCAGATAGCCTATCCAAATGTTAGTCTTAAGTTTTTGATGTAACGATCTGTTGAAGGCTTAAATGACAGTGAAACTGACACTCATACAACACGCACACAATGTTATGCAGTTTAGATTCCGTTTACTGATAGCTCCGGTTGCTTATTGAGTCCAATTTCACAGAGGCGAACATAGGCAATATTTGTTGTAGGTACACACATAGTAGATGCACATATGTTACATCTGTGATTTTGTCAATATGTGTATAAAGTTCACTATTAAGGCGTCTCCTGTATTCAGTTTGCTCTTTAACTGGTCCCAAAACTTTCCTTAGTATTTTTCTTTCTGTGATTTCCGACGCTTCCATTCTTCACCTTAACGCAGTGATGTTATAAGAGAATTCATTCTTTGTTTATATCTGTTTTCTTTCAACTCTGATTCGGGCTTTTCCTGTCTTAAATTCGTAATGACTTGGTCATGAATCAAGATCTACATATGACAAGTCGGAATTTCTTTTGTTTTCTCTTTACTGCATGTAGGATTTTATTCACCAATATCATCATGTCTACCTCTGCTGTACTCGAGCTCTGTATAAACAGCGCTGCTTGAGCTTCACCTACAACGAAAATAGTTATTGCCACCGCCACTTTTTCCTTTACGTTTAATCATCCAACCAAAGCTTTTCCACTTCAAGCGTTGTACCTCCCTACCTGTTATACCTCCCTACCTGTTGCAGCATTCGTTGGACACCGATACAGCTGAATGCCGTTCAAGTTAATGTTTCCGTATGGCAAATAATGGAATCTATAATTCGGGTTAGTTCATTCTGTCACATTCAGGGCAATTATCGCTTGCTAACAAATACCCGTTTAAGGTAAAACCAATGTAGTGCTAGCTAATACAATACTCAGCAGCTATGTTATACCCAAGAACTCAATGTAATTCAAACTCCAATACACAACACTTAACCAGCAACCACTTTTCCGTGAGAGTGTTCTGTACACGACCACTACTATAGAGCGGAAAAAATCTGAACTCATAACGATTCCAAATAATCCTCAAACAAAAACCGTTAAATTACAGGTGATTTGTTAGCATCCAGTAATTTTGGTAATATTCTTCAAATGTACATCAACCTGTTTCGGCCCCTTATGTATGCTTGGACTGACCAAGAACTTGAATCCAGTTCAACACTGAACAGCAGTTGAGCTGTGTGCGTCTTCAAACGTCTACAGAGCCCGTATTAATTTCTTTCGAAATTAGCTAAAGCAATCCATTAAAATACTTTAACTTATTCACCGGTAGCCAAGCTCCCATGCTTTCCCAACATCATGAAGGCGTGTGTTCACTAGCAAGTAAACTTCCGCAAGTCGCTTGCACAAGCCATTCGGCAAATTCTCTGGCGCTGAAACACCCAGAAAGTCGACTTCCGCAAGTCCCGCAAACTTGCAGAAGCAGCTCCCACAAGTTATTGGAAATACTTCCTAGCATCCTGCTGAGCTTACGTGCCAAACTTGCCAGTTGCTGAAAGTTTTTTCTCAGACCCGCAAATGTTTGTGTTTTGAATGGCGATACGAAAATGGATGTACTTTCCAACCCCTAAACATAAATAATTGGCCACCGTCAGCGAGGAAAGAGCGAAATGAATTTACCGATTAATTTGTTTCGCCGGAAGGGAAAAATAGAATGACAGTAGTGACGTCTTTAAATTTTAGCGTAATCATAAACGTTTGAAATAAGTAATGTTTGCAAAAATCGAAGAGTAATTAAAATGTGCTCTCTTGGTATTATAGCTTTCAGCATTTTTGTATCTTTTTTCGAATGAACTTACATTTGTAAATAAAGTAATAAATATTATTTGCAAAAATCGAAGAGTAATTAAAAGGCGATCTCCTTGTGACGTAGGTTGCAACATTTAGGCATCTTGTTTTCGGATGCATTACATTTCCGATAAAAGTATTAAATGTTGTTTGTAAAAATCGAAGAGTAATTAAAAAGCAATCTCTTGGTGATTTAGTCTGCTGCATTTTTGTGTACTGCTTTCGAATATTTTATTGTACAACAGACAAGAGATTTTTGAAACTTATATATGAAATTCTCAGAAAGATTTTAATCTGAGTGAAGTCGTATGATTTTTGTTCATTCAATAATGTTTCTTGGTAACTTAAATATGTACGCCTCGGTATCCATTTCTTCACACATATTTTTCTGTTTCTCAGCTTTGTATCTTAATCACTTTTTTCAATAATAATGATGCAACAACTATGGCGGCGGCTGCTCTTGTTTTTAACCACAACACTCTGAACATCCAGTTTTCTATCTCACCATGAGGCTCTAGTGGATACACTAGTACTTGCAGGAAATTTTTGAAATTAACTTAAGCTTGTCCAAGCTTTGTTCCGATGTAAACACTTCAGTAAGTGCTTGCGGAAGTTACATGCTAGTGGACACACGCCTTAGCGTCAACCCTACTATGCCCAGATCAAACGGACATTAACGGTCACACAACTCGCTGACACCCTAACCAAAGTCAGACTGCTATTAAGACATTATTAAATTTTCAGGAACCATTAAATTTAAACAAACGAGTACCCCTGTAATGACTTTTTAACAAGTCAACATTTGTGCTATGGCCGTCAGAGAATTTCCCAGTGGTCGGCTGCGGCTCGGTGTAGACTCTATGACACACGGCTGGAATCACCCTAGTAGCACAGCGCGCAATACCTTTCTATTCTCCTTCTACCTATAAAAATTTCTTCTCAACAATTTACATCAAGGTATCAAAAACATGCACAACAACAACCATATTTTAACTTACGTTTATCGTACAGATGATGTGTAAAATTGCAACAGTTTTTTTACAGTGATGTCAACTACCACATACATGGTGTATCTCAATGTCCAAACTCTCCATGTCCTTCCCGGCGCAAATTAAATCGCCTTCCCCTCCCAGACCAAGAACTCACCCCTGGAGTCTCCATATCAACCTTTCGTTGACCAACTAATACGCATATCCCACCTATCAATTACTAGTTACAATCACAACCCACATCTTTTCCCATACAATATCTGTAACGTCCCCACAGCAAATACCCTCTACCACACACCAATTAATCATTTTCAATCAAACCATCCACATTTATTCACTTTGGAAAAGCTATCTGATCTGATTCTCTCGTAATATATGCGGCGACAGCTCGTCGGCGCCAAAGTATTTTCTAGTGCATTTATTCTTTGAAATAACAGAGATGCATTCTCCATGGTTGTTAGAGTGATAACTAGGACAGCTTCTGGAGTATCTGTTGAGGGATTGACGTGTTTCTGAGGGATACATATTCTGCTTTTCTTCCCGCTAAAGCGAGCCAATTAACATTTGTGCCGCTAGCGGTTTGGTTTGAAGAGAAAGAGATAGTAAAAGGAAAATAATTAAGGCGTGGAATCACCGGAGATCTGCACATGTAATGGAGATGGATTTAATACACGATTTCCTCCATAAATAAGGTTTGTGACTTTTTTGTTCTGGAGTGAATGAACGAATGAGTTTTTTTCTGAATCATTTTTTGATCACGTTGGCCCTGTAATTAGTGGGGAAGTTTCAGCTGTGTCGAAGAGAGCCTGCAATCACTGAGTCTGTGTTAAATCGTCCAAAAAGGTTTCGTACACATCTGGAATTCGCAATCTTTCGTAAAAGGAACAAATTGTCCAAACGATTGACTCTCCCGACTGACTGCAGCGTTTAACAGTAATAATAAATGTAAAGATCTCTTACAGCAAGCCAGCCGCTGATTACCAAGACGAAGGACTCCACCAAAGATTCTATTTGGCTGATTCTTTTTATCACTATATCGCGTAATGAAATCTTATATTAAAACCTATACGTAGATAAAGGAGAGAAAGAGAGAGAACGAATGAAAATAGAGATAATACTAATAATCCTCCATTAGTCTAATTTTTCGCCTGTCTTGCCACGGATCAGCCAAGAACTGGGAGGGCCTTACTTTACTGTATAGACTTATGTGTGAAGGTGAAGGGCTCTTAAAAACAACAGATACACGTCTATACAGGCAAGACATTACACAGAGATAGCGGCTAGCTGCATTGATCATCTATTCTTAGATTAAAGAGACGGCAACTTATTATACGAACATTAAAATGTTAAATATCGTCGCAAATAGTTCTCATATCCCAGTCTCTACCCACAGTTAACAAGAGTCTCCATCATATCATGTTCATAGTAAAGAGAATGTACACCATGTCAGCATCAGCTTTCCATAAACATCATCACACATTTTCACCTCTTAAATTATATTAAGTTTAAAATTAAGGAATATAATGAACGAAGAACGACAATATGCCCACTGCCCGCTTGTCTCCTCTAGGGGAAATGGAATTATCTATTTAATTTAAAAAATAAAAAATAAATGTTTCCTGCTGTGTATTGGTCTCTTCAGCTGCGTATCCCATTTTGAGGAAACTCTGTCTGTCTTTGTCTTATAATTAATTTTCATCTTATAATGTTATCCACCAGTTACTGAAACATGTATGATACTGGAAAATCCTACCAATTTTTACTTCATTCTGATGGAGTTTCTTGATAAGCTTTTTCTTCCTCACCTGTTTCATCTGTCATTCTTCACTCTGTATTAATCGTAGCTATGTATTTACTTCCTGCCCGACAGATATAAAAGTGAGCATGAATGGTGACTAAGCAAGTTATTTAAACTTCAACGAAACAAGGCAAGAATAAATCATGTCAAAATGATATACGAGAGTGGAAAAAAGCCACATCAAAAGTTACAGATGATAGCAGCAATAATAAGCTTTTCAGACATTGTATTTACGTTTCAACCTCAAGAGCAAAACACGATGAACTGACGGTCGGAAGATTTTAACTACGTGAGAAATGCTCAGTGGAGATTTCGATCTCTCCGCTCGTTGAAGGTCGTAAGGTTTGACGTCCATTACAGGCTCTTCACGTCCGCTAACCTGCTGATTCACCATGGCCCAGGTGCGGGTACAGAGAGGCACATGAAAACTTGCACCGACCTGTTACTGAGCGAAGCCGTTCCTTCAGCTGCTGTCTGCGGTAGCGACAGATTTGCACAACTGACTGACGTTCTATCCATTTGTCATGGATATGCCATGATCATTCCTCCTAGGCCGTAGAATGTCATTGCTAAAACCGCCATAATGACCAGGCGATCGTAGGTAAAGTGTAAGAGGCATCTGCATGAGATGTGACACAGATTTCTAAGAAAAGACTCGGACTACCAAGAATTAGTCATTTTTCACTCATGGGAAACAGTGCACTGCTATTAGTATGTATCTAATGGCAAACTAAGATCTACAAGATCCAAATTAGAAACACAAAAGGGAAAAAAAGATCATAGAATTTACAAAATTACGAATCGCAAATTGAACAATAATTAATACATTTCTTAAACAACAGCTTTAAGGAGCAGTCCTCATTTACAGAACTATACCAGGTTTTGATGACCAGTTAACAGCATTAGCTTCCTAAACATCACATCCCTTTAAATTATACGAATGGACAGAAAGTATATGCCAGTGGATACTTTTCATTTAACGGTGTGGTAATGTTTCTTTCTGTTCCATTCATTTCTGGAGCATGCCTACACCACTAGAACTATGTGACAGTATGGAGTACGCGAGACCAACTACAAGATCTCACCCGTGAACGGAGGACTTTATGTGACATTTCATTTCACACCTCCACACATTGTTACTACCAGCTGTTTTCTACATCAACTGTCAGGTGTTTGTGTGAGATAACTACCGTGTAACGTGTTTTGACGTGGCTCATCTTGGCCTGGTACTGAATGAAACGTCATGTGCATTATTTCGTTTGTTATAGCGTTACGTGAGACAGAAAACTAAACATGTAGCCACTCTCCGAGTCGTCGTCATCATCACATCATCATTATCATCAGCAATTTCGCATCCATGGAGCCGTCTCGTTCGGATCTTCGCATGTATTTCAGTCTTCAGCTGTACAAATCGGCACTGACTGAATGTTTTCTAATGTCATCTACTCACTTTTCATTTGCCTGTAGTCTAGAACAATTCTTCTCTCTTTAAATATAGCAAATAACTTCCCAAAATCAACATGGATTTTGCAACCAAGGATCTTACAAAATACAGAATGCCTAAGTTGACGCAATTTCATACAGTTCCGCACTGTCGTTTAGTGAACAAAAGCCGGCCGGTGTGGCCGAGCGGTTCTAGGCGCTTCAGTCTGGAACCGCGCGACCGCTACGGTCGCAGATTCGAATCCCGCCTCGGGCGTGGATGTGTGTGATGTCCTTAGGTTAGTTAGGTTTAAGTAGTTCTCAGTTCTAGTGGACTGATGGCCTCAGATGTTAAGTCCCATAGTGCTCAGAGCCATTTAAACCATTTTTGGCATTATTCGGAGCTTCCACACATGGATACCTCCATCTTGATGCTGTATGCAAATCCAGGACTCGACCGAAAAGACGAGGTGCCATTTCTGTGTCCAGTGTCGTCGTTGGGAGTACCATCCTCTGTGTATGTCTCTATGGTGCACGTCAATACAAGTTGCAACAGTGGTCGACGTACTGCTAATATGTTGTGCTCAGGGTACAGCACTGTCCGTGTGGATACTTGTCTTCTTGGAAACGAACCCATTTCTTGTCTTAGGGTATGTGACTTTCCTGCACGATCCAGCATTACTAGTTGCACTGAATATGCCTCTCCTATATCCATTCATTTGATATCGCAGTAATATTCATTGTCTCCTGAGCAAAGTCAGCAGCAACACCGTGGAACATCAAATTGCAGTCTCGAAGGGCCACAATCCTACCACTATCAAAATTTGACGCATGCTTGTAGACACTTCTCCTTTTCAGAAGAAACGTAGCACGACTGTCTCAAAAAACTCAACATCAAATGCAATTTCTGAAAGAGAAGTCCACAGCATATTCTTTTCTTATGTACGGAATGTAGATAGCGTTACTCCAATGTTGAAATGCTAATTATCTGCCTATCCAACCATGTAGCACACTTCACGCCGAATTTGACTTTCGTTGCATGCTGCCTTGATGACGGCGCAATTTTATTGATGATGCAGCGCCTGGGAAAGTTCGGAGAGCGAATTGTGAATTTTTAAAGTTTTATTACTTCCGCGGCTAGCCCGGCCAGTGTGTAATCAGGTAATCCACTGGACAGTGTTGTTGACAATATGACAAAGTACTCTGGGCAAACGGGAGTTTCTGGCATTTGTAACCAGAACACTTGCGTACTATCGAGAAACTTACAAGATGCTAATTTAGCCGGGCCTAAAAACCAATTCTTCGTGCAGAGCGAGTTAGAAATACTGACAGGACGAGTAATATGAAGCAAACCTACTCGTCCCTTCCGATAGGACTACATCGGAAGTGTAGCTATAAGGGTATAAATAACTGAGCGTAGGGGCTCAAAGCATTAGACATGCCGCCATTCTGTCTGCATTTTGAGTGGAGGGAATGGCGGGTTTTGGGTTTCAGAGAAACCACCTGGCTACCTGCCTGCTGATTGGCTGATCAAGCCTACCTGTGGTGTAGAGGCTGCGGGGGAGCTTCACTGATGTTGGGAGCTGGCCAGCATCCGCCTCTGAGGGATGTCAGCCGATGGACTGCAAGCTGTGTACAATCCGGCTGGGGAGGCACGCCCTCGCGCCCTCCTAGACACCTAGGCGCCATCGCTCATCGTCCTGGTCGATCACTGCAGAGGTGACTGGGGCATTGCTCCTCTTCAACAGACATCTGGAGTCGGCAACTGCAACCCAGCCCACGACATGGGAACCACGAGTAAGTGCTGAAGACCGTAGCCAACAACACTCCGAAGGAACTAGGTGAACCTCTCCTGCTGGTGGGTTGCTCGTCACCACAAAATCTGCCGTCCACGATCCATAACTACGGGCGTCATCGACGGTTCGGGGCGCCCGCTCATTCCATGATCGACTGCGTTTTCAAGTTCAGTGCAGCTATGATGGCAGCCAGTGCTATATAAGGCCTGTCAATAATACCACTGTTTGACTGTACACCCTGGCACAGATCTCCCTCACCATTTCTTTCAGCCGTCTTAATGCGTAGCGGCGCGGAATGTTCCACGTCGTTAGTCAGCACTATACTGAATCATACAGAGCAGAATGTACATTTATGATCACTTAAATCTGAGACACAAACCTAGAAGCGTCTAGTTCAGCCTTTAGCTCCGAATACAGCGCTGATGTGTCTTATGTATGGTGTTCACGAGGCGTCGAATGTGCTGGGGAACCATGCTAACTTTTACTGCTCAATCGGTGCTCACGACTAACGGAGGTTGGTCGGAGCTTGATCCAGGTCCACATACATCGCTCAGTGGCGCCCCAAATATGCTCACGACGAATGAGATCAGGTGTTCCGGGGAAATAAACTAATATCTACATAGATACGAAATTATCCTTAAACGAAGTTCTGTGAGGATTGATGTAGGCGAAAAGGCGGTTTGCACACGATCAGACTGAGGATTTTTGTGTCGAGTGCCAATGAAAGACTGTGGCAGACGTACTAAGACCCCACTTCAACCCATAAAACATTCTCCACTCGCTTGTAGCTCTATCACCTGTCTGAATGGTGCTGCTGTCAAACGAGATGCGGCGTTGGCAACCCAATCCGAGTATATCCTAAACGAATAAATATATCGTCATTCTATTTTCGCCAAGTAATAGAGGACAATGTGGAGAATTAGAATTTTTCGCGTGACAAGTAAATTTTAATTTCTATAGCTGCCGAAATATGACATCGACTAATTTTTTTATGGAACTGTAGTACTGGAAAGAGCAAACGACACAGCATGTATGGACCTGATTGAACGTTAACGAGATAACAGCGTCGCAAAGCGCTCTCCTGCCGTCGAGAGAAGTCACCCCACAAACGCGTCTGAACTTATTTACCAAAAGTAAGCAAACTTGTAATGCAGGTACGATTAACGTGTTTATCTGCGTGTGAGAAGACCGTCTATAGTGTTCTGCTTTTGTGGCGGTCAGACAACTCAGTCGTGAAGCGAACCAGACTTTCCCAATGTGTACGAGTGTCGAAAACCTGGATATCGTTTCCGTCGCAAAACTGTTCGATCAGCAGCGCAACTGTATGGTGAAAGGCAGTCTGATCATTCTAAACCCTAACGATAAGTCTCTGGAAACTTTACTGAAAAGAATCATGAAACTGATTTCATTAAACAGTGTTCAGTATAACACATTAACCACAGCTCCAGTGTCAAGTAGAATAATAGTTGGAATAGTTCCTACAATACTACATACACAAGCTTTTACAATTTTTTCCATTCTCTCTGAACGTCTATGATTGCTGTCTAACAATGTCGCCATTTTATTCAACACGTTGCTTATTGTATTTCATCTGCCCCCACCCCATTCACCCAGCGGGCTCAAAACTCTTTTGTGAATACGTGCTTGGCTACCACGGGGCCCAGCCTATGCCGCGTTATTTCCTTTCCGTGCCGCATGCGTATACTTCCACTGTCCCTTTTCCCCTCTGCTACTCCGTCGGATGGCTTTCTTTGTACGACCCTGCTTGGAACTGGTTTATGGTTGGGCAATGAGTTTGCAACTCTGGCGTATTCTACAACTTTTCATTAAGTAAACACACAGTCCCCATTGTTGGGTTTGACCTGGCACCAATTTTCAAAATTCTCCAGAATTGAAAATCGTGCAGAGAAGGTCGCCCATTGTGGTGTTTGATCCACCTTTGTGCCTTTCCATTTGTGCACCTTTCACTTTAATACAATAATACACCCAAAACCCAGCACAGTAACCATCCTATTGTGGGGTGGGTCATCAAATACCTGCACGGTGGTAGCCCCTTGACCACACATGGACCACATTGTTGGTTCCTGATCTGAAAACTCGCCATATACGCCAAGGAGTATGTGTCCGTCGTGACTGGAGAACAGAGACTACGAGCAATGGATTCCTGGCCAGACTTCTCTTACTGAAGCTTGGTGGCGCCAATGGGGAGACCCACGGTTCTGAGTGGGTGGCACCATTGCCAATCAGTCGCAAATGAAGTGGGTAAGTTACCTCCTGCCGGTGGTCATATGGCCCCAGCAGTCTTTATGAAAGGACAGTCCTTTTTCAATGCAGAGAATATTCCCTTCTCTGGCTATGCCGTGGGAGGAACATAAGGCTAAGCGCTAAGCAGAGTAATACTCCCCCCAAAACTTGGTTTGTACAAGGACTGATGGTGATTCCTTCCTGGACACAAAGGCTTTGCTCTCTGTGGAGAACTTAGAAGACAAATTTGGGGAAGTGGCAGCCATCTCTAAAATGAAAAGTGGGCCAGTTTTTACCAAAATGGCATCCCTTGCCCAGTCGTGAGCACTGCTCGCTTCCAACACGTGCTCTTACGATCTGATGATGAGCTATGCACCAACTTGGAGCGACAGGGTGTGCACTTTGTCTGTTGTGTACATAGGAGGTCAAAGGAAAGTAGGGTTGCTACAGGTGCCTTCATTTTGGCACCCCGCCCATGTAGCGCTTCAAGTGCTTGAATTTTGGTTACATGTCTCCACATTGCACCGCTAGCCCCATCTGTAGAGACTGTGGATGAGCACTACATGCGAATGCACCCTGTGAACCCCCCTCCCCCCCCATCTCTGTCAACTGTCGAAAGCACCAATCTCTCTGCTCACCAGATTGCAGTGTTTGCCAGAGAGAAAAGAAAATACAAGAATGCAAGACTCTGGGCAAACTCAGTTACCAAGAGGCCAAGAAGAAGTACGAGCAGATGCACTCAGCATGTCAAACAATGTCACATGTTACAGCTACGACGACGTCGCCACCTCTAGCGACGGTACTCTCGACTGTTACTGCTCCTACAGAGGGGCCACTGGGTCACTCAACCATGCCTGTCCCCCTGATGATTGGGGGCTCCCCCCACACTTACTTGGGGATCAATTGCTTCCCACCCACCAGGGACATTTGTCCCCACCTCCCAGCCAGAGACAAATCAACTTCCTCTCGCCAGGAAGGGGTGCTTCAGGACGCTTTCTTCCAAGGTTTCCGCCGATCTACAACTGGACACTAGCCTGTGGCTGAAGAAGCCACAGGCTGCTGGTTGCAGGGCCTTATGGGCATCATCTTTACCTGATACTGATTCAGAGAATCCTCTGAGGACAGGAAAGACAAAAAAAAGTCCTCCAAGTAGGAGGAGATTCCACAGGTCTCCACGCCACCAGGTCCCATACGTTCCTGTGGCTGAGGTGGAGATTCCAGCGGCCACTGAGGCCCCAGTTCGTACCACACAAGGAACCCAGAACCTATGTATACTGATGCCGTAACCCCTCAACCAATGGCTCACCTTCCTCACTGCATATCGACAACATCATTCTCCAGTGGAACTGTAGCAGCTTTTTTCACCACCAGACTGAGACATCTGTTAAGCCCTTTACCTGTCTTCTGCATTGCCCTCCTGAAATTTGGTTTCCAGCAGCGCAGACACCAGCCTTTCATATACACTGGGGATGTTATAAGAATCGTGCTGCCAATGAAAGGGTGTCGGGTGGAGTTTACATATATGTTCTTAGACACATTATATAGCAAACTCGTGACTCTTAATACACCTTCGGAGGCTGTGGCTGTTCAGGTGAGGGCATTTCAGGATATTATCATCTGCAATATTTATCTCCCTCCCAATGGTGAAGTGTCTCAGGATATACTAATTCCATTTGTTTCTCAGCTCCCCCCAACTTTCCTAATCCTGGGAGATTTCAGATCCCTTAACCATTCGTGGGGTATAACGATGATCATTGGCCATGGTAAAGACCTTGAAAATTTACTGGCGCAAGTTGACTTTTGCTCAAATGTTCAAATGTTCAAATGTGTGTGAAATCTTATGGGACTTAACTGCTGAGGTTATCAGTCCCTACGCTTACACATTACTTAACCTAAATTATCCTAAGGACAAACACACACACCCATGCCCAAGGGAGGACTCGAACCTCTTGAATACTTGTACCCCCCCCCCCCCCCCCCCCACTTCAGTGAGTACTCTGAACTTTCTCAGCCATTGACATTTCCATTTGCAACCCTTGTCTTTCCACATTCATCCACTGGAGGGTCCTCAATGATATGTGTGGTAGTGACCACTTCTCGATCTCCCTGTCCCTCCCCTGGATACTTGCCCAGATGGGCTCTCAACAGCGCTGGCTGGGATGCTTTCGTCTCTGCTGTTGACCTTGGCTCTCATTACATGGAGATATCAATCAGCCAGACCAGAATATAACTACAGTCGTTCTTTTGGCAGCTGATTTAGCGGCCCCCTGTTCCTCAGACCCATCCTGGCAGAAGATAGTACCCTGATGGTTCTCCAAAATCTCAGAGGCCATTCGAGATCATAGGCATGCTCTCCAACACCATAAGCCACACCCATCAATGGAGGACCTAATTGCCTTTACGCAGCTCCATGCCTGGGTCCACCATCTAATAAAAAGATGGAAGGGAGAACGCTGAGAACAGTATGTTTCAACCATTGGACCACATACCTCTCCTCCGCAGGTTTGGGCTAAGATCAGACATCACTGTGGATAACATACACCTGCAGGGATATCTGTTATTACTTGAATAGTACCGTGTACACTGACCCAGACGCTATCACCTAACATTTTGCTCTTGCACTATGCTTAAACTTCAGTGTCTGATAATTATTAACCTGCCTTTCATGTTCTAAAACAGTGGTTGGAGCGAAAGCAATCATCTTGTACTACACGCCACCTGGAGCCATATAACGCTGCGTTCAGTGACTGGGAATTCGTCAGTGTCCTAGCCCACTGTCCTGATATAGCCCCAGGGCCAGACTGCATCCATAACCAAATGATCAAGCACTTGTGTGGTAGATTTTCAGCTTCATGTCCTTACCATCTTTAACTGCATCTAGAGCAAGGGCGATTTCTCATCACAGTGGCGAGAAAGCATCATTGTCCGAATATTGGAACCAGGTAAGTAGTCTCTAGAGATGAACAGTCGTCACCCAATAAGCTCACGATGTTCCTTGAAAGGTGCCTGAACGCATGGTGAGCAGGCGCCTGTGTTGGCTCTTTGAGACACAGGATCTTCTGGCTCCATTGCAGGTTGGTTTTCGCCAAGGCCGTTCCGCTACTGATAATCTGGTTCACCCAAATTTCGTCATCAAAACAGCTTTTGCCAGTCGTCAACACCTTATAGCCGTCACCACACGATGACACCACATTCTTGCTACCTTACGGGAGTGGGGTCTTTGGGGTCCACTCCCGATTTTCATCCAGAACTTCCTGTCGTGCCATACATTCCAGGTTGGAACTGATGTTTCCCTCAGCCCCCCCCCCCCTCCCCACAACCCAAAAGAATGGAGTCCTGCAGGTCTCTGTGCTGAGTATCCCTCTCTAGCTGTCATTAGTCTAGGAGTAGCTGTGGTGTTCTGTCAGCCTCCTTGTATGCAGACGACTTTCACCTCTGCTATTGCTCCTTTAGTATGAGCGTCACTGAACATCGACTGCAAGGAGCCATACGGAAGGTGCAGGCATCGGTTCTCATCCATGGCTTTCGAATTTCTCCCGCCAAGACTCGTGTCATGCCCATCTGTCAACGCTGTGTCATTCACCCAACTACTCAATGTGGTGTGGAGACTTGTCGGGTTTTAGGACTGGTCTTAGATTCTCGGTTGACATGGATTTCCCATTTTCGGCAGCTTAAGTGAAAGTGCTGGCTGCATTTTAATACACTTCGCTGCCTGAGTAACACCAGCTTGGGTGCAGATCGTACTATCCTTCTGCAGCTTTACAAAGCCCTGATACAAACCCGCCCTGATTATGAGAGTCTGGAGTATGGTTCAGCATCACCCTGAGCATAGTGGATACTGTATCTGATACACCACTGCGGGGTTCGACTTGGGACAGGAGCCTTTCGAACCAGACCTGTGAACAGCTTACTCATGGAAGCTGGGTCATATCTCACAACAAGATTTGGGATAATTTTAAGGAAAAAAACATATCTTTCGTTGTTTGTTGTTTCATGGAATACACTTCACTGTTTAATAACAATTACCATAATTACAAATTAAAAACTTGATAAAAGAATAACAACTCTCACAATAATTTAAAGAACTTGAACAGGATCAATTTATTAATAACAGACCTTAACAATTTATACCATTAAGAACAGCGCTTGAAACCGGAATATACAGACTCCAAATACAAGTAATAAGTCACTCCAGCTAGACGTGGCTGCAAAGGGGTTCAAAAACTGGGTTTTATCAGTAAAATGAATTACAAATGACTGCCACTAACAATGACTGTACTAACAATTCCCAAGCATGGATAACACATTAAACAAATGGATAACGCCCATGCAAAATACTGAAACGATAACAACCCACGTCACTGTTTGTGACTTTCGGAAAGCGCTTAACAATGTATAAACTTTAATAAAATATCTTAAGCAATAAAATACACAAGCAAAGCTGGGAAGGCATACAATTTAAATATGTGTCCCAGCTGGTCCACACTAGCAGAAACACTGAGAATAACCCTTAAATAAATATTCTATCCCCCAAAATACAAGATAAGCTTGGGAGATATGCAATTTAAATGTGACTACCAATTGGTACACATCAGCAGAAACATTGACAATGACTCTTAAACAAATATACAGTCCACCAAAATACAAGATAAGCTGGCAAACACAACAGGCGGCTATCACACCTAACAGGCAACAATCAGGCAAGTTTTACAATGGGCAGAATTAGCTAATGACTGTGGATAAAAGGAAAAGGTCAAGATACCATGTTCTAAACAAAATGCCCTAAAATTTTAATCGCTCCAGAAATAGCAATAAGGGTGCAAGGTTTAAACGAGTTGTTAAAGAGCAGGTATAGTAAGGAGGAACTTCGGGCTTGCAGAGCACACTTCAAAGTTTATGAGGTTACTGAATTCACAAGTTAGATAAAGTAATAGTTACAGATTAACTGGCGACACTCTGCCGTGGAACGTATCAAACGATCAACTTAACGTGAGCTAACAGGATGGGGCTGGTAGAGGCTCCAGATTGCGGCACAACGTAGACGTCGTGCGACGACAGAAGTATCGGCGCAGCAGAAGGAAAATACATCTCTGCTCTGGGCCGGCCGGCCGTAGTGACAGAGCTGTTCGAGGCGCTACATTCTGGAACCGCTCGACCGCTACGGTCGCAGGTTCGAATCCTGCCTCGGACGTGGATGTGTGTGACGTCCTTAGGTTAGTTAGGTTTAAGTAGTTCTAAGTTCTAGGGGACTAATGACCTCAGAAGTTACGTCCCATAGTGCTCAGAGTGACGGAAAATATTTCTTTGAAAACAATTACACATCACTACTGCTAACTAACATCCGTCATCTTGTGGCTATCTTACATAGTGTAAAAGATTTATATAGTAACTATAAATTTTATAAATCACAAAATGCCTTGTAAAGAAAGGATTCAGATAAATGGATTCTGCCTATACTGAAGGTGAGACTACTAATTATTATGGAATGAGTGAACAAATGCCTTACCTTCTTTCATAGTAGGCGATAATATGATGACATTAACAACTACCTTTTTTCTTTGTTTTACCCCTTTCAGTGTTTTTCCTGTATTTTATTTTTATTTAATTATTTCTTCATTATTTTCATAGATTTTTCTCTTTCATCCACATTTATCTAGACCTTGTATTCTCATACGTGCCATATGGTTACTTGAAAAAACAGTCGTGAAGTATTTCTGAATAACAAAATACATACAGCATAATACTATTTTTTTTAATTATCGATCTCTCGCGGTCAACCGTGTAACGAAATATCACATTGACAACCCAGATCAAATATTAACTGAAAAATACGAAATACTGTGTTTTAGAAGTTGGTTAATTATTGTGCGACCGTGTTTTTTAAATATTTCAAGTGTGCTACTCTTATTCACACTGGTACATCGGGATTCTATATAATTTCTACAATTAATAATTATCTCATCGACATAGCCGTAATGGCGGTTAAACATACCACTTCAAAGCCGGCTAATTCTGCTCAGGAAACAAACTCACCGAAACTTGCAAAGGAAGAGATGTTAAAGAAAAGAAACAAGTATTAGTGTTACAAAATTGATGTGTAAAACACAATGTGTCATTTTGAAGTGGCTTATTATTATTATTCAAAATAACTTACATGGTTACATGCGCCCGTACAGATAGAGGCTATGACGAGAACAGAAAACGAACGAAATGACGAGAGAATGTAGTGACACAAAAGAAGAAGATATTTGCAGAGTTGTCAGTATTTGAAGCAAGTCTCATTCTATCACAAAAGAAAATGTTAATTGGCCACGTAAAAATAAGTCACAAAAGAAAATTGTGGATCTACAATCTGCATATACAGTGATGGGGAAAAAATCGCAACACTAGAAGCGCCACTATGAGGATGCAAATCATGTTTGGTTTACATACACGCTGAAACGGTCATAAGAGTTACCTTTGGGATTGAAAGCGGTGAGTTGATGTTGGTCAAGAATGCATTTAAGGCGACAGAAGCGCTGTTATCAACACCTCACTGTGTATGAACGAGGTAGTGTAATAGGGCTACGAGAAGCTGGGTGTTCCTTCTGCGATACTGCAGAAAGACTTGGCAGGAATATAGCCACTGTGCATGACTGCTGGCAGTGGTAGTCACGAGAATGTACGCTCGCAAGAAGACCGCGGCACTGCCACGTGGCACAACTGGGATGGAAGACCATCGGGTTCGGTGTATGGCATCTTCAATGGCTGTAAGCACTATGGGACTTAACATCTTAGGTCATCAGTCCCCTAGACTTAGAACTACTTAAACCTAACTAACCTAAGGACATCACACACACCCATGCCCGAGGCAGGATTCCAACCTGCGACCGTGGCAGCAGCACGGTTCCGGACTGAAGAGCCTAGAACCGGACATCAGCAGTCTGAGGAGCAGTTGGAATTACTACCACACAATCAACTGCTAGAAATCGGTTAATTCAAGGTCCGCTCGGAGACAGACGCCCTATAGGATACATTCCACTGACCGCAAACCACCAGCCTTTGCGACTTCAGTGGTGGCAAGCGAGAGCTCATTGGAGGGTAGGGTGGAGCTCTGTTGTGTTTTCTGTTGAAAACTGGTTCTGCATTGGTGCCAGTAATGGCCATGTGTTGGTTAGAAGAAGTCATGTCGAGGAACTGCACGCAACCTGTTTGCGCACTAGACACACTGGACCTACATCTCGAGCTATGGTCCGGGGTTCGATTTCGTATGACAGCAGGAGAACTCTCGTGGTTATCCTAAGCACCCTGACTGCAAATTTGTACGTCAATCTGGTGATTCGATCTGTTGTGCTGCCGTTAGTGATCAGCATTCCAGGTAGTATTTTCTAACAGGAGAACGCTCACCCACATACCGCTGTTGTAACGAAACACGCTATACAGAGCGTCGAAATGTTGCCTCGGCCTGCTCGATCAATAGATCTGTCTCCAGTCGAGCACATAGGGGACATCGACGAACGACATTTGCAGCATCATTCAGAAAGATTAAGCGTCCCTATACTGATCGACCAAGTGTAAGCAGGCGTAGAACTGCATTCCACAAACTGACCTTTGGCACGTTACAAAGTGATGCATTCACGTTTGCATGCTTTCATTAAACATTCTAGAGGTTACATCGATTATTAATGTACCAACACTTCACATTCGCAATGGCTTACCTCTCGTTTACATTAACCTGTGATCTTGCAACGTTAACCTCTTAATTATGTCACCTAGAAAAATGTATTCCCGAAATATCAATACTCTACATTAATTATTTTTTGATGTTGAGATTTTTTTTCCGTCACTGTATGATCAAGCGTACTTTTCCCGCGGTGTTTCCATATTTTTATCCATATTTCCAGTCCATCATGCACACACAATTATAGACCTATTCAACAGAACATTCAGAGATCGCTGGATTGGTCGTTCGGGAAGCACAAAACGGTCTTCATTCTGAATTGACACCTGCGAACTTTTGTCTGTGGGCATTAGTCAAATTTCGCTTGTAAACAAAGAGTTCGGTTCTGTGCTAAATTGTTATTCACAAATAGACGTTGGTTTAATTTTAATATTCAGATACACTGATTGAATTATTGATTTTTTTCTATTGTAGCAGGGTTATGAATATACCGAGAAGATTTCAAATGAAACACTGCGTAAGATGAAATCAAATTATCCTATTTCCCTCCAACCGAATAACAGTAAATGCTTGGTGACTAATCATATGACGAGAAACCTGTCCTATTCTGTTAATCACTTTCGGCTGCAGAATTATGAGCCCCCCTGAATATTCCATATTCTAGCGACATACAGACCGTAGGTTATACACTAGGGAGGCTGCTGTGTAGCGTCGAATACGTACGCGCCGTTGTTCTCGGTGCAAGGAGTGATCGAGGTGGCGCAGAGTGTGTGGCGGAGGATACTTCTGATACTACTAAGTGATCCCACTTTCCCTGTTCCACTCGCAAAATGGGCGCAGCAAGAGTGATTGACGGTAAGGCTCTGTATTCGCTCTAATTTCTCGTATCTCCTCGCTGTGGTCATTTCGGGAGACTTATATGGAAAGAAATAATATACTGTCTGACTCTTGCCGGAAAGTACTCTCTCGAAATTTCAATAGCAAACCTCTCCGTGATGCACTGGAGTTTGTTGAATATCTCTGTAACGCCCTCGCGCGTACTAAACGATCCCGTAACGAAACGCTCCGCTCGTCGTTGGATCTTCTATCTTTTCTGTCAGTCTTATCTGATAAGGGTCCCAGATTGATAAACAATACTCAAGAATTGATCAAACATTCGCCTTGTAAACCACTGCTGCAATATGTGTATTACATTTCTTTAAGATTCTGTCTATGAATCTCAGTCTAGCATCTGCTTCTCCTAATCTTCGTTTTATGTAGTCATTCTATATACCCTCGCTCTGGGTAGAGACTCCTGGATATTTTGCCGTCAATACAGTTTCCATCAACTTGTGATGAATAGTGCAGTTGTACAGCAGAGGATTTCTTTTCCTACGCGTGCGCAGTATGTTCCATTTATTTACGTTCAATCCCTGCACCATCAATTAGTCCTCTCTACGTTCTTCCGCGAATCGTCACTGTCTTCTGGCATTTTTCCTTTCTAATAGACAACCGCAAAGTCTGCCAACAGCCTTAAAGAGCTACCGACGCATTCTGACGTCCCATATATATAGATGTTCAACAACAAAAATACTATTGCACTTCCTTGAGGCACTCACGAAATTACCTTTACATACGTCGATTTTCTTCAATTCAGAGCGACATGTTGTGTTCTCTCTGCAAGGAAGTCTTGAATCGACTCGCAAATCTGGTCCGATACTCGGGGTTAGTTCGTGTGTCATTTAGTAATCGGTAGTGCGCAACTGTGTCAAATGCATTCCCGATGTCGAGAAACATGGCATCAACCTGAACGCCGATGACAACAGCTCAAAAAATGGTTCAAATGGCTCTGAGCACTATGGGACTTAACATCTGTGGTCATCAGTCCCCTAGAACTTAGAACTACTTAAACCTAACTAACTTAAGGACATCACACACATCCATGCCCGAGGCAGGATTCGAACCTGCGACCGTAGCGGTCGCGCGGTTCCGGACTGAGCGCCTAGAACCGCTAGACCACCGCGGCCGGCGATGATGACAACAGCACCGTGGATCTCATGGAGGAACAGATCGAGCTAAGTTTCGCTGTATCTATGTTTGCAGAATCTATGTCGATTTGCATAGATTTTAGTTTTCCAAAAACGCCATAATTCATTAACATAAATTATGTGCCATAATTCTACAACAGACTGACGTCAGCGATATAGACCTATAATTATGTGCATTGCTCCTAAGGCCCTTCTTGAATACGGGAATGACTTGCACTTTTCTTCCAATCGCTAGGAGCTCTTCTTTGCCCCAACGACTTTCGAAAACGGCTGCTGGACGAAGTTCTTTCGCATAATCTGTGCAGGATTTTAGGGTATCTCATCTGGTCCTGAAGTCTCACCGGTACCAATCGACTGTAGTTGCTTTTCTAGTCCACGATCGGTTATCTCAGTATCTGCGATTTCTAAGATCATACGAACGGAGGAATCGTGATATGATCTTTCACGTTGAAATACACACATAAAGAAACGTTTTGCATTACCCTGGTTCTCAGAACTCCTGAAGACGGTACATATTGTATCGCAGACAGAATCCCTTTGGGTGTTCAGAGATGTCACTAAACCCGCCGAAAGATGTAAACAACCATGCATGACCAGCGCCTATTAGACGCAATAACATTGAAAATTTGTGGTAAGGTCTTACGGGACCAAACTGTTGAGGTCATTGGTCCCCAAGTTTACGCACTACTTAATCTAATTTAAACTAACTTACGATAACAACGCACACACACACCAATCACGGGGGCGAACTCGAACCTCCGGCGGGGAGGCGCGCAGACCGTGACAAGGTGCCTTATAGAGCGCGCTACCCCACTCGGCTTGTTAGACGGAGAGGGTCGGACAGCCTATCAGTTCCAGTCATTCCACCAGGAAGGAGGTACACGGCTCGTGTTGTCTGTAGTTCAACCATGTCTAGACGGCCAATACCGCGGTTCGATCCCGTCCGCATTGTTACTTTGTGCCAGGAAGGTTTCTCAACAAGGGACGAGTCCAGGCGTCTCGGAGTGAACCAAAGCGATGTTGTTCGGGCATGCAGGAGATACGAAGAAACAGGAACTCGCTGAGGCCGCCCAAGAGCTACTACTGCAATGATTGGCCGCTACCTACGGATTATGGCTCAGAGGAACCCTGACAGCAACGCCACCATGTTAAATAACGGTTTTCAAGCAGTCACAGGACGTCGTGTTACGACTGAAACTGTGCGCAATAAGCTGGTTCAAATGGTTCAAATGGCTCTGAGCACTATGCGACTTAACTTCTGAGGTCATCAGTCGCCTAGAACTTAGAACTAATTAAACCTAACTTACCTAAGGACATCACTCACATCCATGCCCAAGGCAGGATTCGAACCTGCGACCGTATCGGTCGCTCGGCTCCAGACTGTAGCGCCTAGAACCGCGCGGCCACTTCGGCCGGCGCGCAATAAGCTGCATGATGCGCAACTTCACTCCCGACGTCCTTGGCGAGATCCATCTTTGCAACCACGACACCACGCAGCGCGCTACAGATGGGCCCAACAACATGCCGAACCGTCCGCTCGGGATTGGTATCACGTTCTCTTCACCGATGAGTGTCGCATATGCCTTCAACCAGACAATCGTCGGAGACGTACTTACAGGCGACCCGTTCAGGCTGAACGCCTTAGATACATTGTCCAGCGTGTGCAGCAAGCCGGAGGTTCCCTGCTGTTTTGGGGTGGCATTATGTGGGGCCGACGTACGCCGCTGGTAGTCATGGAAGGCGCCTAACGGCTGTACGAGACGTGAATGCCATCCTCCGACCAATAGTGCAACCATATCGGCAGCATAGTGGCGAGGTATTCGTCTTCATGGACAACAATTGTGAATGACTTCCTTCACGATAATGACATCGCTCGACTAAAGTGGCCAGCGTGTTCTCCAGACATGAACCCTATCGAACACGCCTGGGATAACTTGAAAAGGGCTGTTTATGGACGTCCACCAACCACTCTGAGGGATCTACGCCGAATCGCCGTTGAGGAGTGAGGCATCCTGGACCAACAGTGCCTTGATGAACTTGTGGATAGTATGCCACGACGAATACAGGCTTGCATCAATCCAAGAGGACGTGCTACTGGGTATTAGAGATACCGGTGTGTACAGGAATTTGGACCACCACCTCTGAGGGTCTCGCTGTATATTGGTACAACACGCAATGGGTGATTTTCATGAGCAATAAAAAGGGTGGAAATGATGTTTATGTTGATCTCTATTCCAATTTTCTGTACAGGTTCCGGAACTCTCGGAGCCGAGGTAATTTAAAACTTTTTTTGATGTGTGTAGCCGGCCGTAGTGGCCATGCGGTTCTAGGCGTTACAGTCTGGAACCGAGCGGCCGCTACGGTCCCAGGTTCGAATCCTGCCTCGGGCATGGATGTGTGTGCTGTCCTTAGGTTAGTTAGGTTTAATTAGTTCTAAGTTCTAGGCGACTGATGTCCTCAGAAGTTAAGTCGCATAGTACTCAGAGCCATTTGAACCATTTGATGTGTGTAATATCGGAAGACCGAATTCATCATATCGCCTTCTCTCTATCATTTTCCATTGCTGTGCCATTGTCACTGAGTGACTGAACAGATTATTTAGAACCTCTTACTCACTTTAGAGAGGGCCAAAATCTCTTTGGTTTTTGATAGGTTGACAAAATTTTGCTTTCGTAGTCGCCCAACTCTTCTCTTATTGCTCTCCTTACGCTCATTTTCTCTTCAGAGTTTCTTTGTCAACTAGCTTTCGGCTTCTCTTGAATCTGTGATGAAGCTCTCTTTGTTTACGTAGAAATTTTCTAACACGATTATTAAACCACGATCGGTCTTCGCATCATTTAAGGCCTCGCTAGGAACACGCTTTTCTAGGGCATGTTGTACGATGCTTTCGATTTTTTTCCATTTGCGCTCCACTTAAATGCCAGAACGGTTATTTTTAAAGCGCCGATTTGTTCCCCTTGTTGTCCTGTTATGATCTTGTGCTCCGTCTCTAACGAACTCTTTGCCAACGGACAAACTATGCTCTTTCTTCCTTGTTTCGATGTAGGGAGAACTGGGAACTGTACGACACCAGCCTTAGAACTGGCTGTTCGGTGAGTAGCTGGAGAGGGAGAGAGGGAGGCGTGGGGGAGGGGTGAGAGAAGTTCCCTCATCTCATTTCAGAAGCGGAACTGGTCTGCTCCTGGTGTTTACTAAGCACAGCTGCAGACTAGGTCAGTTCCACAGCCTTCTGTGCTGCGCCGGCCTTGGCGAGGTGAAGCCGCCACCTCTGCCACGACATTCACCTGTCACGCAAGGTCATCAGCTGAAGGTGCCTTTCTGAGGAAGACTCTTTACAAACGGAAGTGCCTTTACATAAAAATACTCAGTATATATGTCATCCTCAGTCTCTAGTTATTACGATAGCTCCATTATCGGAGAGGTCGTGCGTGAGCAAATGGCATCAAGCGCTACTCCGCAAATGATTCACTCCTTTGTGCGCTGCGGCAAGCTCACTACACACGTTTTTCACACTCATGAGCAACTGAATTAAAGACAGCTGCTGTGTGGGGAGAACATCGCTGCCACCGGCATTGCGACGGAATGTCAAGTATCTGGGATGTCGCCAGACCTTCTGCGCAGTCTTACAACCATGCAACCTACAGGTATGCAACTGTAACTAACTTTGTAATGGTCGGTTGTCAGCTGATCGATCACCAATGATAGTGGACTCGCCACTCGACGGGATACTTTGTATTAAGTTTGTTTCTCGTATGTAATCTTGCTCGTCCATGAAATTGAGTAGTTTTGCACTTAATGTGTAATCTACCTTTTGTGTGCTTGTGTGTCAGACTGACATTTCTGACAGATATTCTGATGATTTGCCACGTCCGAAACATGGCAATAAAGTTTCTCTTTATAACTAGTCGATTTTTGTTACTCAGCAACCTGAACCAGTGTCAGTGTCCGTTGCCCGCCATCTCTGATTGCCTCGACATTATTGCGACATTAAAGTCTAATCTTCCTTATTCCGTGCTCGGTAAATACTCAGTTTCGAATTCGTCTGCCTGTGCCGCACGTAGTCTGGTGCCACGATTTCCGTTCTCTTTGCCTGCCAGATATACTGCCCGTATTGTAAAGAGGTATTACCCACGAGTGTAGTACAGCGACTTTGTGTTACCCACACACACAACTTTAATTTTTTTCTGTGACACTGGACAATATTTTCCGAGAAATGAACTAAAAGCATTTCTAATGTCCCTGGCTCCGATTACTGTGTTGGGGAGGTTACCCCTGATTGTCAGACGAATGCCGGAACTTGAAATCCCCCCCAATTACTAATCCCTCTCCCCCACTCCTTGCCTTATGAGATACTTGGTTGAAGAGGACTAAGTTCTCGACAGCCGGCCCTGCTCTCATGATGAGGAAACGAAAAATCAGTGAAAAAATAAACAGCCTCTTATCACTTCTTCCCAGCTACGCAGTGTGCACGGGTTGAGAGTAGTAGGGCATACTAAGTCGGTGAGATAGTGTGTCGTATGTTGGCTTGGATCCGGAAGGAGCGTTCAAATTCCCGTCCAGCCACCCCGATTTGGATTTTCGTAAATCATCTAAGGCAAATCCCGGAATGGTTGCTTTCGTTGCATCTCCCTCTTTTCTTCCTCAGTTCAAGCTTTTGTTCTGTCTTTAGTAATCGCGATGTGGACGGAATGTTAACTCCTTATTTCCCCTCCTGAGTATGCTCCCGGAAAGCCCTAGCTTATTCTGTATACGTACAATGTTTTCTATCACTCCCGCCTCATAGGGATCCGTTGTTGTTGTTGTTGTTGTGGTCTTCAGTCCTGAGACTGGTTTGATGCAGCTTTCCACGCTACTCTATCCTGTGCAATCTTCTTCATCTCCCTGTACCTACTGCAACCTACATCCTTCTGAATCTGCTTAGTGTATTTCATCTCTTGGTCTCCCTCTACGATTTTTACTCTCCACGCTGCCCTCCAATACCAAACTGGTGATCCCTAGATGACTCAGAAAATGTCCTACCAACCGGTCCCTTCCTCTGGTCAAGTTGTGCCACAAACTCCTCTTCTCCCCAATTCTATTCAATACCTCCTCGTTATTTATGTGATCTACCCATCTAATCTTCAGCATTCTTCTGTAGCACCACATTTCGAAAGCTTCTATTGTCTTCTTGTCTAAACTATTTATCGTCCACGTTTCACTTCCATGCATGGCTAAACTCCATACTAATACTTTCAGAAACGATTCCTGACACTTAAGCCTATACTCGATGTTAACAAATTTCTCTTCTTCAGAAACGCTTTCCTTGCCATTGCCAGTCTACATTTTATATCCTCTCTACTTCGACCATCATCAGTTATTTTGCTCCCCAAATAGCAAAACTCATTTAATACTTTAAGTATCTCATTTCCTAATCTTATTCCCTCAGCATCACCCGACTTAATTCGACTACATTCCATTATCCTCGTGTTGCTTTTGTTGATGTTCATCTTATATCCTCCTTTCGAGACGCTATCCGTTCCGTTCAACTGCTCTTCCAAGACCTTTGCTGTCTCTGACAGAATTACAATGTCATCGGCGAACCTCAAAGTTTTTATTTCTTCTCCATGGATTTTAATACCTACTCCGAATTTTTCTCTTGTTTCCCTTATTGCTTGCTCAATATAGAGATTGAATAACATCCGGGAGAGGCTACAACCCTGTCTCACTCCCTTCCCAACCACTGCTTCCCTTTCATGTCCCTCGACTCTTATAACTGCCATCTGGTTTCTGTACAAATTGTAAATAGCTTTTCGCTCCCTGTATTTTACCCCTGCCACCTTCAGAATTTGAAAGAGAGTATTCCAGTCAACATTGTCAAAAGCTTTCTCTAAGTCTACAAATGCTAGAAAAGTAGGTTTGCCTTTCCTTAATCTAGCTTCTAAGATAACTCGTAGGGTCAGTACTGCCTCACGTGTTCCGATATTTCAACGGAATCCAAACTGATCTTCCCCGAGGTCGGCTTCTACTAGTTTTTCCATTCGTCTGTAAAGAATTCGCGTTAGTATTTTGCAGCTGTGACTTATTAAACTGATAGTTCCGTAATTTTCACATCTGTCAACCCCTGCTTTCTTTGGGATTGGAATTATTATATTCTTCTTGAAGTCTGAGGGTATTTCGCCTGTCTCATACATCTTGCTCACCAGATGGTAGAGTTTTAGTCCGGTCTGGCTCTCCCAAGGCTGTCAGTAGTTCTAATGGAATGTTCTAATGGAATAGGGATCCAGTGTAGCTTAAAAAAGATGGAAGACCAGGGTTTAACCATACATTGACAGTGGGATCATTATGGAGAGACCCATACATCTGAGCAGACTGAATTACAAAAAATGGTTCAAATGGCTCTGAGCACTATGCGACTTAACTTCTGAGGTCATCAGTCGCGTAGAACTTAGAACTAATTAAACCTAACTAACCTAAGGACATCACACACATCCATGCCAGAGGCAGGATTCGAACCTGCGACCGTAGCGGTCACTCGGTTCCAGACGACTGAATTACACTTACATTTTCGTACACAAATGTAGTTTTCCAGTGCTGTACCAACGAATCGCAAAATATCTCCCCCGTGAAATGAGAAATATCAATCGTTCAGCACAACATTATACTCATGAGTTACGTCGTAAAGAACTGAAGGTTACGTTTTGTGGCACACACAACTTGGAGTTCCTCATGTATAATCTCGCAGTTTTTACACCAGAACTGTGTTGTTGCTGTAGTCTTCAGTACAAAGACTTCAGTACAAAGACAAAGGTCTACACGCTAGTTGATCCTGTGCAAATTTCTTCACCTCTGTATAACTACAGCAACCTTCATCCACTTGAGTTTACTTACTGCAGTGAAGCCTTGTTCTCCGCCTGGAACGATAACCCCACCCCCTCCTTCCTCTCCCCCACACTTCCGTTCATCATCAATCTGACGAATCCTTGACGCATCAGGATGTGCCCTATTGACCGACCCCTTCTTTTCGTCAGGTTATGCCACTTGTTTCCTTTTCTCTCAATTCGACTAGGTGCCTCTTCATCAGTTACCCAATCTACACATTTTGTCTTCTTTCTGATGCATCGGATTACAAAAGCTTCTATTCTTTACCAGTATGAACTGTTGTTTATCGTCCACGTTTCATATGCGTACAAGGCGGCAATCCTTACCAACACCTTCAAAAAATACTACTAACAATTAAATGATTCTATACAAATTTCCCCTTGTCAGACACAGTTTTCCAGCTATTGCCAGCCTGTATTTTGTGTCGTCTGTACCGCTGGCATCGTCCATAATTTTGTTGCCCGAACAGCAAAAGACACAGGGGTTCTATGAAAATATGGAAACACCGAAAGAAATGTATGCTTGAAAATAAATGCATATACAAGCCAAGCTTGCCGGTTACGCTGTTGTATTTGACCACGAACGGAACTCATCTGCCGACCGATGTGACCGAGCGGTTCTAGGCGCTGCTCCTACGGTCGCAGGTTCCAATCCTGCCTCGGGCATGGATGTGTGTGATGTCCTTAGGTTAGTTTTAAGTAGTTCTAGGTCTAGTGGACTGATGACCTCAGACGTTAAGTCCCATAGTACTTAGAGTCATTTGAACCATTTTTGGAACCCATCCGAATGTACTCAATACGTTCCTAGCGTCAGTCGAGGTCAAAACAGTATTCAGTATAATTTTGAGTGCATTATTTAGAAGCCAACTGAATTTGAACGTGAGCAAATTTTTGGTGCTCGTATGGTGAATTCATCCGTAAGCAAGAGAGCCGAGATATCTGATGTTTCATGGGGCACCGAATCTTAGTTTTACACCTCGTACAGGGAAAGCGGAAAAACGTCATCTTCTAAGTCACGACGCGGACGAAAGAGTGTGTTGATGATCGTGACAGACGCTCATTGAAGATAACTGTGAAAAAAATAAGACCATGAGAGCAGCAAAAGACACTGCAGAGCAGAATATGTCTGGAGCGCCACAGAAACTGGATAGTTCAGGGCCACTGACACCAACTACAACTTTAATATTCACGACCTTCAGTCGTATTTAATTACTATCATAATCTGGCCCAATGAAGATATTAGGAGCAATGTTGTTAAGCCAACATTGTTCGATGAACTCACCACTGGAGTAAACCATTCCAATCTCCAATTATTTCGAAGAAGCTTCATATACACTGCAGACCGCGTTTAACATTTTGTCGTACCTTCTATCATACATTTTCAGTCTTTTTACTCACACTAGGGAAATTCAGGCTTTGAAATACTGTGATGTTGACAATGCAGTATTTCTTACCGATATAAATGTGAGTTTTTTGGATCTTTTTTTAAACTATCTTAATAAATCAGGTCAGCAGCCGAGAAACGGTGTCGTCTTGGACCAACGTTTCAACAAGTTTCCTACTGGTCATTTTCAGGCATTATCTTCTCCTAGATTTCTACTTGTAATCTTGAGGCGTAGATGATACCAAAAATAAATAAAAAGTTCGTTAAAAAGTTACTTAAAGACGACTCCATTTTGGTACGTGGTTCCCTCTCCGTACCATACTTACCATCACATCTTAGATACCATAAAAGAGGAAGCGAGATGGAATCATGGTTGGCAGTCACAATTTGTAATTAAGACAGTTTATTGACATTACGCCTTTTAAGGAATTTGACAATTACAAATTGTGGACGAGGCACTAGATAAAGATTTGCAAATACAGTTAGAAACCCAATGTACTCAGTTCTCAAATAAACAGTCTCTTAAGAGAAAGTTATAGTAAACTTAATGTGACAGGCATTTATAGAAACCTTAAGCATAGCAGTTATCAATTACTTCACATGGCCACTTCATCAAACTCCTTAAAACCAGTTATTGCTTTAAGATGGCCACACTTAACATTCTTCACTAAAATACCCTTATAAACTTACTATTTGAATCCGTTAAAGAAGCATTTGTTAAAAGGTCAATTACAAACTTAACGCTGCCAGGCACTAATACCCCTCGCTTTATTTTCCCTTATTAAGAAAACAGAATTACTAACAAACTTCAGAAATTCAAATTCCCATATAGAATTTCCCTCAAAATACATATAATGAAAACAGTTACCAATAAAGGGTGATTTAATGACACTTCAACACTAGTTCGAAGCTAAGATCCAGTTATATAACAAGATAGGACCACTCACATAAAAAACTACAGCAGAAACACTGAACTTCAAAAATGAATGTTCACGTGCTCAGACGTGTTAATAAAAAAACTACTAGAAAGAGCTGCACAAGGAACTCCGCAGATTCTATGCAATTTAAAGGTTAGCCAGTTGCCAGTCGCTAATATTTAAGGAAATAGGTTCGTACAAGAACAGGTTACATACAATATACAAGGCTATTACAAATGATTGAAGCGATTTCATAAATACACTGTAGCTCCATTCATTGACATATGGTCACGACACACTACAGATACGTAGAAAAACTCAAAGTTTTGTTCGGCTGAAGCCGCACTTCAGGTTTCTGCCGCCAGAGCGCTCGAGAGCACAGTGAGACAAAATGGCGACAGGAGCCGAGAATGCGTATGTCGTGCTTGAAATGCACTCACATCAGTCAGTCATAACAGTGCAACGACACTTCAGGACGAAGTTCAACAAAGATCCACCAACTGCTAACTCCATTCGGCGATGGTATGTGCAGTTTAAAGCTTCTGGATGCCTCTGTAAGGGGAAATCAACGGGTCGGCCTGCAGTGAGCGAAGAAACGGTTGAACGCGTGCGGGCAAGTTTCACGCGTAGCCCGCGGAAGTCGACGAATAAAGCAAACAGGGAGCTAAACGTACCACAGCCGACGGTTTGGAAAATCTTACGGAAAAGGCTAAAGCATAAGCCTTACCGTTTACAATTGCTACAAGCCCTGACACCCAATGACAAAGTCAAATGCTTTGAATTTTCGGCGCGGTTGCAACAGCTCATGGAAGAGGATGCGTTCAGTGCGAAACTTGTTTTCATTGATGAAGCAACATTTTTTGTTAATGGTGAAGTGAACAGACACAATGTGCGAATCTGGGTGGTAGAGAATCCTCACGCATTCGTGCGCATATTCGCAATTCACCAAAAGTTAACGTGTTTTGTGTAGTCTCACGGTTTAGAGTTTACGGCCCCTTTTTCTTCTGCGAAAAAAACGTTACAGGACACGTGTATTTGGACATGCTGGAAAATTGGCTCATGCCACAACTGGAGACTGACAGCGCCGACTTCATCTTTCAACAGGATGGTGCTCCACCGCACTTCCATCATGATGTTCGGCATTTCTTAAACAGGAGATTGGAAAACCGATGGATCGGTCGTGGTGGGGATCATGATCAGCAATTCATGTCCCGACTTAACCCCATGCGATTTCTTTCTGTGGGTTATGTGAAAGATTCAGTGTTTAAACCTCCTCTACCAAGAAACGTGCCAGAACTGCGAGCTCGCATCAACGATGCTTTCGAACTCATTGATGGGGACATGCTGCGCCGTGAGTGGTAGGAACTTGATTATCAGCTTGATGTCTGCCGAATCACTAAAGGGGCACACATCGAACATTTGTAAATGCCTAAAAAAACTTTTTGAGCTTTTGTATGTGTGTGGAAAGCATTGTGAAAATATCTCAAATAATAAAGTTATTGTAGAGCTGTGAAATCGCTTCAGTCATTTGTAATAACCCTGTATATTTATACATCTACCAGCTTAACCCGCCTCGGTGGAAGGAAGATAAATACTAAACTTTGGAAGGCGGTATGTGAACAACTCACGGTAATAGCCAGGGTCTTAAACACTACCATGCCTAGACCTCGGATGAAATTTCGCTCCCCGCCAAGGCGCTGGCACAATCAAAGGTTTCTGCGCAAGTCACAAAGACATTCCAATAACTCTAAAACATAGAAAAACTCGGTAGAACCTTTGATCGATATATGGTTAAGCGTGTAAAGGAACACGTTACACTACTGACAAATTCGCAACTTTGACCTTAAGCATTTTACACATGGTCAGCTGTATTAATAGAGTGCAGGCTTTGAAAACGCCGAATCATTTGATTACAAGAAACACAGAGCACTAGTAAAACTTCTGAGAGAACATTCAAATGACGGCCACCATTTAACTAGGCCAACTGAACTCTTCCACACCATCTTAAAGTTCGACTATGAAAGTCTCACCATAATAATAAAATTTTAATGTCTCTGAGTGCATTGGTCAACAAAACACAATTACGACCACTAACTTCATATCACGTACACAATACTAAGGAGCGGGTTCCACAGCTTCACCCCTTCGCTTCAAATTTTGTTCCCAGAGAAAGCACAGAACTTGTATCTCCAAGCTGACCATGTCGCCAAAACGCCCGACCAGTTTCACACCACAACATATAACGGTCATCACGCTCGTTCGGCAGACGTTGACACTCGTCTCCCAGCGAATGTCACGAGATCTCCAAAAGGCTCACAACCAAAATCCCTCCGCCCGCCAACCCGGAAGATAAGACACGCGAAAAGCAAAGATAGCTTAGCTCAACCACAATCGATCTCAACGATACATGAACAAAATAACACTGGGTCCAGCTCGCCACAGCTCACGTTTGTAGGCGGTTAGTCTGATGCATTACGACGGTTTAACAAGAGATCCGAGAAACTAATACCTGTTCCGCACTGGAACAATTTACTCTGGTGTGCAAAACTTAAGAACGAAAGTAACTTTCGACTTATGTCTTACTGCCAAGTAACAAAGCTTGATGAAACTTGCACTATACATAGACAGAACTGCTACAACACAGTACAATAAAGACGGTAACTGAAAGAAATAAGCAATGAGGCAAACAGAAATGACACTTTTAGTCGCTGACAGTGATTACACCGGGGTCACCGCAGTTCATTATGGTCTGCTAGTCATCACAACTGGCAGGACATAGTTCTTAATAGGGTATGTGACCACCACGGACAGCAATGCGAGTTCCGCAACATGCATCCAGCTGACCACAAAGCTGGTAAGGAGTTCTTGTGGCAGGACGTTCCATTCCTCCATCAGAACGGCCGACAAGTGCTGAATGGTCATTGGTGCACGTGGACATGGTGCATTACGTCTCACCAACGATTCGATGGTACTTAAATTGGGGGAACTGGCAGGGCAGGCCATTCACTGAATATCCTCTCGTTCCAAGAATTCTAACTACGCTGCTCGGAGGATCCCTCATTGTCACTTTTAAAAATGAAGTCAGGCCGAATGCATGAAAAGACCCACATAGGGAAGGAGTACAGTGTCACAAAATATTGACCGGTGAGTGTACCATGTTCAAAAATCTGGAGGTCAGCACGCTCATGCAACGTCATGCCTTCCCACATCATAACACCTGGACCACCAGAACGATCACGTTCGTGAACATTCCTGGGAGCATTATGTGCTGCCACCTATCATCACATGTGGGTACGTCCAGAATCGACTGAATCTACTCTCATCCGAGAAGAGCTCGCGACCTTATTCGTGATTGGTCCAATTCCTATCCTCCTGGCACCATCGGAAATGGTGGCGTTGGTGTCCGGGTTCAATGAACACTTCGAAGGTGCAACAGGTCTAGTAAAGAGAGTGCTTACTCCACGCTTGTCCAACCTATTTTGGAGTATTGCTGTCTGGAGTGGGATTCGCATCAGGTGGGACTGACGGATGACATCGGAAAGTTCAAAGAAGGGCAGCTCGTTTTGTATTATCACTAAATAGAAGAGATAGTGCCACAGACATGATACGAGAATTGGGGTGGCAATCATTAAAACAAAGGCGGCTTTCGTTGCGACGGGATCTTCTCATGAAATTTCAATCACCAGTTTACTCCTCCGATTGCGAAAACATTCTGTTGGCACCCTTACGTAGGGAGAAATGATCATCGCTATAAAACAAGAGAAATCAGGGCTTCCACCGAAAAATTTAAGCGCTCCTTTTTCCCGCCCGCCGTTCGAGAGTGGAACGGTAGACAGACAGCTTGAAGGTGGTTCATTGAACCTTCTACCAGACGCTTTAATGTGAATAGCAGAGTAATCACGTAGATGTAGATGTAGATGTAGATGTAGATGTACTGGTCGTCGAGCCAAGAGACCACCTCCACGCAGTCGCCGTGTCACTGTAGATCGTGAGAGTGCGTGCCTCGCAGTCCTGTTAAATGTGGTTGCAGCAGCACCCGCTATTTGCCGTAGGTACCGTCATTCCTGTTGAGCTGGCAGCTTTGGTCGAGCGGTTCTAAGCGCTTCAGTTCGGAGCCGTGCTGCTGCTACGGTCACAGGTTCGAATCCTGCCTTGGCCATGGATGCGTGTGATGTCCTTAGTTAGTTAGGTTTAAGTAGTTCTAAGTCTAGGGAGCTGATGATCTCTGATGTTAAGTCCCATAGTGCCTAGAGGCATTTGAACCAACCATTCCTATTGAACAATGTAGGCCGCGCGAGGTTAGCCGAGCGGTCTGAGGCGCTGCAGCCATGGATTGTGCGGCTTGTACCGGCGGAGGTTCGAGTCCTCCCTCGGGCATGGGTGTGTCTGTTTGTCCTTAGGATAATTTAGGTTAAGTAGTGTGTAAGCTTAGGGACTGATGACCTTAGCAGTTAAGTCCCATAAGATTTCACACACATTTGAACAATTTTTTCAACAATGTAGTAGAGTCTGCCGCTATATTTGACCGTGGTCGACCATCTCCTGTCCATCGCCCAGCAGTGTCTGTGTTTCAGAACGCTCCCAAAGCCCGTGGACCAATGCTGCGGGGAATGCCAAGCGCCAGGGCTGTACTCGTGGCACTCCGTCCTTCTCCCAGTTTCCTGCTGAATCTTCTACGTGTTATCTCTAGCCCACGTTGTAATGAAGAGCACCACCACAGCTCGCCGTAGCTACTCGCCGACTGACGCACTCTGCCTTTTTCCCGTTCCTTCAGCTGCCTCGTGTTTCGAGGCCAGCCCCATTTGGCGATACAGGTCACGCTGATCTCTTGCCATGTGACGTCCAGCTTTCGGTGCAAGACTGGCAGACCTCTGTCAACAATCTCCCGCATTTTGATTCATTTCCACGAAGAAGTTAAAGTGTTATGTTCCTTTATCCATATCGCCCTTAAGTTTCTATATGTCTGCTTGTGCTAATATATTACGTCTACTCACTATCACCTGTTTTGACAGTCCATCTGTTTTTACATTACGCAACGCTATTTTCTCCGCGCTACGAGATCCAGAAACCGACCTTGTATTTGACGGCCTTTTACTTGCCCCGCGACGCCTCAGTTTCGTAAACAATTGTGACATACAATCGCCGGCCGCGGTGGTCTCGCGGTTCTAGGCGCGCAGTCCGGAACCGTGCGACTGCTACGGTCGCAGGTTCGAATCCTGCCTCGGGCTTGGATGTGTGTGATGTCCTTAGGTTAGTTAGGTTTAAGTAGTTCTAAGTTCCAGGGGACTGATGACCACAGCTGTTAAGTCCCATAGTGCTCAGAGCCATTTGAACCATTTTTTTGTGACATACAATCATTCTTCATGTACTATATCCTGCTTCCTCTATTTAAAAATGGATTTACATGGTTTGTAAACAAAACAAATCTCCGATCACTTGTCTCTGACCAAAAATGTAAGTTTGTCATGTCATTTTGATTTTTTGTATCTCATCGATATGAACGACAGGGAGAGAACAAGTTACGTTACTGTTAAAGAATCTTTGGTCTTGTCGTGGCACAGTCTTTGCCTCTTTGCAGTCTGATACATTCTCAGTTGAAGTATGGTACGTGATGGCCGTGTTTAGTAGTGCTACGTTGACTTGTGATGGTATGTGTTAGATGAAGAAAGGACAGCAAGGACGAAAATGATGTGTACAATAAAAGGCGAAAGGAATATAAATTTTAAACGATGTATCTGTTTTTGGAGATAAGAAGTTTGAGGTGAGACTGCAGTACTGCGCACCTAATTTGTCGAAATGATAATTGTCAGCAAGTTAACTTGCTCAGAGCTGAGAGAAAGACCACCCCACGTCCCAGAATCATGGATTAACACATTTCCCGATTAAGCTGTTTGAGTTTTATAGAAATTCTCTGTTAGCATTGAACCCTTTTTTAACTCATTGTTCACTTGTTAAGCACAGTATCGTTCTGACCCATGTAATGTGTGAAGATTACGCGAAGTTTTACTCTGTGTTCTTGAATATATATTTCATTCTAAAATCGTTGTCTTGGAATATCATTTAATAGGAGCAATTACTCTCCACACCCCACTTTTTGTCATTACGCATTACCACATGCAACAATTTCAATATGTATTTAAAAACAGAAATCTGCCGCGCGAGGTAGTCGTGCGGTCTTAGGAGTCTTGTCACGGTCCGCGCGGCTACCCTCGTCGGAGGTTCGAGTCCTCCCTCGGGCATGGGTGTGTGTGTTGTCCTTAGCGTAAGTTAGTTTAAGTTAATTTAATTAGTGTGTAACCCTATGACCTCAGCAGTTTGATCCCATAGTCCTTAGCACAAATTTAAAAAAAAATTTAAAAAAGAGAGAAATCTAGTTTAGCCTCTGCCTGCTTCCTGTTTGCTGTGGCGTTTTCAAAAATATCTGCAACGTTGTTGTGAAGACGGGAGATAAGTGGAAATTTTGACTAGGGTCAAAATGGTGCAAATGGCTCTGAGCACTATGGAACAACATCTGAGGTCATCAGTCCCCTAGAACTTAGAACTACTTATACCTGACTACCTAAGGACATCACACACATCCATGCCCGAGGCAGGATTCGAACCTGCGACCGTAGCGGTCTCGCAGTTCCAGACTGGAGCGCCTAGAACCGCTCGGCCACTTCAAATGGCTCTGAGCACTATGGGACTCAACTGCTGAGGTCATTAGTCCCCTAGAACTTAGAACTAGTTAAACCTAACTAGCCTAAGGACATCACAAACATCCATGCCCGAGGCAGAATTCGAACCTGCGACTGCAGCGCCTTTAACCGCACGGCCACTTCGGCCTGCAATTAGGGCCAGATAATTGTTTTACTTTCGTTGCGCATTTAATACAAAGACAAGCTGCATCCAGGTCAGTTACAGTTTAATTCAAATTGGGTTCTGTTTAGTCTAAAGTTGAGAGAGTGCAAGGTAAATCTGGGCTAAATTTCAGACGGAAACAAATGTATTGGGAAGGTTACAATGTGTTAGAAAGATACGAGGTTTGTCCGGAAAATACGTATAAAAGTTGAATAACGTCTTTATGTTACAAGTTGCAGTCACCCCCAGGTGGGACTACTGCTGTAATCAATCCCATCAACGCTCAGTTCGAGTCAGAGCACTCTGCGTGAAGGTGGGAATGTGCGGCAGCTTGTTGACAGTTACCCTTTTTCACCTGCCGTCGGCATGGAGCTCTCTCTGACTGAGGAACAGCGCGTCAACATCAAGTTTCTTGCAAAGCTAGGCAATAATGGCCGTGAGATTTTTAAGTGTTTGAAACAGGTTTACGGAGACAATTCTCTGAGGGAACCAACCGTGAACAAGTGGTTAAAAAGGTTCCGGGATGGCCGAGAAGAAGTGAACGATGACCCTCGCCCAGACGCCCGTCGACATCGAGTTCCGATGCAAAACTTGAACGAATTCGGGCTAGTGTTCTTAAAGGCCGTAGATTGACAGTCAGAATGATTCCTGACGAGCTGTCAATCCCCAAAACAATCGTTCACGAAATCCTGACACAAAAACTTGAAATGAAGAAATTGTGTGGCAAAATCGTACCGAAGCTCTTGACGCCAGAGCAGAAAGCAAAGAGGGTTGAGTGCTGTGAGGATTGGTTGGAAGCAGAGGAACGAGGGGACTTTCTCAGCCGAGTCATCACTGGAGACGAGTCCTGGTTTTACGAATTCGATGTGGAGCTCAAATCTCAAAGCAAGGAATGGAACCTAGCAGGAGAACCGAGAACAAAGAAGTCGCGAAAATCAAGGTTCAATGTGAAGAAAATGTTGATTGTTTTCTTTGATTCTAGGGGCATTGTTCACAAGGAATTTGTCCCTCCCGGGCAGAGAGTGAACGGAAATTTGTACGTTGAAGTTCTGACACGTCTCAGAGCTCGTGTGGCCCGAGTTCGACCGGAGTTGGTAAAAGGGGGCAGGTGGATCCTTCATCACGACAATGCGCCAGCTCACACGTCGCTCGTTGTGCGCGAGTTTTTGGCCCGAAGCTCAATCACCGTGACAGACGACCCGCCTTATTCACCCGATTTAGCCCCGTGTGACTTCTTCGTGTTCCCAAGATGCAAAATGATGCTTCGGGGGCGGTACTTGGGAGATGTGGAAGCCATCAAGGCGGAAACGACACGGCAACTGAACATCACAACTGAAGACTTTCAGCAATGTTATCAACAGTGGAAACGGCGTTGGCAGAAGTGTATGGCGTCTCAGGACGAATACTTTGAAGGAGACCATATTGCAATACCTGAATAATTATAAAATAATTATTCAACTTTTATACGCATTTTCCGGACAAACCTCGTATGCCTCTAACGGAAAGAATAACAAATTGTGTCTCCTCTGCTTCTCACTAGAAACAGAGAAGACTGGCGTCATCCTCTTTTCCTGTCGAGCAGTGGGCGGTTACTCAACACTGTTGTAACACACTGCGGAGCGGTGTCCGTTCAGGTGCGTGAGTCAACCGCTGCCGGATACAGCTGTAGTCGCGTCAGCCTCCGGCCGCCGCGCGAGGATCTGTCTGTCTCGCTCTCTCCGCCACACAGCTGGCCCAGGCGCTGCCACTGGCACCTCAATGGGATTCCGAAGCTGGTGACGTCAGCTAGCGCGCGAGGCCGGACGCCCTCTGGGAAACCACACACTCCGAAATGCAGGCGGCCTACTCACGTCCACCGAGTGCGCTGCCGCAGCGGTAAGGAGCTATGCTCGCATTCTGGAGGACGGCAGTTCAAATCCCCGACAGACCAAGTTTGGTTTCCCAAACCCGCTTAAGTCAAATAGAGGCTTGCTGGGATGATTCATCTCAAAAGTTTATTGGAAGATTGTTCGAGGAAAAACAGCGATCTATTATATTATAACTTATTTCAATACACACAGTCGTGATCATACTGAGCAGTATTCTCCACGACAGCACAGATGGACCTGCCCCACGTCAACGATTCCTATAGTGACGGAATGTAAGATCTGACCATGATCTCAGAAGATCGAAATCGGTCATCTAAAAATAAACACAAACGACTTAAACGCGATCGCGCTCCGTATATTAAAATAAGTAGTCTGAAAAGATCATGGGTAATTGCCCCCCCCCCCCTCCCCGTTCTTCCCTAATCCGAGTTTCCGTTCTGTAGCCGGTCGGAGTGGCCGTGCGGTTCTAGGCGCTACAGTCCGGAGCCGAGCGACCGCTACGGTCGCAGGTTCGAATCCTGCCTCGGGCATGGATGTGTGTGATGTCCTTAGGTTAGTTATGTTTAATTAGTTCTAAGTTCTAGGCGACTGATGACCTCAGAAGCTTAGTCGCATAGTGCTCAGAGCCATTTTTGAACTTTCGTTCTGTATCTAACCCCGAGCGGTCTAAGGCGCTTCAGTCATGGACTGTGCAGCTGGTCCCGGCGGAGGTTCGAGGCCTCCCTCGGGCATGGGAGTGTTTGTTTGTCCTTAGGATAATTTAGGTTAAGTAGTGTGTAAGCTTAGGGACTGATGACCTTAACAGTTGAGTCCCACAAGATTTCACACACATTTTTTTGTATCTTAGCTTGAGGTTGACGAACGCTAAACCCAAATTTTCTTTCATTTTTCTTAGCTTCTGATATTTTCCTATAAACCCAAATTTTCTTTCATTTTTCTTAGCTTCTGATATTTTCCTATAAAAATATCGCTGCACTCGGTCAAGTCGCCTTCAGCGCAAGCAAGCTAGTCATTTAAAAGTAGCGCTTAGAACTAACTTCCGATGTCAGGGCAGAGGAAGGCAGCAGTGGCTGGAGTAACGGCCCGCGTGGGAATGTATATCGATCCTCAGCCCCGAACAGCTAACGACACAAAAGCAATTATATTTAAAAATGTTTTTGCCGGCCTGGGTGGCCGAGCGGTTCTAGGCGCCACAGCCTGGAACTGCGCGACTGCTATGGTCGCAGGTTCGAATCCTGCCTCTGGCATGGATATGTGTGATGTCCTTAGGTTAGTTAGGTTTAAGTAGTTCTAAGTTCTAGGGAGACTGATGACCTCAGAATTTAAGTCCCATAGTGCTCAGAGCCATTTGAACCATTTTTTTTTTTTTTTTGTTCACAATTTAGAAACTCTGGGAGAGTCTGAGTAATCACAAAAGAAGACATCGCAGTGATACAGGAATTCATAATAAATACATTTTAGTAGAAAGTGGGGATCGTTCTGTAAAACCGATTGCCCCGAAGAATTTACGAGTTCACTTCAAAGTTCTAATGATATCAGTCTTAGGGCAATGGAGTGGTGGATTCCAAAGGTATCGGACGTATTCAAAGGGGTGGAGACCTCGACAGGTATTGGACGTAGTACGCAACGTAGCCGAGTTAGGGGCCTCCACAAGAGGCGACAGTGCTTAATGATTAACTTTGCGTAACTGGCGTTCACAGCCGTGCAAAATTTTGTGAATGACATGATGGACTCCTTTTGATTGTGAAGTGATTTATTTGTGCAGTCCATTATTGCTGTTTCGGCCGTATGGCCATTATCAAGTGGAAATAATTGTGCTGTAGCACATGTCAGAATGTAAAAACCATTTGACATGCATGTATGTCAAATGACTGTAAGGTTTTGAGATGTCCTAGAGCACAATGAAGTGTACTTGATAATGGCCACACGGCCGAAATTGCAATACTGAATTGTGCAAAAAAATCATTTTGCAGTTAAAAGGTAATCATAACGCCATTTACATACTAATTAATTGAACAGTTCAGCTTAAGACAGTTCTGTCCGTAATATGATGATGCTGATGATGTCCCAACCCTGAGGAGCGTAGGGGACGATGCGGGAGGCCCGCATCGCCTACTAGGCAAGGTCCTAGCGGAGGTAGTTTGCCATTGCCTTCTTCCAACCGTAATGGGGATGAATGATGATGGTGAAGACGACACAACAACACCCAGTCATCTCGAGGTAGGGAAAATCCCTGACCCCGTTGGGAATCGAGCCCGGGTCCCCGTGTGGGGGACGCGAGAACGTTACCACAAGGCCACGAGCTGCGATACGTGCAAGTAGTGAGGCGAAGAATATTTTATGTTTTTTTTCTTGTTGTAACACTGTCCATCCCTTGTATGTCGTGACTTTTCGTCGATACTGAACTGCCTTCAGCATTAGACGCAAGTCTAAATCAAACTATGATACAAAGAATCTGATCTGTGCTAAGTATGTAAACGAGCAACTTACTCAACTAAAGTCATTGTTGCACATAGTTTGAAAGTCGCAACTAGCTACCGAACAACGAGACAGTCGCGGCAAGGTATGTGTCATGAAACAGTGCAACGCTGCAGCTTCAACAGAAACAGTCGACCAGCACGTGAAATAGTATAGGCTACCCGGTTGTCTGTAGCGAATGAGTAAATCAGTGTGATCGATGACCAATGTGTTAAGTAATTATACACCCAGCATGTAATATTGCTAGTACTAGGAACTTTAAATATGTCATCCAATAAACAGAGGTGGAATACTACCGATAACGTTATAACCAGCAATACGGGAAACGTCGCCCAGCACCCAGTAAATCTATCCGAATTCTTCTGAGACAGCCACAGATGCCACATACTCCCAGCATCGCCACCGGTACACATATCTGACGAAAAAATATCAATATTTTCGAAGCTTTTGTATAACTTCTCCGCAGCTACTGACGTTTATCTTATTTTCTATACACTGTATCGTTTCAGGAACTATTTTGATCGTTCATGGCTGTGTCATATTGAGTTGATCCATCATTACTGTTGTGTACATAGTTCTGTGTAGTCAGCGCATATACAACTTTCCGATTAAAGCGCGCCCCGCTAAGCACAACAGCGCAGGCGCAGTGCTCGTCCATCTCCGCACTACGAGATGGCGCTGCCATAGAGACGGACCAAATTCTGCTTCCACTGATCCGCGTATTAATATGTAACGCAGCCAATGAGATTGCTGCTAACGTAGAACCTTTTCTCCTAGCGGATCACACTCGCTCAGCGATACATGAATGCGCAAGGCATTATAACGAGTATACAGACCTCTGATTAGTCAGTCTGCATTTGTCTGCACCAGCCTGTACGAGTTCTACATTTTTCTATACCAGTCTATAGTCAAGTTTCAGTCTGCGCCTACTAATATTACCCTATTCCTGTACATAGCCAGGAAGACAAATGTATAGACACTTTTGTCAAGTATCAGAGATATGTGGGAGAAAAAGATTAACGTACCAATACCAAAGGAACTTCAGATTGTCAATTGTAAATAGCATCCAGAACCAAGTTAAGTAATATTGATGCTTGTTATTATTTTAATAAATGCATGTGAAAATTAATCAAGTTCTGTTTACAGTTGGTCACCGTGAATCTGCTACTCTAAGCGTGCAAGTGGCATTTCCATCATCTAACCTAACGGCAGAAGATAAACATGCCACGATAAGACCACGAGACATATTGCTGACACTCACCTACTTCGTTAGAGCGACAAGTCAAATAATCTGATGGTGTGTGTACTGAAGGTCTTACAGTACACATACCACAATTACATATCCCATTACAAGCTAACAACGAGAACAAATCGGCGATACTGTAACATACTTTTCTCCTTTATTGTCTTTCTGATTTCCTACAATGTGAGCGAGCTGGCAGTGGACAGTAACCGCTCTGCAGCCAAAACTGTTTACACTTTTACAACGACGATAAAATATACACACAGGGTGTTTCAGTTAGGATGTTTTTCTCTACATCTTAAAAAACGGCAAGTGAAAGGAATATTTATTTAAGTGGGTGAACGTAAGAAACGTCACTCTCTGCAGAGTTGTGACTGTTATTTAGTTAACGTACTAGGCGAGTACCAGGCCTTTCCTGGATACGTATTTATTCCAATTCTGTTAGTCCATATCCTCCGTCTGCCTCCTCTGTCACCCGCTCTGACCATCTCCTTGTCTCCCTTTTCTAAGTCTACTTCCTCCCGTTCTCTCAGCCCATCTCCTTCTTCTGTCCATCCCCCCCCTCTCTCTCTCTCTGTCCATCTCCCCTTTGCCCACAGTCCATCTACTCCACCCTCCTCTCTGTCCGTCTCCTCCTCTTCCATTTTTATGTCCACTTTCCCCTCTTTGTCCATCTCCTTCTCCCTCAACCTGTATACTTCCCCTTCCCCCTCTCTGTCTCTCCATCTCTTCTTCCCCCTCCCCCCATTCTTGCTTTGTGTTATCACTCTCACCCGAATAGAAGTCTGCTGGTTTTTACCCCTGCAGTATTTCTTTCCAGACAGTAAGTAATATGTTTACCAAGTTCGGCTGAAATGTATCCAAAGTTTTAGGAGGAGATTTTCGTTCACAGCTTTGCCCACATATACACATGTCACGTATATTTCACATATTTCACCTGTATTTTTAGCTTACTTCGTCCTCCAGTCTCGTTTTCACGCAGCTCAATGTTTACTGCGTCATATCTCTCAGACAATGTATCGTACATTGATTTTGAAGGTATATGTAAATGCTTTCTGCAAAATTTGTCTTGAATACAGTCAGTAGTAAAGAGGTAGTAAATTCAAACGTCATGCCTCATGCGGCAGTTTGTATGGACACCGAAAATGTAGTAAGCGATAAATATTTTTACTTTCATCATTTTGTGGTGGTTATCAGACGAGAACGTCTGCGGCTCATGGTCTCGCGGTAGCGTTCTCGCTTCCCGAGCACAGGGTCCCAGGTTCGATTCCCAGAGGGGTCATGCTTTTGAACTGCCTCGAGATGACTGAGTGTTGTTGTGTCGTCTTCATCATCATCATTCATCCTCATTACGGTAGGAGGAAGGCAATGGCAAACCACCTCCGCTAGGACCTTGCCTAGTACAGCGGTGTAGGTCTCCCGCATCGTCCCCTAAGCTCTCTCAAAGAGTATGGGACATCAACAGTGAGAAAAATTTTTGCGAAGGTTTAATATTATGCGTTAAGTTTATTGTAAGTAACTAAGTGCTCTCCTTCTGAAATACTAGATGAATAGAGTGTGGGTATTCGCGTGTCATGGGCTACACTTCTTTTTCACACCCATCGCAGCCACTTCGATAAGTACGTGTTTCTTAACCCCACAGCGATTTTTTCCAGACAAAAAGTGATAAGTCTACCAAGTTGGGTTGAAATCGATTGTGTGGTTTAGGAGGAGATGTGGAAAATACATGCATACATACATACATTTTTGTAATACGTATAGATTTTGGAGAGAGTTACAGCAGCGAGTTAAATTAAGGATTATTCTGTCATATAGCACATGTAGGTAACCTGTGTACAAATCAGTATCAACAAAAATTTTAATCAGTTTTAGTTAGTTCAAAGCGTTATGGGGGATGCAACATGCTGTACATGATTTTCTGTGTTCATGTGGATGTTCTGGTGGCGGTATGTTCAATCAAGTGAGGTGCCCATTTTTCTGAATACCAAAATTGTCCTCGATGGTAGTTTGTAATGCGATATATGACGACGGATAAACTCAGTAAGACATCAATCACGAAGTACGAAGAAGTGGATATCTTTTGTGAACAGCACGTTGCGAGGCATCCCAGCTATGCTCACTCCTCTTTATATCTACCAAATAGTCGGAAACATTTAATGTGCTTCAACTAGCCTGTTACCTGTCGCATTCATTAAAGTGTAGTGCACACCCAATTCTGAGTGCCTCCCTCAAATTGAAAGGAACATGAAGATTTTATAACAGGTTGGGTCACTTATTGTGCTTTTCAGAGAGCGATCGGCTGAAACAGAAGCATTCTGGATAGATTTTATGTTGCACTTTAGGTGACCATGTTCAGTCAGTGGCGAAGCCATGGTCCCTTGCCGGTAATTTCATGTTCTTACATCAAACAACCGTTGGACAAACATGTGGAATCACCGCGATAAATGCATACTTGAACATTTATGCAGATGTTAGCCAAACCTGCAGGTTGCCTTGATGTATTTGACCACGAACGGCACCTGTTCAATATCCTCAATATGTTGCAAATGTCCGTAGTTGCCAGAACAATTCTGTGCGTATTTGTAAGAGCTTTATGTCGGACATAAATGAATTCGAACGTAGAAAAATTGTTTGTGCTCGTATGGTGATTGCTTCCGTAACCAAGGTAGGCGAAGCGTTTGGTGTTTCAAAAGGCGTCTTATCGAAGATTTAATTCGTAGAATTTAATAAAAGAGCTTTGGAAGATTTAAAACCAAATAAGGCGTAAAGGATAGATAACGGAATTTCTAAAATCACTGGACGAAGTGGCAACATAAGGAAGGTAAAAGCAACATGGGGAAGGTAAAAGCACAATAAAGTCAATTCTGAGGTTGAGGTTGATAATGGAAGTAAGACTAAAGAAAAATCAAGACACGTTCATAGGATCTGTCAACCTGGGAAAAGTCAAATGTTGCTAGATGTTCGAAATCTTGAGAAAAAAAGGGGTAAACTATTAGGAAAGAGGGGTTATACACCATATACACAAGAACAAAGAGGGAACAATACGAGTGGAAGATCAAGAACGAAGTGCTCGCATTAAAAAGGGTGTAAGATAGGAAAGAAGTCTTTTGCCTATACTTTTCAATCTACATATCGGCCAAACGATGACGTAAAGAAAGGTTCTACAAAGGAATTAAAGTTCAAGGTGAAAAGATATCGATGATAAGATTCGCTGATGACATAGCTATCCTGAGTGAAAATGAAGCAGAATTACATGATCTGCTGAACGGAATGAACAGTCTAATGAGTAAAGAATATAGATTGAGAGTAAATCGAATAAAGACAAAAGTAATGGGAAGTATCAGAAATGAGAACGTCGAGAAACTTAACATCAGGATTGGCGACCACGAAGGAGATTAAGCTAAGGAATTCTGCTCCCTAAGCAAAATAACCGGTGGCTGACGGAACGAGGAGGACATTAAAAGCAGACGCAAAAATTGCATCCGGCCAAGAGAAGTCTACTAGAATCAGACATAGACCTCAATTTGAGGAAGAAATTTCTGACAATGTACGTTTGGAGCTCAGCATTGTACGATAGTGAAACATGGACTCTATGAAAAACAGATAAGAAGAGGATCGAAGCATTGAAAATTAGGTAAACTGATAATAATAGAAGGAATGAGGAGGTTCTCCAGAGAATCGGCGAGGAAAGAAATGTATGAAAACCACTGGCAAGTAGAAGTGGCAGGATGATAGGACATCTGTTAAGACATGAAGAAATAACTTCCATGGCACTGGAGGGAACTCTAGAGGAAAACAGAAAGAAACTGGAATACATCCAGCAAATAATGGAAACCTGCAAGTGCTACTCTGAGATATAGAAGTTGGCACAGTAGAGGAATTCGTGGCGGGCCGCATCAAACCAGTCACAAGACCGATGACTCAAAAGAGAAAGCGCATATAGAGAAAGCGGAGAAACATCATCAGATACGTGACAATGCGGACGAAAATGTGTGTGGAGTGAATGTGACAGTCGACCATTGAAGAGGATCGTGACGAAAACTAAGAAGATGACGACCGCAAAAGTCACTGCAGAGCTGAATGTCACAGACGCGAACCCTATCAGGCCAAAACAACACGGAGGGAGCTTCATGAGTGGGTAATTTCAGGGCGAGCTGGAATTACAAAGCCATTCATCAGTGATTCAAAAGTCCTTGACAGGAAAACGTGCCATAAAAGTTGGAGCAATGGATGAAAGTCATTTGGTGGGATGAGTTTCCAACTACCAGCGGGGTTTATGTCCCAAGAGTGAAACATGGCGGTATCTAGTGAAGATTTGGGCAGCCGTATTGTGGTATTCCATGGGCCCCATGGGTACTCTGCAAGATCGCATTACTGCCAAGGACTTCGTAACCATTTTGGCAGATCAGGTCCATTCCACATATAATGTTTGTTCCCCAATGGTGATGTTGTGTTACGAGACGGCAGGGTCCCTGTTCACATAGCCAATAGGACCGGTTTTGTGAGCACGAGGATGAAGAATCACATCTCCCCTGGCAGATCACAATTGAGTCATGTGGTCTGCTTTGGAGAGAAGGGTGCGTAATAGCTATCCATTTCCATGATCGATACCTCGGCTTGCCACAATTTTTCACTGAGGATCATCCAGAACATGTATTTATCAATCCCGGGATGAGCAGAAGTTGTTTTGAATGCCAACGGTTTTCCTACATCCTATTATGCATGGTAGTATGTCGTGTTTTTGGTGTTTGCATATTTTTACCTACTCCTTGTAGTTCTCTCTCTCTCAGTCTCGGAAAAGTGCGAGATAGTTTTGATGTTCGCAAAGATAAACTAACATGTCTTACCTGCTCCACGGAATCTGTAAAATATCTGGGAGTGTGCGTACGGAACGATTTGAAGTGGAATGATCATATAAAATTAATTGTTGGTAAGGCGGGTGCCAGGTTGGGATACATTGGGAGAGTCCTTAGAAAATGTAGTCCATCAACAAAGGAGGTGGCTTACCTAACACTCGTTCGACCTATACTTTAGTATTGCTCATCAGTGTGTGATGCGTACCAGATCGGGTTGACGGAGGAGATAGAGAAGATCCAAAGAAGAGCGGCGCGTTTCGTCACAGAGTTATTTGGTAAGCGTGATAGCGTTACGGAAATGTTTAGCAAACTCAAGTGGCAGACTATGCAAGAGAGGCGCTCTGCATCGCGGTGTAGCTTGCTGTCCAGGTTTCGAGAGGGTGCGTCTCTGGATGAGGTATGGAATATATTGCTTCCCCCTACTTATAACTCCCGAGGAGATCACGAATGTAAAATTAGAGAGATTCGAACGCGCACGGAGGCTTTCCATCAGTCGTTCTTCCCGTGAACCATACGCGACTGGAACAGGAAAGGGAGGTAATGACAGTGGCACGTAAAGTGCCCTCCGCTACACACCGTTGGATGGCTTGCGGAGTATAAATGTAGGTGTAGATGAATCAGATCAATGGCGGTCTACATCGGAAAAAGAATTAAGATGCTTTTCGCTCCTGTATTATCTGTCTTTCTGAGAAGACGCAAAAAATTCCATTGCTCACAAAAGTTACATACAAGGCTAATAAAAGCTGGAAAATGTTCTGCATCTGTAAGGGAAACTGTGTACATCTCACTTCTGTATGGAAATCCCTTCTAGAATCCTACTTCAGTGTTCAGAATTCTTGTCAAGTAAGCATGACAGCCTACATCGAACGAATTCAGAGAAACTCTGTCAAGGATCATAATAGATCGGCGTAGCCCACAGGAAAGTGTAACAGAGGTGCTCAGAAAACACAAACGGGAATGTTTCGAAGAAAATCGATGATGTTCTTAAATCCTAGAGGATTTATTCAAAACCGGTATTCGAGGAATGATCGAGAGTTCAGCTGGTTCCGTTGTGTACCTAGCATAAAGATCGTGAGAATAAGATGAAATACATCAAGGCGCGCACAGAGATATACAGACACCTGGTTTTCTCTTGCTCCATACCAGAATGGGATGGGACAGAACTCTGGTACGAAATACCCTTCATTAGATTCTGCAAGTGGTTTCCGGAATATATATGTCGCTGTTGAAAGGACTGGCACAGTAAGCATGGCAATTCGCGTAATATTGTCAAGTGAAGAAACGAATTACTTGTCTCAGTAGATACACATATAGAGCTCTCTCGCTATACTTGGATGTGTGTTACGGCGTACGGGCCTAGTTAACCTGACCAGGGAACAGAGAGAGTTGACACATTCTGGAGATGACAAGGCTGGAAGAAATATCAAACATTATTAATGTAGTACGTATATCAGGCGAAGAAGCAAGTAAGGGGTAAAAAGAGATGTAGAACGGCAACAGACCAGTCGAGTGAGTGTTTACCAATAAAAACACAGCGATGTGGAACTGTGGATAAGGCAGTGGATTCGCATTTTGGGGCAACCCAGTTCAGTTTCCATCCGGCCATCAGTATTTCAGCTAAGCGTGACGTACGTAAATCGCTTAAGGAGAAATCTTGGTTTGTTCCTTTGAAAACAAGAACTAAAGCTAAGTTCCTCCTCTGTTCTTGTCCAGTTTACGCACCGACCCAAGTGCCCTCTCCGTCTACGAGACCTTAAACGCTAATAACATAAAAAAATTCCATCTGAACTGATACTTTGAACAGTAGTTCTGCGAGCTTGGCGTTACCACAAACTACCGAAACATCTTCTTTGTCTCTGATAAAGTGATAAAGCAGAAATACTGACTGTTACTGTCAGTTACTGCCTTTTGTTCCATTATCAAGAGATCACTTGTTAATTTGTGTGTGTGTGTGTGTGTGTGTGTGTGTGTGTGTGTGTAAGTGAGAGAGAGAGAGGGGCAGAGAGAGAGAGAGACAGAGAGAGACAGAGACAGAGAGAGAGAGAGGGGGTGTGAGAGAGAGAGAGAGAGAGAGAGAGAAGGTGAGAGAGAGAGACAGAGAAAGAGCACGCAGTGTGTTGATTGGCTTTTATTAGCCTTGTATTATGACAAGGCAACACCTTTCCAAAATGAAATAATGCTGCACATCATCGCTATCGAATAACGTCTTTTTGTTATTTATAATTAAGTACCTACATTTAAGCACAATCTCCCCTGTTCCCTGTTGCAAAATATTATAGCATTACAGCTGTAAATCATTTTGTCACGATATCAACTGAAATACGTGAAAATTCAGTGCCAAACGTCTAGTTGGATAATGCCAGCAACTTACTTGTTGCAGCCATTACTTTTGTCTTTAGCACTGCAGGGGAAAATGGAAGGATTAATAACTGTTGAGTCACCGTTTTGATCAGTGATGACGTCACCGTCAGCTCTTTTAATTGGGCGAATACCGCTGTAGCTGAAATTAAACTCGTTCCTGCGGGAAACCAGCTGCGTAATTTAAGCTCTTGACGTCACGTGACGTGGGCCGATAGCGCCGACCCGTGACGTGGACGAGGCGGGATTTCTGAGCGCTGTAGCCGCCTTGATACGGATCACGCGCCGCTTCCTGTTGCGATTACAGAACTCACAGTCCGCTTGCTAAAATTTGAGTAGACGAGTTATAAAATTTCATCAGCTTGAAAAGTTTCTTAAAGGGGTAGCTGTAAACTGTGACTCGAAACACAGACGAAATTTTCGGTAGCTCATCGAAAAATGAGACGTCCAGTTTTGTCTGAATCGTATTTAGTAGAAATTATAATTTTGTTTCTATAGTTCTTCACTATTCGTTTGGTTCAACGCTTCGGCAGCTTGCAATCTAATGTATATTTTTACACTGTCGTCAACTGTTACGGGTACTTCCGCTGTGTAAATTTGCACACGGGGTGATTAGGCTATATAGGCTACAGTCTAGAAGTCAACACCACAAAAATTTTTAAAAAAGTATTTCTTTTAACACTCTGGTGCCGCTCCTCTATAATTGTAAAAGGCGTAAACGTAATTTTCTGTTGGCTTATTTTGCTGAATTTTTTAGTGGGCAGTTGACACGAATTATCTGAAAATTTCACCGCTTAAACCATGCACTCCCTCGATTCTCATTTCAAATTCGCTGTGGCACGTGATCAAACGTAGGGCACTTCAGTTGGCGAAACTGCAGATACATTTTAGGATAGTTAATTGAATTTTGACAGTTTCAAATGAGACTTCACGGGAAGTGGAGGTATGCGTGGTTTCGTCCTTGTCAGATACCTCTGCCCATAAGAACGGGGAGCCTCAAGGCTCCGTCCTGAGCGTCGTTCTCTTTGCTATAGACATCAACCCAATTATGCACTGTCTGCCGACAGGCATCTACATCTACATCTACATTTATACTCCGCAAGCCACCCAACGGTGTGTAGCGGAGGGCACTTTATGTGCCACTGTCATTACCTCCCTTTCCTGTTCCAGTCGCGTATGGTTCGCGGGAAGAACGAATGCCGAAAGCCTCCGTGCGCGCTAGAATCTCTCTAATTTTACATTCGTGATCTCCTCGGGAGATATAAGTAGGGGGAAGCAATATATTCGATACCTCATCCAGAAACACACCCTCTCGAAACCTGGACAGCAAGGTACACCGCGATGCAGAGCGCCTCTCTTGCAGAATCTGCCACTTGAGTTTGCTAAACGTCTCCGTAACGCTATCAGGGTTTCCAAATAACCCTGTCACGAAACGCACCGCTGTTCTTCGGATCTTCTCTATCTCCTATGTCAACCCGACCTGGCACGGATCCCACACTGATGAGCAATACTCAAGTATAGGTCGAACGAGTGTTATGTAAGCCACCTCCTTTGTTGATGGACTACATTTTCTAAGGACTCTCCCAATGGATCTCAAGCTGGCACCCGCGTTACCAACAATTCATTTTATATGATCATTCCACTTCAAATCGTTCCGCACACATACTCCCAGATATTTTACAGAAGTAACTCCTACCAGTGTTTGTTCCACTATCATATAATCATACAATAAAGGATCCTTCTTTCTATGTATTCGCAATACATTACATTTGTCTATGTTAAGGGTCAATTGCCACTCCCTGCACCAAGTGCCTATCCGCTGCAGATCTTCCTGCATTTCGCTGTAATTTTCTAATGCTGCAACTTCTCTGTATACTACAGCATCATCCGCGAAAAGCCTCATGGAACTTCCGACACTATCTACTAGTCATTTATAAATAGTGTGAAAAGCAATGGTCCTATAACATTCTCCTGTAGCACGCCAGAGGTTACCAACGTCTGTAGACGTCTCTCCATTGAGAACAGCATGCTGTGTTCTGTTTGCTAAAATCTCTTCAGCTGGTCTCATATTCCGTAGGCTCTTACTTTGTTTATCAGGCGACAGTGCGGAACTGTATCGAACGCCTTCCGGAAGTCATGGAAAATGGCATCTAACTGGGAGCCTGTAACCAATATTTTCCTCGCCTCATGAACAAATAAAGCGAGTTGGATTTCACACGATCGCTGTTTCCGGAATCCATGTTGATTCGTACAGAGTTGATTCTGGGTTTCCAGAAATGACATGATACGCGATCAAAAAACATGTTCTAAAATTCTACAACAGATAGATGTCAGAGATATAGGCCTATAGGTTTGTGCATCTGCTCGACGACCCTTCTTGAAAACTGGAACTACCTGTGCTCTTTTTCAATCATTTGGAACCTTCCGTTCCTCTAGAGACTTGTGGTACACGGCTGTTAGAAGGGGGGCAAATTCTTTCGCGTACTGTGTGTAGAATCAAATTGGTATCCCGTCAGGTCCAGTGGACTTTGCTCTGTTGAGTGATTTCAGTTGCTTTTCTATTCCTTGGAGACTTATTTCGATGTCAGCCATTTTTTCGTTCGTGCGAGGATTTAGAGAAGGAACTGCAGTGCGGTCTTGCTCTGTGAAACAGCTTTGGAAATAGATGTTTAGTATTTCAGCTTTACGCGTGTCATCCTCTGTTTCAATGCCATTATCATCCCAGAGTGTCTGGATATGCTGTTTCGATCCACTTACTGATTTAACGTAAGACCAGAGCTTCCTAGGATTTTCTGTCAAGTCGGTACATAGAATTTTACTTTCGAATTCACTGAACCTTCACTCATAGCTCTCCGGCTCCCTTTTCGTCGACGACTTTGCGATCTATTCCAGATATTCACGGACTTGCCTCCTTGAGCAGCGTCATCATCGTTGTCTCGATCGTCTTTACTCGTGGAACATCAACAATGGCTTTCGCTTTTCCATTGACAAAACAGTTTGTGAATTTCCGGAGGCTCAATGCGTTTCTTCCACCGTCTTTAGATCTTGAGCCTATTGCTCTTCCGTCCGCTGAAACTACGGATTCCTCGGGCTCATATTTGATAGGAAACTTTCTTGGTCCTCCCATGTGTCTTAGCCGGCCGCACACTGTACCCTGTCCCTCAGTGTCCTACGCGTCATAAGTGGTACTTGCTGGGGAGCGGATAGAACCACCCTCTTTTCTAATTTTCTTATGAAAGTCCATGTGCTTACCACGGCTTTCCCATTGTTAGGACTTGATTCAAGATGCTGAGCTTATAGGTTTTCATATGTACCTGCTGTGACATACTATTATAGTTCCAGCACGACATGCTTTGTACTTTGCCTTTGTGTCACGATAAAAATAATTACCTTCAAGTGCGAGCTAAGGACTCAAATTGTCTTACAACTGTCCTGTTCATTCTTCCAACACTGAATGAACTCATTTCAGTTTAACTAATAACGGGACAGAGTCAGTGAACTTTTTCGAATATAGATAGCACTTCTGGGTCCGAGTGTGCACAACCAGTTGTGTTATTCACAACTGTGGTAGTTTACATTCTGAGATAGCTTTATAATGTTAATCGAGTGCTGCTCTCTTCTAGCTCTAAAACATCTACATTATCATTATATTATCCCAGAAAAGAATTCGGTTGTTTTGTTTGTCAAAATGGTACTAAAACTTTAGTTTGAATAAAATGAGCTCGAAAGACGCACTTAGATCACCCTAGTCTCTGAAGGCGCGCCAGTTCCCTCTCCGTTCATAACTAGACTATGGGTTTGTTTAATACATCTGAACGTCTGTCCGTCTTATGCCGTCTTAACACAACCCATCATCGTGGAATACGTTTGGACACTGGCCCCTTTCACACTAGCAGAATCTGCCGAAAACCACTGTCGCACCGGCGTGATGTCCTCCTCATCGGATACGCATGTCGTTGTCTGCCATACCCGGCCATCCATCCTATGCCCTTTTTTCCGATGACTCCCTTGGCTGCCAGTATGGGGAGCACCCTTTTTGTCTGTTACCTCCCGCAGTTTGCTTTTGGCTACTGCTCCGGCAGCTTCACTTCACGCTACTTGCCACGTCTGTGATGGTTGTGAACCCTTCACCGCCTTGACTTCGTGCGGCGGCCCGTGTTCATCTTGGAGTTCATTCGCTTCCCAAGGACAGTCCTCCGTATTCGATCTATCGCTGTGAGTTTCACGACCTTGTACACAACTTGGCGACAGCACCTTCGTGTACACTGATGGCTCTAAGATTGACCGTGTCGAGCGTACATTCGTCATTGGCACCGACCATTTTCGGTATCGGCTTGCATAACACTGCTAAATATTTACAGCCGAGATCTTCACCTTCTATCAGGCTACTCAGTACATCCGGCGACGCAGGCTTTTTAATTGTGTCATATTGCCTGATTCTCTCAGTGCCCTTCGGTTCTTCTGTGTGCTGTAGACAGTCCATCCCCGAGTGCAACGGATCCAAGTAAGCTCCACTTGGTCACTGTTCAGGGAGCTACTGTGATGTTCATGTGGGATACTGGTCACGCCGGTCTGATGGGAAATGAGGCTGCTGCCAAGGCTGCAGTCCTCCTATTTCGGCCTGCTAGCTCTTCAATTCCTTCGGATGACCTACGTGTTGCCGTCTGGCGGCAGATGGTATCATTCTAGCATTACCACTGGTCTCCTCTTCACGGGAACAAGGTCCGTGGAATTATACCTCTTCCAGCGGCTCGGCCGAGCTCCTCTCTGGGCTCTCGTTGCGAGAAGATCATTTTAGCTAGGTTGTGTATTAGGCACTGTCTTTTTATCCATCACCATTTGTTAAGTGCTCATTGTCATCAACCTTTGACGTTTCGCTATTTCCTGACCGAATGCCCGTTTTGGAACCGCTAACATTCCAGTGTGTGTTTTCCATGTGAGACATCGACCGTTTTAGCGAACGACGCGCGGGCAGCCGACTGCATTTTACTTTTAATCCGTCCTAGCAATATGGCCAAGCGCATTTCATCTTTGGTTCGTGATCTCCGCTGTCTCTACGGCGTATTTTGTGGACATTTCTCGAACGGGAAGTCCTTGTTTTCAGTTCTCTTTCCTTCAGTCGTTTGGGTTTAACGTAGTCGCTTTTAACTTCTTTTAATTATGTGTTCTAAAGTTATAACATGGGCGTCTATGACCTCAGTCGTTTTTGCGCCCTAAAAAAAAAACCAAAGTAGTCTTTGGGGGAAAATCCGGATTTGTAGCGCAACTGAATGACAAAATTAAAAAGTCTCAAACACTCAGTTTGCGCTGTAGCACTACGGGAGACCCAAAGATAGTCTAGATTGTTCCAGGCGTTTCTGTCAGAATTGATTTTTTCGTCTACACAAGTCTCCAAACGGCTGGCCACCCTATCCCTTTTTGGAAATTTGTGGTAAGTTCCAGTGGGACCAAACTGCTGAGATCATCGGTCCCTAGGTTCACACACTACTTAATCTAACTTAAAGTAACTTACGCTAAGGACGACACACAAGCACCCATGCCCGAGGGAGGACTCGAACCTCCGACGGGAGGAAGCTGCGCGATCCGTGGCCAGGCGCCTGAGACCGCGCGGCTACCCCGCGTGGCCCACCCTATCCCATACGGCTTACGACAATGAAAGTCATACACACAGTACCCGCTGCTCGCAGAGCTGTACTCACCGCCTGCTCGCGAAGCACGTTTGCTGTGAGCAGATAGCACCTTCCTTCCCATGCCATTATCAACATTAGCGCCTATAGAAAATGTAGAATAGGGCAGAATTTTCTTTCGACACTATCACTTTTAAAATTACGAAAGATAAAAAAAATTTTGTTTTTTGTAGGCGTTTTATTAAACGACGAACTAACGGGTCAGTGACATAACCGATAGCGCTTATTTCTAACAACCTCTTTTTATGGAATGATGAAACAGTTCTCAGTGAATGGCGAGTGCTACCTACAACTCCTTCCTAGAAAAGAACTCTAATTATCCACATTGTGTGTCGAGATCTGTTTTAGGACGTGCTCTCTCTGTGCCACTGCTCTCCCTGGTCACACTTCCTTTATCCACATCGTGCACCCCATTTAAAGTAAACCAGTTAAAATATGTGCACTAAACTTACTGTTTGTAAATCACTTGGCTGTTGGACTCCTTACTTCTGTTCTGGTACAAACTGGAAATCTCCAGGCTGTCAGTGCTTTGTGTATGACGATTGTTACTAACAATAACAATTATCTGTTGACCCTAAATCAGTGAAGTTACTATTACATAGTTACTGTTAAGTTGTGCAGACAATTTGTTCGTTTATATCTGTGAAGTGAATAATCAAGGAATTTCGGCTGTGATGCTGGAACTGCCTACAACTTGGAGAAGGCATTTTCATGAAATATTTAAGCATATGTGATATATACTCTTCAGTTTTACTGTCATACATGGATGGTCCAAAGGACCAATTATGTGCGTAATGGGTGACTGGTGAGAAAGATATACATTCGTTTGACAAGCTGTAACCTCCATTACATTGTGCCATACGTTAATGCTACTATTTAGAAAAAAATCTAATTATTGGTAACTTATGTAATCAGTGTTACAGCCTTACTAAATAGTGATACTAGCAATGATCTTTTAAAAATAATTTAGTTTCGTGAATCAAGCGCAGCTGATCCCTTTTATTTTTAACCCTCATAAAAACTGATTTTTCCCCTCAGGAGGTAATTACCCTCAGGTTGCGAACCCCTGCTGTAAAACATATAAACCCTTGTGAATTGTAGCTTTGGAAATAATAACTTTGTAATGCTTGAGTAACTTTTAATCGCTCTTCACCGATTTTTCTTGATACTTGATGGTTGTGACTGATTTCAGCAGTCATACAATGAAGGCTTTCACGACCGGATGGTACTGTTGTTGATAATTCTTCCGGCTTATATGGCCGTGGTCCATGGAATACTTCTATTCCTAACGTTTCGTTCAATACTACGTTGGACATCCTCAGAGGTATGGCTGGTCCTGTTGAGTCCTGCCGACTGACGAGTCGGCCTAAATACCGAGGAAAGTGGACGTGGTCTAGCTTGCACATAGTAGCAGAGAGAAAACTAGTCAAAGATAAAAATGTAGCTGTCGATAATAGTCCGTCATAGATAAAAATCACTTATCCATTCTGTAACGCCACTGTCCATATCTCGCTTAATTTCAAGGCCTCTTCTTTTCTATTAAAATTATCTGCATGTTTATAAATTCCAATAGCCTCTCTATACAGTCGTGGATAATAGTTCGTGGTAGCACTTAAAACTGTAGTTTCAGAAAACTTAACTACATGGTCACCGGTCTGAAGTGCATGTTCCGCAACGGCCGATTTACCTATTTTACCCAGTCGGCAACGACTTTTATGCTCCTTTACCCTCGTATTCACACTTCTTTTAGTGGTACCAATATAGACCTTGCCACAGGTACACGGAATTTTATACACACCGCTAGATGATAATGGTGGCCTTCTATCTTTAACAGAACGAGGTACTTGTCCTATTTTTCTGGTAGGTTTGAATACCGGTTTCACTTTATGTTTCAGCAAAATTTTGCTGATTCGGTCTGTAACCTTACTAATTTCAGCAGCTGATTCACGGTCGTGTTTAATGATATTCGATAGTTCGATCTGTTTACGTGCATTATATCACTTTCTTAGGTCAGTCTGCCAGCTTTTAGCTTGGTTAGCAAGAAAACAAGAAGAGGATAACTGCTCTGGATTGCACCCCTTTTCGCATTCGCACATTGACCATCTTGCCAACTCATGTAAAACTGTGTTGAAGAAATTTTACTGTATATGTTACTCTGGTATTTATTTTAAATGGTAAACACGCAAATACTAGATGGGGCGATAAAGATATCTGAGCGTTATACTAATTCAAACACCCTCATTCTGTTTTTAACCCTGTTACTAGGTACGCGATTAGAACAGTATTGAAACTGATGAGGTGGAAAGTGTAATTTTTATGACCAGATCGAGGAACAACGCACAAACATCAGGGTTACTGCTCAGCACAAGTGGTACGTCTGCATTACTTCCGTCTGCCTGGTGACGTCACGGTTCGCTCACTGATGACAGAGTACTGGGCGGGAGTGGCCTGCTTGCAGCGTCTCTGCCCACCCTGGGAGCGCACAGTTCACACTCGTATGCCCAGAACATTGTGACCACTGACCACCGCCGCACTGAATGGCGCCGAATGCCGGACATTTGCCACACTTGCCCCTTCGCCAGGTAGCGATCCCACAGGTAAGGGACGCCCTTCCTCGTACGTCTTCTGTCCGCTTTCAAACCGCCGACTTCACATCTTACTCGATACAACCAATACGTAAGGGATCTTCTTCTTCGACATCTTGGCCATATACAGAGCTTCTTTTCCGAAATCGAAATATTTATAACTTTTGGGAAACGAAAACAATTCCGGCGGTTATGTCAGTACGTAATTAGTTCTGCCAAGTATAAATATAGATCCCTCTGTCTGTACGGTAGCTTCCTTTCACGCTTACTGATTGCGATAGAAACAGTCCATCGCCATGGGAGCAACAAGATAGGAACGCTGTAAAGAGAATGAGAATATACGCTAATCATTTCTTTTTGACAGCTGCATTTGTGCCTACTTTAATAACTACAATTGCATTCCCAAAAGACAATAAGGAAAGAAGAAATGGGTATGTGAATGTTTGAAAAGTAGAACGACATACTCCATATTAATTTACTCTGTAAAATCCGATATCTCTTGCTGCGAAACATTAGTTAATAAAGTGTAGCGGGACAATGTTCAAAACGTGACTGAAAGTACGTTCATAAACAGAGATAAGAACATCTATGATTGACATGTCATCTAAAGTCGACGTACAATTTTAAAATGTTAGAACTAAGGAAATGAAGTAATACAGAATGCTATGCTTGTAACGTACGTTGTTGTTCTATATTGTTTAGCTCTGGTATTTACAGGGTCATCCTAGGTTTTGGAGGGAAAAGCCGTAATTGTAATGATCTCCACTACAACAGAAACAAGAAGCACAACTTAAGGAAAAATAATGTAACATGTTGTAGCGGGGCTTTGAATTTCGCCGCGCTACACTCGTTCCCTCAGATAAAAAATATCCCGTCGCAGCGGTATGAGCGCTCGACGGCAGAGAAAATACTAAAATGGTAACACTTTTTTTGTTTTCTATCCGTTTTTTGTTTGTCTCTTGATAGCCGTAGCTTAAGGCAGGCGTGATCGGATGCTGACGTAAAAACTTAATGGCTAATCTTGATCTGATTGTAATGTGTAGACATTGTGGAAGTTATTAAGAAATTCGGTGGATGGAAGTAGCAAAGTGAATTAAATTGCATACAGTATCAAGATGATTTTAATTGGTATAAATTAGTGATCCCTGGACTATTGCAAGATTTCGGAGCAGATTTTTTCACGCTGAAATGAAGGAGATTTTTGAAGACGTGGACGCCGCCCTAAAGAAGATAAGTTAATCTGGTAAAGGATGATCTCTCATCTACGCCATTTCCCCCTGTCAGTTACATTTTGTTATTCTCTGTTATTTTTCAAAATTTTTTGTAGTGGAAATTGGTTTAACTTTTGCTCAAAAACGCCACAAGGACCACCCCAACAATAGTTTTTCCGAATAACGAAGACCGATAGCTTTTCTGTAATACAAAGTTCGATTTGCTTTTCATTCTTTCCCTTTTTCACGGTCTCTCTTCTCCCATTTTTTTTTTTTTTTATTAACCACTACAATGTGTTCCAGCTCACAAGCGACATCGAAGCAGATAGTTCCTGTGACTTAGTGTGGACAGAGGTTATATTCGACAACCGGAATAAATTAATAATTGGCACTTTTTACCGACCCCCGGTCACAGATGAAACAGTTTCTGAACATTTCAAAGAAACCTCGAGTGACATCGCAAATAGGTACGCTACTCATAGAATTATAGTTGGCAGTGACTTCAATCTACCTTCCGTATGCTGACAAAAATACATTTTCAGACCGTACTGTAGATAGAAAAAACTTCCATAATTGTTCTAAATGCTTTTTATAAAATTATTTTGAACAATTATTGCACGAGGCCATTAAAATTGTAAATGGTTACGAAAACACACTTGATCTCTTAGCCACAAATAATCCTGAGCATCACGACGGGTACAGGAATTAGTGAACACACAGTCGTAGCGAGGCTCAATTCCGTGACAAAAAAATTCACCAAAACTAAACGCGAAATATATATATCTATAAAAGCGACTAAAAATTCGGTTGACGTCTTTCTAAGAGACAGCATCCAATCCTTCCAAACTATGTAAGTGAAGACCATATGTGGCTTCAGTTCAAAGAAATAGTATCAACAGCACTCAAGAGATTCATACCAAATAAATTAATATCAGACGGAACTGATCCCCCATGGTACACAAAACACGACAGAAAGCTGCTGCAGGTGCACCGAAAAAGGCACGTATAATTTAGATGAGCGCAAAATCTCCAAGATTGGCAAAGTTTTACTGTGGCTCGAAATTTGGTGCGGATTTCAATGCGAGATGCATTTAATAGTTTCCACAACGAAACTCTCTCTAGAAATGTGGCGAAAAATCCATAGAGATTGTGGTTCTATGTTAAGAAATCCAGCGGAAAGGCTCAATAAGTACCTTTACTGCAAGTCGGGCGGCGAGTGAGGAGGAGGAGCAGGAGGAGAAGGAGACAAGGGACCCTTCGGAGCAGGTAAAATCGTGGCAAATGTCCTGCGTGGCAAATGTCCGCACACCCGGGAGGTCACCCTAGCCAAGATATGGGGTGTGAATAGGGAAATCCATAGACACAAGTGACTGATAAACGGTAGAATATTATTACACAGTAGCTGTGAACGATTATCTCCAAAACGGCGATGCTGGTCGAATCTTCACGTGCTACTATCTTGTTCATCTACGGAAAGAGGTAGGACTGTGAAACTACCACTCGACACTAAATGATTCGACGTCCAAGACTCTTCACAGAAAGTAGGGTGCGGAGGTTTGTCTCCTCTGTGAAGCAGGATAGATGATGGCATCTCTGGTGGTGGTTAGTGTTTAATGTCCCGTCGACAACGAGGTCATTAGAGACGGAGCGCAAGCTGGGGTTAGGGAAGGATTGGGAAGGAAATCGGCCGCGCCCTTTCAAAGGAACCATCCCGGCATTTGCCTGAAACGATTTAGGAAAATCACGGAAAACCTAAATCAGGATGGAAGGAGACGGGATTGAACCGTCGTCCTCCCGAATACGAGTCCAGTGTGCTAATCACTGCGCCACCTCGCTCGGTGATGGCATCTCTGCTGAAAGCACACAGTGATGGTGGACACACGAGCGTTTCGAAGCACACCATTGATAGTACATTGTTTACGTTGATCACCATCGTTTTGGAAGATTTTCAAATTATTCTTACTGCATGTTATTCTAATTCTTGTCATTATTTTCAACATCTTGTATGATTTCAATACAATTTCCGTATCTTCTTTTTTCTAATTTCTGTATCTGTGATGTACAGACGGTAGCAGAGCCAGATTGGGGAAGGTGTAGGCACATTTATTTGGTACAGGCCTTGTTGACACAAATTTATTATTTAACAATAATTGGTTATACATCCAAGTTAATACAATTAACAGTTTAAAAGGAAATTTTAGCAATAAATTTTTTTTAAAAAACATTCTCTAGAAGAACATGCAGCCCCACTCTGAAACATTACATAAAGGTACTGTTAGTAAAAGGTATATTATATCGTACAATAGTGCAACATGTACAATTACACCAGAAAAATATTGAACTTTTGATTTGTACTATATGTAAAACCAACCTTAAAAAAATCCAATCTGGTAAGAGTGCAACAGATTCCCTACTGCCTGCTAAAAAAATATGTGGCAATGATAATCAGTTTTTTTTTTACCTCCTGATTTCACTTAAGCTTACGTAAACCCTACACAAATGTCAATGTCATATGACATCAGTTCACCTTTCGTGACAAATACACAAAATTTCTAAGTTATTTTATATCAGTTAAGTAAGCTACAAGACAGAAATAACACTAACGACTGGTGACATGAGTAAACACTGTTAAGTTTTCAATTTAACGACAGTTGTGTTATCTAGAAAATTTTCATTTAAATGCTCCCCCCCAAGTGTCCCAAAATCAATTCAGTCAGTCTCGAGAAGAAACACAAATTAATACACAAATATGACAACATCAAGAAATAGGTGGGTTTATCCCAAGTAATATTAGTAAAATTAGGAAATTTGCAATTTAAACGCACCAATTTTAACAAAGTCTAGTGTAATAATAACTTGGACAGAACTTTCATAAAGTGATCGATGCTCGAAACAAATTAAGAATTATTCACAGTAGACACCTGGCACGTGATGATATTCTCTGAAGTATTTCAAATCACAAAATGTTGGCTACAAGTACCGACCCCATAATAAAGTAATGGTCATGAAATATAATAAAAGTATATGATAATTACGGCCTTAGTCAGGTGATGAGAACCACACCAATGCAGTTTCCTGTTACACTCGCGTGCTAGGCCCAACAAACAACAGATGATCATGGAGAACCACGCTAAACAAGCGAGCATTCCGTCCTCCCCACATGCTCGCAAACAGCCACACTCATCGCAGTCCTTAATCGGCAGGCACCAGTTGACTGCCCGCCGCTTCCGTCCTGTCGCCATATACCGACCGAGCCGTCCTCCAAAACTGTTGCTTCGCGCACCAGCGCCATCAGCGCTCAGCGATCACGCCCCCTATCGCTGCGGCGAAAACAAGTGAAATAATCTGGCGGGTAAACCAAAAATGCTGAGCCGTGACTCGGCTCAGTATAATTTCTTTTTCTCGCTGTTACTTCGCTCTTGCCAGTCCCCTCCCAAGGATCCGAATGGGGGACTGTTGTGGAATCTTTTGCTAAAAGAGAGATCATCAAAAAATTGAGGACGCAGGTGTCAAGTGCTACTCTGACATGAAAAGGTTGGCACAGGAGAGGAAGTCGTGGCGGGCAGTATCAAACCAGTCAGCGGACTGATGACTCAAAAGAAATAAAAAAATGTTATTTTTATATTGGCACTCTTCTGTCTATGTGTTCGCATTTGCTCTACTTGCGTCAGTCGTCTGTTTTTGTGTCTATCTTGCGAGACAACGGACATCATTCATAGCTGATATGCAGCAGTACAACATTTACTGAAGTAACGTCAGCAAACCACCTGATGCAACTGAGAGTGCCAGCGTTAATTTAGCGCACCCGGATGCGCGTAGCGTGGAGTTTCCGAATGGTGGAAGAGCGACCTTTGCGTGTTTTCTCCGAAATGTGGTCGTCCACAGTTCCGCACCGATTCACTCACCGCTTTGAGGACATGTGCTGCTTCTTCATTCTGAATGCCACACTGGCTCATTGTTTTTTCGTACTGCTCGACGGATGACGGGATAATCTCTCTCCAAAGGCCAAGGTTGATTACTGCCTGCTAGACACCCAAAGAAAGCAAAACGCAGCGACAATCCGCAATGAAATTTCTGTGAGTAGCTCCCAGGATGGAGGTCCGCTGGCTTGGCTCCCTAAGCGTCGGGATAATCTTTCGTATTTGCGGTCTGAACTCTCATTACTAGGAACAGAGCCGTCTGCTTTCCAGGATTGTCGCAGCGTGTTTGTGTCAGACCGTTGTTAAATTATTCTCCTCTGCGGGGAATACCGAGCCATTAGGTTGCTGCACGTGGTCCCTCGGAGGCCCGTTACCGTACATCCGCCAGTCTCAGTTTCTTAAAAAAAAAATTAAAAAAAAATAAAATACCACAGCGACGTAAATGTGGTTGATGTTGGCTTGCGGAAATGTTTCCTTTTGACTTTACATCTTAATTGAATCGGTAGTTTGAAGACTATTGTTTTGCGTTTAATGTTCGACGTCTGAGTTTAGATGTTCTTGATTAAAAGCAAATGAATAATAAGCTTGCAACAAACCATAGCCTGGTCAGCTTTGATGTTGTTTCTTTGTTTACGAAAGTGCCACTCAGTGATTCCCTGGAGCACATGGGTTCCATTTTCCCGCAAGATATCACAAAGCTCTTTCATGCATGTCTCACCACAAGCTATTTCACGTGGAATGGAAACTTCTACGAACAGCTGGAAGGCGTTGTCACGGGTAGCCCTCTTAGTCCAGTGGTGGCCAATTTCTTCATGGAACACTTCGAAGCACATGCACTGGAATGGCGACTTGTAAACCTAAGATGTGGTACAGATACGTCGATGACACCTTCGTCGTGTGGAGCCATGGTGAAGAACAGCTAGAAGTAGAAAGTGACAAAAAACTACCATTTTTAGATCTGCTGGTCACAAGGGATGGTGAGAGCCTGGGACACGGCGTGTACTGAAAACCAACACACACGGACCGATACCTACACAAACTTTCAGATTACCACCTGAGCCAGGAACGAAGCACGATTACACGCTCGTAACGTGAGCAAGACGAATATGTGAGCCGCAGCACCTGAGACGCGAAATCCAACACTTGGAAAGTGTTCTGAGGAGCAATGGGTACTCCACATATTGGAAGTATAACGAAACCAAACACCCGGTGAAGTGACAAATCAGAAAAAGAAATGTCGGGTACTGCCTTTCTGCCACACATTCCCAGAGTGACGAATAGAATCGGCCGTATATAGTGCAAACACGGCGTAAAAACTATTTACAAACTGACAAAGAAGATCAAATATTGTCTCAGATCGGCAGAGGGTAAAAGGGACCCACTTGCAATGTCGGGAATATACTGCATACCATGAACATGTGGAAAAGTTTATGTTGGAATCACTAGACGATTCATCAGGTTCAAACGGCTCCAAGCACTATGGGACTTAACATCTGAGGTCATCAGTCCCCTAGACTTAGAACTACTTAAGCCTAACTAAGCTAAGCACATCACACACATCCACGCCCGAGGCAGGATTCGAACCTGCGACTCAACACCAGGATCACAGAACATAAGCGACATTGCAGGGTATAGCAGATGGAGAAACCGGCAGTGGCAGAGCACGTGCTATGTGAGACGTAGTAAAATTCGCCGACACGTTCTGGCTGTAGAGAAGAACTGTCACCTCCGCTTGTTCAGAGAAGGTATAGGAATACATAAACACGAGAACAGCTTCGACAAGAAAGAAGAAAGCTTCAAGGTAAACGGATCCTGGCTTCCCGTGCTGTAGCGAACGACCGTCGCAGGTAGCAAGAGAACCTCAGCGGAAATGACCGCGGAGAAGCCCTTGACCGTTGGCACGCCAGGTAGCCTATATATAGTTTGCGTTCGCGAGAGCTCGCTCCAGTCCACCACCAGCAATGGAGGGCGAAACTCTGACGATGCCAGCCACTCGTGCTGGTGAAACGTCAGAAAAATCATCAGACGAACGTCGACCGAAGAACCCGAGGCAGAAGCCAAAAGGCAGCTTGTCAAATAAATAATAGTTATTGACATAGTAGCTGTTTTAGATGTTTTGAAAACATGTTATTGTGGTGTTTCTATTGTGATATCATGTTTTTTGTTGTAGGCCTACGTTTCCTGACGAATTATGTAGCATGCTGTTGTTGAAAATACAGTATGGACCCTGAGATTACAGAAATTCACCTTTTCAGAGACGCCCGCGAAGGTCAAAATCACATCATTTAAGTGCGATTTCTCCTTGTATTGGTTGCTACTGTGCTACGGAGCGATTTACAGCGCTATATTAGTTGCTCCCATTGCGAGAACACTCCTTTCTTGAGTTAGATTGCAATTTTGGGGCTGTGAAATGAAACATCAGATAATTAGACAACATTTAAACAAAAATGCACTGAATTCATTCAATCCCCAAGGGAAACAAGATTCAATGTCACTCAGATCTCCGCCATAAATATCCTGAATTTCAAGAACCGGTGGCCTGTTCTATAAAAAGTCAACTAAATTCGTGGAGATATTCTCATTTCCGAATTCCAAACGCAAGAAGTTAGACTGTTTCTTTCTTAAAGAATATCTAACTGTATCTGAATTCGGTGATAGTGTGGTGTAAAACACTTTCTTGCTCCAAAATAACAATGTAGGAGTGCCCCATATTCCAACAGAAAAGGCGTGCAATGGAAAAATTCCTGGACGTGCGCCAGATAGTTACATACATTCCATTTGAGCACAGAACATTTTATGAGGAGGTGTTCATGTAGTCAATAACAGCTACTGCATAGGATGGTGGAAGAGAAGGACAGTAATGATTATCAGAGTAAATTTCATCCATGATGCTTTCAGAATGTGTGAGAAGTATAGACATTTCCTGTACATGTCGTATTATGAATCTCCTGTGAAAATATAACTATTTCCGATGTTGTTTTTAAGAAATTTTAGTGCCTAATTGCTAATAAGTTTGAAGAAGAGAACAAAACTTCAGTTTTTAATATCGTTGTGCTTCCTTCCTGAGAATTTAGTTCCTCTCTCCAAGATACTGAGATAGAAGGTTAATGTAAAGAATTTCCTACAACTGTCTGGTTAAGACAAAATTAAAAATAAGAACACGAGAAAGTTTTTTGTATCTCCTCACAAAAGGAGGTTTTAGATTCGTTCCCTTCTTCAAACAACAATTAATGTCAGATAACAATTTGTTTAAGACATTTCCACCATAAAGTACAATCGTATTTGAATCCTCGACACGGAGGTAAAGCCTACACGCACTTTTTTAAGCTTTGTATTGTAGCTGTATAAACCAGAATCCAACTGAAACTCTTTTGTTATTGGCAATAAACACCACTAAAACGTAAATGTGCCGGTAGGTGAATGAGAATTTCAAAAGCTTTGTAGGCGCCTCTGCAAGATCTTTGGGTATCTACACTGGTGTGCAAAACTTAAGGATGAAAGTAACTTTCGCACGATGCGTCACTGCCAAGTAACACAGCTGATGAGACTTGGAGCATACACATAAAGAACTGCTACGGCTTAGTACAGAAGCTAACTCAAAGAAATACGCAATGAGACGAACAGAAACGACACTTTTAATCAGCGACAACAATTACACTGAAGTCACAGAGATTCATGACGGTCCCCTGCACATTACAAAAGGCCGGACATGGTGTGTCGTCACCGTGGACAGTAATGCGTGCTCTGCAACGTGCTCCCAAGCTGGCCACAGGAGAGGCAAGGAGTTCTTGTAGCAGGGCTGTTGACAACTGCTGCATGAGCGCTGGTGTGTGTGGACGCGCTGCAGTACGTCCCCCTAACGCACCCGGCACGAGCTCAAAAGGATTTAACTCAGGAGAAAGAGCAGGTCAGCCCATTCCCGAATACCCTCTCGTTCCAAGAGTTCCTCCCCTCCGCTGTTCCATGCGGCAGAGCCTTGTCATCCATAAAAATGAAGTAAGGGCAGAATGTAGTCCTGAAAAAACCCACGCGGGGAAGGAGTAGGGCCTACAGTGTCATAATAACGTTGAGTGTACCGTGTTCAAGGATTTGGAGACCAGTAGGGCCATGGAAAATCATGCCTCCGCACACCATAACACCTGGGCCGCCGAAACAATCAAATTCTACACTAATGCTCACAAATTAAGGATAATTGCAGAATGTAGTGCCACACAACGTGGCACTACACAAAACTGGCGCTAATAGCATAGGCACATAGGGAACACACACGACACAGATCTGTAAGTCCAAGGTATTGCTGATAAGTTGAGAAAACCGTCCCGAAACACATGTACTACAAAACGCCACTATTTCCTGCGCATGTGCTCCGACATCAATATGGGATATGATCACCACGCAACCGTACATAGGCTGCACAACGGGTTGGCATACTCTGAAACAGGTGGTCGAGCAGCTGCTGGGGTAGAGCCTCCTATTCTTGCACCAGTACCTGTCGGAGCTCATAAAGTGTCCTTGGAGTTTTAAGACGTGCAGCGATACGTCGACGGAGAGCATTCCAAACGTGCTCGATGGGGTTTAGGTCTGGAAAACAGACAGGCCACTCCATTCGCCTGATATCTTCTGTTTCAAGGTACTCCTCCACGATGGCAGCTCGGTGGGGCCGTGCGTTATCATCCATCAGGAGGAAGGTGGGACCCACTGCACCCCTGAAAAGGCGGACGTACTGGTGCAAAATGACGTCCCGATACACCCGACCTGTTATAGTTCCTCTGTCAAAGACATGCAGGGGTGTACGTGCACCAATCATAATCCCACCCTACACCATCAAACGACGTCCTCCATACAGGTCTCTCTCGAGGACATTAAGCGGTTGGTATCAGGTTCCTGGTTCACGCCAGATGAAAATCCGGCGAGAATCACTGTTCACACTATACCTGGATTGGTCCGTGAACATAACCTGGGACCAATATTCCAATGACCATGTACTGTGTTCTTGACACCAGTCTTTACGGGCTCTCCTGTGACCAGGGATCAGTGTAATGCAGCTTGCAGGTCTCTGGGCGAATAAACCATGTCTGTTCTATCGTCTGTAGACCGTGTGTCTGGAGACAACTGTTCCAGTGGCTGCGGTAAGGTCCCGATCAAGGCTACCTGCAGTACTCAGTGGCTGTCTACGAGCACTGATGGTGAGATATGGTCTTCTTGTGGTGTTGTACACTATGGACGTTCTGTGCTGTAGCGCCTGAACACGTTTCCTGTCTGCTGGAATCGTTGCCATAGTCTTGAGATCACAATTTGTGGCACACGGAGGGCCGGTGCTACGACCTGCTGTGTTTGACCAGCCTCCAGTCGCCCTAGTATTCTACCCCTCATAACGTCAACAATATCTGTTCTTTGAGCCATTTTCAACACACAGTCACCATTAGCACGTCTGAAAACGTCTGCAAACTTATTCGCTGCACCGTACTCTGACATGCACTAACACCCCTCTGCGTATGTGGACAGCTGCCAGCGCCACCGCATGGTCATACCTCGAGTTGGTTTAAATCCGCAAACCGCCCACCAGAGCGTTGTTTCACCATGTATCAGTATTATCCTTAATTTATGAGCATGAGTGTATATTGTTCCTATGTGCATTATCTGTTCCCATCCCTCGCCATATGAGGGTACGTCTAGCATGTAACTAGCTAAGGTTATGCATCACGTCGATTCTGCAGCAGCTAAGAGAATCAAGAAACGAGCCAGCCTCGCATTGGTACGTGAGAGAGTGCAATTCACCCGCCGGAGCCTTGAGTTTATCTCACAGGAATTACTCAAACTACATTTGCAACTGGCTAGTAATTTCACTTCTTTTCCCTGGGATTGGATTGATGGTGTCAACTGGAATGCAGCTGATTTCGCCCATAAGAAGGCAATGGGACGTCAAAGAGCTACGTTCTCACGTCTCCTTGACAAACCATCTCTGCAGGTTCCGTGCAAGACTGTCATCAATTTGAGTGGCTTGGTGTTGAGTGATGATGCGGTCTCGGTTTTGCAGAAAGGTCTCAACTTCGCTCCCACCCCCAAGTTCACTCCGGTCGCAGAAATTGTTAGTGCTGTTGCAGCTCGATTTCCGCCTGAATCAGCTGAGGAAATACGTCGTGAAAGAAGTCAAATATCACCAGTAAAGAGAGGGCGGTCATTCGTGATCTGAGGGAGCGCTCTGAAATTGTTGTCTTACCAGCTGACAAAGGCAATGCTACAGTTGTTGTCTCCCATAAGGACTACACTGATAAGATGCAGAGCCTGCTAAATGACGATTCGTACTGGAAGATCAGAGTTGACCCTACAAAGAAGATGGAGAACAAGACGAGGTCGCTTCGCAAGGACGCAGATTTACCGCAGGGTGACGCTAAGAAATTGATACCCCAAGGTCCGGTACCGCCTAGACTATATGGACTCCCGAAGGTTCACAAAGAGGGGGTACCATTACGCCCCATTGTCAGCAACATCAGGGCACCTACATATTTGTTGGCCAAATACCTGACGGGAATATTAAGTCCTTAAGTGGGTAAATGCCCTCATCACATCCGTAATTCCGTGGATTTTGTTAAACGCCTTGATAGCTTCAGGCTGGTTGAGTCAGATATCATGGTGAGTTTTGACGTCGTTTCCTTGTTTATGAGGGTGCCCCTGCGAGAGTCACTAGAATTGATTAGTCAGAAGTTTGACGAGAAGACCACTGAACTTTTTAGGCATGTCTTGACTTCCACGTATTTTCTTTTTAATGGAGAATACTCCGAACAAACGGAGGGAGTCGCCATGGGTAGCCCACTCTCACCGGTGGTTGCGAATTTGTACATGGAGAACCTCGAGAAGGAAGCCCTGTCTTCATCCGAATGGAAAGCTACTTGCTTTTTCCGTTACGTGGACGACACGTTCGTCATCTGCCCACATGGTATGGATAAACTCCTTGACTTCCTTACACATCTAAACTCCATACACCCCAACATCAAATTCATTATCGAGACTGAAACGGAGGGTACATTACCGTTCCTTGACGTCTTGGTCAAGAGAAGGGCTGACGGCACCCTGGGTGATAGGGTGTATCGGAAGACAACGCACACTGATCTGTATTTGCACGCAGACAGCTGCCACCACTCTTCACAGAGGAATGGGGTACTTAAAACTCTAGTACATAGGGCGCGCACTATCTCTGACGCAGAGAGTCTACCCCAGGAATTGGAACATCTGAGAACTGTATTTCGAAAAAATGGGTACTCAGAGTGGCAGATTCAACGTGCTCTCCGCCCAACCGCTACAGCACAACCTGTGGAGATGGATGAAATCACGAGGGAGGATGTAGGCACTGCGTTTATTCCATATACAGGCGCACTCTCGGAGAAAATCGCCCGCATTTTGAAGAAACACCGGGTCGGAACTGTGTTTTGTCCTCCGAATAAAACTCGTGCACTGGTGGGGAGCGTCAAAGATGACCTCGGTTTGAGGAAGGCCGGCGTGTACCAGATTCCGTGTCAATGTGGCAAGTCGTATATTGGTCAGACGATGCGTACCGTCGAGGATCGATGCCGTGAACACCAGAGGCACATTCGACTGATGTATCCGAGCAAGTCGGCGGTCGCTGAACATTGTTTGTCGGAAAATCACGCTATGGAGTATGAACGCACGAGGATTCTGGTACAGACGTCGAGATACTGGGACAGCGTTGTTAGAGAGGCCATCGAAATTCGCACCAATGACGACCTCGTAAACCGTGACTGTGGCTATAATCTTAGCAAGGCTTGAGAACCAGCGATTGGGTTAATCATGAGTAAATCGAGCAAACGTATAGTTGTGACGACCACGGCGGACAGAGCCATCACACCGATGTCATCTCAGACGTCGTCGCAATGTGTTCCACCGCGCGACCGTGGCGCGGGGCGCGGACGGCGGAGGGAGCGCGCCGCGGGCTGAGGGTATTTAAATCGGCCGCCGCCGCGACCGAACCCAGTTCCCTCTGAGCAGCCATAGCGTACGGATCTCCGTGCCGGCACGTTCACAGGAGCTCAGTCCGTCAGTTCACCTGATGATGGCGACATGTATGATCGCCGAAACATTTGTGCCCATTGGACAATGTAGACCGGCAGTACACCCGTGGATATTTTGATTATCAAATACGCCGGGAGAAACTCAAGAATCACAGCTAACTAACTAATTAATGGGCAAGCTATTAGAAATTGTCGTCGAGCAAAGTCTGTTGACAGTCTCCCACCCCTACTTCCAGAGGAACACCCTTTTCTTGGATCATGCTCCTGGAATTCAGCCTTGTCATGCAAGATCTATTTATAAAAAAAAGTTCCATGCCCTTTGTCGTATTTGATATGACGCATTTTCAGCCACCTGTTTTCATTTCCAGCAAATTCTTTTACCTCTTCGTGACACAATCTTGAATGTCTTTGTCAGAAAATCTGAATGTTTTAATCTCATAAACCACAAACGTATTCTGTACCAGGCGATGGTAGCACACCTGACTGCCATGATCATTTGGACGTGCACCACCTAATTGCCAAAGCGCTCAGGTGTTTAGTGAAGGGGCAAAGTAAGACGGTAAGAGCGGTCCACTCGCCTGATTGCCAGTTACTGACTCTGTTACCATTGCTCCTCGCGGCTGCTTTACTTAAACTAGGCTAGAGCGAATACTTAAACAAGGTGTCTGCATGAGTCTCCTCCCTAAAATATTTCGTCAAATGCACAATGTGACTTAACTTCTGAGGTCATCAGTCGCCTAGAACTTAGAACTAATTAAACCTAACTATCCTAAGGACATCAGACACATCCATGCCCGAGGCAGGATTCGAACCTGCGACCGTAGCGGTCGCTCGGTTCCAGACTGTAGCTCCTAGAACCGCACGGCCACTCTGGCCGTCCAATATTTCGGCAGACGTTGTAACCTCCCAACAGATTAATTCCGTAGCCTCCCAATAAAAAGTGACTAACGTCCCAATAAAAATGTAATTCATATATAACCGTTCAAAAGAAATCTCGTAATGTAACCTTTCAATAATTAACTGACTGTGAATCTAAACTGGTAAATCTTGACGTCAGTAGTACTGCGTCATGGCCCTGAAAAATCATTCTGAACAAACTGATAATTCTTACCTCAATGATGTCGCCGGATAACGCGAATATATCTGCTCCAATAAGAAATTTTTCTGGCACAACACAGTGCAATGTTGGCCACTAGATTTTCTTATGTATAAAAAAGAACTGATATTCTTTATGATAATCGGCATGACTCTGAATAGGAGAAATTAGTAAAATCTTTAAATTCAGATGAATGACTGTCAAAAGATATGTTTATAAGAAAGATTATTATTTAAAGATTTTTGAAAACATGTACATGCAACTTTGATATAACAATAGTAGAAAAATCAGTGGTAGCAATTAACATATGCACGCGGCAATAAAGAACAATAATATTTTGCTTTTATCTTATACTACATCCCTCAGGCACCGCCATCTTTCTCCACGACCGGCCTTGATAATTCCATAACTCTACTGCTCTTCTCTAGCTACAAAACACCACTACTGGACTGCATTGTCCGAACTCCAGGACACAAGTGCTCTCTGAGAGCTATACAACTAGACAACTGCTCTCTACGAGCGACCTGACCCAACCGCCTGACTGCGAGCTACTACCCTTACTGCTGCCGACACTGCTCTCTGGTCTGCGGTTCTATTGTAGCTTACATATCGCAGGCAGCGTGTGAGCAGGCCATCGAAGTTACATCTGCTCGAGTGTGCTAGCAATAAATTCCTCAGTCATGGACAATTTACAAATGTCACATAGTTTATTTATACTAAATTCTTTAATATTTTCAGATCAAAATAAGTGTAACATTCATAATTTGACTTGAACAGTGTGTACGTACATATTCGTACGTCTGTAGGATTCTATAATCTTATGGTAAGTGGCAGGTACTTACGAGGTACATATGAATGACAGGTCGAAAACTGCATAGGCAGCCTACACTGAAATGAAAAAAAAAATCATGGGATATCTCCTAATATCGTGTCGCACATTCTTTTGCGTGGCGTGGTGCAGCATCGTGATGTGGCATAGACAAGTCGTCGGAAGTCCTCTGCAGAATTATCAGCCATGCTATCTCTACAGCCATTCGTTATTGCGAAAGTGTTGCCGGTGCACAATATTATGCACGAACTAAGCTCTCTATAACGTCCTACAAATGTTCGATGGGATTCACGTTGGACGATCTAGGTGACCAAATCATTCGCTCTAACTGTCCAGAATGTTCTTCAAACCAATCACGAACAATTGTGGCCCAGTGACACGGCGCATTCCCATCCATAAAAATTTCACCGTTGTTTGGGAAAATGATGTCCATGGTCTCCATGTAACCGAAAATAAGCATTTCCAGTCAATAATCGGTTGAGTTGGACCAGAGGACGCAGTCCATTCCACGTAAAAGCAGCCCACACAATTATGGAGCCATCAACAGAATTGGACAGTGCTTTGTTGACAACTTGGGTCCATGGCTTCGTAAGGTCTGTGCGACACTCGAACTCTACCATCAGCTCTTACCAACTGAAATCGGAACTCGTCTGACCTTCTGACCAGGCCACGTTTTTCCAGTCTTCTAGGGTCCAATCGATATGGTCACGAGCCCAAGAGACGCGCTGCAGGCTATGTCATGCTCGACGTCGCGCTGTGAGCAAAGGCAATAGAGTCGGTTGTGTGCTGCCATAGCCCATTAACCACAGATTTTACCGCACTGTCCTAGCGAAAATGTTCGTCGCACGTCCCACACTTATTTTTGCGCCTATTTTATGCAGTACTGCACGTCAGTTAGCACTGACAACTCTACACAAACGCCGCTGCTCTCGGCTGCTAAGTGAAGTTCATCATCCACTGCGTTGTCCTTGGTGAGAGGTAATACCTGAAATTTGGTTTTCTCGGCACACTCTTGACATTGTGGATCTCGGAATACTGAATTCGCAAAAGTCCCGTGCATCTAGCTCTAAATACCTTTTCGCGTTTTAAGGCTGTTAATTCTCGTCGTGCGCCCATAATCACGTCGAAAACCTGAGTACGCCGGCCTAGGTGACCGAGCGGTTCTAGGCGCTACAGTCTGGAACCGCGCGACCACCACGGTCGCAGGTTCGAATCCTGCCTCGGGCATGGATGTATGTGATGTCCTTAGGTTAGTTATGTTTAAGTAGTTCTAAGTTCTAGGGGACTGATGCCCTCAGAAGTTAAGTCCCATAGTGCTCAGAGCCATTTGAACCATTTTTGAAAACCTGAGTACAAATAACAGCTCCGCCAATGCACTGCCCTTTTATACCTTGTATACGCCATATACGCCATACTACCGCTATCTGTATATGTGCACATCGCTATTCAGTGACTTTGTAAGTAGGCTGTTTAGATTTTTATGTTGGTAACGCCACGTAGCGCTCTGTATGAAAATCGCTGACTGCGCTGTGTGCAGTCTGTGGCTGGTTGGCATTGTTGGAATATTCGCTATTGTGGTGTTGGGCAGTTGGATGTGAACAGTGCGTACCGTTGGAGGTGAGCCGCAAGCAGTTGTGGATGTGGAGAGAGAGATGCCAGAGTTTTGAGAAGTTACTATAAGCGAACGATCTGGACGTGTGTCCGCCAGAAAAAAAAATAGTAAAGATGGATGTCATGAATTAATAGATATATATATGAAGACTTTTGAACACTATTATGGTAAATACATTGTTTCTTCTCTATCAAAATCTTTCATTTGCTAACTATGCCTATCAGTAGTTAGTGCCTTCAGTAGTTAGAATCTTTTATTTAGCTGGCAGTATTGGCGCACGCTGTATTGCAGTAGTTCGAGTAACGAAGATTTTTGTGAGGTAAATGATTCATGAAAGGTATAGGTTATTGTTAGTCAGGGCCATTCTTCTGTAGGGATTATTGAAAGTCAGATTGCGTTGCGCTAAAAATATTGTGTGTCAGTTTAGTGACGATCAGAATAAGTAAAGAGAAAACTGTTTGAGTACGTTGAGTTTTGCTCAGCTGTTTGAAAATCAAATGACGTAGAAGTTTACCAGCACAGTCATGCTTAATTTTTCAAAGGGGACGTTTCAACTCTTGTCACTTCAGTATATGTTCTGTTGTTGTTTGATACTCTGTGTCACCGGTACAGCTTCACTACTAGATTGTTCCTTATAGCCTCTGGCGCTCTGAGTCATTTGCCCAGGAGTCATGGCTAGCGTGATGACGTAGTAAGTGGCCTTCTGTTACCCGGAATAGAAGGCTATCTTGATCCTCATGAAACTGTGCTTGGCAGTGATGGTAAATTTCATTCTTTCTTCTCGATCCCAGTACACTCTTCTATAACTTCAAATTGCGCACATGTGAGCTACGGCTTACTGCTATTAAGGTGCTTTAAAATCCGTAGTAATCAAAACGAACAATGTTATTATTGCATTGTATGTTATGAATTGTAACTATCGAACGGCATCACTAAATGCATTCCCTGGTTGTGACAGTTATCCAGATTTCTCTGTCAATTTTCATGACGATTTTCTGTCAGTTAAGGGGAGGCTTACTATCTTTTGGTTCAAAAAATCGATTTGTTTAAATTGCATTTTTGGAGCCATAAAAGTGTTTTGAATCCAACCCTGAAACGGATTTTCCGAATACGGAACGGAAATGTTTGTTAATCGCGGTTGAACGAAATAATGCACCTGCCTGAAATCGGCCTTTTTCACGCACTAGTTTTTCTTTCGGAGGAGGAGTTATTGTACCGGTGCTTGGGAGGAAACACACAAAATTCAAGTGAAAGTTTGAACGCGTGCGTTTGTAAGTTAGCCCCCAAGCATTTGCATGCTGATGCGAAGGCTGTGGAGATTGCGACTTTCCTGGCAGTGAGCAGCTTCAATGTAGGGTGTTCAGAAATTCTGAAGACCATGGCAACGATGGACGTCACCCTGGTACTCTATTCAACGCAGTTCGCCTAGCATTCGGACGACCACCGGATTCAAGCGGCCGAAAACCGCTAGTCACCGGCCGTACGAGCGGCTCTGGACCAGCGCAGGATGTCCCAGATCGAGCAGAACGTCCTCTAAGAGGAAGAGGAAGAACTACTTTATGGTCCCGGAATAGCAGATTGAACTAAGTTGCCTAATGTTGCGTTTTTATGTAGTCAAAACTTAACACGAGTTTTTGTCGAAATGACTTTTTTATCGCGCGGTATGGTAACTTCAAATCTACTGAACCGATATTCATGATTCTTTATTTCCGACGAAGCTAACTAAATTGTCTAGGAGTTATACCACTTGTATTCCGATCCATCAACTATAAATATTTTTACTTGGCAGACGAAGTCGAAAAATAGATGAAAAAACCCTTTTTTTCAATTGGCCGCCATTTTGTTTCTTATGGTCCGAATAACTTAAGCGAGGTACAACTCATAAAGAATCTTATATACTTCGCTAACGTCAACTCAATTTTGTTTTCAGAGCAGGCTGACCTGTGACATGCTGCGCGTGGAGGTCTACATCGAAATTTTGTTTCGTTCCGACGGCACTTCCGCCTTTGTTCTACGACATTTTCGGTCGAAAAAATTCCAGTTTGTAGAGGAAATATCAAAAAACATTTTGACCAAATTTGACATTGATATCTATTACAAATCTCGAGAAAAAAATTCTTAAAGAACATACTTTTTTCGGCCAAAGATAATAAACCTCCCCTTAATAGTTTTATGAGTCTGTTTCGAATACCCGCTAAGAATTGTATTGGTTCTGCAAGAAGAGTTATTTTCCTTTGTTACATCCCTTACATTCATCTTCTTCTCCTTGTTATTTTTTGGGTATTAGGCTGTTTAGTGTTATCACTTTCACTCCTTACTGATTGAATTCTTCTCTCCACATTTTTCCTGGTGGCTCCCTGTTGTCTTCGTTTCTTGGGTCAAGTACACCCACCTTTTTGAGAATACGAGTGTAATTAATTTTTTCAGACCTGAATTTCTTCTGGAGGAAAGACTTTTATGTGGTAATGCTCTTGGTGATTTTTTAATGATTGTAGATGCAAGATTGACACACAAATATGTACCCGTTTTCAAAACATATTTTGTACATTCGGCATCATTTTAAGGACTAAAATAACTAATTACGAAATTTTCTCTATTGCAATAAATAATATAATGATCATTGAATAATTACTATTTAAAATAACAATAACAATATTCTGTTATACAGTGGAATGTAGCGAACCAACCACATCCGTGTATTCTCGTGGTAACGAGCTGCTGCGCATTGCAGAGTCCTGCGAAGCGGCCCGCCTCCCAGGCGGACGCTGCACTGCAGTGCTTCAGCGGTCTCATACGAAGCGCACCCGTGACGTAACCCGAGAGCCACCTGTTTGTGAACGGAGTGTGCCGTCCCGGCTCTGCCCTTTGAGGCTGCGTTCACAATGGCGCCGACAAAGGTCGTCAGACACCGTCGTCAGAGGTCGCCCGATAATATCTGGTCATAGTGCGTCTGATCTAAAAATGTTCAAATGTGTGTGAAATCTTATGGGACTTAACTGCTTAGGTCATCAGTCCCTGAGCTTACACACTACTTAACCCAAATTATCCTAAGGACAAACACACACACCCAAGCCCGAGGGAGGACTCGACCCTCCGCCGGGACCAGCCGCACAGTCCATGACTGCAGCGTCCCAGACCGCTCGGCTAATCCCGCGCGGCGTGTCTGATCTCCTTCGTCAGTTTTTGGCAGGATCAAGGAGGTCAGGTTAAGCTACGTTAGGTTAGAAACTGTTCTAACTATGAAGTAGGTTAGATTTTAACCTCTTAGGGTGACTGGATACCAAGACGCTTCTGTGCTTGGATACGAGTGCTGCATAGCGACTTTTTCTATTAAAAGAGAGGCCAAATGCATGTGAAAGAGCTTTCCAGTCTCGTAAACAACGTGGCGAGTGATATACATTCTGTCTTCAGTTACCGGAATAACCAGACAAGTTTTACGAGTAGACTATATGAGTTACACAGTCGATGTAATTCGTGGTGACTTTGAAAAGAAAGTTATAAACACTTTGTTTCGCCACATTTATTTAAAGTTGTGCAGACGAACGTCAATTAACCTTCAAATGCCTGTCATATAGCACACGAGTGAAAGACAAGCATAAAGTGTAGCATAAGATACTCGGACAACCAAAAGCACTTAAAAGTGGAAATACCGGATGCAGAAGCATGAAACTAGAATTTCCGCAGGCCGATGTGGCCGAGAGGTTCTAGGCGCTTCATCCTGGAACTGCGCGATCGCTAGGTCGCAGGATCGAATCCTGCCTCTGGCATGTGTGTGTGTGATGTTCTTAGGTTAATTAGGTTTAACTAGTTCTAAGTTCTAGGGGACTGATGACCTCAGAGGATAAGTCTCATAGTGCTCAGAGCCATTTGAACCGGAATTTCCCTATAGATTGTGCTAGCCGTCAGTGTAGAGCCCGTGAGAATGCGTCTGCAGCGCCATCAGCTTCCTGTAACGGCTGACAACGAAAGTCGACACTCAGTAAACCAAGTTCAATACATCGGCATTGTTTCAAACCAGTAAACATATCGAGTTTTGTGCCTACAAACTACGATTTGCGGACAGAATTGGTTTTCTGTTATCATTTGAAGAAAACTGCTGCAGAATCGCATCGAAGGAAATCGAATCGAATGCTTGTCGAAGCTTTCTGCGAACATGCCCTTGGGAAAACACAGTGTTTAGAGTGGTTCGAAAAATTCAAAAGTGGTGATTTTGACTTAAGAAACGACGAGCGCGGGAAACCACCGAAAAATTCGAAGACTTCGAATTGCAGGCCTTATTGGATGAAGATGATACTCAGACTCAAAAAGAACTCGCGGAACAGTTGGATGTGACGCAAAAAGCCGTTTAGCATGGTTTGGGAAAGGTGTAGAAAGTGGAAAAATGGGTTCCGTATTAACTGAATGAAAGACAGCAAGCAAATCGAAAGACCACTAGTGAAATGCTGCTTGCCAGATACAAAAGAAAGTCGTTTCTCCATCGAATAGTGACAGGTGATGAAAAATGGAAACACCAAATCCCTTTGGAAAGAAGGCAACGCTCTGTGTTTGGTGGGATCATAGGTGTGTGATCTACTATGAGCTGCTAAAATCCGGTGAAACCGTTAACACCGATCGCTATCAACACCAAGTGATCTATTTAAATCGAACATCACGTGAAAAACGACTGGAATAGGGAAAAAGGCAACGCAGTCATATTGCTCCTTGATAACGCCCCATCATGGACATCAAAACAATCGAGGCGTTCAGTTGGGAGATACTAGGGCGCGCGGCTTCTTCTCCACTCTTGGCTCCGTTCGATTATCATCTGTTTGCATCACTGGGACACGCTCTCACTGAATAACGCTTCAATTCGTATGAAAATATACGACTGACTGGTTCGCTTCAAAAGAAGAACTGTTTTTTGGCGTGGCTTTCATAGCCTGCCGGAGAGTTGGGAGAAGTGTATAAATAGCAATGGAGATTATTTTGAATAAAATACTTATTGTTTATCAGCTTCAAACAACAGACGTCTAATGATTGCAACCAAATTCCGATTTCATACTTCTGCACCTGGTACATCCCGTACATTACATTTGCATACCGCTTCATATTGACAGAATCTCTACACTACTGGCATAAAACGCCAGTAAGCAGTAACAATAATTTGAAGACAACCAATGAAAACCTACCACAAAAATATCTAGTACAGTAGATGTAATATGTAAGATACTCCACCCTTTTCACTTGAACAAATTGTTTTTTGAGGTTATAATCTATGCTTAAAATTTCCAATAAAGATTTTGCCTATTTGAGGTTCCGAATAAACCTGCGACTTCAGTCCATATATTCCGAACTATATCCCGATTATGATATTTTCATCCTCAGGATGCCACAAACTTAGTCTTTCTTGGACTAAACTTATTAGTTTCTCACGCTCCATATTTCGTGTGCGATTTGACCTGAGAAAACAAACTGATCTGAATTTCACCTATTGTCGTCCGAAGTCTGTACGTTCGGAATATAATATCGGCTATAGTGTGACCGAGCACGTAGTGGCGTACTGATCTGAAAAGATCGGCCGCCTCCGGACAATGTCGGTCGTCGGCGGAATCCATCGATATCGGAGTCACTGTGACCACAGCCTTAGCCCTTCAGACACCGCGTTGCTCCGCACTGGTCAATAAACTGTCGGACGAAGCAAGACCCTGAAGTCACTGCGTGGGCCCGGCTGCTCCGCACAGTATTTTGAATACTGTAATTTTAACTTTTGTTCTCACAACTGGGAACAATGTTTTATTTTCTCGTTAATTTATGCGCTTCTGTTTTATAAATGAAGTTTTGCTCTGATAATTTAATCAAAACTACACGTCGTGGTTGTGGTCTCACATAGTATAGTCAGAGCTATGGTGAGAAGAACGTTTCAGTCAACACACGCAGATCGTTGTTGCAACTGCAGCAGGCCGCTGGCACGCCGCGAGGCTCAGTTTAGATTTTTATTAATTTTACCATACCAATGCTTCTGAAACTACGTATAGTTTTTGTAGTGTCTGAAATTGCTATATCACGAAGTCGATTGTAAGTCGAGTGTAATGTGGTGTCTTAGTTGCATTTTGATGGATAAGAAAAAACGCTAGTCTGGTTTCCCACTGCACTGGAAAATATTTACTTCTGTTGGCGAAAGTTACGGGTTTTGTTTCATGTGCAAATAAGACTTAAAATAACGATCATTTCTCCAATTCAGAATGCATTTTGGCAAAATAAAAAGAACTGGTAGAACTCAATACATAAAAAGTGCTAAGGCATAATAACCAAACATCTAACATATGAAATATGGCATGGAACGTGAAAGATAACCTGACCACAATTCGACATTGAATGTTGGCCATGGTTATTGTTAAAGAAAGTCGAATGGATATACGTTGAAAAATTGTTTTGTTAAAAAAAAGAAGCAAATACGTTCGTTTAGAAAAAAGCATTGAGGAATTCACTACTTGAGATAACAGCCAAATGTATTATTTTGGCTTTATTTGTGAATTGAGAGACTCTGTATTAAATCTGCTATTTAGTATTGGAGAGAAGTGGGGGGGGGGGGGAGGAGGGGGGATGAAACACGTAGAAGGAGAGCAAGACATGAATACAGTAAGCAGATTCAGAAGGATGTAGGTTTCAATAGTTATTCAGAGATGAAGAGTCTCGTACAGGATAAAGTAGCATGGGGAGCTGCATCAAAGCACCCTTCAGAATGAAGACCGCAGGAACAGCAATGTAAAATGGTGCAGTTCTGAAGAAAGTATGAAACCCTACAGGGAATGACGAGTGACATATGGTATGTACAAGAACCATGAGGAAACAGTAACGCTGAAGACTGAGAACGCAGCGCTCGGATTAAAAAAGAGGAGTAAGACAGGTATGAATGTCTCTGGTCCTTACTGTTCAACCTACACATCGAAGAAGTAATGGTGGATCTAAAGGAAAAGTTCAGGAGTGGGATTAAAATTAAGGGTGAAAAGACATCAATGATCAGATTCGTTGATGACATTGCTACCCTCAGTGAACGTGGAGAAGAATTACAGGATGTGTTGAATGGAATGAACAGCCTAATGAGTTCAGATTCATGATACAGAGTAAATCGCAGAAAGATGAAAGTAATGAGAAGTAACATAAATGAGAAAGGTCAGCCAGTGAGCAGGATTTATAATCACGAAGCAGATGAAGTTAAGGAATTCTGCTACCAAGGCAGCAAAATAATCTATATCGGAAGGAGCAAAGATGACACAAGAAGCAGGTCATAATCTGACGAAGAAATTTCTGAGAATGTGCGTTTCAAGCTTAGCATTGTATGGTAGTAAGACGGGGACTATCGGAAAATCGGAACAGAAGAGGATAGAAGCATCTGAGATGTGTTGCTAGAGAACAATATTGAAAATTAGGTGGATTGATAAGGAATGAGTTGGTTCTCCGCAGAATAGACGAGGAAACGAATATATGGAAAACAAGGGACAGGATCATATGACACCTGTTAAGACATTAGGGAATAACTTCCATTATAATAGAGGGAGCTGTAGAGGATAAAATCTGTGGAGGAAGACAGAGTCTGGGATACATCCAGCAAATAATTGAGGCCGTACGTTGCAGGTGGTACTCTGAGGTGAAAAAGTTGGCACAGGAGAGGAGTTCAGAGTGGGCCGCATCAAACTAATCGGAATACTGATGACTCAAAACAAAGTCTTCCACCTCATTTAAAAACCACTGGTCAACGGCCATTCTTTCAGTGTTATGTAATGAGGCTGACCGCCTAAACGTGTTTTCAATTGCAAGAGAAGAAGTACTCGCTGGGCACTAAGCCACGACCACAGGGAGGTCGCTCAAGTAGTCCCCAGACAAGTGGTGCCATGTGATCTCGTGTTCACTGCACCGTATGTGAACGGGCACTATCTTGAAGCAAAAAGCTTCCTTTACAGATCTTACCATGTCTTTTGATTTGGACTGCTCGTCGCAATTTAGTTAAGGCGTCACAATACGTCGCAAAATGAATTTAGCTACACTGAGGAAAAATTCAACATGTAACACAGGAAGCGCATCGAAAACCACAATGAATATTACACTACTGGGCATTAAAATTGCTACACCACCAAGATGACTTGCCACATACGCGAAATTTAACCGACAGGAAGAAGGTGCTGTGATATGCAAATGATCAGCTTTTCAGAGCATTCACACAAGGTTGGCGCCGGTGGCTGCAGCTACAACGTGCTGACATGAGGAAAGTTTCCAACCAATTTCTCATACACAAACAGCAGTTGACCGGCGTTGCCTGGTGAAACGTTGCGATACCTCGTGTAAGGAGGAGAAATGCGTACCATCACGTTTCCGACTTTGATAAAGGTCGGATTGTAGCCTATCGCGTATCGCGACATTGCTGCTCGCGTTGGTCGAGATCCAATGACTGTTAGCAGAATATGGAATCGGTGGGTTCAGGAGGGTAATACGGAACGCGGTGCTGGATCCCCTCGTATTACTAGCAGTCGAGATGACAGGCATCTTATCCGCATGCCTGTAACGGATCGTGCAGCCACGTCTCGATCTCTGAGTCAACAGATGGGGGCGTTTGCAAGACAACAACCATCTGCACGAACAGTTCGACGACGTTTGCAGCAGCAAGGACTATCGGCTCGGAGTCCATGGCTACGGTTACCCTTGACGCTGCATCACAGACAGGAGCACCTGCGATGGTGTACTCAACGACGAACCTGGGTGCACGAATAGCAAAACGTCATTTTTTCGGATGAATCCAGGTTCTGTTTACAGCATCATGAAGGTCGCATCCGTGTTTGGTGACATCGCGGTGAACGCACATTGGAGGCGTGTATTCGTCATCGCCATACTGGCGTATCACCCGGCGTAATGGTATGGGGAGCCATTGGTTACACGTCTCGGTCACCTCTTGTTAGCACTGACGGCACTTTGAACAGTGGACGTTACATTTCAGATGTGTTACGACCCGTTGATCTACCCTTCATTCGATCCCTGCGAATCACTACATTTCAACAGAATAATGCACGACCGCATGTTTCAGGTCCTGTACGGGCCTTCCTGGATACAGAAAACGTTCGACTGCTGCCCTGGCCAGCACATTCTCCAGATCTCTCACGAATTGAAAACGTCTAGTCAATGGTGGCCGAGCGACTGGTTCGTCACAATACGCCAGTCACTACCCTTGATGAACTGAGGTATCGTGTTGAAGCTGCATGGACAGCTATACCTGTACACGCCATCGAAGCTCTGTTTGACTCAATGCCCAGGCCTATCAAGGCCGTTATTATGGCCAGAGGTGGTTGTTCTGGGTACTGATTTCTCAGGATCTATGCACCCAAATTGCGTGAAAATATAATCACATGTCAGTTCTAGTATAATATATTTGTCCAATGAATACCCGTTTATCATCTGCATTTCTTCTTGGTGTAGCAATTTTAATGGCCATTGGTGTAATTACGAGCTGAAACTATTTGCCTGAACTTCACTTTCATTGGTGATGTTGAAAACCTCCATTCCGTGGATTATTTTTTCTAATCCAGTATAACAACAGTAACCGACGTTTTGTCTCCAGTGGCAATTCGGCTTAGAAATTCATCGCATTCAATACTGCACCGCTCGAGTAAATTCTAAGTATTGGCAGTCTTTAAGCTATCAAACCCGTTTTCTTACCACTATGTCACTCGTACTGGTCTCTCTATAAACCTCAATAATCTGTCAATGAAATCCGACCGTTTTCACGAATTTTGCTCCGGAAATCAATCACGGCGCGTATTTCACATTCAGCAAAGACATTTTGAGTTATCACAACCAAGTACAAATAGGGGCGTATACTTTCGTTAAGGCGAGTGTGAGTAGCCATTAGATCCAAATAGTCAATGCCTAAAAGCGAAACCCCCGTCCGAAGCGCTTCATCATCGATGTATAAAAACGGTACCTACTTTTTACCTTGTTAAACAAGATCTATTGTTCGTTATTTTTATGGCATTTATATTCTCATCGACAACACAAAATTTCATGGAGTGTAACTAATTAGCAACGTGACATTCGCAGCGATTATGTAGGGCTCCGTGTTTGTTTATGCACGAGTGTGACTCTCATGTGGCCAGTAGGTAGCCAGCCGAAGAACGCCTACATGAGGCTAGCCCGCACGACATGGCCTGGGCTTCTCGCGTTTCTGCATCCCAGTGTACATCGTGTACAGTGAATTGAACCTTTCTACTTCCAGATGCAAGCCCAGTGTCTTCGGGACTTCAAACCCCCCGAAAATTATGACCTGAGTGTCAGGTAATGCATGCTGAAATTTCAACAAACTGTGATACGATATAAGGACACGGCAATGATGGCCATGTCCATAGTGTTGCCAACCAAGTGATTCACAGACATCACGTGAACTAAACCACCACTCAAGTGCGTAATTCAGCCTTTGAACAAGCTGATCATTGACTGTTGTTAATCGCCTCGTAAATGAGATTTTGTAGAGGTCATGTAACGCTCCCGTCCCATCTAAATGATTAGAAATAATTATAAATTTCACGTCAAACCAAACGGTTGGTGCATTTTTTTTACTGCAGCGATAGCCCAGCACTACATATCATTGACAAAAAAGGGAAATTAGTTCAAGTAATAAGTCAAAATGTATCTTTGTCTTTGTTCACATAATCGACTCGACGAAGGTTTTGCATTTCAGAAACATGGCTTTAATTCTTTTCATCTCAATTTATCAGCATATGCAAGAGAGTGATGATCAACTAAAGTTTCAAAAATTAACTAAAATCATTAAGTTAATATAAAATCAGTAAAATTACTTTCATTAAACAGGAACAAATTCACAAATTACCTCACATGGTGAATAATTCTATATTTCTACCCTTACTCAATAATATTACAACCTTTTATGAATTTCATTTTCTTTGGATACAAATATTTGATTTTTTTCTGTCAGTCATGCATTACACACCTTCTACAACAATTCCTTTTATAATGGGTTTTATTTCTTGTCCATATTTTATAGCAATTATGCACCATGTTAAAATTGTGTGCAGTCTGTATTTTTTTTTTTTTCAAACAGCATTTCCATATAAAAATTCGCAAATTATGGAAGACAGAAAGTCGTTATGATGGACTTATACAAAATTACATGTCTGGATCGCTCTTTATTTATCCACATATGTGTTTAGGCAGACTCCCATCATTCGATCTGTAGTAATCAAAAAACCAATAAACACAGGATACATATTTTGCCACATATTACCACAAAGAAAATATGCATACCAATAGACAAGGTGATAAAAACAGTACCAATCCATGTACCGCGTATCCGTGCAAACTGGCGATAGCCAATCCACGGGTAATAACATAAATTACACATTCTTCAACAGGAGGCGTTGGTGTCGCAATATCTGCGAGCGCCCTCTACTGTAATACAAAAGTGACAGATTTAAATTATTTAAAATATAATTGCATAAAACATTTATTTTTACATTAATGTTCCAATACTTCAGTTACGAATGTATAACACATCTGTAAGAATTATTTTATAGTCATGTATGGAGCTCTCTTGAAAACTTTATCTCCGTGAATTAAATCAAGTAATACTTTGTAAATAATGAAACCAGACTGTCGCCGTGTTTTTAATTGTCTGTCTACTATTATCCCTGCCTGGTTCCTATGTATTTTATTATCATCGCCCACCATTTGTTTTATGTTTAAACTTTCCACAATTTTACGCCAATTTACAATTTACGTCACCGTTTTATCGCCTAGCTGGTTCTGAGCACTATGGGACTTAACATTTATGGTCATCAGTCCCATAGAACTTAGAACTACTTAAACGTAACTAACCTAAGGACATCACACAACACCCAGTCATCACGAGGCAGAGAAAATCCCTGACCCCGCCGGGAATCGAACCCGGGAACCCGGGCGTGGGAAGCGAGAACGCTACCGCACGACCACGAGCTGCGGACGATATTTATCGCCTGTTTTTATTGTTTCTTCTCTTCTTATGTTTTAAAAATTCTGTAGGCTGAAGAGCAGCGTACTAAGCTGCTGCCAGCCCGCCCCCTCCGGGGGGGAATCGAAATGCAATAAAGGAAAAAAAATGCAATAAAGGAAAAAAAAGCAAATAATGAAGATAATGAAGTGGAGGACTATAAGCGAAAAGAAAAATTTTCATAATGAAATGCTTACCAGCATACATTAATGACACACCTCAGATGAAAATCTAAATGTAACTTCATTAATATATAACACAGGGTTTTGCCTTTATCTTTGTCTATTGTTAGACATATTTTCTTTCTGACATTGTGTGACAGAATAAAGCTACATCCTATGCGTATTCCTTTTTCATTTTTTTTTCTTTCCTTACGACAGATGCAACGATGGCAGTCTGCCAAAACATGTTCTATTAATGGATAAATGAAGTTCAACACAGAAAGTGAATGTATACATGTTATTAATTCATGTCCCCCACCACGTTTTTTTTTGGCAGATCACGAAGCCTCCTAACCTCAGGAAATACTGTAGGTATTTTGATAGGATTTTACTGATTTATGAGGAAGGTTTGTGCACACAATTCATCATCACAGCCCAAGACAAGTCGTCTGGCTGTAGATGCCGAATTCTACCCAGCTGAAGCCATTGTATATCTCTAGTTCTGTATAAGTAAAACTTCCGGGATTGGAATGCGTTAATACCCACATATTACAATCATCCAACATTACTAATTTGCTCAATTGTGTTTTGGAACTACAACAAAACAAATAACCTCAAATTTACGTCCGCTACTGCTGGGTTTCATGCAACCCGCAACACCTTGAATACCAGGGGCAAGATTTTCATAACTTCCCACTCAAACTATTAGTCCTACAGAAAAAAATAGCAGTACCTTTTTGTAAGAAATCTAATGTAGTTAAATTTTGTGCTGGGATTCGTTTTCGCTAGAGGCTGTTGTTTTCTTCATCTATAGCTACATGACTACTCTGCAGTTCACACTTAGATGGTAGTGGGTTCGTAAAACCACTTTCAGACTACTTCTCGACTGTTTCACACTCGAATATCACATTCGAAAAATGAATACCTAAAACTTTCCATGCAGTTTTACTACTATTACATTTCTTCGTTTGTAGATGGGAATCAATAAAATATTTTCCCTTTCAGAGGAGAAAGATGGCGATTGAAACTTCGTGAAAAGATCTCGCCGCAACGATAAAGGCCTTTGCTTTAATGATTGCCACTCCAATTCGCGCATCGTATCAGTGAAACCCTCTACCCTATACCGCGATAATACAAAACTATATGTCCTTTTTTAAATCTGTACGATGTCTTCTGGCGATTCTATCTGGTATAGATCCCATACTGTCCAGCAGTACTCCAGAAAAGGAAGGATAAACATAGTGTAGGCAGTCTTTTCAGTAAATCTGTTGCATCTTCCGTCCCGCCAATAAAACGCAATGTTTGGTTCACATTACCCACAACATTTTCTATGTGATCTTTGCAAGTTAAGTTGTTTTTAATTGTATTCCCTAGGTATTCAGTGCAATCGATAACATTTATATTTGTGCGATTTATCGTCTAGTGAAATTTAAGTTTTTTCTTTAGTACTCTTACGGAGGACCTCACACTTTTTATTGTTCACTCAATTGCTACCATGCAGATATCTTGTCAAAATCATTTTGCAATTCGTTTCGATATCCTGATGACTTGATTACACGGTAAATGACAGAATCTTCTGCAAACAATCTAAATGGGATACTCCGATTATCTCCTAAATCGTTAACATATGTGCTACAGTCAAATGGCTCTGAGCACTATGGGACTTAACATCTGTGGTCATTAGTCCCCTAGAACTTAGAACTACTTAAACCTAACTAACCTAAAGACATCACACACATCCATGCCCGAGGCAGGATTCGAACCTGCGACCGTGGCGGTCACGCGGCTCCAGACTGAAGCGCCTAGAACCGCACGGCCACACCGGCCGGCGTGCTACAGTGCAATGAAAATGATACACATGGGAAGAAAGAAAAAAACTATTTGTGGTGTCACCGCCAGACACCACACTTGCTAGGTGGTAGCTTAAATCGGCCGCGGTCCATTTAGTACATGTCGGACCCGCGTGTCGCCACTGTGTGATCGCAGACCGAGCGCCACCACAAGGCAGGTCTCGAGATACGGAATAGCACTCGCCCAGTTGTACGACGGCTTTGCTAGCGACTACACTGACGAAGCCTTTCCCTCATTTGCCGGGAGACAGTTAGAATAGCCTTCAGCTAAGTCCATGGCTACGACCTAGCAAGGCGCCATTAGCCTTACATAGTTTGATAGTTATCGTATGAAATGTCTCATCAAGAACGATGTATACAACAAGGACGATTAAAAGTTAAGTATTAAAACAGCTACGTACTTTTCTTGTTACCACTTATTACGTATCCTGTATCAGACCTCTATCTAGCCTAAGAGAGATTACGCGTGCCTTTCGGCTACTTCAGTGTAGCGTAGCTGTCTTGTTACGCCACAGCACTATTTATTTCTTCAAAGGTAACACCGTAACTTTTAATACCTTTACCCCCTGTAAGAAAAGACGGTCAGTGCCATCATGGCAGAATGTTTGCAGTTGGACCCTTCCAAACCAAATGGACAGCTACGAATGTTTTTGTTAAGAGCTCCAAAATATGGAAGTCGCATGGGCGGATATCGGGACCATATGGAGTACGTGTAAGGGCTTCCCATCGAAACTTCTGCAGACTGGTAGAAACAATCTTGGTAACATGATGCCGTCCGTCAACATTCCTGGAGGTTTGAACTTGATACTACGCCTCAGTTTTTGCAAAGTGTCCACGTACCGCTGCGTCATCATTCTGTTGCAGGATAATGCCCGCCCACATGTTGCCAAGAATGTTTCGACCAGTCTGTAGAAGTTTCGCTGGGAAGGCCTTACACATCCTGCAAACAGCCCCTGTATCCCACCATACGACTACTATATTTTTGGAGCCTTGAATAAAGACATTCTTGGCCGTCGATGTGCTTCGGACGAAGAGGTACACGCGGATATAATTATGGTTCCGTAGGCAATTGCAAACATTTTCCATGACCAAGCTCTCACAGTGCGCTAAATGCATTGATAGGCATAACGATTATTTTTGAAATAATAAACAGTGTACTTACTTTTTTCCACCTGTCTCGTTTTCAGTTAACTGCCCCTTATAGATTAAGAACAGCAAATGGCCTATAAAATTTCCTCGGGGAGCTGCTGATATCACATCGTTATCGCTAGATGACATCCCTTCAGTTACTGAGAACTGATACCTTTCTGGCAGGAAATTACGAATCCAGTCGCACAACTGAGGCGATACTCCATAGGCGCGCAATCTGATTAGAAGACGCTTGTGAGGAACGGTGTCAAAAGTTTTCTGAAAATCTGTAAATATGGAATCAAATTGAGATCATCTGTCGACAGCACTCGTTATTTCGTGTGGAAGCCAGTCGTGTTTCAGAAGAGCGATATTTTCTATAACTGTGCCTGTTATTTTATAATGTTCGAACATAGCGTCTGTTCCAAAATCTTCGTCTGTGAGATATTGTGTGAGGTACTGTGCTGGAAGCAGGTCTTAATGCCGACTTCGTAGCCTTAATCCTTGTACTAGTGTTCAGTGTTTTGCGCGAAGACAGTAAAGTACCTCGAAATAAAAGTCAGGACGCTGTAATTACATCACAAATTATTACATGAACTGTTGCACCATCTACGTCTTTTTTTCCAAACTCAGCGCCGCGCGGCCTTGAAGCCTTTTATTGCACACGTTAAATGTCACCTTGTCCGCCGGTACGAAATAATGTGTATTTCCAGGACGGAGAGGAACCTGTTGAGGTTGATCTTTGCCATCACCTCTTCATCGACGCCAAACGTCTGTTTGCGATAGCCTTGTGCGTGCCCGAGTTGCTCCAGATTGCTCGATATTTCTCGAGAAAATGTCGACAGTGCTGCGCTCTGCCGCCTTGCAGCCTACTATTTTCTTAAGATATTTCAATTACAACTGTTCACGAGTAATAATTATGGTAGTCTGCTGTTGCTGTGAATGATTATTTGCAAATGGGACCTCGGTGCACATACAGAATGATAATTATTCAACTGTATGAAATAAAATCGTCAAAACTTATGAACGGTTTGCGTTAGGACGTTCAAACTGCACGGTGGGCCGCGGGGCATGAAGAGAATTAGTAAGCGCATGCGCACGCGCCTTGTTGTCGGCCATTTGCACGCAAAAATGTCACGGTACAGCGTGCCTGAGCGCGTAGCGCTTGTAAGGGCCTACTATGCAAGCAATAACAGCACAACTTTTTGTGCCTTAAGTTGCTGCATCCAGTTCTTGCGGCTGACTGCTTCTGTGAATAGGGACGTTAAGTTGTAAAAGGTAAACATTTACAGCCGGAAGTGTTAGGTTTATTAAAATATTAGAGAAAGAGGAGTGGTGAAGATCTGATGTACACCTGGGTCGCGCAGAAGCGTGGCGTCACATGTTTTCAAAACTCGAGCGCATTTGACTGTTGTCGGTAGCTGTCTTCCGCTGTTACGATTGCTTTACGATGGAAGAATGGTGCACATATTTTCCAGCACCGGAATCTAGATCCCAGTCAGTTCCACAACCTCATCCTACTGATTAAAACTATTCTCATGTTTAACAATCTCTTTCGGGCCTCTATCGTAATACCCGCCAGGACCTGTGTCTTACCAAATCGACGGTGATGTCCTCATCGGTATCTGCACGGTCAAGGCGGTGAGCTGCTAACCGACGGGGCCTGGGCTCGATTCCCAGCCGAGTCAGAGATTTTCTTCGCTCGGGGAGAGGGTGTTCTGTTGTCCTTCCCTTCGTATCGTCATAATTGACATTCCACTATTGAGATAGCTGTGTGGGCACGCACCGAAAGCCTGAGCTACCAGTCTCTCGCCTTCTACATACCTATATCTTTGACTTCTCATTTATAGCGGGTTTTAAGATGCAAGCATGCCCTATTGTTATGGCCATGAGACTATAAACTGATTAATCTATGCAGACGGCAGTATATGCAGCTGAGATCGCCGCTTCTTTGCGATCGGCCAAATCGTCATTAACTGGACATCGAACGACAGGAATTACACAACTGCTTTTACAAAATACTAGAAAAATTCAGCGTAGTGATGTACCTTGAAACTAAGATTACAGATCCCTTGCTTTGACACGCTTCTGGAGTAAAACATTATGAAGATATAGCTTCATTTGTGAATGGCGTTTCCATGAAGTCCAACTCACTTATCCTATTTATACACCAGGGCTCTAATCGCCTCCTTTAAGAGGAATTGCACAACCTGAAACTTGCGGCTTAATCGGCTAATGTCATCTTCTCGAGTAAACAGAGGTCAGAGGTATTGTGTGCGTGGGGGGGGGGGGGGGGGGGGGGGGGAGGAGAGGGAGCATCTGCAGATCGTTGAAATGAGTTTCCCAGCAATTCAAGCCTGTTTGATGAATGACATCCGTTGCAACATAAGACCATGCGATCGGCGATAGACGCGTAGTTGTACAGTAGTACTTTGCTTGATGTTTCTTCTTGACTACATAGTACGTGACTCTGTGATCAACGCAATATTTGCACCTAAGTCGGGCTCCACCATGCAAGTAACTCACCGGTAATACATCGCAACTGCCGTAGAATGACTTCGTGCGCTGACTGAATAGGTTTCAGTATTCCATAGAGCTTAGCTATCATAAAAAAAGTAAAAACGAGAATCAACCACTGTTAATAATGATATTTATTAATACAAATAGTATCGTTATCGGCTTCTAACCGACACGTTCATCGTCGGGCCCTTGTTCACGATTAAAATTACATTCATGATGTGCTGTTCATGAGACTTTGCCTGTTTCTCGTTGAGGCGAAAATTCATGGGTTCGTCGTGCCATCAAAAATTCTGCTGTATAACTTTCCCCGGCACCACCATCCCAAGGAACTTTAGCCTCAACAAAAACCAGACAACATTGCATATACAGGGCAAGATGAACGAAATTTTAAAAGTGATAATCCATGGCAGGATCAACTCCTCAGAAATGGTGACGGTGTTATTTGTTATAATTAACAGAATCGAAAAAATGTGATGCTTAAATATGTGCATGTTGGTAAATTTCTCAAACTCTTTCAACACTTCTCAGGCAGTCCTACAAAACCATTTCTTGAATATTACCACTACGAAGAATTACAGTATCTTGTCTCCTTCCAGTTTTATAATTAACTCATCGAATTTAACGAGGACTCAGTATCACAGTGCAAACAGAAAAAAAATCAGAATCCCAGTATGTCCGGACGCAGAACCTCTACCATCGTATGACAGCACATTACGGACCCACTATTTTCATTGTTTAAATGCGTCTGCCATTTGCACTTATCGTCCATTACAGTTGCTCCTCTCTCTTGCTTTTTGTGCTAGTTTCTTACCTTAAGTATTTTCTTAAGTAATGTTAGTTGAATAACAAGAGAAATAAAATCTGTTTAGAAATTCAATTTATTTATTACTTTTGATTTTGTCATTGTCATATAAATAAAAATTTGACGAAATCGTCTGTGTTATGTTTATCGCTATTAGTATTAAATATAAACAATAATCTGTAGGTCCTTCTTGCTAAGATTAGATTTCTTCCGTAGCTCGAAAACGCATTTTTCTTTTCTCTCTGTATTGATCCGACTGTGGCAAACTTTTCGTAAAAAAGGCACATTCTTAATATCGATGAGAGAAAATACAGCAATAGCTTCCAAAACTGCAATAAATATATCAGTTGTACATACAATCAGCTACTCCTTTAATGCGTGTGCAGCTTTGCGTCTCGAACGATCACAAAAGTCGATACACGGCTTGTGTCATCTTCGATACAGCATATACGCGTCATAAAGCCGTCACGCTCGCCTTAATCGATTTCAACTGAGGATTACTCGCGTATTTATGCTACATTTTCAAAGAAATTTATACATCAGTTCTTATTCTTTCAGTCAAAGATGAACATTTGTCCGTTTCAATGTCTATTTCCGTGTTTTCCCTCTGCCCCTACAGTTTCTCTCTAGGAGCGAGTAACGTAGCTCAAGAGTTGCCTGGGCGTCGTGAGACATTTTTTTCGTCAAGAATGAACTCGTTTTAGAAGATGAGAACTTCCCAACTATGATCATATGAAGTCTGTACACTCGGATGAACTTCCGCACTCCTCAGACCCGCCAATTACCATCTTGAGAATTTACTGTGGAGCTTGATTTCATGATGCGAGTATGCAAACGGTTTTCTGCTTTCTACTTAAACACTCTCAGATTCTATACATTTCCCCTTAAGGAGGAATGTTCATGAAATTAGCGCTAGTCATCTGTGTCCTCGGTGGCTCAGATGGATAGAGCGTCTCCCACGTAAGCAGGAGATCCCGGGTTCGAGTCCCGGTCGGGGCAAGCATTTTCAGCTGTCCCCATCAAGGTATGTCAACAACGCCTGTCGGCAGCTGAGGGTTTCAATTAATCATCATTTATAATCAAATGTAGTGTATTGTGAATACATAGGCAGAAAGACCCTTTACTGTATGAATACACCATTACAGAACAATCACTGGAAGCGGTTACTTCCATAAAATGTCTAGCTGTATGTGTACGGAGCTATTTGAAGCAGAACGACTCCATGAAATTAATCGCGAGTAAGTCATATGTCAGTCTGAGAATCTCGGAAAGAAACTTCGGAATATGTAATCCATCAAGGAAGGAAGTAGTTTACAAAACACTTGTCCGAGCAATGCTTGAATATTACACGTCAGTACAGGACCCAAAGAGAGGACTGATAGAGGAAGTGAAGAAGATCAAGGAACAGCAGCACGTTTCATTACAGGTTTGTTTAGCAAGTGCGAAAGTGTCGCGGAGGTGCTCTGGATGAGCACTTCAGTGGCAGACACTGCAAGTTTCTGCCTACTGCTAAAGTTCCAAGACTGTACTTTCCTAGATGAGTCAACCAATATATTGCTTCCTCCTACGTGTACCTCTCGGAAATACCACCAAGATAACATCAGAGTTTCGAACCAGCACCGAGGCTCACCAGCAAACGTTCTTCCCCCGAAACACACGCGACTGGAAGAGGAAAAGGGGTCCACAAAACACCCTCCGTTACACGGCGTAAAATGGCTTGCGTAGTATACGAGGGGCCTTTGAAAAGTCCGTGTAAAGTCCGAGAGATGGCACCACCGGCACGTATCGAGGTCATGTTTAGTTAGTAGCATCTTTGGAAAGAACGTACACCAAGTTTCAGCCATATTGGTCTATTTCTTTGTGTTTGGCATTCGTGTGAATCAAGGAATTCGAGTGATTGTCAAAAAATGGACGAAAAAGAATTTCGTGTGGTGATTAAACATTACTTTATGAAAGGCAAAACGCCTCAGGAGACTAAAGAGAAGCTTGATAAACATTACGGTGACGCTGCACCTTCGATTAGAACAGTTTATAAGTGGTTTAAAAATTTTCGGAGTGGTCATATGGGCAAAAGTGACGCTGAACGTTCTGGACGCCCTGTGGACGTTACGACTCCAAAAATCATTGATAAAATCCGTGATATGGTGATGGATGACAGAAGAGTTAAGGTGCGTGAAATTGTTACTGCAGTGGGCATCTCGAACGAGCGGGTACATAATATTCTGCATAAACATTTGGACATGAGAAAGCTATTCGCAAGATGGGTTCCGCGATTGCTCACGCTTGACTAAAAACAGAAGCGTGTGAAGTGTTGCAAGGATGGTCTGCAGCTGTTCAGGAAGAATCCGCAGGACTTTAAGCGTCGTTTCATCACTGTGGGTGAAACATGTATACATTACTATACTCCTGAGACCAAACAACAATCTAAACAATGGGAGAAGTATCAAACAAGGCTAAGACCATTCCTTCGGCCGGCAAGGTTATGGCGACTGTCTTTTGGGATTCGCAAGCGATAATCCTCACAGACTATTTGGAAAAGGGTAAAACTATTACAGGTGCATATTATTCATCGTTATTGGACCGTTTGAAAACCGAGCTGCAAGAAAAACGCCGGCGATTGGACCGCAAAAAAGTCCTTTTCCATCACGACAATGCACCAGCACACACCTCAGCAGTTGTGGTCACAAAACTAATGGTAATAGGATTCCAACTCGTTTCACATCCGCCCTATTCTCCAGACCTGGCTCCCTCGGACTACTATTTGTTCCCCAATTTGAAGAAATGGCTGGCGGGACAAAGTTTTTATTCAAACGAGGAGGTGATTGCAGCAACTAATAGCTATTTTGCAGACTTGGACAATTCCTATTATTCGGAAGGGATGAACAGCATTGGACGAAGTGTATAATTCTAGAAGGAGACTATATCGAAAAATAAAAAAGGTTTGCCCCAAACACGTAAGTAGTTTTTATTTTTACACGCACTTTTCAAACGCCCCTCGTAGATGTAGATGTAGAAATTCCATCAGACTGCAAGACTGCAGAGGAATATTATGTGTGTCTGAGATATGTTTGATCTTTAATGAATTCCAGCAATTTCCACCCCCATGGAAGAATGCGACTCACACGCGAACTGCGTTGACTGCTGCGCTGTACTGGGATCCGCAGGTTCCACAGAAAGGCACGTGTTACATTTAGTAGCCGTCGGTCAACGCCCGGCGGAAATTGAAGCGCCGCCGTATGTATGCTAAAGTATGCTAAGGCGCTAGTTTACGAGTTCCTGCAACAGCGACAGCGTGGGCGTCCCAAGAGAGCTTGTCGCCGTGTGTGCCGCATGCAGCCATAAACGCTGCGAACAATGACCGCGGCTGGTCGAAGAGATTAACAGCCTTTCCAGGCACCGCGGATGCACTGCTGTGATGCTAAGCGAACGTAGAAAGATCTCGGAATTTCAGCCACTACTTAGTATTCGTTTGCCAGCTCCAGAGAGTCTGCAAACACTTAGTTAAAAGCGTGCAGTGGTAAGGGTTTCAAGAGAAATATGACGACCTTACTACACTCCTGGAAATTGAAATAAGAACACCGTGAATTCATTGTCCCAGGAAGGGGAAACTTTATTGACACATTCCTGGGGTCAGATACATCACATGATCACACTGACAGAACCACAGGCACATAGACACAGGCAACAGAGCATGCACAATGTCGGCACTAGTACAGTGTATATCCACCTTTCGCAGCAATGCAGGCTGCTATTCTCCCATGGAGACGATCGTACAGATGCTGGATGTAGTCCTGTGGAACGGCCTGCCATGCCATTTCCACCTGGCGCCTCAGTTGGACCAGCGTTCGTGCTGGACGTGCAGACCGCGTGAGACGACGCTTCATCCAGTCCCAAACATGCTCAATGGGGGACAGATCCGGAGATCTTGCTGGCCAGGGTAGTTGACTTACACCTTCTAGAGCACGTTGGGTGGCACGGGATACATGCGGACGTGCATTGTCCTGTTGGAACAGCAAGTTCCCTTGCCGGTCTAGGAATGGTAGAACGATGGGTTCGATGACGGTTTGGATGTACCGTGCACTATTCAGTGTCCCCTCGACGATCACCAGTGGTGTACGGCCAGTGTAGGAGATCGCTCCCCACACCATGATGCCGGGTGTTGGCCCTGTGTGCCTCGGTCGTATGCAGTCCTGATTGTGGCGCTCACCTGCACGGCGCCAAACACGCATACGAGCATCATTGGCACCAAGGCAGAAGCGACTCTCATCGCTGAAGACGACACGTCTCCATTCGTCCCTCCATTCACGCCTGTCGCGACACCACTGGAGGCGGGCTGCACGATGTTGGGGCGTGAGCGGAAGACGGCCTAACGGTGTGCGGGACCGTAGCCCAGCTTCATGGAGACGGTTGCGAATGGTCCTCGCCGATACCCCAGGAGCAACAGTGTCCCTAATTTGCTGGGAAGTCCGTCAACTGCTCATACGGTTCACGTCCACGCTGTCGCGGCATGCTACCAGTGTTAAAGACTGCGATGGAGCTCCGTATGCCACGGCAAACTGTCTGACACTGACGGCGGCGGTGCACAAATGCTGCGCAGCTAGCGCCATTCGACAGCCAACACCGCGGTTCCTGGTGTGTCCGCTGTGCCGTGCGTGTGATCATTGCTTGTACAGCCCTCTCGCAGTGTCCGGAGCAAGTATGGTGGGTCTGACTCACCGGTGTCAATGTGTTCTTTTTTCCATTTCCAGGAGTGTATGATGTATGACAAATCGCTCAGCTCGAACTGAATATCTTTGAGAAAACCCAGTAACACTGCGATGCACCTGCCAGTTACGGCAGCCGCCACACTAACTTTGGCCACATGCGTAATTTGGAATAAAGAGAGGATGTAACATAGGGTTTGAACGACCCGTCCACGATGAGTTCTTCGGAGTCGGAGTTCAAACTCGGATTTGGGGTGGATGAGGAAAGAAGTAGGTTATGTTCCTCTCAAAAGAAGACTTGTGATATTTGCTTCAAGTGGTTTTAGAGAAATCACAGAAAAAATTAAATCTTTACGACCAGACAAGAATCTGAAGCGCTATTCTGCAAGTCCCGTGTTTTAATAACTATTTCACTCAGTACACAGAGCATTTGCATGTCGTTGGTTAATGTGTACGAATGGTCATAGGTAACGGAATCGAAGCGGTCGCAGGATGAGTCCTTTTCTACATATACATAAGTATATACTCTGCAACCCGCTCTACCGTGCATGGCAGAGAGCACATCACACCAACTTCTGTTGTCATGTCTCCATGATAACAACTCCAAACGCTGGACCAACACACTAGAATTGGCCGCCTTAGCGTCTATTACGCGACAGTTCTAGTAAGTCATCGAGGACAGTATGACAGAAGACGGACATGAAATGCTTGAATAATGAAAATTGAAACCAACAGCTCCATTGTAAATCAAATTTCGTTTATTCAGAATATGCTACCAGTTTCGACTCGAAAAACCGTAATCTTCACGCCTCTGAATATGCAAACATACATACCATGAAAGTTCCTGACAGATTAAAACTGTGTGCCATAGCTTGATAGCCAAGTATAATGAGAGCAGTAACAACAAAAATCGCAGTTTCTAGCTAACACGCGGATAAGTCACGCGGATAATAAAAATGTGCTATCGGTACCCACACTAAACAAATTTCGCCATCTAAGTTATATTTTTTTAAATTTACATAACGTACTCAAGGGTACCCATCGTGTACAACGAATCACACCATCAAAACAACCAATGTTATGTACATCCCTAACCCGAACACCTACAAATACCAAATATACTAACAATAATACGAAACAACCTCATAATGTAAACCCAAACGGCAAATTCAATAAAAACATAATGAACAAATGTTCACTGGATAATGCAAAAACACCAAAATAATATTAAATATACTCTAATAACCTTTAATACATAAAAAAAGTAAATCACGATTTAAAACCTAGTACAAAATAGCGCTCAAGCCACAAAACAGTAAATACATGCTCCATTCACATCTCTACAAAACAACCCAGCCATATCCCTAAGATCCACGAACACACTAGCGTAGCAAATGTGTCACTTGTGTAAGTAAAAGGCCATAAACATGTAATACCTCCATAGTAACAATGAAAATAGTCACCATTGTTTCTACAGCTTCCAGGAAACGAACTTGGCATAAGAATGTTGACAAATTTAGTAACATCCACCATCAATATGTATGTACCCACGGGGTCAAAAGTAACATACTCACATCAAAAAAAGTTTTGCATCACCTCGGTTCAGAGTGTTCCGGAACCTGTACACAAAATTGGAATACAGATCAACATAAACATCATTTCCGCCCTTTTTATTGCTCACGAAAACCACACATTGCGTGTTGTACCACCATAAAGCGAGACCTTCAGAGGTGGTGGTCCAGATTGCTGTACATACCGGTACCTCTAATCCCAGTAGCACGTCCTCTTGCACTGATGCATGCCCGTATTCGTCATGGCGTACTATCCACAAGTTCATCAAGGCACTGTTGGTCCAGATTGTCCCACTCCTCAACGGCGATTCGGCGTGGATCCCTCAGAGTGGTTGGTGGGTCGCGTCGTCCATAAACAGCCCTTTTCAATCCATCCCAGGCATGTTCGATAGTGTTCATGTCTGGAGAACATACTGCCCACTCCAGTCGAGAGATGTCGTTATCCTGAAGGAAGCCATTCGCAAGATGTGGACGATGGGGGCGCGAATTGTCGTCCATGAAGACGAATGCCTCGCCAATATGCTGTCGATATGGTTGCATTAACGGTCGTATCGGTCGGAGGATGGCATTTACATATCGTACAGCGGTTACGGCGCCTTCCATCACCACCAGCGGCGTGCGTCGGCCCCACATAATGCCACCCCAAAACAGCAGGGACCTTCCACGCTGCTGCACTCGCTGGACAGTGTGTCTAAGACCTGACCGGGATGCCTCCAAACACATCTCCGACGATTGTCTGCTTGAAGGCATATGCGACGCTCATCGCTGAAGAGAATGTGATGCGAATCCTGAGAGATCCATTCGGCATGTTGTTGGGCCCATCTGTACCGCACTGCATGGTGTCGTGGTTGCAACGATGGACCTCGCCATGGACGTCGGGAGTGAAGTTGCGCATCATGCAGCCTATTGCGCACAGTTTAAGTTGTAAATGACGTACTGTGGCTGCACGAAAATCATTATTCAACGTGGTGGCGTTGCTGTCAGGATTCCTCCGAGCCATAATCCGATGGTAGCGGTCATACATTGCAGTAGTAGCCCTTCGACGGCCTGAGCGAGACACGTCATCTACAGTTCCTGTCTCTCTGTAATTGTTCCATGTCCGAACAACATCGCTTTTGTTCACTCCGAGACGCCTGGACAATTCCCTAGATGAGCCCTTCCTGGCACAAAGTAACAATGCGGAGGCGATCGAACCGCGCTTTTGGCCGTCAAGGCAAGGTTGAACTTCAGAGAACACGAGCCGTGTACCTCCTTCCTAGTGGAATGACTGGAACTGGTCGGCTGTCGAACCCCCTCCATCTAATAGGCACTCTTCATGCGTGGTTGTCTATATCTTTGTTTGGGTTTAGTGACATCTCTGAACAGTCAAAGGGGCCATGTCTGTGATATAATATCCAACGTCTATCTTCAGGAGTTCTGGGAACCGGGGTGATACAAAACTTTTTTTGATGTGTGTACATGATTCATACCGACGAACAATTGCCGAAGGACACCCCGTGCGGCAAATCCTCTATCTACATGTAAGAATAGCCTACAATGTAACCAAGTAGAAGTCAGTCAGTAAAACCAGTAGCTACATATGTATATAACACACATACAGGACCACTAATTTAGAAACGTCCATATTGAAATGCAACGACATAAAATCAAGAGACACACACGTATTAACATAGCCCTACATGAGCAAGACAATGAACTCCAAAGAGTCTATAAGAAGGGGAGCCCAAACAAAACTTACACAAACGTGACACACGCCGAGCACATCTTTTCATGTCCTCAGTAACCTAGACAAAGGTGTTGCCATCAGCCCCATACCCAGTCACAATCTACGGCAAGTAATAGTCACAAATTGTAATTTTTGTTGTCAGTACTCTCATTATACTTGATTATCTTGAAATATATGTTTAAGACGGCGCTTTTCACGTCGAAAGTTGTAGCATGTTTTGGATGAACGACGTCTGAATTACAATACAGCTGTTAGTTTCTATTTCATTATTCAAGCACTTCTTGTATGCAAGTTCCATTACGGATATTTTGCATTTTCCTGAACTCTTTCAACAAAGGAGAAACTGATTATACGTGATCGTCCCAATTCATTAGATTTATTAATAAAGGTAAACGCCACTCAAGGATTAGGCATTGGGTCTATTCCAGCTGCTCAACTGCTACCTACCTGACAGTACTAGGAGCGATCTATGATATGGCGTATCGCCAGTCCCTCCGGCCGTTACTGCCAGTAGATGAATCCTGATGGCGCAGCTACTTCTTTATTGAAGCAGTTCCTTATTTGGCCTCACGAAAGGGAGTGTACCCCGTTCCGGATCTCCTGACCTCAAAAGAAATCTGAAGACGTACCGCGAATCGAGCCCTGGCGCTTCCACGCTGAAGGCAACAACACTAAAGTTTCGCTTACAAAGCAGTCTAACGTTTATTAATAGTATAATATATGCTAATATGAGGTGATGTAATCAATATTTCAACACTAATCTTGTAATCAGATACTATTGGGTCCTTTCCTTTCGTTATAGATTTTATCTTATCTATATTTAAAGAGCGTTGCCAGTCATTATACAAAGTGGAAATGAAAGAAATGAAAGTTGTAAAGGCAGGTGTATTTTATCTTCCCTGGTGGATTTTGAACTATGCGGACACGCTTTTATGATAGATTTGTTTAAATATTTGCTGAGTTTCAAAATATTTTGGTGTAGACTATGTTAATTAATACCCCGTTCCACCATTTTATCCTCACGTCGCTAAAAGGACGCAGAAACAGTGTTGGCCATGCAACATGGACGAATAAAAATCCTGCCACGTATCATGGACTTGTGATGGCTGACAGAAATCATCAGCTTACGTAGCTTTCGTCTTGTTCACGTCTCCCGGGTGTGCAATGTGGGGCCGATCGGGACTGAATTGTGAGACGCTCTCGTAAAAATAACAAAACGGAAACACTTCCTATGATCCGGTCCGACTACACGTTGATATGGCGTGCATTACAAGAATATAAAAGCATTATTCTCTTAAAAATTGCGTTTGATATACTTTCTCATTACCCTTTTGGAGAAAACAATTTCAGAAAGTGGAAAAATGTAACGTGGAGATATTCGTCAAACGGATTTCACTGACACTGACAATTTATTACGATGAACAATGACCCACATTAAATACACAAGGTAACTCTGAAAACAGATGAAATTAATCCCTTATATACCGGGTGATCAAAAAGTCAGTATAAATTTGAAAACTGAATAAATCACGGAATAATGTACATAGAGAGGTAAAAATTGACACAGATGCTTGGAATGACGTGGGGTTTTATTAGAACCAAAAAAATACAAAAGTTCTAAAAATGTCCAACACATGGCGCTTCATCTGATCAGAATAGCAATAATTAGGATACCAAAGTAAGACAAAGCAAAGATGATGTTCTTTACAGGAAATGCTCAATATGTCCACCATCATTCCTCAACAATAGCTGTGGTCGAGGAATAATGTTATGAACAGCACTGTAAAGCATGTCTGGAATTATGGTGAGGCATTGGCGTCGGATGTTGTCTTTCAGCATCCCTAGAGATGTCGGTCGATCACGATACACTTGCGACTTCAGGTTACCCCAAAGCCAATAATCGCACGGACTGAGGTCTGGGGACCTGGGAGGCCAAGCATGACGAAAGTGGCAGCTGAGCACACGATCATCACCAAACGACGCGCATAAGAGATCTGTCACGCGTCTAGCAATATGGGGTGGAGCGCCATCCTGCATAAACATCGTACGTTCCAGCAGGTGTTTATCATCCAGGCTGGGGATGATGCGATTCTATAACATATCGGCGTACCTCACCCGTCACGGTAGCAGTTACAAAACCAGAATCACTCATTTCCTCGAAGAAAACAGGCCCGATAACGGTAGATGTGGGAAATCCAACCCATACCGTGACTTTCTCGTCGTGCGATGGAGTTTCCAAGACTGTTCTAGGATTTTCGGTTGCCCAAATTCTGCAGTTGTGGGCGTTGACAGACCCTCGGAGCGCGAAATGAGCTTCGTCGGTCCACAACACGTTACTCAACTAATCGTCATCTTCCGCCATCTTTTGAAAGGCCATTTCCTCCTGAACTATCTCAGCAGCATTACGCCTTGTGCTCGGTCGGCCACTACGGGGTATATCGTCTAAACAACCCGTGGTTTCGAACTTCGAAATCGTTCTCGCAACAGCTGCATTTGTCAACGGACCTTTACCCGTTCGAATCCCCTTCCTATGGTGATAGGATCGTAACGCTGAACTAGCACATTCCCCTTTCTGATAATACAGCTTCACTAAAAGCGCCTTTACAGGTAACGTCAACATGCTGCGACTGCTGGCGCATCTCCCATTACAGCTCCTTTTATACACGATTGTCATGCGCAGTCACTGAAGTTTTGCTGTCCAGGGTCATCTGTCGGACATTTTGTGAACTTAGTTTCTTTTTTTGTTCTAATAAAACCCCATGTCATTCCAAGCATGTGTGTCAATTTTTACCTCACTATCTACATTATTCCGTGGTTTATTAAGTTTTCAAATTTATACCGACTTTTTGATCACCCGGTATAATGGTTGCATATAGACCGACAAATCACGAGGGAGAAATGAGTGTAGAATTTTAAGATGGAGGTAGGAGGAAAACTGGCAGTTACGTGATAGGGAAGATAATCCTGTGTTAATCATTTATCAAACCCTCACACGACCCAACACATGAACGAAAAATTGCGTTCTACCACCACTGAGACTACTTGGGTGAGCTTAAGAGGTCGAAAGGCTAGAATCAGAGCTTCCGCACTGTGCTGGCGTAAGCTGTGTCCAGCACACCGGTGCTGGATACAGGTTGCGAGAAGATCCATAGTAGATGCTGGATCAAGCACTCCTATCAGAAGGGAGGCCAAGGAGACTCGCAAGCAACGAGCCGGCAACGCCCTGTCGACCGCAAGTATTTACACTCCTGGAAATGGAAAAAAGAACACATTGACACCGGTGTGTCAGACCCACCATACTTGCTCCGGACATTGCGAGAGGGCTGTACAAGCAATGATCACACGCACGGCACAGCGGACACACCAGGAACCGCGGTGTTGGCCATCGAATGGCGCTAGCTGCGCAGCATTTGTGCACCGCCGCCGTCAGTGTCAGCCAGTTTGCCGTGGCATACGGAGCTCCATCGCAGTCTTTAACACTGGTAGCATGCCGCGACAACGTGGACGTGAACCGTATGTGCAGTTGACGGACTTTGAGCGAGGGCGTGTAGTGGGCATGCGGGAGGCCGGGTGGACGTACCGCCGAATTGCTCAACACGTGGGGCGTGAGGTCTCCACAGTAGATCGATGTTGTCGTCAGTGGTCGGCGGAAGGTGCACGTGCCCGTCGACCTGGGACCGGACCGCAGCGACGCACGGATGCACGCCAAGACCGTAGGATCCTACGCAGTGCCGTAGGGGACCGCACCGCCACTTCCCAGCAAATTAGGGACACTGTTGCTCCTGGGGTATCGGCGAGGACCATTCGCAACCGTCTCCATGAAGCTGGGCTATGGCCCCGCACACAGTTAGGCCGTCTTCCGCTCACGCCCCAACATCGTGCAGCCCGCCTCCAGTGGTGTCGCGACAGGCGTGAATGGAGGGACGAATGGAGACGTGTCGTCTTCAGCGATGAGAGTCGCTTCTGCTTTGGTGCCAATGATGGTCGTATGCGTGTTTGGCGCCGTGCAGGTGAGCGCCACAATCAGGACTGCATACGACCGAGGCACACGGGGCCAACACCCGGCATCATGGTGTGGGGAGCGATCTCCTACACTGGCCGTACACCACTGGTGATCGTCGAGGGGACACTGAATAGTGCACGGTACATCCAAACCGTCATCGAACCCATCGTTCTACCATTCCTAGACCGGCAAGGGAACGTGCTGTTCCAACAGGACAATGCACGTCCGCATGTATCCCGTGCCACCCAACGTGCTCTAGAAGGTGTAAGTCAACTACCCTGGCCAGCAAGATCTCCGGATCTGTCCCCCATTGAGCATGTTTGGGACTGGATGAAGCGTCGTCTCACGCGGTCTATACGTCCAGCACGAACGCTGGTCCAACTGAGGCGCCAGGTGGAAATGGCATGGCAAGCCGTTCCACAGGACTACATCCAGCATCTCTACGATCGTCTCCATGGGAGAATAGCAGCCTGCATTGCTGCGAAAGGTGGATATACACTGTACTAGTGCCGACATTGTGCATGCTCTGTTGCCTGTGTCTATGTGCCTGTGGTTCTGTCAGTGTGATCATGTGATGTATCTGACCCCAGGAATGTGTCAATAAAGTTTCCCCTTCCTGGGACAATGAATTCACGGTGTTCTTATTTCAATTTCCAGGAGTGTAGATAGCCGCCACCCAGTGAGTCACTGAGTCGAGTCATCAGTCGCAGCACAGTCGCTTGCAGTCGCAGTTAGCTCAGACTCTAGCTCAGAGTCGGTCAGCACATAGCCACCAGTGTAGTGTACATAGCGGGGCTTGTACTTCACCAGCAGCGAGGCTAACATGGACTGTTGCGAAAAGCTCGTACCACAACACCTGAACTAGCTTAAAGAGAAGTAGCTTCCTGTCCTGGTAAATAAAGAACCCTGTTAATACATGTGTGCAGTTGTGTTGAAGAAAGGGGATACCAGCCGCCAAACAACATCCTCTCCCTTGCTTCCCCTGCTGCAAGACTTACAGTGGCAACGACGACACAAAACACACTAAAGATGGTAAATTCCGCACTTGTCACACTAAGCAAGAAAAATTACTCGAAATGGTGTTTGTTCTGCATCGCATTACATTTTCTGCACAATGGAATATCTTACACTTGCAATGTCATGATTTCTTCGGCATGTGGCAACGTAGGTGCACACATGGTCGTGGTTCAAAGTGCGAGAATAAAATTTAGAGCTGCGTGAGCTGATTCGCATAACGATGTTATTAGAATAGTAGTGTTTGCTGAGGGAGAGACCACTACTGAGGGCATTAACAAAGCCAAAATGCATGTTCAAGCATTCCTCGCGAAAATTAACTAAAGCAGCTCAAGACAATGAAACAAAAAGCACTCCCGAAACGCATGGGGAGGAGGAGGAGCAGATTAGTGTTTAGCATCTCGTCGACAACGCGGTCATTAGAGACGGAGCACTAGCTCGGATTAACGAAGGATGGAGGAGGAAGTAGGTCGTGCCCTTTCAGAGGAAACATCCCGGAATTTACCTTAAACGATTCAGGGAAATCACGGAAAACTGATCGCCAGACGGGGGTTCGAACCGTCGTCCTGCCGAATGAGAATCCAGTGAGCTAAGCACTGTGCCACCTCGATCGGTGAAACAAATGAAGTGACAACCTCATACAAAGTCAAAACATAACTGCACTAATCGATCTTACCGAGGTGGCCTCTGGAACAAGGATACCGTTTTAAAATGAAGAGCGTTTTTTTTTAACTGTTGAGGGGGGTGGTAGTGGGGGCGGGGCGCGAACATCTCAAAACGCCATGGCGACTCTACAGGAGGCGCTCTGATTCGTGGAGAAACAAACTTGCTAGATTCCTCTGGGAAAAGCTAACCGTATCGACACTATTACGGCATAGGACATACAAAGAAACCTTCGGTTGCCTCTCTCGTAAATGGAAACACACATAATCACAGATTCCAACTATATAGACATTATCTATGGAAATGGAGAGGACTCGGAAAGGGAACTTACTGACACATATAATAAATATTCATTCGCACCTTGCGTACAATTTTAACAATGTAGAAGGACACAGAAAAGTTTCGAGGGCTGACTGAAAAGTAGTGCCTCCACCTTCCTAACTCCTCAACAGTTGGCAGGATTGGTATGTGACAGGTACTGGGTTGCTCCGTAGACTCTTCTCTACAGCTCCAGTTAGCGGGAAGCCTTAGCATTGAACGGTTGTGTTGTTACAGTGTAAAGTATGCAACTCTGCGCAGACGGTCGGTCAATGCGATTTAAGAACGTGCATTCATTGAGTTCTTGATAACAGAAAGTGTCACCCCAAAGGAGATTCATCAGAGAATGAAAGCAGTTTATGGTGATTTTGTTGATGTGAGTACTGTGCTTCTTCATTCTCGTAACGCGAGAGAAGTTCTTGGCAAATTTCAAGTCTGTGCCCTTTGATTTCAGTAGTCAGCATCCGGGGTACTCATCGTGCACAGATCATCCGATAGCCAAACAAAGCAATAATGTGACCCACACGTTCTTGTGAAATGCCGACTGTGTTTGCAATTTCTCTCTGAGTGATACGACGATCGTTCTGAATCAGTCTGTCAACATTTTGCTTGTGAAACTCGGTGGTTGCTGTCACAGGATGTCCAACTCTTTGTTTGTCACGCAGGTCAGATGTTCCTGCCTCAACATCATTAAACTTACTCGCCCAACGACGCACAGTACTCACATCAACACAATCACCATAAGCTGCTTTCATTCTCTGATGAATCTCCTTTGGGGTGACACCTTCTGCTGTCAAGAATTCAATGACTGGACGTTGCTTAAATCGCGTTGACCGAACGTCTGCGCTAGATTCCACAACACAACGGTTCAATGTTAAGGCTTCCCGCCAACTGGAGATACAGAGAAGAGGCTATGGAACAAGCCAGTACCTGCCGCATACCAAAGCTGCCAACTGTTGAAGAGTTACGAAGGTGGAGGCATTACTTTTCAGTCAACCCTCGTACCTGTGTGATTTGTAAGTGATTATTAAGACGGTAGTTCTCTTTGAAAATGTCAGTTTTATGGCTTAAAATGTGCTCTGGGATGTCTACTTTCTTGTACTGTGCATCCTAAGTTCCCCAGGAATAACATTATTGAGCAAAAAGGCGATTTGTGAAGCAATGTCTCCGAAAACTTTGCACAGCGGGGAAAAAATAGTCCTCATCGCGGCCAGTGCGGCGCCACGCAATTTCAACGACGGTCTAAAAGGCGACATGGAAATTATGAACGTGATCGAACTTGAAGTCGGGCAAGCTTGTTCCAACTTCTGCGTAAAAGCGGACGAAAAACATGTCGAGCAAGCAGAGCAGCGGGTGAAAGAAGCTGCTAATGAAGCCCGCAGGACCACCATGGCCACGAAAACGATGGAGGAAGACCTCCTGTTGGATCTGAAAGCATCGCTAGATGGCCCAGGGATCACTGACTAGAAGTAAGGTACGAAAAATACGTGGTCTGCTCAAAAAATTCCGGAACATTCGTAGTTTCGCACCAATGGTGTGTTAGAGCGAAATGCGGTTGGCATCCCTGCACACACCTGTGTCTAATGTGTAACTGCCGGAGGTTTCATTGTTGTATGTCGGTTAGTTATTGTTCAGTGCGGTATTGAGTAGAACGTTGTGTCGCACAGCTTGCAAACTTCGAAGTGACAGAGTTAGAGGAGCGAGGCGGCTGCATTAAATTTTGCGTGAAACTCAAGAAAACCTTTACAGAGACACACCAAATGACGCAGGAGGCCTACGGTAATGAGTGCTTAAGCCGTGCTCGGTGTTACGAATGGTTCGCACGGTTAAAAAAATGGCCGGACTGAAGTTAAAGATGACCCTCGTTCAGGACGCCCTTCAGCGTCTACAGATAACACTTTTGTCTCGAACCTCAATGAAATTGTGCATTCCAATAGAAGACTGACTGTCCAATAGATTGCAGAACAATGTAACATTTCAGTTGGATCATGTCATGAAATCCCGACACAGCGACTTGTCACCAAATTCGTCCTACGGCTCATAAGTCAAGACCAGAAAGATGTTCGCCTCACAATCTGTGAAGAGCTTTTGGATCGTGCGAATGAGAAATAGATGTTTCTTAAGAGAATCTTAACTGGTAATGGGACGTGGGACTAAAAAGAAAATTCGTAGACGGCGCTTCGCGCGATGCAGGAAGGGGCGTACCGAGACTCCTTCCGCAAGTGTAAACGGCGTTGGGAGTGGTGTATAAATTGTGGAGGAGAGTATCTCGAAGGAGACATGCACAATAAGTTAAAGGTAAGAGCAGAAAAATTTTGTGGACAAAGTTGTGGAATTTTTTGAACAGATCTTGTATAACACAAAATATTAAACGCGCTTTTCCCGGAAGTGTATTTTCCAAAATGATGGGAAACATAACTTGTATGGTTCATACGATGATGGTCGGACTTTGATTCCGCAATTCTAAATTGAATTCTCTTTCAGCGTACGTTCATTACATTCTGGAAAGCCTATTTTTGGTACACGGTCTTGTCTCGATTTTTCGGCCTAAGAAAATAACATTTGTTTCAACACGTCACCACTTGGTTGGAATTTAATATTTTTCTATTATCATATATACACGTCAAAAAAAGCTTTGCATCACCTCGGTTCCGAGAATTCCGGAACCTGTACAGAAAATTGGAGTAGAGATCAACATAAACATCATTTCTGCCCTTTTTTTGCTCATGAAAACCACTCATTGCATGTTATACCACGTTACATCGAGACCTTCAGAGGTGGCCGTCCAGCTGGCTGTACACACTGGTACCTCTAATGCCCAGTAGCACATCCTCTTGCAGTGATGCATACCTCTATTCGTCGTGGCATACTATCCACAAGTTCATCAAGGCACTGTTGGCCAGATTGTCCCACATCTCAACGGCGATTCGGCGTAGATCCCTCAGAGTGGTTGGTGGGTCACGTCGTCCATAAACAGCTCTTTCCCATCTATCCCTGGCATGTTCGATAGGGTTCATGTCCGTCGTACATGCCAGCCACTCTAGTCGAGCGATGTCGTTATACCGAAGGGAGTCATTCACAAGATGTTCACTACGGGGGTGCGAATTGTCGGCCATGAAGATGAATGCCTCGCCAATATGCTGCCTATATGGTTGCATTATCGGTCGGAGCATGGTATTCACGCATCGTAAAGTGGTCACGGCGCATTCCATGACTACCAGCGGCGAACGTCGGCCCCACATAACGCCCCCCAAAACAGCAGGGAACTTCCAGTTTGATGCACTCGCTGGAACGTGTTGCCTCCAAACACGTCTCCGACGATTGTCTAGTTGAAGGCATATGCGACAGTCATCGGTGAAGAAAACGTGATGCGAATCCTGAGCGGTCCATTCGGCATTATGTATTGCCCACGTGTACCGCGCCGCATGGTGTCGTGGTTGCAAACATTGTCCTCGTCGTGGACGTCGAGAGTGAAGTTGCGCATCATGCAGCCTTGAGTCGTAACACGTCGCCTGTGACTGCACGAAAAGCATTATTCAACGTGGTGGCGTTGCTGTCAGGGTTCCTCCGAGCCATAATCCGTAGGTAGCCGTCACCCACTGCAGTAGTAGCCCTTCGGCGGCCTGAGCGAGGCATGTCATGGATAGTTCCTGTCTCTCTGTAACTGCTCCATGTCCGAACAACATCGCTTTGGTTCACTCCGAGACGCCTGGACACTTCCCTTGTTGAGAGCCCTTCCTGGCACAAAGTAACAATGCGGACGCGATCGAACCGCGGTATTGACCGTTTGGGCATGGTTGAACTACAGACAATACCAGCCGTGAACTTCCTTCGTGGTGGAATGACTGGAACTGGTCGGCTGTCGGATCCGCTCCGTCTGATAGGCGCTGTTCATGCATGGTTGTTTACGTCTTTCGGTGGGTTCAGTGACATCTCTGAACTGTAAGGGGACTGTGTCTGTGATACAATACCCGCAGTCAATGTCTATCTTCAGGAGTTCTGGGAACCGGGATGATGCAAAACTTTTTTGATGTGTGTATAATAGAAAATATATTGAAAATGATTGATACAAAATTATTTTGTTACAGGTCCAGTAGAAAGGGGTGCAAACATAGCAGACAGAAACACGTAAGTTTAAAGAACTAATAATTTATACAAACAATATAGACATAAAAGATATTTTACGTCAACGTGAACATGTTCGATCGCTTCTGGCACCGATAGAGATGCTTTCAGGAAGAGCGTCCAGTTTCCCTTATGAAAGTGCAAAGACATTCGCTGCGAAGATGCTGTATGAACTGTATCGGTGAGCCACAGTGACAGCGCGTAGATGTTATTTTTCGGGTGCTTATGTAGTGAATCTGCGCATTTGCCACGCACATTGATCACCCTTCCTTTGTTTTCGGCTTAATTCAGTTCCCGGGATGTTGAGGTTATAGCCTAGAACCATTGTTGTAGCGGTACGTTTGCTTTTGGATTCCGGTCACTCATCCATTGCTCTCTTGAATTTCAATTATCGTTTTGAAGTTGTGTGGCTGGACGTAGCGACGATTGTAGAGACTTGTCTACAATTTAGTTTTTGGAGATCTTCATAACTGATAATTCTGATTCTTTTTCTAAATTCGTGTATGTGAGTCTCTTTTTAGTGCATCTACGGCGGTAGCTACACTACTGGCCATTAAAATTGCTACACCAAGAAGAAATGCAGATGATAAACGGGTATTCATTGGACAAATATATTATACTAGAACTGACATGTGATTACATTTTCACGCAATTTGGGTGCATAGATCCTGAGAAATCAGTGCGCAGAACAACCACCTCTGGCCGTAATAACGGCCTTGATACACCTGGGCATTGAATCAAACAGAGCTTGGATGGCGTGTACAGGTACAGCTGCCCATGAAGCTTCAACACGATACCACAGTTCATCAAGAGTGCCACAGTTTATCAAGAGAGCCAGTTGCTCGGTCACCGTTGACCAGACTTTTCAGTTGGTGAGAGATCTGGAGAACGTGTTGGCCAGGGCAGCAGTCGAACATTTTCTGTATCCAGAAAGGCCCGAACAGGACCTGCAACATGCGGTCGTGCATTATCCTGCTGAATTGTACGGTTTCGCAGGGATCGAATGAAGGGTAGAGCCACGGGTCGTAACACATCTGAAACGTAACGTCCACTGTTCGAAGTGCAGTCAATGCGAACAAGAGGTGACAGAGACGTGTAACCAATGGCACCCCATACCATCACGCCGAGTGATGCGCCAGTATGGCGATGACGAATACACGCTTCCACTGTGCGTTCACCGCGATGTCGCCAAACACGGATTCGACCATCATGATGCTGTAAACAGAACCTGGATTCATCCGAAAAAATGACGTTTTGCCATTCGTGCACCCAGGTTCGTCACTGAGTACACCATCGCAGGCGCTCCTGTCTGTGATGCAGCGTCAAGGGTAACCGCAGCCACGGTCTCCGAGCTGATAGTCAAAGCTGCTGCAAACGTCGTCGAACTGTTCGTGTAGATGGTTGTTGTCTTGCAAACGTCCCCATCTGTTGACTCAGGGATCGAGACGTGGCTGCACAATCCGTTACAGCCATGCGGATAAGATGCCTATCATCTCGACTGCTAGTGACACAAGGCCGTTGGGATCCAGCACGGCGTTCCGTATTACCCTTCTGAACCCACAGATTCCATATTCTGCAAACAATCATTGGATCTCGACCAACGCGAGCAGCAATATCACGATACGATAAACCGCAATCGCGAAAGGCTACAATCCGACCTTTATCAAAGTCGGAAACGTGATGGTATGCATTTCTCCTCCTGACACGAGGCATCACAACAGCGTTTCACCAGGCCACGCCGGTCAACTCCTGTTTGTGTATGAGAAATCAGTTGGAAACTTTCCTCATGTCAGCACGCTGTAGGTGTCGCCACCGGCGCCAACCTTGTGTGAATGCTCTGGAAAGCTAATCATTTGCATATCACAGCATCTTCTTCCTGTCGGTTAAATTTCGCGTCTGTAGCACGTCATCTTCGTGGTGTAGCAATTTTAATGGCCAGGAGTGTACTTACACAACACCGAAAGCCATTATGTAGTTGTGTATTCGCTGGCCGCAGTCTCATGGTGGTGTTCAATAAGCTTGTAATGACAACTATTCATCCATACTGGAGAATCCTAGAGTAAGCGATGAGATGCGAACCTGATCCCCAAGTAGGTTCTGAATTATGCTATTCCGAGTTGAAGTTTTTATTGCAGTATTCTCAGGATGATTTGTGTAAGCAATGTCAAGTGCCATCCCTAGATGAGTGGGATGTTTGTTACGATTCAAGGTAATACTTTTAAGCTCTAGAGTTATTTTTAGGCTTGTAGTAGTTTCGTAGGACAAAAAATATATAAAAAGTGAAAAACGGGGGCGTCGAAAAGTCTGCGGCGCAGGGTGGCGCTCCTTCGCCTGTAAGCCCGGCCCCGGGCAGCAGCCAGCACGGGCGGCAGCTGGCGCTTGGCGGCCGTGGGCGGCCGGGCTCCCGCCATGCCCCATTGTGCAGCTCGGCGACGTCTCGCTGCGTGGGACGCGCAAAGGTCAAGGCCCGCAGACTCGCCTCTCCTCTCCTCTCCTCTCCTCCTCCTGCTGCAGCTGAAGAGACCGCCGAGAACGTTCCAGGTAGCCAGCCGCACTCACCAGCACCACACACCGCAACAGCACCAATTTTCAGGGTTCGTTCGTGTGTACCTCTTAAACAACTAGTCACATCTTATGATATACGGTTCATCTCAGTTTATCAAGAAACGTACTCCAGTGGTATGATGCACAGGGTGATCAGTAATAAAACCGACAAAGTGCAGGGACGGATCCCTGATTGTAAACAGAGCAAGAGAGGCCCTAAGATGGAGATGGACAGGGTGTGTGCAACGATAACAAATCGTTCCTGAACACAGTGTAAGAGGCCCATGATTAAGGAATTTGTTGCTAGCGCACTAGAGCAGATGTAATTTCGATGGATTGCTCATGCGCTGCCTGCGATATGTAAGGTATAAGAGAATCTCAGACCAGAGAGCAGTGTTGTCAGCAGTAAGAACTGTGTAGCAGATGTAGTAGTAGTAGCGAGCAGCCGTGTGTATCGTGTTGGCTGGGCCGGTCATGGGGAGCGAAGGCAGAGCCTGAGCGATAAATATAAGGTAAAAGCAGCCTCGTACATATGTAGTATTGTTATATCAAAAATGGCTCAAATGGCTCTGAGCGCTATGGGACTTAACATCTGAGGTCATCAGTCCCCTAGAACTTATAACTACTTAAACCTAACTAACCTAAGCACATCACACACATACATGCCCGATGCACGATTCGAACCTACGACCGTAGCGGTCGCGCGGTTCCAGACTGAAGCGCCTAGAACCGCTCGCCACTCGCCGGCGCTATTGTTATATCAAGTCCCATGCAAATGTTTTAAAAAATCTCTTAATAATAATCTTTTTTATAAAAATTAACTTTTGACAACCATTCATCTCAATTTAAAGAATTTACTAATTTCTCCAATCCATAGTTGTCCCGATTATTGTAAAGAAAAATCAGGTGTTTCTTTTTATACATGACAAATCTATCGGCCAGCATTGCACAGGGCTGTGCCCGAAAATTTCTTATAGGAGCAGATATATATGCGTTCTCCGGCGACCTTATTGAGGTAAGAATTTTCAGTTTATTTAGAATGATCTTTAGGGCCATGACGCAGCACTGCTGACGTTCAAAATTTAGCAGTTTAAATTCACAGTTAATTACTGAATGGTTGTATGTGAAACACAATTTTATTGAGAGATTAGTCACATTGTATTATTGGTAGGTTACGGAATTTATCTGTTGGGAGCTTACACTGAATGTGAATGATATAAATAATTATATTTTTTACTGTTGGGAAGTTTAGAAATTTTTCTGTTGGGAGAGTACAGAGCTGTATCGGATCCAGGAAACAACAGATGTTCAAAGTGGCCGCCTTGGAATGCAGTGTCATGCAGGATACACAAAGTCGTACTTTGGCTTACTCCATGTTGGCGGGCCACGGGCCAACTGCCTGGAGCTGGTACTATGATTCGTCTCAATATCCTGTAGAACCTGGTCCTCCAAATCTTGTGTACGCACATTTCGCCGCCTCCCAGCACATTGTCTGAAAGAACAAACGCCCATAAAGGGCTTGGAATGTTGTGTGATGTCGTTGGTGTCTGTGATGGTACTTGTTTTGGTAAAGCCGAGCTGCCTCTTGACCATTTCCACCTACTTGGCCGTCCACAGTCACCATCTCCTCTTGCTCCCGACGTGTATACCGGATCATTCTGCTGCTTACAGTACACTGCGTCAATTCAGTGCCTACAACACACAAGGAACACACGGCACGGCCGGCCGGGGTGGACGAGCGGTTCTAACCGCTTCAGTCTGGAACCGCGCGACCGCTACGGTCGGAGATTCGAATCCTGCCTCGGGCATGGATGTGTGTAATGTCCTTAGGTTAGTTAGGTTTAAGTAGTTCTAAGTCTAGGGGACTGATGACCTCAGAAGTTAAGTCCCATAGTGCTCAGAGCCATTTGAACCATACTGCACGTTATCGGAGGAAGTCATTCGTCAGCGCCATCTACCGTGGCAACGATCCATTTCCGGACACATGTTCGTAGGACTTTTTTTTCCTCCATTTCCAGTCAGGAATCCGTCCCTGAGGTTTGTTGGTTTTTAATAAAACCCTATATACACACATTCACACGAACACATGCAGCATGTATCATTTATGTAGACTACTTGATAAAAAGTATCTGGAATGTAGACAGATACGTGGACTGTCCACAGTTCGCCTTTTTGACTGCTTGAATTGTGCTGGCCGCGCGGGATCAGCCGAGCGGTCTGAGGCGCTGCAGTCATGGACTGTGCGGCTGGTCCCGGCGGAGGTTCGAGACCTCCCTCGGGCATGTGTGTGTGTATTTGTCCTTAGGATAGTTTAGGTTAAGTAGTGTGTAAGCTTAGGAACTGATGACCTTAGCAGTTAAGTCCCATAAGATTTCACACACATTAGAACATTTTGAATTCTGCTGAAGTCACTTGCAGTGAAGTGTCTGAGTGTCTGTGGAGCAATGTCAGTCTGTTCTTCCTCTTCAAGATCCGAAACCAGGTAAGATAGTGATATTGCATCCTGGTGTCTGGAGCGGAGCCAGCGTTCTAATTTATGCCAAAGGTGTTCCACTGAATTCAGGTTGGGACTCAGGGTGGGTCAGTTTATTTCAGGAATGATCCATAAACCATTGCCTCACAAATGCTACTTTATGACAGAATGCATTGCCACGCTAATGCGTCATCGTTTCCGCAATGTTCCTCAATTGTATGCAAAACACAATGCTACAAAAAGTGCTTATATCCTTCAGCGCTTGCTGTTTCTTGAGCGTAATAAAGAAACCACACCCAAACAACATGATACACTCTCATGTTGTAATACCATCTCCTCCGTCCTTCACTGCTGGCACTGCACATGATGGCAGGTAATACCGTTCAGGCATTTGCCAAACCCAAACCCTTCCTCCGAATTGCCGCCGTGTGTAGCGTGATTCGTCACTCCAGAAAGTTTGCATCATTTCCCTATTCACTGCCATCGCTTATCCTGACTGCAGAAATGTGAGACTTACGACTAGCTGCTTGAGTATTATAACCCATTCTTTTTAAATCACTAAGCACATTCACTGCACTAGCTAGACTGCTGATAGCACTTTGGAACTCATGAGTGATTCCTTCTGCTGATTTCACGTGACTTTTTACAACCACACTCTACAGTTTTCGACGGTCGCCGTCCGTCTGTACAAAAGGTCTGCTAGTCTTGGTTTTCCTGTGGTTCTTGTTTTTCGTTTCCACTTCACAGTCACATCACCAATTGGTCATCTTTAGAAGGGTTGAAATTTCCCAGATGGATTTTTTACTCAAGTGACGTCCAATGATAAGTCGACATTCGAAGACAGTGAGGTCTCCTGACCGACCCAGTCTGAAGTCACGGCTTCATCTCTGACAGTACAACACTCCCCACCTCTCTACACTGACCGAACAATATCTCGTGACATCTTGTAGCTAATTACACATTACATCGGGGTGTTTGCATGCTTTTCATCAGATAGTGTGGTCTTACACTGACGGAAACGGAAATATTACATCATGAACACTTTGAACGCTACAAAACTGAAAAAAGACGTTCCTAGGGATGACGTATGGAGTGAGCGCATGATTACTATTGGGTGTGTCTAGCGTTATTGGAAATTTTCAGGTGGACATTGCAACAAAGCACGCTAAAAGCATGTGCACGTGCAGTTTGTCGCCATCTTTCAGATTTTGAGAATGGTCTAATCATTGGCATGAGGCACGTGGGAGCTTCATACCGAAAAATTCTGCAGACAGTTGGATGTAGCGCAAACACTGCATAAAAAAGTGATGACGAGATTTACTCAACACCGTTGCAAAAGGAGTAGAGAGTGGTTCCATCAGAAGAAGTCCGCCATGAGAAGACCGTAGGAACCTTGGACTGGCTCTGACGAAAAGACATATGACAACAGCTGAAATCCCGACAGAGACTGCAAGCAGTGTCATCACGAATCATCGGTAACAGATTACTGGAAGCTGCGTTAAGACCTCGAGTTGGCACGCATCCCTCACGGCTGACAAAATTCCACATACAACAGAAACTGTCATGTTGTAGAGTCAGGGCCAAGTGGGCCACTGCGTGACCTTCTGACGTGTTCAGCACTGAGTCTCACTTCCGTTTCTAGCCGGCAGATCAACGCCGACGTGTCCGTAGAAGACCTGAGGAAAGGTGATAGAAACCAGCGATTTCAAGACCCACACAGCTACAAATCGTTGAACCATGGTATGTGGAGCTATTGGATATGACGGCTGGATTTATTTGGTAATTGCTGAATGGAAGACGAATGCTCGCCAGGCCACTATGTGACAAGAACGACAAATTGTGTTGTCATACCCTTGAAGACCAACATACCAATGACAGGATAATATAAGACTGCACACTGCAGTCACACCACAAACGCCTTGAGGAATGTACAGAAATCTTGACTGGCCTGTCCGGGCTCCTGTCTTGTCTCCCATTAATCATGTCTGGGATACGACGGAAAACGACATGCTTCCATACCAACCACCAGACAGAAATCCCCATGAACTGACACGACATGCTTTTCGGTAGAGCAAGAAATTCCTCTAGATGAAATTCGGAGGCTTTCGTGCCACAACGAATACGAGGGGTTGCTCCTCATACTTACATCAGTTCCGAATGTAATAGAAGTTTAATCATTAAACACCTGTTAGGTTATGAAAATCTCCACCAGAGTGTGATAAATATCGGACTGGTGCTTTATTGTACAACCATTTCCATTGTAGTTTTGATCGACATACAGCTACGTTACATTTTGACTTAATATAGATTGTACTATTTACAGTGTGTGTTGATGGTGCACTGCGCATGTGCTTGCTTTCCGGCTCGTAAAGTTGTTCTTTTACTTTCAGCATTGGAAAATTGGAAATTTGGAAATGTGTGGTAAGGTCTTATGGGACCAAACTGCTGAGGTCATCGGTCCCTAAGCCTACACACTACTTAATCTAACGTAACCTAACTTACGCTAAGGACGAAACATACACCGATGCTCGAGGGAGGACTCGAACCTCCGACGGGGGGAGCCGCACGAATCGTGACAAGGTACCCTAACCCGTGCAGATACTTTCAGCATTCTGAACACTTTTCAGCACGACACAGAAGCTGTATGTACACTTCTACATCACGTTACTACATTTTGTCTCCTGTAGCGGTTCTAGCCGTTAACGTATTGGGTGTGATGCCTTTTGTGTGTGTGTGTGTGTGTGTATGTGTGCGTGCGTGCTCGAGCGTTTGCGTGCATTTTTGTCTTTGTCTCATTTTATCAGGCTAGTCATGTAACACTTATAAACAACTCATAACCAAACCAGATCAATTATGTGAAAAGGTTAAAAGCACATGCTCACACAAATTAGATCATTGAACTTAAACATCAGCCATTTCTATCAAAATATGTTGAGAACTCGTCTAGTCACACGTCCCAGTATGCTTTTAGCGGCTGTCTCCCGGGTAGTGCGAGCTTGGACTGTCCTGCCAATCAGCTCCCACAAAGTCCATATCCTTCTTCTAAGTCTTCCTCTGGTTCTTCTATTCCACTGTAGCGCCAGGTTTAATCGTATCTCGTTCTTATTTTTGACGCTCTGCAGCTTAATGAAGATGCCAGTTCCAGGATATCACTGATCGTGTGTCACTTTCCTTCTTTCTGATTCGTCTGACGATTACAAGAGAGTTTTATTAATAGTAGTTGGCCACTCAAAAAGGTGTAATTACTATTTCAGAAAACTTTCTTATCATCGGCAGACAAATTATTTGAATCTCTCGACTGATACCTACAACCATTTACACTATTTGATCAAAAGCATCTGGACGCATATTAGTCAGCCTTACATAGTGCATATCCTGACGGCCGGAACTCTGCTGGAGACACTTCCAACGAGTGTCTGAATGTTTGTGGAAGAGCCGCAGCCCATAGTTGCCCCACAGATGCTGCTTTATAACAGGGTGCATTGTCATTCCGCATTTAGCGTTTTCTCAAGCGCAATTAGAGGACCACACTCTAGCCACGAAAAGTGTTCCCATACAGTACACATTATCTCCTGCATGTTGCAGTGTTGGCACTACACATGGCAGGTAAAGTTCTCCACGCATTTGTCAAACCCAAACCCTTCCATAGGACTGCCACAAGACACAATGTGATTTATCACTCCAAATCACTCGTTTGCAGTCGTTCATTGTCACTGCCGTCGCTCTTACACGAAGTCAAGCGTCGCTTAACATTGACTACAGATATGTGCAGCTTATGATGAGCTGCTCGACCATTCATTTTAAGTCCCGACACACAATCACTTTGCTGGCTGGACTACCACCGCAAAGCTCAAAGTTCCCCGTCCGTCAGTAGATGAGGTTTGCCTGGTCTTGTATTATCTGTAGTTGTTCCTTGGCGTTTCCACTTCACAGTCACATCACCAACTGTCTGCCTGGGGAGCTCTGAGTTGAAATGTTCCTGATGGATTTGTTACTCAAGTGACATCCGACGACTGGTCCTCTTTCGAAGTCGCTGAGCTCTGCTGACCGACCCATTCTACTCTTACTGCTTCTCTGCCGACAACACAACACCTGTCGCCTCCTTTTGCATTGGCGGGTCCGCCTCGTGACATCAACGGATCAGTTCCACATTACATAGGGCCATCCGGATACCTGTACTACTACCGTTCGCCAACGACTCTGCCGACCGGACCGAGCTCTGCTGCACGCGGCGCTAAACGCAGGGCAAACAAACCGATCGTTCGGGGAGAGACGCAGTTTACCCTGTTCCCACAACTCACCAACGGTAGCCAGCTAGACTAGTATGTACACATGGGTGTAAGGACGAGCTATGTGAACTGCAACGTTGCAGGCTGGAATGGTTGATAGTCGTCTTCCATGACCTATAGTTCTGCACGGAATCTTCTTTCTTTTTTGGGGGGAGTGGGGGGAGGGTGTTGGAGGTAGGAGGCTGTTAGTATTCAGTCTTCCGTGTGGTTTAATGCGCCACGAATTCCTCTCTTATCCCAGCATCTTTCTTTTCATCTCACAAGGGGAGGCCGCCAATTGTGAAATTCAGATTCGATACATACTGCGCATAATAAAAGCTCATGGCCAGAGGTGTAACGTGGCAAAGCACCAAGATGCACTTCTCAGCCGCTGTCGAGAAAATCGACAGTTAAAAGAAACCGTTGCGGTGAAATACTCTCTATGATTAGTAATTTTCTACAGCGTGGTGGTGTAGCGGTAAGCGCTCGGGTTCGTAATCCGAAGATCGCCGGATCGAATTTCGCTCCATGCAACTTTTTTTTAGTATTTGTTTTTTGTAATTCATATATATATATATATATATATATATATATATATATATATATATAATTCCCGGCAATCAGTTGCAACAATTATGCATATAATAAGTTGTTGAAAGTCGTTTGTCGTGGAAAAAACTGGCGACTTCGAACATCATTATGTTTTCCGCAAACGAAGTTGTATTTCACAAATGTTATTAATTGTCTTCATAATGTTAACCACGTATAGTTAACGAAAGACGTAGAAACGAATACGTATAGCGTAAGTCAAACGTTCGAATTAGAATAGAGACCCCACGAACACAAACTTGCTGTGGCAGGTATGAAATATAAACTCCATTACTCGCTCGTTACACTTGAAGGACAGATGTTGAATGGGCCGAAACGAGCCGCCCCATAACAGCGTAGTTGCCTGCTAACTTCGAAAGAAGGTAGATGCGGTCCCTAGCGCAACTTACAACATCGTCGAAAATCAGTGCGGACGGGACAGCTTTGGTACACCCTGTTAAACAAACGGAAAAATGGAGGCGGTACAATTGGAGAGCGATCCGCCTTCACCAACATGCATAAGCAATTCATTAATAGTATATATATATATATATATATATATATATATATATATATATATATATTTGAATTGCAAAAAACTAATAATAAAAAATATTGCATGACGCGATATTCGATCCGGCGACCTTTGGATTACAAACCCCAGCGCTTACCGCTGCGCTATGACGCTGTAGAAAATCATTAATCATAGAGAGTATTTCACCGCAACGGTTTCTTTTAACTGCCGATTTTCTCGACAACGGCTGAGAAGTGCATCTTGGTGCTTTGCCACATTACACCTCTGGCCATGAGCTTTTATTATGCGCAGTATGAATCGAATCTGAATTTCACAATTGGCGGCCTCCCCTTGTCAGAGTAGCACTTACATCCAACAACCTCAATTATTTGTTGCATATACTCCGATCTCTGTCTTCCCCTACAGTTTTTAGTCCTCTACTAATATGGAAGCTATTCTCTGTTGCCTTAACACATCTCCCATCGTCCTGTTCATTCTTCTAGCCGGTGTTTTTAGTACGAGGGTGAGTCAAATGAAAACCTTTAAATATATTTTTGAATATTATTTCTTGTGCAAGTCCTCCAGCGCTTACAAAGTGCATAAATTCCTTTAGAAAAAAATTATTTTGGTAGTCCGCGCAACCACTCGTGCACCGCATGGCGCACCTCTTCATCAGAACGGAACGTCTTTCTTCCCATTGCGCCTTTGAGTGGCCCAAACATATGGAAATCACTTGGGGCAAGTTCTGGTGAGTATGGTGGATGAAGACACTCAAAATGCAGGTCTGTGATTGTTGCAACAGTTGCACAAGCGGGGTGGGGCCTTGCATTGTCACGTTGCAAAAGGACACCTGCTAACAGCAATCCATGTCGCTTTGATTTGATTGCAGGCCGCAGATGATTTTTTTGGAGATCTGTGTATGATGCACTGGTGACAGTGGTCCCTCTAGGCATGTAATGCTCTAAAATGACGCCTTTGTCGTCCCAAACGAGAGTCAGCATAACTTTCCCTGCTGATGATTCTGTTCGATACTTCTTTTGTTTCGGTGATGAGAAATGGCGCCATTCCTTGCTCGCTCTCTTCGTTTCCAGTTGGTTTAAGTGAACCCAGGTTTCGTCCCCAGTAACGATTCTTGCAAGGAAGCCATCACTTTCTCGTTCAAAGCGCCGGAGAAACTCTTCACAAGCATCAACACGTCGTTCTCTCATTTCAGGAGTCAGCTGCTGTGGCACCCATCTTGCAGACACTTTGTGAAACTGGAGCACATCATGCACAATGTGGTGTGCTGACCCATGACTAATCTGTAAACATGCTGCAGTGTCATTCAGTGTCACTCGGCGGTTTTCCTTCACTATCGCTTCAACTGCTGCAATGTTCTGTGGAGTCACAACTCGTTGGGCCTGACCTGGACGAGAAGCATCTTCCACTGAAGTCACACCATTTGCGAACTTCCGACTCCAGTCGTAGACTTGCTGCCGTGACAAACATGCATTACCGTACTGAACCTTCATTCGTCGATGAATTTCAATAGGTTTCACACCTTCACTACGCAAAAACCGAATAACAGAACGCTGTTCTTCCCTGGTGCACGTCGCAAGTGGGTCGGGCATCTTTATACTGATACTGCGACGGTATGTGTGCATCTGCACTATGCTGCCACCTACAGGCCATTCTGCGCGCTGTTTGTAGCACGCTTACCAACTCTTACAGAATAACTGCGCGAAACTTCGACTTGTTATTACAAATTTAAGGTTTTCATTTGTCTCACCCTCGTATATTCCTTGCCCCGGCGATTTGCAGAAAATGTTCTCATTTCTTATCAGTTAGCTTTTCAGCGTCCTTCCCTAACACTTCCTCACCAACGTTTCAAATCTCTTCTTTCCTGGGTTTCCCACAATTCATGATTTTCTTCCTCACACTGCAGTCCACCAAACGTACATTCTCAGATATTCCTTCCTCAAATTAAGACTATATTTGATACAAGTAGACTTCTTTCAGCGAGGAATGCTCTCTTGCCTGTCGCAGTCCGCTTTTTATATCCTCCTTGCACTGTGCATTATCTGTTATTTTACTTTGATGATAGCAGAATTATTTCACTTCGTGCCCAACTTGTTACTTTCCTTGCTAATCTTATTTCAGCTACATTTCATTACTATATTTTCTTTTGTTTCATGTCAATCCATATTCTGTGCAAATGAAACCCATTACTCCCATTGAACAGGCTCTGTAATGCTTCCCACTTTCACTAAGGATAACAGTGTCATCAACGAATCCTTAAAATGATAAAATGAGACCCTCTTATCCCGAATTTTATTCTGATCCCTTTGTTTTACAGCCATCACTGCTTCTTTGATGTGTTGGTTGAACAGTAGGAGAGAAGAGCTGCGTTCTTACCACGCGCCCATGTCAACCCGAGCAGCTCGTTCGTGGTTTTCCATTTTTATTCATCCCTCTTGGTTCCTGAAGATACTCAATATTACCCGTCTATTTTTCTGAGAACTTCAAATTTCTTTCTCCATTCTAGTTGTCGAATGCTTTCTAGGTCGACAAATCCTATGAAGGCGTACAGATTCTAAGTATTGCCTAGGCGTCCGCAAGGGGGAAGGGCAGGGCAAGAGGAGGCATTTGCCACCTCCTGGAATCTGGGCTGCAGTCTTCTTATTCAATACAGAATTCTCACGAATAGCTATAAAATTATCTGTGACTGTACTACAACGTAGATCAAGCATTGCCAAGTGCAACGGGGAATATTGTGGCTTTAGCACTCACTACAGGATGATTTAGCTGCCCCTACCGTTGTCGTTCGATGCAAACCGCAATGTTATAGCTGGCCTTCTTAAACCATGCGAGAGATTTTCATACTTTTTCGCTCGCTACGTGGAATAGATAGTGTCGGAAGTTTCATGCGGCTTTTCGCGGATGGGAGTACGCGTACGGAACGATTTGAAGTGGAATGATCATATAAAATTAATTGTTGGTAAGGCGGGTGCCAGGTTGAGATTCATTGGGACAGTCCTTAGAAAATGTAGTCCATCAACAAAGGAGATGGCTTACAAAACACTCGTTCGACCTATACTTGAGTATTGCTCATCAGTGTGGGATCCGTACCTGGTCGGGTTGACAGAGGAAATAGAGAAGATTCAAAGAAAAGCGGCGCGTTTCGTCACAGGGTTGTTTGGTAAGCGTGATAGCGTTACGGAGATGTTTAGCAAACTCAAGTGGCAGACTCTGCAAGAGAGGCGCTCTGCATCGCGGTGTAGCTTGCTGTCCAGGTTTCGAGAGGGTGTGTTTCTGAATGAGGTATCGAATATATTGCTTCCCCCTACTTCTACCTCCCGAGGAGATCACGAATGTAAAATCAGAGAGATTCGAGCGCGCACGGAGGCTTTCCGGCAGTCGTTCTTCCCGCGAACCACACGCGACTAGAACAGGAAAGCGAGGTAATGACAGTGGCACGTAAAGTGCCCTCCGCCACACACCGTTGGGTGGCTTGCGGGGTCTAAATATAGATGTAGATGTAGATGAAGGTATTAGTTCAAAAAAAGAGCAGGATCTTTTTGTAGGAAACACTGTTTAGTTAAATCTTGCACTGGGAGACGTTTACGCTGGAGGCCACAGTTTTCGAGTTATTCAAGAATAACGTGTAAAAGTGACCATCAAACGCACCTCCACCCCACGGTCACCCCTAGCCAGTCATAATTTCTAGTATGTTGTTTGTGGCACTCCCATTTACCACTGTTCAAAAATTTCCAGGTACACGAACTACTCCCGATATTCGAACTGTTTTGGTCTCTGTTGACTTGGCTATTACGCCGCCACCATAATTGGTTACTTCGTAAACATTATTCATTCAAAGTGCCTGTGAGGGTAATGAACGAAAATCGACTTTCGTAAACATTACACTACAACCAATTACGTTGACAGTTCGATCCAAACTTAATCCTTATAAGCACTGTAGTTTCGTAGCCAGAAGGCCTAAGGAATACAAAGATATGAGTATTTATTTTATGCCGTTAAAAGTAACGAAATTTTTAAGTAAAATTTACGCAAATTCAATTTTACAATTGGTAAGTGCTCGACAAAGCCGGTGGCATAATAAGACCAGTCAGTGAAGACCAAAACGGATCGAATGTGGGAAATTATTTTTGGTGTCGCGAATATTTGTACAGTGGTAGGAGGAAGTGCCGTGAACAATATACTAGAAATACTGACCGGTGTGGACCGAGTGTGTAAGTAGGTATGACTTCGAAGGTAACTTTTGCGTAACTCAAAAACCGTAGCCGCCAGCGAAAACGTTTCCCAGTGCAAAATTTTACTAAATCAAATTTCCTTCAAAAAGGTCCTGTTCATTTTTTCTGTAGGACTAAGAGAGTAAGAGAATATGAAAGTCTCACATGTGGTTAATAAAGACTAGATATAAGATTGGGTGTTGCATAAAACGACAGCGCCAGGGGCAGCTGAAACAAACTGTATATAACTTGGGCTGGTTTGGTTGGTAGGATGGTCAGGTGGAATTATGCGGTTTCCTTTGCGTGGCGTTGGTTTCAGCGGAGTCCCGCAGTCGTCACGAAAGTGAAGATTTACAGAACGTTGCCGTAATAGTTCCCAATACATTATCTGACCCTTTCCCGTACAGCCGTTATCGACCTGCAGAAAGGGACCATTCCAACACGGTGATGGGAGGATTCTGGCGCCTGTTCCCTGCACAAAATCAACATGACTGCAGTACAGCTGCACAACATCCGTTCACAAGTTCCACAATGACATCCTCTCCTGCTGCTTCAATACTTAAATCACAACTATGGTTTACCGTCTCCCTGTGGTCAGAGGAGACCTGTTGAGCCTTGCTGATTCCACATTCTGTTTTACATTAGCCGAGCGATTGTAGTAGACTCTACAAATCATTGTTTTGCAATACCGCAGGTGTGTTCATCGACTGAACAGAGAAAACACCATTTCCTGCGCTAGAAGAGAGGGAAAAAATGAGAAATTTCGAGGTAGAAAATTTCTCCACTCCAGGACTCGGGATCCTCTGAAACGTTATGGTGTGCAACACAGCAGAAGATGCAGTTATATAATTACGAATCTAGCAGTCAAGTTTTCATAGCTGCACAGTACTGTATCAAACTGGAAAGACGCGGACCAACTTATGTCAGTTCTAGGCTGTTGAGTCAGCAGTATTGGCCTTGAGGTTATTTTGGGAAATTTCCCATATTCATCTCGTCTATTGCTAGCTCGGGTTACACATAATCCAAACAACCCAAAAAAAGTTGCTTTTAAAATAAATTTTACTAAATTTTAATTATGCCAGTCAACTCTGAACAATAGAAGGATGAAAATAACAAGTTATCCGTTGACGTGATGTGTTATAAAGTTTTGTAAACAAATAAAGTGCTGTAATATTCCGTCAAAGATGTCTAACCGTTTTTAAACTGTATTATACTGTTTCTCCATTTTGAACAATATTAGTAAATCGCATCTCTGCTAGTTTCTTATCAAACAAACAGAGAAAAACAGTTGTGTATTTAAGGTTTTTAACTGTTAGGGTCAAACTACCTTTATTGCATACGAACAAAATTATCGTTATTGAAAAATCTAGTCGGGTGTTGTGGCCGAGCGGTTCTAGGCGCTTCAGTCCGGAACCGCGCGACTGCTACGGTCGCAGGTTCAAATCCTGCCTCGAGCATGGATGTGTGTGATGTCTTAGGTTAATTAGGTTTAGGTAGTTCTAAGTTCTAGAGGACTGATGACGTCAGATGTTGAGTCTCATAGTGCTCAGAGCGATTTGAACTTTTTTTTAATAATCTAGTTTTATTTTATAACTCGTTAGATGCACTGGATTTAATCATATGTTAAATGGAAAAGGTGGAATCCATATTCATACTGGGAACATAAAAAGATGTACTTTTTAATATTAGGTATATTAAATAGGTATATTAATTAGGTGTCAAAGCAGTCAGCCTTAAAAAATTCTGAGTTGAAACAATCAATCGTTGGACATACCGTACTTGTATTACACTGCCTATCAAACTTAGTTCTTAAAATCACCCGAATCAGTCGCATAAAATGGCAATTTTGGAATCGTGCTCCCTGCGGACGTCTGTAAAGTCTTCCCTCCATCATGAAGCTTGACGTCACAACTGGATTCTTAGCAAAAGCAGCTCACCATCAGTTTCCCCATACCACTCCGATGTAAATGCCGGAAAAAGTACAGCAAGCTGTCTGCAGTTCGAGCAAGATGGACTCCTAGTGCAGTAAGAGTTCTGACGCGTAGGAATGACTATCTGTTGGCTTAGGAGAGCAATGGATATGTCAAGTAGGACCCGTTGCATGACCAGCGGGTGCGTCTGGTTTAAAGTCAATGATTCTTTTTCTCCTTTTGGTGCATGTCATGATTTCAAACTGCCACCAAAGCCAACCAGAGCTTCCTTCATGAGTCAGTTATGCATTTCACAACCTTCCATGATCGACAGAGTTAGACGGTCGATACTGGGAAATTATTGAGCATACAGTTATGTACATAGCAGTCTGAACACTTGTTGTGAAGTTATCCGTGCACACCTTTAATAAAATGTAGTTTATGGACATTGCTATAATTCATACCCATTAAATCATAAATGAGATGTTGAAAGACGTTGTTAACAAATGTTGACCCATAGTGTAAGAGCCACCGCTCTGTCTGGTGATGTACTGAGACGCACAATATATATCCTAAAACTAGGAGCAACTCGTTAAATTATTTTGACTGTTCGCCACATTTGTCCCGCATAACAATTGCCCGTTGTTTCGCAAAAGGTTATTTACCAGAGTTGTGTGACATACAGGCGACGGTCTTCTGGTTCATCCCTGCGCAAATGGACTCAGGAGAAAAAACTGTTTGCCGACTGCGCTATTTTGCTATTTCCGCTGCATCGGCGAGGTGAACGGATGCAAGGTCAACAAGACGTGGAATGCATGAATGAACGCCTGAATGAAATCGGCACAAGCATTACGTAAGTACTGCTTGCGGTTAACTCAAGCCTCGGGTTTTTCGCTCCCATCAACTAGTGGCCTCTGTTTTTGCTCCTTTGCCACCTCGGGCTACCACTGCTGTACAAAATGGTCGTTCGAGATAGTGATAATCAGGTAATCCCTGCTGAAAATAAGGTGACGCCCTTGTCAGTAGTTTGCATCTCACGATTTCGTCACTCAAATGAGAGACTTCTGTGCTCTGGTATTAGCAGTAACATGCGAATGGTACGCAGGGTCCACAGATGTGCTACAAAAAGTTACCTACACTCAGATAACAAAAGTGATTGGGTACCGATACGCGCAGATACAGATGGCGGTAGAATCGCGTACACAAGGCATAAAAGGGCAGTGCATTGGCCGAGCTGTCTTTTGCAATCAGGTGAATCACGTGAAAAGGTTTCCGATGTGACTCTGAACACGCATGAGACATTCCATTTTGGAAATCATTTGGGGAATTCAGTATTCCGAGATCCACAGTGCCAAGGGTGTGCCGAACATAGCAAATTTCAGGCATTACCTCTCACCACGGACAATGCAGTGGCCGGCGGCCTTTACTTAACTGAGATCAGCAGCGGTTGCGTAGAAAATGGTTCAAATGGCTCTGAGCACTATGGGACTTAACTGCTGAGGTCATCAGTCCCCTAAAAAACTACTTAAACCTAACTATCCTAAAGTCATCACACACCCGAGGCAGGATTCGAACCTGCGACCGTAGCGGTCGCGCGGTTCCAGACTGTAGCGCCTAGAACCCTCGGCCAACCCGGCTGGCCGGTTGCGTAGAGTTGTCAGTGCTAGCAGACAAGCAACGCTGTGTGAAATAATCGCAGAAATCAATGTGGGACTACGACGAACGTATGCGTTAGGACAGTGCGACGAAATTTGGCGTTGATGAGGTATGACAGCAGACGATCGACGCGAGTGCCTTGGTGTTTACAACCCGCCCTGCAGCGCTGTCACTGATTTAATCTGAAATGATAATTAAATCAAGACCTTTAAAGCTGTCGACAGGGATTCGAACCTGCGATCTCTTGCTTACAGGGCAGACGCTCTATCCATCTGAGCCACCGAGGGCACAGAGGATAGGGCGACTGCAGGTATTTATTCCCTGCACGCTCCCCGTGAGACCCACATTCCCAACTTAATGTCCACACACTACATGTCCAGAAGAACAGATACCATCTGCATATAGTTAATTAAGGCTAACCGGCCATTGACCTTCTTCTTCTGTGCTGGATGCACACGCATTGCCCCAACTCCTACGGGACTCAGTAAGATTGTCTGCCGCGAGTAATGAGTGTAATTGGCGGGGACACTACGAATGTAGTGTGTGGACATTAAGTTGGGAATGTGGGTCTCACGGGGAGCGTGCAGGGGATAAATCGCTGCAGTCACACTATCCTCTGTGCCCTCGGTGGCTCAGATGGATAGAGCGTCTGCCATGTAAGCAGGAGATCCCGGGTTCGAGTTCCGGTCGAGCGACAGATTTTCAAGTGTCCCCGTTGATGTATATCAACGCCTGTCGACAGCTTTATAGGTCTTGATTTAATTATCATTTAATTCTAAGAGAGCTGCATGGTCACCGATGGTATCTGTTCTTTCAGACATGTCCGAAAGAACAGTTATCATCTTCATATATTCATGTAGATTTAATCTGAAGCTGACCAGAAGAAGACCACTACATTTCGCGTCTCCTGAAGGAACAGAGCGAGCCGAGTCCGTAACTGCTGTTCCACACCCATACAAAAGAACAAGATTTCTCCAGATGCGCGCATGTCGAGGAGGTTAGTATCCCCTATCGGCGTACAGTAGTATATATGAAAGTGTTGTGATGTAATAGCAGACGGTGAAAAATAAGAAGAAGAAATGGGCGGGTTTTGTGCATGACAGAGCTCCAGGTGGACAGAGTTTGAAGCATTTTATGTATATCAACTGCGCAATCAATTCTAAAGTATTGTTCTAGTGTCTGGGATCAGTACCAAGAAGGTATTGGTAAGAGAGAACATAAACACATGCATTCCTAGCGCTACATGGTTCTGAACTTTAAAAAGGTTATACTGTTAGAGCGATGCGGTTTCCGACCTATTAATCGAGTGGAATGCAACGCTGTTAATATGCCAATGTAAGAAATACATTTCCAGCGCATGACTTTCATTCTCCTTGCAGGTTTCTCTGCGATAAACTATGGTGACAAAATATAAAATTAAAAAACTACGTCCTTAAAACATCGATTCTGTGTGATACATGCATAATATAGCTCTCCAGAGGTGTATAGAGCCCACTGTTCACTTTCGATCGCGGTTCAAAAATTACACTATGCTCGCATCAGTCCTATGTAAAATGATCGTTAGTAACGGAGAATACCTCTTACTGAGAAAGAGACAAACGCATAGCAGCGATGTTTGACACGTGAAATTACACATCATGCCGCCAGAACTCCGTAAATAGGACATCTGTCAAGCAGATGTGTACTTAAGGATTGCAGTACCTCACAAACACCTGTCGCTAACTTATAATCACCGTAACTATGAAACTGAAGACCCGATTTCATGTCCAAGATGCGGCAGGGGAATGGAGTACGTCGCACAAAACTTCGTTCGTCTAGAGAAATGCGTCGAAACAAGAGGACGTCCTCTGATGACAGAGATATCTACTGTTAACGATCGCAAGCAGACAGTGCTCTAAGTCAGTTGTATACAAGTCGAATGCAGGTTATGTCACAGAACCGATGCATCGAGACAGAACAGCGTAAAAAATGGCCAAATGGCCTGCAGCAACATCTCCCTCTCTCTCTAGAATGCATCACCAGTCTACCATTAAATCATACCTCGTTACAACTGCATGTCAACCAATGACCCCAACCACTCTCAGTTATCCTTTAGCGTGGATGCAAGTAAGTTTAGAGGCAGACGGTTCTCTTCTTTCTAGGAAAGCATCAATGACAGCGGTCAAGTCGCGTTTATCACTATTACCTCAGAAGAAAAGGTTCCATGTCAACGTTTGCTCGTATTTCTCTTGCTGTCGCATACTCGTCTCCATGAACAAGAATTGCTCTGCAGCAAGCAGAAGACATGCGAGTACGCCCTTAATTTCCCCGCATCTCGACGTATTTTCCCCTCAATTTATACATATTTTCTGTCATTTTTCGTAATTTTATCGATTTTATGCCACTTTTACCCATGCAATCATGACATCACTTCTCATTTCGTTTTTTAAAATTGCTTATAGTACAGTTGCCAACAGCTATCGCAAATGCACTATTTTTCTGGTCGGACCGCCTAGTATAACACTGTACTGGAATGAATCCAGTCACCTCAAACCACATATTCTACAGTTGCAGTGCCTTTGCTCTGTTTTCTGTATGTCTGTGTCGTGGAAGGCTCCCATGACCCGGTATTCACCCTAGTGGATCCAACTTCGAACATAGAAGACATCTCTGAATGTAACGCACGTCATATCTACCTTACAACCCTATCCCAGATGTGGCATACTGTGGATCTGCATCCCAGCATCGCTCTGGATATAATGCGTGGGGGTTCCACCTTCAAACCCTATCCTAGACGTGGCATATTGTGGATGCGCACCTCAACATCGCTCTGGATATAGCGCGCAGCGGATGCACACTCTAACACTAACTCGGGTCTACTCTGGGTTTTGATACTTTTTTTGTGAGGCACAAAGTCAGACTGATATCCAGTTCGTGGTCGGTGTCGTTTAGTAACATGATCTGTAATTAGGACATTGGGCTGTTTTGACTTCCAGGGCGGCGCCCTGACGATAGACAGACATGCGGGAGAGCCCAAACGGTAGCTACTATATTGCAGGCTTCATTCCAATTTTCCAATAAGATGGCACCTTCAAACAGTTCCAGTGTAATTACGTAATGTAGTTACTGGATGTGAGCTTTTTCCCATCAAATAAAAGTGAGATCCATACCCTGCCAATTGAATTTTATAAATAAACATTGTACCCAATGCTATATAATTGAATTTCTTGTCATGAGATCCTTCCTCTCCAGCACAGACAGCAGATTAGAGCCTATGGCGGAATCTATTCTCATTCAGGAATTTGTCTTGAAAGGAAGACGACTCATGTGTATCAGTATGCCTCATGTGGTTGAACATGTAAACATCTCAACATGAGGACCGAACTAAATCTCTAGCCAAAGACAATCCTGCCGTCAATCTCATGTAGGTGCTCCTCTTCGGGAATCACCTGTAACAGCAATCTCGAACCACTTCAAACCCTACAAAACCGATGCCTGAAGTTAATCTTTGGAGCATCTATATGGGCGAGGATCAGGGATCTCCATCAGGAACTGCACATGGAGACCATCATGGAAGTAATCGTTTCATCCACTTAAAACCAGCTCACTACTATTGACACACTAAGAGCCACTATGAGGCGTCCTAATTATGTGGGGTCTGTTACCCCTGAGCTTCAGAGTCCCCTGCGCCATGACCGAGGCACCCTAATAAATAACAGAGTACTGTAAGCTTATACACAAAAAAACGAGAAAAAGTAATGTAATGTTGTGCGACAGAAATATAAAGCTAAGTGAAACAGTGTGTAACATTAAACGAAAAGTAATAAAGTAACCAACAACTTAGGAGGACCTAGTGCCCAATACCCTTCTCACGCGGAAAAGAACTTTCACCATTTAAACCTAGGAAGTACAGCTCCAACACAGCTCTAGAATACCTGGGGTAAATTCAACCAGACTTGCTCGGTATAGAAACAGCCAAAATAGTAAGATTCATTTTCTTATTTGCAGGTAACTTTCGGGTTTCCTGAACCCATTTTCAAATCACCCAGACAGATAAACAGTAGCATATAAATAATGTCAAGGTTGTACAAATAAAAATAAGAAAATCACGCTTAACCATGTACACTGTTAGGCCAAGCAAATAACAGATAACCCAAAACTATTCATCAATTAAATAAAAAGGAAGTCTTGCAGCTTTGGCTGTTTCTATCAGAGACGTGCATCGAGCCTGCCTGGGAACGCAGCCATGACCGCCGGTCACCCGGGGCTCGCTGTGTCGAGCAGACGGGCACCAACCTGCTGTGCGCCCAGAACGAAATCTCTGACGCCAATAACAAGCAGTTTTTGCACTTCGCACAGTGTTTACCGACATAGTACTTAATCTCCGATGTTAACGTTAAAATAACTGACGGCTGTGACATCAGGAACAAGATGGGTACTTAAATCTCCACCGTTGCTTGTAACCCGGATCTCGTGCGTACATGGCAGACGCTCTAACCAGCTGAGCCACCGAGGGCACAGAGGACACTGTGACTGCAGGGACTATCTTGCGCACGCCTCCGGCGAGATCCACATTCTCACCTTACATGTCCACACACTACATTCGTAGTGTCCCTACCCAACACACCCATTACTCGTAGAAGACATTCTTACCAAATCCCGTAAGAGATCGGGTAATATGTGTGCATCTGCACAGAAGAACAAGGACATGGCCGGTATTGCCAGAACTACACTACTGGCCATTAAAACTGCTACACCAAGAAGAAATGCAGATGATGAACGGGTATTCATTGGACAAATATATTATACTAGAACTGACATGCACGCAATTTGGGTGCATAGATTCTGAGAAATCAGTACCCAGAACAACCATCTCCGGCCGTAATAACGGCCTTCATACGCTTGGACATTGAGTCAAACAGAGCTTGCATGGCGTGTACAGGTGCAGCTGCCCATGCAGCTTCAACACGATACCACAGTTCATCAAGAGTAGTGACTGGCATGTTGTGACGAGCCAGTTGTTCGGCCACCATTGACCAGACGTTTTCAATTGGTGAGAGATCTGGAGACTGAGCTAGTCA